>NC_133471.1:12649608-13982108 GCF_048565385.1 Saimiri boliviensis | reverse complement strand
AGAACTGAAACACTCATAAATGCATAAGAACACTCATAACACTAATGTACCATTCACAATACAAATATAACAATCATACTACTTATCTAAAACCCATAATCAAACTGTGATACTCACAATACAAATATACAATACTCAATGCAAATTAAACATTGGTAACACTGTTGTAACATCTGTAATGCTGTCCTGATACCTGTAAATCAACTGTAATACTCATAATACCACTACATCATCTACAATACAAATGTAAAAACTGTGATACTGATGGATTAACTGTAATACTTATCTAACATCTGTAATACTCACATAACACTCAGTAATATAACATTTGTAATACAAAGAGATAATAAAACTAATATAACACACAAAATTACTAATTTAATACCTGTCATACATATGTAACACCTGTACTACTGACATAACATTTCTACTTTTTGTTAACAGATTCCACCCAGCTAGATTGGGGTTGAATTTGGTCTCTATAATAAAATTTGATGTTGCCATCTCTGCTTTAGTGTCATGATATTAACTTTGTCATTTAATTAAAAAGTCATTTACTTTCCAATAGTTTTATACTACTAGAAATCTTACAATAGCATTTAGCATATCTTTTCTTTATCCTAAATTCCCCATTAATTTTGGCTGTGCCAGATTTGCAGCTTCATGGATAATCACCCAGTGTGTTTTACCAAGAGCAGGAATACTGTCCCAGGTTACCACCCAATATCTACCAAATCAGGAAACTTTTTTTTTTTTTTTTTTTTTTTTTTTTTTTTTTTTTTTTTTTTTTTTTTTAACGTGGAAATACTGAACATAAGACTATTTCAATTTAGCACCTACCCCAGTTGGGAGAAAAATGTTTCTTTTCATGTTAGCCCAATGTTTTTTCTCTGAAACTGTTTCTGAGATGCATTCTCAGCTTTCACAGCCTTGGCAGATATAAAGAGCAAATCCAAGTTGCTTCTATCTAGACTGTTTTTCTGAACAGATGCAGACCTTACCTTCCTGGCTGTGATATATTCTCATGGTACTCCTTTTTCCTCAGTGCAGCCCCCTGAAAGAGTACAGATCCATCCTGGCTCCACTGGTGTTCTCACATAGTAATAGCAAAATATTCATATACAAGCACAAATTTTACCTTGTCACTCTCCTAATTTAATTTTGCCAGTGGTTTTCTGTTAACCTAAGAAAAGGACTGCAGAACTCACCAAGTGCTTCTTCCTGTTTCCCTCCCACATTTAGTTTGCTCAACTACCTGCAATATTACATACTCCCATTTGTGTTAATACATGCTCTGGGGTTTGTCTGGGATTTTCTCAACCCATTCACCCAGTTCCACCCTTATCTGATTTTCTAAGGTTTTTCTCACTAAATCCTTACAGTCACAGTAGTTGCAATATCTAACCATATAAAAGTTAATTATTTTGTGTGTCTAAAAGTTAATTATGTAGTATGTACAAAGAAAAGATTATTTAAGGATTTTTTTTTTTTAATTTTCTTTCAATTCTGTGAAGAAAGTCATTGGTAGCTTGATGGGAGTAGATTTAAATATATAAATTATGTGGGGCAGTATGGCCATTTTGACAACATTAATGCTTCCTAACCATGAGCATGGAATGATTTTCCATATGTTTATGTCTTCTCTTATTTCCTTGAGCAGTGGTTTATAGTTATGGAAGAAATCATTCACATCGCTTGTTAGTTATATTCCTAGGTATTTTGTTCTCTTTGTAGCAATTGTGAATGGAAGTTCACTCATGATTTGCCTGTTTGTCTGTTATTGGTGTATAGAAATGCTTGCGATTTTTGTACATAAATGTTGTATCTTGGGACTTTGCTGAAGTTGCTTATCAGCTTAAGGATATTTTGGACTAAGATGATAGCATTTTCTAAACATACAATTATATCTTCTGAAAACAGAGACAATTTAATGTCCATGCTTTCTATTCAAATTCTCTTTATTTCTTTCTCTTGACTGATGGCTCTATCCAGAACTTCCATACTATGTTGAATGGTGGGTGAGAGAGGACATCCTTGTATTTTGTCAGTTGTCAATGAAAATGCTTCCAGTTTTTGCCCATTAAGTACAATATTGACAGTGTGTTTGTCATAAATGGCTTATTATTTTGAGATACCTATATCATTCATACTTATTTTATTGAAAATTTTTAGCATGAAGCATTGTTGAATTTTCTCAAAGGTATTGGCTGCATCTATTAAGATAATCATGTGGTTTTTGTATTTGGTTCTGTGTATGTAAGGGATTACATTTATAGATTTGTTTATGTTGAACCAGCCTTGCATCACTGGGATGAAGTCAAGTTGATCATGATGGATTAGCTTTTTGGTGTGCTATTGAATGCGGTTTGCCAGTATTTTAGTGAAGATTTATGCATCAATGTTCATAATAAATATTGTCCTAAAATTTTCTTTTTCAGTTGAGTCTCTCCCAGGTTTTGGTTATCAGGATAATGTTGGTCTCATAAAATGAGTTAGGGTGTATTTTCTCCTTTGTATTGTTTGGAATAGTTTCAGAAGGAATGGAACCATCTCCTTTTTGTATGTCTGGTAGAATTTGGCTGTGAACCCATCTGGACCTGGACTTTTTTTTATTTGGTAGTATATTAATTGCTGCCTCAACTGCATCCTTTGTTAT
Organism: Saimiri boliviensis; assembly: GCF_048565385.1. Classification (NCBI taxonomy): domain Eukaryota; kingdom Metazoa; phylum Chordata; class Mammalia; order Primates; family Cebidae; genus Saimiri; species Saimiri boliviensis. Next base: position 13,979,452 of record NC_133471.1, on the reverse strand, counting down.
TGGCCTATTCAGTGGTTCACCTTCTTCCTGGTTTAGTCTTGGGAGAGTGCGATTGTCCAGAAATGTATTCATTTCATACAGATTTACTGGCCAGTGTGCATAGAGTTGTTTGTAGTAATATCTGATGGTAGTTTGTATTTCTGTGGAATTGGTGATGATATCCCTTTTACCATTTTCTTTTGCATTTATTTGGATTTTCTCTCCTTTTTTATTTGTTTGGCTAGTGATCTATTTTTTATTTTCTTTTCTATTTTTTTATCATGATGTTAGGATGTCAATTTTGCATTTTTCCTACCTATTATTCAGGGGCAGTTAGTGCTATAAATCTCCCTCTAGAGAATATTTTTAATGTGTCCCAGAGATTCTGATACATTGTGCCTTTGTTCTCATTGGTTTTGAAAAACATCTTTATTTCTGGCTCTATTTTATTTTTCCAGTATACATTCAGGAGCAGAGTATTTAGTTTTCATATAGAAGTGCGAGTTTTATATGAGTTTCTTAATCCTGAATTCTAATTTGCTTGTACTGTAATCTGATAAAAGATGTGTTATTGTTTCTGTTTTGTTGTTGTTGTTGTTGTTTGTTTTTTTGTTTGTTTTGTTTTGCTTTCATTTGCTGGGGAGTGTTTTATTTCCAGTTATATGGTCAGCTTTGTAATAAATGTGATGTGGTGTTGAGAATAATATGTATTTTCTGGTTTAGGGAGTGGAGAGTTCTGCAGATGTCTGTTAGGTCTGCTTAATCCAAATCTGAGTGGAAGTCCTAGATATCCTTTTTAATTTTCTGTCACGTTGATCTGTCTAGTATTGACAGTGGGGTGTTGAAATCTCCCACTATTTTTGTGTGGAAGTCTAAGTCTCTTTGTAGGTCATTAAGAACTTGCTTTATGTACCTGGGTGCTCCTTTATTGGGTTCATAACTATTTACGTTAGTTAGCTCTTCTTGTTGCATTAATACCTTTACCAATATGTAATTTCATTCTTTGTCTATTTTGATCTTTGTTGGCTTAAAGTTTATTTTATAAGGAACTAGGATTGTAAACCTTGTTTTTTTTTTAATTCTCTATTTGCTTGGTAAATGTCTCCCCATCCCTTTAAATATACCTTTGTATGGGAGATGGGTCTCCTGAATACAGCACACCAATGAGTTTTGACATTTTATTCAATTAGTCAGTCTCTGTATTTTGATTGAGGCATTTAGCCCATTTACATTTAAGTTTAATATTGTGCTGTATAAATTTAATTCTGTCATTTTGATGCTAGCTGTCATTTTTCATATTAGTTGATACAGTTACTTCATTACATCCTTGGTCTTCACCATTTTTACGTTTTTCCAGTGGCTCCTACTTGTTCCTTTCTCTGTTTAGTGCTTTCTTCAGGAGCTCTTGTAGGGTAGACTACATGATGGCAGAAACTTTCAGAAGTTGCTTGTCTGTAAAGACTTTATTTCTCTGTCACTTACGAAGCTTAATATAGCTGGATATAAAATTCTGGGTTAAAAATTCTTTTCATTTAGGATGTTGAATATTGCCCCCCTACTCTCTTCTGGTTGTAGAGTTTTGGCCAAGAGATTTGCAGGGAGACTGATGGGCTTCCTTTTGTGGGTAATCCGACCTTTCTCTCTGGCTGCCCTTAGAATTTTTTGTTCTTCATTTCAACCCTGGTGAATCAATGATATTATGTGTTGTGATTGCTCTTTTTAAGGAATATCTTTGTGGTGTATTTCGTATTTCCTGTATTTGAATGTTTCCCTGCCTTACTAGGCTGGGAAAGTTCTCCTGGATAATATTCTGACGAGTGTTTTCCAATTGGTTTCATTCTTCTTTTCACGTTCAGGACACCAATCAAACATAGATTTTGTCTTTTCATACAATCCCATGTTTCTTGGAAGATTTGTTCATTTCTTTTCACTCTTTTTTCTCTAATTTTGCCTTCTTGTTTTATTTCATTGAATTGATCTTCAATCTCTGATATTCCTTCTCTGGCTGGATTAATTCAGTTATTAAAATTTTTGTATGCTTCATGAAGTTCTTGTGCTATATATTTCAGCTCCACCAAATTGTTTTTGGTTTTTCCATGCTGATTATTCTTATTAGCATTTTGTCTAACCTTTTTTCAAGGTTCTTCATTTCCTTGCATTGGGTTAGAATATGCTCCTTTAGCTCAGAGAAGTTTGTTATTACCTACCTCTGAAGCCTGCTTCTGTTAATTTTTTGGAACCCTCATTTGCCTTCCAGTTTTGGTCCCTTGCTGCTGAAGTATTGTGATCCCTTAGAAGAGAAGAGACATTCTTGATTCTGGTAATTTTAGACTTTTTGTGCTGGTTTCTTTCCATCTTTTTCAACCTTTAGTCTTTGAAACTGGTGACTTTTTTAATGGGATTTCTGAGTGGATGTCCTTTTTGTTGATGTTGAAACTCTTTGTTTCTGTGTGTTAGTTTTTATTCTAATAGTCTGGTCCCTCTTGCAAGTTTGCTGGAGTTTTCTGAAAGTCCGTCCTACCTTTCTTGCCTGGGAATCATCCACAGGTGCTGCGAAACAGCAAATATTACTGCCTGTTCTTTCTTCTTGTAGCTTCATTCTAAAAGGGTACCTACCAGTTGTCAGTTAGAACTTTCTTGTATGACATGTCTCCCAGTAAGGATACATGGGGGTTCCCAGGACCACTTGAGGAGGTAGTCTATCCCTTAATGAAGCTCAAGCACTGTGCTATAACATCTGTCACTCCCTCCAGAGATGCTGGGCTGGGACATTTATGTTTGCTGAAGGGAAACTCATGGCTTCCCCTTTCCCAGGTGCTCTGTCCAGGATGATAGGGGCTTTGTAAGACCCTGATAGGCTGCTGTGTTTTTATTTCTGAGATACTCTTCCCAAAAAGAAGAAAATATACTTGACAATCTTTCTGCAGAGGTCTGACTGAGCTTCTGTGTTTGGTTCCATCCACATGCTGTGTAAACTTCCTGGAGGTTTTGTTTACACAGGCAATGTTGAAACCACCTACCAGAGAATCAGCAATGACAGACTCCCTTTCACCCACCAAGCTCTAGCATCCCAGGTCAAATTCACACAGCTATGCTGGACATGAATATTTCAAGCCAGTGGATGTAGCTTGCCAGTCTTCGTGGGGGTGGGACCCACCAAGCCAGCTTACTTAGCTTCAGCCTTTTTCAGAGAAAATGAGCAGTTCTGTCTCACCAGCGTTCCAGGTACCACTCGACAAAGAGTTACCCACTTTTGTGCTGGAAACCCAGGTCACTGGCATTGTAGGTGCCAGAGGGAATGTCCTGGCCTGTGGGTTGTGTATCCTGTGGGAAAAGCACAGTAACTAAGCCAGAATTCCAGAATTACCAGAAAAGTCTCCAGTGGCTTTCCTTGGCTGGGAGAGACAGTTCTCTAGCCCAATGTGCCTCACAGGTGAGGCTGTGTCTCACCCTGCTTACACTTGCCCACTTTGGGCTGTTTTCGTTGTCTAACCAGTCCCGTTGAGATGAACCTGGTATCTCAGCTGGAAATGTGGAGATCACTCATCTTCTGGTGTACTATCTCTGTGAACTGCAGACTGGGGCTATTGCTATTTCGCCATCTTTAATTTTTTTTTTTTTCATTTTGTTTTTTTGGGATGTAGTTTTGCTCTTGTCATGTGGGTGGGAATGTAGTGGTGGAATCTCAGCTCATTGTAACATCTGCAGTCCGAGTTCAATTGATTCTTCTGCATCAACTTCCCAAGTAGCTGGAACTATTGGTGTGTGCAACCAACCCTCACTAATTCTTGTATTTTAAGTTACGGACAGTGTTTCATTGTGTTGGCTAGGCTGGTCTTCAACTCCTGACCTCAAGTGATCTGCCTGCCATGGCTACCAAGTGTGCTGGGATTGCAGACCTGAGACACCATGCCTGGCGTTTTCAGCAGTTTTGACATGTATGTTTATTAGCTGTGATCACTATTCTGTGCAACAGATTACCAGAACTTCTGTCTCCCTGAAAGTTTTTACCCTTTCATGAACATCTTCACTTTCCCTAACTACTACCATCACCACTTCAAACTCCAATCCCTGATTACCTTTTGTGTGTTTGTTTAAAAAATCAGGGAGTCGTTGTGTTTCACAGGCTGGAGTGCAGGGGCACAGCTGTGGCTCACTGTGGCCTCAAACTTGTAATGTGAAGTGTTCAAACCACCTCATCCTCCCAAAGTGCTGGAGTAACAGGCAGGAACCACCACACCTGGCATATGAGTTTAACTATTTTAGATTTCACATATATTTGTGATCATACCATATTTGTATTTCTGTGCCTGTTTCATTTCACTGAGCATAATGTCTTCAAACTTCATTTATTTTGTCACAAATAAATAACAGAACTTCTTCCTTTTATTTGAGGCTGTATTATATAGTCCATTGTGTATGTGTCACACAATCTGTTAATTTGTTGATGAGCACCTGGGTTGTTTATTTGACTTGGCTATTGTGAATAATGGTAACATGAATATAGGAGTGTAAATATCTCCTTGACTTACTGATTTTCTATCCTTTGAGTATATATTCATAAGTAGAGCAGCTGAATCATCTGATAATTCTATTTTTTATTTTATTTTATTTTTTAAACATCAATTCTATGACACCAAAAGCAAAAGCACAGGCTACAAAACGCAACAAAGCAACAATTGGATTGCACCACATCAACTAAAAATTTCTGCATAGCAAAGGAAACAATAACCAGAGTGAAGAGATAACTCACACACTTTGAAAAAATGCCTGCAAAACAGGAATATGATAAAGGGTTAATCATAAATGCATTTAAGGAAATAAAGCCACTTAACAACAACAAAAATCAAAGAAGCTTATTAAAATTGTCAAAGAATCTGAATTTACTTATCTCAAAATAAGGCAGTCAAATGGCCAACAATTCTATATTTAATTTAATATATTTATTTATTTTAAGATAGAGTCTCATTTTGTCACCCAGTCTGGAATGCAGTAGTGCTGTCTGAGCTCACATAAACCTCCATCCCTTAGATTAAGCAGTTCTCATGTCTCAACCTTCCTAGTAGCTGGAATTACAGGTGTGCACTACTACACCTAGCTAATTGTTGAAGAACTGAATGTTTAACACCATGAAACATCAAGGAAATGTAAATTAAAACCTATATGAGCCCTTCTCTCACAAATGTTAGAATGGCTGTTATCATGAAGGTGAAGGACGAAAGGGTTGTTGAGAATGTAGAGCAAAGAGAATCCACGTGCACTGTCGGTAGACATGTAAATTAGTATTTTAAATTAGTAACATGATTATTTCTTTATATTTCAAGTATATATTTTTTTACTTTCAGATGTATTAATATGAATTGTTTTCTGTTAGTCAAAGTTCAATGAGAATGACTTTAGTTATATTAAATTTATATACCAAGAGCATTTTCATAAGCTCAAAATGTATACACTAGATTCAAAACATTTGTTAAATTAATGGCGCTGGTTCCGTAAATGTACAAGGTCAAAATGCATTGTGATTGATTTTTCTGCTCAACTTTTGGACCCTGATGGAGTTTTGATTTTGTTCTATTTAATGAATTGTATAATTATAGATTTTAAAAAAATAGGCTGGTGCGGTGGCTCAGATCTGTAATCCCATCATGTTGGGAGACTGTGGCAGGTGGATCATGAGGTCAACAGTTTGACACCAGGCTGGCCAAAATGGTGAAACCCTGTCTCTATTTTTTAACAAAATGGCCTTGCGTATTGACAGGTGACATAGTCTCACCTACTTGGGGGTCTGAGCAAGAGAATCACTTGAATGCCAAAGGTAGAGTTTGCAGTGATCTGAGATCATGTCACTACTTTCAGTACCAGGAGATAGAATAAGAATGCATCACTAAAAGAAGAAAGGGAGAGAGAGAGAAAGAGAGAGAGAGAAAGAGAGAGAGAGAGAGAGAGAGAGAGAGAGAGAGAGAGAGAGAGAAATGAAGAGGAAGAAAGGAAGGTAACAAAAATTACTAATACACACTCACAGGAGAAAAATCAATTTTATTGAAATCTACCTCCAAGATCTTGCTGTTCATAATTTTTTATTAGAAGATTATCTTTAAAAGCCACATTCAGCATCCTTATTCATTGTCCTGTGAAAGTTAATATGTATATTTTAAGAGTATTTCATACTTTTTGAATGAAAGATACCCAAATCTACTCCAAGAATAATAATATTTCCTTTCCTGCTTATTTCTGTTTTTTTTTTTTTTTTTAATTGAGTTTCCCTTAGGTGTTTACATAATATCACAGTGATTCTGGCTAATTTTTAGTATGTCTTGACAATATTTCACCTGACTTCCTTGGGTGCAAATATTGATAGAAGAGAAACAGACAGCCAAAGGCTAAGAAGGAGATTATTATGTTCTGCGTGGTTATTAATGCGTAACAATTCAGTAAAATTTTCCCTCAATAGAACATAAATACAAATACTATTATCACATTTTCTAAAAACTAAAATTTGTAGTGTAGAATTCTGTGGCCTCTATCTCTATTTTTTTGTCAATTGTTTTCTCATTTGACAACTGCAGTTTCACTGTTGTCCAGCAGGAGAAGTTGATGGCAGCGTATAGTCATGTGATGATGATAAGCATGAGTACTATACCCACCACATTAGAATGATTTTCTGTGCTGTTAGGAAGATGAGCTCCACTTTTCCAAAACTCCAGCCACTGATACAACATATATGACCAACAGAAGGGGTAGGCCTCTTCAGTTTCAGAGATGCAGTGAAAAATGCCAGAGTCCCTAAAAATGAGATAATTTCTAAAGAATGACATATTATCAAACAGAGAAATTCTTTTGTCTGTAGATTAATGATAGTATCATCGTTGCTGATTTGGATGGCCAGTATATTGCAGTGAATTGCCTCATAAGCAGCTGATAACAGGCAACATGTCATCAACAAGGCTATTAAAGATAAATGTAAAAAGGTTAGAAAATATTTTTTGTTAGTAATATTCATTTTCTCTTCTAACTTTGTGATTTCAAGATCTACTTACTACCACTTAACTCTTTTAGAATATCATTTACTTACAAAATAATAATAATACTAAAAGCTTTGTTAATCTTTTATTACCAGGAATATTTATTTATGCAATACATATATTACACCTGGGAAAAACATGTAACAAATACATGCATAACTACATTTCTACATGTATATACAAATTCCCTCAAAGAGAAGACTGGCAAAGATGAAATATGAGAAAGACATTGAGATCTGATGCTATAAAATGTGATAGAAAATAAAAAGAAGTTTCAATTAAAAAATAATAAAATTACCTGAATCAGATATGGAAAAGAGAGCCTTTATAGAAAGTTAAGATTGTAAAATAAGAAGTTAGAATGTAAAGTAGAGGCCAATGTAACATAAACTGTTTTAGACTATGATGATAATAGGAAACAAAAAATACACTGTGGAGTTGAAGTAAATTCTGGACGTGAAGCTGAGTGATTGAATCCAGGGTACTAAAGAAACAGAAAATCTAAAATTTCCAGAAATTAAGAAGTGTCTGCATAAGTGTGTTTCTGTCTATTAATATAATTTTATCAGAAAATTCTTCATGAGCAAAATTAATTTAATTTCAACATTGTTCTTCAAATAATTAGACAAATAAGGACATGGAAGAAAACCTAAGTTATGAAGTGGTTGTGTAATCTGTTCAAAGAATTTAATACTATATTTAGTTGAAAGACTAAAAATTCATTGCAATATACAGGCAGGTTTTTTTAAAAAATACACTCTTCATAAACAATGAACTGAAGCCAGAAAACAAAAAGTGGTCAAATTTTTATTTCTCATCTAAATTACATTTTTATTTTCTAAGACTATTTAGAAAATGAGTATCAACACTCCATTTATTCCCTAAGAAAAACTCAAAGTGAAACTCTAAATCTTTAACGTAAATTTCATTTATGAGAAATAAGATTAAATCAAAGTAAATAACCTAAAATTTAAATTTTAGAAAGTAAAATTTGACCAGGTGTGGTGACTCATACCTGTAATCCTAACACATTAGTAGGATGAGGTGAGTGGATTACTCAAGCCCAGGAGTTCAAGACTGACCTTGGAAACATGGTACAAACCTGTTGCTGCAAAATTTAGCCAGGCAGGGTGGCACATTGCTCTAGACCCAGTTATTCAGGAGACTGAGCTGGGATGATTCTTGATTCCAGGGAATAAGCATAGGACTTGGTCTTGTGAATGGTAATTGCCGTTTTCTAGCCACATCTCTTTGGGAGGTTGATACCAAGGGACAAGTTTCCAGAGCCATCCCAGAAACAGATGAGAAATTGGCCTCAGCAAAATGGACTACAGTTGCAGTCAATAGTTTTACTGACTGACTAAAGTGACCTCAGGTCGGAATAAATCTGAAAGGACAGACCATGGCAGTCGCAGACCTTGAGTTCTCCCAGTGTTCAACTGTGGGCTACAGGTACAATCTTTACTTCAGTGCTCTCAGTTTTCAACTCAGTACTGAGTCAGCTTTAGTAACCAAATTACTGCAGCCATCAATGTCTAGACATTAAGGTTCTCCCTAATGCTACCAGGGCTGAAGCTATCATAAACTTAAGGCTATCCTTAAACTTAAACTTAAGGAAATTAAACTTAAAACTTAATTTCCTTCTTCTTGCCCTAAATTTTAGGACAGGGTTATTTCCAAAAATAGCCAAACTGTGAACACAAAATCACACAACTACATTACTGGACAAACATCAATGCATAGTCACAAGGATCAGGATTTATCAGAGATACATTATGGCACCACATGGTCAAAAACCGATGCCAGTGGTGACTGACACAAAAGAGACTGGCATGAATACATGGCCTGACAAAAAAATTCAAAACAGTTATTTTAAGACAATGTCATGTACTTCAGGAAAACACAAATGATTCAGACATTTAAGAAACTTGACGGAGAGATAATGTAATGTCAGAAAAATATTAACAAAGATTTTGAAGATAAAAACCACAACATAATGAAAAATGTAGTTGAGAGCATTGACAGCAAAAGTGGTCAAGCAAGAAGTTCAAGGACAGGTCCATTGAAATACATAGTCAGAGGATAAAAATATAAATAAAATTCATAGAAATTATGAAAAAATATTCAAAGACTGTTAATCACTCATGTTGAAGAATGTGATAAAGCTAGGTGAGGTGGCTCATGCCTGTAATTGCAGCACTATGGGAGGATGAGGTGGGTGGATCAAATGTGATCAGAAGTTTTAGAGAAGCCTATCTAATGTGGTGAAACTGTGTCTCTACTAAAAATATAAAAGTTAGCTGGGTGTGGTGGTGTACACCTGTAATATCGGCTACCTGGAGGGCTCAAGAAGGAGAAGCACTGGAACCCAACTCACAGAGGTGGCGATGAGCCAAGATCATGTCATTACACCCCAGGCTGGGGTACAAGAGCAAAACTCTATCTCAAAAATAAAAAGTGTATGTAGAAAAAAAATGTAGAAAGCTTATTTAGAGAAGTAATAACAGAAAACTTTCCAAGCCTAAATATAAATATAAATATACAGGTACAGAATGTAAAATGCTTCCAATCAGATTGAGACCAAATAAGAATATTCCCATATTTAGTATAATCAAATCACCAAATATCTAAGACAGAGATGATACAGAATTAAGGAAGAGGAAAAAGAAAATATCATATCAGAAATGCACCTATATAATTAATGTATGTATACATATAAGTTAAGTATTAATATATCCAAATGGAAAAAAAAACCTGCAAGATACTAATAGAAAACTTCATTGCTTTACTTTCAGCAATGAATAGATTAGGCAGACAGAAAATTAATAAGTAAACACTGAACTAGAAGTCATTGCAGCGCAAATAGACAAAACAGTTATAGAACTATCTTCCCAAGAGCTATAGAAAGTACATTTTCATCTGTACTAAGTTTATTTTCCAGTGTATATCATACATTAATTCAAAAAATGCAAGTTGAGAGATAAAATTCATATCAAGTGTTTCTTCTGAAGTCACTAATTCAAAAGTACATGAAAATTAAACAGCATATTTCTGAGTCCTTGAAAACATTAAATAGAAAACATAATATTTAAAAGAAGATATTAGATACAAAACTTGATGTTTCAATCAAGGGATTAGAAAAGCAAAGAGCTAAAATCAAAAGTAAAGGAAAAAAAAATCCCTACAGAATATAATCAGAGACAAAAAGAAGATATCTTAACTGGTACCTAGAAACAAATTCATGGTTAAAAAAAATTCAAATTGGCAATGAAAGATCACCTTTTAAAGAATAGCCCAGGAACCCATTAGATTCACTCTGCATTCTACTTATCCCTGAAATACAACTGCTAACAATTCTTTTTAATCTATCCAAGAAGAAGAAGGAGAAGAAGAAGAAGAAGAAGAAGAATAAGAAGAAGAAGAAGAAGAAGAAGAAGAAGAAGAAGAAGAAGAAGAAGAAGAAGAAGAAGAAGAAGAAGAAGAAGAAGAAGAAGAAGGAGAAGAAGAGGAAGAAGAAGAAGAGTAGGAGTAGGAGGAGGAGGAGGAGGAGGAGAAGTACAGGATGATGGGGAGGAGGGGGAGAAGGTGGAGGACGAGGAGGAGGAAGAGGAGAAGAAGAAGAAGAAGAAGAAGAAGAAGAAGAAGAAGAAGAAGAAGAAGAAGAAGAAGAAGAAGAAGAAGAAGAAGAAGAAGAAGAAGAAGAGGAAGAAAAAGAAGAAGAAGAAGAGGAGGAGGAGGAGAAGGAGGAGGAAGAGGAGGAGGAAGAAGAAGAAGAAGAGGAAAAAATAAGAAGAAAAAAAAGAAGAAATGTGAACATTTTCATTCCATGGGGCAGGCCATGCTGATTTCAAAAACAGAACAGCACACACACACACACACACACACACACACACACACACACACACACTAGAGACCAATATTCCTGAATAATACAATGTAAAAACCCAGATCAAAATACTGGGAACCTGACTTATAATGAACATTTAAAATCCTTCAACAAGATCAAGAAGATCAAGAGACGTGACAGGAATGCAAGAATAGTTTAATACACAAGAATCATTAAAGGTCATACATCACATGAACAAAATAAAAGTAAAACAAAGTCTAAGCAGTCATTTCAACAAGTAAAATAACCATTTGACAAATTCAACATCTCTTAAGAAGTTATGCAAACAATAATTGTAACTCAACAAATAACATAGACAGGAATAACCACATAATTCAACACATGAAAAACCCACTGCTGACACCACACTCAATGAGAGTTAAAAGTAGAAATATTTTCTGCAAAGATCTGAAAGAACACCAGGATGTTCCTTTTCACTGGTTAAATATAATACTGGAAATGTTTTATAAACACAATACTGGAAGTTTTTAGTAAGAGCAATTAGACAAGATAAATTTAAAAATAGGTATCCAAATTAGAAAGAAAGAAAGAAATTTATCCATATTTATTAATGACATACCCCTAAACATAACCCTAAAAAGCAGGTAGAACTAATTCAGAAAATCAGTAAAGTTTCAGTTAACAAAATCCATATACAAAATTAAGTAGTATTTCGTACATCATACATGACTAGCAAAATATCCATAAAAAAGAAAAACTCAAGGAAACAATCCCATTTACAATAGCTATGGGAAAAAACAAAACAACCTTAAAAGTAAATTTAACCAAGGAGGTATAAAAAGTGCATTCTGAAAACCAGGAAACATTAGCAAAAATTAAAATAACATAAATAAACTGAAAGTTATTTCTGTTCACTGACTGGAAAAAGTAATATGGTTTAAATGTTTATATGAGCCCAAAAGGTCTACAGACCCAATGCAATCTCTATTAAAACATTAAGGATATTTTTTCACAGAAATAAAAAATCCTAAATTAATATTAAAGCACATACACAAGAAAACCCTGAATACCCAAAGCAATACAGAAGATGACAGTGAGGTTGGGAAGTGAACCCTTAAAGCTTTAGGCATCACAATGCTATAAACCAATACAACAGAACACATGGAGCAAAAATAAATCCACACATGTATAGCCTGATGATATTCAACAGAGGTGACAAGAACACAGAATGAGAAAAGTCAGTCTCTTCAATAAGTGGTGCTGGTAAAACAAAAGAACTACATGCAGAAAAATAAAGTTAGAATCCTATCTCTTACCACACACGAAGATTTACTCAAATAATTAAAAAAACTATACACTGGTGTCACCTATAGTTCTACCTACTTGGGGGATCACCTGAGCCTGGAAGTTGAACACTGTAGAATGTCACACTCTTGCCACTGCACTCTGGCATAGGCTATGTAATGAGACCTCATCTGTAAATATACATTTTAGTAAACAATTAAAATAAATATGTAATGAAAACTCAAAACTGTCAACTGCTAGAATAAAACACAAACACACTTAAAGACCTTGGTCTTGGAAAGAATTTTCTTGGATCAGACCTCAAAAACACAAACATAAAAACCACAGACAAATGACGATACATCATGCTATAAAGGTTTCATACAGAAAACAATTAATAATAGTAATAACCAGAGTAAAACAATGAGAGCAAATATTTGCAAACTGTACATCAGAAAAGGGGTTAATCAAAATATATAAGTAACTAAAAAAGATTCAAAAGCAAAACAAACAAAGTACTGCATAAGCTTACTTATAATTGGGAGCTAAATCATAGGAACATATGGACATCTAAAGGGAAAAAATATTCACTGGTCTATAAAAAGGTAGAGAGTGTTAGGAGGGAGAAAATCAGGGAAAACAACTAATGGGCCCTAGATTTAATACTTGGGTGATGAAATAATCTGTATAACAGATTATACAGATGAAATAATCTGTATAGCAAACTCATCACATGAGTGTACCTGTGTAACAAACCTATATATGTACACCTGAACCTAAAATAGAAGTTAAATTTTGAAAATTAGAAAGAAAAAATTTATAAATAACTCTGTATAAAAATTAGGTCTCTTAATAAGCTTTCCTCAAAAATTATTATTCACAAGAAGACACATGGCCAGCTTAATGGCTCACATCTGTAATCCTAGCCTTTTAAAAGGCTGAGACAGTCTAATCACCTGAGGTCAGGAGGTCGAGACCAGCCTGGTCAACAGAAATACAAAAAATACTAAAAATACAAAAATTATCTGGACATGGTGGCACACTCTTATAACCTCAGCTACTCAGGAGGCTGATGTAAGGGAAACCCTTCAACCTGGAGGTGTTGGTTGTAGTGAGCTGAGATCACACCATTGCCCTCCACCTAGGCAACAAGAGTGAAACTCTGTCTCAGAAAAAAAAAGAAAAAAAAAAAAAAAAAGAGACATGCAAATCAAAACCACAATGAGACATCACCACATTTTATAAATATTAAAAGAAAAAGGAAAAGAAAAAAAAAAACAGATTATGGAGGAAAGAAAACTCTTGTACACTGTAGATGAGAATGTAAATTAATATATCAATTTACCTCACTATATTCATTATACTCCATGAACCGTTTGGAGCTTCTTCAAAAATAAAAATACAGGACTAACATGTTATTCAATGTTATTCAGAAATTCCACTTTGGGGTATATATCAAAATGAATTAAAATCAGAACTTCAAAGAGATCTATGCATTCCCATGTTTATCTCAGAATTACTCACATTAGCCAAGTTATGTAGTCAACTCAAATGTCCATCAGTGAATACATAAGGAAAATATTATATACATATACATATATATATATATATATATATATATATATATATATATATATATATATACATATACACAATGAAATAGTATTCAGCTATAACAAAATGAAATTCTCATCTGCAGTAACAGCGATGAATCTGGAGGACATTATGTTGAGTAAACTATATCAGGTACACAAAGACAAATAGCCCATAGTGTCTCTCTTAAGAGAAAACTTAAGAGAAAAAGATAAAAGACTCTAGAAAGGAAGAGAGTAAAATGAATTTTACCAGAGACTGGAGTCTTGAGGGAAAAAGGAAGAATGAGAAGATTTTTATCAAATCATTAATAATTACTGTCAGATAGGTGTAATAAATTTAAAGAGATCCATTGAATGCAGGGTGACTATAGTTAATGAAGGTATATTTTTGAAATATGTTGACAGTGTGGATGTTATTTGCTCTTACCAAATAATAATAATAATAATAATAATAATAATAATAACTATGTGAGAAAATGCATTTATTAATTATCTGGGTTTAACTATTCCACACTCCTTTTGTACATCAAACATCATCTCATACAGAATAAAATAATACAATGTTCCCTCTGAATACTAAAATAATAATGAGAATGAGATTGAGACACAAATAGGAAAGAAGAATCACACCACAAAAAATTGTATTGCACTGACCACTGACACAATGTGTTTTCTTTTTTTTCTTCCTTTTTGCAACAGAACCAAATTTCACTCTTGTTGCCCAGGTTGGAGTGCAATGGTGTCATCTTGTCTTATTACATCATCCATCTCCTGGGATCAAGCCTTTTTTTTTTTTTTTTTTTTTTTTTTTTTGCCTCAGCCTCCCAAGCAGCTGGGATTATAGGCTGTACAACCACACCCAGCTATTTTTTGTATATGTAATAGACACAGACAGGACCTCACCCTGTAAGTCAGGTTAGTTTCAAACTCATGACTTCATGTGACCCTCCCACCTTGGGCTTTCAAAGTTCTGGGATTACAAGCATGAGCCACCACAGCAGGTTTACACTGTGTGACATAATTTACTTGTGACATAATTTTCACAAGTTTATCAATAGTTGTTCCTAACTATTTGTAAGTTGATAGACAGAAAAAAATAATTATGAAGTTTGTTAAAAAAAGTATTGGTAACACATAAATGCACAGTCTGCAGATCTGTGTGTACAACAAAAATGGTATCTAAAGCCATGAAGCTGTCAGACCTGCACAAGATTTATACAATCACAAAAAGCCCAGAGGTCATATTTTATGTATTGCATTTATGCATTTAAACATATTTTACATATTTTACATTTTTATAAAAAATATTCTAACTATAGATCTTATACCATTCTCTGAAGTTGCTGTGTAGTCACAGGTTTATTTAGCCCTCATTTGTTTTACCGAAGCATATGTAATACATACAACTGCTGAAAGGTCATATGTAATTCAATAATTCTGGACATCTGAAAATGTGTATACCTAACTGGTTCTCATTTGGTTTGGATGTCCACTTGTCAAATATCTATTTCTTTGACAAATAACTTCTTAGTCTTTATTTGTTTTAAAAACTATCCTTCTTCCAACAAAAGTTCAAATGAAAGCTTATAATATCAAATGACATATTTGTAATAAAACACTATACATTCCATGGCTTTTTGTGAGGCTATATTCAAGCCTATATTTATCAACTTCGAAAATAAAAAAATGATCACCTTACTTTTACATGTTACAATCAGCACTTCCCTTTGAAAGACCAAATAAAAATGTTAGTATTTGTTTTACTTCTGCAGCTAATCAACATCTATCTGTTTAACTGGTTATCTTCCTTTTCATGTATATTAGAGGAATATATATGTAAAGGTAACATTTTTGGTGATGGTTTGTTAAATTTTTAATATTGATAGATTAATGTAAAGTTGAAAATATAGTGCAGACATGTTTGAGGTACACTTACATATATTTCAACAAAGGCTACATATTAAATAATTTTGCATAATTCCAGTACACAAATTAAAAGAAAATTGACACTGATTCAATGTATGTGAAAGTGTGAGTGTGTGTTTGGGTGTGTGTGGGGGGATTCTATTTGAAGTTATTCAGGTGTCAATTCAGGCAAATGCCACTGCAATCTGGATATTGATGAGAGAACTCACCTGGTAACCATAAAACAGACTAGCCAGAGAAAATAATTTTTATCTGAGGAATTTAAAAGGGAGCAAACACCACTTGGTGACCATCAGTAGGCCATCCAAGAGGCAAAACTCTTTACCTGGGAATATAGAATCAAATTTTTCTAATATCTAAAGATAGCATACAGTTTCAAAACTCCTTCAACGTTTACTGTAAGTAAATAATATTTTGATTTATTTCTGGAATGTCATGCCTAAACCCATTCAGATTTTACAACCCTAAGCTTTTTTGTTGAAGTCCATAAAGGACCCTTAGGAAAATCCACATGAGGTGAGCTCAGTCCTCTAGCTGAGGTGCTCTGCTGCACCCTTCCACAGCATTTTTTTTTCTTTCTAACAAACTTTCCTTTTTCAAACCTATGCTTTTGTTGGTACATTATTTTAGCCAACCTTAGAGTATACCACTTCCCAATTCCCAGGCTCTGACAGCTGGTGGGTAGCTACAGAAAATTTAGGACTAAAATGGATGACTAGATGAGTGTAAATAAAACTAAATGCCACTTTCACAAAGACCTCCATTTTGACCACACTAACATAATTTGAACAGTTCATTAGAGAAAAAGCTTCAAATGTGGATTAAAAAGAGACACAGATCCAAAGACTGGCAATGGAGAAAACTGGGAATTCTGTCTGGTGTACCTGAATGCTGAATGCTTATTTTCTGGGAAGGACCAATGGCTGCTATGTGTTTATAGTACTCTCCAGGAAGCCTATAAGCTGCCCAGACCCTCAGCTGAACTGGCAAAGCATGAGATCTGTGTTAGTGTATTTTATTCATCCATTGTTCAGTCAGGGAGTGCAGGAAGATCCTGCAGGTAGCAAACCCAAAAGGATAGCAGCCCATACTCTCAGAAAACTGAGCCACACAGGTTCTTGGGATGCTGTGAGACTTACACATGCCTTCTTCTAGAGCAATTACTTCTAATTTTTTTGATACCAGGGGCCGAGTTGGAGGAAAATATTTTTTTCACAGATGGAAAAGAAAAGGTTCAGTGGGAAAATGGAGTCAGGGATGAGAATGAAATGATTTCAGGATGAGACTGTGTCACCTCAGGTCTTTGGCAAACATTAGATTTTAATGAGAAGCAAACTACCTAGGTCTCTCACATGAGGAAGTGTGCTCCTGTCAATCAGATCTGACAGGAGCCTCAGGCACTAAGGATCAGGCAATTTCTGTGGCAGATGGGTAGGGGAGAATATGTGGATAAAAGGTAAGGTGATTGGACTGTGGTGTTATGGGGTCCAGAGTGTTCAGTAAGGCTATGACATACTTCTCTATGAACCCTCAGCTGAACTGACAAAGCACAATATCTGTGTTCTTATACTTTATGCATCCACAACTGAGTCAAGTTCTGCAGGAATGCCCTCCCCAATGAAAGTAACAATAGGAAAAACCTAACACCAAGAACAGAATCAACAACAAAATTTTCACCCAGTGATTTCAGGTGGCTTCCCTAGGACTACAAACTGGCCAGTGAGGAATTTATTCCCCACTGTTTGGTGGCAAATGCCAAATTACGCAAAGATACTCAGCTGCAAATGTTGGAATACAGAAATGAACTACTTAGCCAAGAAATACTCCATTTTCTACTATTTTCTATATATCTTTTTCTCATTATTTTCTAGGACAACCTTCTATATCTTAGTACAAATTACAATATCAATATATCACTTTACGAATTCTGCTCCTATCCCTGGTGAATCCAAGGCAAGAATTCAGCAATGATGCTGTACAGAGCCTTTGTCATTTCAAAACTGCCAAAAATTAGGCCAACTAATGATATCCCATTTACACTACAGTTAAAATTATATCAGTCCTCCTAGATGAGAAAGAACCGCTGCAAGAACATTGACAGTTTAAAATACTATAATGTCCCTTACCAGCAAAACAGCATATTAGCTTCCCAGGAACCAGTCTCAATGATCTCAAATGACAGAGATGGAATTCTGTAAACTAGGTATTGAAGGTATGTATCTCAATATAATACCAGCAATTTATAATAAACCAAAGCCAATATCATACTGAATGGTTGAAAACTGGAAGCATTCCCTTTGAAATCTGGCACTAGACAAGGATGCCCTCTCTCAACACTCCTATTCAATATGGCACTGGAAGTTCTAGCCAGAGCAATCAGGCAAGAAAAAGAAATAAAGGGTATTCAAATAGAAAAAGAGGAAGTCAAATTATCTCTATTTGCAGACAACATGATTGTATATCTGGAAGACCCCATTGTCTCAGCCTAAAATCTCCTGAAACAGATAAGCAACTTCAACAAAGTCTCAGGATACACAATCGATGTGCAGAAATCACAAGCATTCCTGTATATCAATAACAGACTTAAAGAGAACCAAATCAAGAATCAACTGCCATTCCCAGTTGCTACAAAGAGAATAAAATACCTAGAAATACAACTAACAAAGAATGTAAAGAACCTTTTCAAGATGCACTACAAGCCACTGCTCAGCAAAATAAAAGAGGACACAAACAGATGGAGAAATATTCCATGTTCATGGTTAAGAAGAATCAATACCATGAAAATGACCATACTGCCCAAAGTAATTTACAGATTCAACGCTATCCCCATCAAGCTACCAATGACCTTCTTCACAGAACTGGAAAAAAAAAAAAAAAAAAAAAAAACCACCTTAAATTTCAGATGGAACCGAAAGAGAGCCTGTGTAGCCAAGTCAATTCAAAGCAAAATGAACATAGCGGGAGGCATCACACTACAGGACTTCAAACTATGCTACAAGGCTACAGTAATCAACACAGCATGGTACTGGTACCAAAACAGAGATATAGACCAATGGAACACAACAGAAGCTTTGGAGGCAACACAACATATCTACAGCCATTCAATCTTTGACAAACCTGACAAAAACAAGCAATGGGGAAAGGATTCCCTGTTTAATAAATGATGTTGGGAAAACTGGCTAGCCATGTGCAGAAAGCAGAAACTGAACTCCTTCCTGACACCTCACACTAAAATTAACTTCAGATGGATTAAAGACTTAAACATAAGACCTAACATCATAAACACCCTAGAAGAAAATCTAGGCAAAACAATTCAGGACATAGGCATAGGCAAGGACTTCATGACCAAAACACCAAAAGCATTCACAAGAAAAGCCAACATAGACAGATGAGACCTAACCAAAGTCCACAGCTTCTGCAGAGCAAAAGAAACAGTCATGAGAGTGACCCAGAAATGAACAGAATGGAAAAAAAAATTGCAGTCTACTCATCTGACAAAAGGCTGATATACAGAATGAAGAAAAAACAAAAACAGATTACAAGAAGAAGCAAACAAGCCCATTCAACAGTGGGTGAAGAATATGAACATACACTTTACAAAAGAAGACATACATGAGGCCAACAAACATATGAAAAAATGCTCATCATCACAGGTCATTAGAGAAATGCAAATTAAAACTACCTTGAGATGCCATCTGATGTCAGTTATAATGGTGATCATTAAAAAATCTGGAGACAATAGATGCTGGAGAGGATGTGGAGAAATAGGAACACTTTTACACTTTTGGTGGGAGTGTAAATTAGTTTAACCATTTTGCAAGACAGTGTGGAGATTCCTCAAGGTCCTAGAAATAGAAATGCCATTTGACTCAGCAATCCCATTACTGGGTATATATACAAAGGATTATAAATCATTCCCCTATAAGGACATATGCAGACGAATGTTCACTGAAGCACTGTTTACAATAGAAAAGACCTGGAACCAACCCAAATGCCCATCGATGATAGACTGGACAGGGAAAATGTAGTACATGTACAAAATGGAATATTTTGCAGCCATCAAAAACGATGAGTTCATGTCCTTTGTAGGGACATGGATGAACCTGGAAACCATCATTCTAAGCAAACTGACACAATAACAGAAAATCAAACACCACATCTTCTTACTCATAGGCAGTTGTTGAACAATGAAAACACATGGACACAGTGAGGGGAGGAACACACACTGGGGTCTGTTGAAAATAAATAGGGGAGGGACAGTGAGGAATGGGGAGTTGAGAAGACTTAGCATGGGGAGAAATGCCAGATACGAGTGAAGGGGAAGAGGGCAGTAAATCACGCTCTCATGTGTGTACCTATGCAACAATCTCACATGTACTTCACATGTACCCCAAACCTAAAATGCAATTAAAAAATGGTATTCAAAATCTGGATGGCAAAACTCATTAAGATTGGTGACAAAATTGAAACTCTCCAAGTAAAGCAAGCAAAATATTAAACACATTGAAGAGCTGCAATATGAAATAGCCACTTAAATAAGACCATATATTGATTTCTTAAACGAAAACTTCACTCTAAGAACATCATAGTACAATTGGAAATGTTAACAACAGAGTAGACTGAGCTGAGGGAAGAATCTCAGAGTTCCAACACTGGTTCTTCTATATCAATTCTGTCAGTCAAAAATAAAACAAGAAAAACAAAAATGTAAGAGCAACTAGAGTCCCAAGTCACCTACAAGATGGCTGAAGACCACTTAGGGGAAACCTTATAATCCAGAAAAGAATGGGAGCCTATTTTTAACATTCTTTAAAAAAAAAAAAAAAAATTAACCAAGAACTTCATGTCCCTCCATACTAAGATTAAAAGAGAAATAAAATCCTTCTCAAACAAGCAAATGCTAACACACACTTCAAATAGATTAGACTTTCAAGACATCTTCAGGGAAAGCTAGATATAAAATTGAAATAACGATACTGCTACCACAAAAGCACACTTACGTTCATAGCCCACAGGCATTATAAAGCAGCTAGGAAACCATGCCTACAGAGCAACTTGCGAACAACACGATAACGTGATCAAAATCACACATATCAATATTAACCATGAATAACACAGAATGGCAGGCTAAATAAAAGATAAAACTCAACCATCTGTTGCCTTTAAGACACCCATTTTATAGCCAATGACACCTATAGCCTCAAGGTAAAAGACCTGGGTAAGATCCGCCATGCAAATGAAAAACAAAAAGAGCAGGAAAGCAGGTGTCAAACAAGTGAAAATTGAGGACAATAAAGGTCATTACACCGTTATAATGGGTACAATCTAATATTATCCTAAATATACATCTATCCAACTTTGAAGCATCCTGATTTGTAGAGCAAGTTCTTCTTGACCTATGAAGAGACTAACAAAGAAACTATGGACTTAAACTCAACACCTGATCAATTTGACATAGCAAAATATCTACAGAAAAAACATTCCACTTGACAAACAGAGAATAGATATTATTCTCATCTGCACAGAGAACAAGAACAAGATTAACTATCAGCTCAGTCATAAGGCAAGTCTCAGTAAATTCAAAATAAACCAAAATTATGCAATGCACACTCTCGGACCACAGTATAATAAAAATCGAAATCAATAGCAAGAAGATCTCTCAAAATACACAAGTACATGGAAATCAAACAACTAACACCTAACTCACTCCTAGATGAACAGCAAAATTAAGGCAGAAATTAAAATAAATATCTGAAATAAATAAAAATAGAAAAAACAGTCTCATATCTCAGGGATGCAGCCAAAGCAGGTTTAAGTGGAAGGTTTATAGCCCTGACATGCCTTCATCAAGAAGTTAGAAAAATCTCTCCTTAGTGGAAAGGTACAATGGTTCATGCCTGTAATCTCAGCGCTTTGTGAAGTTGACACTGACAGATTGCCTGAGGTTGGGAATTTAAGACCAACCTGGCAAACAGGGAGAAACCTTGTCTCTAGTTAAAAAAAAAAAAAAAAAAAAAAAAAAAAAAAATAGCTGGGTATGGCACTGCATGCCTGTAATCCCAGCTACTCAGGAGATGAAGTCAAGAGAATCAGGTGGTGGGAGTGTGGCTTTAGGGGGCTCTATACAACAGGGCTGGTTTTGTAAAAGCTTGGCCTACCAGATTTCTGCTTAAGAGAGCCCCACCATGGAAAAGACCTGAAAAAATTAATTAATTAATTAATAATAAATAAAAATAAAAGACCTGACAAATTAATAATACATACATAAATAATAATAAGAAATAAAATAATAAGTAAAAATAAAAGATCTAATTAATTAATAAATAATAAATAAAAATAAAATACCTGACAAAATTAATTAATTAATTAATTAATGATAAATAAAAATAAAAACCTCTTGACACAGTGTCAGTGATTGCATGTGGCCTCCCCAAGGCCTACAAACAGATGTAGTCAGAGGTTTGACTCTCTGTCCCTAACCCACTAAAATACAGAAATAAATGCCAGAACACAAAAAGAAACTCTGTAGTTGAGTATTAGGCTCTCTATTGCTCATTATTGTCTAGAACAATCTCCTAGATTTTAGCCCAACTTACAATACAAAAAATCACCTTACTAATTCAGTCCCCTTGCTGTGTAATACCATAGACAAGAATTTAGAAACAATGACACTGTATAGAAACTTTGCCATTTCAAAACTTCCAGAAATTAAGCCAAATGATGATATTCCATTTGCATCACAGTTAAAGGCACATCAGTCATCTCAGATGAGAAAGAACCAGTCCAAGAATGATGATAGTTCTAAATACAAAAATCTCTTTCAACACCAAATCAGCCCAGTAGCTCCCCAGCAGACAATTTCAATGGTCTCAAATGACAGACATGGAATTCAGCATCTAGATGGCAACAAATCTCATATAAATTGAAAATTGACACAATCCAAGGAAGCCCATCGGTGCAAAAAAGAAAACCCGGGAGCTCAAAGATAAACTAGACACTTAAAGAAAGACCACAAATTGATGTATTCAGCTGAAAACTGCACTGTAAGAACATCAACATGCAATTGGAAGCGTTATCTGCAGAATAGACCAAGAAAAAGAGAGAATAAATCACTTAAAATATATATCTCTTAGGAGACAGTCATGAACATCTTTTTCACCACACTACATAAGTTGACATCCAAACCTGAAGAATACAGAGAACCATAGATGAATGTTATGTAATAATATTACCAAGGCACATAAACATGAGATTCATTAAAGTCAATGAGAAAATAAACAAGAAAACTAGTACAAACCAAAAATGAAAATGTGAAAGCAGTTAGGTAGAATTGTCAGGTTACCTACAGAGAGAACACAACCAGGAGGACAGTAGATCTTCAGCAGAAACCTTACAATCCACAAGAGACAGAGACTGTGGGTCTATTTTCAATAATCTTTAAAAAAAATTCCAAACAAGAATTTTATATTTAACCAAACTAATATTTGTAAGTAACGGAAACATAAATTTTTTCTCCTACATGAAAATGCTAAGGACTCACACTTCAATTCAATTAGGCTTTCACGCCATCCTTGATGAAATGATGTAAATGAATTTTAAAGAATGATATCTCCAACCACAAAAGCACACTTAAGTGCATAATCCACAAACAAACAAACAAACAAACAAACAAACAAAAAAAGGCATTATAAAGAAGCTAGGAAAGAAAGTCCACATAACAACCAGCTAAAAATACAATGAGAGGATCAAAGACACACATATGAATACTAACCTGGAATGATACAAAGTGGCAGGCTTAATAAAAAGACAAAACTCAACCTTGGGTGTCTTCAAGACACCCATCTCACATCCAGTGACACCCATAGCCAAAAAGTAAAAGAGCTGGTTAAGATCCATCATGCAAATGAAAAACAAGAAAAGCAAGAAAGCAGATGTTATACCCCCCAAAATTGGGAAGGACAGTGAAGGTTATTACATAACAATAATGGTTTCAATCCACAACCAACCTAAATATATGTACATCCAACATGGAGTACCCTGATTTGCAGAACATGTACTTGTCCTATGAAAAGACTAACAAAGTAACAAAGAAATAATGAACTTAAATTCAGCCCTTGACAAACTGGACCTAACAGACATCTACAGAATGAACATTACACCCAAGAAAGAGAGAACAGACATTCTTCTCATCTGCACACAGAACATAGTCTAAAATTGACTATCAGCTCATCTGTCATAAGGCGAGCCTCAGCAAATTCAAAAGAAACTGAAATTACATAAAGTACAATTTTGGACAATGCTGCAATGAAAATAGATATCAATAACAAAAAATCTCTCAAAATACACAACTACATGGAAATTACACAACTACATGAAAATCATACAACATAACACCTGAATAACTCCCAGGTAAACATAAAAATTTAGGCAGAATTTAAGATAATTGTTTGAAATAAATGAAAATAGAAAACACTTTCCCAAATCTCTGGGATGCAGCCAAGGCAGGGTTAAATGGAAAGTTATAACCCTAAAAAGCCTTTATCAAAAAGTTAGAAAAATCTCAAATTAACAATCAAACTTTGCACCTAAAGGAACTGAGAGAGAGGTGAAAACAACTTCCAATTAGCAGAAGAAAATAGCTAAAACTAAAGAAAAACTTGATGAAATTGTGATGCAAAAATCCATATAAAATATTACATAAACAAAACCAAGAATTCAGGGCTTCAAAATAAAATAAATAAACAAATAAGATTGATAGACAGCTACCTAAATTAACAAAGGAAAAAAAAAAGGAGGCTGGGCTCATTTTTGTAACATCAATATTTTGTTAGGTTGTGTTGGTTGGATCACTAGAGGTCAGGAATTTGAGACCAGCCTGGACAATACAGTAAAATTTTGTCTTTACTAATAAAATAAAGTAAAAATGAATAGAATAATATAATATAATATAATATAATATAATATAATATAATATAATATAATATATAAAATAGCCAGGCACTGTGGTGCCTGCCTGTATTCCTAGTTATTAAGTAGGCTAAGGCATGAGAATTTCATCAACCTGGGAGCTGAATATGTCAGTGATACAACATCATGCCCCTGCACTGCATCCCAGGTGTCAGAGGAAAAACTCTGTCTCAACAAAAGGGAGAAAAAAGAAAAGAAAGAGAAGATCCAAAGAAGCACAATCAAAACCACATAGGCACTAATGTGACTGATCCCACAGAAATACAAAAAATCCTCAGAGATAACTATGAACAACTCTGTGGATACAAATTAGAAAATCTAGAGGAAACAGATAAATTCCTGGAAGCAGGCAATCTCCCAAGACTAAATCAGGAGGAGATTAAAACTGTGAATAGGCCAAAAACCATGCCTGAAATTATTTAGGCAATGAAGAACCTACCAACAATTTTTTTTTTTTTTAATGAAATTCTAAAGCAGATGGTTCATTGTGAAATTCCACCAGATATATAAATAACTTATAAAATGGTACTAAGGTTATTCTGAAAAATTGAGGAGGGAGTCTTTTTTTTTTTTTTTTTTTTTCCATCGCATTGTTTAAAGTCAGTACCTGCCTGATACCAAAAACTGTCAGAGACACAGCAACAACAAACACTTCTGGCCAATATCCTTCAAGAACACAGATACCCAACAAAGTATCAGTCAACTAGACTCCCCAGTGCATCAAAAAGCTAGAACAACAGAATTAAAGTAGGCTTTCTTCCTGAAATGCAAAGCTGGTTAAACATAAGTAAATCAACAATTGTGATCACTGAATAAATTGAATCAAAAGCAAAAACCAAAAACATACATATATATATATATATATATATATATATATATATATATATATATATATATATATATATTTGTCCAGACCTGCAGGACAACAACAGGAGCTCGAAGGGAGGGAGTGGGGATGGATGGGCAGGAGACGCGAAGAATGGAGACAAGAAGGGAGTCTGATCAAGTCTCGTTTATTATTGCTAAGCTCACAGCTTAAATAGGCCAGGCAGACAGGCGGGGCAAAGGAAGCTTGCAGTTGGGAAATTCCAGCCTTCCTAAGTTTCAAAACTGAAACTTAACAGCAGGAAACAGAAAATGAAACATTACTCAAACTTATCAGTGGAGAAACAGAAACTGAAACATAACTGAAACTTATCAGCAGGGGAAAACAGGAACTGAAACTTTACTGAAACTTACGGGGGTAGGGGTGGAACAAAGACTGAAACTGGTCAACAGGAAGCATTAAACTGAAACTTATCAGCAGGAAACATTACACTGAAACTTATAACAGGAAACATTAAACTGAAACTTATCAACAGGAAACATTAAACGCAAACCACAACATGGCTGAGCAGATCACAAAATGACGGCTATTGCTGCCCACAGGTCCCCCTTTTTTATTTTATTTAGAAATTAGGCTGAGGAGTAGTTAGGCCCACAGGACCCCACATGAAAGAACATTGACTCCATATCTGTCATGGGGAGGGGAAAAACGTTTTCCTCCCTATCTTAGGCAGAGTGTCCTTACTCATGCTCCTCAGTTGCCCGTCATTGGCTAACCGGTTCAGCTAACCAGGTGACCTGAGAGGAAAGGTATAACCTATGTGTTTTATGAATCAAGCTCCATCTCTAGGTCTGCCATCTCCAGCCTGTGGTAATGGACCTGAATGGGCTGCATCTTTATGGCCTCAATTTGTGATCTTGAGAAGCTCATGAGTTTGATGAGTATAACAGGACCGATAGACATTGTTCACTCCTAAAAAGGAAAAAGATAGAAGACCCTCAGGGCTTGGTGTCATCCCTGGGTGGAGTTGGTTTTTCAGACAAGTCTCTTGGGAAGCCACCTGGCCGAATCAGCTTCCTTGGCATAAATGCACACCGATCATCGACCCCAAATAAGGACCGGGTCCGGGCCACGCCATGCACCTGTCATGGGATCTTTCCACATTACCGATGCTTAATGGCTTTTGGATTCAGAATGCCAGTGTCGATCGGCAGCAGAGTGTCCTTCTTGATCCACTGTTAAAAAATTTAAAATAAATGAGGAGTGTGATAAAAGGTTTTTTGGTGATCCCTTATGGGGGTACCATTCCCCTTTTTAAATTTTATTTAGAGTGTTTTTTATGGTAAGATGAGCTCTTTCTACTATGCCTTGTCCCTGGGGGTTGTACGGGATGCCTGTAACATGTTGAATGTTTAGGTGAGTACAGAATTGAGTGAAGGCTGTACTGACATAACCAGGCCCATTGTCAGTTTTGATTTTATGTGGACACCCCAGGGATGCAAAGGCAGTTAAAAGATGAGCAATAACATGTTTTGTGGCTTCTTTGGTTTGCAAAGTGGCAAAGATATATCCACTACAAGTATCAATGCAGAAATGAACATATTTAAGACTTCCAAATTCTGGGATGTGGGTGACATCCATTTGCCAAAGGGTGTTAGGAAGGAGGCCTCGAGGGTTAACTCCAAGATGGCGGACTGGTAAGTGAGGGGCACATTGTGTGCAGGACTTTACTATTTGTCGGTCTCGTTCTCTAGTTATGTGATGGAATAGTCTCAAGGATTGAGAATTAAGATGATGCAAGTTGTGCAAATGTTGTGCTTGAGCTAGAGGTGTGTTAGGGAGTTGAACTAACAGAACACGGGTGGCTAGGTCTGCCTTGGCATTTCCAGAGCTAATGGACTGGGTAAGCCTGAATGAGCACGTAAATGCCCAATGTAAAAAGGTCTGTTCTGGAAATTAATAACTTTTGTAGTTGAGAAAATAGTTTTGCAGTGGTTGAGGTGTGTTTTATGAATAGGGCTGTTTCTAACTTTGGGACAGAGGTAGCAAAGTATGCACTGTCTGTATAAACATTGAGAGGATCATTGGGAAACATGGAAAATGCAGCTATAACTGCATGTAGCTCTGCTAATTGGGCAGACGAAGATTGGGATTGAAAACTAATAGTTTGGTTTGGGGTAACAAAGGCTGCAAGCCCTGTGGATGACCCGTCAGTGAAAATGGTAATTCCATTTGGAAGGGGATGAAGTCTGGTATTTTTAGGAAAAACAAAATCATGTCTGTTGGCAAAATCTAGAAGCTTATTGGGAAGATAATGATTATCAAGGTTGTCAGTATATGAGGCAAGTGCAATGAGCCATGCTTCAGTATTCTGCATGAGCCAATGGATCTGCTCTTTGGTATAAGGTTGGACAATGTTGTTAGGTTCCTGTCCGAAATATGCCTTGCCTAGGGTTCTTCCTTTGGTAATTAGACTGGCTACCATAAGGTAGTAAGGTTCAGTGACTTTAGTGGGCATATTAGGAAGATGGATCCACATAAGTGGAGCAGTTTGCCAGAACACAGCTGTGGGAGATAATGAGGTATGACATATCGAAAAAGGTGATGATTTGGTTATTGATAGCTTGATTAACTAAATTGATTGCTGATTTTGCTTCAGGGGTGAGTTGTCTTAAAGAAGTAGGACTGGGATCCCCTACCAATGTATCTTATAGGGGCTTGAGGTCAGCTTTGCATAATTTCAGATAAGGTAACAGCCAGTTTATGTCTCCTAAAAATTTTTGAAAATCATTGAGGGTTTTTAAACAGTCTAGCCTGAGTTGCACCTTTCGAGTCGATAGGCGAGTTCCACTTAACTGAAATCCTAGGTAGGTGTAGAGATCAGCAAGCTGCACCTTCTCTGGGGCTATGACTAATCCACTAGCAGTAAGGGCAGTTTGTAGACTTTTGAAACAAGACAAGACCACCTCCTCTTTTGCTGCTGCTAAAAGTATATCATCCATATAATGGATTATGTACACTTCCTTCCAATCTTTTCTAACTTCAGCAATGGCGATAGCCACATATGACTGACATAAGGTGGGACCGTTGGCCATGCCCTGAGGCAAAACCTTCCATTGATATCTCTTCATAGGCTCTTTAAAGTTAATTGCAGGAAGGTTGAAAGCAAAATGCTTACAATCCTCTGGATGGAGAGGGATAGTAAAGAAACAGTCTTTTAGGTCTACAATAACTTTGTAGAATCCCAGAGGTATGGCTACGGGGGAAGGGAGGCCGGGTTGTACATAAATATACACCACCCTGTTCCAGGGTGCCCAGGGATATTAATTTCAGCCAAATTTGGTTATACTCATTTTTTATACCACAAACATACACTATTTATAGACAAAATTAGCAACAAATCTGATGCACTGTAAATTCAAGTCCTCAGGACAACAAAAGTGATTAAGCAAGACCTCAAGTAACAATGTTAATGCCATTTACAAAGGAAAAAACTGATACAAAAACATTCAAAACCTGAACATCACTTGACATGTAAGGAAAAAAAAGGCAAATTGGCTGAAAGGTTCATAAACCCAAGGTCTTATTTACATTACACAAAGCTCAGGTGTTAGCCTTGAATGTAACTTTCAAAATACCTTCAAATATATCCAACTCAGATCACAGAATTTTGGTATCGAGCCGCTTCATTCTCAAGATCATCCCAATCAATACCCTCATCAATGCCTTTGTCCTCTGAATTATTGGCTCGACTGGCTGGCCATACAATCGTTTTCGCTCTTTTGGGTTAGCTAAATTTTGTTTAAGGCCTGTGGCTACACGTTCAGCAAATTTCTCTAAGGAACACACAGGCCCACCGCTCTCCACGGGTTTTTGTTCCTCTTTACCAGAGTTGCTATCAAATGACATTAAGTCAGCTTCCCCTGACTATTTCTCCTTGCCCTCTTTGGGTTCCGGTTTTTCCAAAACTAATGAATCTTCTTTTAAGGCGGGGGGGGGGGGGTTATCGGACAAATTTTTGCACGAGTCCCTCAGGCAAGTTCCCCCTGGGTTATGAGATAAGCAATGACTGGATCATCATGTTTTTGGGTAATGATCTCATTTATCAGATTCCAGTATGAGAAAGCAGCTACAGGGACATTTTGAGGCCCGAAAGCATCATAATAATCTTTTAGGGCATCCCCTACTCTTTTCCAACTTCTTTGATCTATGGTTCCTTCTTGATGGAACCAGGGGCAAACATCCTAAATATAACCAAAATATTTGATCAACCGGTTTACTTTCACCTTTACTCTTCACACCTTTAATGCTTTGCTGAGTTCCTCTACAAACAACTCATGCTGACTAATTTCCTGACCCAAAATATCGTCGTCCACTTACCAGAGAGCAAAGCTGCAGCAGGTTCCCACAGTGACTCCTTCTCTGGATTTCTTCCTTCAATCCGACCGTCTTCGATGACGTCCCTCACGGTGTCCCTGTTACTTCAAGCCCCACGTTGGGCGCCAGACTGTCCTGACTTGCAGGACAACAACAGGAGCTCGAAGGGAGGGAGTGGAGATGGATGGGCAGGAGACGCGAAGAATGGAGACAAGACGGGAGTCTGATCAAGTCTCATTTATTGTTGCTAAGCTCACAGCTTAAATAGGCCAGGCAGAGAGGCAGGGCAAAGGAAGCTTGCAGTTGGGAAATTCCCACCTTCCTAAGTGTCAAAACTGAAACTTACCAGCAGGAAAAGAAACTGAAACATTACTGAAACTTATCAAGGGAGAAACAGAAACTGAAACATTACTGAAACTTATCAGTGGGGAAAACAGGAACTGAAACTTTACTGAAACTTATCAGTGGGGGAAACAAAAACTGAAACTTGTCAACAGGAAGCATTAAACTGAAACTTATCAGCAGGAAACATTAAACTGAAACTTGTCAACAGGAAACATTAAACACAAACCACAACATGGCTGACCAGATCACAAAATGGGGGCTATTGCTGCCCACAAATCTTCAATAAAATCCAACATCTATTCATTACAAACTCAACAGACAAAGCATGAAAATAATGTACTCAAAATACTAAGAGTTTTTATAACAAACCCATAGCCTATATCATAGTGAATGGGCAGAAGCTCAAATTATTCACTGCTACTATTCTTATCAAATTGCCAATGTCATTTTTCACAAAATTAGGAAAACACAATTTTAAATTTCATGTGAAAAAACAACAACAAAGAACTAAATGAGTCAAGGAAATCATAAACAAAAGCAGCAAAGCCAATAATGTTACACTACCTGACTTCAAAATACACTAAAATGCTGCAGTAGCAAAAATAACTTAGCACTGGTACAAAAACAGACACAGAGACCAAGAATAGAGGTCAGAAAACCCAGGTATAAAGCCATACACCTACAACTATCTAATCTTAGACAATCCAGTGAAACAGGCAATGGGGAAAGACTTCTCTTTTCAATAAAGGATTCTGGAATAACTGGCTAGCTATATATAGATTTAAACTGGACCCCTACCTTTCATGACGCACAAAAATTAATTCAAAAGGAAATGAATTAAAGATTTAAATGTAATACCTCGAACTATAAAAAGTATGGAAGGTAACATAGGAAATATTCTTTGGAATACCGGGAGCAGCAAAAAAAAATTTTGACTAAATCCCCCAAAGCAACTTTGGAACAAAAAGAAACATAGAAAATGGAACCTAATTAAAGTTTCTGTACAGCAAGGGAAATTGTCAGTGAAGCAAACATACAACCTACTCAATGGGAGAAGATATTTTCAAACTATGTATCCAACAAAGTCTTAAGATCCAGAATCTAAAAACCTTAAACAAATTAACAAGCACTAAACAAATAACTCTGTTAGCAAATAGCTAAAAAGAACATGAACAGATACTGCTCAAAAGAAGACATACAAGTGGCCAACAAGCATATTAAAAAACGCTCACCCACCTCAGCCACACAATGTGCTGGGATTACAGCTATGAGCCACCCCGACTGGATAGAGTTAGGAGTTCGATATCAGCCTGACCAATATAGCAAAATTAATACAACCTGGACATAGTGGCACATGCCTCTAACTTTAGCTACTTGGGAGGCTAAGGCAGGAGAATCACTTGAATCAGGGAAGCAGAGGATGAAGAAAGCCAAACGCATGCTATTGTACTAGATCTTGGGCAACAAGAATGAAAATCCATCTAAAACAAACAAAACACAAAATTTAGCCTCATTAATTATCATGGAAAGGCAAATCAAAACAACGAGTTGCTATCTCACACCAGCAAAAATGGCTACTATTAAAAAATAAAAAAAAAAAAAAAAAACATATTCTGGGTGAAGATGCTGAGAAAACATTATATACTGCTGGTAGGAGTAAAAGTTAGATCACTCATTGTGGAAAGCAGACTGGAAGTTTCTCAAATAACATAAAACAGAGCTACTATTTCAAATCACCAATTCCATTTCTAGGTATGTACCCAAAGGGATATCAATGATTCTACCACCAAGACACACGCAGTCATTGGTTCATTTCTGTAATATTCATCATAGCAAGGACATGGAATCACTCCAGGAGAACATCAGTGGCACACCACATAAAGTAGATGATTGATTTATTTTGTATGGTTGTCTAGTATTCTATGTATGTGCATGTAGAATATTCCACGCCATTCAAAAGAAACAAATGATGTCCTTTTTGGCAACATAAATGCAGGTAGAGGTCATTATCCTGAGCAAATCAATTCAGAAGAGAAAACCAAATACTGCATTTTCTCACTCATAAGCACACATTAATATTCAGCACACATGGACATAAGTACAGGGATAACAGACACTGAGATCCACTAGTGGGTGGAGGGAAGAATAAAATGGGCTAAAAAAATCCTACCTAGCAGGTACTGTGCTTACTACTCTGGGTGATAAAATCCACACTTCAGACCACAGGATTTCCCAATATTTCCATGTAACAACCCTGCACATAAACTCCCTGTATCTAAGGTAAAAATTTAATATAAAAGAAACAGAATGATTTGCCTGGTGACTTTTATAACATTTTATAGTCTTAGGCATATTCTAACTATCACACAATTTCCACTTCAATTAAATCAATGCTATTTACAAAAGCCAAATTATAATAAATACATGTTTTAGATAAAAACTTATTTCACCACCTCATATCTCTATATTATATCAATATTAATTTACCTCTTTGACCGGCCAGGCGCAGTGGCTCAAGCCTGTAATCCCAGCACTTTGGGAGGCCGAGGTGGGTGGATCACGAGGTCGAAGATGGAGACCATCCTGGTCAACATGGTGAAACCCCGCCTTTACTAAAAATACAGAAAAACTAGCTGGGCATGGTGGCAATGCCTGTAATCCCAGCTACTTAGGAGGCTGAGGCAGAAGAATTGCCTGAGACCAGGAGGTGGTGGTTGAGGTGAGCCGAGATCCCGCCATTGCACTCCAGCCTGGGTAACAAGAGTGAAACACCATCTTAAAAAAGAAAAAAAAAGAAAAAAAAAAATACCTCTTTGACTTCAATAAAATAAGTTGATGCTAACTTCTATTCATACTAAATTTCATAAGTTCCAGTGGCATTCTTTTATACACTGCTAATCAAATAAATTCATAAAAATATGATCTTATGAAAAAATTAGTGCATTCCTAACTTCAGATTATATATTTTATCTTATCAATTCCTGTTATATTATTACGCCCTCCCAACCCATATTTACTTGATTTTCAGCGTTAAATAACCCAACTTACCTTTACCCAAGGCCATTCTTTAACAGTGAGAGTAACATATATCTGAAAAATTAATTGTAAAACAAAGAAAATAAAAACCGGAACCACTGTAATGCACTTGAATGCATTGCATTGTGTTAAAATATACTGAATTGAGAGAATAGTCTTCTGTTCCAGTATCATGTTTCTCTCTAAGTTGCTAACTTGACTCTATTGCTCTTCCAGTGTAAGATATTTTTGTGGTAACTTACAGTGGTCTGCAAACATCTTTTAATATGAAGTAACATCTGAGGTTAACATTTTCAGGTGACAAATGTGTAGAAATATTTGAAAGATTATCAGTAGATAAACAATTTTGAAATAAACCATGAAATTACAAATATTAACTTAATCACACTGAATAAATCAAAAGATTCTAACAGTTTCTACTCTTATCATTTATTTTAGTTCTCCCACTCATTTTCAAGTTAAAATAATATGCAACTTTAGTCTGATAAAAAGATTCAAACAATGCATTATAACATAAAAAGTAAAGATTATTTTATTCTTACACAAGTCAATTCACTTTTTCAGAATCACTTTCATTAAATAATGTCCCAATCTTTTTCTAAAGCACACGTATTCTGACCTCCACAAAAGCTATTTTTCCTAAAATATACTTTAAAACATAAATATGTTTAGATGTTCTTCCAATGATACAAATTTCAATTTCCTCAGAAAAACCCAAATTTTCAATGGAATATATATTTATTTATAATTTTTTACTAGTGATGGAATTTTGCTCACTTAGCATCATTATAACAATACAGTAGTATAAAAGATCATGAGTACTTAAAGCAATTTTACATAAGTGACAAAAACAAACACAAATAGAAACTGTGATAAAGTTTAACCTAAAGGTAGTCCTCAAAGAATTTCCACAGATAAAATTCAATAAAAAATAATCAGATCTTTATAAGAAATCCCAAAACACGAATGAAAACAGGATAAGATGTTGTGAATAAAATGTATAAAAATGATGCCAGAATATTTTTAAAACTTATGAAATCAAAATTATTTTTGAGCAAATAAAAAGTGCTTCAGTAATATATAAAAAAAGACAACTTCTCCATGATGAACAATTTTAAAAAGAACCAACAGAACTTCTAGAATTTGTATATATATTATATATGTATATATAATATATACACATATGTGTGTGTGTTTGTGTGTGTATACACATATATACACACATATGTAGGTACATATATATGTATATATGTGTATATGTAATTATCTTTTAACTGTTCAATACAGCCAGTGGTATATACACACACACACACATATATATATATATATATATATATATATATATATATATATATATATACACACACATACACACACACATATATATGTACATATATATACATATATACACATATATGTATATATACATATATACACACATGTGTATATACATATATATGGTATACATGCATATATATATATTATACACATTTATATATGGTATACATATATATGGTATACATATGTATGTGTGTGTGTGTGTGTATATGGTATATATATATGGTGTATACTATTTAATCAAGACAGTGGTGTATGTGTGTGTCAAACATTTAAAACTACCAAAACATCAACAAAGAAAAACACCTAAGTAAATGGAAATGCATGACATGCTCATGGGTTGATAGACATAATATTGTTAAGATGATAGTGCTCCCCAAACTGATCTGTAAAATCAATTTGTTCCTTATAAAAATTCCATTTGCCTTTATTGTTATTATTAATGTTTGGCAGGAACAAACAAGTGATCAGTTAGAAATGCAAAGGACTCCACATAGCTAAACAAGTCTGTGAAAATAGTGATATCAACTTAATTAATTAACAAGCAACAAGGTTACTAGGACCATTCAAAGAAAAAATGAAAGCCAAAATCACAAGGAGAATTTATTAATTCACATTGGGGCTATGATGCAAAAAGTAAGCACGTTCAGTCATTGCTGCTGTGAAGACAAGATATTGTAGCTACTTTCGGAAACAGTCCTACAGTTCCTCAAATGTCGGTTGGACAGTCAGACATTTCCTCACTGGATTTAAAGACCAGCTGGCCAGCCTTGTGAAACACTATCTCTACTAAAAATAAAAAATGGTGTCTAGTACCTGTAATCCCAGCTACTTCGAAGGCTGAAACAGTAAAATCTCTTAAATCTGCAAGATAGAGATTGCAGTTAGCACTACCTCACTCCAGCCTAAAGAAAAATAATAAAACTTTATCTCACACACACTAAAAGAAACTCAATTAAGCCAATTAATCCACACTTTCCTATTTAGCTCACCTGAAAAAATATTACAATAGCTGATATCAGTTCAGATCACAATTCAAGACTATATATATTTATATATATTTAATTTATACATTCATTTAATTTATATATATACATTTTCATTTTATATTACGGATCACATTTTTAATTCGATAGTTAAGTTTTAAAGCAATAACAAAACAGTTAACAATCTTTATACAATTTGAAATATCATTGGCTCCCACATCTACAGAAAGAAATAAAACATAAAATAAAAATATACCTTGCATACTATTAACCTAAAATGTAAACTCTATGATGCAAAAGTCCTAAAATTATAAAACCATCATTCTCAGCAAACTGACACAAGAGCAGAAAATCAAACACCACATGTTCTCACTCATAGGCGAGTGTTGAACAATGAGAGCACATGGACACACGGAGGGGAGCACTACACACTGAGGTCTATTGGGGGGAAATGGGGGAGGGATGAGGGAGTGGGGAGGTGGGAAGAGATAGCATGAGGAGAAATGACAGATAAAGGTGAGGGGAAGGAAGTCAGCAAACCACACTGCCAGGTGTGTACCTATGCAACAATCTTGCATGTTCTTCACATGTACCCCCAAACCTAAAATGCAATTAAAAAAAAAAAAAAAACTTCAATTAAAATAATACAAAAAAAATTTCAGAGATGTTAATCTTTAAAAAAAAATTTCTATGTAGTTCATAAATATGAAGAATTGTTCTTGGAAATCATGTTAGTCTTCTCTAATTTTAATCTATAAATTTAATTAAAAAAATAAAATGTATCAACAGCTAGCTCTGAAATTCACATAGAAAAATAAGCATGAGATTACCTAAAATGTACAGTGAAAAACAGTTAAAAAAGAGTTGACCTG
This sequence comes from Saimiri boliviensis, assembly GCF_048565385.1. NCBI lineage: Eukaryota > Metazoa > Chordata > Mammalia > Primates > Cebidae > Saimiri > Saimiri boliviensis. The sequence goes on along the minus strand of NC_133471.1, from coordinate 13,943,052 downwards.
CAAGATTTAGTATTTATTCGCATACATAATAACTAAGATTTTAGAACTATTAGTAAGATAAATTAATATAACAAAATAAACTAAGTGATGGAACTTCAAATGCAATATAAAAAGTAATTGTTTTAGTAATTGTTTTGAATTTTCAATTGAAAAATTTTCAATTTTGAATTGAAAATATTGAGACATTTTCAATGTGACCTTCAAATTATACAGAAAATAAATTTTAATTAACCTTTGAAGAAATAAATTACCTATTTAACTTCTGTTCTATCTCATTCCTGCCTAAAATTAAATGATATCACATTGTAAGTACACAGAACTAAGAAAAAATAACTTATATATAGGTTTATATAGAGAAGTTGGTAAGATAAAAATTTTTGAATAATGGGAAAATTCTCATAATTTATTACAAAAACATTTTTAAATTTCAGAGAAAAACATTAAAACATTATAAACAGCTGACTGAAGGAATGTGTTTATGCTTAGCTGTCAAAATTATCAACCCATTTTGAATTTTACAAACGAAAAAGAAAGTCCACAAATGTCAAAACTAACTAAAACAAAAACCAAAAATTAGAGGCCATGCATGGTGGCTTATGCCTATAAGTCCAGCACTAGAAGAGTTTGCTTATTCATTAAAAAGGTAAATGCATATGTATATAAATGTATGCAAAACTGTGAAGCCTTATTCTTTATGCAAATGATAATTAGTAACAATTTTCATACCTCTAGTTTGGAGGAAAATTCAACAGGCTCTTTATCACAATATAAATTATACATTTCTTTGTGATGACATTTAAAAGCACCTTTACATTATCCGTAGATGCTCTTATTTAAACATACAAATATAATAGGGCTACAAAATTATTTATAATACAAAAATTTTTGTAACGAAATTGTCAGATGAGACATTAAATTACAGTTTAATCACATAATAATGAAAATTGCTACTCTGAGAAAAAAATTTAAAAAACAATATTATGAAACAAGTAAAGATGATTGTATAAAGTTCTCATTCTATGTATGGAAAAGCTACAAACAGACAAAATTTATAAAGTTGATACAGGTAGTGCTCAACTTACAACCATAGTCGGGACTGCAGAATGGTCATAACACGATTTGGTCATAAGTTGAGTAGGCCATATGTACAGTTGAAATGGTGCACACTGAGATGGCAGTACTGCCAGAAGCTGGTCCACACTGTCGTATGCCTAGCTGGACAATGTTTGCGCTGCCAGACGTGGAGCAGTCGTGGCTAGTGATTGCGGTCCTAAAGTAGAATGGTTATAAGTTGCGTAGGTCATAAGTTGATCAATACCTGTACTATAATAGTGATACCACTAGAGAAATGAGTAAGAGACATTAACAAATTTATTTAATTATTAGATAAATCAAGATCATTATAATTTACATGGCTGATTCTTATATTATTTGCATGTGGAACATATATAGAAATATAGATGTCATATGAAATTGCATAATTAAAATATTTTTATATATTATACACTTTATAGCATGTCATATAATCTAGAACACCTAGAGAATAATTATTACATACCACACCACAAAGTAAGTCATGCATAAAAATGTACATAATCAATATATGGCCATTATTGTGATTAACAATGAAGAAATATATTTTAAAGCATTTTATATGGCTTTATGTAAATAGGCTTCTAAATAGTTCATGCTTCTGAGAGGAAATAACAGTTTACTGCTGACATTTTAAGTGTCAAATAATAGATATCTCCATATCAGATGGGAAAAAGAAAAGGCACATATACCGTAATTTGAAAATATTTATTTCTGCTTAGAACATAATGTCCTTGAGACAATCTCTTTTGATAATAGAGTAAATACCTTTAAATATGAACTATACATTCTCCACAAGTATATTGCAAATATCCTCTTTCAAGTCAGGAATAATTCATCATTCTTTTCAATTCATTGAACCATTCATTAATAAAGAATTTTTATTTAGAATAACATAACAGCATGATGAAGTAAAGTAGAACATGAAAGGATAGTAAAAGAAAAACTGAGTTATCAAAAGTGGAAGGAAAAGTGGAGGATGAAAAGAAAAGGTTAAAGTTTATGTTGGAGATATTTTGAACAAATTTTTTATTACTTGTAACTCACATTTCTTTCAATAATTTTTAAGAAAATGGGTAATCTAGTATCTTCCATGTATAGGCATATTTGTATAAATTATTTTTCTTTTCACTCTAATGTTGTTTACCACACGATTTTTTTTTTTTTCAGGGGCAGTGGAGTCTTACTCTCTCACCCAGGCAGGAGAGCAATGGTGTAATCAGAGCTCACTAGAACCACGGTTTTCTGGGTTCAAGTGATTCTTCTGCCTCAGCGTCCCAAGTAGCTGGGATTACAGGCCCATGCCATCACAACCAGCTAATTTTGTATGTGTAGTAGAAATGAGATTTTACCACGTTAACCAGGGTGGTCTCAAAATTCTGACCCCAGGTGATCCACTTACCTGAGCCCCCCAAAGAGCTGGGATTAGAGGGATGAGTTGACACACCCAACCTATTACAAAAATTTTGTAAAATATTGACTACCGTTTTTAAATAGTAAAATTAGGTATGTTTTTACAACACTCAGATTACTAGTTTTAATATTGTCAGGAATTTTATTTGAGTTTTGTTAATATCTTTTCTTTTTCTTCCTAAGTCCTTTTTTTTTTTTTTTTTTTTCAGTAGGTAAAGTCATTTAAAGCTAAATTAACTCCAGAGAATGGCACAAAATTACTTCATGAACTGTCACTGGGATTAATTCTTTGGCTCTGAAGGAGTGTTTATTGTCCTGCCAGTGCTACCAATTGCTCTTGTTGTTACTAATTCTTTGTCTAGACTGGACTTTGAAGTTTCAAATTTTTTCATATATTTGTAAACCACTCTGCATTTTCTATATTTACAGAATAAATACATATAAATATATATATTCAGAGTGTACATATATACGGAATCTCACTCTTTTGCCCTGGCTAGATGCAGTGGTACAATTTTGGCTCACTGAACTCTCTGCCCTCTACAATCAAGGAATTTTTTGCCTCAGCCTTCTGAGTAATCATTAAAGGCTACCTGCCATCATTCCCAGCTAACTTTTGTATTTGTAGTAGAGATGGGGTTTCACCATCTTGGCCAGGCTGGTCTCAAACTCCTGATCTCATGATCCATATACCTTGGCCTCCCAAAGTGCTGGCATTACAGGTAAACACCACCACTTCCAGCTAATTTTGTATTTTATGTGTTTAATAAAGGGTAACACTTATCACTAGTGACTCCAACTTCTATAAAACATATATAATTGTGTATACCTGTTAGTATCTTTGAACTATAAATACAGAACTGCCTCAAATTAGTTCTTACAAAATGTATGACATTAATACAAATCAGTGAATTGGAAATAAATTGCATAGCTACATTTTGATATTCCAAGTGACAGTGACAGCTACAAATTCAAGGACATCTGGAGAATCTACCATTAAAAAGTTAAATCCCTTCAGTTGACAAACTTTATAAGATTACTTTCAAGGCTTTCTGTCTTCTTATGCTACTCTTCTTTCTCAATTTAGGTTTACATATTTATCCCCCATAATGATTTAAGATGTCTGTTAGGCTGAATGAGGAAAATTTTAAAAAGCCTTGTATACAATATGTGCTTTAAAAGAACAGAAGAAATGACTGACTTATTTCCATTTGCATTTTATAAAATTATTATTATCTTACAACTAATGACAATTACATAGTAACAGTTTCAAAGTTATGAAAGCAAAATAAAACTAAAGAGAGCTTTTCCATTAGATTAATAATAATTATGACATTCTCAATCTTGCTATCCAACTACTTATATTAAATTTACTTGTTGGAAACAGTGAATGAGAAATATTTGTGTCACTAATCTCACTATAATTCCTAAAAGAATAATGTGCCAACAAAACAACACGACCTTATTTCTCCTTAAATCTTTGTTGAAAGAAAATAGGGTAATTTGACCAAAAATTGTCCCCATAATAATAAAGCGTATGGTACATGATATCCAGAATATGTCATTATCTTTTTGATAAATAACAAATATATACAAAGCAGAGGCTGCCTCACCACAGTAGAGAAGAGTTGAGAAGAAAATGTTAAAAGTAAAGTTTATATGGGGTCTGTGGTCAAGGACCATTTCTCCTTCCAAAGATGAAACTCCTGTAATTTCTTCATCAGTCTCTTCTAAAGGTGTCCGCACTCTCAGAGTTCTGCTAATTCAAACTCTTCTTCCCAGTGAATCCAGCAGAATTCAGCATACAATCACAAAGGAAGACAAAGAGATTCCATATAATTCACTGTTCCTAGGAAATGTTAACAGATAAATATGGATCACTACTGACAACAGAAAAATCTGTGTCTGATTTACAGAATATTCAACCAAAATCTCTCATTTAAGATATTATATCTTAAGGAAACATTGGAAAGAAATAAAAAAATCAAAATTATCTGAGGCATTAACCACCTCTTAACACCAAGATGATAGTCCTATCTCCAAGTGGTGTGAAAGAAATCATTTCCTATGTGTTTTCTTTTTGTGCCTTTTAATCATTTCCTATGTGTTTTCTTTTTGTGCCTTTTAATCATTTCCTATGTGTTTTCTTTTTGTGCCTTTTAATCAATGTTGGCAGCTGACATCCACTAAAACAAAGCAGCACAAAATCTAAGCCAATTCTACTGATAATGACACTATGAAAACTATCCAGGAGATATTCCAGATCAGGAAAGAATACATAATAGTGAGCCCTTTAATTTGTACCTATTTTTAGATGTCGATCATTTTACATATAAATTATGGGTTTTTTTTTTTTTTTACTTTATTTAACTCTGAAGTTATTAATCAACTCATTTGATTTTAAATTGATAAAAAAATTCAGACTGCATGGTAATAGTAGATTAAGAGTTGGTTTTGTGGACAAAAGAAGCTAATTTAAAGTTGTCTTTAGACAAACTGCCAGAAAAATTACATCTGTGAAGATCAATTATTCATTATGTGTGACAACAATATAAAACAAAATGAATAATAAAGAAAATAAAAGTCAGCAATACTTTCAAATCAAGTAAATATTAGAACAGAATTCTTAAGCAGAATTATTTTTGACTAAAAATGCTGTCAATATAATGAAAATGCATAAAATGAGTAATAATCTAATGCGAATTTCAAGAAAGAAAAGATACTATTTCCATAGAAGATGTTGGTCATTTGGTAAAATATACCAATGGGACAAGTAAAAGTAGTGTTAAAATAAAAACGGAGGGAAGAAGGAAGTCAACATCTATCTTATTATTATTTGAGAAGATGTTCTTTTTCTTGAATTCTCTTTGCATTGTTTCTATTCTCAGAATTTATCCTAAATTTTATTTCCTCCAAATCTTTGGTTAAATTTCATGCTGTAGATTATTAAAGTCTTCAACTTTTATTATTTGTTACTGTGATCTAAATCACACTGTTTTTCACTATTATTATAATTCTTTTTATATTGAATTTTAGGTTTTGGGGTACCTGTGAAGGACATGCAAGATTGTTTCATAAGTACACATATGGCAGTGTGATTTGCTGCCTTCCTCCCCATTACATTTTAAGATATGTCCAACACATCTATATGGTCATTTTTTTTTCTTTTTCCTCATCACTCTCCTTATATCCTTATCACACATGTATAAAAACTCCATATTTTATGATCCAAAACAGAAACTGTCTTTTATTATACTATTTTTTTTCTCCTTTTTATTTCCAAAGTGAATTTCTACTAGCTATTTCCTTTCCATCAGTTATTACCCTTTCTTAGGTTTTTATCTCACAAGAGTGAACGCACAGTCCTTTCTCACAAGGCAATCCATGATATCATCATTGCTAAATTTAAAATGTTAAACAACTGTGAAACATTTTTACCATTCATAATATGCTCTAATTTAAATTTCTACTTACCTTAACCAGTGAGACTTTCATCTAAAACAGTCCACACAAAGTATTCTATTTAACATCATCAGCTTATTTTGTGCCAAATATAATAGTTTCTTTTTTAATTAGTTGTCATTGTTTGGGAAAAAAAAAATGCAATATACCCATAAGGCAAAGGGCTAATATCCAGAATCTATGGAGAATTTTTTTAAAAATTACAAGATAAAAGAAAGAACCCGATCAAAACGTTGGCAAAGGATGTGAACAGACACTTTTCAAAAGAACACATTTATGTAGCAAACAAACATATGAAAAAATGCTCATCATCACTGGTCGTTGGAGAAATGCAAATAAAAACCACATTGAGATACCATCTCACGCCAATTAGAATGGTGGTCATTAAAAAATCACGAGACAACAGACATTGGAGAGGATGTGGAGAAATAGGAACACTTTTTCACACTGTTGGTGTCACTGTAAATTAATTCAACCCTTGTGGAAGACAGTGTGGCAATTCCTCAAAGAGCTAGAAATAGAAATATTATTTGACCCAGCAATGCCATTACTAGGTATATACTCAACAGATTATGAATCATTCTATTATAAATATGCATGCACACATATGTTTATTGTAGCACTGTTCACAAATCCCCATCATTAAGAACTGGATAAAGAAAATGTGGCCCATATACATCATGGAGTACTATGCAGTCATAGAAAAGACCATTTCACTTGGTTAAATATAAGAGTTATTTTAGTCTGTCTCTTACTTGAATTATTTCTGATGTATTTAATCTCAATCTCCTGGTTATCTCTTTCTGTACGATGCATTTATGAATGGTACTATGAGTTCCAAATTTATATCTCCATTCAGTCTTTCTCTCTTTCTTTTCTTTCTTTTCTTTCTTCTTTCTTCTTTCTTTCTCTTTCTTTCTTTCTCTTTCTTTCTTTTTTTCTTTTTCTACTTTTCTTTTTCTTTTCTTCCTTCCTTTTATCTTCTTTCCTTCCTTCCTTTCTTCCTTCCTCCCTCCCTCCTGCCCTCCCTTTCTTCCTTTCTCACTTCCTCTTTTTTCTTTCTTCCTTTCTCTTTTTTTTCTTTCTTTCTTTTGCTTTCTTTCTCTTTCTTTCTTTCTTTCTTCTTTCTTTTTTTTTCTTCCTTTCTTTCTTCCTTCTTTCTTACTTTCCTTTCTTCCTTTTTAGGAGTCTCACTCTATCACCTAGCTGGAATGAAATGGCATGATCTAGGCTCATTGCAACCTCTACCTACTGGAATCAGACTAAGTCTCCTGTCTCGGCTTCCCCAATAGCTGGGACTACATGCCCTCATCACCACACTTAGATAATTTGTATACTTTCAGTAAAGACAAGGTTTAGTAAAGAAGTCACCTGGAATTACTAGAGACTTACCTGAAGCTGTAGTTCCAATGTGGAGGGCTGTTATTCAATTCATGAATATTAGATATATTTTCATTGATTTCAGTGTTCTTCAATTTATTTCAACAGTATTTTAGAGTTCTTAGATTATAACTTTTGCACATTTGTTAAATTTACTCCTAAGTATTTTCTTCTTTTACTCTCTTTTAAAAATGTTTTCTTAATCTCATTTTATTTTTGGTTCGTCAACATGGTCTTGATCTCTTGACCTTGTGATCTGCCCACATTGGCTTCCAAAGTGCTGGGATTACAGGTGTGAGCCTGCCTGGCCCAAGCACCAGACCGTTTTCTCAAAAAATATCTCCCTTTATTTCCCAAAAAGTAATTGGATGAGGGTCCAAATTTTCCATACATTCATCAACATCTGTTATTTATTTCTGATTGCAGTCCATTCTACTCAATATAAATTAGTATTTCATCGTGATTTGATTTTTATCTTTTCTGAAAGCTAATTATCTTCTCTTATCGTTAGCTCTAGATATGATGTATCAATATTTTTCTTCCATAATGTCTTTTGTCTTTTAAATTCCTTCATAATTTATTTGACGCACAGACGTTTAGTTTTGTTGAAATTCAATTTAGCTGGTCTTATTTGTTACATATCAAATAAATCATTGCCTAATCTAAAGTTATATACATCTACATGTTGTTCTAAAGGTTTGATTTTATAGTGTTTAGCTTCTGAATGTACGTTTATAATATATTCCGAGATAACAGTGATGTAAGTATGAGACAGGTGTCAAATTTTTGTGAATATCCAATTATCTCAGCTCCATTTCTTGAGATTTTGACTGTTTCTCCCCCATTGAATTATCTTGGCACCATTGCTGAAAATCAATTGAGGATTAGTGGGAAAGCTTCTTTCTGACCTCTCAATTCTATTCCATTGGTGTAACTATTGAAGCTTTGTCATAATTTTTAAAATGGGAAGTGTGAGTATTGTTTTAGTTATTCTGATTCCTATGAAATTCCATAATAACAGTAAAACTGGCATGGTAGTTTTTGTAAATCCCACCTAGCTTTGCTAGAGACTTAATTGAAGCTCTAGGTCAATGGTGGAGCGCTGTCACCCAATCTATGAATATTAGATTTTTTTCATTTATTTCATTCTTCTTAAGTTTTCTTCAACAATATTTTAGAGTTCTTAGATTATAGTTTTTGCACATTTATTAAATTTACTCTTAAGTATTTTTTTTTTTTTTCTGTCTTTGGAAAATGTTTTTTAAATCTCGTTTTATTTTTGGATTGCTCTTTGTTTTGTATACTGATCTCGTTATCTGCAGTTCTGAAGACTTATGTATTAGTTTTAACTTCTTAGGATTTTCTCTATACAGGATCATGTATGATATTTGAAAACAGAAATAGGTTAACATTTTCCTTTCCAACTTTGATGGCTTTTGTTTTTATTTTCTTGCCCAATTGCGCCTTATCAAAATCTAAACTCTCAGTAGAATTTCAGAGACAAACGGCAACAAAATGTATTCAGGTTTTAGCATTAAGTTTCATGTTAGATGTGGGATTTTCATAGATGCCTTTTGTCAGGCTGTTTTCCGTTATCCCTTACTCTTTCTCTCCCTCCCTCCCTTTTCTGTTCCTTCCCTCCCAAGCTCTCTCCCCTCTCCCTCCCTCCTTTTCTCTCTTTCTAGCTACTTCCCTTTCTTGGTCTTTCATTTATTTCCTTTTTGTTCCTTTTTCTTTTCCTTTTTTTTTTTTTTTTTTTTCTTTCTGAGATGAAGTTTTACTCTTGTTGCCCTCGCCAGAGTGCAATAGCATGATTTTGGCTCACCAAAACCTTCACCTCCTGGATTCAAGCTCTTCTCCTCCCTAAGCCCCTAGAGTAGCGGGGATTACAGGCAGGCACTCACCTCACCCAGCTAATATTGCATTTTTTGCAGAAACAGGGATTCTCAGGTTTGTCAGGCTGGTCTCAAACTCCTGACCACAGGTGATTAACCCACCTGAGCCTCTCAAATGTTGGGATTACACGCGTGAGTCATGATGACTACCCTGAGGTATTTTCTTTCCATTTCCACTTTGTTGATTGTTTTTTAAATCATAAAAGTGTGTTTATAAAATACTTCATATCTGTTAAGATTATCATATGGTTATTTTTTCTTATTTCTATCAGTATTGCACAACTGATTCTTGAATGTTAAGCTAACCTTGAATCACTAAGTTAAATCCTAGTGGTTATGACATATGTGCCTTGCAATATATTGCTGGATTTGATTTGCAAGTATTTCCTTGAAAATTTTGATTTCTATTAATAAGAAATATTGGTCTGTAACTTTCTTTCTTCTTACAATCTTTTTCTAGATTTGTTATCAGAGTAATACTTGCCTCATGCAACACTCATATGTATCAAAAAGATTTGTTAACTGTTAATTGCAAAGTACTTCTCTTAATTACTAAATGTCTGTATACTGATTAGTCTGGCTGAGTAATATATGAAACACCTCTCATTATAATTGGTATTTGTCACCTCAATTAATACCCATGAAATTTACTTCAGATGTATTTTGGGACAGTGCTACTGAGGCATTTAAATCTGTGACTGTTATGCTATTTTTATTTTTATTTTTTATATTTTGTATTTTGTCTGTCACATCTTCTGCTGTCTGTTATTGTCCCTCTTTATTGCTTCCATTATTTTGTAAAATTCTCTTTTGTCTAATAAAATGTCAGTGGCTTATCTTTTCTGATATGTATTTGTTAATTTTATCTAAAACTTTGTTTTGTTTTTAATATTTCATTATGATTATTTCCCAGGTATAATTTTCTCAATGTAATGTTATTTTATATTTTAATACGTAAGTTTAAACAGTTTACATCTAATATAATTATTCTCAGATAAACAGTATCTGATCAGGCAGTTTTTTATTTACCCTAGATTTCTTTGTCTCTGGCTTTTTTTCTCTTTCTGCCTGTTTCTAAAAGTTTCTCTCCCCACTTCAATCTTTTTTTCTAATTGTATTGATTTAGTTTTCTTACATTGTTATTATTGCCTTTGGAATCAATCTCCATATTTCTACCTTTTTATTGGTTAACTATTGACATGCTTTTTCTAAAAAAGTAAAATCTATTACTAACCCCCTTGAAAAACATACAACATTTGCATACCTTTTTGAGATTTATAGCTTTGTAATTATTTTCTTGGGGTTTAGGGAAATAAGTGTAAAGGTATAAATCTCAAAATAAAAATAAGCTTTTCAAAATGTATTGAAAAACATATTTTTATGTTTTTTGTTTTTAAAAATATGTTGAAATATGTTGGAAAGTATTTTTACTAAATGATAACTTGTATGGAATAATATTATGTGTAGCAATTATTTTCATACGTTTTTGTTGCCTGTTTTGTACATTTTTTTTCTTCTGGTGTTTCCTGTAAATTTATATAAAAGCTTTCTACTCTAGGTCAATTTTTCTTAACTTCTCTTTCATGTATGGTCAGCAGATAAAATGTAGAATTTCCAGTTACACTTTTATTTTAAATAGGCAACAAATAACATTTTAGTGTAATTATATTCTCAATATTGCATTGAATAGCCTATGCTAAAAACAAATTTTTTTTTATTTGTCGACAAATTTCAAATTAAAATGTCACATTATATTCTTGTATTTTGCCACTATATCTGGCAAGCTTGCTTTCATATCTACTTAGAACATCACTTATTCTGGCTATATTTGTACTGAATCTCCTGTATAAAAAGTAAACAAAGAAATTCATCTGAGATCCTTTAGTATGTGCTTTATTTTTCAATGATGTATAATGTTCTATTTATACAATTCATTTTTGTCCTCTACCCACCTGTTTTTGTCTTTAGATTCTAGTTTTTCAACTCGGAGAACACCTAAACCTACTTATTATGAAGACTCTTTGGATCCAACTTTTTATCCTTGAGTGTGACCCATAAGAGCATTTTCTTTTGGGCTGTTCCTTAGGGTATGTAACATTCATCAATGTATTGGCAATGACACCTGTGAGGTGGTAAAAACATCTTAATTTTTTTTTTTTTTTTTTTTTTTTTTTTTTTTTTTTTTTTTTTTTTTTTTTTGAGACAGAGTTTCGCTCTTGTTACCCCGGCTGGAGTGCAATGGTGCAATCTCGGCTCACGGCAACCTCCGCCTCCTGGGTTCAAGCAATTCTCCTGCCTCAGCCTCCCGAGTTGGGATTACAGGCAGGTGCCACCACGCCCAGCTAATTTTTGTATTTTTAGTAGAGACGGGGTTTCACCATGTTGACCAGGATGGTCTCGATCTCTTGACCTCATGATCCACCCACCTCGGCCTCCCAAAGTGCTGGGATTACAGGCTTGAGCCACCATGCCCGGCCCTCATCTTAAATTTTTAAAGGCCACATTATTCTTAGGAGGGCAGTTTTATGTTAACCTTTCCAGGTTTTTAAGAACTTAATTTCAATATACTATTTCATGCCAGTTTCTGCTTCTTAGTTAGTTAGATCTTGTAGGTAATATGAAAAATCTGACCTCAGTCTTGAATGTCACACACAATAGAGGTTGAGATATAAATTTGTCTTCATGCCTTCAAATAAAAACCTCATTCTTGAGGAATCGCCACACTGTCTTCCACAATGGTTGAATTAATTTACATTCCCACCAACAGTGTAAAAGTGTTCCTATTTCTCCACATCCTCTCCAGCATCTGTTGTTTCCCGATTTTTTAATGATCGCCATTCTAACTGGTGTGAGATGGTATCTCAATGTGGTTTTGATTTGCATTTCTCTGATGACTGGTGATGATGAGCATTTTTTCATATGTTTGTTGGCCTCCTGTATCATTCTACTACAAGGACACGTGCACACGAATGTTCATTGCAGCACTGTTTACAATAGCAAAGACCTGGAACCAACCCAAATGCCCAACGATAATAGACTGGATAGGGAAAATGTGGTACATATACACCATGGAGTATTATGCAGCCATCAAAAACGATGAGTTCACGTCCTTTGTAGGGACATGGATGAACCTGGAAACCATCATTCTCAGCAAACTGACACAAGAGCAGAAAATCAAACACCGTATATTCTCGCTCATAGGCGGGTGTTGAACAATGAGAACACATGGACACAGGGAGGGGAGCACTACACACTGGGGTCCGTTGGAGGGAAATGGGGGAGGGGTGGGAGGTTGGGAGGTGGGAAGAGATAGCATGGGGAGAAATGACAGATACAGGTGAGGGGATGGAAGGCAGCAAAGCACACTGCCATGTGTGTACCTATGCAACAATCTTGCATGTTCATCACATGTACCCCAAAACCTAAAATGCAATTAAAAAAAAGAAAAAGAAAAAAAATAAATAAAAATAAAAAAAATATTAATAATAATAATAATAATAACCCATTCTGTGTTAGATCCTACTACCTGTGGGTAATGGCTTTCTGTATTGACTCTCAGACTACAGCTAAATGTCTGAACAAGGCATTCTTTCACCAATTATTTAGGTAGGGATACCAGCCCCAATGGATATAGACATGATCTTTTGCCTGGAAATTATTCAACTTTACTCCTCAATAGACTATTTCCATAAACTACCTAGTTTAACCTCAAAATAAAATTACTGGTATTCTAACCTTAGAGAGGTTTTCTATTTGATAGTCAGTTTGATATTTTAGAAAATAATCATTCTTACTCTTGGAATCTTTGGATTTTATGAGTTGGTTTTGCAACTGTTTGCTTTGTCCCAGAGAATCTAAAGTAAGTGCTTGATTTCCATTAAATCATTTGTTATTTAACAAATAAAACCTGTGAATAAAGTGTTATTACTATATTCCTTTTGAAGTGGAAAAATAACATATTTTTTACTTATGTTTTCTGAAAGAATTGTCAACTTTACTTTTTTTTCTACAAGTGTATGGCAGGTATTTCCTTTCTTCATTCACCTATATTATTTATGTGCCATAAATTATTAACTCTTTGGCATATATTCTAAAGACTTCTCTTGACATAAAATTTTTATAAAAATTTATTTTATAAAGTCACTTTATTATAGGCAAATTATATCCTATCATTTTCTGTAATGATATCTTTCCATGTTCTGCTTTAAGGGATTTGGTTTGCATGGTACTTGGAAAGACTTTTCAAATTTTTGACATCCTGGGACTTCCAGTTCCAATGCAATATATCAGTTTTTACTCTTAACAACCAAAACACTGCAGACACAGAAAGAAACAAAGACTCTAACATAGAAAGAGGAAGACATTTGTCAACAGTCTCTAGGGCTTGAAGCATGATATTATGGTAAATTTACTGGTTTTTCTTATTGCCTTCCATATATCCCAGGTGATGGATTGTAGTTGCTTTCATTTTGAATCTCCAATAGGCACAGACAAAAAAAGGCTTCAAGTGAAACCTATTTTTTCTCAGGCAAACGACCAAGACAGGATGACATAAACACACACAACCACACAAGACCTATTTAGGGGGAATAACCAAGCTACTTGAGACAAACATCAACAACAACAACAACAAAAAACTCCAACTGTTGTTTCTGTGGGGCCATGTACAGAGACAAGCTTATCTGAGGTCAGTGATGCTCTGAGTCCTTGTAAAGGCAGAATAGGTAGCTAATCTTCTATCTTATAACATGAAGGAAACAGATGACAACGTTCCCATTCTCTATGCTGTGTTAGCAGAGTCTAGTTACAAGTTGACCAACCATGTCCAACAATAGTATTTAAAGAACCAGAGCTAAGTAGGGCTAATTACTCGTGTTTTTGTCTGATCAACCCATTAACCTATTCTATCTGTGGACTCCAGTGCAGAATTCAGCATCTATCACTACTCAACCTGCTAGACATTGAACAAAAGTGAATCTAACTAGTCAGCACTCTGCTATTACCCCATGCCAGGGGGAAGCAGGACAACAAATCAGCAACAGTATCATCTACAACTGCTCCAAATAATGTAACATGTTTGATATATCTTGAAACAAAACAAGAGCAAGACCTGAAACCGACTCAAATGCTCATCACTGATAACCCGTATTAAAAATAAAAAATGTGGCACCTATACACAATGGAATATTATGCAACCATAAAAAATGAGTTTACATTCTTTGCAATAACATGAATGAACTGGGAACCATAATTCTCTACAAACTAATAATATAAAGAAAAAAAACACATTTTTTAACTAATAAGTGGGAGTCCAACAATAAAACTCATGGACACAGGTAATAAAATATCAGACACTGTGACTCTTTGGGGGTGTGTGGAGGGTGGGTAGAAGAGAAATAGCATTAGGAGAAATACCCAATGTGATGATGCGTTGATGGGTGGGGCAAACCACCATGGCACATATATACCTATGTAACAAACTTACACATTCTGCCCAGGTACCTACAGAATGTAAAGTACAAACATAACAAAATAAACAAACAAACAAAAGCAAGTATTTGTATGCCGTACTGAAATATATAAAACACTGGTGAAAGAAATCAAAGTAGAAATAAAAGGAGATACACTGTTCACAGATGGAAAGACTCAATATGTTGTGTTAAGTTTTCCCAGCTTGGTCTATTATAGTTGATGCAACTTCTATCAAAATATCAGCAAGAAACAGATAGTTGTGTAAAAAAAGTATATCGCGGAAGCAATATATCAATATCCTTTCAAAGACTTAATACACATCTAATGTAATTAAGACCGTGTAGTATTGACATAGAAATAAATTCATATGAAAAAGAGAGCAAAAAAAAAAAAAAAGAAAGAAAGAAAGAAAGAAAAAGAAAAAAAAAAAAGGAAAATCTCAGAAACATAGCCACAACAATGTAGATATGATCAAATAATATGTCACAAAGCTGCAAAACACAAATCAGTGGAGAGAAAAATACCTTTCAACAAATGATGCTAGAGCAAATGAACCTTCATAGGTTAAGAAAAAACAGCCTTAACATAAATTTCACCCTAGAGAAATTAACTCAAAATGGCTCATGGATCTGAAAGTAATGTAAAATTACAGCGCTTTTAATAAGACATTTTAGAAAAAGAAATCATAAAGAAAATTCAAGCCTCTTAGGGGTAGCAAAGAGTTAACCATATTTGATTTCAAAAGTATAAGCCATAAAAATAATACTGATAAATTGGATCAAATTAAAATAAAAAAACTCTTATGTGAAAGACCTTATTAAGAGACTACAATGCCAATCTATGGATTAAAGAAAACATTTGTGAACCATTGTATTCAATTACTGTAACTCAATAAAAACCAATTAGAAAATGATAAAACAGCACAAGGACATTTTATCAAAGAGGATATAAACATGGGAAATATTGAATAAGCCATTAAATATTATTAGCTGTATAACTTCATCTACAATTTTTAAAAGGAGTGACAACACAAAATGCTAGTGTAGATGTGGAAATAACAGGCCACTAATGCATTGCTGAGGGGCAATTGAAATGGTAGTGTCACTGCAAAACTAGCATGCATTTCTCAGACAACCTTGCAACTAAGTGTGGTTATCCTAGATAATAAAAACTTAGGGGAAAAAAAAAAACTGCACATGAATGTATATGGCAACTCAATCAAAAGGATTTCTTATGTTCTTCAACTGTGAATGGTCAAACAAGCTGTAATACATTTATACCACGTGGTGCTACTCAACAACAAAAAGCAACTAAACTATAACATGTGCAGTTGGAAAAATCCTAGGGAATTAAAAGGAGTGGTAACTTCGGTTTGATTGCTACAGCTTCTCGACTTGTCTCTAGAGCTCTGACAAAGGTACTGTAGTTCATATATTGTTATTAATTCACTGGCTCTGTGAAGAAATGAAGGCCAGACACTTCCTAGTCCACCATCTCCTTGTCGTCCTCTCCAATAGGTAATACTGAGACCATCCTTTCATTAAATCACTACCTATTCTTATTTAGAAAAAAAAAAAAAAAAATACTTGTATGATTTCTAAGAAATAACAAAGTAGTCAGGAAAGAATTCTGCTGAAAGATAAAAAATGCATCCATTTTAAAAAACAGATTGGATGTTACCCCTGAAATGCCATAAAAAAATTATAGATGAGAAAGCAAAACAAACAAATGAATACCACCTTTTTATGAGAAAATATTTTTGCATTTTAAAACTAAAACACAAACATCACTAATAAAACAATTATGACTAAGACAAATAAGATATATAATGGGCATATATTTCAAGTTAATTGGAATATTATATAAAATTATTAGAGTTAGGTTAGTCTTGAACTCTGTTGTCATCTGATTCTTGAGTTAAACTATTAAAATTAATGGATGTCTATACGCTTGAGTCACAGATTCATCTTTCAACCCCCAATTTAAGCATAAAATGTAATTTTCTTTTTTTTTAATTGCATTTTAGTTTGAGGGTACATGTGAAGGACATGCAAGATTATTGCATATGTACACACATGGAAGTATAATTTGCTGCCTTCCTTCCCATCACCTATATCTGACATTTCCCCCTATGCTATCTCTCTCCAACTCCCCAATCCCTGCTGTCTCTCCCCTGTTTCCCCCAACAGACCCCAGTGTGTGATGCACCTCTCCCTGTGTCCATGTGTTTTCATTGCTCAACACCCACTTATGAGTGAGGACATGCAGTGTTTGATTTTCTGTTCTTGTTTCATTTTCTATGATAGAATTGACCTAAGCTAAAAATAAAAATAAAAAATAAAAAATAAATATGTTAAAGTTGTTAAACAACTTTATTTACCTCCTTTCTAGAAAACTCCATTTATTACAGTACAGCTAAAATTAAGAAAAATATCAATAGAAAAAAATACTTAAAATAATTCTAACAGATTATTGTTAAGAGTAATATAATAGATACATGAAGCATCTCCAAAATCAGAACCTTAAATTATAGGAAACATTGTTGACTACAGGGGTTAAATACCTAAAAACAACAGCAACTGTAGACAAAATACATTGGCTTTTCAGGTATATTGACAGTGAACAGGTACAACTGCTCAGAATTTTTTAAGGTGCTAAATATCAATACTCAGCAAGATTTGGCAGGTAAAAAACAAACACAGCAGATATTTTTACCTTATTTTTTCTCTCATACTAGATACTAATATAAAAGACAGTAGTAGAGAATTTCACCAATATGTTCTCCTCCAGAACATAGAATTTCAAATTACTGTCTGACAAAAATAATGAGAGAGAATAAGATTCTAACTCTGTAGACACCCAGCATCTAGGAAACTTAGTGCTTCAATTTTGTATAAATTTAATTTATACAAAAATTTAATTTTGTATAATTTAAATATTGGTATAAATTAAATTTATACAAAATTTTGTAATTTTTTTGGATTTCAATGAGGTTATTGTATGTGATTTTCAGTTCAAACATGCTATTAGACTTAAGTTTTATAACATACTGTGTATTTTCATTACTTTTTTACAACCTAATAATTATAAGAAATATAAAAATCAACATAAAACTTTAAAAGTTGATTATTATTGTATCTACAAATAGAATATTTCAATTACTATAATAGGGGCCTCTAAGATATAGTGGGTTTTATAAAATGACAGAAAAAAAAATGGCAATTATATGTGTAAACCTTAAATGTACTCTTTTAATCAAATATTTTAAAAATTAATTAACTTAAAATAATAAGGTATTGTAGGTCCATAATTTTAAAAAGTGCATGTAGCACAGAGGCCAAGAGAAAAATAAATGTTATTTTAATATTCTAATATTGCCCAAGGATAATTGTAATATCTTTTCAAGGTAGGACACATTAAGTTTGGGGTGTCCACTATAAATCTTTAAACAAAATCTTAAATAATGTTTACAGGTAAAAAGCCAACAAATAATATAAAATAAATTTAAAATACTTGAGAAGTTGAAAATGAGACCTATAAGAAAAAATGGAACAAATAAAAGTTAAAAATCGAATTTTTACAATTTAAAAATCAGACAAACAGAAAACTACATCAGTGAGTACAGCAACTGTAAGTAGCTTACATAATCCAACTAAAAAGTAGACCTTATAAGTGGAATAAAAAAATTAAATCCAGTTATATATTGCCTATTGGAAACATACATTTGGCATAAAGACACAGGAAATAAATACATGCACTACTATTCCTATCATAAGGCACCTTGAATAGCTATACTAATATCAAAAAAGGTAGAGAGAGGACAGGCATGGCAATTCATGCCTGTGATTCAAACTTTGGGAAGCCAAAGCTGGTGGGTCACAAGGTCAGGAGATCAAGTTTGAGACTTCAGTCTTGAAGAAATGGGAAAAAAATCTCATCTGAATTAATCAATTCAATGTCTAAAAAAGAGACAATGCCTCATATAATGGGATGTGATACAAAGGACACACGTGTAAACAGAGAAGAACACAATGAAGTACCTATTTCTACCAATGAGAAACAAGCCTGTAAGAAAATATGGGAATCATATGCAGATGATATAACTACTTATTTAGAAGTGTCATAGATATAATTTTTCAAATAATATCAACTAGTATTAAAATCTTAGGAAATGTACAATGCCATTTTTAAAGATAATTGTCAAATACCTAGTAAATAGGTGAATTCAATTAAGAAAAGCAGAAATAAAACAAGTCAATATAAGTTATTCCTACCAAATACCCATGAAAAGGCAAAAACAAAGAAAAAAAGGAAGGAATGGAAGTAGAGATTACAAATGGCAAGAAAAAAGTGGAAAAACTGGAGGAGGGTAGAAAAAGAATTTACAGCAGTAGGTGAGTATAAAGGAAAACATGAGAAAATAACTACAGGAATAAATAAGCCCAGTTTCTGGGCTTTGGGATAGAAAAAAAAAAAATGCATCCAACATTATAAGAAACAATATGCACTCTCTTCCCATAAATCCATTAATTGAAAATCTTATACACACAGATTTCATCTTTCTGCCTGCCCCACCCACCCCCTTCTCCTTGGGACTCACAGGCTGATTCTACAGTTCATATTTGGAAAATACTCATAAATATATCTACATTACAAAAGGCCTCAGCGTTTAGAAGTGTTCCTCCATAGTCTAAAATTCAAGGAGGAAAATGAAAGTAAAGTCTAGGATCAACAGGCAATAGCCTTTAGGCATGTTTTGGTGATTAAGCGAACTTATTTTTTGTACTCACATAGAGCATGCCTCACTGCATCTCAATAATAAAGTGTATGGTAGATATCTGCCAGTTTCAAATTTCATTTCAATATGAAGTGCTTAAAATTATCAAGTACATGTCGGCCCATATTGTGTTTACCTTGCCTAAGTTTAAAACTTGTTAATCTCATAGGTAGATGGCTTTTATTTGTTGCAACCCCAATCAGAAAATAATTCTTACTTTATACGGAGAACTACAGAAGTGCTGGTGGCCCTTTAATGTTCAATACAGCTTAGTGGATTATAATATTTTCTGAAACTGCTGAAGATATTTTTTAACAGAAATATATAAATTAGCACTCATAGACTTCATTTTCATACCAATGTGACTTCTTGATTATGCACATCATTCAAAATGACACCACACTGAGGACAAAGTAAGAAGAATTATGTGTGGTAATAAGGGAAGTAAATAAAGCTAAAATTTTATTTTATTACCTTAGTACATCTACATTTATTTCCACATAAAATCACCATGTTCAAGTTTTGACTATTATCTACATATGTTTGTTGTAACTCTTAAGTAGAACTATAGAATGACTTTGGAATCTATTCAAAATATTGATTCACTGTTAACATTACAAAAAAATTATACATAGCAAAATTGAATGCCCTTTGCATAAAAAAATGTTAGACTACTTATACAAAACTTTCAAAAATTTCTGGTAATAGCTATAGGAATTAGAAACGTAAAATTAGGCTTCACACACTTTCTCTATTAGAACATTGGACTCTGATGACACCACCACTGCTGGAAAGAATAGTTAATCTGTCATACAACAGGAAAACAATCCACTAAACTGTTTTGGAACAGCCGTTCCATACTTCTCTGTTTAAAAAAAATATTAAGCATGATTAGAGATGAATTTTAAAAATCAATTGATATGTTATACTTGATTTTCAAATTTAATAGCACCCTGATAAAGGCATAATTTATTTCTTTTATTTGAATACCTTTCTACACGTATACGTTACAAAATCCAGGAAACAGCCAAGTCACCAGTGAACTCTTAACATGAATATACATATTAACCCTATATAGTAAGCAGCTCACTTGAAAAGCACTGAGGCATCCAACAGTTATATAGATTATTTCATACAGAACAAGACAGAGTTTACCATTACTAATACCAAATACCTACAGTCACTTAATGTCTGCCACACAATATAGTAGGAAGATTTCTTTTGAAAATGACTTAAACGTGAGAAATTTTCTTATTGAAAAATCAAACTTTATTATTTCAAGAAGCTAAGATTTAGAGGCAAACAAATGAAATACCTTCCCTAATTGAAATTACTAACATCTTCCTGGGAGGAGTGGAGGCTTTATATCTAAGTCCTTAACAGGTTGTTCCCATTGTTGAGAGATGCTTTGCCCAACAAAAGCATCTAGTGAGACAGTGTGCCCACAGCTGCTGAGTTGTGTTGGGCCTCCAATCAGTTTGAACTTATTGATATCACCTTTTAAGTTATCTATTATTGTCTTACATTGTTGTTTGCATTTTTCCTAAAATTCTCTTTTGTCTGATAAAATATCAGTGGTCTCTCTTTTTCTAATACTTTTTAATTTTCTCTAAGCTTTATTTTTAATATTTCAGTGTGTGTATTGCCACGTACAAGCAAACTGTTCTCAATATAATATATATTTTTTTATTTTAAGACACGATTTTAAACATTTTATATTAAATATGGTTACTATTTTCTACATAATATCTGATTAGATAGTTTTTTTATTACCCTTAGATTTTCCTTGTCTCTCTGCCTTTGCCTCCTCTCTTTCTGCCTTTGTTTTTCTCTCCCTCTCTGCACATGCCACCTGTTTTTCTAACTGTATTGATTTAGTTTTCTTACTTCCGTTTATTTCTCTTCCTGCATTTGAAATTAAATACCATATTTAACACTTTCTGTTCTTAATTGGAAGCACCCAGTTGAATTTTATCTACAAAACCAGAACTTATTTCTACATCACCTCAAAAAAAAAAAAAAAAAAAAAAAAAAAAAAAAAAAAATTAAAAAAGAAGGAACAAGTTCTTATGGGTTTTATCCTTGGTATTTTAACATTTGCTTAAATATTGTGAATTGAAAAATTTATTTTTATTATATAAGTTATGTGGTGTCCCGACCTGCAGGACAACAACAGGAGCTCGAAGGGAGAGAATGGGGATGGATGGGCAGGAGACGTGAGAAATGGAGACAAGACAGGAGTCTGATCAAGTCTCCTTTATTATTGCTGAGTTCACAGCTTAAATAGGCCAGTCAGGGAGGCGGGGCAAAGGAAGCTTGCAGTTGGGAAATTCTGGCCTTCCTAAGTTTCAAAAACTGAAACTTACCAGCAGGAAACAGAAACTGAAACATTCAGCAGAGAAACAGGAACTGAAACAGAAACATTACTGAAACTTATCAGGGAGGAAACAAAGACTGAAACTTGTCAACAGGAAAACAGGAACTGAAACTTAACTCGTGCAAACGCAACAGATCACAAAATGGCGGCTATTGCTGCCCACAGGTCCCCCTTTTTTATTTTATTTACAAATTAGGCTGAGGGGTAGTTATGCCTGTGGGAACCGTGCCTGTCTTAGGTCAGAGGACCCCACATGAGAGAACATTGACTCCTTATCCGTCATGGGGAGGGGAAAAACGTTTTCCTCCCTATCTTAGGTGGAGTGTCCTTACTCATGCTTCTCAGTTGCCCGTCATTGGCTAACCGGTTCGGCTCGCTGGGTGACCTGAGAGGAGAGGTATGACCTTTGTGTTTTATGAATCAAGCTCCATCTCTAGGTCTGCCATCTCCAGCCTGTGGTAATGGACCTAAATGGGCTGCATCTTTATGGCCTCAATTTGTGATCTTGAGAAGCTCCTGAGTTTGCTGAGTATAACAGGACCGATAGACAGTAAGACAAGGAGGGAAAGCCATCAGGATAAATAATACCATGTTGTTGACTCCTAAAAAGGGAAAAGATAGAAGACCCTCAGGGCTCGGTGTCTTCCCTGGGTGGAGTTGGTTTTTCGGATTTTTTGGAATCTAATTGCTTTACAAGTCTCTCGGGAAGCCACCTGGCCAAATCGGCTTCCTTGGCATAAATGCACACTGATGCTTGACCCCAAATCAGGACTGGGTCTGGGCCATGCCATGCGCCTGTCATGGGATCTTTCCACATTACCGATGCATAATGGCTTTTGGATTCAAAATGCCAGTGTCGATCGGCAGCAGAGTGTCCTTCTTGATCCACTGTTAAAAAATTTTAAATAAATAAGGACTGTGATAAAAAGTTTTTTGGTGATCCCTTATGGGGGTACCATTCCCCCTTTTTTATTTTATTTAGAGTGGTTTTTATGGTGAGATGAGCTCTTTCTACTATGCCTTGACCCTGGGGGTTGTACGAGATGCCTGTAACATGTTGAATGTTTAGGTGAATACAGAACTGAGTGAAGGCTGTATTGACATAACCAGGCCCGTTGTCAGTTTTGATTTTACGTGGACACCCCAGGGATGCAAAGGCAGTTAAAAGATGAGCAATAACATGTTTTGTGGCTTCTTTGGTTTGTAAAGTGGCAAAGATATATCCACTACAAGTGTCAATGCAGACATGAACGTATTTAAGATTTCCAAATTCTGGGATGTGGGTGACATCCATTTGCCAAAGGGCATTAGGTAGGAGGCCTCGAGGGTTAACTCCAAGATGGCGGACTGGTAAGTGAGGTGCACATTGTGTGCAGGACTTTACTATTTGTCGGGCTTGTTCTCTAGTTATGTGATGGAGTAGTCTTAAGGATTGAGCATTAAGATGATGCAAGTTGTGCGAATGTTGTGCTTGAGCTAGAGGTGTGTTAGGGAGTTGAACTAACAGAACACGGGTTGCTAGGTCTGCCTTGGCATTTCCAGAGGCCAATGGACTAGGTAAGCCTGAATGAGCACGTAAATGTGCAATGTAGAAAGGTTGTGTTCTGGAAATTAATAGCTTTTGTAGTTGAGAAAATAGTTTTGCAGCAGTTGAGGTGTGTTTTATGAATGGGGCTGTTTCTAACTTTGGGACAGAGGTAGCAATGTATGCACTGTCTGTATAAACATTGAGAGGATCATTGGGAAACATGGAAAATGCAGCTATAACTGCATGTAGCTCTGCTAATTGGGCAGACGAAGATTGGGATTGAAAGCTGATAGTTTGGTTTGGGGTAACAAAGGCTGCAAGCCCTGTGGATGACCCGTCAGTGAAAATGGTAATTCCATTTGGAAGGGGATGAAGTCTGGTATTTTTAGGAAAAACGAAATCATGTCTGTTGGCAAAATCTAGAAGCTTATTGGGAGGATAATGATTATCGAGGTTGCCAGTATAAGAGGCAAGTGCAATGGGCCATGCTTCAGTATTTTGCATGAGCCAATGGATCTGGTCTTTGGTATAAGGTTGGACAATGTTGTTAGGTTCCTGTCCGAAATATTCCTTGCCTAGGGTTCTTCCTTTGGTAATTAGACTGGCTACCATAAGGTAGTAAGGTTCAATGACTTTAGTGGGCAATTAGGAAGATGGATCCACATAAGTGGAGCAGTTTGCCAGAACACAGCTGTGGGAGATAATGAGGTATGACATATAATAAATTGGAGTGGTTTGTCAATATTGAAAGAGGTGATGGTTTGGTTATTGATAGCTTGGTTAACTAAATCGATAGCTGATTTTGCTTCAGGGGTGAGTTGTCTTAAAGAAGTAGGACTGGGATCCCCTACCAATGTATCGTATAGGGGCTTCATATCAGCTTTGCATAATTTTAGAAAAGGTAACAGCCAGTTTATGTCTCCTAATAATTTTTGAAAATCATTGAGGGTTTTTAAACAGTCTAGCCTGAGTTGCACCTTTTGAGTCGATGGGCGAGTTCCACTTAACTGAAATCCTAGATAGGTGTAGGGATCAGTAAGTTGCACCTTCTCTGGGGCTATGACTAATCCACTAGCAGTAAGGGCAGTTTGTAGACTTTTGAAACAAGACAAGACCACTTCCTCTTTTGCTGCTGCTAAAAATATGTCATGCATATAATGGATTATGTATACATCCTTTCAATCTTTTCTAACTTCAGCAATGGCGATGGCCACATATGACTGACATAAGGTGGGACTGTTGGCCATGGGACTGAGGCAAAACCTTCCATTGATATCTCTTCATAGGCTCTTTAAAGTTAATTGTGGGAAGGCTGAAAGCAAAACGCTTACAATCCTCTGGATGGAGAGGAATAGTAAAGAAACAGTCTTTTATGTCTACAATAACTTTGTAGAATCCCAGAGGTATGGCTACAGGGGAAGGGAGGCCGGGTTGTAAAGCTCCCATAAGGACCATGGATTTATTTACTTCCCTTAAATCTTGTAGCAACCGCCATTTTCCTGACTTCTTTTTTACGACAAATATTGGCATATTCCAGGGAGAATTACTAGGTTCAATATGTCCAGCCAGCAGCTGCTCCTGTACCAACCGCTGTGCAGTGACTAGTTTTTCCTTTGAGAGGGGCCATTGGTCAACCCACACGGGCTGATCCGACAGCCACGTGATTTTTTCAGTGTGGGCTACAGGAAAGACCAAGGCCCCTAGGGAAAATACCCTAGGCCAGTACGATCGGTTTTTCCACTAGGCTGTAAAGGCTGTAAGAGCCCATTGTTATTTTTCCCAAGCCCAGTGCCTGGGACATACCCTTTGTTAAGCATTTGAGCAGTGACAATGTCATTAGGGCTACCAATTACAATCCCCAACTGGGTGAGAAGATCTCTGCCCCAGAGGTTAAAGGGAAGGCCTTCCAGAATATAAGGCTGAATGTTTCCTGTGTGGCCTTGCTCATCCCTCCAGACTAATAATTTTGAGCTCTTCTCTGGATTTTTAGACTGTCCAATGCCAGTAAGGCTGGTAAGTGTGGGGGTACTGGGCCAACTGGGAGGCCACTGATATTTGCATATAATGGTAACATCTGCTCCAGTATCTACAAGTCCCTCAAATCGTTTTTCATCTAGCCACAAGGTCATCATAGGCTTATTATGAGATATAGAATGAGCCCAGTAAACATCTGAGAAGCCAAAGCCTGCATCCCCTCGCTGGCATTTTTTTGCAGGATTATTGGTTTTTACCATAGGTAGTAATAACAATTGAGCGAACCTTTGTCCAGGGGAAATGGTACTAATGACCTTGGGAGAAGTAACCATAACCTTAATTTCCCCAGAATAGTCACTATCTATTAATCCAGGAAGAACCTGCAAGCCCTGCATGGTTAGGCTACTACGTCCCAGAACAATTCCACTTGTGCCATCTGGCAGTGGTCCAAAAATACCAGTAGGCAAAGCCTGGACCCCTATTTCAGGTGTTAATACTGTGTGGGTGGAGGAACAGAGGTCCAGTCCTGTGCTTCCTTTTGTGGCTCTGTAGAGGGTAGAAACGGATTGCTGCTGGGAGTTTGATGGCCCTGCGGGAAAAAATTGACTGCCCCACAAATTTGTTTCTGGTTTGGGGCCTGGGGCTGGCCCCTGTGCCCGTTTCCCGACCATGGAAGAAGCGGTTGTCCCTGGGCTTCCCTTTTTGATTTGCATTCGTTTGCACAGTGATTGCCACGTTTACATCGAGGGCAAAGGCCAGGAGCCTTAGGGGGAGGGTTTCTTGCTGCCCCGCAATCCCTGGCAAAGTGTCCCACATTTCCGCACTGAAAACATTTTCCTTTTGTTTGATGAGTTAAATATTGTTTGACTGTATAGTCTTGTAAAGCGGCAGCCATTGCTAAGTCCTGCTGATAGGCGGCGCCTATATCAGAACAAAGGCAGATGTAGCCGGAAAGATCTGTCTTTTTCTTATACGGACATATGGCAGCTTGGCAAGCAGCATTAGCATTTTCAAATGCAAGTTGTTTAACAAAGTCAGTTCCAGTTTCAGCACTGCCGAATATTCTGCCCGCTGCTGTAAGAAGGCGATGAACGAACTCAGAGAAAGGTTCATCGGGGCCTTGTTTTATGGTAGTTAGAGAGGAGCTGACATCCCCTTTTGTGGGGAGCTTTCACCAAGCCTTCATACTCACGGCCTGTATTTGGGCATACAGGCCAGCATCATATTGCATTTGCATGTAACTGGAGGCAAAATTGCCTTTGCCGGCTAGCATATCAAAAGTCCAATTATTATTAGCTTGGGCATTGCGGCGAGCAGTCTCTTTGCAACACTCATGGTATTCTTACTTCCATAATAAATAATCCCCACCGGAGAGTGTGGCTCACGCTAATGTCTGCCAGTCCCCGGGGGTCAGCCAATTTTTGGCCACAGACTCTATAATGGCAGTAGTATAGGGAACAGTTGCACCGTATTGTGCCACCACTGTTTTTAACTCTTTTATGACCTTAAAATCAAATCCATTATGATGCTGCCAGGTGTTATTTTGTTGGTCCATGGTTTCAGTGACCAGAAAAGCAGTGGACATGAAAGGGTCAGTACCGGAGGGTGCCATGGTTACAGGGCACTGCCTAGGTATGTCTCCGGTACAAGGTGGAGGGGTAATGGGCAAGCAAGCATCCCCTTTTACCTTTCCTAGTTTGATTTTTTCTAATTGCTCAATAAGTTCCTGATGTTCAGTTTCAAGCTTTATTTGAGTTTTAAGATATTTTATTTTAGATTGGATTTCTTTTTGAGGATCAATGGCGGGGAAAGACATAGGTGGAGATGAAGGCTGAGGCACATACGGAGGTGGCCGAAATGAGGCAGGTGGCCAATCAGAATTTTGGTATCGAGCCACTTCATCCTCAAGATAGTCCCAATCAATATCCTCATCAATGCCTTCATCCTCTGAATTATTGGCTCGACTGGCTAGCCATACAATCCTCTTTTGATACTTTGGGTTAGCTAATTTTTGTTTAAGGCCTGCAGCTACATGTTCAGCAAATTTCTCTAAGGAACACACAGGCCCACCGCTCTCTGTGGGTTTCTGTTCCTCTTTACCAGAGTTACTATTAAATGACATTAAGTCAGCTTTCCCTGACTTTTTCTCCTTGCCCTCTTTGGGTTCTGGTTTTTTTGAATTTTCTTTAAAGGGGGGGCTTTTATAGGACAAATTTTTACATGAGTCTCTCAGGCAAGTTTCCCCCTGGGTTATGAGATTAGCAATGACTGGATCGTCATGTTTTCGGGTAATGATCTCATTTATTAGATTCCAGTATGAGAAAGCAATTACAGGGACCTTTTGAAGCCCAAAAGCATCATAATAATCTTTTAGGTCATCCCCTACTCTTTTCCAACATCTTTGATCTATGGTTCCTTCTTGAGGGAACCAGGGACAAACGTCCTTAATATAATCAAAATTTTAATTAAACGGTTTACTTTCACCTTTACTCCTCACGCCTTTAATTTTATGCTGAGTTCTTCTACAAACAACTCATGCTTACTAATTTCCTGACCCATAATATCGTTGTCCACTTCCCAGAGAGCAAGGCCGTAGCAGGTTCCCGCGGTGACTCCTCTGGATTTCTTCCTTCTATCTGGCAGGCTTCGACGACGTCCCTCACTGTGTCCCTCTTACTTCGAGCCCCACGTTGGGCTCCAGACTGTCCCGACCTGCAGGACAACAACAGGAGCTCAAAGGCAGGGAGTGGGGATGGATGGGCAGGAGACACGAGAAATGGAGACAAGACAGGATTCTAATCAAGTCTCCTTTATTGTTGCTGAGCTCACAGCTTAAATAGGCCATGCAGGGAGGCGGGGCAAAGGAAGCTTGCAGTTGGGAAATTCCGGCCTTCTTAAGTTTCAAAAAACTGAAACTTACCAGCAGGAAACAGAAACTGAAACATTCAGCGGAGAAACAGAAACTGAAACATTCAACAGAGAAACTGAAACATTCAGAGGAGAAACAGGAACTGAAACAAACATTCAGCGGAGAAACAGAAACATTACTGAAACTTATCAGTGAGGAAACAAAGACTGAAACTTGTCAACAGGAAAACAGAAACTTAAACTTAACTTGTGCAAACCGCAACAGATCACAAAATGGCGGCTATTGCTGCCCACAATGTGGAATAATAAAATGTGTGTATTTTATTTTTATATTTTTCCACTTGCCTTTTCTTTGCATTTTTATCTTCTGATATTTCTTATAAACGTGTGAAATCTTCCTACTCTGTGCTCAACTTTCATTAACTTCCCTTTCATGTACAGTCACAATCACAAGATACAATATATGATTCCCAGCTACATTTTCATTTTAAATAAACAACAAAGAGCATTGTAGTAAAATTCTCAATATTCAAGTTATTTAGTAATATTCTCAATATTGAATGGGATGGACTAAAATTAAATGATTTGTTTTTGTGAACAAATCATCAAATTCTAAATTGTAATGTGATATTTACATTTCTGTGTTTTCTCACTAACCCTACTTTCAGATATAATTAGGACCTCACATATTTCGGCTATGTTTGTGCTGAATCTGCTTTATAAGAACCAAGCAAGAAAAAAAAAATGGTTCATTTATTATATAATTAATATTTTTAATGTTGTATGATTGTCTATTTAAAAATGTATTACTCTCCTCCTACCCACATGTTTCTGTTGTTAGATTGTATTCTTTCATCTTAGGAAGCACCTAAATCTACTTATTATTAAGACACTTTGGATTCAATATTTTATCTTTGAGTGTGATCCTTAAGTGTGTCTTTTTTTGTTTTTGTCTTATCTCTTAAGGCATGAAACATTTATGAATGAATTAACACAGTTGTCTCTGATGTGGTACAGCAATCCTAATTTTTAAATGACAAGTTATTCTGAAGATGGCAGTTTTATGTTAATCTTTTCTGGTTTTCAATAACTTAATTGTTGAATCTAGTATTTTACATCAGTTTCTGCTTTTGAAGTAGTTATATTTTGTAGGTAATATGAAGCGTCTGATCTGAGTCTTGAATATTATACAGGATAGAGGTTGATATCTGAATCTTTCCTCCCTCAGTTTTAATTAAAACCACATTCTGTGTCAGATCCTAGTCTCTGTGTGAAATGAATTTCTGTACTGACTCAAATATTACAGCTAAATGTCTGAACAGTCCTTTCTTTAACCAATGATTTAGGCAGGGAGCCCAACCACATTGGACACAGAAACAGCCTCTTTCCAGAGAATGTATTCAGCTTTACTACTCAATTGACTATTCCAGTGACCTACCAAGTTTAATATTTAATTAATTTTGGGGGGGTCCAAAACAAAATTTTTCTTTTCTTGGTAGCTCAATTTTTAAAAATGTGTTTATTTAACTTTGGTGCCTACTATATCTGGCATTTTTATCCATTATATTCCTCTGCATCCTCCCCTCCCTACACCCCCATCACTGCCTCTCTGCTGCCCACCCCCAGCTGCCCCCAGTGGGTGATGCTCTTGTCCCTGGGTCCAAGTGTTCTCATTGTTCAACAACAACCTGTGAGTAAAAACATGTGGTGTTTGGCTTTCTGTTCTTTTGTCAGTTTGCTGTAAATGGTGATTTCCATTTTGACCTAAGTCCATACAAAGGACACAAACTCATTGTTATGGCTGCAGAGTATTCAAGGTGTATATGTACCACATTATCTTTGTCCAGTCTATTATTGATGGGTATTTGGGTTGGTTCCACATGTTTGCTATTGTACACAGGGGTGCAATAAAAATGCATGTGCATTTGTTTTTATAGTAGAATGATTTATAGTTCTTTGGGTATATGCCCAGTAATGAAACTGTTGGGTCAAATGGAATTTCTATTTCTAGATCTTTGATGAATCACCACACTCTCTTCCACATTGGTTAAACTAATTTACAGTCCCACTCACTGTGTAACAGTGTTCTTATTTCTCCACATCCTCTAGAGCATTGTCTCCAGATTTTTTAATGATCACCATTCTAATTGACTTGAGATGATATCTCAATGTAGTTTTGATTTGCATTTCTCTAATGTCCACTGATGATAAGCATTTTTATATATGTCTCTTGGCCTCATATATGTGTCTTTTGAAAAGTGTCTGTTCATATACTTCACCCACTTTTGAACGGGGTTGCTTTGTTTCTTGGCCTCATATATGTATCTTTTGAAAAGTGTCTGTTCATATACTTCACCCACTTTTGAATGGGGTTGCTTTTTTTTCTGTATATCTGATTTATTTATTTATTTATTTATTTATTTATTTATTTATTTATTTATTTTTGTAAATTCTGGTTATTAGCTCTTTGTTAGATGAGTAGATTGCAATTTTTTTTTCATTCTGTTGGCTGCCAATTGGCTCTAATGATGGTTTCTTTTGCTATACAGAAGCTCTGGAGTTTAATTAGATTCCATTTGTCTATCCTAGCTTTTACTGCCATTGCTTTTGGTGATTTAATCATGAAGTCCTTGCCTATGCCTATGTCCTGGATGGTTTTGCCTATGTTTGCTTCTAGTGTTTTTATAATGTTAGTTTTTATGTTTAAATCTTTAATCTATCTGGAGTTAATTTTAGTTTAAGGTGTCAGGTAGGGATCCAGTTTCTGCTTTCTGCACACTACTAGCTAGTTTTTTCAATGACATTTATTAAACACGGAGTCCTTTCCCCATTGCTTGTTTTTGCCGGGTTTGTCAATAGTCAGATGGTTTTAGACGTGTGGTGATTCTTCTGCGGCCTGTGCTCTGTTCCATTGGTCTATGTCTTTGTTGTAGTTCCAATACCATGCTGTTTTGATTACTGTAGCCTTGTAGTATAGTTTGTGGCAGTGTGATGCCTCTGGCTTTGTTCCTTTTAATTAGGCTTGTCTTGGTTATGCGGGCTCTCTTGTCATTAGATATGACGTTTAAAGTTCTTTTTTCCAATTTTGTGAAGAAGGTCATTCGTGGCTTGATGGGTATAGCATTTCATCTATAGATTACTTTGGGCAGTATGGCCATTTTCACGATATTAATTCTTTCTATCCATGAGCATGGAATGTTTTTTCATCTGTGTGTGTTCTCTCTTACTTTATTGAGTGGCAGTTTGTAGTTCTCCTTGAAGATGTCCTTCGCATCCTTTGTTAGTTTTATTCCAAGGTGTTTTATTCTATTTGTGACAATTGTCAATAGTCATTTTCTCTTGATTTGTCTCTCTGTTTGTCTGTTATTTATGTATAGGAATGCTTCTGTTTTCTGCTCATTGATCTTTGTATTGTGAGACTTTTCTGAAGTTGCGTATCAGTTTGAGAATATTTTGGCCTGAGATGATGGGATATTCTATATAGACAATCATGTAATATGCAAGTAGAGACAGTCTGACTTCCTCTCTCCTGATTGAATACCCTTTATTTTTTTATCTTGCCTGATTGCTCTGGCTAGAACTTCCAATACTGTATTGAATAGGAGTGGTAAGAGAGGACATCCTTGTCTAGCACCTGATTTCAAAGGGAATCCTTCCAGCTTTTGTCCAATCAGTATGATATTGGCTGTAGGTTTGTCATATATAGCTTTTATTGTTTTATGATACATTCTATCAGTGCTTAGTTTATTGAAAGTTTTATGCATGAAGGGCTGTTAAATTTTGTTGAAGGCCTCCTCTGCGTCTATGGAGATAATCACGTGGTTTTTGTGTTTGGCTCCATTTATGTGATGGATTGCGTTTACGAGTTTGTGCATGTTGAACCAGCCTTTATCCTGAGGATGAAGCCTACTTCGTTGTGATTGATAAGCTTTTTGATGTGCTGTTGCAATCTGTTTGCCAGTATTTTATTGAAGATTTTTGCATAGATGTTCATCATGAATATTGGCATGAAGTTTTCTTTTTTAGTTGAATCTCTGCGTGGTTTGTGTATTAGGATGATGTCGGTCTCATAAAATGAGTTAGGGGAAATTCCCTCCTTTGGATTGTTTGATGCAGTTTCAGAAGGAATGCAACCAGCTCCTCTTTGTACGTCTGACAAAATTTGGCTGTGAACACATCTGGACCTGGACATTTTTTGTTTGCTAGGCTATTGATTGCTGCCTCTACTTCAGCCATCGTTACTGGTCTATTCAGGGTTTCAACTTTCTCCTGCTTTAGTGTTGGCAGAGTACAACTGTCTAGGAATTTATTCAGTTCTTCTTGGTTTACTGGTATGTGCATAGAGCTGTTTGTAGTAATCTCTGATAGTAGTTTGTATTTCTATGGGATCAGTGGTAGTATCCCCTTTATCGTTTCTTATTGCCTCTATTTGATTCTTCTCCCCTTTCTTTTTTATTTATCTGGCTAGTGGTCTATTTTGTTGATCTTTTCAAAAAATTAGCTCCTGGATTTATTGATTTTTTTGAAGCGTTTTTTTCTGTCTTTATTTCCTTCAGTTTGGCTTTGATCTTAGTTATCTCTTGTCTTCTGCTAGCTTATGAGTGTTTTTCATCTTCTTCCTCTAGCTCTTTTAATTTTGATGATAGGGTGTCCATTTTAGGTCTTTTCTTTTTTCTCATGTGGGCATTTATTACTATAAATTTTCCTCTCCACACTGCCTTAAAAGTGTCTCAGAGATTGTGGTAAGTTGTGTCTTCATTCTTATTGGTTTCAAAGAATATCTTTATTTCTGTCTTCATTTCATTGTTTATCTAGTCAATGCTCAGAAGCAAGTTGTTCAGTTTCCAAGTGGTTGTGTGGGCTTCAGTGTGTTTCTTAATCCTGAGATCTAGTCTGATTGCACTGTGATCTGACAAACTGTTTGTTACAAAATATTTTCTTTTGCATTTGCTGAGAAGCGATTTGCTTCCAATGATGTGGTCAATTTTAGAGTAAGTGCAATGTGGCGCTAAGAAAAATGTATAATCTGTGGATCTGGGGTGGAGTGTTCCATATATATCTATTAAGTCCACTTGGTCCAGCTCTGCATTAAAGTCCTGGATATCCTTGATAATTTTCTGGCTTCTTGATCTAATATTGAAAGTAGAGTGTGAAGTCTCCTGTTATTGTTGTGTAAGAGTCTAAATCTCATTTTAGTTCATTAAGAACTTGATTTATGTATCTGGATGCTCCTGTGTTGGGTGCATATATATTTAGGATAGTTAGGTCTTTTTGTTAGATTGATCCTTTTACCATTATGTAATGTCCTTCTTTGTCTCTTTTGATATTTGTTGTTTTGAAGTCCATTTTGTCAGAGACTAGGATTGAAACCCCTGCCTTTATTTTCTTCTCCATTTGTTTGGTAAACCTTCCATCACTTTATTTTGAGACTATGTGTGTCTTTGTCTGTGAGATGGACTTCCTGAATATGGCATACTGATGAGTTTTGACTTTTTATCCATGTTGCCAGTGTGTGTCTTTTGATTGTGGTTTCTAGGCTGTTTACATTACAACGTTATTATTGTTATACGTGAATTTAATCCTGCCATTTGGTTACTGGCTGGTTTTCCTTCCTATTACTTGACTCATTTTCTTTATTGCATTTTTGGTCTTTGCCCACTGGTTTGCTTTTTTGGTGACTGGTACTTGTTTCTTTCCATGCTTCGTGTTTCTTTCAGGAGCTTTTGTAGGGCAGGTCTGGTGTTGACAAAATCTCTCAGTAATTGCCTGTTCATAAAGGATTTTATTTCTCCTTCACTGATGAAGCTTGTTTTGGCTGAATATGATATTCTGGGTTGAAAGTTCTTGTCTTTAAGGATGCTGAATATTGCCCCCCACTCTCTTCCAGCTACCAAGGTTTTTGCCAAGAGATCTGCTGTGAGTTTGATTAGCTTCCCTTTGTGGGTGACCTGAGCTTTCTCTGGCTGCCCTTAGCATTTTTTCTTATTTCAACCCTGGTTAATCTGATGATTTCGTCCCATGGGATTATTCTTCTTGAGGAATATTTTTGGGGCATTGTCTGTATTTCTTGAATTTGAAAATTTAACTGCCTTGCTAGACTTAGAAAGTTCTCCTGGAGGATATTCTGGAGCATATTTTCCAGCTTATTCTCCCCATCATATTCAGGTACGCCAATCAAGAGTAGGTTAGGTCTTTTCACATAATCCCATATTTGTTGCAGGACTTCGCTTATATTTTTTCACTCTTTTTTCTTTTGTCTTGCCTTCTCTTTATATTTCATTGAGTTGGTCTTCAATCTCTCATATCTTTTTTTCTGCTTTATCATTTCAGCTATTAAAACTTGTGTTTGCTTCACATAGTTCTCTTGCTGTGTTTTTCAACTCCATCAAGTAGTTTATGTTCTTCTTTAAGCTGATTATTCTAGTTAGCATTTCGTCTAATCTTTTTTCAAGGTTTTTGGTTTATTTGCATTGAGTTAGAATGTGTTCCTATAGCTCAGAATCTTGTTATTATCCACCTTCTGAAGCCTGTATCTGTCAATTTGTCACACTCCTTTTCAGTCATGATGTGATCCTGTGTTGTCGAGGAGTTGTAATCCCTTGAAGGAGAAGAGGTTTTTCTGGTCTTTGATGATTTCATCTTTTTTTGTACCTTATCTTTGAGGATTTACCTGGCTGTGTTGTCAGGGAGCTTCTTGATGAGGTCGCCTGTCTGCCTGTGAAGACAATACTGGGTTTCTAGGGATTCCTTCAGGTTATAGAGAAGTTTCCTGCATCTTTTTTGTTTATACTGGGAGATAGGCCCATCTCTTCTGCTGACCTGTAGGCACTGCTGGGTTGTCAAGAACACTGTTCCATTCCTAAGTAGACTTCTTCTTCTTCTTCTTCTTCTTCTTTTTTTTTTTTTTTTTTTTTTTTTTTTTTTTTTTTTTTTTTTTTTGTTGCTGTTGTTGTTGTTGTTGTTGTTAAAAAATATTGCCCAGCCCCACCCCTCTAATGTTGGATTATGCCCTTCTTCTACTGGGCTGGGTCATTCAGGGTTCAGCTCAGACTGTAGGAGTGGCTGTGTAACCCACTAGAGTCAGAGCTTTAGCCCTCTGAGTTTTGTGGGGGAAGTTGGGGACCCACTTAGCAGCACTCTGCCATTTCCCACTTTCAGCTTCCTCTTTCTCCAGTCATGGGGTAGGGACCCACCCAGCTGCTCTCACTTACAGCTTCCTCTCTCTCTGGTCAGGGGTAGGGGTCAATAGCTAAGTCCTCAGGTTCTCCCCTCCACCCTTTGGGCTTATGCATCTGTTCAGGTCTGTGTGCCAATCCAGAGCATCATCCTGGATTAGTATTCCGAATCTCCACACTTGTAATTCCCAGTGCTTGACTGGAAAATATCCCCTGTTCTGTGTATTGCTGAGGCTTTTATGGGAAGGGCTGTATCTGGACCAGAGTGCCACATGGGGAGCCTCTGACTCACCAGTCAGATGCATTTTCTGGGTAAAGCAGCGCCCCTCCCCTCCTCTGTGCTGAGTGAGTTTTTCTCACTGTTGTACCAGACCCATTGAAATGTACCTGGTAACTTGGTTGGAGTTAGGAGATCTCTGGATTTCTGTATCTCTCTCACTGGGTGTTGTGTGCTGGAGCTGCATATATTCAGCCATCTTGGATGCCATAGCTCAGTTTTTTAAAGTAGAATTTTTGTCTTGCACTTATAAACTCTGGCTTTCATAAGAGTCAATTTTGCAAATGTTTGCTTTGCTCCAGAAAACTAGAAATAAGTGCTATAGTTCTATTAAACTATTCATTACTTAACAAATAAAACCTATGAGAAAGGCACGATTACCATATCCCTTCTGCATTTGAAGAAGTAGATATTTGTGTTTATATTTTTTGGAAGCATTGCCATCTTCTTCCCCTCAAGTGTGTGGCAGGTATTTTATATTTTCTTCATTCATCTATATTATGCATATTCTATAAATCATTGTCTAATTCACATACAATGTAAAGACATCTTTAAGATTATTTAAATTTGGTGAAGGCTTTATT
The DNA here is from genome assembly GCF_048565385.1 of Saimiri boliviensis. Lineage (NCBI taxonomy): Eukaryota > Metazoa > Chordata > Mammalia > Primates > Cebidae > Saimiri > Saimiri boliviensis. The sequence continues at coordinate 13,906,778 of NC_133471.1, read as the reverse complement.
CTATAAAATTACTTTAGGTAAATTTCATCTTTTGTCTCTCTAATTATATCTCCTCAGGTATTGCTTTGTGAAATTTGTTTTGCGTGATACTTTAGAAACATTCTTCAAACTTTCCTTTTCTAGACATTCAAGTTGCAATTCAACACCCCAGTCTTTTATCTTAATATCTAAATCACCACAGATATAACAACAAGAATCAAAGACAGACTTTCAAAGATAGAAAGAGGAAGAGAGTTTGTCTAGAGAGTATAAGATTTGAAGAGTGATAATATGGTAGGTTTATTGAGTTTTCTTATTGACTTTCATGTATCCCAGGTGATGGACTGTAGAAGCTTCAATGTAGAGTCTCCAAGAGACACAGACAAAAAAGTGTTTCATTGAAGTTTTGTTTTCTCCCAGGAGAGGGTAAGCTAATCACACACAACCACATATAACTCTTCTAGAGGGAATAACCAAGCTACTCTGGATAAACATCACAAAAAATCTCCTACTGCAGATTCTGTGGAAACGTGCAGGACAATCTTCTCTCAGTCCAGTGATGCTGTGATTTCTCATGAAGAACGAGTAGGCAGATAATTTTCTATCACTTACCCAGAGGAAAACAGAGGACCACATTCTAATACCCTTACAATGTCCATTCAGTTCAGTAGCAAGCTGAGCATCCAGGTCCACACAACAACAATAGTTTTTAAACAGCCAGAGCTCAGTAGGATGGATTGCACTGTGCTTTTGGCCTGCCCTTCCTATTGCCTGGCCCTATCCTCTCAGGAGGCCTTAGTGGGGACTTAAGCATCTACCACCATGCAAACTCTTTTTTTTTTTTTTTTTTTTTTTTTTTTTTTTTTTTTTTTAGACGGAGTTTCGCTCGTGTTACCCAGGCTGGAGTGCAATGGCGCGATCTCGGCTCACTGCAACCTCCGCCTCCTGGGTTCAGGCAATTCTCCAGCCTCAGCTTCCTGAGTAGCTGGGATTACAGGCACGTGCCACCATGCCCACCTAATTTTTTGTATTTTTTAGTAGAGACAGGGTTTCACCATGTTGACCAGGATGGTCTCGATCTGTCGACCTCGTGATCCACCCGCCTCAGACTCCCAAAGTGCTGGGATTACAGGCTTGAGCCACTGCACCCGGCCATGCAAACTCTTATGCACTGAATAATTGAAGTCAATCTATACTAGTTAGCACTCTGCTATTTCCTCATTTTACAGGTCAGCAAGACCACAAATTAGCAACTGTACAATCTACACCTGTTTCAAAAAACAAGAAATGTTTTTATATACATTAAAACAAAGAATACAGGTATGGGGTCTTGGTACTGAAACCTATAAAACACTGGTGAAAGAAATCAAAGTAGAAATAAGTGGAAATGCTCTGTGTTCATGGATGGGAAGTCTCAATATATTGTGTTAATTTTTCCCCAGCTTGATCTATATATTTGACACAATTTGTCTCAAAATCTCAGCAAGAATTTTTGCAGATAATGCAAACCTACTTTTTAGGATAGCTCAGAAAATTTTCAAGAAGAAATGTATAGTATGAGGAATCCATCAACAATGTTTCAGAGAGTTATTACACAGCCAAAATGATCAAGACAATTTGGTAATGACATAGCAGTTGATTCATACAAAAAAAAAAAAAAAAAAAAAAAAGGAAGAAATAGATTCAACATCAACAAAAAGGATGTCTACTCAGAGACCGCATTTGAAAGTCAACAGTTGCAAAACTACAGGTCGATAAATCCATGGAGATGGAAAGAAGCTAGTGCAGAAAGGATAAAAACATCGAAAAACCAGAACACCTCTCCTCCTCCAGGGGATCACATCTCCCCACCAGCAAGAGAACAAAGCTGGATGGAGAATGAGCATGAGAAATTGACAGAAACAGGCCTCAGAAAGTGGGTAATAACAAAATTCTCTGAGCTAAAAAAAAATGTTCTAACCCAATGCCAAGAAACTAACTTTGAAAAAAGACTAAATGAAATGCTAATGAGAATAAACAGCTTAGAGAAGCATATAAATGACCTGATGGAGCTGAAAAACACAGCACCAGAACTTTGCAAAGCCTACACAAGTTTCAATACCTGAATTGACCAAACAGAAAAAAGGATATTAGAAATTGAAGATCAACAAAATGAAATAAAACAAGAAGGCAATATTAGAAGAAAAAAGAGTGAAAATAAATGAACAAAGCCTCCAATAAATATGGGATTATGTGAAAAGACCCAATCTATGTTTGAAAGGTGTATCAAAATGTGATGGGGAGAATAAATCCAAACTGAAAAACACTCTTCATGATACTATCCGGGAGAACTTCCTCAACCTAGCAATGCAGGTCAACATTCAAGTCCAGAAAATACAGAAAACACAAGAAAATATTTCTTAAGAAGAGTAACACCAAGGCACATAATCATCCAATTCACCAGGGTTAAACATGCTAAAGGCAGCCAAAGAAAAAGGTTGGGTTACCCACAAAGGGAAGCCCATCAGACACACAGAGGTCTCTCAGCAGAAACTCTACAAGACAGAAGAGAGTTGGAGACAATACTCAATGTCCTTAAAAATAAAAAATAAAAAATAAATTTAAAAAAAAAAAAAGACTTTCGAGCTGGAAAGGGGCCAACATTCAATTTCCTAAAGGAAAAAAAATAATAAAAATATTTTAACCTAGAATTTTATATAAAGCCAAACTAAGCTTCATAAATGATAGAGAAATAAAATCCTTTTAAAAACAAGCAATTGCCAAAAGATTTGATCACTACCAGTCCTGCCTTATGAGAGCTCCTAGAAGAAGCACTAAACCTGAAAAGGAACAACCAGTACAAGCCACTACGAAAATGCACCAAATGGTAAAGGCCATCAGCATAATGAAAAATTATGTCAACTAATGGGCAAAACAACCAGCTAGCATCAAAATGGCAGAATCAAATTCACGCACAACAATATGAACCTTAAATTTGAAGCAGTTAAATGCCTCAATCAAAAGACACAGACTAGCAACCTGGATAAAATGTCAAAATTCATCCGTGTTCTGTATTTAGAAAACCCATCTCATGTGCAAGAACTCGCATAGGATAAGAATAAAGAGATGGGGGAAGATCCATCAGCAAATGGAGAGCAAATAAAAGCAGTAATTACAATATTAGCTTCTAATAAAATGGTCCTTAAACCAATAAATTTCAAAAGAGACATAGAAGGGCATTAACTAATGGTAAAATGATCAATGCAGTAAAAAAGTTATCCATTCTAAATACATACACAACCAAGACAGAGTACCCCCAGAAACATAAGGCAAGTTCTTAACTCAACTATCTTATCATTTGCTAAGTCTCAAGTTTTCTCTCCAGTTTATCCCCTTTCAGAGACTTATGTTTGCTGCATGTATAACATGCAGGAATATTAATTGTATTTATGGGAGAGGGTAAAGTACATCCACTTCATCTACTTTATTAGGTAAATAATGATGCAAGATGCAGAACATCCATGTTGTTCCTTTTGGGCAGTAAACTTGAAGTCATTTTTGCTGTTGAAAGAGTTGAAGCTAGTTTGACATAAATAGACACTATTTAGGAAGATATAGCATCGGACAGATATTCTAATCATGCCAACAATGTAATGTTTTGCATTTACCTTACTTCTTTTTCCTTCATCACCTGTCTCTCCTCCTCCCCATGCTCATTTTGCTGTTGCTGTTTTTCTTGATGTTGTTGTTGTTGTTTGTTTGACACTTGCCTTATTCTGGCCTTAACCTTATGATATTGCAGTTCACATTTTAACCTGTCTGATTATCCTTCATTACTTTAATCCTGCCTTTTCTTAAATGTCATTTTTTTTCCTGGTGTCCTGTTATTCACCCAAGTTAACCTTTTCATGTTTTATTATTTTTAATCATTAGCCTGTTGTTGTTCTTGATTCTTTTGTGATATAGTCTTGGTCTGTCCCCCAGCCAAAAGGGCAGTGACAATATCTTGGCTTACTGCTACCTCTGCCTCTGAGGTTCAAGCAAGTCTCCTGTCTCAGCCTCCTGGCTCCCAAAGTGCTGAAATTAAAAGCATGAGACCTGGCTACATTTCTTTTAAACCTTCATGTTCAGCATTTAACCATGTCTATCAGACAACTCTCTGAAAATACAACTTGAGAACTAAAATGTGGTATATATCTTAATAGCATGTGGACATAGGTGAAAAGACAATTGTGCTGTGTCATGGTATTACGGGATAAGAAATCAGAATTTCTCATGTGGAATATTGATTTCAATTACATAATACTTAGGCATAACTTGAAAACATATGCATATAATAGAAAGACAGCAATAAGACTATAGTCTGAGAAATCTGGCGTCCAAATCCATACCACATTTCAATCCCAGCTATCCCAGAAAACTGAATGATGAATCTTGTCAAGACTTAGCTTATGACACCAGCAGTTTAATAATATGTCAAATGCATGAAAAATGCTGCTTCTGAAAAGTTGTGCAGCTACTATCCCCGGTATATATGTATATATACACACACACTTACTAACGTATACCAGGTACTGTGTTACATCATTGCTGAATTTTAAAGACAGGCAGACAAGAAAACTAATGTGATAGATAAGTATTTCCTGGAAAAATAATGTTTGTGCGTTAGAAGTCTTAAGTAGCAAACAGGGAGAGAGACTTTTATCTCCAGGAGAGAAAGGTGGCCATAGTTACAGGATGGGAGAGTTCATGGCTGAAAGTAAAGTTGTCTGAATGTGGTTCCAAATAAACCATGCTGAAATAGAAAGACATGAAGTTGAAAGGCAGAGAATATCAGGTCTGGAAGAGATTTGTTCAGCCATGCTGCAGATCTAGGCTCAGAATCTAGAAGATACTAAATACCAATAAAAAACAATTACAAACTGACTTTCAGTATGAAAACGATGTCATGAAAATGTGTATTAGAGGGCAGGTATAGCATAAAGTCCAAGGCAACTGAATCACCTGAGTCCAAGGGTTCAAGACAGCCTTGTCAATATTAAAATTTATCTAATGGTTGATGCACATCTAGTCCCATATATTTAGGAGACTGACAGACAAAAATTGCTTTAAACGAGAGGTTGAGTTTACATTGAGCTGAGATTGTGCCACTGCATTCTGGCCTGAGCAACCCAGCCAGATTGTGCCTTAGGCAAAAAGAAGAAGAAAGAAGAAAAAGAAGAGGAAGAAGAAGAAGGAGGAGGAGGAGGAGGAGGAGGAGGAGGAGGAGGAGGAGGAGGAGGAGGAGGAGGAGGAGGAGGAGGAGGAGGAGGAGGAGGAGGAGGAGGAGGAGGAGGAGGAGGAGAAGGAGAAGGAGAAGGGGAAGAAGAAGAAGGAGAAGAAGGAGAAGAAGGAGAAGAAGGAGAAGAAGGAGAAGAAGGAGAAGAAGGAGAAGAAGGGGAGAAGAAGGGGCGAAGAAGGAGAAGAAGGAGAAGGAGAAAGAGAAGGAGAAGGAGAAGAAAGAAGGAGAAGGAGAAGTAGAAGAAGAGGAAGAAGAGGAAGAAGAAGAAGAAGAAGAAGAAGAAGAAGAAGAAGAAGAAGAAGAAGAAGAAGAAGAAGAAGAAGAAGAAGGAGAAGAAGAAAAAGAAGAAGAAGAAAAGAAAGTAGAAAGAATAAGAAGGAGAAGGAGAAAAAGAAAAAGAAGTAGAGAAAGTGGAAGAGGAAGAGGAAGAGAAAAAAGGAGGGAAAGAAAGAAAAAGAGAAAGAAGAAAAAAATTGTGCATTAGAAAACATGAAAGGGACTTCTGCAGAAGATAATTAAAGACACAAATCTGTTGGAATGTTTTGATAAAAAATTTTAAAAAATGTCTATGGCTAATGCCAACTGTAAAATTTCAGTGTATTTTCACAGTGATGCCATTCACGTGCATAGTATAACATGAACTTTGTAAACCAAGTGATGACGTAAATAAATGTGATTATTAGTTACTGAACTCACTGCATATGAACTGTAATAAGAAAAAGTCTGTCTTCTACAATCTAAGTTTAAGGTAATGGGAGAAAGCAATTGAGAAAATAGGAAACTATATAGTGCATTTTAACCCACTTCTAAATTGTGTGTGTGTGGGTGTCTCTGTGTGTGTATGTGTCTGCATTTGTGAGCATCTGGCCCTGTGCAATCCCAGTTTAGTCCCAAAATTTTTTAAGGCCAGACTAATTGAGAAGTCACTTGTTATGTTTTACGATTTCCCCTTTATTCATTTTCCCTCACCTGTTGCTGTGGTTTTGAATGGTCTCTCCAAATTTTACCTAGAAAATCTCTGGCCATTGTGATAGCAATGGGAGGTAGGAAATTTGAGAGGTAATTAGTCATGAGGATATACCTTGACAACAACATTATTGACTTTATCTGGAGAACATGTTAGTTAATTTGTGAGTGGAGTTTGGATCAAAGGATGAATTCAGTCTAGATTTTTCTCTTCATCACATGTCCTCCACTTTATGTTGATTGCCTGTCATGGAAAGAAAGCCTCACCAGATGCAGCCCCTTGGAATTTCCAGCCTTCAGAAACAGGAGTAGAATAAGTATTTTTCCAAATAGCTCCATCAGTAACACTGGGTTATTGCAGCAGAAAATTGCCTAAAAGACTATTATTTCTTTCTCTGTAGATAACTAAACTACCTTACCAAGGGATATGGCAAAGTTATTGCCAAATAATCAAAAGCATACACACACACACACACACACACACACACACACACACAAATACACACACACACACACGCCACACACATATAAAATATACTATACTGTATATGTATATATATTATATATATTAGCCAAACAAATATGTATATATATGTTCAACATACATTTTAAATGAAATAAAATGAAACATGATTTCACTCTTAACTATATGTTTAGAAATAAATAAAAGGCAACCATAAGGGTAAACATGTAATTTTATTTTTCAGTAAGATAATTGCAGAATTTTTGAAATTTTTTTCAATGAAAATGTTAGTCTCTATGGTCGTGCATTATATGATACTCTTTTAATGTCACTCTAATATCAGTTGTAATTAGGGTTGTATTTTCACAGTGAAGATGGTTGAAAAGCTGGCTTGAAAGGAGAGTCAGCAGATATACCAGCTATCGTGGGCCCTGGCAACCACAGGTTGCCTGCTGGTAACAGGTTAGGATAAGGAGCCTCATTGTCTGACACCTCAGGATATCTGCTTGGAAAAGTTGATGGTTTCACTAACAACCCCAAAAGACTATTTTGTGAGGGAGATATGATTTGGTGTTTAGAAGTCATGGTTGTAATGCAATTAAAAGTGTGGTCATTTGCTTGTATGTAGGTGCTATGAGATTGCATATGAATACTGGCCAACTGATTTAAAATAGCATTTTGCTTTGCTGCAATGCATTCTGTTGGTACAAATGAAGTTGAAGATGGAGTAGGAGGAAAGCCACTTCTGGTTGTGTCAGGCAAACTGGCAATTCTTTGGCTGACAGAAGGTTTTCTTATTAGAGGCATATTTAAATTTGTAGAGGTTGAAAATGATCCTTCTCCACTAGTTACAGCAATTAATCCATAATTATGATTATCTGTGTCAGCCCCTGCTCTAAAGTGCTTCTTGTTGAACCTTTTAGTGAATAAAGTAGATACAAGAGAAGCATTTCTAATCCCAATTCTTCTTTTCATTTTTACTAAAAGTTGAGGACAACCACGTTTGAAATTTGGGTTATAATAGACTTTTAACTAAAAGCAAAAGAGAAAGTAATTCAGTGTCATTTTAAACCAAGAGAAAAGTGACAATAGCACATATAACACAAAAAAACTCAGATTTCTGTCTTATCACACAAAGTTAATGTCATCAAATGATGCATGAACATTGTTTACTCTTTCTGGGAATGTGCCTTTTGGGGAGAAATGCACCCAAATTGTTAAGCCCTCAAGTAAAATCATGTTACATAATAATAGTAACATTTCATTATTGGCTTTGGTAAATTTATTTGGAGTTTATTGGTAAGATTCAGAGTTGTTACAAAATTTCTTGAAACTGGAAAGTTTAATGCTGAAGCTGCCCTCAGTGCTTGTAAAAACTTAAACAATTTTTACTTTGATATTTATGTAATTTACAAAATCTAGACTTACTGCATGTATCAACATATTTACTGATGTACAAAATAAAATTACCTATATACTCTACATAAAGTGGCCACTGAAATGTTTTAAATACCTTGCTTACGATGGGGACTTCTTTTTCTTCTTCCAGAAAGTCTGCTAGAAAAGCAGATCTTTGAAAATTCTGTCGAATTTTACTGAATCCATAAAGGTGGAGCTGTCGAACTAAGCTTTTTATACTCTCAGCTTTAAATATTCTATAAGGATCTTTTCTTTCCAGAATTTCTTTCTTGAAAAGTTCTTCATGAATCACTATGCAAGTTCCATCCCCATCCCATGAAATGGACTTGAACTGGTCACTTTCAACTATTTTCCAAAGTTTTCTGGGAAAGGTCTGAGAAATAAAATCATTACCCTTATCTAGCTCAGAGACACAAACTGTGTAACCTGGACTTTTTGTCAAGAATCCTTGTGACAAAACCTGAAAAACATTTTCTTCAATTATTGACCTTAAGTCAGAGTCTTCAGAGAATATGTGTTCACCCAACAGAAACCTAGTGGAAGTTCCTGAACCAGTCGATTTAACTTTAGGAGAAACATATTGAGTTTCCGAGGAAATATCTGCCATCTCAAATAAATATTTTCTCACCTACTCCTCCAGCCTGCATGGTTTTCAAAACTGCGGTTTCAAAACCTGCTTCAGCAGGCCTAAGCAGGTAAAGTAATCTAGACCACGACAATGGTTCTCAATTTGAGTAGCAATGACATCACAAGAGGCCTTTGGTCTCCTAGCAACAAACGTGAAATTTTACCAAGAGGATTTTCTTCTCAGCCTGAGAAATGTATACAGTAAAACTAAAACATAGACTGATTACTTACACAGTATAATCTGCAAGAATTCCAGCAGAATCTTTTAAATACATAATTAAATAAATAATGTCCTCTTTACCTGAAATATATGGAATTTTCTCACTGACACACACACTCACTAGATTGGTTCCAGGGGACACAGGGTCTGTTAATTGGACAGTATTAAAAAAAATAAAGATTATTAAAGCTCTGTCAGTTTAGCATATTGAATTGAAAACTGATGCACTACCTGGTAAAAAAGAAATGGCCATAGATATTATCGGTATTCTTCTGGTTGTCAGGGGCTGGGAAATAGAAGTAGCTCTTTAGGAGATACAGGGATTTCTGTTGGTGGATAGAAATATTTATGAACAAAAGAGAAAAGATTATTGTACAACATCATAAACATATTAAATTCCATTGAATTGTACACTCTAGTAACTTTATATTATTTAAAACTTATCTTCAATTGTTAAGATGAAAACAAATGTAACTAAAATATCTGATTAGATTTCAGAATAAAAAGTAAGTTATATACATATCCATTCAAAATATTTTATGTATATTTTTAAAATTAATATTGATTTTGTTTGCTATGTTTATAAATATTTGACAAATGTTACTGATATACAATATTTTAAAGCAGACGATCTTGGAAGGAGATGCCAAAGAATGGAAGATTAAAAAAAAAAATTAAAAAAGTCAATCCAAGTTTTTTAAATTAAGTAAATTTTTATGTGTAGCCAAACAGAATTTTTAATTATTTTTTATTTTGCTCAAAGAACCTAATGTCAATTAAAAATTATTTTTTAAGAAATCATCTGTGTGATGCAACATAACTGTCTAACAAAACAGGATTTGAATTTGTAATGTAATCTTAGAGTTGAATAAAATATTTATTGAATTTTTATACATTCAGCATATAAATAATTTCTGTATGATCATGGTTTAAAAGTGGTGTATTCAAATTATAACTGTTTGCGTTGGCAAGTTTTGAATATGTGTGGAGGAAAGAAATGATAATTTTTATGTTTCTCACACCATAGAAGGCAGTTCTCTCATCCTAGAAAGAGATGTTATTGTTAGAAGTTTGTCTTGGTTTAACGTAGTTTAGGTTTTGTGAGTAATTTTGTACAGTTTTATTTCAGAATTTTTGATATTTAACACAATGTAATAAAAACGTCCACATCAGTAAACTTCTTCTGAAGATAAAACAGGTGTTTCTACCAGAGGTGTTTTATCAATTTTTACAATATTTTTATTTTTGAAAAATTGATAATTAAAATATTTTTTAATTTTTCGCTTTTCTGGGAAATATTTATGTTGCACTGCCTGAAGTACAGGCTTCTTCTGTGATGGGAGGGGAGGAATGATTACTGACAGTACAAAAAGGTGGAACAAGGATGTGAAAAAAAAAGGGAGTTAATGGGAGAATCAGAAGAAAAAACCATATTAAATGTAGGACAATCTGTGTCAAATGGTGGCTGAGCATTTGGGGAAGCTAAGACGAGTGACAGCATAGAGAGGAACAATGCCTTGATGTTTTCAGTGGGAGACAAAGCTGTCACCTGTCTCCAAACTGCAAGCCTACATTTAGTCATAAAGAGGCAAGAAAATAAGCAATTTTTATGTAAAAAATGTGAATGTAAAATACGCTTAATCCACTATCGGTGTAAAGGAGTAAGATATCTGACCTCCTTTGTAGTAGCCTTTGATACACATTATGTTCTTGTTAATGTGTGCATATAATTTCACAACAAATTTGTTTTCATTTTCTCTCATCTTTGTGAAGAGGATGCACATGTTGAGAGTAGATTTTGCTTTTGATTCTATTTTTCCAAGGAGAAAGCTGGGTATATCTGAGGAAAAACAGTAGAAATAATTGGCCAGCCTAGTGACTGATGTCTGTAATCCACATTTTTAAAACTAGCATTTTGAGAAACACAGGGTTCATTTTCTGGATGTTAGCCTGCCCTGTGACCTTGCATCTGGTCATCAAGAGAAGAAGACATGCCTGGGAACTTTGCTGAGAATGTAGGGAGAAGAGATAAGGTAGGTTTTTTTAGGAAGTTAGTTAATTTCAAACAGATACTGGGGTGAGGTTTTATATCGAACACAACACAGTAAACTATATTTTATTATGCAGCGAACACAGACTACTGTTGTTACTGTTAAATTTCCCACTTAATATGTTGCTTTTTATTAACCCATTAATAGAAAGCAACACCATTGCTTTAAACATTTACTCCTACTTAGAAGTTAATATTTGGTTAAGGTTACTTGGTACTTCTATGAGCTTATAAGCTTATTTAGTAGATCTCCTTTATGCCTGTTTGGTTTTTGAAGCTGGACCTCAGGGTGGATGGTTTAGCTATGTTGCAGAACATTTTAAGAGAAACCACTTGGGAATGGCTTTGTGCTTTTTATGGACAGCAGGGTGGTGTGTGAGCTTATGGTAAGCCTATAGCACTGAGTTGATTCCTTTAGCACCAGGTTGAGAGTTTCTCTCCTGACACGAGAGGCAAAGATTAAACTTTTAGTACCTGATGAACTCTTTGTGACTGTGTCTGTCTTAAGAGTTGTCCCTCCTCTGTGGAATCTTACCTGCCTTTGCCTAACCAGTCATCTACCTCGGGCCAGCCAGGATGACAGCTTAGAAGCTGGAAGTTTCTCACAGGCTGATATGCAGAGTGCTGAGGTTCCAGGAATGGCTGTTATTCACCTGTAAGATATTATTTTTATTATTATTATTATTATATTTATTTATTTATTTATTTATTTCTGCTAAGCTTCCTGCTTAGAAAATATGATATTAATGTAGTTTTCTGGGCTATTATCATATTATTTGCTTGGTTTAAGTTTATTTTATCCAGACATTTGACAATGATCAAGTTTTCTTATATATATGCTACATGAGCCCATAGTTAGCCCTGTTGTTTTAGTCCTGTTATTAGTCGTATTATTTTGAGGCAGTGCTACATCCTCTTGGGACACAGGCTGATACTTAGTTAATGTCATCAGTTGACTGGTGGTTATTGCTTCTACAGTTGACTGAATACCACCAATTAAGACAGGCAAGAGACAAGATAGTTTTAAACACCCTTTCAATATAATTACTACTGCCCTCTGAGTGTTTTACCCTCCCCCTCCCAAACATATAAACCATCCTTCAAAGAGTGAGTATACTGATTACTCTTTCCAAGTTTGTACTGGAACATGAGCTAGTTTTTGAACCCTGGTGGTAATTTCCATGACTTTTTGTTCATTATTATTAATGTCCAGACGGCCATTTGATAAGCTAAAATGTCCACATACTCCTCTTTTTGGATCTAAAAAATAATCTAATGTTAGTCTTTTTTTGGAAAATGGCATTTCTCATCTGTGTGGCTTGTACTACTAGCAAATCAGAAACTCTGGAAGCTTCACTGTTTGTGATTTTTAGAAACTTCTGCAGCCTGATGATGCCATTTATTATATCAATTAAAAGACTATATCCCCATGACCCAATTTGCACCCAAATAGCTGAACCATAATAATTAATTATTCTTTCTAGAGGACAGTATGTGTTTTTTTTTTCATTTTCTATTTATACATTTATTATAATTACATCAGCTTATTGTATTATTAGCCCAGTGTGAGATTTTCTTCATTGAGGGTTATAGGAGAGGTTAAGCATTGCTTACAAATGGCTCAAGAGATGACAATGAGCCATGGCACATAGAATTGGCACCCCAGTAATATTAGTAGTACTATTTTTTCTGTGTGGGTTTCTTGGAGAAAGGTTTTACAAATCTGGGGGCTATAACTTCAGAAATTGCTTCTTTGTAGTTGCTGACTTTCAGATTGGGTCTCTGAGTGGATGCTCTGTTTGTTGATGATGATGTCATATCTTTCTGTTTGTTAGTTTTCCTTTTAACAGTCTGGCCCCTCTGCTGCAGAACTGCTGAGGTCCACTCTGGGCCCTGCTTGCCTGGGGATTACCTGAAGCAGTTGCAGAACAGTAAGGGTTGGTACCAGTTTCTTCTATCTTTGTTCCAGGAGGATACCTGCCAAATGTCAGTCTGATCTCTCATTTATGAGGTTACTCTTTGGACATACAAGGATCAGAGAGCTGCTTGAGAAGACAGTCTGTTCTTTATAGGAGCTCAAATGCTGAGCCATGAGCTCTGTTGTTCAATCAGAGCTTCTGGGCAGGCATGTTTGGGACTGCTGCAGCAGAACTCATAAACTGTTTTTTGTTCCCAGGTGCTTTGTCCCAGGGAGTTAGGGTTTTATTTATGAGTTTCTGTTGTGCTGCTGCCTTTTTATTCATGGCTGCCCTGCCCAGCAAGGACACAACCTAGTCACTGTCTGCCTGAAAAGGCTCTGCTGAGCTGCTGTGGGCTCTGCCCAGCTGCCGTGTAATCTTCCCTGCAGTCCTGTTCATATGGATGTAGTTAGAACAGCCCCGGCAATGGTGGCCCACCTCTATATTGGTGAACCGTCTTTGTAATGGCAGGTTGCCTTGGCAATATCGGGTTGCCATGACAATGACAGGCTGCCTCAGCAATGGCAAACTACCTCCGTAGCAGTGGAATGCCTCGGTAATGGCAGACACTCCTCCCCAACAGAGCTGTCTTGTCCCAAGTTCAGCTGTGCTTGCTGTGAAACTCTCAATTTAGAGAGTTTCTGATTGCTATTCTTTTGAAGGAGTGGGACCAACTGAGCCTGATCACCTGGCTCCCTGACTTGGAGCCTTTTTTCTTTTTAATTGAATAGTCACCTCTCTCCCAGGTGTTCCAGTCACCTGTGGAAAAGGTGCCAGGACCTGTGTGATTTCCTATGTGGCAACTCACTGAGCTGGCTTAAGCAGTGGTGCTGAGATCTGTGGAGATTTTTTTGCCCAGAAATCTCCTGGCCTGGCTCCCTGTTCAGTCCTCTTTTTAATCAGATAAATGGGTGTTTTCCTGGGGCTCCAATTGCCAGCTAAAAGGGCACCTGGACCAGTGTATTTTGTATGGAGAACCTCTATGCCAGGGTGCCAGCAATGCAGCGGCAGCAGTCAAAGCAGCCACACTGGCCAAAACAGCCTCACTGACCAAAAAAACCACACTGGCCAAAACTGCATGTTGACCAAAACAGCCATGCTGGCTACCCATGGGGCTTCTCCACCTGGGAATCTCCTGGTGCATGGGCAATAAAAATCCATCTGGAAATGCAGTGTCCATTCACTTTCTGCACTTTATAGTTAGCTGCAATCCTGAGCTGTTCCTAAATGGCCATCTTGGATCTTCTCTCAAAAAATTTTCTTTATTAAGAAGTGTTACCTTATTAAAACAGCCATCATTTTAAGCCATTTTTAGTTGTCCAGGTATACAATTTTTATGCCAACCATCTAAAACCTAATTTCAAATTGACCACAGACCTCTACAGTCCTATTTTTATAGACTTGAAGATGTAAGTGATTTAAATTAGGGTTGATATTTTATTTTTCCTCATCTAAATCTTAGCTTCCTGAAACAGTAAAGTTTGATTTCATCAAGAAAATTTCTTGAGTTTAAGACATTTTCTAAAGAAACATCCCTACTATGTTATGGTATACCAGACAATAAGTGACTAGAGGTAATGGTTACCAGTGATGGTAAATTCTGTATTTCTCTTTATGAAGTAATCTATATACCTGTTGAGTGCCTCAGTGCTTTTTAAACGGACTGCTTACTATTGGGTTAACTATTTTTATTCATGTTAAGAGTTCACTTGTGATTCGGTTGTTTCCTGGCTTTTGAAAGATACATTTGGTGAAATGCATTGGGGAAAAGAAACAAAAAAAAAGAGGCACAAAACTATCAGAATGCTATCAAATTGGTAAATCAAGTATGACATAACAGTTGATTTTTAAAAAATAATTTCCAAAAATTTCTATTGTGATTTTTTTTAAAAAAGAAAACTGGAAAAAGCTGTCTTCTATATAGAATGGGTATTCCAAGACAGCTTAGTGCGTGCTTTTCCCATTGAATGACAGATTTAACTATTATTTCTGATGGCAGTAGTGATGTCATCAGAGGTCAGTGTACTGGAAGAGAAAGTGGCGAAAGCCTAATTTCACTTTTCTAATTCTGGTGGCTATTAACAGAAATTTCTGTATATTTTACATAACTAGTAAGGGCAATTAAATTTTACTATGTGTAATTTTTTATGTAAGGGCAATTAAATTTTGCTATGTGTAATTTTTTTGTAACCTAATGGTGAATCAGTATTTTGAATCAGTGTGAAGGGTTTCCTGTGGTTCTATTCAAGTATTGTAATAAATATTTCTAGATATTAGTCAACACTTGTGTATACTTATTTTAAATATTCTATTTAGGTGCAAACAGTTGTGGATGTATTAAGAGTAATAAAATGAAATTATAGCTAATTCCCTCACCTCTTTACCACATATAAATTCTTTATTTCTTTGTCCTCAGTATGGTGTCACTTTTGAATAATGTGCAGAATCAGGATTTCACATTGGTATGGAAATCAAATCTGCAAGTACTATTTGTTTTATTTCTGGCAAAAGTCTCTGCTGGCAAAAGTCTTTTCAGCCACTAGCACTTCCGTAGTTGTCTGCATAATATGATACATTTTTTGACTGAGTTTCCAACAAATAAAAGCCATCAAACTGTAATATAAACAAGGCTTAAACTAGGGCAAGATAGAAACAAGAAGAGCCCATTTGTAGCTGGTTGTTTTTCAAATCAGAGGTAGAAATGTCTATTGAAATATGTACTCAGGTGTACCAAAATAAAACGTAGTTCTAACAGTTACCTCTAGAGGAGCAGAGCTAAATATGTTACTTAGGATTTTATTTTATAATCTGTTTAAACTCTTTATCTGCCAACATAATTCTGTGTTTAGATTCTCTGCACTTGACCTTTCTTAGTGAGGCCTAGCCTTTGTCATTACTGACACATGGCCATTCCTAAATGAGGTGCTGACTCTGCATCATCACCATTCATGCATGGCAGGAGAACAATCAGCAGCTTGATTATTGTGCTGTTGGTCACACTAATTAAGACTTTCTGATTAAGTACCATTTTTGCAATTATGTGAGTCACATAAGTCAACAGAGAAAACTGCACATAATGGATAGACAAAATCACAAGCAGCTTCTAAATTATCCATAGTAATTATGTCACATTAGGGCCCTCTACAGTTAAATAAGGAGCTACTTTTAGTGTAATCAAAGAAATTTTATAACTGGAAAAGAGTTTCACTTGACTATTTTCTTTTTGGTTCATAAACTACAGTACCATATAGACACCACCACCACCACCACCACCACCAAACAATGACAAAAACACAGTGGATTTTTTTTTTCATTCTGCCTTGTAAAAATTGATTTTTAAGAGCTAAAAATAAAATCAGTTATAGAGAAGGAAACCTATATTTAAAAACAAATGAAATATTTTAATCTCATTCATGAAATATGAGGAACAAAAGCCCCACAATAAAGATACTATCTCAGTATGTTTCTGCTGCTATAACAAAATACCTTAGATTTCATAACTTATAAAAACCAGAAATGTATTTCTTAGCATTTTAGAGACTAAAAAGTCAAGATCAAAGTACTAGCAGATTTCGTATCTAATGAAAAAGCTACAATTATTTGTCAAAAGAGTAATACACTTTAAAGACTTAAGGTTCCATTTAAATTCTGATTTTTCTATGCTTTTCACCTTTTGTTTTCAATGAAGAAAGCTTGGCATCTGCTTACATGATGGCACCTGTTGCTGTGTTCTCTAGAGACGACTAATATAGTGACTTCAAATAATGGAAGGGCAAAAGGGCCTAATTATTATTGTTGAACGTTTTTATAAGGTTGTTAATGCTACCCTTTATCACCTCCAACATTCCCCAATTTTTTAATCTCTCACAATAGCAGGCTTAAATGCCAACATGAATTCTAGAAGGACACATATATTCAAGCCACAGCCATCAAATATAAAGACCAGAGGCAATATTATAGTTTTCAATACCTTAAAAATTATGTGTTTTTTAATGTTAAGTGAGAAAAACATCTGGGAAAACAACACATTCCTCTGGAGAGAAGAAAAGCACAGCTTTGTCTTCCAAAAGGTAGGTCTGGAGATTACCAATGAGATAGGTTAGACTAATTTAAAATTTTGAGACAAAAATAAGGAGGTTTAAAAAGCCCAGGTATTTTTATTGTAATTGATGGAAAATTCTGACTGGAGAAGGGTTTCACATTACTAGATTATTTTTGGTTTATGCACTACATTACCACATAAAATTATGAAAAAAAGTAAATAAAAGACAGCACATGCTGGAGAGGATGTGGAGAAATAAGAATGTTTTACACTGCTGGTGGGAGTATAAATTAATTCTATCACTGTGGAAGAAATTGTGGTGATTTTTTTTTTTTCAGGATCTAGAACTACAAATACCATTTGACCCAGGAATTTCATTACTGGGTATATAACCAAAGGATTATACATTATACTATTATTTTTTCTTGTTTCATTGCATTTTAGGTTTTTGTGTACATATGAAGAACATGTAAGATTGTTGCATAGGTACACACATGGCAGTGTGGCTCACTGCCTTCCTTTGATCACCTATATCTTGCATTTGTCCCCATGTTATCCCTCTCCAATTCCTTGCCCCTTGCTGTCCCTCCCTATTTCCACCCTATGGACCCCAGTGTGTGATGCTTGCCTCCCAGTCTCCATATGTTCTCATTGTTCAACACCCACCTATGAGTGAGTACATGTAGTGTTTGATTTTCTGTTCTTGCGTCAGTTTTCTGAGACTAATAGTTTCCAGGTTCATCCATGTCCATACAAAGAACCTGAATTCATCATTTTTTATGGCTGCATAATATTCCATGGTGGTTATTGCAGCACTGTTCACAGTAGCAACAACTTCAAACCAACCCAAATGCCCATCAACAATAGACTGGATAAAGGAAATGACACACATATACACCATGGAATACAATGCAGCTACTAAAAAGAATGAATTTATTTCTTTTGCTGGAACTTGGAAAAGCTGGAAACTATCATTCTCAGCAAACTGTCACAAGAACAGAAAACCAAACACCACATGTTTTTACTCATAAGTGGGTGTTGAACAATGAGAACATGTGGACACAGGGAGGGGAACATCACATACCAGGGCTTGTTGCTGGGGGAGGGTGCTAGGGATGGAATAGTAGCAGGTTGGGAGGGCCAGGAGAGGGATATCAATAGGAGAAATATCTAATGTAGATAACAAGGGGATGGATGCAGCAAACCACAATGGCACATGTATGCTGATGTAACAAACTTGCACATGTACCCCAGAACTTACAATATAATAATGATAATAATAATAATAATAATAATAATAAGGTAAGGAAGCTTTGTCATTTAATTTATTCATATGATATTTGAGATCCAACTGAATTCCTACCTCCTCCGTATGCTGAAAGTGAAAAGTAGCCACTCCAGAACCTTACTCACACAATGCCTTGTACCTGCTTCAAGAAAACCTACACATCCTTGTTTCTTCCACTTCTATTCCTTCCTGGGAAGACACATAATTTAATAAATTGTCTGGGATGGAGGTGTAATTAAACTTTTGACATGCCAGAAATGTTGACCCAGTTTCTGGCATATCAAAAGTTTAATTAAACCTCAATCCCAGAGACAAGTAGACTAAAATTTCTCCTCCATCTATAACGTATAACCTATTTTTTTCTTGCTAATCAGCAGAAAAATTCATAGGCTCACCAGTGTACTCTGAAACCTTTTGCTGTGCCTTTTTCTAAAGTTTTTCCTCTTCCGCTTGTAAAAGTGACTCAGTCCCCTACAGTCAACAGGAATCAGCAAAATCAAACCTGTCAGAATGAATTTCCCCTTTCAAAAATTGTATAAGTTTCTGAGTACCATGACTGAAATCAATACATTTCTAACATATATTTGGATATGTTTTGAAGATGGTGTTCCTCCAATGTTTGGGAGGCACTAAGAGGTGGATTTACTTGAGAAAATTCCTTTCAGATTTGAGGGCTAAATTCTTCAGTCTCAGAAGAAAAGGACCTGGCTGTTGGCTCATCCCTGGAACAAACTCAAAGCTGCCACAGTTTTCTTTTATCTCTCCTCCCTCAACAACAACAACAACAACAACAACAACAACAACAACAACAACAAAAAGAATACTCTGGAGGAGAATACAAATGAGGAAGTGGATCAGAAAAGTGAAATCTGATGTTCAGTTTTCACGCAGTGCTAAATAAATTCAGTGTCATAACTTTTTGAAAGACAAAATGAGTTTTTCTGTCCTAATTTCTTAAGAGAGGAAGTAAGCAAATAGATAGAAAAAAGAATATTTCAATGTTACTATTTTATTAAATATATATATATATATATAACTCCATATATATATAATATAATGTACATATATGGAGTTATTTATATATATATATATATATATATATATATATGTATGCACACACACACACATATATATATATATATACATGTATATATATATGTGCATACATATATATGGAGTTAACTATTATTTCAGTGTTTAACCATGATTTCTCAAGATGATAAGACCCCCATGGAATAGTTTTTGCAGAAGAAATTTGGGAAAAAAATCCAACCACTATGTCAGACACTGAAGAGTAAATGAAAGCACTCTTTTAAGCAACCTGCCTCAGCAGCTTAAATGAGAAGACTTTTCCTGAAATGTATCCTTTCCTCAGCACTGTCTTTACATGTTCACATGGGAATTACTTCAGAAATGTCATTAACAACATAATGACATGTTAACCCTCAAACCAAGACTTTGACTAATTTCCACCAAAAAAAGACCTTCACCGATACATGAAATAATTCACAGAGCACACTGACTGGTATTCAGTATGAAACTCTGATGAATTTTAGTTAAAATAAAGAACTTACTTGGGTGTTGATGTGAGATGGGCACAGCAGCTGTATCAGCGTCCTTATGAGGCATATCTCTGGCAGGGGAGAGCCCATACATTTCAAGCTGCCTTAGCACATTTTCTGCATCTGCATGAGGCAAAAACTATTTTCCCATGGGTGCTTCCTTAGCAATAACAGCAAGACAAAGAGGGCAGTGCTATGTAAGGGCAACTGACTGGAGCATGGGAATTGCAGCCAAGGTAACTCTGTGCATCTTTTCCTAACAGGATTCTGTGACGTTCCCAACCTGACCATTTCCCAATGTATTTGCTTGTCAGAGTGTTCTTGAACTTGGAAGAATTAACTGTTTATAAAATTGGATTTACCAACAGAAAAAACCACCTCATGACAATGAGGAATTTAACTGGTTTGCTGATAATTATTTAAATTTTATTGAACTATCAGTGATTCAAAACAAAGACGTTAACAAATACTCACAAAATTTATTATAAGTCCTCTCATTTAATATTGCAAAATACACACTTCCAGATTTGAAGACATAGAGATAGATAGATGATAGTTTCTACATGCTAATTTACGCTTACAACATGAATACAAAGTGAGACAATCTAAGGCAGGGCCATAGCCACGATATTCATTCTGGACCCTTAATATTTGTTTATCTCTACCCTTTTACTAAAAATTAGGTTTTCAAAACCTGAGAAAATCAACAAAATAGTAAATTTTTAAAAAAATAGCATTCCTGTATTCCATATACATATACATACTTAAAAATCACTTATTTAAAATCTGAGTTAATAATTTATTACCTTAGCTTAAATACTGAAAATATTAGTGATATTGAAAATTTTGAAAAGTAAAAGGACACACTTATGAAAATTTTCATGACAGAAAAATGAGGTAATATAGCTGTACTGGTAGTTGTATCACAGAATGAAAATATCCCAATTTGTAACTGCTTTTCTTTTTATACCAATGGATATGTTGACTGTAAAACAGCTTTCTAGAGTTTTAACTTAGAAAAGTTGTATTTAATGTTGGAACTTGCATTCAAAAGATGATTCAAATTTTTCATTATTATTATAGCTAGCTTGCTCACATCTGAAAATTTACTTTTGTCTTAAAGTTCAGTTTGTGTCTGGTAAAGACTAGATTAAAAGAATATAACTCATGAATACAACATTTTAATAATGAAAAAACCCCAAGAGCATTTGATGAAAAATAGGATTTTGTTACTGAATAAAATGTTCTACAATATTATTTTTCTCTTTGTCTTTTAAATAATAGTTTCACCTCACCTCTACCACAAGGAACCATTGTTCTCAGCAGTTAACACCTGTTTACTGGAAGCAGAAAATCAAACACTGCATGTTCTCACTCACAGGTGAGTGTTGAACAATGAGAACACATGGACACAGGGAGGGGAGCACTACATATTGGGGTCTGTTGGAGGGAAATAGGGGAGGAGAGTGGGGGGGGTGTTGAGGGGGATGGCATGGGGAGAAATGCTAGATATAGGTGAGGGGGAGGAAGGCAGCAAATTACACTGCCACATGTGTACCTATGCAACAATCTTGCATGTTCTTCACATGTACCCCAAAACCTAAAATGCAATTCGAAAATTAAAAAATACCTGTTTACTCAATTATTCCTTGTAACTATACCATGTTGTGAAGCAGCTACTACAGTTGTTAAGAAAAATTAGCATTGGACTTTCAATGCTATTTCTAGGAATTTAGATCATTAAGAATCACAAAAAATTTCCAAAAAAGTCTGCATACTATTGACATGAATAACTTGAGGATGTAATATAACAATCCTGAGCGAGCTAAGTTCCCTATGTTAACATATGTGTGTTTTATCTTCCCTTTTGGCTTCTAAACTCATGACTGGCACTTGTGGCAGAGAATGATGTATTACTATGGAGCTGCCAAGTCTCTAGCCTAGAGCTGCAGAGTCAGTTCTCTGTGCTGTGGGGCCCTGATATGGGTAGGAGTCTGCTCATGACTCAAATCGTGGCCTGGCAGAACCACTGGCCTAATTTCTAAAAGGAGCCAATCCTTCCTGTTTCAACAATCATACTCCAGAGCCAGCCTCAACCTCTGAAATGATTTCCATAATATGCAAGTGAGGATGCCAAGCAAGATGGCTCACATCTGGAATCTCAGCACTTTGGGAGAACAAGGTGGTAAATTAACTGAGGTCAGGAGTTTCAGATCAGCCTAGCCAACATAGTGAAATCCTGTTTCTACTAAAAATCCAAAAATTAGCTGGGTGTGGTGGTGCATTTCCATGGTTCCAGCTACTCAGGAGAGACGCTTGAACTCAGGAGGAAAGGGTTCCACTGAGCGGAGGTCATGTCACTGCACTCTAGCCTGGGTGACAGGGTAAGACTCTGTGTCCAGTCATCAAATAAAAATAACCGTATTTTTTAATATTTCAATGCCAATATATTTTAAAGGACTTTAGAATGACAAAACAAATGTTCCAACTTTAGAAATAACCCATTTCTCTGATTTCACAGATTTTATACATTTGTTTTTATTTTAATAAATCAAGTTGATTCACACAAATATGAAGTTGCTTATTAATACCATATTTCATGGTCTATATATTCAGTTTAGCAAATAAGTATTATCCACTTATAGCAAATAAGTATCACCCACTTATTGGCTAAAAGCCATCTTTTTTCTTCCAGTTAATTTAGGTGATTCTCAAAAATAGCACATTATTTTACAGTCTTATTGCAAATTCTGTAATGCCACATTGTCTGCAACAATTATCTCAAAGAAAAAAAAAAAAAAAAAAAAAAAAAAAAAAACAATACCAGTAAACAAGTGAAGACTGACGTAGTAACATGATTCGGTTGAAGCCAATCAATCAGATCATTACACTTACCCTGCCTTCTGTACTGGAGGACTGGATAAAAAAAAGTTGGATGAAGAGAATGTGCCTTGACTCAGTGGGTGATGGCTGGTCCATTCTGTCAGGACAAGGACTTGGGGAAGCAATGTGTGATCTGCCCATACCTAATGGGCAGGAGGAGTCAAGGCAAGAATATTACCAATTTCATGAATATACCAATATTGTTTCTAAAGAGCTCTATTAGTTTGAAAAGAAATTGTTATCTTTGCAAACACCCAATGACGATGCATAAGAGTCACAAAACTTATCATTCAAGCACCTAATTTTAATCTCGGTCGCAATAATAAAATGCATGAACCCAACAGGCAGCAAAGAAAAGGCAAATATCAGTCCATAAACACCTCTATGTGCCAAGGAAACACACCTTGCCACTCTCTCGTGCTGATCCTCAGAGCAATCCTGTGTCATGGGCAGACATTGAGGAGTAGCTATCCAACTCCAAAGCACCACATAACCCTTTGTGGAGGTGGCTTACCTTCGGGATACATTTAGCTTTCCAGGTGTCTTTTTGCTATTGGGAAGGGTGTAGAGTAGAGGTATCTGGAAAAAATTGTCCCTGTATAGCCTTCATGTTGCACTGCCTGTCACTGCTTTCAAGATGTCATTCTTTCTTTTTTAAGTGTGCCCACTTGAGACTGCTCAGAAACAAATCTGTCTTCTGCAAAGTATGTCTTTCTGGGAAACTGGAAGTACTGTATGTAAAAACTCCCAGCAAATGCAAATGGTGGACTCTCAGCTGGTAGTGAGTTTTGGCAGAGGTTTTAATGACTGATGGCACATTCTGAAGCACTTCTTTAAGTGTTCAGACTCTTGCTCAAGCTCTTTGACCCTTGCCTTAGTACTGGCTACAAACTCAAGGTCAGAATCAGAACCACTACCCTGTCTCTTCCATTTGGATAATTTGGGATCCTTGATGCTACCACCACTGCAAGGCACCATGTTGCCCCTAATTATTCCACTGACTGAACCCTCAGAGACTGCACTGGATTGTAGCACACTTCAATCTCAAGACTGCAGAGCACAAAAAGCTAATTTCAGAAATACGTGGACAAGCCAGAGAAGCAAATTTATATGGTTTAGAATTTTTGTGTGTGTGTGTGTGTGTGTGTATGTATGTATGTGTGTGTGTGTGTGTGTTTTAATGGAAGAGAATAATAATCAAATTTGCACATTAAACAGTTTCTGGAGCTCTAGTAATAATAATTTCTAAAATTTATTGACAGCTTTTTGTACTAAATACATCTTTATATGTCTCTTCTAACATGGTATAATTACAGAATCCATTATGTATAATTTTCAAATTCACAAAGCTCTGAGGACCAAAACTTAATATAACTTATTTGAAGAAAAAGCCTAACCATATTTGAACTCATTTAGTTGAAAAGTTTGACCTGAGCTGAGGCACGCACATTTGTTATCTTTATCACATTGTGAATATTCATACAGTTGACTATAAAATAATTGGTGTGTTTAACTACAAGAGACTGTTCAGAACTATTCCAGAATCCACAGCATAGAGATTAAATTTCAGACAAGGAAGGGAAGGCCCGCGTTCACAACATCACTGTGGTAAGGAAACTCTCATGGCTCCCATTTTATAAGTGTGAGACTGAAGTTTACTGAGGCTGGGTCACACAGTTAGCAGGTCCAAGAACTATGAGGCTTTTCTAATGCAAAACCAGTGTGTGTCCCTCAGTCTCCTGCAATGCCTCCCTACAAGGCTATAAGAAAGAATGTTGTCTTCAGCAATGCATTCATATGAAAGCCTCATAACTTTCTCATTTCTATCCTCGTTCAACTATTTTTTACTAAAGTGAGAATGTTATGATGTCAGATGTGTGAAGTTTCACAAACAGAAATGAAAGAAAATGAGAAACAGAAAAAGTGAAAATCAATAAATAGATAAAAATAGGTAGTGTGCTGGTAGAAGAGGTAGAAGAGAGC
The DNA here is from genome assembly GCF_048565385.1 of Saimiri boliviensis. Lineage (NCBI taxonomy): Eukaryota > Metazoa > Chordata > Mammalia > Primates > Cebidae > Saimiri > Saimiri boliviensis. Next base: position 13,882,078 of record NC_133471.1, on the reverse strand, counting down.
AAGAGGTTGATGAAGAAAGAGTACAAATGGAAACAAGAAAGGCTCAGAACAAGTATGAAAAACCAGTTGAAATGACAACACATACACAGTGTCTTTGAGCTCAAAATCAAATGAAGAAAAAATCATCTAAGCTTCAATAACCTTCCTATCTCACATAGCAATAGAAGGCTTCGGTCTGAGCATTTGTGTGACCACATTGTATGAATGTGCTCAGTGTTTACTGGAAAGATGTATTTCTGAAAGACTTTTCTGTATGGGGATTAGTTAACTATGTATTGAAGCAGCTGCAAACCACATAAATATTTCCCACTAGATCTTAAATGTAGCCCTAAATAGATTCTAAAAATGCCATGGCAACATCAATATTGCTTTGCCTGAGGAGACAGGCAATGGGAGGATATTCACAGTGTAAAAGAGACAGAGGTCATCCTAATATAGCATATCTTCATTTGATAAATTTAACAAAAGCATGGGATTATTTGAATGTTACCTTGGAAAGGCCCTGGGTAACTGAGGGATCCCAAACCTTAAGCACTGGCTACTGCAGATACATCACAGCTATCTCTATTTCCACTTCAAGATAATTTTTTAAAGGCTCATTTATTAACACATATTCTGATACTGGAATTATTGTGTGAAAATTTCTATATTTTATTATAAATATTTATACTGTGAGTGTGGGAACTACACATGAATAGAAATGAAATATATTTAAATCACATATTTGTGATTTATTAAAAATACTGAATATTTAAAAGCAGGATAATTGAATCCTGGTGAAATTAGGACAGACACGCAGTAATAGCTCTCTTTTTAAAAAATACCTCTTTCTTTTTTGCCCTAGAAAGGCAGAGGAAAGGAACAAGAAAAAAGTTAAAGAGACTTTTTTAAGAGGAGGTTGACTTCAGAACAAATTACATAATGGAGCCATTTATAGTTAGAAATTATACCCAAAGAAAACTGTCATTGGCTTTCAAATGCAAAGTTTGAGAGGAATATGTTAATAAAAATGTAATGATTATAGTGGCAAAAAAAAAAAAAAAAGACAAATCATTCTCTAATTCTGAGAAACAAATAAAAAAGAAAAAAAGAAAATCCTAAGATAAATGTAGGACTTCTATGCTACCAATTTGCCTTTCCCATGTGGGACGTGAGGCTCTCCCAAGCCATGAGTCACCTATAAAGCAAGTCATTTTTGCTGATGATCTGTATGGTATTGCCAAAATGAATAGAGAGTTTTACTTCTAACATGACACACATATCTGTGGCTTCTCCCCTACAACATAATTACTTAGTATTCAATACACTATGATCATTACATTTTCATAAGCATCATAAGCTTTATACACACAATAATATTTATGAGTTAAACAATGTCTCTAACTTTTCTGGGTGTGCAATTTTAAATTGACAACTTGAATAGTTAGCCCTTTAAGAAAGCTTTGTAATCTAATACCTGGGTCCTCAGTCATGTGGAATGCTCGATCTGAAACGATTCAGAACAGAAAAAGAAATCGATGTTAAAAAAAAAAATCACAAAAGAAAAATTTCTCTTATCACGTTTGCACTCAATGAAAAAAGTTGCTTAAAAAGGAAAAGTTCTCTTATCGTCTTTGGACTAATTTTGTTCCATTTAATTCAATGAAGATTTATGCCAATCAATAACAGGGTCCCTATTTTAAAAACAACAAACAGAACACACAAACAAGATTTTTACCATATGTTTCAGTCAGATTAAAGAATTTTAGGATGAGCAGGAAGGCAGAAGACACAATGAATGTTTGTAATACTCCTCAGGGTGAGAATCAAGAGATGAAAGTGGGTACAATCAGTCACTCTGAAAATTTTATGTTTAAGAGCATTTGCTTTCTTTTCCATTTTACTTCTATGATGAATATAGGGTCATATTATCACTGAAAAATTTTCTCAGATTAGTAAGAGTACCTTTAGCATATTTGAGAGAGTCACGTTTGATATTAAAATAAATCTGATTTACACTGGTTTATCTTGTCCCAATTTACGTATTGACAAGTGTACTCGTATCATACTATAACTGACAAAGATCAATACTCATGTCATCTTGCCGTGATTTTTGCAAAGCTTGCCTGTGGATTTCAAACTCCTCATGCTCACCCTCTATATAATATTCTGCTTTCTGTAGTTCTTTCTGAAAGACTGCAACTTCAGGAGCTTTCTGAGTAAGGCCTAATAAACTAAACAATAATTCTAGTAATTTTCACCCTTAGGTTTTCTTATTTCATTTAACAAATACAGTTAAAGAGGTTTTAAAGGTTATTCCTTTTCTTTGGATACACACAATAAATAAAATATCAATTCTATTAAATTACCTCAGAGCAATCTTGACTCTCAAATTTCAAAACCAAATAATTTAGTGCACATGAATGCAAACGTCATTATTCTTGGGGTCCAACTCTAAGTAAAAGATCTTTTTAAAATTATAATATTAATGGAGAAAACATTTCGCTCCTCTACCATTCACGGGAGGAGCTCCCTATCTACCTGTTGATGATGATCTCAATTTCTAATATAATTTGTGCACCTGTCAGCAGCAGATGGGTTTCTTGCAGTAAATAGATGGCTTCCACAGTCATGGTCATCTAAGAATCATTTAATAAAGGGTAACCTTCAGCATATCCAAAAAGGATGTTGGAGTTCCCTGAGACAGTAACAAGACCACTCTTTTAGTACTCCTTGCATCTGGTAGAAAATCAGAAAAGGGAGAAATTCTCAGAACTTGGGAGAGAGATGTGAAGGAGAGCACTGGAAAGAAGTCATCCATGGCACTATGACCTCAACTTTTCTGTGAGGTGCAGTGGCCATTGTTGGGCCACTCTATGTGGAGGCCAGGGTACCCACTGGCTAAATGTAATCAGCAAGCAGAGGTCAAGGGACTTCATAACAAGTACAGGCAGGTTTGAAGAGTTTAATCCTAGAATCTTAATTTTATAAATGTTCATTTTATAAATGAATTACCAAAACATGCAAATCAGAAAAAAGTGACACATGGTTTAGGAGATACAGGTTTTTATTTCTACTTCTTCAAATTGTCATTTAAGTAATGTATTATGTTCTAGAATCTCCAGTTTTTTTTTTTTTTTTCTTACAGTAGTGAATAAGCACTCATCTCTTGAATGTTTTCACTCAGTTTGTGGTTTTGCTTTGTTGTTGCCAAAGACAGACTGTAACTCAACCTGAAATTAGAAAAGAAAAAATTACATTTAAATAATGACTTTACAGTGTTACAAAAGTAAAAGCTGATAGGCTCCTTTAAGCATACTGTCACAATGTAATTAAAATCATAAAATATATGTATGAATCTCTGGAATAAGAAACTAACAAAACATATATTCTGCCTTAGGTTTCAAGCAGAGAAAGTTCTATATACCATATCCCATGAAGCAAGTCCTCATAAGGTTATCGTCCCTTCTTCCAGAGACAACTAAACACCAAAAAACAATCACACATCGTAGTTATATATACATTATTTAAATAAAAAAAGTTAAGGTAAAAATTGTCAGGCATGGTAGCTAACACCTGAAATTCCAGCAATTTGTGTGACCAAGCTCAATTACGTGAGCTTAGGAGCTCAAGACCAACCTCGGTAACAAGGCAAAACCCCAACTGTACTAAAATTATATATGGGTCTCGTGGCTTGTGCATGTAATCCCAGCATTTTGGGAAGGTGAAGCAGGCAGATCACTTGAGAACAGAAATTCAAGAGCAGCCTGGATGACATGGTAAAATTCCATCTCCAGTAAGTATACAAAAATTCACCAGGTATGGTGCCTATGATCCCAGCTACTTGGGAAGCTGAATCAGGAGAATCAATTGTAACCAGGAGGTAAAGTTTGCAGTGAATCAAAATCATTTCATTACCCTCCAGCCTGGGTGACAAAATGAGACTCTACCTTGGTGGAAAAAAAAAAGAAAGAAAGAAAGAAAGAAATACAGAAAAAATGCTGGGTATGGAGACACTTAGCTGTAAACCCACCTGCTAGCTACTTGGGAGACTGAGACATGGGAATCATTTCAACCCAACAGGTAGAGGTTACAGTGAGCTGCGATCATGCCCGTGATATCAAGCTTGAGTGACAGAATGAGATTCTGCCTTGGGTCGAGGCTGGGGGGCGGGAGGTGCGGGGAACTGAACATGCTGTAAAGTGCTTTCTTCTTATATTGTAATTTATATCTGAGTATGAAAGTCTATGAAGTTCACATGTAAATCAAAGTTACAAATTTTATACACACTATGTTGTAAGCACCTAAAGAAACAGCTTTTGACACAAGCACATAAATGAAAAGTAAAGAGGCATGGTAAAAACGCACCTCATCTTGTTTTAATCTGTAAGATAACAATGTAAGCACAAGAAATTTTACCCACTGCTGATGGAAGGAGTGAACAGGATGATGTAGAAACTAATAGTATTGACCACCTGCTATGAATGTGGCATGTAAACTAGTTCACTGAATTCTCTCAACAACTGTATAATATGGAAAACATACTCAAGTTTACAGCTCAGTATGCTGTTGTCACAGAACATGTACAATGGCACACAAGCAATGAGAAACGTAGAGAGGATTCAAGCAGGACTCCAGGACACACAATGCTGTCTACGGTTTTCTATATGACACTGATTGAAATTAAAAACTACTGAATTATCTTCAGATATCACTCCCTTAACTGTACAAATGGCAATCAAAACATTTCAAGAGGATGACTTAGGATAAATCATTTGTGACTGAAGTTTAATATATTGCTTAAAATCTATTTCAAAAACCAATATGTTTAACAATTACCTCAAGTCTTTTATGGGATTTACAGATCGATTGAGTTTCTTCTTTTTGAATTAATAATTGTGAACTTCGGTTGCAAATTAACAGCTTTTTCTGAAAGGAGGAACCAAGTTAAACTTGATAGTTTTTTCCTAGTGAATACAAAGACATTTAATATTTATGGCAAACATGTCAGACCTAGTGATCATTATTTTATAATCCAAAATAGCACATGTATGTGTCAAAACCTTCATGAACAAGTAAGAAATAAAGCTTTTTTTACTTAACATAGTAGGTAAATGTATTACTATCATGTATGCATTTAAATTCCATCTGCTACACATGGTAACTAGTCTCACCATCTGCTCAGAATATAGGGCCCTAATTCACATAGGCATTAACTTGCTAGAAGGCAAAGGTCTAACTGTTACTATAGTTTATCAGGCAATATTATTACTGTATTGTATTTATTATTTTGTCATGTTCATTTCACCTAACATGAATATATGTAGATAAATTATCAAAATATATTTTTAAACATTTTTTAAACATACATGAAGGTTTTAGCCCATAAAGAAGTATTCAGCTCTACAAGATAGTAGTGAAAGGGAAAGCCACCCAATGGGCATCTGGTCAAGGTAAAGTAACTTTCCCTGGTTTACTCTCGAGAATCCATTTTTATTTGCCTCCAACATTTCACTTCTCCTCACAGGCAATTTCCTAGAAATACATTGCAATGCAAAGTATCTGAAGATCTATAACCATCAAATAGTCTCAGACCAATGTATACAAGAGTTCAGGTGGTTATATGCTAAACAAAAATAATACAAAGAACAAAAATATATTAGAAGCTATAGAAATAAGAGGCTAGTTTACAGAATACAGAGAAGTTAAAATTTTCCATAAATAAAAAATAAAGTAACTCATGGTAACGTAATATTCATAAGAGGCCAACAATTTGCTGCCAAATTACTGAAAAGTACAGATATAACAAAATATATTGAAATATAGTAGAAACAACATTCTATGATAAATAACTGGCCTTTTGTACATACACAAAATATTAAACATAAAGTTTTCTCAAAATGCAGTAAAGACCATATTTTTTAAAAATGCTATGTAATTAGAATTAACAAAAAAATGTAGAATTCAATAGGAACAATGAAGTGTAAGCTATATCTTTTAGACAATAGAAGAGACTCAACTTAGGAAGCTTATAATATAGTATAATAATGTAGTAGAACTAAAAAATACAGCTTCTTCAACTCACCAAAACATCATCTTTATTCTTCCTTTCACCTTCAATTAGTTGGTAAGTTCTAATGATGTAGTCATTCTTTAGTTCAAGTTGACACCTGAAAATCAGAAAAACAAAATGTGAGTATTTTATTTATTGTTCTGAAAAGACCAGTATCAATTCAGGAACTTATCAATGCAGAGGTGTACCTGAGCATAGGGAATCTATGAGCCCCACACATTGGTGCACCCAAGTGTAGTAATCCATGAGTCACGCATTGTGCACCAGAATGTAGGGAGCCAGCCCTACATCACCTGTGGGTATCATGAGTTTGGTGGTGACAGAGAAATGAGAAAAAAGACAGTTTAAGAGAGAAAAATGAGACCAGGGGCCATCACATTATTATCTTTACTCAGAGGAAAGAGTGAAGGCTCTGAGCTCTGATCCTCCACACTGTTTATTGATCACAAACAGCTTGATCTACAGGGTAGGGGTAAAATGATGGTAGGGAGAGGGAAATTGTGGAGAGAATCAGCAAATTGAAACTAAATCAGTGAGGCTGAACTGGTATGTCATTCTAAGGATTGTTAACAGTGGTGGTTTGGGAGTTTCACAGAACAGGAACATGTGGTTATCTTCAGCTTATTATCTAAGTACAGCTGATTATGGGTCTTATAAAAAGCCTGCAATCTGGCTTTGTCATAGTGTTACATAGGGGTTTCACATCCTTGAGAATAATGTTTATGCTGACAGCCCAGGTTGCACTGCAATGAAACATGACGCAAGAAGAGGCCTTCCTCCCCAGAGGCCTCCTTCAGCCTTTCACTCTTTGTTGTTCCTTGTTTATATGTTATTCATAAACAATTTATGTAGGCACTCTGTAAGTCCTTTCTCCTCTGCTGTTTTTCCCATTATCTGAGTATACTAAACACAACATTGTGTAAGCTTCAAAGTCCCACAGTACTTGTGGGGATTCAGTCAGGATAGTGAGAGAAATTGTAAAATTATAGGAAATAGTCACAAACCTTCTTGGAAGCCCAGTAGAGTTGCATAGCCTCAGGAAAGGCTTTGGCTGAAGGCAGCCTAATCCTCTTAACCTTAGGTTAATAGCAGAAAAACAAATAATATCAAAATATAGCAGAGTTTATCTAAATAACCAGGTTACTAATGTTGTCCTAAAACTCACCTTTGAATATGTGTGAGCAGGATGGCTCTCTTGAGGAGATGGTGACCAGGTTAATTTTCCTTTAGTGGTTTTGACTCAAAGCCATCATCATTGAATGTGTGAAGAATAAATGACAGCAGGGCAAGCTGGTCAGGGCAGCTGCTACAAATTTTTCAGTCAGTGGCCTTTTCTCCTAGTCTGTTTTTTCACTGAATATCTGTGTCTGAGTATGTTATTTACCTATTGTGCAGCTGGAGTCTGCAGGACAAACCCGGCAGGCGGTGTGCCCCATATGACAAACACTATAAAGAATTGCAGTGGAACCACCAAATGCAAAAGTGCAGAGACTGCACATCAGTGAGTAATCGAGTAAATGGTATTCACCTGGGATTTCCAAGTTTGGACAGATTTGTTCAGGGTAAACTCTTATTAGCTCAAAGGAAAACAGTACTTATTGTTGAAGTGGCTGCTTAAAGTTAGCAGAGCCTCAGTTTTGCAGGCTTAATTAAAGTGACTTATGCAAACTGTTGTGACACATAATCTAAGTTGCCAAAAGAAGGCACACCAGAAGTAGAGCTCTGGACAAAATGTAGGAATAAGTCTTAAACAGAATTACACACAAGGACAAGTCCCAGTATCATCTTTAATGCTATAGGCTCTAGTATGGTCTCTTTTTTTCCATTGCACACAGAATAGCCTAAAAAGAGGAAGGAGGATGAGCCACCATCTACTTAACCACTCTCATGTCCCTCAGCCTTGCTGTAACCATCCAGAAATAACAAAGAGGAACCAGAGGTCTTTCCTGAGTCTCTTACTCCAATAAATAGGAAGAGAAGGGATACCATGTAGATATGGGACACTATCTTAAGCAAGTGGCATTAGAAGGAGAGCTTTTAGCCTGACTGCCTTTGCGAGATCAGCAAGGCAATTAAGTATATACACTCATGTATTTTAACATTTATAAAAAGATAAGGAGAAAGGCATTAGAGGCCAAAACTGTGTTGTCAAGTGGGAGGTAGGTGGAAGAAAACACTCTGTGGCAGGAAAGCATGCTGTGCCACAGGCTGGTAGAAACCATTGAAGTTGACAGCAGCCACTTGTCAGAAGGAGAAGGAATCAGGAGCTCAAACAAAAAGTGGCACAGACAAAAGCCACGGCCTATGAGTTTGCAACAGGATCACCACCCTGGGACCCACACGACTGGTTCATAGGTCGCCCACAGCAAAATTTTATATGTTCCTTGTAAATAAGCAATATCCCAGATTACATTTCTCTGCTAATATTTAAGTAAAATTTTAGAATTTGAAAGACCGCTTTCTGATAGTAGCCACCGCTGTTCTGTCAACCCTATTTCTGACATAGCTCTCTCCAAATCCTACTTAAGTAAAATAGTAGCCTTTGGGAAGAAGGGGCAGAAATTTCAGAGAGCCCATGAACTACTCGAGGAGCAATTAAAAACTGGAAATACAGAACCATCTAATCCTTCTTGGAATGCTCCCATTTATGTCATTCTCAAAAGTCTGGTAAATGGAGGTTTTTGCATTAGTTAATTGCTACTGCTGCTAATTTGCAACCTATAAAACCTCTTCATCATGGGCTCTGTCCCCAGTAGCAACTCCTCAAGGTTGTCCTATAATTGTAGTTGTTTAATACAATTTTACTAGCAGAACGAGACAAAGAAAAAATTACATTTACAACATCAACTATCAATAAAGAAATGTCAGCTTGTCTATCATTGGTAAGTACTACCTCAAGGAATGCTAAGCAATCCTACCATGTGTCAGTATCATGTTAATCAAGCTTTGCTCCCAAATATAAAATAACTTTCTTATTTGAAGGGTATTCATTTTATGGGTGATATTCGGCTAGCAGCCACAATGGAGCCAATGCTTTTAAATTTATATACCTTCGTCATAAAGAATACACAGCTGAGAATTTAACCTTTGCAACTGAAAAAGTTTAGATGTTTTTCCGTTGAAAATATCTTGAATACATACTAACTCCCTGGTTGGGAGGACCTCAAAAGGGGAAATACTAGAAATGTACATCCCTTAAATGTTTATCAGAAATTACTAGGCAATTTTAATTGGCTCTGCACCATATGGGATATTCTTACTTACAAGCTGCTGATGCTGCTAACTAATAAACTTAATGTCATAAAATTTCTTTAAAAAGCAGTTTCAAGCACTAATTTTCCTCTCTTTAAATCTGCAAATAGCCTTCTTTGATATCATAGGCCATACAGACCATATCCCTCCTGGTGATAAAGTTTTTCAGTTCTTATCTCATATTTCTGTGATTTTAACTATAAAAATAGTTCACTTCTCCATAGCTAATGCTTTAATGATATTTACTGAAGGTTTGGGTAAATATAAAAAGGTGGCTGTTCGGTGGAAACCACATAATTTTCCCATTTGATCTTCATGTACTAGGACCCAAAGAGGTAAGTTTGAGGCTTTGATTTTGGCCCTGGAAACATTTTCCACTCTGCCCATTAACACTGTTAGTGAGTCTGCTTACTTTATTTGTTGCAGATCATTGAAACAGCCCTCATAAAGTCTACTCTTGAGCAGACTTTGTGTACACTTGTTCTTCTATTTCAGTGATTGCTGTATTAATGCAAATATCTTGTTTTTATCACACATATTTAAGCTCACAACTCACTGCCTACCTGGTTGACTTTTAGCAATGAACAAGCACACACACAAGTTATTATATTGCTGCTTGGCCAAGCCATCCAATCACATCAGATTTTTCATCAACATTAGAGAAACTTATATAATCAATTTCAATTTATAGGGAGACTAGCTAAACAAATTATCCTACAATTTCCTGATTGCCATCTGTCAGGCAAGTCCCCTCCTTCAACAGACGTTAACTGTAAAGGACTAGAACCTAATCATTTATGAAAAACAGCTGTTACACACATTACTGAATGTGGAAAACTAAGATATGAACATGTATCAATTAATGCTAAAACTCACCTAATTAGTGCACACATCCTTCCTGGAAATTCTACTGGATAAGTCATTAAACTTCTTTTAACCTTTGCATTTATGTAGCGGCTCAAAAAAAAAAAAAAAAAAAAAAAAAAGAAAAGAAAGAAAGAAAAGAAAAGAAAAGAAAAAAACCTAATAATGGAACAGGATATACCAGCTCACAATTTCAATAATTTTGGCACAAATGAAACACCCAAGATTTCACAGTCACTCTGCATAACCCCCCAAAACAGATCATAGTAGAATGTGTCCATGTCACACTTAAAACCATGCTTATAAAACAAAAAAGAAGGAGCACAAGTAAGGACACTGTAACACTACTAGCGCAATTCTACTTACCCTTATTATTATTTTTCTTTAATTTAGATGAAGATGACAGATTCTAATTAGCTACAGAAAAATACTTTGCTAAACCCCTCAAGATATAAAGCTTGCAATATTATGGAAAGATGTCTGCAGTAATATATGGTGTGGTCCAAATAAAGTGCTAACATTAGGACAAGGATGTGGTTGTGGTCATGCCCACACATCCTCTTTGGATTATAGCACAATGTGTCAAACCAGGGCATGCCTCAGACCCAACCTGGGACCAGAGATAAAGAAAGTTACCCTCCAGGGCACACAGCCCTAAATGATGTGACTTCCTTGGATAACACAGACACGATTAACTCTTAACAATGCATTTCCATTTTACTCTCTCACTTTGCTTGCTACCTGTATCTGCCACACTCTATTGAGACCACATAAGTCTGCCTCATTTCTGCCCTGCTACTCAGACAAACATGCAATTCCAAGCTTTTAACAATGCGACTGATTAGCTAAAGGGATTAAAATATTCCCAGTGGGGTTTCTTACCACTGGGAGTATTTTAATTTATTTTCTTACCACTGGGAGTATTTTAATCCGATGTCAAACATCGGGTTAAAGTGACAGGTCACTCCTGTTAGGGTCACAGCCACAGCAAGGCAAGCCCATAGACACTCTCTCCATTTTTCCTTGCTAAGCTAAGCTCAAAACAAAGACAGGCTCAAGCCTTGCAAACAGGGCTCGTGGGTTCCAGAACTAGCTCTCAAAACCAAGATGGTGATCCAATTAAGCAGAAGGTTAGCACCTAAGAACCAAGAGGCTGTTTTTCTTAGAAAACCACCCAACTACATGCAAACCTGCTATATAACCCCCATAGTCTGGCAAAAGCCAGATTGCTGCCTTCACTGCCTGTGGTAAGGCAGCCAGCCTTAGCAGGTTGAAATAAACTTGTTAAACCTGATCCTGGATCTGCCTGTCCATCCTTTGGACAACCTTATATTTTGGTGCTGAAACACGGATGGGAGTAGGTGCTGGCTGCTCTTTCCCTCTGTCTCTCCCTGCTCCTGCAGCCAGTCCCCCCATCTCAACCCCCTTTAGTCCCAGACCTCTATTATCAACTGCAATTACCTCCATCCAAACCCTCACCTCCCAGCCAATAAGTTAGATAGAGGTTTGTCTCTGTCTGGGTTCCTCAGCCTTCCATTTTCTGTCTGAAAGTCTCAGCACTGGATTGAGAACAAACTTCCAGCCCAAAGGGCCTCAGTGCTGTCACCTTGTGAATGCCTAATTTGTCAGCAACTGTTTGGAATTCACTGTCTTAGGTAAAAGAAACAAAGCAGAAGACACTCTCCTGTCTTCCTGCTCCTTAGCAGCCTTATCTGCTTCCAGCCTTTAACATGGGATCCAGCCAGTCAATCCCATCTAAGATGCCCCTTACAATGTCTCCTCCAGAATCTAGACACACTTGACCTTTGGTCTAAAATCAGTACCAAAAAAACTAATTTTCTATTGTAATATAGCCTGGCCCTATTACAAATTATACAATGGTTCTTAACGGCTTTAGAATGGTACTTTCAATTTCAACATTCTCTAGGAGGAAACTTGACAATTTCTGCCACAGCAATGGTAAATGTTCTGAGGTTCCCTATGTTCAGGCTTTCTTTACCCTTTGCAATTGTCTGTCTCTGTTAGTCCTGCTCCACTTTCCAAATCATCATAGCTCACTCAAAACCAAACTCAACCCCTCCCATTGCCCCAGTACATGATTCATCCTCTTTTGATTAAGCTGACTTCCCTCTTCCCTGCTCATTCCCTAAGCCTCAGCCAGAATACCCTAAACCTCCACCTCACACCGCAGCTCTGGTTCTCCCTTGTCCCCTCCCATCTCCAATACCCCCACTTCCAAATCTGACTCCTCTCCATCTCCACCCCATACACATTACCATACCCAGCATCCCCACAGACAGCTTCCTGGATGAAAGGCATTTTCCATGTTCATGTTCCCTTCTCTCTATCTGATCTCTGTCAAATTGAAAAGCATCTCAGATTTTTCTCTTCCCATACAGACACTTACAGCAAATAATTTAAATATCATATCCAGTATTACAAACTTACATGGCATTATCTCTATATTATTCTCTCCTTTACTATCCTTTCTGAGGAGAAGAGTGTGGCTTGCTGCATAGGCACATGCTGATGACCTTTATTGAAAGGACCCTACTAAACCTCTAAGGGTGGCTGCTGTACCCCAACAGAAACTGGCCTGGGAACATCAGCCTACAGATGCCAGCCAGGCATCTCAAAACCACATGATTACTTGCCTTTCTGCAGACCTTAACAAAGCTGCCCATATGGCTGTAAATTTTAAAAACTCAAAGAAATTTTCCCAAAATCAAACAAAAACTCTGCCCAGTACAGTTTCTTTCCTGCCTTACAGAGGCATTCCGAAAATACCCACATATTAATCCCATCCTCAACAAGGCACCATAGGTCTTAACAACCATTTTATCTCCCAGTATTCTCCAGAAATCCTGCAGAAACATAAATAACCTGAAAGTGGCCCTTGAACCCTACAACAAGGCCTTCTTTTCCTGGTCTTCAAGATCTGAAATAACAGGGATGAACAAGTAAAACAGATAAGGCCCAAAGAGGTCATGCTAAATTCCAGTTTCTAGCAGGAGCCATTCACAAACAAAAAGAGCCTACGACAGCAAGGAGAACAAAAGACCCAATAACAGTGCACTTCCAAGGTCATGTTTCAAGTGTGGTATGGAAGGTCATTGGGCACAGGTAGGTTCTAATCCATGGGTGCCAAATGGCCCTTTCCCAATCTGCCAGCAGACAAGCTATTGGAAGTCTGACTGTCTCCTCAATGGACAGACAGAAGAGCCTGTACCTTCAACATGTAACCCCATTAGCAAGAAAGAGGTGAAGAATTTCTTGCACTCCCACAGCTTCTTCGTTTATCCACTAAAGACTGATGGGGCCCAGGGCCACAAGCCCCATTAACCATCACTGTATCATAGCCCAGCATAACTGTTAGTAGCAGGGAAGCCAATCTCTTTTTAAATTAATATCAAGGCAAAGTGCTCAGCTTTACCTCAATTTTCAGAACCAACTAATCCATCACATGTCTCAGTTGTGGAGGCTGATAAAATTAGCTCTCACCCATGTGCCACTAAACTCCTCACTTGTTCCCTATCTAATGCCATTCTCTCACACTTTCCTAATGATGCCTCAGTGTCCTACTCCCATTTTAGACAGAAACTTCCACCACTACTGTTTCCCTTATTTACCAACTTCTCCATGATGCACACGTGTCAGCTAACACAGGAGTTATACACTGCCAAGTACACCAGACAAAGTCAGAAAAAAATCTCAAAATGGAACAGAAAGGTGGATGACGCAGAAAAAAAGGCCTCCCTTTCTTTTGCTCTGTCCCTCTCCTCCTCATCACCCACAAAATTCAACCCTAGTATTTCCTCACAAAAAAATTTCAGTACAACAGGGAGCCTCCTTCCAAGGAAACTGGCTAGTCAAAAATCAAAATCTCATCCTCCCTCAAAATCAAATCAAGAAAATTCTAACATCTCTTCACCAGGCCTTTAATATCTGTGCACACCCCAGAAGCTTCTCATTTGCCCTTATTTATCTTCCCTCCACCTATTTACCACACTGAAGACATAACATAAAAATATCATGTAAGCTCTGTCACTTCCTCTAAAGGGGCCTTCCATCCTCCTCCCATCCCTGCAGATCAGCTAAGAGGATCATTCCCAGAAGACTAGCCATTAAACTTCACCTACATGCCTCATGTCAAAAAAACTAGGTTTCTTCTTGCCCTTATAAACAACTTCATGAAAACCATCTCATGTGAGTTAGAATAGCAGCTGACACAATCTTGGCTCATAGCATCCTCTTGCTCATTGCATCTTCTCACTTCACTGCAACTCAGACCAGTTAGAATGGCAATCACTAAAAAATCTGGAGACAATATATCCTGGAGAGGATATGGAGAAATAGGAACAGTTTTACACTGTTAGTGGGAGTGTAAATTAGTTCAAACATTGTGGAAGACAGTGTGGTAATTTCTCAAGCATCTGGAAATAGAAGTATCATTTCACCCAGCATTCCCATTACTGGGTACATATTCAAAAATTATAAATAATTCTATTATAAAGACACATGCACAAATATGTTCATGACAGAAGTCTTTACAGTAGCAAAGACATGAAACCAACACAAATGCCCAACAGAGATAGACTGAAGAAGAAAAATGTGGCACATATACACCATGGAATACTTTGCAGCCATTAAAAATGATGAGCTCATGTCCTTTGTAAGGACACAGATGAATCTGGAAACTATCATTCACAACAAACAGACACAAAAACAGAAAATCAAATACTGCATGGTCTCACTCATAGGTGGGTATTGAATAATGAAAACACATGGACACAAGGAAGACAGCATCACACCCTGGGGTCTTTTGGTGGGAGATAGGGGAGAGACAGTGTGGGATGGGGAGGCTGGGGAAGCATTACTTTGGGAGAAATGCCAGATATAGGAGGTGGGGTGATGGAGGCAGCAAACCACATTGCCATGTATGTAGCTATGCAACAATCCTGCATGATCTGCCCAGGTACCCCAGAGCCTAAAGTACAATAAAACAAAAAATAAAGCACCTTCTCTGGGTAGGTAGAAGTGTTCCCCATCTCCTCAGAAAAGGGTGCAATAGTTTCCAAAATTCTCTTAACATGTATCATGCCTAGGTTTGGTCTCTTGCACTCCATGTAATTAGACAACATCCCTAGCTTCATCTCCCAAATCGCCCAAGAAATCTCTCAGTTTCTCAGCATCCAGTGGTAACTTCATATTGCATAACAGTCCCAGTCATCTGGAAAAGTCAAAAGGGCACATGGGATTCTTAAGGCTCAGTTTAAAAAGCTCACTCTTGAAATCCAAAAGCTTTCAATTTCCCTTCTGCCCATAGCTCTAGCCTGCACCAGAGCCAGCCCAAAAGCACCATCCTATTTTGGCCAATTTGAGGTAATGTATGGATGCCCTTTCCTCTTACAAAACAGCCCCTACCCCCCAACTCTCAACTAGGAGACTGTTTTCCAACACTCTTTCTCATTGGACACCTCCTCAATAAACATGTCTACCGGACCCTCCCTAGGGTCTCACAAAGGCCGAGGTAACCAGGCCCTACTCCTAGGAGAATATGCTTTTCTAAGACCCTTAATTTCACAAACGTTAAACCAAAATAGGAAGGCCCCTTCCAGGTTCTTCTCATTACACCCACAACTGCCAAACTTTCAGGAAACATTTATTGGTATTGTCTTTCCAGGTTAAAACAAGCCCTCAGACTTCCACTGATCCTTCTACTCCTTCCTCATCCACCACTCGTCAAGACACTGGCATCATCCTTGGGCTAAGCCAAATCTGTCCTACATCCATTCCTGAGGCACTGCCACCAGACAATTGGACAAAATTACCCCCTCTGTATTTGTTCCTGCTCCTTTATTACAAATCAAGTGTTATACAATCTTAAACGCAAATTGTTTACTACATCCTTTTTACAGGAACTGCCTTACTGACTCTCTTGCTTTCAGTAGGTATATATAGTGTAGTACCCACTAGTTGAACAAAAAGCACAGAGCCTCTGTTGCCATATTTTTTTGCCTAATCATTCTAGATTGGTTAAGTGACCTTACCTCCCAAGTCATCTGGTGCAATGCAATTTCACCCCAGATCAAGTCCAATTTTTACCTTCATCTTTACCCTTTGCTTATTTGGTATCCCTACCCCTTTCCACCTACACTTACCCTATTCCCTTGCCATGCTACTTTAACCACACTCAGTTTTAAATAAACCAGTCTAACAAAACTATCACAAGCCACTGTCAGTGTGCCTCTGTCTCAGACACTGCCTACCCTGCCATTCCAGTCGTCACACAGCACTGGATCCAGAACAAAGGAATCTATAACCGCAATTTCAGTTAGGAGGACATTTTCAATATTATTTACAGCAACCAGTACAACTATGTAAATCCTTCACAGAACATAACAAGCTTCAATTTCCCACTGGACAAGCGTCTCTGTTATTAAACCCATATCTCACCTCCCTTACTCCCTATATCAAACTCAGCCTCTACTAAACCACATCACTACACAAACAACTCTACTCTCTCAGGCACCACTGTGCTTTTAATGTCATTTCCCAGCTGGCCACCAACTAGGCCATCTGCCCCACCTCAATAGTGTAACTTTGTCTTGCAACTCAAACTCTCCACTGGTGATAACAACCAAAACATATTTAAAACTACTCTTTGATTTTCAAGCCTCACATAACTCAATATCACCCTACTCTTTAATTAGTAGTCAGGCTTCTGCAATGGCAGACATCATCCCTGCTTAAATCTCAGTCCCAGGCTGCCCTCCTATGAACCCAAGTCACCTAAAACTCAAGATTGACTCCACTCATTTTTTCCCAATAACTCCTTTAAGTGGATTCTAGTAGACACTAAACACTTCTTACTATATTGGAAAAATAAAAGATCTCGCAGCACTCAAACCACTCATAATGCACCCATACAACTACTCACTGCAGTTGCACTCACAAGAACTTTAGAAGTATGATTCCCAAAGTACAATAAATTTTTACATCTCTTTAACATAAACAACCTATTCTTTCTGCCAAGTCAAGGTGTCTTCTTTTTATGCAGCAATTCCACTATATTTGACTCCTCACCTTCACCCTAGTATTTCTCAGCCCCCAAATTAGTATAGCCCCAGGTAAACAATTCTAACCCATGCTGGTCAACACTTCTATCTGGCACCCCAGGCAGTGCAACTTGTACCTTTACTTGTGAGACTAAATAGCTATAGGAACTGCAGGCATTGCAACAGAAACTTTTGGGCTTTACAACTCTCTCTGCTACTATTAATCTCTCTCCAAAGACCTTACAGACACTATAAAGGACATGGCCAAGTTTATTTCTACCCCACAAACACAAATAAATTCATTGACTACAGTTTCCTTCTAGAACTGCAGAGGCCTCAATCTACTTACTGCCATAAAAGGAGGTCCCTGTGTCTTCCTAGACCAACAGTGTTTTTTCTATCTCCACCAATCCAGAACAGCTCAAAATACAATCAAAAGACTCAGAGATCGAGCTCCCCAAATAAAGAAAAACAATTCTTCTGCCAGGTCCTCCAGACCTGTTTGGTGTCTCAGTTCCTGTGTCTCTTGACTGCTTCTTGGCCCCTTGACTACTCCCACTCCTCAGTCCTGCTATAACTCTTGCTCCTCCTCTTGGTCTTTGGCCTTTGTCTCTTATGACTTTTCACCCAGTTTTTGCAGAATTGATCAGAAGCCTTTAACTGCAGTATAAGACAAGACATGACGGTATTCCAGGAGTACCAACTCCCAAGCCAGCCTCACCCCAACCACAGTCCCTACTCAGTATGGAGCAACAATAAACAAATGGTGCCCCCTTTTCCTTTCTGATATATATATATATAACAAAAGACTGGAATGTCAGGGTCACGGGAAGGCAACCCATAGACACTCTCCTCGTTTCACCCTGCTAAGCTGAACTCACAACAATAGCAGTCTCACACCTTGTACTAGGATGACTGAATTCATGAATGTGTTCACTAACACCCAGCTCTTGAACCCAGAATGGTGACCCAATTAAGCAGAATGTTAGTGCCTAAGAACCAAGGTGCACTGAAATAATCTGTCTAAACATGACCTTCAGTCTGCCTGTCCATCCTTTGGGTCAACCTTAGAACTTCTTGACTGGAAAATAATTTTGTCAATTATACTCATGATTGTCTTATGTTATTTGCCAATTTTAAGATGCAAAGCCAGAATAAGGGTAATGACCTCCTCAACTGACAGACTTGTTTCTGTATATATATGTGCAGAAGGCTCTGTATAATAAAGGATATACACATATATATGATATATATTTATATATTTATATTTATATATCTATTTATAAAGGATAAATATATATATATTTAATATGTAATAAAGGATATATATATATATACACATATATATACATATTTTCCAGGGAGTAGGACCTAGTAAACTGGGCCTTTGTGAGACCGAGGGAGGGTCCAGTTGGCATGTTTATTTAGGAGTTGTCCAATGAGAAACAATTTTGGGAGATATTCTCCTAGTTAAGAGTTGGAGGTGGGGTTGTTTTGTAAGAGAAAAGGGCATCCATTCATTAACTCAAACTGGCTGAAGTAGGACGGTGCTTTGGGGCTTGCTCTGATGTGGGCTCTGATGTGGATATATATATATATATATATATATATATATATATATATATATGTATATATAAAACATATATATATATGTATACATATATAATATATGTAAATTAAAAAATTAAATTACAGAAAGTAGTCACAAACCTTCTTGCAAGGCTGGTGGATATTTTATAGCCTCAGTTAAAGTTTTTGCTGAAGGCAGCCTAATCCTTTTTACCTTGAGTCGATAGTGAAAAGGCAAATAACAAGGGAATATGGGGAAGTTTATATAAATAATTTGTTCACTCATGTGGTCCTAAAATTAATCATTGATTGTTTGAGCACAGGAGGGTGCCCTCAGGGCAGGGTGACAGGTTAATTACCCTCTATTGGTGTTGACTCAAAGTCTTGTGATTTAATGTGTGCCTAATAAATGCCGGAAGGGCCAACTGGTCAGAATGGCCCCACAAACTCTTTCAATCAGAGGTCTGGCTCCCTACCTGCTGTTTCTCTGAACATAAATGTCTAAGTATTTTATGCATCCATTTTGCAGATGGAGTACACGGGATGAATATTAAAGTTTGAAGAGATATTTATCATAGACTATACTTTATATAACTGGTAGTTGCATTTCATCATGGGTGAAAGATAGTGAGATTTTATATCAAAGAATAGAAGAAGAAGAGGAAGAAGAAGAACAAGAAGAACAAGAAGAAGAAGAAAAAAAGAAGAAGAAGAAGAAAAGAAGAAGGAGAAGGAAGAAGAAGAAGAAGAAGAAGAAGAAGAAGAAGAAGAAGAAGAAGAAGAAGAAGAAGAAGAAGAAGAAGAAGAAGAAGAAGAAGAAGAAGAAAGGAGAAGAAGAAGAAAGGAGAAAAAGAAGAAAAACAAGAAGAAGAAAAGAAGAAGAAGAACAAGAAAAAAAGGGGAAGGCATATGTACTGTATGTCTTACAGAAACTTATCCATGTTATATTTTCCCTAAAATAATTATATTTCAATGACTATTTCAAAAGAAAATTTTAAGTGCTCCTATACCAACCCAAAAAACCTGATTCTCATGTAAAATATAATAGTATTTTATTAAGTAAGATACGTGACATAGAGAGAAAAGTTTTATTTACTAATCTTTCTGGGAAATGACACAAAAGTAATAAGGCTTTTTTTCCCATTTTTAAAATTGATTATTAAGAACAGTGAAAAGTTGGTTGTATAAACATGTTGCAATTTAGTCAGCTCTTAAAGAAAATAATCATTATCACATCAGGCAAATGTTATTGTTGACATTGAAAATTGTCTTATCCATCATGTATGTGTTCTTACATTATTAGAATTCAAATCAATTTTGAACTGCCAACTTATATTAATGTATATAATCATGTAATTCTTGCTTTTCATTCTAAAATAGTTGAAAAATCAGTAAACATCAAGGAAGTTGTTTTTACTTTTTGTTTTGTTTTTACTTAACAAAAGTAGACTTAAATCTTCAGTAAAAATAATAAGGTGTGCTGGACATAGTGGTACATTATGTAATCATGAGTAGTTTGAAGGCTGATGCAGAAGTGTTTTCTGAATTCTAAAGTTTGAAGCCTCATTGAGATATAAACTGTGATCATGCCACTGCAGTTCAGCCTGGGCAACAAAGCATAATCCAATTTATAGAAAAATAAAAATAGAGCTATAAAAAGCAATATAAAATTACTGTACTTAGTTTAATTTTAGTAATGCACAAATAGTATATTTAGCAAAGCCATTTCAAATTGATATTTTTCCAGGAGTTCAGATAGTTGAGTCAGATTACTGGCCAGTTCAACTGGCTTAACATAGAACATTTCACAAACTACTTCTAACTGTAATTGTTTCTTAGTTGTTAAATTCATTTGCTAATACTACCTGCTTAGAAATCCAACTATAATAATAAAATACGTGTTCTGAATCACATTTATGAATCACTGAAATATTTACTACTACTAGATATTACAATTTATTTTAATCTGCATTAAAAAACCTCATGGTACACATAACAGAATTCCAGGTGACCAAGAATGGCTGTTGGATACAATAGTTCCCTCTAAGAGTCACTGTCGAAAGTGAGTATATCAGTGCATAATATATGTTACCTTTATTTAGCAGTTTTTTCATGGCTTACCAAATCTTACAGATCTCTCCTTTTTTTCTTAAAAACTTGTAGAACTATGTGTCAGAATTAAGAACGTTTTCAGAAGACTATCTATAATCATGAAAAATATAAATTTAGCATTGTTAGCTGATGCTAAAAATTACTCTAAATTTCCTTATATTTTCTTTTGAAGCATAATGAAATTATTAACAGAAAACTAACCTAAGCAGTGGATAGATTAAGCTGAAAGAAGATGATATACTGGAAATCTTCAGTATGCTTGCAACAATTGGTCTCCTCCAGTTTAAATCAATAAAACATTGAATAGTTATTTCTTAGAAAGTTCAAATAGTGATTGGATGATACTTGCAAATGCTTGTAAACATTTTCTAGGTAAAGTTAAAAAGAAATGCAAAATGCAGCACATCAAACTGGAAAAAAAGAAAAGTAATTTTTAAATGTGTAAACCAATATTTATGTATTAATATTGTCCTCAAAATATTTATTTTTTAAATGGTTAGCATTAGATTTTTGTGTATAATTTTTTTTTTTTAAATGACTTGTGTGGAATTGTTTAAGTTATATAAATTACATAGGAACATATATATATATATATATATATATATATGTATATGTATATATATCAAATAATTCAAATTATTTTTGAATAGGAATACTTATAATAATATAATATGTGTGGTATTATATTATTATAATCATTATCAATAATTTGCAGTAAGTGCAAACATGTTAAAGATGCCAGCTTTTTTATTCCCTAAGGATTTATTTTAAACAAATAAAATTAAATATAAATATAAAATTACTTTCATAAATAAGTTGTCAATCTTTTTAAATATTTACAATTTGTGTCCAAATGACCAAAATGCCTTAAATGAGCACAAATCCTCTCAACAAGAAGATTCCCTGTTATATCATCATTCAACTGGCTTCAATATATCAACAAATAAAAAGAAATTTTTGTTTTAATTTTCCAAACCCTTTTGATGCTTTACTTAAGTAGTCTTTAATTATTATTTTTTAAATATTTTTTAAATATTTTGTAACTTCATCTGTGGCTGCACATTAACAAATTACCTAAAACAACTTTGGCAAGATAATCAGCAGAAAAATTGTTTACATAGGTTTATGATTTATTTTACTCTTGTGAGAATTTCTTTATAATTAGGTACCACTTTATCCTAGTTTATCAAATTCCATGATATTTCAACATAAGCAGAAAGTATTTTATTTACTGTTTCTCATAATTCAATGGGAATAAAAGTTAACAGTTTTGCTGCCTTTCATAGAAAATTTAATTTGAAAAGCTGACCAAAAATATAAAGTGAACAATTATAAGCACTACAAATGTTAAACAATCATTTTATTTTCAAAATATTCTGCAGAGTTTAGCCACAAATATGAGTAAGTTAGTTTTGTTAAGGCAGTGATTCTTACATTTAATGCAGAACTCAATAACATTAATGCATTGATTAAAAACAGACGTTTCAAGATCCTGAAAGTTTTTCTCTCTAGGGCTGTTACAGGGCTCAACAATTGTAATTTTTAACAAGCTTCCAACTTTGCTGATGCAGATGGTCTGGAGAAAACACATAGAAATTTTTTTTTTACTATTAGCACAGTAATAGGTGATGAAAGTCTCTGAAATAACTTCTGTGTCAAGGTAAATAAATTATTACCAGAAACTAAGCTCTTATATGTGTGCACTTTCTCAAAACATTTCATCCACATGTTACTTTCTTTCCATCATATAAAAATTACTTTCCATAGTTTCAAGACAAGTTTCAAGTTTAAAGAAAGTTCTAATTTTAAACCTTATGACAAATGAACAAACTGGCAAAATAATAAACAAGGGGAGAGGAAAACCTCTTCAAGGAGAACTATAAACCACTGTTCAAGGAAATAAGAGAGAAAAAAACAAAAAAATTGAAAAAACATTCTGTGATCATGCTTACGAAGAATCAATATAACAGAAATGTCCATACCCACCTGCCCAAAGAAATTTATAGATTCACGGCTTTTCCTGTCAAGTTACCATTGACTTTAATCATAAAACTGGAAAAAAAAAAAAAAAAAAAAAAAAAACTTAAATTTTATCAAAACCACAAAAATTCTGCATACCCAGGACAATCCTGAGGAGGAAAAAAAAAGCTGGAGGCATCACACTACCAGATTCCAAACTATATTACATGGTTGCAGTAATCGAAACAGCATGGTTCTGCTACCAACATAGAGATATAAGCCAATAGAACAAAACAGAGGCCTCAGACGTAATGCCGCAAATCTGCAACCATCTGTTCATTGACAAACCAGACAAAAACAAGCACTGAGGTATTTCCTATTTAATAAATGGTGTTGGGAAAACTGGCTAGCCATATGCAGAACGCTGAAACTGAATCCCTTCCTTACACTTTATACAAAAATTAACTCAAGATGGATTAAAGATTTTAGTGTAAGCCTTAAAACCATGGAAACCCTAGAAGAAAACCTAGGCAATATCATTCAGGACATAGGTATGGGCAAGGACTTGATGACTAAAACACCAAAATCAATGTCAATAAAAGCCAAAGTAAACTAATCTGATCTAATTAAACTAAAGAACTTCTGCACAACAACAGAAACTTTTATTGGAGTGAGCTAGCAACCAACAGAATGGTGAAAAATAAGTGCAATCTACCTATCTGACAAAGGACTAATATCCAGAATCTACAAAGGAACTTAAACTAATTTATAAGAAAAAAAAGAAAAAAGAAAACACTGTTAAAAAGTGGGCAAAAGATATGAATAGGCACTTCTCAAAAGGACATTTATGCAGCCAATAAACATATTTAAAAGCTAATCATCACTGGTTATCAGAGAAATGCAAATCAAAATCCCAAAGGGATAGCATTTCTTGACAGTAAGAATGGTGATCATTAAAAAATCAGAAGACAATAGATGCTGGAAAGGATGTGGAAAAATAGGAACACTTTTACACTGTTGGTGGGAGCGTAAATTAGTTCAATCATTGTGGAAGACAGTGTGGCAGTTTCTCAGGGAACTAGAAATAGAAACAACATTTGACCCAGCAATCCCATTACTGGGTACATAACCAAATAATTATAAATTATTTTATTATAAAGACACAAGCACACGTAAGTTCACTGCAGCCCTGTCTACAGTAGCAAAGTCTTGTAACCAACCCGAATGTCTCTAAGTGACAGATTGTATAAAGCAAATGTGTCAAATATACACCGTGGAATACAATGAAGCCATAATAAAGGATAATTTGGTGGCCTTGGAAGGATCATAGATGAAGCTGAAAACCATCATTGTCAGCAAACTAACACAAAAACAAAAAACAAAACACCACTAGTTTTCACCCAAAGTAGGAGTTGAACAGTGAAAACACATGGACACAGGAAGAGAAACATCACACACTGGGCTTCTTTGTTGATGGAAGGTTAGTGGAGAGATAGCATTAAGAGAAATATCTAATGTAATCGATAGGGTGAAGGATTTAGAAAACCACCATGGCATGTGTATTCCTAGATAACTAATATGTACATTCTGCGCTTGTATCCCATAGCTTAAAGTGCAGTATTTTTTTACGTGCCTGGTATGCTATCTGACTGAAAATAGGCATTTAGTATATGTTTATCTTGGTGATTTTGTCACCCTGAATGTACCCTGTAACAGACTAAGAGTTACAAAGTTTTCCTGTTTCTAAAAGTACAAATGACATTTAACCTAATGAATAAATATGGCACTTTTACTTGGCAACTTCTCAAATGTCACTGATTTGAATTTATGCAATCACATTTGTTAATCCAAGGTATATAATTTGCTGGATCCTGACAACTTGGATTTATTAAAATGTCCATTAAACTTTCTTAATACACATGTATTTTGAGATTCACAGCCTTCCTACTAAATTTTTCCATGGTTGCTGTTTGAAATGTTATTTATTATTTATTGGATATATTCCCAGTAAAAAGATTGCTAGATCAAATGGTATATGTGACTCTAGATCTTTGAATAATTACCATACTATTTTATACAATAATTGAACTAATTTGTACTTTCACCAACAGTGTAAAACCTTTCCATTTCTCAACATTCTTGCCAGCATGTTGTTTGTAGACATTTTAATAATTATCATTCTGACATGAGATACAATCTCATTGTGATTTTGATGTATATCTCTCTAATAACAAGAAATAATGAGCTTATTTCATGTGTCTGTGGCATAAAGGTCTTCTTTTGAGAGGTGTTTGTTTCTATCTTTTGCCCACATTGTGGTGGGATTGTTTCTTTTTCTTGTTTTTTTTTTTTTTTTTTGTTGTTGTTGTTGTTGTTTGTTTTGTTTGTTCGTTTGTTTGTTTTTTTCTTTTTTCTTTTTTTCTTTTTGAGTTTATGTTCTTTGTAGATTCTGGATATTAGCCATTTATCAAATAAGTAGATTGTAAATTTTTTCTCTTACACTATAGATTGCCTGTTTTCTCTGATAATAATTTATCCAGCCCTATTTACAATAGTGAAGACTAAAAATTAACCCAAGTTTCCATTAATGATAGATGGAAATAAAGAAAATGTGGCATACATACACCATAAAATACTATGTAGCCATAAAAAATAGTAAGTTTATTTCCTTTGTAGGGACATAAACTAACTACCACAGGAATAGAAAGTCAACTACCACAGGAATAGAAAGCCAAATACCACATAGTCTCACTTGTAAATGGGAGTTGAACAATGAGAACACATTGACACAGGAAGAGAAACATCACACTCCGGATCCTTTCAGGGAGAGGTTGCAAGAAAAGGGAGAGCATTGGGAGAAATACCTTATACATGTGGGGCTTAAAATCCAGATAAAGGGTTCTTAGGTGCAACAAATTACCGCATACAACTTGTGTAATAAAACTGATGTTCGGCACATGTGTCCCAGAACTTAACATAAAATAATGATAATTCCAAAATGTTATAAGCTCTGAATATTATTTTATAAAAATAAATAACTCACTTCTAACTACATAGGTACATATCTTTGGATACTAGTAAAATTCATAATGCTGTATTCTCATCTGTTTCTTTGTTTTTGACTATACCTTGATTACAAGTGCAACACAGAACTTATAAAAGTTTTTATTTTTTAACAGATAGAGTGGAAGTTAAGTCAAATTCTAAAGTTAAAAGTGTCATATGTACATTGATTTTCATTATAAAATGTGTCATTCATTACCAAGTATTCATCAGATGTTCTCTGATTTCATTGTGTGTTATGTCAGTCACCTGAAGGCCCAGTGAGGTTTGGTGAGTCTCAATTTCTAACAACTCAAATGTATGCTTCTGGAGTTTGAGCAATTCCAGGTTTACTCAATTTGCACCTCCTGTGGGGAAGTTACTAATCACTACATCATGGTTTCAATATGACCATCCCTGTTACTCTAGATAACATTAATTGAGCATGTACTATCAATTAAACACTCTGCTGGCTACTTTATGTGCATTACATTGTTTAGATATCATAAGCACACCATAAGATGTTACAAAATTGCCACTATTTCACAGAGAAACAAAATTAACATTAGGAGATTAAGGGCTCCCTGTGGTCATGCTAGCAAGTAACAAAGCTATACTTGAATGAAGCTCAAAACAGGTCTAGTCTAGAGCTAGACTTGTTTGAAACCAAAACCTTTATTTCAAAAATACACACTGTGGGGTTAACATGGTTTATATACATCCATGCTTCTACCCATCCATTATTCATTCACATTTCAATTGTCTATGCTACAAGCCATGAAATCACTTACTTTTTTTCCAATTTCTCATAGTTATATTTCTGTTGCTAATGTGTTGAACTTTTTCATTAACACAGGATTTAATTCTGTCACTTTGGCTGAATGGCAGTGGCAGTTTTTTTGGCTTACTTAAGTCTTAGTCCTCTGCTGGAGTCAAGTTATTCTCCCCTGTCAGCCTCCAGAGTAGTGGAGATGACTGTATTCACCCACCACCATGCTTGTATAATTTATGCATTTCCTGTAGAGATATATTTCTAATTTCACCCTGTTTCCTGAGCTGGCAGATCAAAAAGGCTGCCCACCTCAGCCTGCCAAAGTGCTGGCATTACACAAATAAACCACTACACCAGGCCTAATCTGTTAAACTTAGTAACAAGATCTCTTAGTATCTCAGTATGTCTTTTCTTAGGAATTATTTTTTTTCCGCGCTTTCTAGAATACAAAACATCCTTTCTTCTAAATTGGATCTAGGGGCATATCATAGTGGTTTGCATTTGCAAGGACTTGCATTTATGGCATATATACTTCAAGTAGAAAGAAGATAAATACAGCACACACAGTCTCCAGAGCAGTGCTACAGTGTCTCTCATTTCTAGGTAAGTGAAATTCGGGAGAGTTGCTTCTAGCTTTTTCTGATGAATGCTGCCTGGAAATTTCTAAGGCAAGCTAATTGCTTTTTTGGCTTTGTCACCACTCTGCATTGTCCTTAACTTGCTGCTGTTCTGGAAATTCAAGTTGAGAAGAACAGAGAGACCAATAGACACAAGAAAATTTATTCACTGGAGCTCTGGCTAATGGTGGTTCTACTGCCTTGTAATGGCTTCCAACCCTACACAAAGAACATTTCCTGCTTGTATAAGTGTTGGTGCAGAAAGGCAAGGCAAGAAGAAAAAACAGGTTTAAACAAAGACAGTTCATTACTGACTTGGGATAACTATACAACCTTGAGAATTCATACACTGTCTATGTGGCATTTTACCCCCATATCTGGCAACTGGGAAGAACATTTTTTTTACAGAAATATGCTTGTGAGCTGCAGGTACAAAGATATGCTTGGGTACCTATCTCAGAAAGAAGAGGCTCTGCTGAGTTTAGCTAACTGCAGGCAAAGTAGGCTGGGAGGAGTGGTTTACATGCTCCTCTGCTCTACATCATTTTTTCTATTTTTAAATTAATGTTTGTTCTGAATTTTATTTTCCTCTTCACTGCCAAGGTTTGTTAAATATTCTAGGTGTTTCTGCTGGTGTTAACTGGTCCAGTCTAAGTGAAACCCATGTTACTTTCTCAGACACTCAGGGTCCCTTTAGCTGAATGTTTCATTAGTTCTTATTATCAATGAGAAAATTGTCCTTGGGGCTTCATATTAGAGGTATTTTAGTTTTTATTTGGAAATTCATTGGATTCTACTGGAAATACCACAGTTGCATACATATACACATACATATGTGTGTGTATACATATGTGTGTGTATATATATATGCATATACATATATATGTATGTATGTATGTGTATATATATATATATATATATATATATATATATATATATATATAATTCAAGAAGCCACATATCATCACTAATATATGGGAGACACTGCCAAGCTTAGTGTCATCTTTCTCTACAATATCAGATTTAAGTTCAAAAGTGAACCAAAGCCAGGTGTAGTGGCTCAAGCCTGTAAGCTCTGAACTCTGAGGGGCTGAGTCAGGTGGACCATGAGCTCAAAAGATGGAGACCATACTGACCAACATGGTGAAACCCCATCTCTACTAAAAATACAAATATTAGCTGGGCATAGGGGCATGAGCCTACAGACCCAGCTACACAGAAGGCTGAGGCAGGAGAATCACTTGATTCTGGGAGGTGGAGGATGAAGTGAGCCAAGATGGTGCTGCTACACTCCAGCCATGGGACAGAGCAAGATTCTGTTCAAAAAAAGGAAAAAAAAAGTAAACCAAAAATATTCTACACTTCTCATTCTTCATTTTTTAATTTTAATATGGACTACAAATTATGTACTATTTTCTACTTAAAAACCATATATTGAACATCATTTCTGAGAGTTTCAACTTGACAAGTGTTGGCCACCACGAAAATTCAATTTGAGGAATAAAATTTTTGTTAGTAAAATTCATAAGAATTCTCATGCTATTTTAATGATATGGTATAATATGATTTTAAAACTGGAATTATAAGGTATATAAAACTCCCCCCACAATAAAATCAGGCTTGCTCTTGTGTCCCACAGACTGACAGAAGCCAGCCAAGACATATCTTTGAAATTGTCTATTCATCCTTTAATTCAGCACAGACTACCATAACCTCTGTTTTTATCATGATATTCAATTCACCATTTCACCCATTATGAATTACTGCTGCTTAGACTCTTAGAAAAATGATCCACCTGTAGCATGTTGCTGACTTAAAATGCCATCTATGAAAGTCAATCCTGTTTTTATAAATTATGTTTATCATCAGCACCTAGGAGTTTACAAATACCCTTATTCTCAGTTGCACTTCCTGGCTGCTTATTTCTTCCCCAGTGACACCTCTATCATACATAGGAAGCTCAAAAGGAGCACAGACTTTCTCATCAGGAATGGTTCCAGAAACCAAGCTTGGCTCAAGAACATTTTGCCATCCAGAGTGAAGAACATGTTGCCATCCAGAATAAACAGGTCACTAAAGTTTTGAAATGATGAGTCCCATTTTTTCTAATTTGTGTTTCTACTAAATTACTAATACATTCTCTCTCTTTCTTCCTATCACTTTAACACCTTTTAATAAATTGATGTTTTAAGTTAATTGTAATCTCTAACATTCACTGTGTGACACTATTCAGCTACTCAGAACTTTTCACTAAAATATGATAGACAGGATTATCTGCCAGTTTTTGTGAGCATATTTTCTCATATTATGAGACCACTAATCATTAAAACTTATTTTGTGTATTTTTGGGAGTATTGCTTTCAGGGATGCTGCTACTTGTGTATACTTTCTGTGCAGTCCCCTGGTTTTGTGGTGGAAAAAGTAGCCCACATAAAAGTACTTTATTGTATAATTTTATTTTAGTTTTTTCTCCCCTGCTACTTCTCACTTTGTTAAGGAATTCCACAATTTGCCCTTAATTACAAAGGATTAATCATCATTGTAAAAGAAAACACTGTTTGAGCCAGGCACAAAAACATTCCTTTCTCTAAGGATTTACTTAGCTTTGTCGTGGGTTTCATGAGTGAGGTAAATTACGCTTTAGCTGTGTGAGTAATGTCAGGGTAACAGGCTGTCCTCCACTAGTCCAGGTATAAAAACAGCCTCCTGGGCAAAGAGATTGTCCCAATTTCCTGTGGCTGTGATAACAATGTACCAAAAAGAGAGTAACTTGGGAGAGCAAACATTTATTTTTGTAAGTTCTGATGCTCACTGTCTGAAAGCAAGGTGTCACTGGGGACAAGCTTACTAGGCAGGCACCAAAGCAAGAATCTGTACAGCCACTCTCCCAGCTTCTGGAATTTCCTTGACTTGTGAAAACCTAACTCCCATTGTCATGTGCCATTTTTCTCCCTGTGTGCACCTTCAAATATTCTGTTTTTCTAAATGTTAGAGTGGTTGGATTAGGGCCCCACCCTACTCCAATAGAATCTTCTGTTAACTAACCAAAACAACTTCATTTCAAATGAGGCCACATGCTGAAGTATTGTCACCTAGGACTTTATCAAGAAAATATCGAAGAAGATACATATCAACTCATAACTTGGGTCTTCTTTGTAAACTGTACTTTTCAAGAAAGAGTTTCATTAGGGTAAGACTACATTTTGAGTTGTAAATTTCCCTTTTGCATTATTATTGGACCATCCTACCTTCTGTTTAATTAAGCCATTTCGTCTTGCTCTAGCATAACTTTGTCCTGTTGTTGACACAGACCAATGGTCACAGCTGGAGCTGAGCGTCTTCTCCCACTACCCTCAGGACCCATTGCCATGTAAGCTTCATGCTGGAAAGAGGCCTCTGGCCTCATCATAACTGAAAGAGTTATAGAGAAAGTGCCGCATAATGAGATTGAATCAGGAGTCCTACATTGCCAGTGACCAAGAGACAGTTAACAAAAGCCCAAAATTCTCTCAGCCCTGAAGAAGGGGCTTGATTCATGTTTATACCTTGGCTAAAGGAGGGTAGGGGGACACTGGCTGAGACAAATTTTACAGAAGCAGAACAAGCAAATATTAAAGGATAAGTGGTTGCCGATATAAGGCCTTTTTATATTATCGGTAGGCACATTCCCAGGCAGGAATAATATCACAGCTTGACTCCGTACTTTATCAGTAAATGTACTCCTGAGTGCCCTTCAGTACAGTTTGACCTAGCTATGCACTTAAGGGAGGAGGATAGTGGGAAGGGGGAGGGTGAGATGGAGCCTGTCTGGCTCTCAGCTAAAATGGAGTCAGTTGGGCTAACCCAGGGTAGTTTAGTATATTCCACACTTGTGTTTTTGGCATGTCAAATCATTGACTCCTCAGCTATAACAAGGAGGTTATATTGGGTTCTGAGATACATAACTCTGACAGAAGCTATACGTTGTTTTACAAAATTAAGAAGCCAGTTTTGTATTCAAGGTCCAAAGATTAAGTTTAACAGGAGAAGAAGAAGGGGTCCCAATAACACAGTTTTTAAAGTAGCTAGGTATGGACTCCAGTTAAACGCGTTTTTGTACCAAGTAGTGTTATTTTCTGATTCCTGTTGGTGTCTATCTAAGGATTCCCAAATTCTTTGAGGAGTGTCCCTTATGACTTCACACCAATTAGCATAGAAATATCAGCTCTATCCTAAAGCGGCACATATACTTCCTTGGGATAGGAACAGTAAATCTAAGGCTCCACAGTTTGGAGAGCAACTTCTGCTAGGAATTCTACTTGGGTATGTAGCATGTTTATGGCAGATTGTAGATTGCTTAAATTAACATCTACTTGTTGAGAAAGGGACATTAATCCAGTTTCTCCTTGGACCAGAGCAGTGGTAGTGCCTATAGCTACTGACTCAGCTATGCTAAGGCTGGCCAGAAGGAGCACAAGGAGCAGGACATCTCAATGGAGCCTGGAATGCAGTTCAGGGAAAGCAATGAAATGTTGGCCTTCTGGTCCACTGTACACATAGGTCAAGGGAACCCCATACTCCAATATGCACAAAAGAGGTCCAGGCTCAGTTCTATTGATGCAGTGAGTGACACCTGAGGTGCAGGCCAATCAGGTGTTGTTGGGAGCCTTGTAGGAAATGGAGGCATTTAGGCAAGTAAGTTGAGACAGATTACAGGTAGCCTGAAAAGGAGAAGCTACCTGTGTAATATTATACACAGGTATCTGTGTATAATAGATAGATTATACACAGTGCTAATTAGGCAGGATGGTTTCCTGAAATGTCTCCTAGTGTAAGGGAATGCGGAACTGTATGGCTAGAAGGAGGGCCAATGTGAAGCATCGTTTCAACTCCCAGTTCATCATAATATGGGGGTTTGGCCTTTAAGCATAACCAAAAATCCTGGGCCAGTTTAGACTGAGTAACATTGAGAAGGTGGTAGGCCCCATTTAGTATGGACATTAGGCTGGGTTGGAGGTGTTGATGCTGCACCTGAAGTTGAGGAGCTGGGAATGGTGATGGGACAGTTGAGCTGATTCTGTCTGGATGAGGGTGAAACATGGGGTTACCTAAATCAGTTAAAGGTCTGATTTGTTTAGGGGGGCTCCATGCAACCACAACTCTTTCTGGATTGTGAAGATAGTTTTATGTTCACACCCCATGAGATAGATTAATCCCCATGTTATACTGAAAACCCAATGAGCCAAACTAGGAATATAGACAGTTATGGTAAGAGGATTGCATGTTCTCATAATATATATATTTTAGAGGGAGAAGTGCAAGCTATGGAAAGAGTTGTGGACAAGTTTGGTCCTCCAGAGTATGTAGCCAAGGTTACACAAGTCCAGTTTGGGCAGAAAAATTCATTAACATGCTTGTAGCTGGTATTGGGGTGATCTCCTGGACAGAGGTAAAAGTCAACAGAGTGTAGTTTCTTTTCTGGTTTTGTTCTACATCAAGCTTGGACTGTGTATGTCCAAAACCAGTGGCAAGATCAGCAGCACCTGCTCCAGGAAAAACTCCAGCTCGGTGAGTGCCCGGTTCTGGAAACAGAGCACACAAATTGACTACTAGAAAAACCTTATTGGAGGCATCTGCCCACCAGGTGGTATTTGCATACACTCATTTTATATTGGAAGAAGTGAGGAGAAAATAGTAGATGGGAGTAGAGGGCATAACTGGAGGAAAAAGGCAAAAGAGATGAATAAGAAAGATTAGCTGAAAAACTTTACTCATCTCAGCTGTAACCTTATGAAGCCTGGCACAGAACTGGGGACCCATGTCTCTTGTTGAGTTTGGTAGCAGGAATGTAATCAAATTTTAGGACAATGGGTGTGGTGAGTGTGACAGTATGAGGCCCTTTCCAAGCAGGAATGAGACCTTTTTTGGAATTTCTTGACAAACAACAGGTCACCAACATAGAAACTGTGGCCGGATCTCGTCTAGTCAGGAAGTGGATTAGGATGTGCTCCTTGAATGAGTGGCCAAATGATGTCGTGAACATATTGCAGAGATGGCAGGTACTGTAACAACTTGGCTTGGGGATATTTCTGCTAAATGGGAATCCTTTAGCTTAGGCAAGACAGGTGGAGCCCTGTCATACATGATTTCAAAATTGAAGAATTCTGCCTTGTAAAGGTTACATCTAACTCTAAGAAGAGCAAATGGAAGGTTTGTCCAACCCTCACTGTTCTCCAACATTAACTTTGTAAGTGTACTTTTTAAGGTATGATTCATGTGGTCTATCTGTCCATAGTTCTGGGGTCAGTAAGCACAATGGAGTTTCCACTAAGTATTTAATGCCTTTCTGACTGATTGAGCTATGGACAAGGTGAAGGCTGGCCCATTATGAGACCCTATGGAAACTGGCAGTCCATATTGAGGGATGATTTCTTTGAGTAATAATTTTACCACCATAGGGACAGTTTCATTTTTGGTGGCAAATTCTCTGTCCATCCAGAAGAGGTGTCTACCAGCACAAGAAGATATTTTCACTCCTCCCAGTGTGGCTTTACTTCTGTAAAGTCTATTCCTCACCTTTCTTTTGGGCTGCACCTTCACAGATGATAGCCTAATTTAGGCTTTGGACCTTTTTTGGTGTCTACCTTTGTATAAGCTGTGCATTGGGTGGCCACTTGGTTAGTCAAGTCCTGGAGGTGAGAAATTTTAAAATGGCTTCTTAAAATCTGGGCCAACTTGATTCCACCCAAGTGTGTGGTAGAGTAGAGGGATCTGAATAAAGCTTCTCCGAGGACTAAGGGTAGGAAGTTTCTGGAATTGAGGAGAATTCACAACCCATCTTGATTTTTGCTGGCGTTAAAATCTGAAGCTTGTTTTTCTTCTTCTGTAGAATATGTCAGGTAGTTGGGTACGTCAGGCTGTGGGAAGGATATGGCAGATAGTAGACTTAAAGGTGAAATCAAAAGTCAGGCTGCCTCACAGACTGCAAAGTCCACCTTTTGGTTGCCTCAAGCAATTGACTGTGTTTTCTTTTTGATGTTCTTTGCAGTGGATTACAGCCACCTGTTGAGGGAGCCAAAAACCCTCGGGGTTTACTTTCTTCTTAGTTGTTGATGATTCTTCCAGCTGAGGTAAGTAGTTCATGTTCTCAATAGATGGCTCTCTATACATATACAGTAGCAAAATCATGTAAGTTGTCAGTGTACATGTTAATATGTTTATCCTTACCCCATTGGAGGGCCTGAGTAAAGACAACTAATTCAGTCTTTTGTGCAGTGGTACCAGCCAGCACACCCTGGGCCCACAGAATTTCTGTCTCCTTGATGACAGCCACATCGGCCTTCTGCACCCCTTGTTTGAGGAAGCTACTACTGTCTGTAAACACATAGGCATCCGCCTCTACCAGAGGAACATCTTGCAGATCAGGCTGGCCTGTTTCCATAGTCTCAAGCAGTTCTTGGCAATCATGGACAGGGGTGGTGAAGTCTGGATCAGGTAGTTGAGTAGCTGGATTGAAGTACCTTGTGAGGAAGAAACTCAAACGTGGCTGGTCTAACAGCAAACTATGGCACTACAATATATGAACATTAGATATGCATTTTCCAGAAGCAGGTTTAGCTTATCAGCTTCCTGGACTAGACTAGTTGTTGCTGCTATGGCTCACAGATGACTTGGCCCTCCAGAGACTACAGGATCCAGTCTTTTAGACAGGTAGGCCACTGGTCATCACCATGGCCCTAAGGTCTGAGTGAGCAACCACTTAGTGATTCCCTGATTTTCACGATCAAACAGGTGAAATGGTTTTGAGATATTTCATAGGGCTAAAGTGGGGGGCCTCGGTTAGTGACTTCTTAAGGTTTGAAAGTCCTGTTCCTCCATATCAGTCCAAACTAGTGGTCCATTTCCTTTCTTAATAGTGTACAGAGGCTTGGCAATTTCTGCACACCCTGGCATCCATAGATGGCAATATCCCATGGCCCCCAGGAATTCACATACTTGTCTTTTGGTGGTGAAAGCAAGGATTTGCAAGATGGCTTCATTTCAAGCACTGATAAGTGCCCCTTTTTCCTTATTTATCTCATATCCAATGTAGAAAACTTTGAAGAGGCAAAGCTGGACCTTCTTGGCTGAGACTTAAAACCTGACTATCTGTAGGTTTTTTAGTATGTTGTAGGCAGCTGTCAGTAGTTTCTGTGGCCAGGTCATCTACATACCGCAGTAGAGTACAGTTAGGATTACTGGCCCAGAAAGGTATAATGTGTTGTTAGAGGGCTTCTCCAAAGAGATTAGGGAAATTCTTAAAACCCTAAGGCAACCATGTGGGGAACATTCCCGTGTGAGACCCCCAAAAGGCGTGAGTCTCACTATACGGTGAGTTTGATCCCAAACACAGTTTCCTACTGGAGGCAGTCGAGCTATCTGGAAAAAGGAACTTAAAGATGGATGATCAGTTTCTAATATCAACCACAATATCATTTGGGCCTAAAACTATGTGGTGCTGCTAGACCGAGTGACCCCCTGCCAGCAACAGGTTCCTGCTTTTAACTTTTTTATGACTCTTTCTTTAAGAATAAGTTTTAACCTTTTCTTCACTTGCCTGACTGCCTTGTACCTTAGATAATGGTTTAACTGTCAGGATATTTGCAAAGCAAATGCCACCACAAGGGATGGCTTTGATTTCTGACTCAAGGATGGGGAAGTTGAGATAAGTTGAGTTAGGAGTAGACAAAGGAGAATCCCGTTAAAAGATATTCTAATGAAATAGAATACCAGAAAACCTTTTCACATCTCAGTTTGAAAACAAGATCAAACACAGATACCTGCAGCCAGGAGGAATAATGTCTGGATGTAAACAAGCTTTGTCATCACAGCAAATTCTGTTACTTTTTACAACCACTGATTGCATATCTGACTTCTCTATTGTATAGGCCATGTAAGGTATACATTTGCATTTCCTCTTGCAACCATTGTGTATCTGATTTCTCTCTTGTATAGGCCATGTAAGGTATACATTTGCATTTCCTCTTGCTATGACATAAATCAGAGCAGATGAAAGTGTATTTATTCCTGGCTTTAAAAAAAAAAAAAAAAAAAAAAAATTGCTGTTTAGGCACAGCCTATCAACCCTCCAGATGCCTTGCTTTCTCTCTCTCTGTCTTTATTATTTTTCCAAGCGCATTCTCTCTTCCAGGTATTGGGACCCTCTTGCAGGTCGAGAGACCCCCGGCAGACGTGCCTACCCATCCCCGATGGTCCCCGACATCTGGCGCACAATGTGGGTCCTGGACACGAGAGACCCCAGTGATGCTCAGTTAAATAGTGAGGCTGCAGCAGTATATTTTTTAGTTGTTTTCTTAATTGTGTATATACAAATGTTGATTTTCAAGTTTTCAGTCTGGAGTAAAACATGGGGCATTTGGAGTCTAAGGAATATAAGTTGTTTATACATTTTATGATTAAGACTAGAGGTCATGATGTAAAGTTTAGTCATCTACAGGATTTTTTGCAAATTGTTCGTGAATTGTGTTCCTGGGTCCCTGAAGGTGAAAGTTTGGATAAAAAGCTTGGGGACTTAATGGAGAAAAGATTAATCAATTTTGCTTTCAAGGTAATAATCTACCTCAAACTGTTGTATTGACTGCTGTTTGGAGAAAGCTTTGTGAATGTGTTTGTCCTTCTGTTTCTCTCTTAGAAAATTTGACCACAGAAGCTTTGCCTTCGCATGCTTGGGGCAGGGGTACTCACAGCAGGGCCAAAGGCCCAGAAACTGCTAGCTCGGTTTTAAACTGACATTTTTTTTTTCCTTTCTCTGCCAACTGCTAGCCCCACCCGCTCAGCTCTCAGGCAAGCTACACCACCTCAGGTGGCCAAATTTGCATCCAATATACAATTTAAGAAAAGCTTTCTAACTCCTTGTACAGCAAATGACTTGTTAGCTCAGTCATTAAAGTTTGAGGCCTGCAACTATAAGGTTGTTGGT
Source organism: Saimiri boliviensis (assembly GCF_048565385.1). NCBI lineage: Eukaryota > Metazoa > Chordata > Mammalia > Primates > Cebidae > Saimiri > Saimiri boliviensis. The sequence goes on along the minus strand of NC_133471.1, from coordinate 13,844,823 downwards.
TCAAGTCCTCAGTAAATCTAGTCTTTTAGAAAAATTAAAGTTATTATTTGGGCACCTCGTGGAATATTTACTTTAACTCCTGATAAGCCTATAGCGCAGCTTCTTGTCATACCTGTGAATACCTGTATAGGCAATCCCCTTTCCACTGAGACTGGAGGTCGCTCCACTTTTGGATCCTCAAATCACGCTTATTGGGTGCAGTCTATTACTGCTTCTCACCCTGAATTGACTATATGGATTGCTAGCAAGCCTTTTAAGGGTCTGCTAGATACTAGAGTTGATATTTCTGTTATTTCATCTAATCACTGGCCTTTACAGTGGCCTTCCTCCCCTTCTATGACTTCTTTACAAGGAATTGGAATGAGTAATAATCCTGAACAATCTATTAATTTATTAAAGTGGACTGATGCTGAGGGACATGAGGGATATTTTTGTCCTTATATCCTTCCAGGACTCCCATTTAATTTGTGGGGTCAAGATGTTTTAGAAGCGATGGGAGCAAAACTTACTACTGGAAATTTTGCTTGGCAGATTATGAAAAGACAAGGTTACCAAGAAGGAAAAGGCTTAGGTAAAAATTTACAGGGAGTACCGGAACCTATTTCTCCTTCTCCAAAATATGCCAAACAAGGTTTAGGATATTTTTCCTAAGGGCCACTAATTCTCCTGATGCCCAAGCTGATCCTATTTGCTGGAAATCTGATTCCCTGGTATGGGTAGAACAATGGCCCCTGTCTTCTGAAAAAATTACTGCCGCCTGCAAGCTGGTTCGGCAACAGCTTGATGTGGGTCATATTCGGCCTACCAACAGCCCCTGGAATTCTATTTTTGTCATTAAAAAATGTTCCAGTAAATGGAGACTATTACAGAACTTAAGGAAAGTTAATGAAACCATGGAAATTATGGGACCCCTACAAACAGGCTTGCCCTCTCCTGTTCTTGTGCCACAGGAGTGGCATCTTATGGTTATTGACCTGAAAGACTGCTTTTTCACCATCCCTCTGGCTCCAGCTGATTGCAAACGTTTTGCCTTTAGCGTTCCATCTACCAATTTTGAGAGGCCTTATGATAGACATGAATGGGTCATTCTCCAACAGGGAATGGCAAATAGTCTTACTTTATGTCAATCCTATGTTGCCAAGACCATTTACCCAGTACGTCAGGACTTTCCTGATGCTCTGCTATTACATTATATGGATGATTTGTTGCTGGCTGCCCCTTCGCAGTCCCTTTTATTTCAGGCATATGAACTCCTAAAACATTGTCTTAATAGAGCTAATCTTATCATTGCTCCAGACAAGGTTCAAACTGTTACTCCTTACCATTATCTTGGAAGACTCATTGAGTCTAACCAGGGCTCCTTTAAAACTTTACTTTTGTCCACAGGTAATCTTAAGACTTTACATTATTTCCAAAAGTTTTTGGGTGATATTAACTGGATTCGCCCTAGTTTAAAACTTACCACGGGTCAACTTAAGCCCCTCTTTGAAATGTTAAAGGGCCCTTCCAAACCAACCTCTCCTAGATTGTTATCAGATCCTGCTAAACAGACTCTGCAACTCATTCATGAGGCTCTTCATCAACAAAAATTGACCAGAATTAAAGACAATATGCCATGGTGTTACTGCATTCTTCACACTGCTTACACCCCTACTGGAGTTTTTTGGCAAAAAGGGATTTTGGAATGGATCCATCTTCCAGCAAGTCATGGTAAAGTTCTTTCCCCTTACTTTGACCTGGTTGCTACGTTGGTTGCTAAGGGCAGGCACCGTGCTTCAACCCTGTTTGGCACTGACCCTTTGGAAATTGTTGTTCCATATACCAATGCCCAACAGCAGTGGCTGTGGCAGTTTTCTGACTCTTGGCAAATTGCTTTTGCAGGTTTTTCAGGACAAATTTTGTGTCATTATCCTGCTGATAAACTACTACAATTTTATTCACAGTGCTCTCTTATCTTTCCACAAACCTGCGTTAAATCGCCCTTGCCTTCTCCTTCTTTAGCCTTTACTGATGGTTCCTATTCTGGGGTTGCAGCCGGAACAGTCAACCAACAGCCGTTTTCCTTCCAGACAAATGAACATTCGGCACAGCATGTGGAGTTACTGGCAGTCCAGCATGTTTTAGAAAATTGGGATACGCCCTTAAATTCTGACAGTCAGTATGTGGTTAATTTGATACAAAATTTAGAAACTGCTCCTCTTTCCTTTTCAGACTCCTCTCCAATAATTCATCTCCTCCTTCCCTTGCAGCAAGCATTGCAAAAACATTTTCATCCTTTCTTTATAGGGCATATCAGGGCTCACTCTACCCTGCCTGGCCCCCTGACTGAGGGTAATTCATTTGCTGATCAACTTACTCAACATGTTTTCCCTGTTTTATCTCCCATACAACAGGCCGAGGCCTCTCATTCGCTGCATCACCAAAGTGATGCAATTTAAGATAACCAGAGAGTAGGCTCTCGACAAATTGTTAAAACCTGTACCGCCTGTTTGCCTAACCTGCCTGTTACCCAACATCATGGGGTTAATCCTCGGGGCTTGCAGGTAGGCCATATTTATCAAATGAATGTCACTGATTTTGCACCCTTTGGTAAATTACAATATGTGCATGTTACCATTGACACCTATTCTCATTTTGTTGTGGCCTCTGCTCATACAGGTGAAGCTGTGAAGGATGTTATTTCTCACTGTTTACAAGTTTTCTCTATTATAGACCCCCCAAGATTTTAAAGACTGATAATGGCCCTGCCTATACCAGCAAAGGTTTTGCTAACTTTTGTTCTCCATTTCAGATTTGTCATCGCACCAGCATTCCCTTTAATCCTTAGGGTCAGGGCATTGTGGAACACTCCCACGCTGTCCTCAAAACTTTACTACACAAACTCAAACATGGTAGTACCCTTCATTTTATTCATAAGACGCCCCACAACTGGTTGCCTCATGCCTTATATGTCCTAAATTTCTTAACTTTGTATGCCAATGGCTTCTCCGCCACCGACCATTTCTGGCACCCTCAGGATAAGGCTATGGCAGAGGTCTTGTGGAAAGATCCTTTAGCTAACCAATGCAATGGACCATATCCAGCCCTCATCTGAGGATGAGGACATCTTTGTATTTTTCCTAGATCTGCTAAAAGCCCGTTGTGGGTTCCGGAGCGGTTGGTGAAGCATGGACCTCCTGTCAATGGGAAAACCTGGAACTCTGATCCCCAGTCTCAAACGACTGTGCCTGATGACACCACCCCCACTGGAGATGCCGCCGCCTGCGACGGACACAACAAATCTGCACACCGTTCCACGGCAATGCCCTGCCAACCTGGTCTCAACTTTGCCGTCTGACTGCTGAAGCGACCCAGCTTGCTCTTGAACAAGGACACTACCGTTCCCCTGCAGTCATGTTTATTGCCATGATGACCATATTGTCCTGCCAGGTTTCCCTCTCCCATGCTCACTCTGCTGATTCTTCTCAAATCCTTTGGGCTTATATCCCTGACCCTCCTATCCTCCATCCTGTTACCTGGACTGACCCTGCTTTTCCTGTTTATTTGAATGATACTTCTCTTTTTGGCTTTCCCTCCTCCACTCATATTACCCCTCAAACTGCCAATTACTCTTATTTTGCCCAAGATGCTTCTCCCCTTATGTGTTTTTATTCATTGAAAATATGGGACCAACTCACTCTCAATAATTGCATTCCCTTCTTACCTATTCTCCCCTCTACCAATGGTCCCTTTTGCTTTGAGTTAGGAATGAAGCATCTCACCACATTTGAGGGCCCTTCTGCCCTCCTTAAGGGCAAAACCTCTTTCTATACTAGGGACTAGCTTCTCACCTATCTTGGTATCAAAGAATCATGGAATTCTTCCTCTCCTGATTTCCCATCTGTTCCCCACTCGCTGCCATGTTGATAACTCCTCTCTTGACCCCTCTCCCTGCTGGAAACTCTGCTCCCTAAATAACGCACTGCCCTTACCTATACCCTTTCTACTGGTTTCACTCTTTATGATTGGTCTCTCCCTGCGCTGCTCTCCCCCTCCTTTGACTGGTACCAGTCCCCTGGCGACTGAGCCACTCCTATTTTTTCTACCTCCTCTGGCCACACCTATACGTCTCTCTGGCATCTTTTTACTGCTCTTACCCCTAGTTATTGGCAGGCCACTACCCACAGTGTTTCTCATCCCTCTCGCTCCCAACATTCTGTCCAAGCCTGTGTTGCTTCTCCTTACACCTTACTCTATGGTCATGTTAACATTTCCATCTCTTCTGGTCACTACCATATTTCTTGCCCTTCTTGCACTCTTACCAACTTCATTGATTCCTCTATTTTTCCTGCCCATACTATTCTCGACGTTCATCAACCCCTTTGTGTTATGTTTCCTGTTGATGTTTCTGGCCCCTGGTATGATGAATATAGCCTGCAAATTTTACAGATATACGTGATATAATTATCTGCCCCAAACGTTTTCTGTGTATTCTTATTGCTAGTATTTTGACTATTGTTAGTATTGTGGCCACGGCTGCCACGGCAGCTGTAAGTTTAGCTCACAGTGTTCAAGCTGCCACATATGTTAACCATCTAGCCCACAATGTTTCTGTTTCTTTGGGTACTCAAATTGATATTGATTGTAAATTGGAGGCTAAGCTTAATGCTTTAGAACAAACTGTTACTGTTTTGGGTGACAAGGTTCATAATCTTCAGTCTTGTCTCCATTTCCATTGCCATGCTGATTATAATTCCATTTGTGTTACTAGTGCCCCTTATAATGACTCAGAATGGGACTGGCCTCTGGCCCGTGCCCATCTACAAGGCATTTGAAGTCACAACAATCTGTCTTTGGACATTTTTCGCTTACAGCATCAAATCCATGCTATTGACTTTTCTCGCAGACAGCTGCCACAGGATGCCACTATTGCCCGCGACATTGTGGACACTTTGTCCTCTTGCACGCATGGTTTTCATTTACCTTCCCTTTCTATCTTAATTGGCATTGGAGGTTTTCTCCTTGTACTCATCATTCTCTTGCCATTCCTCTTCCGCCTTGTGTTCTCCTCCCTCCAGCGCCTTCAGCTCAAACTTTTTGAGCTGCATTTAAAAAGAAAAAAGAGGGTATTCTGGGGAACATTCCCATATAAGACCCCCAAAAGGCATGAGTCTCACTATACGGTGAGTTTGATCCCAAACACAGTTTCCTACTGGAGGCAGTCGAGCTATCCAGAAAAAGGAACTTAAAGATGGATGATCAGTTTCTAATATCAACCGCAATATCATTTGGGCCTAAAACTATGTGGTGCTGCTAGACCGAGTGACCCCCTGCCAGCAACAGGTTCCTGCTTTTAACTTCTTTTATGACTCTTTCTTTAAGAATAAGTTTTAACCTTTTCTTCACTTGCCTGACTGCCTTGTACCCTAGATAATGGTTTAATTGTCAGGATATTTGCAAAGCAAATGCCACCATAAGGGATGGCTTTGATTTCTGACTCAGGGACTCCTGAATGGGGAAGTTGAGATAAGTTGAGTCAGGAGTAGACAAAGGAGAATCCGGTTAAAAGATATTCTAATGAGCAAAACCAGAAAACCTTTTCACATCTCAGTTCGAAAACGAGATCAAACCAGAGATACCTGCAGCCAGGAGGAATAATGTCTGGATATAAACAAGCTTTGTGATCACAGGAAATTCTGTTACTTTTTACAACCACTGATTGCATATCTGACTTCTCTATTGTATAGGCCATGTAAAATATACATTTGCATTTCCTCTTGCAACCATTGTGTATCTGATTTCTCTCTTGTATAGGCCATGTAAGGTATACATTTGCATTTCCTCTTGCTATGACGTAAACAAGAGCAGAAGAAAGTGTATTTATTCCTGGCCTTTGAAAAATAAAATTTGCTGTTTAGGCACAGCCTATCAACCCTCCAGATGCCTCGCTTTCTCTCTCTCTCTGTCTTTATTATTTTTTCAAGCACACTCTCTCTTCCAGGTATTGGGACCCTCTTGCAGGTCGAGAGACCTCTGGCAGATGTGCCTACCCATCCTGGATTGTCCCCAACATAACCAGGTCCAAGTTAGTTGCATGGTATCTCATGAACTAGTATTGCCCATTCAAAAGTAAAAAATGGTTGGCTTTTGGGGGGCCAGAGGGTTGTCAAAAATGGCATCCTCTAAGTCAACAACATTGTACACAATATATTCTAGCAGGAGCAGGCTGAGTAGAGTATAAGGATTAGAAACAGTAAGATAGACTGCAACTGTCCATTTGTTGACTTCCTGTGATCTTGTATGGGTCAGAAGTCATTTGTTACAAGTTTCTGAATCTGCAAAAAAAAAAAAAAAAAAAAGATATTCCCGGCAGACTGACAAGGTGTTAAGTACACCAGCTTGCAATAGCCAGTAAAAATGGGGATGGATTTCCTCTCAAGCCCATTAACTCACATGATATTGTTTCACCTGGACTGGTAGAGTAGTAGCCAGGAGTTCTACAACCACTGACAGGTGATGTTTTGCTAATCTTAGAGGATTAGATTCTTCCCAGACATCAGGAAAAAGAGCTTGTAGATCTAGTAGGAGAGGATTAGTCTCATCCTCTGACAGTTGCAAGCAAGAAACCAAGAGATACTCTTCCAACAGAGGAGCAGTTAGCAGGAGCTGAGCTGTAGGAAGTGTTGGTTTTTTGGACAAAGAAGGTGATGGATGCCTATAGCTTATGGAGCAGGTCTCATGTGAGGAGGGGTAAGGGGCACTCTGGGGCTATGAGAAATGAGTGGATCACTCTCTTTTGACCAAAGCTCACCTTTCATGAGTGGATGATGGTATTCCTGAATAGCTCCAGTATCCCCTTGCACAGCCACCCATTTGTTAGAGACACTGTCCAAGGATTGTTGCAGAATAGACTGTTCTGTTCCAGTGTTAACTAAGAAACATACAGGCTGGCCCCCACCATAGCCATAACTATGGGATTCCAGGGACCAAGTGAAAGTGAGCCTTGGCCCCATCAATTATCAGATTCCTCCATTGTGGGGAGGGTGAGGACCTTTTACTTGTCTGGTTTCTTTTCTACCTTTAAAGGGCATTCACTTTTCCAGTATCCAGTTTGTTTGCAATAGGCACACTGGTCTCAATGTAGTGGGACCCACTCTGCTTTCTGACCCAGATCTGGGGTCCCTTAGCTAGATTTCTGTGGTGGGGTGCCTTCCTTTTAGGCCCCTTGGAGAGCAGTCACTAAATTTTTTACCTGTCTTTTTGATGCCCTGTCAGCCTCCTGAGTTGCCTATTTTTGCTTTTCAAGCTCTCAATTGTCAAAAACTTTCTGGGTTATTTCTAAAACCTGAGTGACACTCATTTCTGCAAATGCTTCAAGCTTCTGTAACTTTTTTCAGATGTCCAGGGCTGTCTGGGTCACAAATGTCAAATTATAGCTCAGCTGTTTTTGGGAGCTGATGGATTAAATAAAGTGTAAATCTGATAGGCCTCCTGGAGGCACTCTAAAAAGGCTCCAGGTAACTCATCAGGTCCCTAGACAACTTTAGTTGTCTTAGATTCATGGGTTTCTGAGAAGCCACTTTAATAATTGCAAGAGGATACCAGTAGAGATCATCCAAAAGTCTCTTTCCTCGTGAAGTGTTTGGGTCCCAATCAGGCTGAATAGAAGAAAAAAACCTCCTTAAGGAGGTCTTGGGCTTCCTCCTCTGTCCTATTGGCTGATTTAAGGAAATACTTTCCAGTTTCCCTTCAAATATGATACCTCTTTTTAGAAGTGAAAAGGGCCCAAAGGAGTTGCTGGCAGTCATCCTAGGTGGGCCTGTGGGTCTATAGCACAGACTCTATCAGAAAGTTTAAAACCTCAGGCTTCATAGAAAAATAAAAATTTTGGATCTTCAATTGTACAAATTGGAAGTGGAAAAGGGGACATAGACTAAAAATGGAGCAGGGAACTCACAGTGTGGCAGGGGCAGTGCCTCCCTCAAACAGAGGAGCAGGGTGACCTCCTCTGGCCAAGGCCAAAATTCAGAAGCAATAGGCAGAGAGACCACAGAAGATGTGGACAAAGAAAGACAATGAGATCTCAGGCAAGCAGGAGGATTATAGGGTGGAGGCAAGTTGTGAAGAGAGTTTTCCTCTTCTTCAGAGGAAGGCAGAACAAGAGGAGCAGAAGGAGCCAAGGGTCAGGACAAAGAGGAATGTCATCTCAAAAGAACATTGGAGGAGGGATTATGAGCAGAATAAGATTGGAAACAAGGAGGAGAGTTATTGGCCATTAGGCATAACCAGATATTGATCAATATAAAGAATTGATTAGAATTTTGGGGTATTCCAGTAACAACCCACTATACAGCACAAACTGTTGTGGGATCCAGAGACTCCTCTGGGAACATCTAGTTCCAAATTCCTGCCATTCCCTTTCACAGAGAGTCCAGAGTCTACCTCTTTTAAGGTGGATTGTGTAATCATCTGAGAAGTGTAGAGAGAAATTTTTCAACATATTCTGAAGAGGGCTCAGAGGATTAGGACTGGAGGAAGAGTTTCCCATAATGGAGAAAACTTAGAAAACCACTGCAGAGGGAGAATGTGTCCTTCATTTGCCCTTGTACCTATTGTATCTCTGATGCTTTCACAACTCAAAGGCAAAATATCCAGATTCAGCCTTTTATTTCAAGTGTTTGAGGAGGGAGAACAGAGCCAAGACTAGGAGGTTCTGAACTTATTGAGACAAAGAAAAAAGAAATGTTTGAGGTAACTAATGGGAATGAGGAGAATAAGGGCTACTCGACTCTTCCTGAAGATTGGAGAGTTGCCACAAAAGGATGTAATAGAAGTGTAGAAGGTTTAGATCTGTGTGAGCATAGGTCTCCCTGCACAGTCCTTTATTTAAGGACATTGGAAAAGTTGTGGGATGACAGAAAAGGTGAGCAAGGAGGTCAACAGGATTGCTAGTTTGGATCAACCACTGGTCTACGGAGAAGTTAAAACAGTAATTGGAGCATGGAGTATGACAATCCAGGTGCCAACAATCTTTATGGTACCAGAAATTCCAAACAAGTGGATGTTTTGCACAATTTTCCCCTTAACAACACCGGATTTGTTGTTGACAGAAAACAGAGGACTGGGATGGCCAACTCAAATGACTAATGAGAACTTTTACCTCCTGCAATAAGGAGTCAGTATAAAGACTTTGAAGAAGTCTTCACCCAGTCATCTCAGGCAATAATGATGATGGGACATACAAATTCAGACACTAGGGAGAGATAGGATAGTAGACACTGAAGTAGATAAACAATTATGTCAGATTAAAAGACAGACAAATGAAGAGACTCCCATATTGGGATCACTCAGACAGACAAGGGAAGAGGGTTTTGTACTGGGATAACTCCGATGCCCACCTGGTTGTGTCCCTTGTGGGACTTAGGAGCCTCTTAGCATTGGCAACTTGGTATAAACCCCTGACTCAGATTGAGCTTTGCCCAATTCTGCCTTAAGCTTTATGAGGTAGCCACAGAACCACAGATTAGGGCCCATCAGACTTTGTAGTTTACACTGAGGAGCCACAGACTGGAGATTCAACTGCAAGCTCTTGAGTTTCACATTCACTCACTCATTCACACAGAGTTTAGCAGAATTCCTTGTGCCCGTTCTAGGAATAAAGTATCTCTAAAAAAATGAACAGGAAAAAGAGAGAGAGAAAGATATGTAGAGAAAAAGATAGAAACCAGATTTGTCAGATATCCACTAACAGAAATCAGGACTCTGTCCTCCAGTGCCCTAGAGTATTGACAGAGTCATGGGGGAGGACCCTCATCAGGGTCAATTTTCTCCCAGAGAAACAGTGTCAGACTTGATTTACTTTTCTAGAATTAGAGACTAAAGCCTCAGGAGTTAAATTTAGTTGTCACACCTGCAGTTGGTTCTTTCCCCTCTAGAAGACAGTGGCCTGAGACCCTAACATGTGTCAGGGGGCACCTCCCCTATAGTCTGTTATTAGTCTGGGGGAAGCCCAGAATGAGCCCAAATCAGGAGTCTGTTATTGCTGGTGACCAAGAGATAGCTAATGCTCAAAATTTTCTGTGACCCAAAGGAGAGACTTGATTTCTTTTTCCACCTTGCCTGAAGGAGGGGAGGGGGAGCCCAGTTGAAGCAAATTTTACAGAAAGCAGAACAAGCAAAACTAAAAGATAAGCTGTTGCAGATGTAGGAGCATTTCATATTATCAGTAGGTGCATTCATAAGTAAGGATGGCAGAGCCCAACTCAGTACCTTATCAGTAAATGCATTCCTGAGTGACTTTCAGTATAGCTTGATCTAGCTATACAGTCAAGGGAGGAGAATAGTTGGAAAGGGGAGGATAAGATGGAACCTGTCTGGCTTTCAGCTAAAATGGAGTCAGTTATACTAACTCAGGGTAGGTTAGCACACTGGTAACTATTACAAGTGCCATTTTATATGTCTCTACTGCTTACCTGGTGCTGCTGTGCTGGAAGCCCAGCCCTCTTGGCTTCTTTCTATACCTAGAAGCCTGATGTGACTGGCACCTCTTCTGAACAGACTATTTTATTTTATGTAATAATTGACTTTCTTTTATTTGAGATTTAGATACCACATTTAAAAATAGTATGAAATGTGAAAACAAATTACATATGTTTCTTGAAAATAACAAAGCAAAAGCAAACTGTTTTTCCCACAGGAAAACTAGACAAGGATGCCCTCTCATAGTATTGGAAGTTTTAGCCTGAACCATCAGTCAAGATAAAGAAATAAAGGTTATTGAATTAGAAAAGAAGGAAGCCAAATTGTCTCTATTTGCAGATGACATGATTATATGTTGAGCAGATCCCATCGTCTCAGCCCAAAATCTCCTGAATCTGATAAGCAACTTCAGCAAAGTCTCAGGATACAAAATAAATGTGCAGAATTCACAAGCATTTCTATACACCAATAACAGATTTAGAGATAATCAAATCAAGAATGAACTGCCATTTGCAATTGCTACAAAGAGAAAAAAAAAAATACGTAGAAATACAACTAACCAATGATGAAAAAGATATTTTCAATGAAAACTAGAAACCATTGCTCAAGGAAATCAGAGAGGACACAAACAGTTGGAAAAACATTGCATGCTCATGCTTAGAAAGAATCAATACTGTGAAAATGACCATATTGCCCAAAGTAATTTACAGAGTCAATGCTATCCCCATCAAGCTACCTATGACCCTCTTTACGGAACTGGAAAAACCATCTTAAACCTCGTGTGGAACCAAAAGAGAGCATGCATGGCCAAGACAATTTTAGGCAAAATGAACAACTCTGGAAGCATCACACTACCTGGCTTCAAACTATACAACAAGGCAATAATAAGCAAAACAGCATATTACTGGTACCAAAACAGATATACAGGCCAATGGAACAGAACAGGGGCCTCAGAAAAAAAAAAAAAAAAATCCACAGATCTACAACCATCTGATCTTTGACAAATTCGATTAAAAAAAAAAAAAAAAAAAAAGCAATGGAGAAAGGATCCTCTTTTTAATAAATGGTGTTGGGAAAACTGGATAGCCAAGAGCAGAAAGCAGAAACTGGACCCCTTCCTGACACCTTACACTGAAATTAACTGCAGATGGATTAACGACTTCAAGGTAAGACTTAATACCATAAAAACCCAGAAAGAAAACCTAGTCAAAAACCATTCAGGACATAGGCATAGGTAGGGATTTTATGATTAAAACACCAAAAGCATTGGCAACAAAAGCCAAAATAGACCAGTGAGATATAATTATACCCTAGAGCTTCTGTTCAGCAAAAGAAACAATTATTAGAGTGACTGGGCAGCCAACAGAATGGAAGCATTTTTTTTTTTTTTTTTCAATCAACCCATCTGACAAAGGGCTAATATCCAGAATCTACAAATAACTAAAACAGATTTACAAGGAAAACAAACAAAGTAGGAAGCAAACAAAGCCTTTCAAAAGTGAGTAAGAAACATGAACAGACATTTTTCCAAAGAAGACATATATGAGGCCAGCAAATATATAAAAAATGCTCATCATTACCGGTCATTAGAAAAATGCAAATCAAAACCATATTGAGATAACGTCTCACACCAGCTACAATGACGATCATTAAAAAGTCTGGAGACAACAGATACTGGAGAGGATGTGGAAAAACAGGAACACTTTTACACTGTTGGTGGGAGTGTAAATTAGTTACACCATTGAGGAAGACAGTGTGGTGATTTTTCAAGGACCTAAAAACAGAAATTCCATTTGACCCAGCAATCCCATTACTGGGTATATGTCAAAAGGATTTTTAAAGTGTTGTATTATAAAGACACATGCACACATATCTTCATTGTGGCAACATTTAAAATAGCAAAGACCTGGAACCATCCCAAATGCTCATTGATAATAGACTGGACAAGAAAAATGTGGCTCATATACACAATGGAATACTATGGAGCCATAAAAAATGATGAATGTTTGTTCTTTGTAGGGACATGGATGAGTCTAGAAACCATCATTCTCAGCAAGCTGACATAAGAACAGAAAATCAAACACCACATGTTGTCACTCTTAGGCAGGAACAATGAGAACACATGGACACAGAGAGGGGACAATCACACTCTGGGGTCTGTTTTGGGGAAAACAGGGAGGGACAGTAGTGGGTAGGTAGGTTGGAGAGAAAGTACATGGGTAGACATGCCAGATATAGGTGAAGGGGGATGGAGGCAGCAAACCATAATGCTATGTATGTACATATGAAACAATCCTGAATGTTCTTCACATGTACTCCAGAACCTAAATTGCAAGGAACCATTATTAAAATAATAGTATAATAAATTAATACTGAATCCCTTGTGCTCCTATATTTCTAGTTTGTAATTTTCATTTCCCTCCTATACTGAAAGATCTGTGAAGGAAGAAACTTTGTATGCTAATTGTTACTTCTAGCACAGAAGTGGATGCAAGGGAGACCCTTAAATAAGTATTTCTTCTTTATTTTCAGTACCTCCCTCGAAATTCAGTGGTTAATTTACATATAGATACCCATACACACACACACACACACACACACACACACACACACACATATATATATATATATATATATATATATATATATATATATATATATATATATATATATGTAAAACCATGAAAAACTGAGATATTGTCGCTGATTCATGAATCACAGACAAATATGATAGACTATAATTCACATAGTGGCAAATACAAAAAATTAAAAGTTTGTATAATCAAAAAATAATTAAAGGAAAACAAAACCACCTATAGAATTTACAGGATGAAATGTTAGCATTCTTCTTGCCATTTGAAAATGTTAATTTGTTGTTGCTCACACTGTCATCTAGAACAACCATCATTATCTGAATCAGGTAATAGTTCATGCGTCTCTTGAGCTCAAAAATGAGAACATGTGATGGTTAAACAACATTTACCTGAAAATTGTTGACAAGTTCAATGAGTATTTTGGGTCAGCATTTGTCACTGCCAGGCATACCCTTATATTTTAGTAAAAACAAAGTTGGAGTTCACAGACTAGAATGACATGGAACTCACATGCCAGGCTCTGAGTCTGTAAACTTAATATTCAGGTATAAATATAAAGGCTTACATTTTTTTAAAATTGTGGGAAAATACATTGTAGAAAAGTTATTTTTATTTTTTTATTGCATTTTAGGTTTTGGGGTACATGTGAAGAACATGCAAGATTGTTGCATAGGTACACACATTTCAGTGTGGTTTTCTGCCTTCCGTCCCCTCGCCTGTATCTGTCCTTTCTCCCCATGCTGTCTCTTCCCACCTCCCCACATCCCCGTCCCTCCCCCATTTCCCTCCAACGGATCCCAGTGTGTAGTGCTCCCCTCCCTGTGTCCATGTGTTCTCATTGTTCAACACCCACCTGTGAGTGAGAACATTTTGTGTTTGATTTTCTGCTCGTGCCTGGATGAAACTGGAAACCATCATTCTCAGCAAACTGACACAAGAAATGTTATTTTTAAAGGTAAGTCTCATACATCTAAAAAGAAAGAAGATTACTTGAATTATATCAAGAGCGATTTTACTTTTTTATAGTAATTTTCTCACTTTTAAAGCTTATGTTCTCTTTATGAAACTAAGCTCATTTTACACCCAGTTTTTGTATTCAGGTCTTCCACTTCAAATACACTGCATGTGACAAATGTAAATAATATTGTATCAATAAACTGGTTGCTTTTGGTTTTCCATTTCTAAGAAAGATTATGTCTTAATTATGTCATATAATTTACTATGACATTTATTATGTTTCATGACATTGTAGCAGGAGTGTCAGGAAACAAACATCTCAAACACTAAACTGAAGAAGAAAGTGGCATTTTATTCCACCACTAGATGCTGAGACTACAGCCTCATTCACCAAGCTCCCTGATCTGCATCTTTTCTCCAGTTTTACAAGCTTACAATGTCAAAGGAGGAACTTTGGCAAAACTATGTCATTGCCCATTTGCTGGATGTCTGACTTTACAGTCTTTTGGCCTTATTAATTTGAGAATTCATAAGAAGCATGAGTGGGAACCAGAAGGAAAGGGGAGCTTACAGAGACAATACAAAACAACAATCTTGTTGGCAGAGGTGTTTCCTGGAAGGAGCCTGCTCCATAGAGATGTACAGGCATGAATCAATGTTGGGCTCCAACTGGTAGATATAACATTCATTTTTGGCTATTTCAAGATTAACAGAGAGACACTGGGAACTAAAGAGGAAATAGTTTTTTCAGCTCTTTTGTAATTTATTTTATTTTATTTTTCCAATTTGTCACCCTCCTTCCCATCTGGAAAGAAGGAGATGAAACTGAAGAAGGTGAAGGATTCTTCCTTCTCAACCGCCTCTGAGAATCCACATTTTTTTTAGTGAGAATTCTCACTCTTAATTTTAGTGAAAAGCCTAACTGTCAGGGTGTTCGAGTGAAACAGATTGGTAGTGATTCTTGTGATAGGCATAGACTGACATTTTTTCTTAAACCAAGCATTTCTTAAACCTATATATATATATATATATATATATATATATATATATATATATATATATACACAATATATATATATATAATCACTTTAAGTAGCAAGGGTATTCAGGGGAGAACTATGCATGTTACTCTTATTAGTAACACATCTATGATTATGGTTTTGAGCCCTCCTATAGCAGGAAACCAATTCCCAAACATTGATTCAGAGTCAAAACTATGCTAGAATGGTACATGTGTCAGTTTTCTCATGTCCCTTACAATGTCTTCAACCACTTGGTCTTGGTCATCTATTTGCAGGCAACAGTTGGTTAAGTTAAATTTTTTATATACCCCTCCTTTAGCTGCTAGTTAGTAATCTAAAGCCAGTCTATCCTGGTAGATGGCATTTCTCATCTTGATCTCCTTCCATGCCAGCAGTTAAAGCCTGTCCAGTTATTTTGGTCAGGGTTTCCAGGACAGCTTGCAATCCAGTAATTTGATTAATCATGTAGATTGTAGTATGACAGCCCATGAGCCTTGTATTGTATGGGCTTTTTGCCTGGCCCATAGTATTGTATTATTCTTTCCAGTGGCCATTTATTATCTTTTCAGTCTCCTATAACTAAGCTTTGCTTGTCCATGAATAATACACAGGAAAACCTAACATGTCCCCAGTTTTTATAGGTAATAGAGAGAAAGAGGGCTTGATGGTGCCAAGGATACAACTGCTTATCCATTGGTCTGGCAATTTGATGTAGACACTGTGCCCACATATTCAGTATAAACCAGGAGGTACTATTCAGTCCTGGTGGAGTTTCAGGTGGGTCCGGACCACCTGTTTGGTGGGAAACATTTGGAAAGTGTTAGCCTCTGTTCCGTTTAAACTCCACCAAATGACAGTTTTACTCTTTTTATTGTATAGTTTCTGCCCCGAACAGTCCAGCTTCCCCACTGGGACCATCATATCCCTTCCTATTCTGGCCAGAGAATATTGTCCAATGGCAAAGATTTTTACAAACCAGAAGCTGTTATTCAGGCCTTTTTGTACATACGTTGCATTAAGGACATAGTCAGTAGGCACATGCTCAAATGCTTCCCATGGCCACCGGTCCCCCATAGTAGTTCCTCCACACACATAACAATAACGCACTTTCAAAGTTTTGGCCACATTCTCAGCTAACTGAACAAACAAGGATTTTCTTTCTGGGAGAGTTTTGGAAGTGGTTTAGTCAATATATCACAAAAGAGTCTGAAACACTGGGTGGGGTGATGGTCTCTGGATATTTCTCCCAATAAGAATGTTAACCACATAATCCATTGCTTTCTCACTAATTTCCATTACTACAGATTTCCCTTTTCTCCAAAGAGAATCCAGATGATTGGCAATTGTGAATTCTAATGGATCACAATGGCCAGAGGTGCAGGAGGAATTATTTTTACTTTTTGAGATTGACTGGGTTATATTTATTATTTTTCCAAGTGACCCAGATAACACATGACCAGTAGTCACAACTATGGCTGAATGGCCACTGTTTGACAGATGTATCTATGCTCTGCCATATAGCTTCTGTCCCAACTGAGAGAGCCACACCCTAGTCCTTTTTTTGTTACTATTGACAGAGGCATTAGCATCTGAGTTTATGGTGACCTGCTTAGATATTCCTTTCTCCTCATCTTTTGTAATTACCTTACTTGTATTCCCGAAGAAAATATGAGTTTTTAGCCTTATTTTGAATATGGTGGACATGGTAGGTTCAGATGGGTTATAACATACAACATATTGGTTGTTCCCTAGGCTGCACACTTGGCACTGGGTAGCATTACATAAACAAGTTTCTATGAGAGTTCCAGTGCATTCAAATTCACCATAGAATTATGGTAATGTTTTATCCTTCCTTAGTAACCTTACAAATGCACTGGGAACAACCCTTGGGTGGGAGATTTACATCTACAGGGGTGGCAAAGATAAAAGTTCAAAGTCCAAAGAGAAGGATTACCTGTCCCACAGAGGCAATCCTCATGCTTATTCCATGAGTTGAGCCATCAGATTCCAGGGTGTGACTGGAGAAGGGCTTGTTGTCTCAGTTCTCCTTATGGTAATCTCATGTGAGTTGTGGGGATCTGCCTTCATTTTTCAGGAGTCTGGTGCTGTTGGCTTCGCGGGGCTATGAGGGATCCACCCAGAAATTCCCTCAACTTCACAGCTGGAGTTGTCAGAATTATAGTTAGGGCTTCTTTCCACCTCGGTTATAGAGTGCCCATGTTTCCAACGTTAATCCAAACTCAGTTACCTGGAGAGAAAAGGTTAACTGGGGAGGATAACCTGACAAGGCGTCTTTTACTCACTTATTTAAACACCTTCTCTGCCACATTTCTCAAAGCCTGTAATTGCCAATATAATTTAGTTTCCCCTAATTACTGGGGAGTCCCTGGGAGTCCTCAGAGAATGAAGGGAGGCTTATAATAGAGGATCTCATAACGGGAATATCCAGAATTTTTTAATAAGGTGTACATCTAATCTTAAACAAAACCATAGGAAGGACCTGTAACCACTTTAATCCCAACTCCTGGCACTCTCTCCCTGAGTCTCTTCTTTATAACTCAGTTCATTCATTTCACTTTGCCTGAACTCTGAGGCTGGTAGGTGGCATGTAGTTTCATTTATTTCTAGAATTCTCACTGTATTCTGTACCAGATCAGCTACAAATGCAGGCCGATTGAGCCTACTCACAAAGGCAATCCATATCTAGGGATGATGTATCTTCAAAGAGCATGATCCACTTAATAGGATTTCTCAGTCACTGTTGGGTACGCTTCTACCCACCCAGAGTGAGTACATAACAGAACCAGAAGATAGTGGTTACCTCTGCACTTAGGCATCTCAGTGAAATCTGCTTGCAAGTCTTCAAAAAGTGCACTCCCATAAGCCTGGATTCCAGGTGGGACCACAAATCCTTGTCTGTCATGATGCTGTCTGCAGGTCACACAACGTTATGTCACTGTTCTTGCCAGTGCAGATACATAAGATATTTTTAAATACCAGCCTAACAATTTTTCAAGGGTTTCTTGACGAGGGTGGGAGGTTTCATGGACAGCTAAGACCACTGCAGGTCCTAACAGCTGCAGCACTGCTACCCACCTGTCTGCTGACACATACAGCATGAAGCATTTTATCAAGTCTGGTAGTCTCAGAGCAGAGATGGACATCAGTTTTGCTTTTAATTATGAGAAGGCCCCCTGCTGTTCTGAATTCTACTCAAACAGCTCTCTGGGATTGTGTGTGTGTGTGTGTGTGTGTGTGTGTGTGTGTGTATTTTCCAAAATTTAACCAGAACTGCAACATTAGGAATTCACAGCCTGCAGAATTCCACTGCTTCTATGTATTCCCACACTGCCTTTGATTCTTAGGCACTGGAATGTTACTGATAACCTGCTTTCTTTCTATTCCCAGGCTTAGCTGCCCCTGATGGATGGTAAATCCCAGGCAGTGCACCTGCTGTTGGCAAATCTGGGTCTTCCTTTGGAGACCTTGTATCCACAAGTCTCCAGAAATATGAGCAACAAATCAGTTCCCTGGATATATCAGACTGTTACTGGTGTTCCAGCAAAAGATCATCCATGTACTAAAGCGGCACACAACATATGTCCTTGGCAGGGAACCTCTGGAGGTCTCAGACTATCCCTCTCCAAATATGGTTGGAGAGTTTTTGAATCCCTGTGGAAGCCCAGTTCAGGTGTACTGTGTTGTTACATCTGACTGCAGATCTTCCCACAGGAAGGCAAACAGTTTCTGCCTCTCAGGGGCTAACTGAATACTGAAGAAATCATCCTTTAAGTCTAGGCAAGTGAATCAGCTTCCTCCAGCTGGCAACAGTTCCAGTAACATATAGAAATTTGGCAATGTGGGGTGCAAGGTCACAGTTATCTGACTGTTGAAGTGTAGATTCCACACCGGTATGTAGTCCTTGGTCCCCTGCTTTGGGACAGGGAGGAGAGGCATATTCCAAGGAGACTGGTTATGATACCACAAGATTTCAGGTGTCTGAGATGGACCTGGATGCTCTCAAGAGCTTCTCTTGGTACTGGGTACTGCCTTTGTCTAACTGGTAGTGCTGCTGGCTTTACTTTAATAACCACTGGGGTTTGGTTTACAGCCAACCCTTGGGGTTGTCTTCTGCACAGATCCATGGCCTTTGCTTGGTTAGTGTAGGAGTTAATTTTTCTTCCAGCTTAGTTAGGAAGAGTCTCCACTCCTCCTCCTTTGGGACTGTGAGAGCTATGATTATTCATTCCTGAGGCAGCTTAAGCTGCAAAGACACCTTATTAGTAAAAGTGATAACAGATCTTATTATGGTTAACATGTTTCCTCCCAAGAGAGGTAGAGGGCATCCAGCATATATGAAACTGATGTATAATCTTGTGGCCTCCCATAGAGCAGGTTTGTGGCAGACAAAGAGTCTATTTTTCTGAAACTTCGGTTGCCCCAATTATATTTATTGTCTTGCTGAACAAAGGGGCCATAGGTTGAGTCACCACTGAGTGTTCTGGCATAGTATTCATTAAGAAATTAATGTCTCGATCCCCACCTTTACTCTGATCATGAATGCTCTGGGGGCATCTAAGCCTGGTAGCCTTCAGTCCTTTGGCCTCCCTGCCAAACTTAACAGAGTAGTCTTATCTTTTATTGAGGCTTCTTGTTTGGGGCCACTCTCTTTGTCTACCAACTGAGGACACTCATTTTTCCATTGCCCAATTTCTTTACAATGGACACACTGGTTGTGCTGTAGACTGGGTTGATTTAACTGGGAGTTTTTCCTAGGAACCCTCTTGCCATGTCCCTTGGAAGTGGTTCCTCTGATAGCTGAGGTCAGTAAATAAATATTTCACTAGTTTTGTTGCTTTCTCTCTCAGTGGCTTACTGCATCTCTTTTTACAAATAAGTGATGGACAATTTCCATCAGTTATTTAAAATAGTCCAAAAGTTGGGCTATTTCCAACCACTGTGGAGTGTTCATGGCTATGAACACATACTGGCTTTTTTTGTTTGTTTGTTTTTTGTTTTTCTTTTACTTGTTTCTGATATCATCTGCACTCTGACTACCTAAAGTTAAGTTCATCATGCACTGATTCTCAAGGTTCTTACAGTCAAAAGGAGTATGCTTTTGGTTAGCCTTACATAGTCTTTTATAAAACTAAGCTAAACTTTCATCTTGCCCCTGCTTGAGATAAGAACTTTGTGTATATTTGTGGCTTTTTGTGCTACTTTTCTTACTCCCTCCAATAAAGTTTCTCTGTATTAAGTTAGACTCTCCTTGCACTCAGGGAAATTTGGGATCCACTGAGGGTCAGTTCCTGGTAACTGGGTCAGTACATACTCATGAAGATTTTGGTAATCTGCTGAAACATTCTCTTCCAAACATTCAGCTGCCACCTGGAGCACTCTTTGCCTCTTGTTAGTGACAAAAAGATACATGAGCAAATGTTGACAATCAGCCCCAGTGGGGTTATGAGTTATGTTGACAGTCTGAATCAGATCAATTAAAGCCTGCAGTCTATCAGTGTAAATAGGTTGTTATTTTTCCAGTATATAAGGTCGAATAAAGTGAACAGTATATATATGAAGACATGCCATTTTACCATATGTCCATCTTCATCTCATATACCACTGCCCTCTCAGGGGCATTTTTAGTCTAGCCTTGGGCCACAAACAAGCTGCCAGGGGAGGATAGCTCCCTGACAAGAGAACTGTTATGAGAGGAATAAGTCCTGAGGCCACACTTCCTTTTCTTCTACTCTGGTTGGTTTGGAAGGTTCAGACATTGTGGAGGCATTGAGATCTCTGTCTCTGGAGAGGGGAGACTCTCCTCTTGATAAAGAAAGTTATTGAAAGAGAGTCCTCTGGTGCCAAGTCAGCCAAAATCTTAGATGCCTGCATCCCCTGGTGGATGTAGCAAGATTCTCCATCAGGACCTGTCCATTTGCTACTAACACTGCGACTCCTTGTCCTCTTAACAACTGTGGGGGTTGAAAACTAACTGTAACCAAGAATCTATGTACAGAAATTGATCAAGGTGTCCTGCCCTGCTTTCAAGCTTGTGCCACACATTGGAGACAAAGGACCTATCCAGGCTTCCTTCTGTGGGCCAATCTTCTTTTAATTCAGCCAGGCTACCTTACAAAGAGTTTTACATTCTCTAGTGTCGTGGTGGCATTATAATCTTCACTGAATCCCTTCTTGAAATTCTTTAACATAGATCCAAATGGAGTGGGTTTACTCTCTGTCTTTCCCATCTTCCTCAAGCTATGTCAGAAACAGAAACAAGTTTAAGGCAATAAAATGGGCTTGCTGAATCACAAAATTAAAACCAAAGTGCCAAGATTGGCACACATATGCACACACATACACAAAAGCAAAACCAAGATGCTGACTCAGCATGTTCTGTCTTAACTGCACTGACAGCAGGTAAGCTATTCCCTGCTATACCATGTCAGCTATCAGATATTTGCTGGCTCCTAGGACACACAGAAACACAAACACATACATACATACACACACACACACACACACACACACACACACACACACACACACACAAAGAAAATCTAAACCAAAGTGCCTACCTTGGCACACCATGGGTGATCAGTCCACGCTTTCACTCAATGGGGTGAGCAGGTGAAACTTCAGAATTAATTCTACCACGTTTCTGATGTCCAGACTCTATGCACACAAGTTTCTTCTTGGGTTTTAGCCTTTCTGCCAGATCTCCATGGGTCTGCCTGGCTGTGCTGTGGAAGAAGGGGTCACTGGGTTCAATGCATACCCAGAATCACTGTCAGGTTCCCATCATCCAAGTGGGCTGAAACCCCTGTAGCAATGTTCTACAGGGCAGGGAAAAGCTGCCTGGGAGACTGTATTGTCTGTCTGCCAACCATAACTTGTTTCCCTGTCACGGAATCTAAAATGAAGCATTAACAGTTGAGAACAAATCTCTGAAGCACTGAAGTGAGAAAGGAAGTGGCTTTTTATTCATCCAGGAGCTGCACCCCAAACTGCAGCTTCTCGCCCCTTTTATAGGCTTACAATGCTAAAGAAAAAACAGGGTCAAAAATATGTCATTGTTAATTTGCTGAATGTCTGACCTTACAATCTTTTGGCTTCATTTATTTGCTAATTCGTATGCAGTGTGAGTGGAAACCAGTAGGGGAGGGGGGCTTACAGAGATATGAAACTAGCAAGAAGCTGTTTGCTGGCAGAGGTGTTTCCAGGTGGGAGCCTCATAAACGAAGATGTGAGGTCATGAACCAGTGCTGAGCTCCAGCCAATAGAGATAACATTCATTTGCAGCTCTTTCAAAGTTAATAGATAGCAGAGACACTGGGAACTAAAGAGGAATTCATTTTCCCCCCAAGTCTTTTGTACTTTATTCCTTTTTGTTTCTTCTTCATCCTCCTTCCCATCTGGAATGGGGAGGGAGGTAATAAAATTGAAGGAGGCAAGGGGTTCTCCTCTCTCAACATAAGGTAAGAAGATGGAATAAAGTACTTCTTTACTAATGTCTATAATTTACATATAAAATATAATAGATTCTATAAATTTGAAAGTATGATGATTTAAAAAAAGGTTTCAATATTTGTCAGGAAACTGGCCCATTGGAATAACACCTTTAGACTGGACAGTTTACCTTTCAGACTAACTTTTCCCTATCAGAACTATCTCCAGCAACTCCCTAGGAGACCAAGTCTTCAAAGACAGGTAAATTGGTATTTAGGAACATAACTCATGGTAGTCATTTTTAGAGAATTTTGAAGGTTTTTTTTTTTTTTTTTTTTTCTTTTCTTTTCTTTCTTTTTTTTTTTTTTTTCTTTAATTAATTCTTTCCCTTTTGGTGTTCATAGTTGATTTTATCAGGGAGCTCTAAGGAAAGCAAGGGTGAAGCCTATATAAGAGAAAACTACTACTTAATCTACAATGTTTCCATCCAGTTTACAAATAAGTTAGAGTGCTAATAATAGAGATCCTAAAGTGGCAGAAATTTATTTTTTTATGATCAAATAGTCACTAATGAAGACACCACATTTTGTTGTTGTTTCTTTTCTTTTTTTCTCATTTTTGTTGGGATGAAGACTCACTGTGTCACACAGGCTGCAGTTCAATGGTGCAATTTTGGCCCACTGCAGACTTTGCCTCCTGTGTTTAAGTAACTCACCTGCCTATTCTCTGGAGTAACTGGAAAAACTGGCATCTAAAACTATGCCCAGTTAATATTCATATTTATAGTGGAAATGAGGTTTCTTCATGTTTGCCAGGTTGGTCTCAAACTCCTGACTTTTGGTGATCCACCCCCTTCACCTTCTCAAAGCTGTGAGACTACAGGCATGAGCCATGGTGATTGGCCCATATACTTTGATCTTAAAATAACAATTCAAAAATAAATGTCACAGACAATATTTGGTAGATAGATTTAAAAGGGAAATATTTTGTCATTGGGAATAAACTATGATAGCACTTTAATTTATTTATACATTCAGAGATGTTATAAAAGTGTATAGGCACTCAAGAAGACAAAGACACACATTCGCAGTGCTCAGTGTCACATGTCTGCTTCTGCCAGTAACTAGAATTAGGGCTTCCACTATGTTGTAAGAATCTGGATCCATATTTGTAAAATAGGATGCAGTGAGCAGTTGCAGGCCCAGTGAAATGTGCTGCTTCTGTCATATCATATTCTTACAGTTTTCTTTCCTCAAAGAGTAAATGGTTAATATTTGCACTTGTAAAAGTTGTAAGAAAATGTTAAGGACAATTTTCAATGAAAATATTGTTTTATTTGAATATTTGTACTCAAATATTTAGATTATTCAAGGCTCTTATTTAAATTAATGAGAAAATTAAGCAGACAATAAATACAAACTCATGCCAATGTTGGTACTTTGCTCATGACCGTTATTTGTGTGTGTTATATATTAACATTGTCAGCAATACTTCTTTTGGGTGAAGAGAAAGTTGAGGAAATCATGCAACTTTTATAAAACATTTGGAATGGGCATGGGCATGGTAGCCCATTACTATAATCTCAGCACTTTGGGAAGTGTTATGACACACTGTGGGGAGGGACCTGGAAATGGTCTCTATTTCTGTAATAAAATCTTACTAAAAGTAGTTAATGTCTATCATAAAGCAGGTAATATAATCTGTACTGATGGTGAGCACTTATTAATTTTGTTCCATTTGGAATTGCCTTTGAGCAAGTAACCCTGTGTGAAATAGCTACCATCATTTTTACCCTATTTATTTGATTTTATAAATAAAGATGTTTGTTAAAGAATGTAGTTTAATTCAATCTTTAAAGTGCTGCCCACCACAAATGTTTTTGTTCTGTGTCCTCTTTCGGTAGCTTGTAAATTAATATGATGTCTTCCACTTATTATACAACACTCATATTAAATAAAACTAAATGCCAGAGCAGAGAAAGGTACATAGGCCCTAAAAATTTGGGAGTAATTGTAGCAAGCAAGTAATCTGTTTAATATGCTTTGTGCTTCTCTCAATGAGCATAATCCAGAGAACTGTGATAGCCGCCTGCCAGGTGCAGCATGGTGAAAGGCCACAGGAAGACATGCCCATCTGCACAGCAGTGGGATACCCTGAAACTAGTTTTTTTCCCCCATTTTGATGAAGATTAGGTAGAAACTAGTAATGCACTTTCTCTGTGATGCATGACTGAGGTTAAATGCAAATTTTATGTGTGACTGAATCTTTGAAGAAGCTGGAAGTGAAGTCGAGCATTGAGTGGAATCTCTGATGTGGGCTGCAGAGAAAAGCATTGCCATCATGAAGATGTGAAGAACATGGGGTCACATGTTTAGGACTATGAGCTAATAATAAGCAGCTGATTATAATAAAAGCCAAGCTGGCAGAGCTTGGATCTTGCCCATGAAGGTTCCATAACACAGGAGTAATGGGATGAACTCATTCTTAAAATGAGGCTCCCCTGGACACATGCATGTTAGTACTCAGTTGGTTATCTGTTTTAGTGCTCCAAACGTGATCCAGGTAAAATGTACACATCGACTTTTGTCCTCTTGTTATAGCTGGAAACTTCCTAGGATACTTCTTTTGGCATGTGCATACATACTCTCAATCTCTGCTCTGCTGACGCTATACTTATGCTGTCTGACTTTTCAATCACTTCAACACTTTCTGGTAGTCAATCCAGAGTTCCAGAAACCACTTACTTTTTAGACACCACCTTTTGCTACATACCACACTGGTGCATTTTTGTACTGAATACTTTACTACTCTACAAAACAGGTATATTGTGACAGAACTTACATAACGTTATAATAATATGTAAGTAAAGAAACAACTTTTTACAGAAACATTAAAAGTTTTGTTATAAGACAAGAAATAGTAGAAATCTTTTAACTCTGACTAGGAAACATTATCCAAGGATGAGAAGTAACAAAAATATTTAATTCAGTAATGGAATTATAATTTTGTATCCTCAACAGAGATCATTGTAATTATTACATCAGTTATCAAGTGCACATTTTTCTGCTTTAGCTAATTCCTGTTTTTGTTTTTGTTTTTCTAAAAACTGAACTCTCTCTGTGGAAAAGGTTTCTATATAGGGTTTTAATCCAGCTGCATATATGACAAACTACAGAGAGCAACTCCTGTACCACTGGCTCTCACCCCTTCCCTATACTGTGGACCATGATCTATAGTTCTTCTGTCCTGAGAGTCTCTGCAGCTGCTTCTCCCTGCTCTTGCCACCACATTCACCACTTGCATTGGTCTCCAAGCACCTTCTGTTGTATTTCCAATAAAAAATAGTAGTTTCCAGATTAAAAAACAAAACAAAACAAAACAAAACAAAAAAACAAAAAAACAAAACAAACAAAAAAATGAAACAAAAGTGAATCCTAAGTTAGGGGATTAGACTTCCAAAAACTTAGCTTACTAGAATGTTTTCGGTTTTTTTTTGTTTTTTTGTTTTTTTTTTTTTGGTTCCCATTGAGTGGCAACAAGAAGAGAAATGTTTCCATCTAATGTTTAAAAACCCTTTTTCTATATGACAGCAAGCTGCCTCACAAAGCATGTCCTCTGACATTCTTATCACTCTGCAATTGTGGGTCTCATCCACATTCCATATAGGCTTTGTTTAACCTCTGTAGAATTAGATAGTCGTCAACGTCACAGCACATGAATTTCATCCACAAAAGACCGCAATTATTTTTATCAAGCCTGATCTCTGCAGCAAATATATTAAGAAAAAAAAAAAGAAAAAAGAAAAACCTTGAGAGAAATTCACTAAATAGAATTTAGTAATACAGAAGACACTAACTAAATACATAACTGAATAAAAATTTCTTCTTTTTTTTTTTTTTTGCCCTCTGACAAAGTAGAATTATTCTTAGTATTTTCTCTGAGAGAGATAAAGACAATTTTTGTTTTGTGTTAAGAAGAAATAATTTAAGTGAAACTAGGAGAATACCCCCAAGGTTAAAGAAAATAACAAATATTAATTAGTCAATTAGGGGATTTCCTATTTTATATTATCCACATAGCATATTCTAATTCTTATATCAACTATCAACTGTACATTCATTTGTTCTCCATATGCAGTAGTTAGTATATTTAAACCTGAACTTAATCTAAGAAAATGTTTCCCATACATACCTCAAATCTAGCTGTAGGTGTAACAACTGTTTGAAGCAACTCTTGCATTACTGGGGGCCTGTCCTCTTTCTGGGGCTATGAAACAAAATTTTTAATGTTAGAGGTGCATTAATGTTATGCAAATGATGAGTAAAAATAGTGAGAATAAGTCTAATAATATGTAGAATAAAAATTAAAATGCTTATGCTATTCAATAGAGAATGAAGAAATAAGATAATGCATTGCAAAAATATTAGATTTTATCATTTAATAACTAACATTATTGCTGTAGAAAATTGTTTCCTTGAACTAAGAATACAATTCTAATTGCATAAAAACATGTACACATGAAAAGTAGGTCTTTATTTTTCCAGAAAAAATTCAAGTATAATATCTAGAGTAGTCAAGTTTCTTATTTCAATTATAACTAACATCTTGTTCATCTCATTTATTAGTTCTGAAACTTACATATGTAAATCATAAATGCTTTTTTACAACCTTTACAATTTACACATGTAAGGTGTCATTACTGAGAGACTATATTTCCCCATGAGAGTATGTGTCTCTTCTCCCAGCAACTAATAAAAGAAAGTATATACTTTTTAAATTTTATAGTAGATAATACACTGCTGCAAACACGAATTCTCTTCTGCATTCTTCTGTTGATTCTGTGTATAATTGAGAGTTGATTAGAACATGATTAATAAACTGGTGAAGACTGACTCTGCCTGAGTGCATAAAGTGATCTGACATATCCTCAGTCACAAGAAGCCTTTGAGCTGCTTTCTTAAGTACTGCTGCCACACTTGTGGCAGCTTTGCATTTGTTTTGAAGTAAGAATAATCATCCTGGTTTCTTCCAGATAACTAATTTCTGAAAACTTTGCAAATCAGTGTTACTAAAAGTGAGAAGGCAACAATTAGAATGTCTGTAAAATGGCATCCTAAGGTTTCAGAGTCACCTCTGATCTGTCATATCTCAAATCTGCATGGTGGCAAAATGATCATCTACTTCCAAAACTGATTTTAAAATTCTACAGCTATTGTATAGAATTGTTGGATATCAAACTTAGTTAAATATTTATCTATAAGTTAACTACTTCCAACTTCACCATCTCCAATGATAATTACTTTTAAAATAATAATTTTTTGCCATTGTTAATCACAAAATCTTAAAGAACCCTAAAAAAATAAAAAGGCAACATGACATTTCTTTGTAACTATCAATACTTCTACATGATTCCATAAATATTACCATTAATATTAAATAAAACATGTAGCCCCAGGAAATATCTAATAGCAGGACGTCTTGTTTATTGAACAATTAGCCATGTATGGTCTGTTATATTACCACTATTCTTTAAAACAGCTTGGAAGGGCCAACTCTTCCCCTTTATTAGGTCATAATGGACTGTAAACCTGGCCCTCAAGTCCATGTCTCACACCATATCTCTTGTTCTGAATACTTATTTTATGATAAGCTCCTCTTCTCATACAAAGCCCAAACACAGATGGTTAGAGATGGGTAAGAGACGAAGGTTTACATGTTTCTGATGCAGCAAGATGTATATACTTCAGGGGCCAGGTTCATGACCAATGTAATGGAGGTTAATGTTTAGAGAACTGAAAAATTTATAGCTATATTTGGGCTAAAATGAAGAGCAAGATTTGAGCTGGGTGCAGTGGCTAATGCTTGTAATTCCAGCACTTTGGTAGATCAAGGTGAGTGGATCATGAGGTCAGGAGATTAAGACCAACCAGACCAACATGGTGAAAACCCATCTCTACTAAAAATACGTAACTTTATTGAGTGTGGTGGTGCATGCCTATATTCCCAACTACTCGGGAACCTGATATAACAGAATCACTTGAATGTGGAAGATGAAGGTTTCAGTGAACTGGGATGCACCAGTTTACTTTAGCCTGGGCACTGCAGTGAGACTCCATCTCAAAAAAATGTCTAATTTACACTTTCACTAACAATTTAAAAGCATTCCTGTTACTTCTACACATCTTTTCCAGCTTTGTTGTTTCCTGGCTTTTTAATGATCGCCAATCTAAGGAGCATGAAATGGTGTTCAATATGGTTTTTATTTACATTTATTTAATGGAAAGTGATGATGACTTTTATTATATATTTGTTGGTTGCATAAATGTCTTTTTTTGAGAAGTAACTGTATGTATACTTTTTCCCCTTTTTGATTTCTTTTGTAATTTTTACATTCCTGGTATATTTGGGAAATTAGCCCTTTGTCTAATGAATAGATGGCAAAAATTTCTTCCATTTGTAGGTTGCTTGTTTATTCTAGTGGCAGTTTCTTTCACTGTGGAGAAGGCCTTTAATTTAATTAGATCCCATTTGTCAATTTTGGCTTTCGTTGCCATTGTTTTTAATGTTTTTGCCATGAGTCTCTTTCTCTGCCTATGTCCTGAATGGTATTACCTAGCTTTTCTTAGAGAGTTTTTATGGTTTTAAGTCTTTCATTCAAGTCTTTAATTCATCTTGAGATACTTATTCCATAAAGTGTACAAAAGGATTCCAGTCTTAGTTTTCTACCTATGTCTACCCATTTTCCCCAACACTATTTATTAAATAAGACATCTTTTTCCCATTGCTTGTTTTTGTCATATGTATAAAAGTGTGTGGCCGTATCTCAAGGATCTAGGACCAGAAATGCCATTACTGACCATATACCCAAAGGATTATAAATTTTTTCTACTTTAGAGACATATGGACACATATGTCTATTTTAACACTGTTCACAGTAGAAAAGACAACCCACATGCCTATCAATGATACACTGGATAAAGAGAATGTGACACATATACACCATACAATTCAGCTATAAAAAGAATGAGTCAATTTAATTTGCAGAGACATGATAAAGCTGGAAATTATTACTTTCCATAACCTGAAACAGGAAGAGAAAAACAAAAATTGCATATTCTCACTTATAAGTGGGAGTTGAACAATAAGAACACATGGTCATAGAGAAGACATTAGATATTTCTCCTAATGTTATCCCTATCCAAGCCTCCCAACTCCTAACACAAGCCCAATTGTATGGGGGTGTGTTAGGAGTTGAGGGGCTTGAAGAGGGATAACATTAGGAGGAATATCTAATGTAGATGATGGGTTTACGGGAACATCCAATCATCATGGCAGTCTATAACTATTTAACAACCTGCGCATTCTGCACATATATAGCAGAACTTAAAGAATAATTTAAAAAATATTAATAACCATTAAAGTACTCAACTATATCAACAGAATATTCTCTAAAGAAGACATATAAGAAACCAAAAATATATAATAACATTTTCATTATCATTAATTATTTAATGAATGAAAATTAAAGCCATAGTAAGATGTCATCTCAAAGCAGTCAGAATGGCTGTTATTTAATAGCCAGAAAAAAAAAGAAAGAATACGGTTGCTGGTGAAGCTACTGAGAAATTACTATGTTTCTGCACTATTGATGAGAATTAAGGTTAATTTAGCCACTTAAGAAAGTAGACTGGAGATTAATCAAATAGTTTAAATCAACTAACACTCCAAACAAAAATTCTGTCACAGGTTTCATGTCCAGAAAAATATAAATCATTAAACCCATAAGATGCATAATTTTATATGCTTACTGCAGCACTCCACAAAATTGTAATGAAATAGAATCAATCTAGTTGAGTTGAAGAAAGAAAATTAGTATTCATTTTATCAATGGTAGGTGAAATTTAAAAAATATATACTTATCTATACACCAAAAAGTAAAATGAAGCAATAAAAAAACAATAAAATAATGATCTTTACAGCTATATGAATGCAAACAAAGGCCATATTTATTGTAGTAACAGAACACAAAATGCCACATATTCTCACTCATAAGCAGAAGGTGAGCATTGAAAACACATGCACATAAATATAGAAATAATAGGCACTGTGAATATGTAGAAATAAAAAAACGGAGTCGTTTAAAAATCTAACTATTGGATACCATGCTGACTAGCTTTGTGATAAGATTCACACTGCATATACCAATATTAAGCAATATTCCACTTTAACAAACCTGGACAAGGCAAAAAGATGAGTGTAGACATGTTGCGTGTAAATGTAAAGTAAAAATAGACAGTGTAATTTTAATTTTAAATGCATACCTATACTGAAAAAAGCAGCTGCTTTAACATAGTTAGTGCATTGTATCTATTGTCAAGAGGAGGAGAGGGAGAGTGTGTGTATGTTAATGTGTGAACACAATATATAGTGTTATTTTTCTTTATATATGTTCAAATACATGTGCATATATATTTATATGTTTGAATATATATATTCAAACAATAAAAAATAAAAAGGTTTACAGCCCAGAAATTCCTTCTTATGTTAGTTTTAGAAGTCATTCCATATTAACACAGCCAGGAAACCCATCAAGATATGTAAACTGATTCAAAAGTATTACCTTATATACTAAACTTTAAAGGCAGTTTAATGTAGCTGGCTAATTTCATCCACTAACAGAGGGAGAATTCAGAAGTTTTCACACAACACAGTAAGAATTCATACCCTAAAAGAAAAATTTCCACAGGTTGTTAAGCTCAGTGTTTGCATTTTAAAATTAAAAACAGAAAATAATTTATATATTTAGCTCAGATCCAAATTCAATAATATATGGTCTCACATTGGCTGCAAACACAATGTAATAATATACAGAAAAGGAATGTTTGAAGTCTCATAGGTTTCCTTAATATCTATGTAAAAATGAGAACAAGGTAGATCACATACCTTTTCTTAAAATGAAAGAGAACCATTGTATAAATCTCAAATGCTTACATCACACAAAATAGGAAAATGTTAAGTTTATACTCTCAGGATCCAAGGATGGACATAAAGAATGTGAAACAGGTGTGGTGGCTTATGATTGCAATCCCAGCAGTTTGGGGCTGAGGTGGACAGATTAGGTCAGGAGTCCAAGACCAGCATTAACTATCATGGTGAAACCTCATCACTACTAAAAATACATAAATTAGCTGGCCAATATGACACTTGCCTGTAGTCCCAGAAACTCAAAATGCTGAAGAAGGACAATCTCTTGAACCTGGGAGGCAGAGGTTGAAGTGATCTGTAATCAGCCACTGGACTCCAGTCTGGACAACAGAGCAAGATTCCATTACAAATATACATACATACACACACACACACATATATATATATATATTTGTGTAGGTATTAAGGTAATATATTACTAATTGATTTTTATACATGTATGACAAACTTGGGCTGACAATGGGAAGACGCATTAATCTTTAGAAAATTTGCACAACGTATGCACGCCTCACAAATATATATACAGTAAATGCCCTTCAAGTTTTATACAACTTAACAATTATACATACATACGTGAGAAATAAACAGAAAATAAATTTATAAGCCAAAAAGTTTACAATGATGTTACAGTAATGATGAGTGTAATATCAACTACAGCCACCATATATTGTCTCAAATATTTTTGCATGAGTTTGACTGCAAGAAAAATATGAAAGATTCAGCAAATATCACTACAGAGAAACATCAGACACACACAGGCAAATAGAAGTAAGCAAATATCTATCCACATTTAAAGGAGACACGATGCAAATATGTACACAGCTGAGAATATAATTATTTCGTTCAAAAATAACAGCTGCCAGGCTCTATTCTTCCAGAAAACCATATCCATAAACACAGATTGAGTAGCACAGATATAATACAACTAGAAAACATACATCCTTTATAAGAAAAGAATAGCGTTGAGCTTTATAAATTGATTAACTCATCTATAATTTTATCAGGAAGTAAACTGTTGTAGAAAGGCCAGAAGAAAGAATAAAAAATGAAAAACTTTAGAAATAAGTTTCCACTCAAAATAATCAACATGGACAAATATCCGCACTAGAATACCTGTGTTTATAAGAAAGAATGTAGTTGATAACAGTACTGCTGCTAGCAAAAGAATAAGAAAAGGCATCATTGAAAAAGATAGTAACCACAGTTTTATATTAGCCCTATCATTTCTCCAATCAGTGCAGAGAGAGAAATTCGTTGACAGAAGGAGAGGAAAATGACCACACTTTTCTTGGACTTTCATTATGGTATGATACAAAACACTGGGTAGATCTCAGGGACTAACCTCCAGACTGGAACCTCTATCAGAATTGCCAGTTCCACACTGGCAAATAAAAATAAATAAACCTAAAACATGAAAGCTGACATATATTTAAAAATCAAATTAAAGTAACAAAACAGCATCAACACCAAAACGATGAACAGAAAAAAAAAAAAAAAAAAGTAGTAAAAAAAAAAAGAAGAGACCTCTTGGAATTTTTTTAATGTAGCATGAAGACACTAATGTTACTCGTCACAAGACTGGCTGGGCATGATGACTCATGCCTGTAATCTCAGCACTTTTGGAAGCTAAGGAGAAAATCATGAGGTCAATTAATTTAGACAATCCCTGGTAAACATGGTGAAACAACGTCTCTACTAAAAACACAAAAATTAGCTCAGCATAGTGGTGTGTGCCTGAGGTCCAGCTTCTTGGGGCACGCAGGCAGGAGAATCACTTGAACATGGGAGGTAAAGGTTGTAGTGAAATGAGACTACAGCACTGCCTGTCAAAAAAGTGAGATTCTGGAGCTGAAAAACACAATACGAGAACTACGTGAAGTATGCACAAGTTTTAACAGCCGAATTGATCAAGCAGAAGAAAGGATATCAGAGGTCGAAGATCAACTCATTGAAATAAAACAAGAAGACAAGACGAGAGAAAAAAGGATAAAAAGGAACGAGCAAAGTCTCCAAGAAATATGGGACTATGTGAAAAGACCTAATCTACGCTTGATAGGTGTACCTGAATGTGACGAAGAGAATGAATCCAAGCTGGAAAATACGCTTCAGGACATTATTCAGGAGAATTTTCCCAGCCTAGTAAGGCAGGATAATATTCAACTCCAGGTAATACAGAGAACACCACAGAGATATTCCTTAAGAAGAGCAACTCCAAGGCACATAATCGTCAGATTCACCAGGGTTGAAATGAAGGAGAAAATACTAAGGGCAGCCAGAGAGAAAGGTCAGGTTACCCACAAAGGGAAGCCTATCAGACTCACAGCAGATCTCTCGGCGGAAACCCTACAAGCCAGAAGAGAGTGGGGGCCAATATTCAACATCCTTAAAGAAAAGAACTTTCAACCCAGAATATCACATCCAGCCAAGCTAAGCTTCACATGCGAAGGAAAAATGAAGTTTTTTGTGAATAAGCAAGCACTCAGAGATTTCATCACCACCAGGCCTGCTTTACAAGAGCTTCTGAAAGAACCACTACACATATGAAAGGAACAAACAGTATCAGCCTTTCTAAAAAAAATTATCAAAAAGAGCATCAATATAATGAAGAATTTATATCAACTAATGGACAAAATAGCCAGCTAATGACAGTATTAAACTCACATATATTATTATTAATTCCAAATTTAAATTGACTAAATCCCCCAATCCAAAGACAGGCAATTTGAATAAAATCTAAAACCCATCAGAATGCTGCATCCAGATCCATCTCACATTCAAGGATACACAAAGACTCTAAACAAGGGATGGAGAAAGATTTACCAACCAAACAGAGAGCTAAAATAAATAAATAAAAAATAGAAGTTACAATTAAGCAACAAAGATCAAAAGAAGCAAAGAAGGACATTACATAATGATAAAAGGATCAATGCAACAACAAGAAGAGCTAAAGATCCTAAATATATACGCACCCAATACAGGAATACCTAGACATACAGGACTTATAAAGAGACTTAGACTCCCACATAATAATAGTGGGAGACTTCAACATTAATATTAGACAGATCAATGAGACAGAAAATTAACAACGATATTCAGGTCTTGAACTCAGATCTGGAACAAGTAAATGTAATTAACATTTATAGAACTCTCCACTTTAAATATACAAAATATACACTCTCATCAGTACTACATCATATCAATTTAGAGGTTTAAATGAAATCTTGGTTGGCTCCTTGTTTGTTATTCTCTTCCCTCATTTTCTTTCATGTCACCATTATTGAGGACAATTGTAGGCATACCCATATTTAGACTGTATTCTAGCCTGGGCAATAAAGCAATACCCCCATCCTCTCTCCCTCTTCCTCTTTCTCTTTCTTCCTCTTCTTTATTAAAAAAAATAAAAAAAAAAAAATAATAATAATAATAATGTTAGCCGGGCTTGGTGGCACATACCTGTAGTTCCAGCTACTTACATAGCAGAGGCAGGTGAATCACTGGAACCAAGGTTGCAGAGGTTTCTCTGAGCCAAGATCCTAAAACTACACTCCAGCCTGGGAAACAGAGTGAATGTCCATTTTAAAAAAAACATAAAAAGTTAGAAAAACATTTTCTAAATAACAGCAGAGTGAATTAAATTCTAGCATAAAATGTAACTATGTAGGCTTACAAAAATCAATAAATTTAATGAGGTTAATCTATGCAGGAAGAAGTTAAAATATTTTTAATAAAGCTTTTAATTGCTCCCTCTATATATATAATGTATGCAATGTATTATATTTACATAAAAATATTATATATAATATACATATAAATTATATTATATATTATATAAATATATAAATTATATAGTTAAGGTAATATTATATATTATATATTTATTATATATCATATTTAATAATTAACTATCTAATTAATAATTATTATAATTTAATATATGATTATATTATATATTATAATATGTAATATAAAATATATGAATTATATTATGTATCATATATAATATATTATATATAATATATGAATATAATATGTATATTATATGCATATAATATACATATATTATATATAATATATATTATACGTATATAGCATGTACATAATATACATATAATATAGGTATCATACATACATATTTTATAGGTATATGATATGTATATAATATACATAATATTATATAGATAATATACATATATAATACATATATAATATACGTATAATATATATTTATATAGGTATATATACATTTAATATACATATATCTAGATAATACACGTACATTATGCATAATATAATATGCATATGTATAATATATAGCATGTATATGTATATATAATACATGCTCTATATTATATATAATATATGCATATTATATGCATATTATGTACATATTATACACATATATTATACTTATATACATATTATAGATGTATGTTATATATAATATAAGATGTTATAGCATATACTATATATAATATTAAATATATAATATAATATAACATATGTATATAATATATATTATATATTATATATATGTATAAAATATATGTTTATTATATGTATGTAATATACATATAAAATATGTATTATGTATAATATACATTATATATGATACATAATTTATATATTATACTTATATGTATATTATATACATAATATATATTATATATTTTTATATATGATATATCATATGTATATAATCAACCCTGAAAGCATTAACACATAAAATAAAATTACCTGCAAGAGAGTTCTTAACAGCTAGCAGATTTGTCAGGAGAGACACTCCAAGTAATGAGTAAGTGGGATAACATTTGCATACTAATAAAATCTGTAAAAATAAACCTAGCTATTGAGAATAATGCACCCAAGAAAGCTTTTCCAAAAATAAAGAAAAGATATATAGTTTTTCAAATAACCAAAATCTGAGGGAATTTATTGACATAAGACTTATTTTATAAATAATAAAAATGAAGAAAATTGTTAATTTTTCTCCTAGAGTCCATAAAAGGCATGATTTCAAAGGCAAAAACTTCACAGTACCATACCTTCACCTGCCTCTCCATCCAAGAACTTAGAGGTATTGGTTTGACTTTTGCATGCTCAGGAAGATAGACTGCCTAGGTGAACTTCATTTGTCTAGAAAGCCCATGAAAATCTGTTGGAGATATTGAGAAATACGAACATTTTTACACTGTTGGTGGGAGTGTAAATTAGTCCAACCACTGTCAAAGACAGTGTGGCGATTCCTCAAGGACCTAGAAATACAGATTCCATTTGACCCAGCAATCCCATTACTGGATTTATATCCAAAGGATTATAAATTATTCTACTATAAGGACACATGCACATCAATGTTTATTGCAGAACAATTTACAACAGCAAAGACCTGGAACCAACCCAAACGCCCATTGATGATAGACTGGACAGAGAAAATGTGGCACACATACACCATGGAATATTATGCAACCATCAAAAATGATGAGTTTGTGTCCTTTGTAGAGACATAGATGAACCTGAAAACCATCATTCTCAGCAAACTGACACAAGAGCAGAAAATCAAACACCACATGTTCTCACTCATAGGCAGGTGTAGAACAATTAGAACACATGGACACCAGGAGGGGATCACTACACATTGGGGTCTGTTGTGGTGAAATAGGAGAGGGACTGCAGGGGTTGGGGAGTTTGGGAGAAATAGCATGGGGAGAAATGCCAGATATAGGTGAAGTGGATGAAGGCAGCAAATCACACTGCCACATGTGTACCTATGCAACAATCTTGCATGTTCTTCACATGTACCAGAAAACCTAAAATACAATTTAAAAAAAAAAAAAAAAAAAAAAAAGAATGCTATGAAACAACTGTGGGCCAAATTTGTTCAAATCAGATTTCAGAAATGAAAGCTTAATCACTACAGCAAAAGTTTAAAGGAACTTCTTTCATCAGACAGAAAACTTGAATTAGGTGGGACTATCTTCCAAGTTAAAACACTTTTCCCACATCCCTGTGGACTCCATTTTGGTATCACCTCTCATCACAGCTTGGGAGCTTTCTCTGTCTCTGTGTCTATATCTTTCTCTTTTTTTCTCTCTCTGCCTAAATAAATTACTTTCTGCACAACTCTTTGTGGTTATATATTTATTCAAACTAGCTCTCCACACTGGTGAGGGCCTCTCCCCCATTCTTGGGTGACTGAGAAACCAAAGGCTTGGAAGAACACATCTTATTGGAGAGTGACCTGAGCCCATCATCTACAATCCGGTAACTAAAAGAGAAGTCTTCAGGCAGAGAAAGGACAATAATATGTACATAAAAACAAGAAAATATAATGCTCACTGATAAAAATACTAAATAACTTGATGGGGTTAGCATTGGATGTGTAAATTACTTTGAGCAGTATGACCATTTTCACAATATGGACTCTCTCTAATCATGAGCATGGCATGTTTTTCCATCTGCTTGTGCCCTCTCTTATTTTATTTTATTTTTTTTATTTATTATTTTTTTTTTTTTTGAGCAGTGGTTTGTGGTTCTCCTTGAGGAGGTACTTCACATTTCTTGTTAGTTGTATTCCTAGGTATTTTACTTTCTTTGTAGCAATTGTTAATTAAAGTTTACTCATGATTTGGCATTCTGTTTGTCTACTGTTGGTGTATAGAAATGCTTGCAATTTTTGCACATTGATTTCATATTCTGGCCGGTCATGGTGGCTCACACCTGTAATCCCAGCACTTTGGAATACTGAGGTCAGTGGATCACAAGGTCAAGAGATCAATATCATCCTAACCAACCTAGTGAAAACTTGTCTCTATTAAAATATTTTTTAAAAAAATTAGCTGGGTGTGGTGATGCATGTCTGCACTACCAGCTACTCAGGAGGCTGAGGCAGGAGAATTGCTTGAACCTGGAAGGCAGAGGTTGCTGTGAGCTGAGATCATGCTACTGCCCTCCACCCTGTCATCTGGTAAGAGAGTGAGACTCTGTATCAAAAAAAAAAAAAAAAATGGTTTTCATATCCTTAGAATTTGCTGAAGTTGCTTATCAGCTTAAACAGACTTTGGGCTGCGACAATGGGGTTCTCTAAATATACATTCATGTCATCTGCAAAGAGAGAAAATTTGATGTCATGTCTTCATGTTCAAATACTCTTAATTTCTTTGATTTGCCTGATGGCCCTAGCCAGAATTTCTAATACTATATTGAATAGGAGTGGTGAGAGTGGGTATCCTTGTCTTGTGTCAGTTTTCAAAGAAAATGCTTCCATCTCTGGCCCATTGAGTATAATATTGGCTGTGAGTTTGTCATAAATAGCTCTTATGAATAACTTTTTTCACACAATTGGAAAAATACACCTTAAATTTCATACGGAGCCAAAAACAAGCCAGCATATCCAAGATAATCCTAAGCATAAAAAATAAATAAATAAAAAATAGCAAGCTGGAGGCATCATGCTACTTGACTTTAAACTATATTACAAGGATACAGTCATCAAAACAGCGTAATACTGGTAACAAAACCGAAATATAGACCAATGGAACAGAACAGAGACCTCAGAAAGAACATCACACAACTAAAACCATCTTATCTTTGATAAGTCTGTTGAAAAAAAAAAATGGGGAAAGAATTCCCTATTTAAAAACGGTGTTGAGAAAATTAGCTAGCAGTATACGAAAGTTAAAATACCTTTACATCTTATACAAAAAAATTAACTTTAGATGGATTTAAAATTTACACATGAGGCCTAATACCATAGAAACTCTAGAAGAAAACCCAGGCAATATCATTCAGGACATAAGCATGTATGAGGACTTCATGACTAAAACACATAAAGCAATGGCAACAAAAGCCAAAATAGAAAATGGAATCTAATTAAACTTAAAAGCTTATGCACAGCAAAAGAAACTATCAATAGAGTGAAATGGCAACCAATAGAATGGGAAAAAAATTTTGCAAGCTACCCATTAAACAAAGGAATACTACCCAGGATCTACAGAGAACATAAACAAATTTACAAGAAAAGAAACAAATGACCCCATAAGAAACCTGGGCAAAAGACATAAACAGAAACTTGCCAAAAACAATTAAAAAAAAAAAAAAAGACATTTACACAGCCAACAAACATAAAAAGAAGCTCATTATCACTGGTTAATCAAGAAATGCAAATCAAAACCACATTAAAGTATCACCTCACACCAGTTAGACGACAATTTAAAAATCTGGAGACAACAGATGCTGGATAGAATATGAAAAAAGCAGAATGGTTTTCCATTGTTGGTGGGAGTGTAAATTTATTCTGTCATTATGGAAGGCAGTATGGTGATTCCTCAAGGGAAATAGAAATATCATTTGATCCAACAATTGATTACTGCATATATACCCAAAGGTGTATAAATTATTCTATTATAAAGACTCATGCACATGTATGATTATTATGGTGCTGTTTACAATAGCAAACACTGGAATCAACACAAATGCTCATCAATGATACAGCAGATAAAGAAAATGTGGCACCTATACACCACAGAATATAATGCAGCCGTAAAGAATGAGTTTATGTCCTTTGCAAGGACATGGATGAAATTGGAATCCATTATTCTCAGCAAACTGACACCTAAACAGAAAACCAAATACCCCATATTCTCACTCATAACTGTATGTTAAACAATGAGAACGCATGGGCACAAAGAGGCCTGGGGTGTGGGGGCTAATGGAGCAATAGCTGGGGCTGGAGAGATTGAGGAGGGATAGCATTAGGAGAAATGCCTAACATAGATGATGGGGTGATTGATGCAGCCAACCACCACATAGCATCTGTATACCTATGTAACAAACCTGCATGATCTGCACATGTAGCACAGAACTTTATATCTCTATTATACATACATATATACAATAGAGATATACATACATATATGTGTATATACATATATATGTTGTATACATATATATGTATGTGTGTATATATGTATGTATATATATGTATATGTATATATACATGTATATGTAAAGATATACATATATATGTATATCTTTATAAAATAAAGAACATTTTGACACTGAAGTGGTGGTGTGTTATAATGGATATGTTTAACGTAAATTTTGAAAGAAAATCATTGCAAATAATAATGTCTGTATGAATTTTACAAGAAATATGGATTACAAATTACACATTTTAAAATAAATTTGGCTGCAGGAGGGAACTAAAAAACCTGTAATCCCTGCACTTTGGGAGGCTGAGGTGGTCTGATCATGAGGTCATAAAATGGAGACTATCCTGGCCAGCGTGGTGAAACCCTGTCTATACTAAAATACAAAATTTAGCCAAGCATGGTGTTGGGTACCTGTAGTCCCAGATTCTTGGAAAAATGAGGTATGGTAATGGCCTGAACCTGGGAGACAAAGATTACAGTAGGCTGAGATTGTGCCACTGCACTCCAGCCTCAAAACAGAGGAGAATTTGTAATAAATAAATGTAGTAAATGTATATATATATATACTTATAAATCCAAAATTAAAAAAATATTGTATATTACATATACATCTTATATATTTGTATATAAGTAAATACATAAATATAAGTAATAAACACACATTTACATATAATAGTAAATACATATATAATATATACAAATATAATGCATATTTATATAGCATATATAAGCATATTTATGCAAATATTGTATATATAAGTAAATACATAGGTATACATCTATACTTTATCTATGTATATACATTATCTATGTATACACATTATATATGTATACACTTTATGTATATACATATATATGTATATACTTTATATATGTATATACATTATATATGTCAATATGTATACATGAAATGTAAGTAATTATGCATATATATGAATTTACACATATGTAATACATATGCATTTACATATAGATGAAACTGGAAACCATCATTCTCAGCAAACTGACCCAAGAACAGAAAACAAAACACTACATGTTCTCACTGGTTAGTGAGTGTTGAACAATTAGAATACATGAACACAAGGAGGGGAACATCAGCCGGGCCCAGTGGCTCAAGCCTGTAACCCTAGCACTTTGGGAGGCCAAGGCGGGTGGATCACGAGGTCAAGAGATTGAGACCATCCTGGTCAACATGGTGAGACACTGTCTCTACTAAAAATACAAGAAATTAGCTGGGCATGGTGGTGCATGACTATAATCCCAGCTACTCAGGAGGCTGAGGCAGGAGAATTGCCTGAACCCAGGAGGTGGAGGTTGCAAGGTTGCAGTGAGCCGAGATTGCGCCATTGCACTCTAGCCTGGGTAACAAGAGCAAAACTCCATCTAAAAAAAAAAAAAAAAAAAAAAAAAAAAAAAAAAAAAAGAGGAACATCACACAATATATGTAAACACACATGCATATATTGTGTGATATTCCCCTTCTGTATATGTGTGTGTGTGTATGCACATATATATACATATATATATACACACATATAGATAGATAAATAGATGATAGATAGATAGATAGATAGATAGATAGATAGATAGACAGATAAGAAACAGTAATTTTGGCACAAATACAGAATTGGTGCATGCAATGATAATTATGTTATTATCAATTATTAACTTGCATCATCGCATATTGCCTCATATATTTTTACATGAGTTTTGATTTCAAGAAAAATATAACAGGTTCAGTAAATATCACTACAGAAAACATCATATATACATGAAAAATAAAATAAGAGAGGAAGAAAAAAATAAATGTCCAGGAAGCACAATAGAGAACAATTTACAAAGTGGCACTATTAATTCCATACAAATCAATAATTAATTTCCCTGGAGAGTGATGACAAAATTAAACAGTCACAAAGCTTAAAGAGGCTGAATAGATGGCATTGTCTTAAAGTCCTTCTTGTCACAGATTAGGAATGCAGCCTCTTCTTCTATTTTTGCTTAACATTTTCAAGAGAGTAAACAATCTACAGAAAGTTACACAATGGCGCAAACTATTCATCTGACAAAGTTCTAATGTTTAGCATCTATAAAGACTTTAAGAAGTATACAAAATCTAATGAAAAATGAAACAACTCCGTTAGCAGCTAGGCAAAGGACATAAACAGACTCTTTGCAAAAAAGTAGCTAGGAAACATGAAAACAAAGTTGAATATCACTGAGCATAGGAAAAAAGTCAATCAAAAGCACAATGAGGTGCCATTTCACACAAGTCCAAATGGCTGTGATTAAAGGTGAAATAATGACAAATGCTGGTGAGTTTATGTGGAAAAGAAGAAACAATTTCACCCTGTTGGTGGAAGTGTAAATTAAAACAACCTCTGTGAAGGAGAATTTGACAAGTCCACAGAGACCTAAGGGCAGAAATACCATTTGATTCAGCAATCCTATTACTGAATATATATTAAAAAAAAAAAAAAAAAAAAAAAAAAAAAAAAAAAAAAACAGAAATTATTCTACTATAAAGACAGATGCAAATATATGTTCAGTGCAGCACTATTTACAGGCACAAAGATGTAGAGTCAATATAGATGATCATTTATCTGGTCTATTACCATGATAGACAGGATTAAAAATTTTACTATGTATATGCCATAGAAAAACCTACAGCCATTAAAAATAATCACATTATATCCTTTTCAGGGACATGGTTAAAGCTAAAGGCCATTATTCTTGGCAAACTAAGACAGGGAAAGAAAAGTAAATACCTCATGGCCTCTTTTACACTTAGGAGCAAAATAATGACAACAACTGGACACACAAAAGGGCAAGAGGAACACTGCAGCCTATTAGAGATTGGAGAATAAAAGGAAGAAAAGACACAGGAACAGTTCATAAAGGTTACTAAGCTTAAAACCTGGGTGACAAAATATTCTGTACAACAAAACCACATAACAAACACTGTCTTATATAATAAACCCGCACATTCTGTACATTTACCCATGAACTTAAAAACATTAAGTGCATTAAGTTAATGTTTATATTAAAATACCCAGATTATGTGAACTCAAGATATTTACTTTGCCTATAAATATACAAAAGGTGGAAAGTGAAGGTATATAGAAGAAGATATTTGTGCAAAAATAGACCAAAAACAGAAGGCATATTTGTATTTAGTGAAGACAAAATTGAATTTATGTGAAAATAAACATGAGAGACAAAGAAGAATATTACATAATTTAAAAAGAGTGAATGCATCAAGATACCATGACTATTATAAATATATATGCACAAAATATTAAAACATGTAAATAAATAAACCAAATACTAATGGATCTCAAGGGAGAAACAGATTGCAATCCAATATTATCAGGGAACTTTTACACTTCATCATCAGCAAAGCATAAATTAAGCAGGTAAATTACACAACTTAAACTTCGCTTCAGAACAGATAAATCTATCTGGTTCTGCTTGCAGAACCCCATATTTCCAATCTCTTGCATAACCCCTATATTTTCTCAACTGCACATGACATATTATTAAGAACAAATTTTATTCCAAGGCCAGAATTTGAGTCTAAGAACATATTAAAATATAAGTCAAATTTGGTGGGTTTCCTCAACCCTATCACAACTCTATGAGAATTAAACAAATTAAACAATGAATAGGTCAATGAAAAAGTAAGATGGACGTATTTTTATAAATAAATACCTATATAAACAAACAGCACTATGCCAAATAAACAACCTAACACTATT
Organism: Saimiri boliviensis; assembly: GCF_048565385.1. Taxonomy (NCBI): domain Eukaryota; kingdom Metazoa; phylum Chordata; class Mammalia; order Primates; family Cebidae; genus Saimiri; species Saimiri boliviensis. The sequence goes on along the minus strand of NC_133471.1, from coordinate 13,800,676 downwards.
CTCAAAGTTAGCAGAATAGATTAAAACAAGAATAAAATAATTCAGTACTACATTACAACATATCAAGAAAATTGTGAAAATAGCCATACTGCCCAAAGTAATTTACAGATTCAACGCTATTCCCATCAAGCTACCAATGACCTTCTTCACAGAACTGGAAAAAAACACCTTAAACTTCATATGGAACCAAAAGAGAGCCCGCATAGCCAAGTCAACTCTAAGCAAAAAGAACAAAGCAGGAGGCATCACACTACCAGACTTCAAACTATACTACAAGGCTACATTAATCAAAACAGCATGGTACTGGTACCGAAACAGAGATATAGACCAATGGAACAGAACAGAGGCCTCACAGGAAAAACAACATACCCACAACCATCTGATCTTCGACAAACCTGACAAAAACAAGCAATGGGGAAAGGACTCCCTGTTTAATAAATGGTGTTGGGAAAACTGGCTAGCCATGTGCAGAAAGCAGAAACAGGACCCCTTCCTGACACCTTACACCAAAATTAACTCCAGATGGATTAAAGACTTAAACATCAGACCTAACACCATAAAAACCTTAGAGGAAAATCTAGGCAAAACCATTCAGGACATAGGTGTAGGCAAGGACTTCATGACCAAAACGCCAAAAGCAATGGCAACAAAAGCCAAAATAGACAAATGGGACCTAATCAAACTCCACAGCTTCTGCACGACAAAAGAAACAGTCAGTAGAGTGAATCGGCAACCAACAGAATGGGAAAAAATTTTTGCAGTCTACCCATCTGACAAGGGGCTGATATCCAGAATTTACAAAGAACTAAAGCAGATCTACAAGAAAAAAACAAACAAGCCCATTCAAAAATGGGCAAAGGACATGAACAGGTACTTTACAAAAGAAGACATACAGGAGGCCAACAAACATATGAAAAAATGCTCATCATCACTGGTCATCAGAGAAATGCAAATCAAAACCATATTGAGATACCATCTCACACCAGTTAGAATGGCGATCATTAAAAAATCGGGAAACAACAGATGCTGGAGAGGATGTGGAGAAATAGGAACACTTCTACACTGTTGGTGGGAATGTAAATTAGTTCGACCATTGTGGAAGACAGTGTGGCGATTCCTCAAGGACCTAAAAATAGAAATCCCATTTGACCCAGCAATCCCATTACGGGGTATATATCCAAAGGATTATAAATCATTCTACTACAAGGACACGTGCACACGAATGTTCATTGCAGCACTGTTTACAATAGCAAAGTCCTGGAACCAACCCAAATGCCCAACGATGATAGACTGGATAGGGAAAATGTGGTACATATACACCATGGAATATTACGCAGCCATCAAAAAGGATGAGTTCACGTCCTTTGTACGGACATGGATGAACCTGGAAACCATCATTCTCAGCAAACTGACACAAGAGCAGAAAATCAAACACCGTATATTCTCACTCATAGGCGGGTGCTGAACAATGAGAACACAAGGACACAGGGAGGGGAGCACTACACACTGGGGTCCGTTGGGGGGAAATGGGGTAGGGGCGGAGGGTGGGGAAGTGGGAAGAGATAGCATGGGGAGAAATGACAGATACAGGTGAGGGGACGGAAGGCCGCAAACCACACTGCCATGTGTGTACCTATGCAACAATCTTGCATGTTCATCACATGTACCCCGAAACCTAAAATGCAATGCAATGCAATAAAATAAAATAAAATAAAATAAAATAAAATAAAGAAAACTAAGAGTAGGATCACACATACACACACACAAAGTCAAAATGGACACATTATTTTCAAAGATAACTAAAGGAAAATAACTGAATACTCAAGCAATAGATGTATATAAAAATATTAGATATTGAAGTGAGAAGATAAACAGGAATATTGAAATCTCCAGAAACTCTGCTGAGAATATGGGGAAAATAGATAAGGTAGGTTTTACCAGAAGTTAGTTAATTATAAGCAGAGCTTGAGATTAGGTTATATATTGAACACAACTCAGTAAATTGGTTTTCTTGAACAGTAACTGCAAATTACTAATTGTTCTCTTTAACATAATAACTAATATGACAGCAATGCAGCAGTCATATTGACTACAATTGACAAGTATTGCAGTTGCTACAATCACCACCTTCTCAAGCCTCTGTATAAAATAAATCCCTATTATGCCACAAACCTGAGATCCTCTCTTAGTTAACTCACTTTCTCAGCTTGAGGCAGCCTTTAATCTCTTTCTTCTTTTTTGTCTATTAAACTTTCTGCTCTTAAACCTACTCCTCTCATGTGTCTGTGTCCTGAACTCTTTCTTGTCCATGACAAAAACCAGGGTATGTACCCCAGGCAACACAGCCATTTCCAGGTGTCTGCTGCCCGAGTGAGCAGTTCTCCAGTGCCTTCACCCATGCCTAGGATTCAGAAAGCATTCATAGCATTCAGGCTCATCAGGTAGAATTCCCAGTTTCCTCCATTGCCACTCTTTGGATCTGTGTCTTTTCTTCAACCACATTTGAGGTCTTATCTTCAAAGAACTGTTCAAATTATGTTGGTGTGGTAAAAATGGAGGTCTCTGTGAAAGGGACATTTAATGTCATTTAGACTCAGCTAGTCATCAATCTTAGCCCTAAATCTCCTGTATCTACCCAGCCAGCTGTCAGAGCCTGAGAATTGGGAAGTGGTTTACTCTAGGGATGGTGAAAATAATGTACCAACAAAAGTACAGATTTGAAAAAGGAAAGTTTGTTATAAAGAAAAAATGCTGTGAAAGGGTGCGGCAAAACACCTCTGCTAGAGAACTGAGCTCACCATAGGTGGATTTTCCTGAGGGTTATTTATGGACTTTAACAAAGAAGCTTAGGTTTGTAAAATCTAAATATGTTTAGGCATCGCATTCCAGAAATAAATTAAAATGTTAGTTACAATAAAAGTTGAAGGAATTCTGAAACTACATGCTGTCTTTATACTTTAGGAAAATTTGATTCTATATTATCAGGTAAGGAGTTTTGTCTCTTGGATGGCCTACTGATGTTCACCAAGCAGTCTTTGCTCTTCTTTAAATTCCTCAGATAAGATTTTTTTTTCTCTGGGTAGTCTGTTTTATGGTTACTAGGTGAGTTCCTGTCTTTTCAGTGTCCAGATTGCAGTTGCAGCTGCTGGAATTGTTACCTGAATAATGTTAAATAGAACCTGACACACACAAACACACACTCACACTTTCCCACACATTGAACCACTGTCAGTTTTCTCTTAACTGTGTACTGGAATTGTGCAACATTATTTAAAATATATCTTTTGGGAAAATATGTGTAAATGTACACTGAACATGTCTTCACTATCTTTGCAACTTTGCATTAATCTATTATTATGAAAAATTTTACAGTCAGCAGCAATGTATGCATTTACATATATATTCCTGTAATAGACGTGAAGAGGAAGACAAACAGTGAGACAGATAGATGTTGATTAGCTGCAGACATAAAACAAAATCCAAACATTTTTATTTGGTCTTTAAGAGGGAAGTGCTGATTGCAACGTGGAAAAGTAAGGTAATTTTTTTTTATTATTATTTTATTTTTAACGTTGATAAATATAGTGTTGAATAAAAGCTCATGAAAAGACATGGAATGTATACTATTTTATTACAAAGATGACACTTGACATTATCAGCTGTCATTTAAAATTTTATTGGAGGAAGGAAAGTTTTTAGAACTTATGTAAACAACAAACAAAGACTAAGAAGCTGTTTGTCAAAGAAATAGACAATTGACAAGTGTATATTCAAATCAAATGAGAAGCAGTTAGATACACTTTTTCACATGTCCAAAATTATTGAATTACATATGACCTTCAGCAGTCATATGTATTATATATGCTTCAGCAAAACAAATGAGGGCTTAATAAACTTGTGACTACACAGCAACTACAAAGAATGGTATAGGTTCTATAGTTCAAATTTTTTTATTAAAATGTAAAATATTTAAAATAAGTTTAAATGTATAAATGTAATACATAAAATTTGACCTCTGGACTTTTTGTGAGTGTATGATTCTTGCTTAGTTCTAATAGCTTCATGGCATTAAATGTCATTTATATTGTACACACAGATCTGTAGACTGTGCATTGGTGTGCTACCAATAATTTTTAACAGCCTTCATTATTATTTTTTTCTATTAACTGACAAATATTTATAAACACCTATTTATAATCTTGTTAAAATTGTATCAGTGGCTCATGCCTGTAATCCTAGCACTTTGGGAGACCACAGTTGGGGGATCATATGAGGTCATGAATTTGAAACTAGCCTGGCCTACAGGGTGAGGCATTGTCCATATCTACTATATATACACAGAAATTGTCTGGGTATGGATGAACAGCCTATAATCTCAGTTACTTGGGAGGCTGAGGCAAGAAAATTACTGATCCCAAGAAACAGATGATGCAATGAGCCAAGATAGCACCATTGCCCTCCAGCCTGGCCAACAAGAGTGAAACTGGGTTCTGTCTCAAAAAAAGAAAGAAAAACACATTGTGTCACTGGTCAGTGTAATACATTTTTTATTTTATTTTATTTTTTCCCTGTGGTTCTTCTTCCCTATTTCTCTCTCTAACTCGCTCTCATTTTTCTTTTTTTTTTTTGAGAGTCTTGCTCTGTTGCCAGGCACCAGACTGGAGTGCAGTCCTGAGATCTCGACTCACTGCAACCTCTGCCTCCCAGGTGCAAGCAATTCTTGTGCCTCAGCCTTCCGAGTAGATGGAACTACAGCTGCATGCCACCATTCCCAGCTAATTTTTGTATTTTTTTTCTTTTTTTTTTTTTTTTTTTTTTTTAGAAAAGACAGGATTTCACCATGTTGGCCAGGAAGGTCTTGAATTGGAGAATTGGATTTAAGTGTAATTAATTTAAGTAAGTGTATTTTCTAATGTAGTTGTTATTATTATTATTATTATTATTATTATTATTAATTTATGGTAAGAGCAAATAACATCCACACTGTGAATATATTTCAACAATATACCTTCAATAACTATAATCACCCTGCTATACAATGGATTTATTTACATTTATTATACCTATCTGACTGTAATTACAAATCCTTTGATAAAACTCTTCTCATTCTTTCTTTTACCCTCAAGACTCCAGTCCCTGGTAAAAATTAATTTACTCTCTACCTCTATAGTCTTCTATTTTCTTCTTTTATGACTTCTCATAGGAGTGACATCATGTGGTGTTTGTCCTTGTGTACCTGATATAGTTCACTCAACGTAATGCTCTCCAGGTTCATCCCTGTTGCTGCAGATGAGAATTTCATTTTGTTATAGCTGAATACTATTTCATTACATATATGTATCATATTTTTCTTATGTATTCACTGATGGACACTTGAGTTGATTACATAGCTTGGCTAATGTGAATAATGCTGCAATAAATATGGTAGTACACAGATCTCTTTGACATTCTGGATTCAATTCCTTTGGATATATGCCCAAAAGTGGAATTTCTGGTTAATACATTAGTCCTATATTTTAATTTTTGAGTAAGCTTCAAACTTTTCATGGAGGATAATGGATACAGTGATGTAAATGGATGTAATAATTTATAATCTCATCTGCAGTGTGCAAGGGTTTTCTTTCATCCATAGTCTTAGGTTTTTGTTTCTTCTTTTCCTTTTTCTTTTATTCTTTAAATAGTGATTATTCCAATGGAAATGTGGTGATGTCTCATTGTGGTTTTGATTTGCATGTCTTGTTTTTTTTTTTTTTTTTTTTTTTTTTTTTAGACAAGAGTTTCACTCTTGTTGCCCAGGCTTGAGGACTTATAAGCAATTGCAAACAAAAGATGAATTGGATAACTCAAAAGAAAAAATACATTTCTTGGTATAAGCACTTACTAAAATTGAATAATAAAAAAAGAAATTGATCATAAAAAAGAGAAGTTGTACATTATCATCCCTAGCAAACTAACAAAGAAAGAGAAAGCCAAACACTGCATGCTCTCACTCATAACTGGGAGTTGGGAAGTGAGAACAGGCAGACGCAGACAGGAAGGCCTGTTAGGGGCTGGAGGGCAAAAGGGAAGGAGAATGATAAAGCAGGATCACCAACATTTTGAAAAAAAAACAAAAACAAACAAACAAAAAAAACGAAAAACACTGCTTTAAATTTCAGCTCTCTTTCTAGGCTCATACATCTCAAGAAAATCACTACTCTTCTAATTACAATCAGCCAGAGAGAACAGTGAAACACAGAAAAGAGCTCAGACACAGAGGGAGGTAGGGGGAAGTTCTCTTGAGTAACAGCCAAACTTTTTAACCTTATGCAATGGAGTCCAGTAAAATAGTGGTTCTTAATAAGAGCATTCCTATCCCTTCATGTGCACTAAAATTGGGAAGCAAAAAGCAGACTCAAGGGATATGCCTGCAGCTGCAGAAAGATGCATGGGAACAAATACAAAAGTCTTTCTCCTAGATAAGCACAGCAAAGAGATACAGAGCAGTCCAAGCTTCTGATAAACCCTTCTACGCTCAATTCTTAAAAACCCTTAGTCTGTAAGAGAATGTGGCTCTGAACTAACTTGGCCACTCTTAGTTTTATTTTAAATAAACCTGTCCCTCTTTTCTGTTGAGCCATCTGTTCTCCCTATTCAGAGCCAGAGTAGCCCACCTTCTTTAAGGGTCCAGCAGCAAGGCTGCTGTGAACTTTGGGTGAACTACAAGAGAAGAGAAACCATAATAGAATAATGTGTATGTCTCCAACAAGAGCAGTCAAATCTAGTGAAAGATAACCAGCTTTCACTGACATTGCTGCACAATCGTTGTTAGCTGAGGTATATTAACTGAAGTATGAGAATTATAACCACAGACTTTTCTGGGTACTACACACTGCCTCTGCTATATCCTTTATGAACATATAAAATAAAATATGTTGAGGCAGGCCAGGGCTGGAGAAACTGATATTTTCACATACCCGGACCACCTGGACTCACTTTTTTCTGTGCCTGGCTTTGTGTTTTTCTTAATCCCCCACAGTTCCATTTTAGGTCTTTGAATGCTTGTGCAGCATGGGACAAAGGACACATCAGACATGGCACCTGGAAAAGGAACTTGAGCATGGGAACAAGAAACAGAAAAGGGTAAGGTGAGGGGATGATTGATACCCTAGGGAGAAATAATAGTTGATGAAAGAATTGTGTGTCACTAGGCATAAAAGAGATAATTATTTATGGAGTAATCATTTGTTATATGTAGAAGTGCTGCTCACCCTCCTTAAGGGCTGGAGATATTGTGTAATTTAATTAAAGAGCAGCCAGAGGATTTTCTAATATTTGTGCAGCAGATTTGCCAATGGTTTCTAGAATAGGACGTGGTTACTTTAGCTACCTGGATTAGAGTAGGTCAGCAGTTACATAGCAAATACACAGCTGGGGAACTTCAGATAATGCCATTTTATGCTTCTGCTATTGGGTCTTTGTTTAGGGATGCTTTAGACCCCATTATGAAGCAGACAAGTTTAAGAGAAAACAGTTCTTCAGCAAATCGGCTTAAAATGCAATTTTCTTTATTGTATTAGTGTAATATGTTTTTATCACTTAACTTTAGGATATTTAGACCAATAGGATTGTATTACTGCCATTTCTGACACACTGAGGGGAGTTCAGGCTTTCTTGGCATATCTTAAAGGTAGAGACAAGTGAAGGTGCCAAGACAGCTGAACCTTCTTCCCCAACTATGGAATTTCTTCTGCCACTCCCAAGACTTATTTAAAACTGGTTCATCTTTTGAGGAGAAGGGTGATGGAGACAGCTCAGAAGAGCCTCTATACCCCAGAGTATCAACAAGAATTAGAGAATAAAATACTAGAGAGCAGGATTGGTGGCCTCAAACATTTGCAGTTATTAATTTTGCTGACACAAATCCCAGAGGGCTCAGAAAAGAAAAATGCAAGGAACATAATATAACACTTTAAGGTCTCCCCACTGCATGCTCCTTTATATGGGACAATAGCACAAGGGGAGAATATTGAGGAATTTCAGGTTTGCCCCATGCTAGTAAGCCCAGATCCTAATAATCCAGGGCAGATGCTGATACAGCACAATCTGTCCTTCAAATTACCCAAAGATTTAAAAATAGTTTCAGCCTCTTATAGATCTACTTCCCATTTATGATAACTCTCTTGGATGCCTTGACCTCTAAGGATTTGTATAACCTTGAAAGAGCATTTTTGGACTTTGGAGATTATCAAAGATAGAAGTCTCATTACCATGATAGATGTAGTGAGCAGGCTGACTGCAATATGGCTAATGGTGTGAATATATCTATGGGTATGTTAGTGGGTAGTGGAAACTTATCCCTTACAGAATCAGGTCAGCTATCTGTTAGAGGCCTATAAGCAAATAAATGTTTGTGTTGCACAGACTTGGATGGCTCTTCCAGTCAAAGGTGAAAAGTCTCAAGAATTTAGTAAAATTATACAGGGATGTGAGAAACCATAAGCACAGACTGTATTGCTCACCTGCTTTAGAAAGTAGAATGGTTTAATGCTGATGCTGAAGCCAGAAATATGTTAGCAAAGAAAATTGCTTTTGAAAAAGCAAACAAAACATGCCAAGCTATTTTGTGACCATACAGGACTTCATTAGTTTTTGTGCAGATGCTGGTTTCATATATGTTTAGAAATTAACTTTACACTCTGCTTCTCTGGGTAAACTTCCAAGACAACATCCTAAAAAGAAATCTAGGAATTGTCTTCAGTGTGGTAAAAAGGAACATTTTGCCTGAAAGTGCAGGGCAGTGAGGGGGGCCACTGCCCCTGTAACTGTGGGGCTGCATGTTGGGTGCAGAAGTCTTATTTCAAAAGAATTTTTAGTACTACCTGGAGTTATAAATACTGATTACAAGATAAAATTTTAGTCTAGGCAAATGGAGATTATTAGAAATATATCAGCCATTAATGTGACAATGCAGTCCATTGGTACTTTGCAACCAGGTTTAACCACTGAAACTCCTATTCCATTAGATTATCATATTTTGGATCTTAAAGGTGCCTTTTTTTCCCATTCCCATACAACCAGATGAACAGGAATGTTTTACATTCTCAGTACTGTCCTCAAATTTTAAAGCACCTGTTAAATGATATTGTTGGCAAGTACTTCCCCAAAAAATGATCAACAACCCAACTTTGTTAGTACTTTGTGGCAGTGGCTTCATAATCTACTAGACAAAAATATAAATCAGCATATATCAGTCATTATATGGATGATATTCTTGTGGCACATTTATCTGAAAAAACCTTAAGGCAAACTTTTGGGAACTTGGAATTGGCCCTTACTCAGTATGGTCTGAGGGTGACACTAGAAAAAACTGCAAAAAAATGACTCCTTTTAAATATCTAGAAACCATAATTTATGGTCAATCTATTAATCCTCAGAGGCTACAGATTCTCCTGTGACTGTTTATGTACTTCAAATAATTTTCAAAAACTTCTCAGAGACATTAATTGGCTTTGTCTTATGCTAAACTTGACTACTGGCCAATTAGCATCATTTTTTACTATTTTGTGGGGGTTACCCTGACCCCAATTTCTCTAGAACGTTAACTGAAGCAGCAAAAATTGCTCTCAAACAAGTGGAAGAAACCACAGCTCAGACTCAGTTAACTCACATTATACCACAACTTCCCTTGGATCTAATTATTTTAAAGACTGTTCATACACCCACTGCAGTGATTGTGGCAAAATGTAACTCCCCTGTGTAGTGGTTATATTTGGCTAACATCCCTCCTAAGTATTTAGCATCTTACTACTTGAAGTTGCTTCTCTAATAGCTGAAGGTAGAGAGTAATGCTATCAGATATTTGGTAGAGACACTAATACAATCATTGGACCATATAACACCACTCAGCAAACATGACTGTGGCAAATTTCTCAGGCCTGGGGACTAGTGTTTGCAGATTTTACAGGATAGGTAGCATGTCATTATCCTTTATCTAAAATATTCTCATTTGTGCAATAGCACCCGTTCGTTTTTTCTAAAATTGCCTAAGCAGAGCCAGTTCTTTTAGCTCAATTAATATTTACTGATGGCAGCCGTTCAGAACAAGCCATGTATTTTATAGCAGGCATCTCTCAGGTGGAGGCTAAATCATTTACTTCTGCTCAGCAAGCTGAGCATTGTGCCATGTATATGGTTCTCAGAGATCACTCACAGGGAGTTAATATCTGCTCAGACAGCAAGTATGTGGTAGGAACCATTCAACATTTAGAAATGGCTCTCATTACCTCTGCTTCAGAAGAAATTATTCAAATATTTACAATTTTTCAGCATATGTTTCAGCAGCAAAAGTATTCTATATTTATTGGACATATCAGATCACATTCTAGTTTCCCAGATCCTCTGACAGAAGGCAACACAGTTGTGGACAATCTTGTCTCCCCATTTAGTGGGTTGACTTATTTTTAAGGCAAAGAAATCCCATGCAACATTTCCTCAAAATGCCAGTGCTCTGTACAGACAGTTTTCACTTACCAGAGAACAGGTTAGACAGATTGTTAAAACTGGCTCTATCTGCCAAACTTCCTTCCCAGTTCAAAATTTAGCTGTAAATCCTAACAGTCTTAAGCCAAACAACTGGTGGCAAATGAATGATACTCATTTGCCCGCTTTTGGCCATTTGCAATATTTACATTTGCTGGTGAATACTTATTCTGGTTTTATTTTCACCCAGCCACTCTCAGTGGAAGTAGCAAAACTTGTAATTTATTTTTCCCTTGCCACTTTTGCTACACTTGGTCTGCCTCATTGTCTTAAAAAAGATAATGTTCCTGCCTGTATTTCTGCTACTTTTGCTCGATTTTGTGCAATTTGGCTATTATGCATGTTAAAGACACTTCACAGAATTCAACAGGTCAAACTATTGCTGAGGGTGCTCACTGCACTCTGAAAACTCAAATGGAAAAACAAGAGGGAGGAGATTATAGAGAAACCCTGGCTACCCTAGTTTCCCTTGAACTGTATACCCTTAATTTTTTAAACTGTGAGAAATCTAGACATTCACCTGCAGATAGGCACTTTGCTTCCTGGGAAAGGGATGAGACTGTTGAAAGAACCTCCAAACAGGATGTTAGGAGGGACCAGACCCTGCTATAATGTAGAGGCAGGGTTATGTTTTTGTTTTCTCAGAAGGTGCAAGTTGTCCAGTGTGGGTCCCTGAACACTGCATTCCACACTGCCATGGACCATCAGGAATTGGAGACACCCTTGAGGAGACTGAATCTGAAAGATAAAAAGGAGGGACTGAGGAAAAAAATCCACAAATTTATGAGAGTCTCACCAACAATCTGGGGACAGATCAAACAACTGACCCTGTGAGCTGCAGCAACAATCACCAGCCAAGGCTACCAAATGCCTCATGAAATTATGTTCATAGCTATAATGGCAGGTGAGCTCTGTGGGAGGAGAGGTGTGCTGGGCATTTGTTCCAGAGATCCTAATTTTACAGCCAGTGATGTGGGCAGGTGGATCAGTTCCTGTGTTAGTAAATGACACATGGATACTTAAAGGGAGAGCTGGAGCTCTGGAGCACTCCGCATATTATGAAAATTATAATTAAACTGGACAGACAACTGACCCTCCTGTTTGCTTCTCCATGAAGAAGCAAACAGGTTGTATAAAGGCTTTCCAGAGTGGAAGGACTGTGCTGATGTGATCCCAAAAAAGCATAATCTTTCTAAAAACAGGACAATATAAGGCTGGTCTTACAATACAGTTAATCATGTTGGGTAACCAGAAGACATGTCATTAGGAGCATTCATCAGCAATGTTCTAACAACAAACCATGGGATTTTACAAAAGAAATTGTGGTATCTGATCACTTCCATGGACTGTGCGAATTATTCCAGCATATTCACAAATGATATTTATGGACTAAAGGCTTGTGTTCCTAGCTTTTATGTGATTGTAAGAGGGGAGACCAATATAACTCAATATAGAAGGGAATTTTATGTGTCTTGTATGAATTGTAATCTTGCTTCCTGTGTATCTACTTACAATAAGGAATGAAGTCTACCAGGATTAAAGCAGCCTGTATATGTTATGATTCCTGTCAATTTAACAGAAGAGTCGTATGAGCTTTGGCAGTATTGTAACACATAGAAAAATGTTGTCTCAGCCTAAAAGAGCACTGGAATTATTAATTTTTAATATCGTGGCATTGAAATAAATTATTGCCAGCTCTGCTGTTGCTGCCATTCCACTTTCTCAAACTATCCAAACAGCGCATTATGTAAATCAATTAACATCAAATGTTTCTAGGCTTATGGCCACTAAGGAGAATATTGATCATAGATTAGAGGCCAGACTGGCAGCTCTTGAATCAATCACTAAGTTTATAGGAGATGAGCTGGAGGCAATAAGTTTAAGACTGAGGCTTAGCTGTCACAGTAATTATATTGCTATTTATGGGACTACTCTAATTTGGAATTATTTTTGCTTAGAATTGACTTGGCTATGCGGGCTCTCTTTTGGTTCCATATGAAGTTTAAGGTGTTTTTTTCCAGTTCTGTGAAGAAGGCCATTGGTAGCTTGATGAAAATAGCATTGAATTTGTAAATAACTTTGGACAGTATGGTCATTTTCACAATGTTGATTCTTCCAAAAGATGAACATGGAATGTTTCTCCATCTGTTTGTGTCCTCTCTTATTTTGTCAAGCAGTGGCTTACATTTCTCCTTGAAGAGGTCCTTTATGTTCCCTGTTAGTTGTATTCCTAGGTATTTTATTCTCTTTGTAGCAATTGTGAATGGAAGTTCGTTCTTGATTTGGCTCTCTTTAAGTCTGTTACTGGTGCATAGGAATGCTTGTGATTTTTGCACGTTGATTTTGTATCCTGAGACTTTGCTGAAGTGGTTTATCAGTTTGAGAAGATTTTGGGCTGAGATGATGGGGTCTTCTAGATATACAATCATGTCATCTGCAAATAGAGACAATTTGATTTCCTCCTTTCCTATTTGAATACCCTTTATTTCTTTTTCTTGCCTAATTGCTCTGGCTAGAACTTCCAGTACTATATTGAATAGGAGTAGTGAGAAAGGGCATCCTTGTCTAGTGCCAGATTTCAAAGGGAATGCTTCCAGGTTTGCCCATTCAGTATGATATTGGCTGTTGGTTTGTCATAAGTAGCTTTTATTATTTATTGCATCAATTTGGTTATTCTCTCTTTTCTTTTTTATTAATCTGGCAAGTGGTCTGTCTATTTCATTGATCTTTTCGAAAAACCAGCTTCTGGATTTATTGATTTTTTGAAGAGGTTTTTGTGTCTCTATTTCCTTCAGTTCTTCTCTGATCTTAGTTATTTACTGTCTTCTGCTAGGTTTTTTTTTTTTTTGTTGTTTTTTTTTTTTTTTTTTATCTTGCTCCTCTAGCTCTTTCAGTTTTGATGATAGGGTGTCAATTTTAGATCTCTCCTTTCTTCTCATGTGGGCACTCATTGCTATATATTTTCCTCTAGAGACTGCTTTAAATGTGTCCCACAGATTCTGGTATGTTGTGTCTTCGTTCTCATTGGTTTTGAAGAACATCTTTATTTCTGCCTTCATTTCATTGTTTATCCAGTTGACATTAAAGAGCAAGTTGTTCAGTTTCCATGAAGCTGTGTGGTTCTGAGTTAGTTTCTGCATTCTCAGTTCTAACTCGATTGCACTGTGGTCTGAAAGACTGTTTGTTATGATTTCTGTTCTTTTGCATTTGCTGAGGAGTGATTTATTGCCAATTATGTGGTCAATTTTAGAGTAGGTGTGATGTGGTGCTGAGAAGAATGTATATTCTGTGGATTTGGGGTGGAGAGTTCTGTAAATGTCTATTAGATTTGCTTGTTCCAGGTCTGAGTTCAGGTCCTGGATACCCTTGTTGATTTTCTGTCTGATTGATCTGTCTAATATTGACAATGGAGATTCAACGTCTCTCACTATTATTGTGTCAGAGTCTAAGTCTCTTTGTAAGTCATTAAGAACTTGCCTTATGTATCTGGGTGCTCCTGTATTGGGTGCATATATATTTAGGATCATTAGATTTTCTTGTTGCAGTGATCCTTTTACCATTATGTAATGTCCTTCTTTTCTCTTTTGATCTTTGTTGCTTTAAAGTCTATTTTATCAGAGATGAAAATGACAACTCCTGCTTCTTTTTGCTCTCCATTTGCTTGGTAGATCTTCCTCCATCCCTTTGTTTTGAGCCTTTGTGTATCCTCGCATGTAAGATGGGTTTCCTGGATACAGCACACTGATGGGTTTTGGCTTTTTATCCAATTTGCCAGTCTGTGTCTTTTGATTGAGGCACTTAGTCCATTTACCTTTAGGGATAGTATTGTTATATGTGAATTTCATACTGTCGTTTTGATTCTACCTGGCTGTTTTGGTGATTAGTTGATGCAGATTCTTGATTGTGTTGATGCTCTTTTACCATTTGGTATGTTTCTGGAGTGGCTGGTACTGGTTGTTCCTTTATATGTGTAGAGCCTCTTTCAGGAGTTCTTGTAGAGCAGGTTTGGTGGTGACAAAATCTCTGAGTACTTGCTTGTTTGCAAAGGATTTTATTTTTCCTTCACTTATGAAGCTTAGTTTTGATGGATAGGAGATTCTGGGTTAAAAGTTCTTTTCTTTAAGGATGTTGAATTTTGGCCCCCAATCTCTTCTGGCTTGTAGGGTTTCTGCTGGGAGATCTGCTGTGAGTCTAATGGGCTTCCTTTGTGAGTAACCCTATCTTTCTTGCTGGCTACCCTTAGTATTTTCTCTTTCATTTCAGCCCTGGTGAATTTGATGATTATGTGCCTTGGGGTTGCTCTTCTTGAGGAATATCTTTGTGGTGTTCTCTGTATTTCCTGTATTTGAATATTGGCTTGCCTTGCTAGGTTGGGGAAGTCTTCCTGGATAATACCCTGAATTGTATTTTCCAACTTGGATTCATTCTCTTCATCATATTCAGGTACACCTATCAGACGTAGATTAGGTCTTTTCACAGAGTCCCACATTTCTTGAAGATTTTGTTCATTCCATTTTGTGGTTTTTTCTGTTCTTGCCTTCTCTTTCTATTTCATTGAGTAGATCTTCGACCTCTGATATCCTTTCTTCTGCTTGGTCAGTTAGGCTGCTGAAACTTGTGCATGCTTCGTGAAGTTCTTGTGTTGTGTTTTTCAGCTCCATCAATTCCCTTACATTCCTCTCTATGTTGTTCATTCTCGTTAGCATTTCATCCAATCTTTTTTCAAGGTTCCTAGTTTCTTTGCATTTAGGTTAGAACATATTCTTTTAGCTCACTGTAGTTTATTACTACCCACCTTCTGAAGTCTGATTATGTCATTTCATCACATTCCTTCCCCATCTGGTCTTGTTCCCTTGCTGGTGAGGAGTTGTGATCCCTTTTAGGAGGAGAGGTGTTCTGGTTTCAGGAGTTTTCATCCTTTTTATGCTGGTTTCTTCCCATTTTTGTGGGTTTATTTACCTGTTGTCTTTGTAGTTACTGTCTTTCAGATTGGGTCTTTGAGGGAGCTTCTAGTTTGTGGATGCTGAAGTTACTTCTTTTTTTTTTTTTTTTTAAGCTTTTCTTCTTACAGTCTGGCCCTTCTGCTGTAGGACTGAATGCTGAGGTCCTCTCCGGGCCCTGCTTGCCTGGGGATCACCTGCAGCAGCTGCAGAACAGTAAGAGTTGCTACCAGTTTCCTCTTCTGCTATGTTTGTCCCAGAAGGATGCTCGCCAACTGTCAGCCCATTCTCTCCTATATGAGGTGACTCTTTGGATCTATGGGCGTTAGGGAGCTACTTGAAGAGACAGTCTATCTTTTATTGGGGCTTAAGTCCTGAGCTGTGAGCTCCGTTGTTCATTCAGACCTGCTGGGCAGGTATATTTAGGTCTGCTGCAGCTGAACTCATAAAACACTTTTTGTTATCAGGTGCTCTATCCTGGGGAGTTAGGGCTTTATGAGTTTCTGTTGCGCTGCTGCCCCTTTTGTTTTTTCTTTCAGGTCTGTCCTGCCCAGATAACAGCTCACCTAGTCACTGTCTGCCTGCAGAGGCTTTGCTGAACTGCTGTGGGATCGGCACAGCTGTCCTGTGATCTTCCCTGCAGTACTGTTTATATGTGTGTAGTTAGAACTGCCTGGGCAATGGTGGCAGACTCTCACTGTTGTGACAGGTTGCTTTGGCAATGGCGGGTTGCCTCAGCAACAGCGGCCTGCCCCCGTAGTGGTGGAGAGTCTCAATAATGGCAGACGATCCTCCCCCACAAAGCTGGACAGTGCCTGGTTCAGCTGTTCGTGCTGTGAAACGCTCAACCCAGAGAGTTTTCAATTACTGATTTTGTTGTCATTGTTGTTTTTGGGGGTGGGGAGTGGGACCAACTGAGCCTGATCACCTGGCTCCCTGACTCAGAGTCTTTATTAATTTTTTTTTTTTTTAAGTTGAATGACCTAGAGTTCCAGTTGCTTGTTGAAAAGGTGCCAGGATCTCCCATGTTGCGACTCACTGAGTCGGCTCAAACAGCGGTGCTGAGGCCCCTGGCAGATTTTTTGCCTAGGAATCTCCTGGCCTGGCTTGCTATTTCAGATGAATGGGCAACTCTGCCATCTCAGTGCTCCGATTGCCAGCTAAGAGGGCTCCCAGACCAGTAGCTTTTGTACGGAGAACTGCCTCAACAGGGCGTGGTCAAAGCAGCCATGTGGGCCAAATCAGCCCAGTGGGGGCCAAAACAGCTGCACCTACTGAAACAACAGCACTGGCGACCCCTCTGCCTGGGTATCTCCTGGTCTGTGGGCAATAAAAATTCATCTGGAAATGTGGCATCCACTCATCTTCTGCACTTTCACTGGGAGCTGAAGTTCTGAGCTGCTCTTAGCTGGCCATCTTCCCAGCATCCCCGGCCAGTATAACTTAACCAGTGACTTAATTAAATTACATCAGGAAATTGATAAAATACAACATGTTCACCTTGATATAGAGAACCCTACAGAAATAGCAAAAAAAATATTGAGTCAATTACATGAAGTTAATCATTTTGAAATTCTGAGGCATGCCTTCTGGCTGTTCATGGTATTTGTTTTCTGTGTACTCATTCTATTTTTGTTATATGCAGTAGTCAATATTCCTGGAAATCTAGACAGTAAAAACTTGCAAGCTAAACAGCATCATTTTAAATTACAGGCAGTAAAATAGGCATTAGAATTAGCGGTGTTTGTACAAAAAAGAGACACAAAGAATATCAGTCCAAGCAGAAGTTACAGGCTAAAGCTAAATAAGAAATGTAGGTGTATATGTTTCTTAGTGACATATGGTCTAATCATATTTGCAAGACCATTAGCCTTTAAAAATAACATTGACTGTGATGCTGGACCTAAAGGGATAGCTAGATAGTCGATGACGGGTAAGACCCTCAAAATAGAAAAATTTAAGACAGACACAGTCACAGTAAGGCCAGCAAATATTGGAGACATGTTTAGCTGGCAATCCCTCCTGAGGCCTTGAGAGTTACCCCACAATGTTGTAAATCTAGCTTGCCTTTATCGTAAGGGTGAAGTCTGCTATCGAATGCTGCTATGATATAAAATTTCTGTGTAGTCTGTTACTATTATCACATATTAATTTTATAAGTTAATATTTTTGTAAACTATCTTCTTAATTTTGTACCAATTTTTGTTATACTTACATATGCAGTAAGTATGGGAGGTTGTAGAGGGCCGCAGTAACCCATCCCCCTTTGGGGGATCAGCAGCAAAGCTGCTGTGAACTTTTCGTGAACTCCAAGAGAAGGAAAATCATAATAGAGGAATGTGTATGCCTTGGAGAAGAGCAGTCAGACCTAGCAAAACATAACCAGCTTTCACTGACCTTGCTGCAAGATAGTTGCCAGCTGAAGTATGTTAGCTGAAATATCAGAATTATAACCACAGGCTTTTCTGGGTACTGCACACTCCCTCTGCTATATGTTTTGTGAACATTTAAAAATAAAGTACTTTGAGGCATGGCTGGAGTGGAGAAATTGATACTTTCACTTTTCTGTACCACCTGGACACGATTTTATCTATGTCTGTCTTTGTGTTTTCCTTAGTTCACCACCATTCCCTTTTAGGTCTTTGAACCCTTGTGCAGCATGGAATGCAACACACATCATCTCTCTCCTATCTTTAATTTTTACATTTGGTGCTGAAATCTGGGATAGGTTTTGGGGCCAGAGGCTCTCTGGTATCTCAGGAAGCAGTGGGTAATGGCAACTCATCTTGACTTAACTTCTGAATCCTCAGAGTCTCTGATCGTCTGCCCATCTTTTTTCTCTCACTTTCTTTTCAAGCAATTTGTATGAGGAGGACAATTAACCTAAGGAAATTGTGAGGCTCAACCAGGGCTCTCAGAAACTTCATATCTCAGGAGTCCATCTCCTACAACCAGCAATGTGTATTTTGCTTCCAAACTGAAACATCCAAGATCAAACAGGCCTTTGCTGATTCCAACTGGAACTTCCAACACCAAATGATAATTCAGCCCACTGATAAGATATGTGTTCTCTTGGCTTTTTTTTTTTTTTTGTACCAGAGAAACTTCCATCTGCTGTTTAGGTCCTCAGAGCACCAAGGGGACTCAGCTAGAGAAAAACTTGGGGAGGCCCAGTGACTTCTGAGCTTCACTGTCCTTTTCCAAAAAGAGGATTCTGGGTCTGTCTCCTTTGTCTGGGGATGCCTAAAACAAAACAGACCACCCTTGGCTTCCTCTCACCTGTCACCAAGTGTTCCAAACAAACCCACATACCTATATTCTTCCCACTGAACTGTCCTCTTCACATATTTACCAAATTTGGTTAAAGGGGAAATTTAAAGCATTTAATTTTCTACTGCAATATGGCTTGGCTCCAATACAGGCTAGATAATAACAGCCAGTGTCCCAATAATAATACCTTTAACTTTCACATTCTCAGGGACGTTAACAACTTTATCAGCAGAAACAGCAAACATAAGGGTTTTCTTATATTCAGGCTTTCTTCTACTTTAAACTGCATCCCTTTTTATTCCACCTGTTCAAAAACTATTCCAACCAGTCTCTGCTATTTTCCCTCTCCAATAAGTGGACAGGGTTAACAGAATCGCTCACGTTCATGTCCTCTTCTCCATTATCTAGTTTGCAACAAATCAAAATCTTCTGGACTTTTAAAAAAAATACTTTTATAATCACGGGGAATTCCTGCATGTAAACTGATCCTTTAATTTAACCTCATAGCATTTATATGATTATAAACTTCACCCTAATTCTTAATAAAAAAAGAAGACTCAGCTTAATTGAAATAGATACAAGCTATAAGTATATTAAATAGGACCTTATGTTTATCTCTATGTAAATATTGTTTATCTGAAAAAAGTATTTTCTTAGTCAAAATTAATTTTCTCCACGCTGTCTTGCCACATTTAGTGCATACATAAAATACTCTAGAATAACTTTTGGTACCCTGGGCCTCCCTGAGGAAACAGACAAATTATCACTACTTCCATTTTGAAAAAAATATCTTCTTTTTTCCATAGAATTATAGATAAGTAAGCATTTCTCAAAATATTTTTTGTCTTCCAAATATGCGTGTTTATTAAGTCATAAAAACGGTTTTTCTAGCCCTTTTATTAAAGGTCCTTAACCAGAGGTCAATTATCCAGTTAGGAAATTAGCAAATATAAATCTTGTAAGTACTAGTTATTCATCTGGTTGTCTATGTGATTATATATGAATCTTGCTCAGTCACCCATGCTGGAGTGCAGTGGCATGATGTTGGCTCACTGCAACCCCCATGTCTCAAGTTCAAGGAATTTTTTTTCTCTCAGCTTTCTGAGTAGCTGGGATTACAGTCATGTGCTACTATGCCCGGATAACTTTTTGTATTTTTTTTTTTTTTTGGTAGAGATAAGGGTTTTATTGTGTTAGCCAGGTCAACAATCTCTTTATCTAATAGTGTTCCACCTGACTCTGCCTCCCAAAGTGCTGGGATTACAGGCATGAGCCACCACCCCTAGCCAAATCAAATATTTTCAAGAAAAATTTTAAGAAAAGTAATATTGTGCATATTGCCATTTTACCTCATTCTTCTATGGAAGCAAAATGGTGGGGTTTTATTATTTATATGTGCTTTTCCTAAATGTCCCAGTTAGCTGTGCTGAAATATACTAGTGCTGTGTATGGTTTAAGTTTTGATTCTTAGATATTTTCTCCAGCTCTGACACTGCTTTTCAAAGACACACAAAACTACGTTGCACAGTTAAAATTGTAACTACTTAAGGAATCAATCTGGGCATTGTTCTTAGTCTTAAATTTAATAGCAAACACAGACTATGTGTATTATAACTCTATTAATTTTCAAATGTTTTTCTTTGACATGTAAAACATTTTTTAATTAATACTTTTATTATACAATTTTATAAATCATCTTTTCAAAATAAATTTGTATAAAATCCAGCTTTCCAGAAACATTGATAGTCAAATATGTCAATGTACTAAATAAATTATTCACTTGTTCCCATGGGGAAGATTTATAGTCACCTATATTATTTTTTCCTTCAATGACTGGTTTGCTTTTCTGCATATATATTTCTAGCAAAAAAAAAAGGGTAAAAAGATGTTAAAATATAATTTATACTACTTCCTTCCTTAGGAATAAAAAGCCTTTTAAAGTGGGTATGCATATTAAATGTTTTCATTATATGCTTATCCCTGTTAAACAGTTTTTCTTTAAGTACGTCTAAATAGCAGTATTTATAAAATGTAGCTAGTACCATCTTAGTTACTTGACGTTCCTTCTCCCCCATAAAAGCCACTTTTAACATCATGGTGCTTTCCGGGATATAGTTTCTTATTTCAAAGGCTGTACTTATTTTTCTGCAGTTCATTATAGTATAGCCAGAAATACATGGAAGCAGCCATGCCTCTAACAATGCTGGAAGAAATTAAACTTCATCTGCATCTAGCACAAAATTAAAAACAAGAATATAACTTAAGAAGTTTTACATTAAAGTTATAAATTCCTAAAAGTTACCATTACAACATGTAATTAAAACTCCTAAACATGGATTTACATTAAAGTTGTATAAAACCTATAAAAAGGGTTTTTAGTTAAAATTTATAAAAATGCACATTTTGCTTAAAAATTTAAAAAATGATTTAAACAGATTGCAAAACATTGTAAAAATTAATCCAGCTAAAGCTCTTTGTGTAAACAACATATTAAGGGAACTAAAATATTTATTTTCTGTTTGTGTTTTTGTAAACTTAACACTGACATAAAATCATCAGCAGCTTTTCTTAACATGCTAGTCTACTCCTTAGAAAAACTTGTTATGGGTTACAACAGGTATGTTAAAAAAAACTTACTTCATGGTATAATCAAAATTAAATAAAATTTTCTATAGAATTTTATTATAATTGAGGTTAACATTAATAGTAATATAATGCAATGGTAAAATTTAACTATCTCTCTTAAACACAATTTTTATGTAATATAAAATGCTAATATGTGGTTTTTGCTTTTTCAGATTATCTCAACATTTACTAAAACAGAACAAAGAAACAGAATAACAACTTACAGCAATCTAAACTTCTATTTCATAATGTTTTGAAATTCTATTCCAGAATATCAATTTTAAAAATATTTAAAATTTAAACATATTTTATAGCCTTTCCAAAATCAACCTTTAGTCTCAAGGTTTTGTTTTCTAATCTCTGGACCCTGGGTGCTACACAGAATCCCTGGCCCATCCAGTAATAATAATAATAATAAGAAGAAGAAGAAGAAGAAGAAGAAGAAGAAGAAGAAGAAGAAGAAGTAGAGGGAATTATTTGGCAACATAAATTTGCAAAATAATATTTCTAACAATTATTTGTAAAAATAAAAATATCCAGTTTGGCTACAATCAGAAACACAATTTACATAAAAATCACCGTTTTTATGTCAACTGCATTTCTGACTGTATCCAAACTGTACGTTTTATCAAATGTGGAGTCCTGTCCCTATTGCTTGAATTTTTCAGGCTTGTCAAACATCAGATGGTTGTGAAAGTGAGGCATTATTTCTGCATACTCTCTTCTGTTCCATTGTTATATATCTCTGCTTTGGTATCAGTACCATGTCATTGTGATAACTGTACAGTCATAGTATAGTCTGAAGTAGGGTAGCATAATGACTCCACCTCCCCCCCACCCAGGGTTGTCTTGGCTATGCATGCAAGCTCTTATTGATTCCATATAAAGTTTTTTGGTTTTTCTTTCTAAAAATAAGATGTGAGAAATAACATATATCTATAGTTCTTATGTCCGAATATAGTTAAGTTCTTATGTCTAAATATGTATTATTAATTAGAAGGTTGTTCTGCTGTGTTATTGTAAGCCATAAAATTTTTTACTAATTCTGTGAAAAAAGTCAATGGTGGCTTGATGGGGATAACATTGAATTTATAAATTACTTTGGGAGGCAGTATGGCCATTTTCACAATATTTATTCCTCCCAAAAATAAATATGGAATGTTTTTCTATATGCTTTTATTCTTTCTTATTTCCTTGAGCAGTGGTTTGTAGTTCTCCCTGAAGAGGTCCTCCACATGCCTTATTAGCTGTATTCTTAGGTATTTTATTCTTTCTGTAGAAATTGTGAATGAAGTTTCAATCCTGTTTGTCTGTTATTAGTGTTTAGAAATGCTTATAATTTTTGCGCATTGATTTTGTAGGCTGAGGCTTCACTGAAGTTGCTTATCATTTGAAGGAAATTTTGTGCTGAGTTGATGGGTCTTCTAAATATACAACTATGTGAAACACATTCATTCTTTGTATACCTACTATATTAAGGGTTTTTAGCATAAGGGCTACTGAATTTTGTCCATGGCCTTCTCTGCATCTTTGAGATAACCAGGTGTTCACTCATTTTCAAGGGATCTATTCAAAGAGAACTACAAACCACTGCCTAAGAAAATAAGAGAGTACCCAAATGAATAAAAAAAAAATTCCATGATCATGGTTAGGGAGCATCAGTATCACGAAAATGGCATAATGCCCAACCCAATTTTTAGATTCAATGCTATCCCCATCAAACTGCCATTGACCTTCTTCACAGAACTAGAAAACACACACACACACACACACACACACACACACACACACACACACACACACGCACCTTAAATGTAATATAAAACTAAAAAAGAGCCTGCATAGCCAAGACTATCTTAAGCAAAAAGAACAAAGATAAAGGCATCACACTACCTTACTTCAAACTATAATGCAAGGCTACAGTAATCAAAACAGCATAATACTGCTACCAAAACAGAGATGTAGACCAATGGACAAAATAGAGGCCTCAGAAGTAATGCCGCATGTCTAAAACAATCTGATCTTTGATAAAACTGACAAAAAATAATCAATGGGAAAATGATTTCCTGTTTAATAAATGTGTTGGGAAAACTGGTTAGCTATGTGTAGAAAGCTGAAACTGGACCCTTTCCTTACATCTTATACAAAAATTAACTCCAGATAGATTAAAGATTTAAACATAAGACCTTACACTATAAGAAAGCTAGAAGAAAAGTAGGCAATACGATTCAGGACATAGGCATGGGCAAGAACTTCAGGACAAAAACACAAAAAGCAATGGCAACGAAGGCCAAAATAGATAAATGAGATCTAATTAAACAAAAGAGCTGCTGCAGAGCCAAAGAAACTATCAATAGAATTAACCAGCAACAAAAATAATGAAAAAAAAAAAAAAAAAAAAAAAAAAAAAAAAAAAAACTATTGCAATCTACCTATCTGACAAAGTGCTAATAACAAGAATCTACAAAGAACTTAAATAAGTTTACACACACACACACACAAAGAAACAATTCCATCAAAAAGTAGTCAAAGGATATGAATATACACTTCTAAAAAGCAGAGATTTTTTTTGTCCACAAATATATGAAAAAATGTTTATCATCATCAGCAATTAGAAAAATGCAAGTCAAAATCACAATCAGAAATCATCTCACCCCAGTTAGAATGGTGATCATTAAAAAATCAGGAGACAACAGGTACTGAAGATTATGTAAATAAATTAAAATGCTTTTAACTGTTGGTGAGACTGTTAACTAGTTCAACCATAGTGGAAGACACTATGGTGATTCCTTAAGGATGTGGAACTAGAAATACTATTTGGCCCAGCAATCTCATTACTGGATATCTATTCAAAGGATTATTAATCATTTTATCTTCATGACACATGCACTCATGTCTTTATTGTAGCATTGGTCGCAATAGCAAAGACTTGGAACCAACCCAAATACTCATCAATGATAGGCTAGATAAACAAAATGTAGCACATTTTCACCATGGCAGCCATTAAACAGGATAAGTGCATGTCCTTTGCAGAGACATGGATAAAGCTGGAAACCATTATTCTCAGCAAACTGACACAAGAACAGAAAAACAAACATGGCATGTTCCCACTCATAAATGAGTGTTGAACAATGAGAACACATGCACACAAGGAGGGGAACATCACACATTGTTCTGTTGGGGAGTGAAGGATGAGGGAGAGATTTCAGTGTGGCAGGGATAACAAACACAACATAATTATGAAGGCAATGAGGAAATAACTTTACTTTAGATGAAACATTAGTGGAATACACATAATTAACTGGTACTTTTATTACCATACACTGAAGCCTTATGCTCCAACATTACTCTGTGCCTCTCTACTATGTGAAAGTTTTAGAAACTGTTCAAAATAACATGGAGTAGAGTGTCTCTTCACCTCCTTTGCAGTAATTTGCTGTCAGTGGACATTCTACACGTAGGATGAAATGTAGAGTGTTTTTTTTTAATAAATAACTGATACTAATTTGTAAATAAAATATATCATATATTAATGTCTAAAATTAAAGAAATATTTTATTAAAAATTCAGCTCTATAAAAACACATTAATTTTTTGTTATGTTCACTGCATTGTGCAATTAATATTGCCTGCTTTGTCCAGTTAGATTAACTTTTTAGATTCTTCCCTGCCACATGACAAAAGAACATTGACTGGGCAGGGTGGACCACGCCTGTAATCTCACCACCTTTCTCTATCAAAAATACAAAATTAACTGGACATAGTTGTCCACACTTGTAGTCTTAGGTAGTGAGAAAGTTGAGGAAGAATTGCTTAAACCGTGTAGACAAATTTTGCAGTAAGTTCAGAAGGCACCAATGTACTTCAGCCTGGCAATAGGGAGAGACTCCACCTCCCTGTGCACAAATCTACCACACACACACACAAAAAAAAAAAAAGACAAAGAAAAAAAGAGAGAACATTACAAAGACCGGCCGGGCGCGGTGGCTCAAGCCTGTAATCCCAGCACTTTGGGAGGCCGAGGCGGGTGGATCACGAGGTCAAGAGATCGAGATCATCCTGGTAACATGGTGAAACCCTGTCTCTACTAAAAATACAAAAAAATAGCTGGGCATGGTGGTGCGTGCCTGTAATCCCAGCTACTCAGGAGGCTGAGGCAGGAGAATTGCCTGAACCCAGGAGGCAGAGGTTGTGGTGAGCCGAGATCGCGCCATTGCACTCCAGCCTGGGCAACAAGAGCGAAACTCCGTCTCAAAATAAATAAATAAATAAATAAATAAATAAATAAATAAATAAATAAATACAAAGACCATCTGTCTTCATTTAAATCAAGGTTTTTTTTTTTTTCATTAATCCTTTATTTCTGGGAATATGAAGTGGACAAAAATCTCTGAGTTACACAGTTGATGTGAAAAATTGACAAGGAAACATTTCTAAATACATTATTTTTTTATGTCAGTACATAGGTTAATCATTTTAAAACTTGGCTTATGCTGTAAAATTTAGCATGACTTCTAACCAATTTTAGGTAGCCAAGAGACTGAATTACATAAATTATGGCAGTTGACCAGAATAACAGTTTTGTTGTTCAAAAATTTTATGTTTAAAACCCAGAATAAATAGAAACCAAAAGAAAAATATTTTAAAAACACAGATTTTAATAGAACACATATTCTTTACTTTTAATGTTTAATAGTTCAATTTCTTGTTTAGATAAAAATATTTATAGAACAAATTCCAAAATATTAAAACCAATATGCTAAATTTTTTTATGTCATAACATGTGGAGCATAGTACACCCTATTTTATGTCCTTGGGTGTTTAGTGGTAGAATTTATTAAGTGAAGTTCCTAAAACTTTGTTTCATCTCATTCTAGTGAAGTACATATAATCAAAATCCACAGTACTTTGAGATACCATTGCATTAACATTTCTGACAGTTATGCTGTACAGCCACAATTTTTCTTAAAAGCAATAGGTTTTCTAGTATATTTCTCTATAATTTTATGCCATCTGATCTGGATATAAGATTTAATTAAGATATAAACTCCTTCCTAGTTTATATAATTCATATACACATATTTTTAAATTGATGTAAAATCTCTATGCCTATTGTTGAACAAAACAGACCATGATGTATGTTGCATAGCTTGAAGAACAGCAATTGGTTTATGCAGATTGGTTACAATATAATATGTTTTGATTTTTATGTAATATTTAAGCATTAGCATCAACCACTATGAATGAAAAGTGCAGTCTACATTAGACAAGCCTTATAAATACACTAACAGGGCTACTGATATTGAAAGCTTATAATCCAACTATGTTAAAGGCCTTTTCATTTGATTTATAGTTATTTACAATCCATGTTTCTCTTTTGGCCTAGACATAGATTTTGAAATTTCTGTTTCTTAAGGAGTACAAGAGGAATATGTGCAAATTAATTCTATCTCTGCATTACTCTGTATCTCCATAAAGTTACCACCTTGGGTGAATATGTCATGACGTCCAATTGCTGGTTCTAATAACCTCACAATTATCCTGGAGAGAATTCTTCAAAGGATCATCAACATATCCTCCTTTAATTTACCCATTAAATTTTTCTATTAAGCAAATGTCAATATGTGACACAATTCCTTGAAAGTACATGTGTCACATACTGTCATGTGCTTGATGGTTCAGTTTTTTATTGTCCACATGGCCAGGACAATGAATTTTTATTTACTATTCGTGAATTTAAAAGAGTGCCTTTGAAAAATAGTGGTTTAATGTTTTTAATTAAAAAAAAAAAAAGCATGAAGTTTAGCTAAGCTAATTTGTTCATTCTATCCTCAACTGATCTTTGCATTTATGGTCTCTATGAAAGCCTGCCAAACAGCTAATTTGTTCAATCTACCCTCAACTGGTCTTTGCATTTACAGTCTCTATGAAAGCCTCTATGAAAGTCTCTATGAAAGAGAGATCCAAGATGGCTGATCACTAACAGCTCGGGATTGTAGCTCCCACTGAAAGCGCAAAGAATGAGAGGACGCCACACCTTCACATGAATTCTTGTTGCTCACGCACCAGGAGATTCCCAGCGGAGGAGCCCCACGGGTCACCAGCGCGACTCTTGTGACCGGCGAGACGGTTTTGCCGGCGCCTTGGAGCGACGGTTCTTGGTGCAGAGTCGGAAAAGCACCATCAATCTTAACGCTGCTGATTTGGTCGGTGCAGTGGGTTGCTCAGATTTCAGCGCTGAGAATCAGTAAGTTGGACGTCCACTCAGAAACCTAATTACAAAGACGGTGAATTCAAAGACCACAGATGGATAAATTTATAACGAAGGGAAGAAAACGGCCAAAAAAGGCTGAAAATGCCCAAGATCAGAATGCCTCTCCCTCAGCGGGGGATCACAGTTCCTCATCAGCAATGGAACAAGGCTTGATGGAGAACGAGTGTGTTCCAATTACAGAAGCAGGCTTCAAAATGTGGATAATGAGAAACTTCTGTGAATTAAAAGAACTTGTTTTAACCCAATCTAAAGCAACTAAGAACTTTGAAAAAAGATTTGACAAAATGTTAACAAGAATACACAATTTAGAGAGGAATATAAGTGAATTGATGGAGCTGAAAAACACAATAGGAGAACTTCGTGAAGTATGCACAAGTTTTAACAGTCGAATTGATCAAGCAGAAGAAAGAATATCAGAGGTCGAAGACCAACTCAATGAAATAAAACAAGAAGACAAGATTAGAGAAAAAAGGATAAAAAGGAACGAGCAAAGTCTCCAAGAAATATGAGACTATGTGAAAAGACCTAATCTACGCTTGATAGGTGTACCTGAATATGACGAAGAGAATGAATCCAAGCTGGAAAATACGCTTCAGGACATTATCCAGGAAAATGTTCCCAGCCTAGTAAGGCAGGATAATATTCAACTCCAGGTAATACAGAGAACACCACAGAGATATTCCTCAAGAAGAGCAACTCCAAGGCACATAATTGTCAGATTCACCAGGGTTGAAATGAAGGAGAAAATACTAAGGGCAGCCAGAGAGAAAGGTCAGGTTACCCACAAAGGGAAGCCTATCAGACTTACAGCAGATCTCTCAGCAGAAACCCTACAAGCCAGAAGAGAGTGGGGGCCAATATTCAACATCCTTAAAGAAAAGAACTTTCAACCCAGAATTTCACATCCAGCCAAACTAAGCTTCACAAGTGAAGGAAAAATAAAGGTTTTTTGTGAATAAGCAAGCACTCAGAGATTTCATCACCACCAGGCCTGCTTTACAAGAGCTTCTGAAAGAACCACTACGAATATGAAAGGAACAAACAGTATCAGCCTTTCTAAAAAAATTATCAAAAAGAGCATCAATATAATGAAGAATTTACATCAACTAATGGACAAAATAGCCAGCTAATGACAGTATTAAACTCACATATATTATTATTAATTCCAAATTTAAATTGACTAAATCCCCCAATCCAAAGACAGGCAATTTGAATAAAAAACTAAAACCCATCAGTATGCTGCATCCAGATCCATCTCACATTCAAGGATACACAAAGACTCTAAACAAGGGATGGAGAAAGATTTACCAACAAAACAGAGAGCTAAAATAAATAAATAAAAAGCAGAAGTTACAATTAAGCAACAAAGATCAAATGAAGCAAAGAAGGACATTATATAATGATAAAAGGATCAATGCAACAACAAGAAGAGCTAAAGATCCTAAATATATACGCACCCAATACAGGAATACGCAGACATACAAGACTTATAAAGAGACTTAGACTCCCACATAATAATAGTGGGAGACTTCAACATTAATATTAGATAGATCAATGAGACAGAAAATTAACAACGATATTCAGGACTTGAACTCAGATCTGGAACAAGTAAATGTAATTAACATTTATAGAACTCTCCACTTTAAATATACAAAGTATACACTCTTATCAGTACCACATCATATCAACTTAGAAGTTTAAAAGAAATCTTGGTTGGCTCCTTGTTTGCTATTCTCTTCCCTCATTTTCTTTCATGTCTCCATTATTAAAGACAATTACAGGCATACCCATATTTAGACTGCATTCTAGCCCGGGCAATAAAGCAATACCCCCATCCTCTCTCCCTCTTCCTCTTTCTCTTTCTTCCTCTTCTTTATTCTTTTTCAAAAAAAAATAATAATAATAATCAAACTAAAATTTAACACAATAGTTGCATAAATATTCAATTTTATCCACTGTTTTCATTATTATTAATAAAATGATGTGAACAGTTAAGTATTTGAACAATATACTTGTTGTTTAGGTTACAAAAGTCAGAGGAGAAGACTTACATTGTAGTGATTAATGGGTATTAAGTTATGTAAGACATAAATACAAAACTCTGATGTGAGAATCAAAACCATTATAAATGAATATTGCTGAAGTGATAGGAGTTAACACCTATTTAGCTGTTTCCTCAAGAGTAAAATCTTTGCTATTGTAAACAGTGCTGCAATGAACATTCGTGTGCACATGTCCTTCACGTCCTTTGTAGGGACATGGATGAACCTGGAAACCATCATTCTCAGCAAACTGACACAAGAGCAGAAAATCAAACACCGTATATTCTCGCTCATAGGCGGGTGTTGAACAATGAGAACACATGGACACAGAGAGGGGAGCACTACATACTGGGGTCCATTGGGGGGAAATGGGGGAGGGGCGGGGGAGTGGGGAGGTGGGAAGAGATAGCATGGGGAGAAATGACAGATACAGGTGAGGGGACGGAAGGCAGCAAAGCACACTGCCATGTGTGTACCTATGCAACAATCTTGCATGTTCATCACATGTACCCCAAAACCTAAAATGCAATAAAAATAAATAAATAAATAAATAAATAAATAAAAAATCTTATGAGACCACCATCATAAAAAAAAAAAAAAAAAAAAAAAAAAAAAAAAAGAGTAAAATCTTACAATCAATCTTTTTATGATTCTGGACATAAGGTAAAACTAATATTGGTGTTTTGTTCAGTCTCCACTTTGCCAGGGGGAGAATTTGTCTTTTCCTGTGAAGGGAAATGAGAAAAGCCATTTAATTTACAAATATATTTTAAGCATCTTCAACGTGTGAAAAATAAATAATGGATCATTTTAAGCAATGATAAAGAATGTCATGAACCAAGATTTATAAGCAGAAAAACATATAGCATTTTCAGGGACAAACAGAAGGGAAGAAAAACACGGAAAGTTGTAATTGACAGAGATTTGTACAGGACATCATCAGTTAGGCTAAGGTTTATAAACTTTGTTTCTCTCTTGTATTTAAGGCAGGAAAAAATTTGGAATCAGATAATCCTGTCCTCTAAATCTGGACATATTTTGACTTCATGTTATGGGAGGAAGTCTTACAAAGAAAATAAAATTAAGCCTGCAAATAAAATACATCCTAAAAATCTTTTGACAAAAATATAGACCAAGAGAGACTTTTTAATAACAATGTCATTCAGCGTAGGATGAAAAAGGATAATCAAAACAGTAAGATTGAGCCTATGATAATTCATACCCTGAAGAAAATGAGACTTAGAGAATAAAATGAAATTATAATGAGCCTACTCTTCTTGAGCCATTTTTTACTCCCTTGTATCATTTGGTGGCATGAACTTCCAAGGTTTAAGTAAAGACTGATGGTCTAGATTATCTCTAAGAAATAGCTTTTATGAATGTATTTAGAAGGAGAAAGAATAAAAGAACATAGCAGATAGGTGGAAAGGTAAATAAACTGACATATAGAAAGATACTACAAAATATTTGTACATATTTTACACAGAATATAAACTTGTAAAATATATCTATAACTAGAAATATCACCTTGCTATACTAAAGTTCTGACTAATTTGGTTTTTAAATTAAAACTGATTCTAGTACCTACAAGTTAATCAAGGAAAAATAAGTATTTTTCTTGAGATCACCTTAAAATTTTCAATAACCTGAAAGCTTAGAAAAAAAAGACCAGTACTATTTCCATATGATTCAAGAGAAAGATAAGTAAAAAAAAAAAAAAAAAAAAAAAAAAAAAAAAAGAAAAGAAAAGAAAGCCTGCCAAACAGAACATTTCCTTACATTGAAACTGTCATTCCTCCACTCCACACAGCCAACCAGGCTGTCACAGGTGAATTGAAAGCTCTTCAAATGCATTGCTAATGTGACAGTAGGAGCCAGTAATTCCTGAAGTGGTTCCAAATTTTATACTAGAAAATAAGAAATTAACTACTCTAGGAGACAGATTCAAGATGGCTGATAGAAGCAGCTCAGGATTTCAGTGCCCAGCAAAAGCACAGAGGGTGAGTGGATGCTGCATTTACAGATGGAATTTTATTGCCCACAGACCATGAGATTTCCAGGTAGAGGAGCCCCAAAGGTCACCAGCACTGCTGCTTTGGTCAGCACAGCTCTTTTGGCTGATGTGGCTGTTTTGGGAAGCATGATTGTTTTGGCTGGCACCCCAGCAAGGCAGGTCTCCACACAAAATACACTGGTCGGGGCACCATTTTAGCTGGTTATTGGAGCTCCTAGGAGACAGAGGCGCTCATTCAACTGATAAAATAAGGGGACTGAAACAGGCAGCCAGGCCAGATTCCCAGACAAAAAATGCACCATCAATCTGACTGTGGCTCTTTCAGTCAGTGCAGTGGGTTGCTGCATGGGAAATCAAACAGATTCCAGTAGCTATTTAACAGGCACTTTAACACCTGGGAGACAGAGTCACTCATTCAACTGACAAAAAAAAAGAATGAGTTTTGAGGCAGGGGACCAGGTGATCAGGCTTGGCTGTTCCCACCCCCACAAAAAAACAGCAATCTGAAATGCTCTAGATTGAGAGTTTCACAGCAAGCGCAGCTGAACCTAGGATGGTCCAGCTCTTTGGGGAGGGGTGTCCACCATTACTGAGGCAGCCCATCACTACCGTTGCAGTCTGCCATTGCCGAGGCAGCCCACCATCACAGAGAGAGTCCATCATTACAGAAGTCAGCTTCCATTGCCAAGGCAGTTCTAACTATACTCGTATAAACAGGACCTGCAGGGAAGTTCACATGGCAGCTGGGCAGAGCCCATAGCAGCTCAGCAAAGCTTCTGCAGGCAGACAGTGACTACGCTGCCTCCTCAATGGACAGGGCAGCCCTTAAAAAAGGCAGTAGCATGACAGAAACTTATAAATAAAGCCCTGACTCCCCAGGACAGAGCACCAGGGAAAAAGGGGGGTAGTTATGAGTTCTGCTGCAACAGACATAAATGTTCCTGCCCAGCAGCTCTGAATGAACAAGAGAGCTCACAGATCAGCATTTGAGCTCCTATAAAGGACAGACTGTCTCATCTAGCAGCTCCCTGACCCCCATATATCCAAAGAGTCACCTCATAAGGGAGAGCTCAGACTGATATTGTGTGGGTATCCTTCTGGGACTAAGATAGCAGAAGAAACAGGCTGCAACTCTTACTGTTCTACAGCCACTGCAGGTGATCTCCAGGCAAACTGGGCCTGGAGTGGACCTCAGTATTTCTACAACAAAGGGGCCTGAATGTTAGAAGAAAAACTAAGGAAGAGAAAAAAATAAATTCATCAGCAACAAACTGGACATCCACTCAGAGACCCAATCTGAAAAGCAACAACAACAAAGATGGCAGGTGGAGAAATCCACAAAGATAGAAAGAGACCAGCACACACAAAAAAATAAGAAAATCTGAAACCAGAATGCTTCTGCTCCTACAAGGGATCATAACTCCTCATAAGCAAGAGAACAAGGCTGGATAAAGATTGAGTGTGATGAGTTGACAGAAAAAGGATTCTGTAGGTGGATAATAAGAAATTTCAGTGATGTAAAAGAACATATTCTAACCCAATGCAAAGAAACTACAACCTTGAAAAAAGATATGATGAAATGCTAATGGGAATAAACAACTTAGAGAGGAATATAAGTGAATAGATGGAGCTGAAAAACAGAACTTGAAAACTTCATAAAGCATACACGAGTTTCAACAGCCAAATTGACAAAGCAGAAAAAAAGGACATCAGAGGTTGAAAATCAACTCAATGAAACAAAACAAAACGGCAAGATAAGAGAAAAAAGGATAATGAGGAATGAACAAAGTCTCCAAGAAACATGGGACTATGTGAAAAGATCTAATCTACATTTGATAGGTGTGTCTGAATGTGACAGAGATAATGAATCCAAGATGAAAAATACTCTTCAGGATTTTATCCAGGAAAATTTTTCCAACCTAGCAAGGCAGGCCAATTTTTTTTTTTTTTTTTTTTTTTTTTTTTTTTTTTTTTTTTTTTTTTTGAGACGGAGTTTCGCTCTGTTACCCAGGCTGGAGTGCAATGGCGTGATCTCGGCTCACCACAACCTCCGCCTCCTGGGCTCAGGCAATTCTCCTGCCTCAGCCTCCTAAGTAGCTGGGATTACAGGCATGCACCACCACGCCCAGCTAGTTTTTTTTTTTTTTTTTTTTTTTTTTTTTTTGTATTTTTAGTAGAGACGGGGTTTCACCATGTTGACCAGGATGGTCTCGATCTTTCGACCTCGTGATCCACCTGCCTCGGCCTCCCAAAGTGCTGGGATTACAGGCTTGAGCCACTGCGCCCGGTGGCAGGCCAATATTAAAGTCCAGGAAATACAGAGAACACCACAAAGATATTTCTCAAGAAGAGCAACCCCAAGGCACATAATCATCAGATTCGCCAGGGTTGAAATGAAAATATCCAGGGCAGCCAGAGAGAAAGGTAGAGTTAGCCACAAAGGGAAGTCAATCAGACTCCCAGTAGATCTCTCAGCAGAAACTGTACAAGCCAGAAAAGAGTGGGGGCCAATATTCAACATCCTTAAAGGAAAGAACTTTCAACCCAGAATTTTTATATCCATCCAAACTAAGCTTCGTAAGTGAAGAAGAAACAAAAACATTTATGAACAAGCAATTACTTAGAGATTTCACCAACACCTGGCCTTCTATACAAGAGCTCCTGAAGAGGCAGTAAACACAGAAAGGAACAACCAGTACCAGCCACTCCAAAAACAAACCAAGTGGTAAAGAGCATCAACACAATGAAGAAACTATACCAACTAATGAGCAAAACAGCCGGCTAGCATCAAAAGGGCAGGATCAAATTCAAAAATAACAGCATTAACCCTAAATGTAAATGAGCTAAACACCCCAATTGAAAGACACAGGCTGGCAAATTAAATAAAAAGCCAACACTGATTGATATGCTGTATCCAGAACACCAATATCACATGAAAGGATTCAAAATGGCTCAAAATAAAGGGATGGAGGAAGATTTACCAAGAAAATGGAGGGCAAGAAAAAAAAGGAAGAGTTACAATTACCATCTTGGAAAAAATAGATATTAAACAAACAAATATCAAAAGAGACAGAGAAGGACATTTCATAATGGAAAAGGACCAATGCAACAAGAAGAGCTAACTGTCCTAAATATATATGCACCCAATATAGAAGCACCCCCAATACATAAAGCAAGTGCTTAATGACTTACGAAGACACTTAGACTCCCACACAATAATAGTTGGAGATTTTAACACTATGGTCAGTATCAGACAAATCAATGAGACAGAAAATTAACAAGAATATCCAGGACTTTAACTCAAGCCTGGGCCAAGCAAACCTAATAGACATTTACAGAACTCTCCATCCCAAATCAACAATGTATACATTCTTCTCAGCACTACACCACACCTACTCTAAAATTGACCACATAATTGGAAGTAAATCACTCCTCAGAAAATGCAAAAGAATGGAAATCTTAACAAACTGCCTCTCAGAACACAGTGCAGTCAAGTTAGCACTCAGAATTTAGAAACTAACTCAGAACCGCACAAGTCATGGCAACTGAACAACTGACTCTTGAATATTGACTAAGTAAACAATGAAATAAAGGCAGAAATAAAGATTTTCTTCAAAACCAATGAGAACAAAGACAAAACATACCAGAATCCCTGGGACACACTGAAAACACTATCTAGAGAAAAACATATAGCAATAAATGCCCACATGAGAAGCAAGAAAAGATCAAAACTGACACCCTATTATCAAAATTGAAAGAGCTAGAGAAGAAAGATCAAAAAAACTTAAAACTCAGCAGAAGACAAAAAATAACTAAGATCAGAGCAGAATTGAAGAAGATAGAGATACAAAAATCAATAAATCCAGGAGGTAGTTTTTTGAAAAGATCAACAAAATAGACAAACTACTATCAAATTAATAAAATTGAAAAGAGGGGATAACAATATATATGTAATAAAAACAATAAAGGGGATATAATCACAGATTACACAGAAATACAAATAATTATAAGAGATTATTACAAAAAAAAATCCATAAACTAGTAAACCTTGAAGAAATGAATGCATTCCTGGAACTTTGCATTCTCCCAAGCCTAAATGAGGATGAATTAAAAACGCTGAATAGATCACTAACAAGGGCAGAAGTTGAGGCAGCAATTAATAACCTACCACCCCAAAGAAGCCTAGGTTCAGATGGGTTCACAGCCAAATTCCACCAGACATACAAAAAGGAGTTGGTACTATCCTTCTGAAACTACTCCAAATAATCCAAAAAGAGAAAATTCTTCCAAAATCATTTTATGAGACCAACATTATCCTGATACCAACCCCGGAAAAGACTTAGCGAGAAAAAAAAAAAAAAAAAAAAATACTTCAGGCCAATATCCATGATGACCATAAATGCAAAAATCTTCAATAAAATACTGGCAAGCTGATTGCAACCACACATTAAAAAGCTTATCCACCATGATCAAGTAGTATTCATACTGGAGATTCAAGGCTGGTTCAGTATAAACAAGTCTATAAATGTAATTCACCACA
Organism: Saimiri boliviensis; assembly: GCF_048565385.1. NCBI lineage: Eukaryota > Metazoa > Chordata > Mammalia > Primates > Cebidae > Saimiri > Saimiri boliviensis. The sequence continues at coordinate 13,764,451 of NC_133471.1, read as the reverse complement.
TAAACAGAACCAATGACAAAAAAAAACAGAATTATCTTAATTGATGCAGAGTAGACTTTAGACAAAATTCAATAGTCTTTATGTTAAAAACTGTCAATAAGCTTGGTATTGACAAACCAACAGCCAATATCATACTGAATGGGCAAAAACTGGAAGCATTCCCTTTGAAATCTGGAACTAGACAAGGATGCCCTCTCTCATCATTCCTATTCAATATACTATTGGTAGTTCAAGCCAGAGCAATCAAGCAAGAAAAAGAAATTAAGTGTATTCCAACAGGAAAGGAGGAAGCCAAATTGTCTCTATTTGCAGAAGACATGATTGTATATTTAGAAGAACCCATTGTCTTTTTCCAAGATCTCCTGAAACTGATAAGCAATTTCAGAGAATTCTCCAGATACAAAATCAGTGTTATAAAATCACAAGCATTCCTATATACCAATATAAGACTTAAAAAGAGCCAAATCAAGAATGAACTGCCATTCACAATAGCTGAAAAGAGAATAAAATATCTAGGAATAAAACTAACAAGAAACATAAAGGACTTCTTCAAGAACTACAAACCACTACTCAGTGAAATAAGAGAGGACAGAAACAGATGGAGAAACTTTCCATGCTCATGGCTAGAAAGAATCAATATTGTGAAAATGGCTATACTGCCCAAAGTAATTACAGATTCAATGCTGTCTTCATCAAGCTGTCAATGACCTACTTCACAGAACTGGATAAAAACATCTTAAACATATGGAATTAAAAGAGAGCATGCATGGCCAAGTCAATTATAAGCAAAAAGAACAAAGCTGGAGGCATCCTACTACTGGACTTCAAACTGTACTACAAGGCTACAGTAATCAAAACAGCATGATACTGGTACCAAATCAGAGATATAGACCAATGGAACAGAACAGAGGCCTCAAAGGCAACACAACATATCTACAACCATCCGATCTTTGACCTACCTGAAAAAAACAAGTAATGCAGAAAGGATTCCTTGTTTAATAAATGATGTTGGGAAAACTGGCTGGCTGTGTGCAGAAAGAAGAAACTGGACCCCTTCCTGACACCTTACACTAAAATTAACTCCAGATGGATTAAATACTTAAACTTAAGACTTAACACCACAAACATCCTAGAATGAAATCTAGGGAAAACCATTGAGGTCATAGGCATAGTCAAGCACTTTATGACTAAACACCTAAAGCATTGGCAACAAGAGCCAAAATAGACAAATGGGACCTAATCAAACTCCACAGCTCTGCACAGCAAAATAAACAGTCATTGGAGTGAATTGGCAACAAACAGAATGGGAGAAATTGTTGGCAATCTATTCATCTGACAACAAAAGGCCAATAACAAGAATTTACAAAGAACTAAAACACATTTACAAGAAAAAAAACAAACTACCTCATTCAAAAGTGGGAGAAATATATGAAAAGACATTTTACAGAAGACATACATGAGGGCAACAAACATACGAAAAAATGCTCATCATCACTGGTCATTGGAGAAATGCAAACTAAAAATACATTTAAATATCTCACACCAGTTAGAATCGTTATCATTAAAAAATCTGGTGACAAGAGATGCTGGAGAGGATGTGGAGAAATAGAAACACATTTACACTGTTGGTGGGAATGTAAATTAGTTCAACTATTGTGGAAGACTGTGTGGCAATTTCTCAAAGACCTAGAAATAGAAATTCCATTTGACCCAGCAATTCCATTACTGGGTATATATCTGAAGAATTATAAATCATTCTACTATAAGGACACATGCACACAAATGTTCATTGCAACACTGTTTACAATAGCAAAGACCTGGAACTAACCCAAATGCTCATCGATGTTAGACTGGACAGGGAAAATGTGGCACATATACACCATGGAATACTATGCAGCCATAAAAAGTGAAGAGTTTGCATTCTTTGTAGGGACGTGGATGAATCTGGAAACCATCATTCTTAGCAAACTGGCACAAGAACAGAAAATCAAATACTGAATGTTCTCACTCAAGGTGGATGTTGAATGAGAACACATACTCACAGGGAGGGGAGTATCACATGTGGTCTATCAGGGGAAAATAGGGAGGGACAGCAGGGGTTATGGTGTTGTGGAGATATAGCATGGAGCAAAATGCTAGATATATGTAATGGGGAGGAAAGCAGCAAATCACACTGCCTTGTGTGTACCTATGCAACAATCTTGCGTGTTCTTCACATATATCCCAAACCCTAAAATGCAATAAAAATAAAGTCAAACATATAAGTAAACTAAAAAAAAACAAAACAAGAAATTATCTGCTCTTGAACAAGATGAGCACCTCCTGGCCATTCCCTGGTTGCACACTTTTCTATAAAACCATTTTTCATTTTATTCCAGAAGTTTCCTGAACATTTTCTCATTAGTCATTTTATTTTTGTAAATTCACCCAATACATTATAGGTGTTGCAGGTTTTATAATTATTTCATGATCTTCAGTTACAGAAGTAGACTCAACAGGAAGGCAAGATACGCTAGTAATTTTCTTTCAAATGGCACATATTATTTCATGGTATTAAGGAATGTCCTGGGCCAGAATTTCTTGCTAATGTTGAAAAGTAACATGTGTTGGATTTGTGCCATAGCTTCAGTCTTCCCAACAACATTATTAAAGTACTTTTAATAATTTATATCATAAAGGCCGAAAGTACTGAGAGAAAGACCCTTTTACAATTAGACTTGCATTTATTGTTTTTTAAATTGAGCATTATAATTTTACATATTTACAAAGTTCTAATTATATTTTGATTCATGCCCACAATGAGCAATGATCAAATTTTTAATTAGCGTATTGATAATTGCTATTTTAGACATGTATATTTTGTGTATGAAATATTTGGAATTTAAATTTCTACTTATTTTGAAATATAAATTCTTCATACCTGTAATCTCCCTCCTACACAGTAAAACTTTAGAACCTATTTCTTCGAACTTTATGTTTTAAACATTAACCAAGTTACTTATTTGTTTGCTCAGTGTCTTTCCCAGCCTATAGTAATCTGTCACTTTATTTCCTACCTTTATGAGATCAACTCTTTTATTTCCTACATGTAAATAAAAACATGGAATACTTGGTCTTTATATTTCTTGACTAATTTTACTTACTATGTCTTTTAAATGAAGCTTTCTTCTGAGAAGTGTTTAGTTAATGTATTGAAGTTTTTATAAAACTAAAATAATTACTCACCTAAAATTTACCTTAACTGTTACCACAATTTTCTGGGTACTTGGTATTGTGCTTTGAAAACAGCGAAATGAACAATGATGTCTTGAGAGTGTCTTAGGACACTAATATTGTACTATCTTTTACTTCCTGTCTTAACTCTGGTTTGTCTTTAAATTAATAAAAAATAATATGTATGTTTTATTTATTATTAAATAATTAGATTCATTAGAATAATAAACTTATTCTAATAAACAATTTTGAGGATCAACTCTACTCTAAGGACCAAAATAAATCAGTGATGCACTAATTTAATTTTAAAAATGTAAAGAAAGAAGTTGAAACAAACATCAAATGTAACTGATTATAATAATACACATTTTTGTAAGACAATTTGGAAACATTTAATTTATTTTTAATATTTACTTTTATTGTTTATTTAAAACAAGGGCCATTATAACAAAATTTACAGTAATGTTATAAAAGAGCAATAAAATAATAATATACACTGGAGGTAATATAAAACAGTGACATTTTGTCAGGTAGACACGAGTAAAGAAAAAGTAAGTTATCTACCATAAGTAATTTTGGGGGAATAACTTACTCAATCTTTGTAAGATTCAGTACATTTTGTGAGAATAAAGCATTTCTAAATTACCTAAAATAATTTAGACTATATAATTAGACTTAGTAGCATTCAATAAATATACCTATTAACAGTAATTGTTGAATGGGAACATAGAAGCACCAAAAGTCATAATATTATGGTAACCATGGAGCAAAATGCAGTTGTTTTGCAGATATCTATCAGGTTTCTATGTGCGTTATCTCTGTCTTAATTTATGTGAAATAAACAATGCCTAGTTTCTGCCCTAAAGAAGCTCACTGCATATACAAAGTAATGAAGCAGTAGACATGGATGCCACAGTACAGTGCTGATAAATCATAAAGGCTAAGTAGCTAATCACAAAGTTGTGATATCTAATTTAAAATTTTATATTTAGTTTGTTCCATTTATTTTTTGCTAGTATGATTAACCATCTTTTTATGTGTTAAATTCAACACCATAGGTGTAACATTGGATAGAGTATCAGAACTTAATATTCCATTTCATTTTACCAATAGTGGCTGTTAATCAAATATTGGTGAGGATCACATACAAAGGTTATATTAAAAGTAAAGTTGCCCCAACTGCAATCTTGGGTGTTATAATTTATTAGATCTAAAAAAAAGGAGCAGTTGTGTGTTTTGTAATCTCCATAAATGGTAAGTGCAGAGACACTAGCTGAAAGCCAAACTATTTCTTCACACTGAAGCAAATAAATGTAGAAATTGTAGGAAAACCATTAACTATAGTTTAAATAGGAATTTTTATTTAGTTTTCATCAATATCTGTAAAAAGCAAAAATATTAAAGTTTCAGTATAATTAACAAAATTAAATATTTTCATATGAACTTACTTAAGAACTATATCTTAAATATGTGATCTGCAAATTAAATCTAACTTTTCTATTGTTTTATTTTAGCTTGTTACTTATTATAAACAGCCTGATTGTACTTGATAACAAATATTATTAAAAGGTTCATGTAGAACTAGTTGAGGAACAGGTATATTTTCTTACTCGAAAGAGCCTAAATTTGAAAAAATGGGAATTGTGAAAATCATAACTTTTGAAATGCAGGCAATATAAAAAGTAAAAAAGTAAATAGCATAAGAAAACAATAAGGATGTAAGTATTAAAAATAAACAGATTTATCATTTTTCAATTACTGAATTACATTTACAGTGTCATATAAACATAGTGATATTAAGTATGCTTTGATGAGCAGAAACTGAGAGGAATTAGAAACTGGAGTTTTATTACTTATTAGATAATCAGCACTATAAATACGCCAATCATAGAGTCTTAGAGATTCTACTTGTTTCATCAAAATATATTACCTGCAAAATCTCATGAAAGTACAATAATCTCAGAATGAACAACTGTATCTGCTATCAGAATCTTCAAATAAATAATACTAAAATTAATTTCACTGATCTGCTTCTCTTCCCTGAATGACTATCATCTGTGTCATGATCTGTGTCTTCAATTGCAGGATACAGTTTCTGATTGAAGAAATTATGTACAGCTGCTGAATTGCAGAATTCAGCTGACAACATCAGCATTTTTGAGTCCTACAAATTATTTTAGTAGGCTGGGTTCAACAGGAGACAAATAGTCTCACTCAGTAAGTGCTTTGCAAGCCGAGATAAGCAGCAAATGTTGTTTATACTGTGAAAATAATGATTATGTTTACTGTTCTTTTATCAAGCTGACAAATTACTATTAGCACAACTCCTTTACTATCATAGACACTTAAACAGTACTTCAAATTTTTGCATCAACACCAAGAACCATTATACAGATTTTTAAATACAGACCTCCTAAGTCCATATTTTAATAACATTTATTCTGTAACAGCTTTCTTAAGTCAAACAAGATGGTATTTTATTAAATTTCAACGTGTTAGGTGCTAACTTAGCTTTAATTATTATCAGTTCACTCAAATTACTTTTGCACTTAAATATGTTACCCTTGCTGTTGTCAGGACTTTATATGTATAAAATGTTACAGATTTCTCAGTTTAAATTGTTTATGAGATCACTTCAGTTCAAGTCATGGTTCTGACTCATAAATACTATAATAAAAATATGAATATCTGTTTCTCCTTAGTAAGCTATTCTATTACTTTCCCTATATTCACAGTTTTTTTTGTATGTGAGAAGTCAAAGAGATGATGTATTTAAAATTACTGTGACAACTATAAATCACTCTCTGCCTCGTGCAAATCTGAATAAACTTAAACATAAATCACCATCTCATTTTTTAAAATAAGATCGAGGTTTTTTTTTTAACAATTCCAATATTATTTTAAAATATTAAACATTTCATTATGTGAAAATAACTTTAGATTGTCTTACAAAAAAATCTTATAAAAAGGTAAGTACAACTAATAAATATGATCACTATTCTAGATAAGACATTTTAAAGTAATATTTTAAAGCTCAAAATTTTCACAAACTAAATCAAACATAAATAAAAATAAATTATTTCAAATAGAAAGAGTGTCTTAGAATTATATTATTTTTATTGATTTATAAGATTCGTTAACTTAGCAAAATATATAATATATAGGCTGGGTGCAGCGGCTTATGCCTGCAATCCCAGGACTTGAGAGGCTGAGGCAGGCAGATCATGAGGTCATGAGATGAAGAGAATCCTGGCCACTATGATGAAACCCCCACTTAGCTAAATGTACAAAATTTAGCTGGGGGTGGTGGCCTGAGCCTGTAGTCCTTGCTACTTGGGAGGCTCAGATAGGACAATTGCTTGAACCCAAGAGGTAGATCTTGCACTGAGCTGAGTTTGTCCCATTGCACTCCAGCTGGGCAACAGTGTGACACTCCAACTCAAAAAGGAAATATGAGATACACAAATACACGCATACATATGAGGTACATATATACATATTTTCTTATATATCTACATGTATATAGGCATATATTACATTTTTCAAAATGGATTTTATCTTTTATATGAAAATTTATTCAAGAACCATTTGCAGTAGCTATTTCCTGTACTCCCAGCACTTTCAAAGTCTGGGATGGGTATTTCTTGGGGTTGATCTTTTCCCTGCAGGTCAAAAGTTTAAAACAATCTTGCTCAATATAGTAAAACCCCATCTCTACTATAAATAAAAAAAAAAAAATTGGCCAGGGATGATGATCCCTGCCTGTAATTTCAGCTAACTGGTTGACTGAGAATTGGAAATTGCTTAAACCTGGAAGGCAGGAAGTTGCAGTAAGCCAAGATTATGCACTCCAGCCTGAGTACCAGAGTGATATTCCTTTGTGAATAGAATAGAATAGAATAGAATAATAAAGTTTTATTTGAAGATAAAATATAATAAAATAACTTTAAAAATTTGATATGAAACAAAAAACTAAGTATATATTTTATTTTTGTATATATATAAGTAAAACCGATATACATATTCTGTATATCTAGAAAAATATATTCATATATTTATTTATGTACAAATTTATCATAATTACATAATATATACTAATATATACACAGAAAATTAAAATACTGCTCGTTGATTTTTCATAGCAATTTATCACCAATCTGTAATTACTTTACTAAATCTCTTAAAGTAAGGCATATAGTTTAAAATGACTATATCCTTTTCAGAATTAAAGACTTTTAAAAATAAAGTAGGTAATGAGAAAAGAAAAAATCAAGATTATGTCTCAGAGACATAATATTTATAGAGCTCAATTAGACAGATTAGTCAACAAATATTTATAAGATCATGATAAATAGTTAAGTACCAAAATTCAAAAATTTCTTTTAAAAAATTGTCACCTTCTCTTCACAGCTATCATGCTTTTTCTCAGAAATTGGAAAGTCCAATATCTCCATTGTTACCCCAAGAGGGAATTACAAAATTCAGATCTTCAAACCCCATTTCACGTGATTTTTTTAAAACTATCCTGAAAAAAAAAAAAAAAAAAAAAAAAAAAAAAAAAAAAAAAGAGAGAGACAGAGATATTTTCGGCCAAATTTTTAAAATGAATATAGAAAAAGATGGGAGTTAAAACAACAAAGACATTTTTTAAATTTGCATTTTAGGTTTTGGGGTACATGTGAAGAATATACAAGATTGTTCCTTAGCTACCAACATGGCAGTGTGATTTGCTGCCCTCAACCCAAATACATATATCTGGCATTTCTCCCCATGCTATCCATCCCCATCTCCCCAACCCCCACTGTCCCTCTCTTCTTCCCTCCAACAGACCCCAGTGTGTGATGCTCCCCTCCTTCTGTCCATATGTTCTCACTGCTCAACACCCAGCTGTGAATGACAACATGTGGTGTTTGATTTTCTATTCTTGTGTCAGTTTGCTGAGAATGATGGTTTCCAGGGTTATCCATGTCCCTACAAAGGACACAAACTCATAATTTTTTATTGCTGATAATATTCCATGGTGTATATGTGCCACATTTTTCCCGTCTAGATGATCATTGATGGACATTTGGGTTGGATTCAGGTCTTTGCTATTGTAAACTGTGCTGCAATGAACATTCGTATGCATGTCTCCTTAGAGTAGAAAGATTTATAATTCTTTTGATACATGACCAGTAATGGGATTGCTGGGTCAAATGGCATTTCTATTTCTAGGAAGCAACAGAGACTTTAAGGTATTTCTTGTACAATTTTTTCAAACTTTTCTTTGAAGTCTTTTGTTGTTGTTGTTTCTGTTTTATAATTTTCTAAAATAGTAAATGTAAGCAATTTTGCTCCAACGAAACATAAACCTACTTGTTTTTCACAACTGTGAATAAAAGAGGTGTTTATGACATAATTGGAAGACGTCAAAAATGCTGATCAGCATTCTACAATACACAGTGAACATTCTCACACAAAAAAATTAATTCAGGGCTGGATGTGTTGAAAAATTAGCCAGGTGTGGAGGCAGGTGCCTGTAATTCCGGCCACTTCGAAGGCTGAGTTAGGAGAATTGCTTGGACCCAGGATGCAGAGAGATGGCAGTCAGTCTAGATTGCACTATTATAGTCTGTGACTGGGCAAGGCTCTGTCAAAAGAAACAAACAAAAACCATTATCTGGAAACAAAATTTCAAAAGTCAGGATTTAAAAATCTTGTTTGATAAGTAAGCTTTATCATCTACTAGAATAATGTATCTGAATCCCCAAAAGATACATTTTTTAACGTGTTGGTCAGGAGCAGAAGCACGTGCCTGTAAATTTATAAGTTTGAAAGCCCAGGTGGGCAGATAAACAGGTGAAGAGATCCAGACCAGCCTGGTCAACATGGTGAAACCAGGTATCTACTAAAAATCTAAAAGGTATTAGCCAGTGTGGTGGTGCATAAATGTATGCCCAGTTGCTCAGGAAACTGAGGCAGAACAATTGCTTAAATTCAGGAGGTAGATGTTGCAGTGAGCTGAGCTCACACCATTGAAATCCAGCATAGACAAAAAGAGCAAAACTTAATCTCGATTAGTTAAAAATATATATATTTATATATATTATATTTTAATATATATATATATTATATATATATGGTTTCTATGTAAATAACCTCTCAAATTTGGCTTTTTGAAACACTTCAAATATATTAATTTATCTCTCTCAAAGGGTAAAACAAGTTTCCAAAATGGAAAAAAAATGCAATTTTTAGCATTCCAGGTTCCAAGAAAAGTAAGATATTTAAAAAAAAAAAATAGTTATATTGCATTGTCAGGAAATCATTGGGGATTTTTGTTTGTTTTTGCCAGAGAGGAATCTCTGTGACCAGTGGTGCCTTTGTAGTTGAGATTTTCTCACACTTACTAGGCTTGTTCCACCCATTTTGCCTGGGAGGTTGAATTCCAAAACATTAGTGCAGAGTTGCTGAGGTTCACAGACAGGGCTTTTGCAATTGCTGCTGGACCTGAAATGCTGGTGCTTATGACTGACCTTTGCCCCCCAAAAGCATACGGAAGACCAGTTTCACAGGCATAGTTGAAGGCTGCAGCTTCACCTGAAAACCTTAGGACTCTCACACTGCCAACTCAGAAGGAAGCAGCAGGGTTTCATTCACTCTGGCTCCTACTGGCTCCTTTTAATGCCCATCCCAAACTATGCCCCTCCACACACTCGCTAGCATCTTAGCAATGGTCTATTCATAAGAGCTACCGCCATTACCTTTGGGAATAATATGTTGCCAATTCTTAATTAAAATTATAAGGTATTTTTGTATGTATTCTCAGAGGTATTAGTTAAATAAATATTGAAATTGTAGTCCTTATTTAATGAGAAGATTTGATTGTGATATGACAAAGTAAACATAATAGAAAAAACTCACAAATGCATGTGTTTATATGGTGTGTACTGAACTCTCTAAAACCAACATTCAAGAAGTAAATCTATTTAGTTTACTGTCAAGATTCTAGAACCTAAATCAATAAAGTTGCTCAATAAATGCTGTTTATGTATATATAAATATATATTCAATAGGTCTGTTATGTCTCATTAGAAAATAAAACGGCTTACACATTTTTTAAAAAAAAATAGAAAATGGCTAGTTCTGTAGCTATGATAAAATGTAACCATCATCATTAATTTTAAATGCATCAATTTCATAAAACAAATGTGCCTTAGAAAAAAGTTTTACAAACAAACCTAACATTGCCAGCACTGTGAAAATTTATCAAGTCAAGCACAGACTCCAACAAATACATCTATTTAAATACACCTATAATAGGTGTATTATAATACACCATATATATATTTTTAATAGGTGTATTTATAATAGGTGTATATTTAATAAACCTACATATACACATATACATGTATATATATATATATATATATATATATATATATATATGCACACATATATATACATACATAGGTTTATTATATATAATAAATATCTTTACATACATTTTATATATCTTTTCATATAAAAATATATAATTTATATATATTATAAATGTTTATTATATATATTATATATGTATTTTGATTACAGAGGTGATCCACAATTGCTGAGGAAGTTCTAACTGCACCCATATAAACAGGACTGCAGGAAAGTTCACATGGCAGCAGAGTGGAGCACACAGCAGCTCAGCAAAGCCTTTTCAGGCAGTGACTAGGCTGCCTCATTGCTGGACAAGGCAGCCTTGACAAAAATTCAGGAGCACAGTGGAAACTCATAAAGCCCTAACTCCCCAGAACAGAGCACCTGAAAAAAAAAAAAAAAAGGATTTATGAGTTCTGCTGCAACAGATTTAAACGTACCTGTCAAGCAGCTCTGAATGAACAACTGAGCCCACAGCTCAGCACTTGAGCTCCTATAAAGGACAGACTGTCTCCTCAAGCAAATCCCTGGCCCCCATATATCCAAAGAGTAACCTGATAAAGGAGAGCTCAGACTGACATTTGGCAGGTTTCCTTCTGAGACAAAGACAGCAGAAGAAGAAACTGGCTGCAACCCTTACTGTTCTGCAGCTGCTGCAGGTGATAACCAGGTAAACAGAGCCTGGAGTGGGCCTCAGCAGACCTACAACAGAGGGGCTAGCCTCTTAGAAGAAAAACTAAGAAAGAGAAATAACTATATCATCAACCAACTGGAAGTCCACTCAGAGACCCAATCTGAAAGTCAGCAACTACAAAGATGACAGGTGGATAAATCTGCAAAGATGGGAAGAAACTAGTGCAAAAAGGATGAAAATACCCAAAACAAAAACACCTCTTTTCTTACAAGGGATCAGAATTCCTCACCAGCAAGGAAACAGGGCTGGATGGAGAATGAGTGTGATGAAATAACAGAATCAGCCTACAGAAGGTGGATAATAAGAAAGTTTTGTGAGCTAAAAGAACATGTCCAAACCCAACGCACAAGAACTAAGAACGTTGAAAAGAGATTTGGCAAAATGTTAAAGAGAATAGGCAACTTACAGGAGGAACATCAGTGAATTGATGGAGCTGAAAAACACAACATAAGAACTTTGCAAAGCCTGCACAAATTTCAACAGCTGACATAATGAAGTAAAAGAGAAAATATCAACTCAATGAAATAAAACCAAAAGGCAAGATTATTTTTTTTTTTTAAAAAAGGGGGGGGTGGCAAAAAGGAATGAACAGTCTCCAAGAAACATGGGACTATGTGAAAAGACCTAATCTACATTTGATAGGTGTACCTGAATATGATGAAGAGAATAAATGCAAGCTAGAAAATAGTCTTCAGGATATTATCCAGGAAAACTTCCCCAACCTAGCAAGTCCAGGAAATATAGAGAACACCACAAAGATATTCCTCAAGAAGAGCAACCCCAAGGCACATAAAAATCAGATTCACCAGGATTGAAATGAAGGAGAAAATGCTAGGGCTGCCAGAGAGAAAGGTCAAGTTACCCACAAAGGGAAACCTATCAGACTCACAGTAGATCTCTCAGCAGAATCCCTACAAGCCAGAATAGAGTAGGGGCTAATACTCAACAACCTTAAAGACCATTCAACCCAGAATTTCATATCTAGCCAAACTAAGCTACATAAGTGAAGAAAAAATAAAATCCTTTGCAAACAAGAAAGTACTCAGATATTTCATCACCACCAGGTCTGCTTTACAAGAGTTCTGGAAAAAGCTGCTACACATAGAAAGAAATAACCAGTGCCAGGCACTCCAAAACTATAGCAAATGATAAAGAGCATTAACACAATCAAGGATCTGCAACAACTAACAAATAAAACAGCCAGCAAGCGTCAAAATGACAGGATTAAATTCACACATAACAATATTAACCCTAAATGTAAATGGACTAAATGCCTCAATCAAAAGATTGGCAAGTTGGATAAAAACCCAAATCCCATCAGTGTACTATATACAGGAAACCCATCTTACATGCAAAAATACACAAAGACTCAAAATAGAGGGATAGGGGAATATCTACCAAGCAAATGGAGAGAAAAAAACAAACAAACAAACAAACAAACAAATAAAAAAAAAGCAGGAGTTGCAATTCTCCTCTCTGATAAAATAGACTTTAAAGCAACAAAGATCAAAAGAGACAAAGAAGGACATTACATAACAGTAAAAGGATCACTGCAACAAGAAGAGCTAAAGATCCTAAATATATATGCACCCAATACAGGAGCACCCAGATACATAAGGCATGTTCTTAATGACTTATAGAGAAACTTAGACTCCCACACAATAATAGTGAGAGACTTTAACACACCATTGTCAATACTGGAAAGATCAACCAGACAGAAAATTAACAAGGATATCCAGGACTTGAACTCAGACCTGGAACAAGTAAACCCAATAGATATTTACAGAACTCTCCACCCCAAATCCACAGAATATACATTCTTCTCAGCACCATAGTACACCTACTCTAAAATTGACCACATAATTGGAAATAAATCACTCCTCAACAAATGTAAAAGAATGAAAATCATAACAAACTGTCTCTCAGAACACAGTGCAATCAAGTTAGAACACAGAATTCAGAAACTAACTCAGAGCCACACAGCTACATAAAAACTGAACACATGGCTCTTGTATGTTGACTGTAAAAGCAATGAAATGAAGGTAGAAATAAAGATGTTCTTTGAAACCAAAGAGAATGAAGACACAACATAACCAAATCTCTGGGACACACATAAGGTGTCTCTAGAGAAAAACATGTAACAATAAATGTCCACATGGGAAGCAAAGAAAGATCTAAAATTGATACCCTATAGTCAAAATTGAAAGAGCTAGAGAAGCAAGATCTAAAAATCTCTAAACTTAGCAGAATACAAGAAATATCTAAGATCAAAGCAGATCTGAAAGAGATAGGAACACACACAAAAAAAATCCTTCAAAAAATCAATAAATTCAGGAGGTGGTTGTTCGAAAAGATCAATTAAATAGACAGACCACTAGCCAGATTAATAAAAAAAGAAAAGAGAGAATAACCAAATACATAAAATAAAAAAAAAAGATCAAAGGGATATTGCCACAGATTTCACAGAAATTCAAACCATCATCAGAGATTATTACAAACAACTCTATGCACATAAACTAGTAAACCTGGAAGAAATGGATAAATTCCTGAACACTAGTTTCCTCCCAAGCCTAAACCAGGAGGAAGTCAAAATCCTGAATAAACCAATAACAAGGTCTGAAGTTGAGGCAGCAATTAAGAGCCTACCACCTAAAAAAAGCCCAGGTCCAAATGGGTTCACAGCAAAATTCTACCAGACATATGAAGAGGAGCTGGTACTCTTTTTTCTGAAACTATTCCACATAATTCAAAAGAGGGAATTCTTTCCAAATCATTTTGTGAAACCAACATTATCCTGATACCAAAACCCAACAGAGACTCAATAAGAAAAGAAAACTTCAGGCCAATATCCATGTTGAACATAGATGCAAAAATCTTCAATAAAATACTGGCAAGCCAGTTGCAACAGCACATCAAAAAGCTTATCCACCATGACCAAGTAGGATTCATCATGGGGATGCAAGGCTGGTACAACATACACAAGTCTATAAACATAATTCACCACATTAACAAAACCAAAGACAGAACCCACATGATTATTAGAATTGATTCAGAGAAGGCTTTGACAAAATTCAACAGCATTTTGTGTTAAAAACCCTCAATAAACTAGGTATTGACGGAACGTATCTCAAAATAATAAAAGCTATTAATGACAAACCAACCGCCGATATTATACTGAATGGGCAAAAACTGGAAGCATTTCCTTTGAAATCTGGCACTAGACAAGGATGCCCTCTCTCACCACTCCTATTCAATATAGTACTGGAAATTCTAGCCAGAGCAATCAGGCAAGAAAAAGAAATAAAAGGTATTCAAATAGGAAAGGAAAATGTCAATTTGTCTCTATTCGCAGATGACATGACTGTATATCTAGAAGACCCCATTGTCTCAGCACAAAATCTCCTGAAACTGATAAGCAACTTCAGCAAAGTCTCAGTATATAAAATCAATGTGCAAAAATCACAAGCATCCCTATACACCAATAATAGAATTAAGGAGAGCAAAATCAAGAATGAACTGCCATTCACAATTGCCACAAAGGGAATAAAATACCTAGGAATACAACTAACAACGAATGTGAAGGACCTTATCAAGGAGAACTACAAACAACTGCTCAACAAAATAAGAGAGAACACAAACAGATGGATAAACATTTCATGTTCATGCTTAGGAAGACTCAACATTGCAAAAATGGCCATACTGCCCAAAGTAATTTACAGATTCAACACTATCCCCATTAAGCTACCAATGACCTTCTTCACAGAACTGGAAAACAAACAAACAAAACAAAAACAAACAAACAAACAAACAAACAAACAAACAAAAAACCTTAAACTTCCTATGGAACCAAAAAAGATCCTGCATAGCCAAGTCAATTCTAAGCAAAAAGAACAAAGCAGGAGGCACCGCACTACTGGACTTCAAACTATCCTACAAGGCTACAGTAATCAAAACAGCATGGTACTGGTACCAAAATAGAAATATAGACTAATGGAACAGAATACATGTTGATTGCCTCGGAGGCAATACAACGTATCTTCAACCATCCAACTTTTGAAAAACCTGACCCAAAAAAAAAAAAAAAAAAGCAATGGGGAAAGACTCCCTGTTTACTTAATTGTGTTGGAAAAACTGGCTAGCCATGTGCTGAAAGAAGAAACTGGACCCCTTCCTGACACCTTACACTAAAATTAACTCCAGATGGATTAAAGTCTTAAATTTAAGACCTAACACCATTAAAACTTTAGAAAAAAATCTAGGCAAACCATTCAGGACATAGGCTTAAGCAAGGACCTTATGACCAAAACACCAAAAGCACTGGCAACAAAAGCCAAAATAGACAAATGGGACCTAATCAAACTCCACAGCTTCTGCATGGCAAAAAAAAAAAAAAAAAAAAAAAAAAAAAAAAAAAAAAAAAAAAAAAAAAAAAAAAAAAAAGAAACGAAATTAGATTGAATAGGCAACCAACAGAATGGGAAAAAAAATTTTCAGTCTATCCATCTGACACATGGCTAATAACCAGAATCTACAAATAACTAAAACAGATTTACAAGAAAAAAAAAAGAAAAAAAAAAAAAAAAAGCCCAAGAAAAATGGTCATCATCACTTGTCTTTAGAGAAATGCAAATCAAAACTACATTGAGATACCACCTCATGCAGGTCAGAATGGTGATCATTAAAAATTCTGGAGACAACAGATGCTGGAGGGAATGTGGAAAAATAGGTACACTTTTACACTGTTGGTGAAAGTGTAAATTAGTTCAACCAGTGTGTAAAACCATGTGGTGATTTGTCAAGGATCTAGAAATAGAAATTCCATTTGACTCACCAACTTCATTACTGGGTATATATCTAAAGGATTATAAATCATTCTACTATAATGACACATGCACACAAATGTTCACTGCAGCACAGTGTACAATAACAAATACCTGGAACCAACCCAAATGCCCACTGATGATAGACTGGACAGGGAAAATGTGCTACACATACACTATAAAATATTATGCGGTCATCAAAAACGATGCGTTTGTGTTTTTTGTAGGGACCTGGATGAAACTGGAAACCATCATTCTCAGCAAATTGACACAAAAACTGAAAATCAAACACTGCATGTCCTCACTCACAGGTGGGTGTTGAACAATGAGAACACATGGATACAGTGAGCAGAGCACAACAGACTGAGGTCTGTTGAGGAAAATAAGGGAGCGACAATGAGGGATGGGGAGCAGAAAAGCGATAGCATGGGAATAAATATCAGATATAGGTGAAGGAATGGAAGGCAGCAAATCACACTGCCATGTGTGTACCTATGCAACAATCTTGTATGTTCTTCACATTTACCCCAAAACCTAAAATGCAATAAAAAATAAAACTAAGTAAATAAAATAAAAAAGTATATATTTATATATAAATATCTATATTACTATATATGATAAAAAGTTATAAAAACCTATATATATATGTTTATTATGCATACACCTATTATTAATACACCTTTTTTTAAAAGAAGTATATTTGTAATAGGCATATATATATAATAAATCATTAAATGAACCATTAAAATAAATATATTTTAAATAGGTGTATATATAAAAAACCAAGTTATTAAGTTTGCCCTAAATAACTTGGTTTCAGTTCATGTCTGCCAGTGCCTGGATTTCATATCATCTACTTTGTTTCAAAAATGTGTGTAATCAACAAAGATCTTCCTTAGTATATTAAATCAAACAATTTATTCTTTACATTTTAAATCTTAAATTAAAAATCTTTAATTTTAGATAAAAAGCAATGTCTATCTTGTCATAGAGGTTCTGCTATATGGGTAAGTCTCTAGAATTAAAAACAGAGCCTTAATGTCAGGTGCTAAATGTTGACTAAATGAGCATTAAAAATATGGATGATTGTGTTGCAGCTGGTTGCTACAGTTCTAAAACTAATTTGGTACTCAACCCTAATAAAATTTATATTTCATGAATTAACGGCCCTAAGATTTTTCTTAGTCTTTTTGTACACTTTCTACTGCATCACTTTTCTAATTTATTGTTTTTTAAAAAGTTTTCTCTGATTGCCTACTATGCATTTTGGTGGATATATTTTCTTTTAAAAACAAGTAATTGATGATACCCACCATACAATATTGTATCAGATATTTTTCTTAAATTGTAGAAGATACATGAATATTTATTCCATTCAATAACTTTCTTTTTTTTTGAGATGGAGTCTTGCTCTTTGATCCACAGTGGAGTGCAATGGTGCGATCTCTACTCACTGCAGCTTCTGCCTCCTGGGTTTTAGTGATTCTCCTGACTCAACATTCGAAGTACTTGGGATTACAGCCATACTTACTTCAGGTGATCCTCCAGCCTGAGCTTTTCAACAGAGATACAGACTAAAATCTGGTAAATTTACAGATGACATTACAGACTGAGTCACCATGCCATGTCTGTACAACTTTTAACAAGCAGAAATTATCAAATTCCATCTATAATTCTTGGTAGCTTGGTTTTACTTTACCCTGGCTTGCTTATTGGAATACTTTTTGCAAATTTCATATAATATCACACATTTACTATTCATATTATCAGAAATATTATACATTATAACCTGAAGGCAAAGTGTGGTGTTTTAATGGCCACATGTGCATGTATGTGTGCCTGCCAGCTGTAGTCAAGATTAGCTATTTCCTGTAGTCCACTAATTGAGTTCTTTTTTTGATACACTAGGATCAGAGGCTTCTTAGGGTTACATTTTACACTATTAGTGTTTTATTGATATATTTTAATGTAAAAGAGGAAAGAAGGAAAGAAATATAAAAGTATATGGTTTAATCAAAGATTATGTGAACTGACTTTACCGTCACAACAACCAAACTTGAATCAACTGAAATTTTCAAGAAATTCTGAATTTTCTATTATTTATAAGAGACATAGGTTATGTTAAGAAATGCTCAAAATATATCAACAATTTTCTTCATAATTTTCTGAGGAAATTATTCAACACTGTGAATTTTTCAAATGTATCTTAGACTCCAAATTTTAGTATATTTGGAAGCATTTTTAGTCTCTTACTACCAGATGCCAGTTATAAACTTTCCAATGCAACTTTCAGTTATAAGCCAGGCTTAAAGTGTAAGGTGAAGTCTATTGAACTATATAAAACTCTGCACAATTACATAATGTCTGTCACCTTTATATTCTGATGATGTAATTTTTTTCTCCTACTCATCTAACAGGAAATTTGCTGTTTTTCAAACAAGTTAAGCAGGCTTATTCTATGGTCCTTTATACTTGCAGTCCAGCTTGATACTTAACACCTTTATTCTTTTATTTAAATAGTTACTTGAAATTAATTTTGTGAGTAATTCAATTTGCAATTCTTTAACACAAAACCAGACTGCAGAATAAAATAAATAATTCTGCCTTATGGACTTTAAATAACATTTATAATCTCACTTAAAATCATGGAGCAAAGTGATAACTCTAAACTATTACAACTTAAAAAAAAAAAAAAAAAAACCTGACATCCAGCATCCAAATTAGCATGCTAAAATACTATTTAAGTATCTTTTTGAGAAACAGCATAAACCTTTTAAATATAAATAAACCCTAAGATTTTTTAAAGTGCTTTACAAATAATAAACTGACGTGAATGCAGTTAAAAACTATACAGTTCCAGAGCCTAAACATAATTTGTAACAACCAAGCAAACACTGAATCGAGAAAGGCATTTTGAAATTTGTAGACAGTTGAACTCTTCAAAACTGCATTCAACATCTTCAGTGTGAGACTCTAACCTCTGAATCTGAAAGGAATAAATAAAAGTTTATGTAACTATTAATTGTTTTCTCTCTAGTAAGTGTTGAAAAAGATGGTTAAAATAGATTATATTTCAAAAACTGAATATTTCTATATTAGACCCAGGCAGAGTACTGGGAAAATTCAAGCTAAGCCTGCAATAACTGAGAACAGTCCTTGAAAAAATAAGGGAAGCTTACCTTCTCGAGTTAGCACATTGTGACTTTTAAAACAGTTTGTTAAAAAAGAAATACACACACACATACATACACAAAGGTATATACAATATAAAGTAAAAACAGAAAATGAGTGTCCCAAACATTTTAGACAAATGTTAAGAAATCAGTTACAAGTATGTATAACAGAAAATGACAGAAAAATGATTATAAAAATAACACGAGTGTCAACAACCCAAATTATAAAATAAAATAAGAAATCCAGAGATAAAATGTGAAATGACAGAAATAAAAGATTCAGTAAAAAATTTTAACAGGAAAACTGAGCAGGTAAAGACTCAGTTAATCTAAACACTCACACACACATACACACACAAATTCTGAGAACAAAAAACAAAACAGGTTTAAAAAGTGCAAAAAGACTAATTTTGCTGACTGATATATGCAATATTAGTGTCCAGTATGTTTCAGAAAAAGAAAAGACAGAAGGAATATCTGATAATATAAATGCCAGAATTACTTTCCAAACTTGACATAATATGTGAATCTACAAACTCAAGAGGGTCAATAATCTGAAATCAAAAAACAGTAAAAGAGTCAAGCAAACAAAAAAAATTAAGGTCAGTTCAATCAATATTAAATACAAAAAGTAAGAAGTATTTTGTCATGTAGAAAGGCAGCTGATTAAAACTAACAGCTGACTTCTCAGCAGAAACCAAAATGTCAGAATGCAGTAAATTTTCAAACTGTCAATACAATAGGCTATGAAACAAGAAAGGTATATCTGACAAAATAAGACATTAAGGAAAAATACTTATATAAGGACAGGCCAAATATATTTGTTACTAGTTACCCTCCTAAAATTTCTGAAAGGAAGTCTATCATGATTGAATTTTTTTTTTTTAAAAAAGGGCAGTAATTTAAAGCCATAAAAAAATACTGTAAAGAAAAATAAAACCTGCTAATACTATTACAGCACTGGCAAGAGTAACTATTACTGCTGTACTTCTAGTAGACAGATATTTTATAATAAAATAATAACAAACCTACTTTAATGGACACACAGTGTGTACGAATATCTGAGGCAGTAATATAAGTTGGGAAAAATAAAATGTAAAATGGCAGCAATTTATATATTGCTCAAATTATACTTTATATTTTTTTTTCTTTTTTTTATTGCATTTTAGGTTTTGGGGTACATGTGATGAATATGCAAGATTGTTGCATAGGTACACACTTGGCAGTGTGGTTTGCTGCCTTCTGTCCCCTCACCTGTATCTGTCATTTCTCCCCATGCTATCTCTTCCCTCCTCCACACACCCCCACCCCTCCCCTATTTCCCCCCAACGGACCGCAGTGTGTAGTGCTCCCCTCCCTGTGTCCATGTGTTCTCATTGTTCAACATCCACCTATGAGTGAGAATATACGGTGTTTGATTTTCTGCTCTTGTGTCAGTTTGCTGAGAATGATGGTTTCCAGGTTCATCCATGTCCCTACAAAGGACGTGAACTCATCATTTTTGATGGCTGCGTAATATTCCATGGTGCATATGTACCACATTTTCCCTATCCAGTCTATCGTCGTTGGGCATTTGGGTTGGTTCCAGGTCTTTGCTATTGTAAACAGTGCTGCAATGAACATTCGTGTGCACGTGTCCTTGTAGTAGAATGATTTATAATCCTTTGGATATATACCCAGTAATGGGATTGCTGGGTCAAATGGGATTTCTATTTTTAGGTCCTTGAGTGTCCCGACCTGCAGGACAACAACAGGAGCTCGAAGGGAGGGAGTGGGGATGGATGGGCAGGAGACGCGAGAAATGGAGACAAGACAGGAGTCTGATCAAGTCTCGTTTATTGTTGCTGAGCTCACAGCTTAAATAGGCCAGGCAGGGAGGCGGGGCAAAGGAAGCTTGCAGTTGGGAAATTCCGGCCTTCCTAAGTTTCAAAAACTGAAACTTACCAGCAGGAAACAGAAACTGAAACATTCAGCAGACAAACAGGAACTGAAACTGAAACATTCAGCGAAACATTCAATGGAGAAACTGAAACATTCAGCGGAGAAACAAAGACTGAAACTTGTCAACAGGAAAACAGGAACTGAAACTTAACTTGTGCAAACCTCAACAGATCACAAAATGGCGGCTATTGCTGCCCACAGGTCCCCCTTTTTTATTTTATTTAGAAATTAGGCTGAGGAGTAGTTATGCCCAGGGGAACCGTGCCTGTCTTAGGTCAGAGGACCCCACATGAGAGAACATTGACTCCTTATCCGTCATGGGGAGGGGAAAAACGTTTTCCTCCCTATCTTAGGCGGAGTGTCCTTACTCATGCTCCTCAGTTGCCCGTCATTGGCTAACCGGTTCAGCTCGCCTGGTGACCTGAGAGGAAAGGTATCAAGCTCCATCTCTAGGTCTGCCATCTCCAGCCTGTGGTAAAGGACCTGAATGGGCTGCATCTTTATGGCCTCAATTTGTGATCTTGAGAAGCTCCTGAGTTTGCTGAGTATAACAGGACCGATAGACAGTAAGACAAGGAGGGAAAGCAATCAGGATAAATAATACCATGTTGTTGACTCCTAAAAAGGAAAAAGATAGAAGACCCTCAGGGCTCAGTGTCGTCCCTGGGTAGAGTTGGTTTTTCGGATTTTTTGGTATCTACTTGCTTTACAAGTCTCTCGGGAAGCCACCTGGCCGAATCAGCTTCCTTGGCATAAATGCACACCGATCCTCGACCCCAAATCAGGACCGGGTCCGGGCCATGCCATGCGCCTGTCATGGGATCTTTCCACATTACCGATGCATAATGGCTTTTGGATTCAAAATGCCACTGTCGATCGGCAGCGGAGTGTCCTTCTTGATCCAGTGTTAAGAAATTTAAAATAAATAAGGAGTGTGATAAAAGGTTTTTTGGTGATCCCTTATGAGGGTACCATTCCCCCTTTTTTATTTTATTCAGAGTGGTTTTTATGGTGAGATGAGCTCTTTCTACTATGCCTTGACCCTGGGGGTTGTACGGGATGCCTGTAACATGTTGAATGTTTAGCTGAGTACAGAATTGAGTGAAGGCTGTACTGACATAACCAGGCCCGTTGTCAGTTTTGATTTTACGTGGACACCCCAGGGATGCAAAGGCAGTTAAAAGATGAGCAATAACATGTTTTGTGGCTTCTCCAGTTTGTAAAGTGGCAAAGATATATCCACTACAAGTATCAATGCAGACATGAACGTATTTAAGATTTCCAAATTCTGGGATGTGGGTGACATCCATTTGCCAAAGGGCGTTAGGTAGGAGGCCTCGAGGGTTAACTCCAAGATGTGGGACCGGTAAGTGAGGTGCACATTGTGTGCAGGACTTTACTATTTGTCGGGCTTGTTCTCTAGTTATGTGATGGAGTAGTCTTAAGGATTGAGCATTAAGATGATGCAAGTTGTGCGAATGTTGTGCTTGAGCTAGAGGGGTGTTAGGGAGTTGAACTAACAGAACACGGGTGGTTAGGTCTGCCTTGGCATTTCCAGAGGCCAATGGACCAGGTAAGCCTGAATGAGCACGTAAATGTCCAATGTAGAAAGGTTGTGTTCTGGAAATTAATAGCTTTTGTAGTTGAGAAAATAGTTTTGCAGCAGTTGAGGTGTGTTTTATGAATGGGGCTGTTTCTAACTTTGGGACAGAGGTAGCAATGTACGCACTGTCTGTATAAACATTGAGAGGATCATTAGGAGACATGGAAAATGCAGCTATAACTGCATGTAGCTTCAGGGGTGAGTTGTCTTAAAGAAGTAGGACTGGGATCCCCTACCAATGTATCGTATAGGGGCTTGAGATCAGCTTTGCATAATTTTAGATAAGGTAACAGCCAGTTTATGTCTCCTAATAATTTTTGAAAATCATTGAGGGTTTTTAAACAGTCTAGCCTGAGTTGCACCTTTTGAGTCGATAGGCGAGTTCCACTTAACTGAAATCCTAGGTAAGTGTAGGGATCAGTAAGTTGCACCTTCTCTGGGGCTATGACTAATCCACTAGCAGTAAGGGCAGTTTGTAGACTTTTGAAACAAGACAAGACCACTTCCTCTTTTGCTGCTGCTAAAAGTATGTCATCCATATAATGGATGATGTATACATCCTTCCAATCTTTTCTAACTTCAGCAATGGCGATGGCCACATATGACTGACATAAGGTGGGACTGTTGGCCATGCCCTGAGGCAAAACCTTCCATTGATATCTCTTCATAGGCTCTTTAAAGTTAATTGCGGGAAGGCTGAAAGCGAAACGCTTACAATCCTCTGGATGGAGAGGAATACTAAAGAAACAGTCTTTTAGGTCTACAATAACTTTGTAGAATCCCAGAGGTATGGCTACAGGGGAAGGGAGGCCGGGTTGCAAAGCTCCCATAAGGACCATGGATTTATTTACTTCACTTAAATCTTGTAGCAACCGCCATTTTCCTGACTTCTTTTTTACGACAAAAATTGGCGTATTCCAGGGAGAATTACTAGGTTCAATATGTCCAGCCAGCAGCTGCTCCTGTACCAACTGCTGTGCAGCGGCTAGTTTTTCCTTTGAGAGGGGCCATTGGTCAACCCACACGGGCTGATCCGACAGCCACGTGATTTTTTCAGTGTGGGCTACAGGAAAGACCGAGGCCCCTAGGGAAAATACCCTAGGCCAGTACGATCGGTTTTTCCACTAGGCTGTAAAGGCTGTAAGAGCCCATTGTTATTTTTTCCAAGCCCAGTGCCTGGGACATACCCTTTGTTAAGCATTTGAGCAGTGACAATGTCATTAGGGCTACCAATTACAATCCCCAACTGGGTGAGAAGATCTCTGCCCCAGAGGTTAAAGGGAAGGCCTTCCAGAATATAAGGCTGAATGTTTCCTGTGTGGCCTTGCTCATCCCTCCAGACTAATAATTTAGAGCTCTTCTCTGGATTTTTAGACTGTCCAATGCCAGTAAGGCTGGTAAGTGTGGGGGTACTGGGCCAACTGGGAGGCCACTGAGATTTGCATATAATGGTAACATCTGCTCCAGTATCTACAAGTCCCTCGAATCGTTTTTCATCTAGCCACAAGGTCATCATAGGCTTATTATGAGATATAGAATGAGCCCAGTAAACATCTGAGGAGCCAAAGCCTGCATCCCCTCGCTGGCATTTTTTTGCAGGATTATTGGTTTTTACCATAGGTAGTAATAACAATTGAGCAAACCTTTGTCCAGGGGAAATGGTACTAATGACCTTGGGAGAAGTAACCATAACCTTAATTTCCCCAGAATAGTCACTGTCTATTAATCCAGGAAGAACCTGCAAGCCCTGCATGGTCAGGCTACTATGTCCCAGAACAATTCCACATGTACCATCTGGCAGTGATCCAAAAATACCAGTAGGCAAAGCCTGGACCCCCATTTCAGGTGTTAATACTGTGTGGGTGGAGGAACAGAGGTCCAGTCCTGCGCTTCCTTTCGTGGCTCTGTAGAGGGTAGAAACGGATTGTTGCTGGGAGTTTGATGGCCCTGCGGGAAAAAACTGACTGCCCCAAAAATTTGTTTCTGGTTCGGGGCCTGGGGCTGGCCCCTGTGCCCGTTTCCCGACCATGGAAGAAGCGGTTGTCCCTGGGCATCCCTTTTTGATTTGCATTCGTGTGCCCAGTGATTGCCACGTTTACATCGAGGGCAAAGGCCAGGAGCCTTAGGGGGAAGGTTTCTTGCTGCCCCGCAATCCCTGGCAAAGTGTCCCACATTTCCGCACTGAAAACATTTTCCTTTTGTTTGATGAGTTAAATATTGTTTGACTGTATAGCCTTGTAAAGCGGCAGCCATTGCTAAGCCCTGCTGATAGGCGGCGCCTATATCAGAACAAAGGTGGATGTAGCCGGAAAGATCTGTCTTTTTCTTATAAGGACGTATGGCAGCTTGGCAAGCAGCATTAGCATTTTCAAATGCAAGTTGTTTAACAAAGTCAGTTCCAGTTTCAGCACTGCCGAAAATTCTGCCCGCTGCCATAAGAAGGCGATGAACAAACTCAGAGAAAGGTTCATCGGGGCCTTGTTTTATGGTAGTTAGAGAGGAGCTGACATCCCCTTTTGTGGGGAGCTTTCACCAAGCCTTCATACCCGCGGCCTGTATTTGGGCATACAGGCCAGCATCATATTGCATTTGCATGTCACTGGAGGCAAAATTGCCTTCGCCGGCTAGCATATCAAAAGTCCAATTATTATTAGCTTGGGCATTGCGGCGAGCAGTCTCTTTGCAACACTCGTGGTATTCTGACTTCCATAATAAATAATCCCCACCGGAGAGTGTGGCTCGCGCTAACGTCTGCCAGTCCCCGGGGGTCAGCCAATTTTCGGCCACAGACTCTATAATGGCAGTAGTATAGGGGGCAGTTGCACCATATTGTGCCACCGCTGTTTTTAACTCTTTTATGACCTTCAAATCAAATCCATTATGATGCCGCCAGGCGTTATTTTGTTGGTCCATGGTTTCAGTGACCGGAAAAGCAGTGGACATGAAAGGGTCAGTACCGGAGGGTGCCATGGTTACAGGGCGCTGCCTAGGTATGGCTCCGGTACAAGGTGGAGGGGTAACGGGCAAGCAAGCATCCCCTTTTACCTTTCCTAGTTTGATTTTTTCTAATTGCTCAATAAGTTCCTGATGTTCAGTTTCAAGCTTTATTTGAGTTTTAAGATATTCTATTTTAGATTGGATTTCTTTTTGAGGATCAATGTCAGGGAAAGCCATAGGTGGGGCTGAAGGCTGAGGCACATACGGAGGTGGCCGAAATGAGGCAGGCGGCCAATCGGATCGAGCCGCTTCATCCTCAAGATCGTCCCAATCAATGCCCTCATCAATGCCTTCGTCCTCTGAATTATTGGCTCTACTGGCTAGCCATACAATCCTCTTTCGATACTTTGGGTTAGCTAATTTTTGTTTAAGGCCTGCGGCTACACGTTCAGCAAATTTCTCTAAGGAACACACAGACCCACCGCTCTCCGCGGGTTTCTCTTCCTCTTTACCAGAGTTGCTATTAAATGACATTAAGTCAGCTTCCCCTGACTTTTTCTCCTTGCCCTCTTTGGGTTCTGGTTTTTCCAAAACTAACGAATTTTCTTTAAAGGGGGGGCTTTTATCGGACAAATTTTTACATGAGTCTCTCAGGCAATTTTCCCCCTGGGTTATGAGATTAGCAATGACTGGATCGTCATGTTTTCGGGTAATGACCTCATTTATTAGATTCCAGTATGAGAAAGCAATTACAGGGACCTTTTGAAGCCCGAAAGCATCATAGTAATCTTTTAGGGCATCCCCTACTCTTTTCCAACATCTTTGATCTATGGTTCCTTCTTGAGGGAACCAGGGACAAACGTCCTTAATATAATCAAAATATTTAATTAACCGGTTTACTTTCACCTTTACTCCTCGCGCCTTTAATGCTATGCTGAGTTCTTCTACAAACAACTCATGCTTACTAATTTCCTGACCCATAATATCGTCGTCCACTTACCAGAGAGCAAGGCCGCAGCAGGTTCCCGCGGTGACTCCTCCTCTGGATTTCTTCCTTCAATCCGGCCGGCTTCGACGACGTCCCTCACTGTGTCCCTCTTACTTAAAGCCCCACGTTGGGCGCCAGACTGTCCCGACCTGCAGGACAACAACAGGAGCTCGAAGGGAGGGAGTGGGGATGGATGGGCAGGAGACGCGAGAAATGGAGACAAGACAGGAGTCTGATCAAGTCTCGTTTATTGTTGCTGAGCTCACAGCTTAAATAGGCCAGGCAGGGAGGCGGGGCAAAGGAAGCTTGCAGTTGGGAAATTCCGGCCTTCCTAAGTTTCAAAAACTGAAACTTACCAGCAGGAAACAGAAACTGAAACATTCAGCAGACAAACAGGAACTGAAACTGAAACATTCAGCGAAACATTCAATGGAGAAACTGAAACATTCAGCGGAGAAACAAAGACTGAAACTTGTCAACAGGAAAACAGGAACTGAAACTTAACTTGTGCAAACCTCAACAGATCACAAAATGGCGGCTATTGCTGCCCACACTTGAGGAATCGCCACACTGTCTTCCACAATGGTTGAATTAATTTACATTCCCACCAACAGTGTAAAAGTGTTCCTATTTCTCCACATCCTCTCCAGCATCTGTTGTTTTCCGATTTTTTAATGATCGCCATTCTAATTGGTGTGAGATGGTATCTCAATGTGGTTTTGATTTGCATTTCTCTGATGACCAGTGATGATAAGCATTTTTTTCATATGTTTGTTGGCCTCCTGTATGTCTTCTTTTGTAAAGTATCTGTTCATATCCTTCACCCATTTTTGAATAGGCTTGTTTGTTTTTTTCTTGTAGATCTGCTTTAGTTCTTTGTAAATTCTGGTTATCAGCCCCTTGTCAGATGGGTAGGCTGCAAAAATTTTTTCCCATTCTGTTGGTTGCCGATTCACTCTATATTAATAAAAAAAAGTTAATACAATTCCTAGTAGGCTATTCTAACTTTTGTACCTTAATTGAAGTTTAATGCACAACTAATAAAATAATATAAATATATAGAACCTAAACTAGGTTTTTGTTTTGTTTGTATGTTTATTTGTTTGTTTGTTTGTTTTAGTAGACACATGGTTTCACCATCTTGGCCAGACTGGTCTGAAACTCCTGACCTCATGATCCACAGGCCTCAGCCTCCCAAAGTTCTGGTATTACAGTTGTAAGCTGCCATAGCCAGCCAAACATAAGTTGTTGTTGTTGCTGTTGTTGTTGTTTTAAATCAACCAAATTTTAAAAACAAGCTACTAAGAAATTGAGGAACCAAAAAATTGAGGACACACAAAAACAAGTAGGTAAATGTCACTGTCAGTCACTTCTTAAGTTTAATAAATTAAATGTAAGCACCTCTGTGAAAAGGGATGTATTGGCAAAATGAACCTTAAAAAGGGTTAATCTATACAATGCCTATGTAAGTCTCAATTTAGATGAAAGACACAGGTAAAATGTAAAAGGCTACAAGATTCCAAAATGAGAGTTAAATCAGCTACACAGAATCATAACTAAATCTTTCCAGCTAGACAATAGGTACAGTGTCAGAATCAGTATAATTATTTTAGAATTCTAGAGTATACTTGAAAGTTTACAGATTTCAAGATAAGACTTGATCAATCATGTAACTTAACTCAAAATTATTACCATTGAGACAAGCTGCCTTGCAAACATTTGTGGAGCAGCTTGCAAGATGCAGACTGTACAGAAAAGTACCCTGACCTCCTAGTGGTCAGGAGAACTTTCTACACTGATAGCTTCTTGCAATGAGAAAGTTTCTAACACAGATATGCAGCCATTGTATCATTCACCAACCATTTTACAAGTCCTTTCTCCTGTGCTGAAGTAACATTCTGGGGATTTAAAGAGCCAGAATCTTTTCATTTCTGTATTCTTGTGGTTGTTGTTTCTTCTTCTTATAAGGGCAAGCACTTACAAATAGAAACATTTAGTATAAATCACATGTAATTATAAGTTTAGAATATAATTGGATGTTATACATGTGTTTCCAGAAAATGGTTCATGCCTAAAAGAGACCCAAGGAAATTTTCAGTTAAGGTAAGAATGATTTCTAGCACAGAGATAGCCTATACAATGAAGGAATAAAATTCTTAAAGAAACAAAATTCTTGCAAATCATGGAAAGGGAGAATATGATTTCCAATGCTGGACCATTGTAAAAATTAAATTCTCCTTTTCAACAATAAAAAAGCCACAAAATATGAAGAAAAACAAGCAAGAATGAATAACTGTAAGGAAAAAGAGTAATTAACAGTTTTCAATAGATCAACTGGCAGACTTATTAAAATCATGGTTTTTTGAAAGGTTACAGAATACAAAGAAGTAGAGAAAGTAAAAGTAATACATAAGAAAATAACTCTTAACAAAAGAGAGATCACATTTTGAAAACTAAAAACAAAGTGTAGAACTGAATATAAAGCAACTTAAAAGAAAAACTCACTACACATCTTTGTAGATGTCAGAAGAGAGAATGGAAAGCAAACCTAAAGAAAAGACAGCTAATCAGAAAGACAAAGAAAGAGAAAGAGAGATCTATCAAATCAGAAAGAGAAAGAAATAATGAATTTTTTAAAAAAGCATAAACAGCATAGAGACTACAAGGACGGCTGACTCGCAAAGGGTTAAAACGGACATATCCATCTCTCTCCATGTCTGATAACTATGTCATTGCCTGAGCTCCTTATCTAGCCTTGCTGTACAGCTTCTCCTCACCCACCTCCGCATACCAGACACAAGCCCACATTCAGACCTGAATTATATATTCAACTCCCAGCCTGCTGTTGATAAACCCTGCAGGAAATTTTTTAAAGATACTCCACCAGACCCTGCCTGGTAGATGACTGCTCTGTAAGCCACGCAAGGCCTGCCTACCCATAACCACTAGCTCCAAGTACTTCCTACTTCCTGACAACCAATAAGATTACCTTCCCTTTGTTTCCCCAACAGTCAATCAAAGCCCAAGGTTCTGCCCTCCTACCCATAACCACTAGCTCCAAGCACTTCCCACTTCCTGACTGCCAATAAGATTACCTTCCCTTTGTTTCCCCAACAGTCAATCAAGGCCCAAGGTCCCACCTGCCTACCCTTAACTATTAGCTCCAAGCACTTCCCCCTTCCTAAGAGCCAATAAAATTGCTTTTGCTTTGTTTCTCCAATAGCCAATTAATCACCTTTCATCCCCATAAAACCCCATGATCTGAGCAGCTGGGCATGACTCCTATTGCCCCTCCCTGGACCACAGAACCTCGCCTGCGATCTGAGTAAATTGGCTTCTTATTTTCTCATACTGGCTTCAGTTTTCTCATTTTCCATCAGAAAAGAAAAACCTTACATTTGGTGCCAAAACCCGGGAGGAGTTGTGAGAACCTCCTCCAAGGGGGGAAACTGACTCCTTTACCCAAAGCCGGACCAGGAGCCACCCTTCCACGAGGTGAGATTTCTGTTGCTCATAACTTTTTCCACTGCTTGCTCTGTGGACTCCCTGCTCATAACCGCGGCCATGTCTGGGACTCCTTCTTGTCTCCCACCATGGGCCCAGGGCCCCAGCCTCATTCCCAGGACCTACGCATAGTGGAGACATCCCTACACTCTTGTCTTTTCCTTGTAAGGGGTCACTCAGGGCCAGGAATCTGAGGGAGATATCCCCACCTTTCTGAACCCTCTCTTAGTCTCCAGTGTTTTGGGGGATGGCCCAGAATGCTGAGCTGCCCTTCCAATCATCTCCATAGCAGTGGCTAAGGTTTGGGTGATCAGAAGCCCAGTCCACAAGCTTGGACTCTGCCCAGGACTAAAATCAGACCTCTGGCTTTCAATCTCTAACTTGCCCTTTCACAGGCCAGCTCCCACCTAGGTGCATCTGGTTTCTCTCTCTCTTTTCCTCTGTCTCTCTTTCTATTCCTGAGTGAGTGCATGAGTGAGTGAGTTTATGTGTAGTCCCACGACCTAACAGCTAGACGGCTTGTGAGGGCCTCCACCAGCAGTTGCACAGGGATGTCATAAGGCATAATGGTAATTCACCTCAGTGCTAACAGTTCTGAGGTGACCAGGCCCGGGGGTTATACGGGTACACCCTAGCCAAGATGCTCCTGAAACATTACTTCAGGGACGTGGCTAGGAAGGCATCAGACTGGTCTCCCACCTCGGGGGTGTCCTACCTCTGTTTGTCAATACTATATGAGTTCGGGTCTCTACTGTAGATTTGCTAGATTTGTTAGGCTTTTATTAGCTGATATAAACTGGTTTAGGCCTCCTTCCCTTGAGGTAACAGATATTTTACTGTAGGTAAATGACCACTGGCTTCAGGGCGCCTTCATTGAGTTCCAGCCTCTAGAAATAACTCTATTCTTTTTCCTTCTATTCTTTTTCTACCACTAAAACCCCACATCTTGGTTTCACCCCTTTCATTTTCTTTAATTCTTCCATGTGATAAATAGCTCTAACCCTGTCCCTCTTTGTTTTCTTTCTCATTGTTGTCATTGCAGCCTGTAAGTTCTCTTGGCCACCCTCTCTGGGAAAAGAGCTTTTCTGCTCGTGCTAGGCATCATTTATTTCCATGTTCACTTCTTGTCCTTAGGACACTAGAAAGATAACATATGGGTAATCAGAAATCCTGCCCAGACCCCCAGTCCCCACTAGGATGCCTAATCCAAAATCTACCTAAACTGGGTCTTTCTATAAAAAAGAAATGGTTATTCCTCTCCTCTGTAGCCTAGACACATTATCCTCTAGACAACCACTCCAAGTGAGCTCCTGGTGGCACCCTTGACTTTAACGTTTTAACAGATCTAGATAACTTTTGGCAGAGGAATGGCAAGTGGGAGAAGATTCCCTATATCTAAGCTTTTTGGCATCTCTGTTCCCACCCTAGCCTCTACTCATCTTGCAGTACTCCCCAAGTGCCCCTGGCCAAGAACATCCCCACATTGCCCTTGGTTCCTTGGCCATCCTCCTCTTCTTCTTTTCCCAATCCCAATCTGGCCAAAGAACTCTCCCTACCCGCTACTCGACCCTCTAATCTTCCACCATACCCGGACCCCCAACTCCCTCCTGCTCCTCCTCTTCCAGGGCTCACACTCACTCACACAGTGCTCCCAGCAACAAAAACTCCCTCCTTTGTCCTCTCCATGAGGTAGCTGGAGCAGAGGGTGTGGTCCAAGTACATGTTTCTGTCTCCCTTACTGATCTGTCCACCATTGAGAAACACTTAGTGTCATTCTCCACCAATCCTACTGCTTACATCAAGGAATTTTGTTATCTCACTCAGGCATATGACCTTACCTGGCATGACACTTACATAATTCTGTCCTCTACCGTTACTCCTGATGAGTATCACTGCATCCTCATGGCAGCCAGGGCACAAGCTAATCAGGTACATCTCACTGATCCTCAAATGCCAGTGGGTGCAGTGGCAGTCCTTGACTCTGATCCTAATTGGGACTATCAAACTGGCCAAAATGGCCACCACTGCCAAGAGCAGATGCTATGGTCCCTTCTGGCAGGCATGGAAAATGCAGCTTAAAAGTTAGTTAATTATGATAAACTGCAGGAAATAACTCAGGATCTCACTGAAATTCCAGCTGCCTTCCTAGGCCGATTAACGAACACTATGGCCCTTCATACCTGAGTGAATCCAGACTCTTTAGCTGGGGCTACCCACCTAGCAGCCCATTTTATCTCCCAGTCAGCACCAGATATCAGCAAAAAATTAAAGAAGGCAGAGGAGGGCCCTCAAACTTCCATATGAGACCTGGTAAACCTGGCATTTAAAGTTTTTAATGGCCAAGAGGAAAAGGCAGAGGCCACCCACCAGGCCCATTTACAGCAACAGGTAAGCCTCCAAACCCAAGCTCTTGTAGTGGCTCTGAGGCTGGCAACTCACCAAGCATCTGGCACAAAGGGCCTAACAAAGTCTCTCTGAAAGGGTTCCACGGGACCATCTGGATTTGCCCAGACTGCTTCAAAGGTCCTGCCTGGGCTCTGTTTCAAATGTGGCCAGTAGGGACACTGGGCCTGACAGTGCCCCTTTCCACTTTCAGCACCTGGACCCTGCCCTATCTGCAAACAGACTGGACACTGGAAGGTAGACTGCCCATTCCGGACTACAGGCTCACCCCCAACACCTCCATGTGAGGGGCAGACTGGTCCAAAGGATGCAGTCCCTTCATTGGAACTCCTCAGTCTCCTGGACAATTGATGCAGCCTGGACTCAGAGACCCCTGTGACCCTTGCCAAGCCCAGGTTAATGCTACAGGTAGCAGGTAAGTTCATTTCCTTTTTGGTGGACACGGGGGCTACCTATTCTATGTTGCCTTCCTACTCAGGACCTAACATACCTTCGCAGGTGTCAGTTATGGGAATTGATGGAAAGCCCTCCTGTCCCAAGCAAAGTCCTCCTTTGGCATGTAACATTGAGGGGCACCCATTCTCTCACCCCCTAATCATGCCTTTGTGCCCAGTTCCCCTACTAGGACTGGACATCCTCCAAATTTTAGGGGCCACCCTCCAACTCACTGGCCCTTCACACTCAACCCCATTCCCCACCCATCTTCTAGTACTTACCCTAACTGGTGATGCATATAGTCAAAAGCCCTCACTTCAGGCCCTATCCCTCCTGAGGTAGCAAGCCCCTTGGTATGGGACACCTCTAAGCTTGTAGTGGCTACACATCACATGCCAGTTAAAATAGTTCTCAAGGACCCTACCCGCTTTCCCTCCTGTCCTCAGTTTTCAATCTCAAAAAATCACCATCAAGGCCTAAAACCTATTATCACTAGACTTTTGGCCCAGGGACTCCTTATCCCAACCAGTTCTCCTTGTAATACTCCTATCTTACTGGTTCAAAAGCCATCCAGTGACTACCACCTAGTCCAAGATCTATGCCTTATCAATGAGGCAGTAGTACCCATCCACCCAGTGGTCCCAAACCCCTATACCCTATTATGGTCCCAAACCCCTCTATACTCTATTATACAACATTCCATCCGCAACCACTCATTTTACAGTCCTGGACCTCAAAGACGCTATTTTTTTTTCCCTACCATTCCCCTTCACCCAGACTCTTACTTCCTCTTTGCTTATACCTGGACCGATCCGGACACTAACCTGTCACAACGGTTAACCTAGATCATCCTGCCCCAGGGTTTTAGGGACAGCCCCCATATTTTTGGAAAGCATTAGCGACTTACCTCAGCTTTTGCCTCCTTAAGCCCAGTCTCCATCTCCAGTACGTGGATGACTTGCTACTATGTAGTCCCTCCCTCAATATGTCACAACAACATACCACTATCCTCCTTAATTTTCTTGGGTCTCAGGAGTACTGAGTATCCCCCTCTAAAGCACAGCTGTCAGCACCTCAGTAATCTATTTGAGCATTCACTTCACCCCCAAGACTAGGATTTTAACAACAGACCTCCGGCAGGCACTTTTTGTGCTATGGCTCCCATGGACAGCAGATAAAATCCTCTCCTTTCTAGGATTTGTAGGATTATTCCATCACTGGATACCAACCTTTGCCACTCTGGCTAAGCCTCTGTATGCGGCAGCTAAAGACACCGGCTAAAACAGGCCTTTAAAACCCTACAGACAGCCCTGTCCATGGCACCCTGTCTTCAATTGCCAGATCTTCATTGCCTCTTCCATCTGTTCACTGATGAAAAACAGGGAATAGCAGTTGGGGTCTTAACCCAACCCCTGGACCCCACATATTATCCTGTAGCCTACTTGTCAAAACAGCTTGACCCCACAGTCAGAGGCTGGCAAACTTGCCTATGAGCCCTTGGAATGGCAACAGAACTAAGGAATTCCTAAAACTTACTTTAGGTCAGTACATCTCAGTAGTCTCTCCTCACCGACTAACCAACCTCCTCACACACAAATCACTTGCACATCTAGGACCCTCTCACTTACAGGAGTTTCATCTGCTCTTCATTGAAAATCCTTCAGTCAGTTTCCATTCTACTTCTCCACTCAACTCAGCCACTTTGCTTCCTCTCCTGTCTCACTCTCCCTCCCCGACCCACTCTTGTCCTGAACTCATAAATACATTCACCAAACCTTCGAGGTGCATCACCTCCTGGATGAAACCATGTCGCAAAAGGCAGAACTCATTGCCTTAACCCGAGCTCTCACCTTAACACAGGGAAAGAGGGTAAATATCTACACTGACTCAAAGTATGCCTTTCTTATTACTCACTGCCACTCTGCTCTCTGGAAAGAAAGGGGATTCCTTACTACCAAAGGATCTCCCATAATCAATGCTACCCAAATCTCTAACCTCCTACAAGCTCTGCCACTCCCCAAAGAGGTGCCTGTCATTCATTGCCGAGGACACCAGGCCCGGTAGGATGTCATCTCTCAGGGCAATGTCAGGTCAGATGCTGCTGCTAAATCCTTAACCAATAAACTAGCCCCCACTCCAGTTCTCTTCCTCACCACAGCCATGCCTCCAGATTACTCACCTTCAGAAAAGCAGGCCCTTATATTAAGAGAAGGAACTGAGTCTAATCAGGGCTAGATCTTCTTAGATAACAAAATTGCCCTTCCTTGAAAACAGGCCTCAAAAATTATTACTGAAATCCACCAATCTCTACATATCAGGCCCAAGGCACCACAACACTTTGTGCAGTCTCTTTTCATCTCACCTGGTCTACAACAGACCATTGAGCAGGTACACAAGGCATGTGTAACCTGCTCTAAGTTCTCATTGCAAGGGAGCCTAAGGCCACAGTCTCCTACTCACCAAATGTATAGCAACCTACCAACCCAAGACTAGCAAATTGATTTTACACATATGCCCACTCACGAGAAACTTTGCCACCTCCTAACCTTTGTAGATACCTTTACTGGATGGATTGAAGCCTTCCCAACGTCCAAGGAGACTGCGGATATGGTGGCCTCCTTCTTAATTGAGGAAATCATCCCTTGCTTTGACCTACTTGTAATCATTCAGTCAGACAATGGCTGAGCATTTACAGCTCAGGTGGTCGAGCTAGTCACCAAGTATCTTAACATCTCTTGGAAACTACATATCCCTTACCATCCTCAATCACTGGGTAAGGTTGAATGGGCTCACCACATCCTCATGGATAATTTAGCCAAACCTTCCATTGAGGTAAAGCTCTCTTGGCCCACACTCCTACCTCTTGCTGTAGCCCAGGTCCGAGCCACCCCATGGGAGCCAATGGGTCTCAGCCCCTTTGAGTTGCTGTATGGCCAGCCCTTTCTTGTCTCTCACAATATCCTGATACAACCACATCCTCTAGCTTCCTATCTCCCCTACCTCTTTCTCCTCCACCACTTAGGGAATACACAGACCATACTCTTCCCATGGTGTCAGGACCAGAGGATTCCCTGCCAGCAACACCTTTCCAGCCAGGTGACAGTGTTCTCCTCCATGATCTTAAGCCGGAATCTCTACAGCCCAGGTGGCCAGGACCCCACATCATTATCCTAACCACCCCACCTGCTGCTAAACTTTTAGGTCATGCCCTGTGTTACCATGTGTCCTGCCTCAAACTGGCCCCCCAAAATGCCCAATGGACATCCAAGCCCTTGGGCCTCACCCAGCTCCACCTCACACATTGGCCCTGGCAGTCACCCCCAAGCCCTTCAAATTATTCTTGTAACAACTCTTCTAATATCTTCTCTTAAAGCCAACTCATATGTCTGGCATTTTTATCTTCAGGAATATTGGACAGAAAGTAAAACCACCAAAACTCAATAC
Organism: Saimiri boliviensis; assembly: GCF_048565385.1. Classification (NCBI taxonomy): domain Eukaryota; kingdom Metazoa; phylum Chordata; class Mammalia; order Primates; family Cebidae; genus Saimiri; species Saimiri boliviensis. The sequence goes on along the minus strand of NC_133471.1, from coordinate 13,727,895 downwards.
CTTGCCCAAGCACACTGTCTGCCTGCAGGCTGTCAGTCCAACACAGTACTTGAATTTAAGGCATCAAAGGCACTTAAATCCCAGGCACCCTCTTCACAGGGAACTGGCACAATGCATCTTTATGCTTTTTGTATGACCAAACCAAAGATTACTGTCATCGGTGGAATGCCACCTATGCTGGATGCCCATATAAATCCTGCGTCATACACAAAATTACAGAAAAAAATACTTGGCACCAATGGTAAAGGCAAAGTACAACTTGCCATCTGTGACCCCTGAAACAGTCACTGGGAAAGGGGACCACAAGTAAAATATACAATTCACATGAAAATAGATACCCTAGTGGCACATGGCTGATATTTCAAACCTACACTCGCATTGTGTCAGTGGAAATAGACTGACCCAACTCATTAGGCAATGTCATCCTAAAAAACAAAGCCACCTTAATTAACCATTTTAAACCCCTAAAGAACACCTCCCAACCTTTCTACTGGCAAACTCTAGTTCAACAAGGTATCAACATGTTAAATTTAGCCAAATCTGCAAATTTCACCAACTACTTTTTATGTGCCTTCCTCAACAACCCCCCCTTTGCCGCAGTTCCCCTCCAAACCGGGTTCAACCTGTCACTAATGCCTACAGGACAACCCAATTTCCCCTTTACAGACATCCCCCTGCTTAAGGTACACTCTCAAGGTCTCTCTCTCTGCTACGAGACCATCAATGACTCCAACTGCCGTATTACCTTAAAGGTAGCCTCCACTCTCTATGCGCCTCCAGGGGGTACTTTTGGTGCAATGGAACTCTAACCAAAGTTTTAGATACCTCTCTTCCCTTCCTTGTGTGCCAGCCACCTTACTCCCACAGTTAGAAGTATATAGACAAACTAAATTCCTGTCCCTTGTCACTCCATCCCCAAACCACCGGAATAAAGAAGCTGTCTTCCTCCCAATAGTGGTTGGCCTCTCCTTAGCATCTTCTCTAGCAACAGTGGAAATAGGGAGTGGCATCCTTGGCTACAGTGTCACCTCAGCCGCTCAACTAGAAGACAAACTCCGGGTAGCCATTGAGGCATCAGCCACCTCTCTGGCATCCCTCCAGTGACAAATCACATCACTGGCTTGGGTAACTCTTCAAAATCAGCAAGCCCTATACCTGTTAACAGCAGAAAAAGGAGGTAACAAAACTGGTCTAGTGGAGGAAAATGTCAACACTCTTTATCTTCTTCAAGAAGACCTCCAGAAAAACAGAGTACCGGCTTCTTCTCCTACCTGGTGGCAGTCCCCCATACTTACCTGGCTAACCCTATCACCAGTCACATTATCATAATTTGTCTTTTGCTAATGCTAGCCCCTTTCTTTTTCAAGCTTTTACAAGCTCACATGAGGAAAATTTCCAGGATAGCTGTAAATCAAATGCTGCTTCACCCCTGTGTCCAACTCCCAACTGCGGCACCAGCCAACTGATACTCCCCACTTCACCCCTGTTCAACAGAAAGTAGCCAGAAAGAAGTGGTGTCCTATATCGTAAAAAAGGTTGGACTGTAAGGCTGGCTGTCTCGCAGAGGGTTAAAACGGACACGTCCATCTTTCTCCACATCTGAGAACTACATCATCGCCCGAGCTCTTTATCGGGCCTTGCCACACAACTTCTCTGCACCCACCTCTGCATACCAGACCTGAGACCACATTCAGCACTAAATTATACATTCAACCACTAGCTCCAAGCACTTTCTACTTCCTGACAGCCAATAAGATTACCTTCCCTTTGTTTCTCCAACAGCAAATCAAGGCCCAAGGTCCCGATCACCTACCCTTAAGCATTAGCTCCAAACACTTCCTGCTTAATAACAGCCAATAAAATTGGATTTTCTTTGTTTCCCCAATAGCCAATCAATCACCTTCCATCCCCATAAAACCCCATGACCTGAGCAGTTGGCTGTGACTCCTATGGCCCCTTCCCGGACCACAGAACCTCGCTGGGGAGCTGAATAAATGGGCTTCTCATTTTCTCGTACTAGCCTGTTTTCTCGTTTTACGTTGGTGAAAAACCTTACAGAAACCCCTGAGAATCCATCTAGAAAATCTACCTAAGGCACTTCAAGAGTTCAAAGAAAACTGAGAACAAAACAGCTTATTTAAGAAAATCATGGTCCAGAATTTTACAAATTAGCAAAGGTAAGTAAGCACCTAGAAATAAGTAAATAAAGTTTATTTACTTATTTCTAGAATAATAATTTGTTTACTAATAATTATTTACTTTTTCTAATTTGTAAAATTAGCAAATTTTTACAAATTCGTAAATTTAGCTAATTTTACAAACTAGCAAAAGTAAATAAACAAACTCCATTTGCAATAATCTCATAAAAGTATGTAGATAAATAATTTAGCTTTATAAAGCAAAGACTAAGGGAATAAATCTTGAAAGTAGCAGGAGAAATGACTAGTTATGTACGAAGTATCCTCAAAGATAATCAGCAGATTTCTTATAAGAAACCTCAGAGGCCAAAAACAGTTAGCTAATGTATTCCAAGTGCTGTAAGAAAAAACTGCCATGGGCTAGTTTATTTCAAGTGTTGTCAGGAAAAACTAACAAAGAGAAATCTTATGCCCCCAAAACTGTCCATCAGTTATGACATTCAACATAAAAGCTGTGAAAATTTTTTACCACTAGACAACCTTTCAGTAAATGATTCCTGGGTGAAATAAATAAATAAGGGCAAAATAGGACACTAGACTTTGTATAAAGAAATAAAGGTGAAGGTTAAGATACACACATGGGCATTGATAGAATCTATAAAAGCTTTTAATTATGTGCAACACTACAATTTCTTTTTTACATGATTAAAAAAGACTAATATATTTTATTGCTAGCTTATGGCTTTTGACATAAAATACAAACAAATATACTTCTAAGAACTCAATAACAAATAATTGGAGTTGAGCTATTAAAAAGAAAAATATTCGTTGTGACTGAAGACAAACTAATTTGACTTTAAAAGTGTTATAACTTTAGAATGATAAATTTAATTGTCAGAGAAACCACAAAGGAAATAGTGACTGTTTCCTAGAAAACTTTCTTCACTACACAAAAGAGCAGGACCCGTTGTTTCAGCTGCTTTTATGTGAGGATACTGAACGCTATGTGGAGGCATCGTGGGACCAAGCCTGATATGTCCAACTATGAATAAGCATGAGAGCCAAAGGCACATGAGGTGGCTGCTTCTTCAATTTCTACAACATCAGTGCCCAGAAAGTGGGAGAGACATTTGTACCCAGCGATAGATGGAGAAGGGGACACAGTGTCATTCACAGATTTGTTAACAACCAATGGAACAACAAATATGCAAATGTCTGTTTCAACAGTGAAAGTTGAAAAAATAAAAGTTACGGATGATGGCAGGGACCAGCATTTTAATAGCATGAGGCTAGCAGAAAGTGTGAGCAGATAAAGGAACAATGTGGTGAGGAGGAAAGATGGCTTCACCCAGATCTTACTATCAACTAGAGTAACAGATAAAAACACATTAAATAAAGAGGTAATAAATGAAATACACAGTGTCGTGGCTAGGGCTGCTACTGATGATGAAACCAAGCTTGTACTGCCCAGCATAGTTGGCAGCATCTTTAGCAGTGGTCCCAGTTTTGATAACTTTGTGAATTATTTTAAAATATGACAAAAAAGCAGTGTTAAATTAGATGACACCATTAAAAACTTTGTGCATACTTTCACTGTGTTTCAAAAGCCTATTATTTTATCAATCAATGGCTCAGCCATTGGACTATGTGCATCTATATCACCTCTCTGTGATGTGGTTAGGGCTAATAAGAAGGCCTGACCTTAAACCCCTTATACAAAATTTGGACAGAGATCAGATTGCTGTTTTAGCATTACTTTCCCCAAGATAATGGGTAGAACATTTGCCAATGAAATGTTGATCGGTGGGTGTAAGATTATGACACAAGAGGCATGTGTCAAAAGAGCACTCTCTCAGGAATTGTGGCCTGAAACTTTCACACAGGTGGTTATAATTAGAAATAAGGAGGTTGACTAATGCAATTCCTTTGTGGTTAAAGAGTTTAAAACTCCGTTTGCTATATCATGAATATAGAGTTGAAGCAGACCGATTAGAGAGTGTATGAAGTCCTGAAGAAAATCTAGGAGTCAGCACAAGGAATGGAATCTATGTTAAAGTATGTGCAAAATGAAATTGATGAGTTTGGATTGTCAGTCGGTCTGCTCTTGACACAGGACTAAACTGACCAGAATTCATTAGATCTAAGATGCATTAATCTACCTTCATAGCTTCAGAAAAATTAACTCATAACTAACACTTGAGAACAGGACTAAAAATATCCAAGCTTTTCATTAGCAATGCCCTTTAGGCACTGGAACTTTAAACAGTGAGAAAGATTTTTCCTTAAATGTCATTATCTTATTGTTTTAATCTGTGGATGACCCTATACTACAAAATTAAATGTGTTTTGTTACTTTTCAATTATACAAAATACTGAAATAATGTGTTTGTTTTTTTTCTAAGAATGCAGTGTAAGGGTTTGAGGCACTCTCCATTTCCCTCTCACAAATATAAACACAGGACAACCTGAGATTTTGCATTTGTCTTTATTGAGGTACAAATATTTCAAAGAGAAAATTCTGAATTAAGCAACTTATCTTTTGAGATAAGTATTTCCAATAAAAAATCTGCTGATAATAATTACCCCAAGCAAAACATATACTGAAGATTAATGCTGAGATTTCTTTTATATTTAAATGTATAGTGTTTACTCAGTTAACTTTAAGAAACCACAATCTCTCTAGAATAAATTTTACTGTGCAGAGTTAGTGAATCATTAAATCAAATAGGCAGATTTATCTAAATTTTAATGTTTACAACATTTAGGTTTAGGTTCATCTGGAGTATATTTTATTTAATAAGTTAAAATTCTGGATACACTACTAAATGCTGAACCTATTTTCAAAACAAGCAAAAGTTTAAAACTTACCCGATATTTGATCTTCTAAATTATTGTATGCCTTTGATATTATTTGGTATTCTAAATTATTGTATGCCTAATACACCAACATTCTATACACCAATTCTAAATTGGTGTATGCTTTAAAATGCACATTTTCTTTTTTTCCTTCCTTTCGTTTTTTTCTCTTTCCTTTTCTTTCCCCCTCCCCTCCCCTCCCCTCCCCTCCCCTCCCCTCCCCTGTCCTCCCCTCCCCTCCCCTCCCCTCCCCTTCCCTTCCCTTCCTTCCCTTTCTCCTCTCCTCTCCTCTCCTCTCCTCTCCTCTCCTCTCCTCTCCTCTCCTCCCCTCCCCTCCTCTCCCCTCTCCTCCCCTCCCCTCCCCTCCCCTCCTCTCCCTTCCCCTCCCCTCCCCTCCCCTCCCCTCCTCTCTTCTCCTCTCCTCTCCTTTCCAGTATTTTAGGTTCTGGGGTATATGTGCAGATCACACAAAATTGTTGCATAGATGCAAACATGGCAATGTGGTTTGTTTCCTCCATCCCCCTGTCACCTGTATCTGACATTCCTCTTCATGTTATCCATCCCCAAACTCCCACCCCACCCACTGTCCCTCCCTGCTCCCCAGTCAGACCCCAGTGTGTGATGCTCCGCTCCCTGTGTCCATATGTTCACATTGTTCAACACCCACTTATGAGTGAGAACAACTGGTATTTGATTTTCTTTTTTTTTTTTCTTTTTTAAATATTTTATTAGAGTTTAGGTTGGAGGTACATATGAAAAACATGCAAAGTTGTTGTACAGGTACATACTTGGCAGTGTGGTTTGCTGCCTTCTTCCCCATCACCTATATGTGGCACTTTTCCCCATGTTCTCCCTCCTCAACTTCCCAAACCCCATTGTCCCTCCCCTGTCCTTGTGTCAATTAGCTGAGAATGACATTTTCCACATTCATCCATATCTGCAAAGGACACACACTCATCATGTTTTGATGGCTGCATATTATTCCATGTAGAATATGTGTCACATTTTCCTTGTCCAGTCAATCATCAATGGGCATTTGGGTTGGTCCCAGGTCTTTATATTAGAAACAGTGCCACAATTAACATACAGGTGCATATGTCTTGATAACAGAAAGATTTATGATCCTTTGGATATATAACAAGTAAAGGGATTCCTGGGTGAAATAAAATTTCTTTCTTTTTTTTTTTATTGAATTTCAGGTTTTGGGGTTCATGTGAAGAACATGCAATGTTCTCATTGTTCAACACCCACCTGTGAGTGAGAATATGCAGTGTTTGATTTTCTGCTTTGTGTCAGTTTGCTGAGAATGATGGTTTCCAGGTTCATCCGTGTCTCTACAAGAGACACAAACTCATTGTTTTTGATGGCTGCATAATATTCCATGGTGTATATGTACCACAATTTTCGTGTCCAGTCTATCATCGATGGGGATTTGGGTTGGTTCCAGGTCTTTGCTATTGTAAACAGTGCTGCAATGAACATTCGTGTGCATGTGTCCTTATGGTAGAATGATTTATAATCCTTTGGATATATACCCAGTAATGGGATTGCTGGATCAAATGGAATTTCTATTTCTAGGTCCTTAAGGAATTGCCACACTGTCTTCCACAAAGGTTGAACAAATTTACACTCCCACCAACAGTGTAAAAGTGTTCCTATTTCTCCACATCCTTTCCAGCATGTATTGTCCCCAGATATTTTAATGATCGCCATTCAAACTGCCGTGAGATAGTATCTCAATGTAGTTTTGATTTGCATTTATCTAATGACCAGTGATGATGAGCATTTTTTCATGTTTGTTGGCCTCATGCATGTCTGCTTTTGTAAAGTGTCTGTTCATATCATTCCCCCAATTTGAATGGGTTTGTTTGTTTTTTTTCTTGCAGATCTGTTTTATTTCTTTGTCAATTCTGGATACCAGCTTCTTGTCAGATGAGTAGACTGCAAAATTTTTTCCCATTCTGTTGGTTGCTGATTTACTCTAATGACTGTTTATTTTGCCGTGCAAAAGCTGTGGAGTTTGACTAGGTCCCATTTGTCTATTTTTATCTTTTGTTGCCAATGCTTTTGGTGTTTTGGTCATGAAGTCCTTGCCTATGCCTCTGTCCTGAATGGTTTTGCCTAGATTTTCTTTGAGGGTTTTTATGATATTAGGTCTATATTTAAGTCTTTAATCCATCCAGAGTTATTTTAGTGTAAGGTGTCAGGAAGGGGCCAAGTTTTTGCTTTCTGCACATGGCTAGCCAGTTTTCTCAACACCGTTTATTAAATGGGAAATCCTTTCCCCATTGCTTATTTTTGTCAGGTTTGTCAAAAATCGGATGCTCGAAGATATGTTGTGTTTCCTCTGAGGCTTCTTTTCTGTTCCATTGGTCTATATCTCTGTTTTCGTACCAGTAGAATGCTGTTTTGATTACTGTACTTTGTAGTATAGTTTGAAGTCCGGTAGTGTGATGCCTCGTGCTTTGTTCTTTTTGCTTAGAATTGACTTTGCTATGCAAGCTCTCTTTTGGTTCCATATAAAGTTTAAGGTGTTTTTTTCCAGTTCTGTGAAGAAGGTCATTGGTAGCTTGATGGGAATAGCGTTGACTTTGTAGATTACTTTGGGCAGTATGGTCATTTTCACGATATTGATTCTTCCTAGTCATGAACATGGAATTTTTCTCCATCTGTTTGTGTCCTCTCTTATTTAGTTGAGCAGTGGCTTGTAGTTCTCCTTGAAGAGGTCCTTTAAGTTCTTTGTTAGTTGTATTCCTATGTACTTTATTCTCTTTGTAGCAATTGTGAATGGCAGTTCATTCTTGATTTGGCTCTCCTCAAGTCTGTTACTAGTGTATAGGAATGCTTTGATTTTTGCACATTGATTTTGTGTCCTGAGACTTTGCTGAAATTGCTTATCAGTTTCCGGAGATTTTGGGCTGAGATGATGAGATATTCTAGATATACAATGATGCCGTCTGCAAATAGAGACCATTTGATTTCCTCCTTTCTTATTTGAATACCCTTTATTTTCATTTCTTACCTGATTGCTCTGGCTAGAACTTCCAGTACTATTGAATAGGAGTAGTGAGAGAGGACATCCTTATCTAGTGCTAGGTTTCAAAGGAAATGCTTCCAGTTTTTGCCCATTCAGTATGATATTGCCTGTTGGTTTGTTGTAAATAGCTTTTATTATTTTGAGATTTGTTGTCATTACCTACTTTATTGAGGGTTTTTAGCAAAAAGCACTGTTAAATTTTGTCAAAGGCCTTCTCTGCATCAATTGAGATAATCATGTGGTTTTTGTCTTTGATTCTCTTTATATGGTGCATTATGTTTATAGACTTGCATATGTTGAATCAGCCTTGCATCCCTGGAATGAAGCCTATTTGATCATGGTGGAAAAGCTTTTTGATGTGCTGTTGCAATCAGCTTGCCAGTATTTTACTGAAGATTTTTGTGTCTGTGTTCATCATGGATATTGGTCTGAAGATTTCTTGTTGAGCCTCTGCCGGGTTTTGGTATCAGGATTATGTTTGTCTCATCAAATGATTTGGGAAGGGTTCCCTCTTTTTGGATTATTTGGAATAGTTTCAGAAGGAATCGTACCAGCTCCTCTTTCTATGTCATGTATAATTCTATGGTGAACCCAGCTAGACCTGGGCTTTTTTTAGGTGGTAGGCTCTTGATTCCTGCCTCTACTGCAGACCTTGTTGTTGGCCTATTCAGGGTTTCAACTTTTTTCTGGTATAGGCTTGGATGGAAGCAGGTGTCCAGGAATTTATCCATTTCTTCCAGGTTTACTAGTTTATGTGCATAGAGTTGTTTGTAATAATCTCTGATGATGATTTGAATTTCTGTAGAATCTGTGGTGATATCCCCTTTATCATTTTTTATTGCATCAATTTAGTATTCTCTATTTTCTTTTTTATTAATCTGGCCAATGGTCTATCTATTTTGTTGATATTTTCAAAAAACCACCTCCTGGATTTATTGATTTTTTTGAAGGTTTTTTTGTGTCTCTATCCCCTTCAGTTCTGCTCTGATCGTAGTTTTTTCTTGTATTCTGCTATGCTATGAGTTTTTTTTTTTTATCTTGCTTCTCTAGCTCTTTCCATTTTGATGCTAGGGTATCAATTTTAGATCTCTTCTTTCTTCTTATGTGGGCACTTACTGCTGTGTGTTTTCCTGTAGAGACTGCTTTAAATGAGCCCAGAGAATCTGGCATCTTGTGTCCTTGTTCTCATTGGTTTCAAAGAACATCTTTATTTCTGTCTTTATTTCATTGTTTATCCATTCAACATTCAGGAGCAAATTGTTCAGTTTCCATGAAGCTGTGCGGTTCTGAGTTAGTTTCTGCATTCTGAGTTCTAACTCTATTGCACTGTGGTCTGAGAGGCAGTTTGTTATGATTTCCATTCTTTTGCATTTGTTGAGGAATTATTTATTTGCCAATTATACGATCAATTTTAGAGTAGGTGTGTTGTGGTGCTGAGAAGAATGTATATTCTGTGGATTTGGGGTGGAGAGTTCTGTAAATGTCTATTAGGTTTGCTTGTTCCAAGTCTGGGTTCAGGTTCTGGATATCCTTGTTAATTTTTTGTCTGATTGATCTGTCTAATGGTGGCAATGGGGTGTTAAAGTCTCCCACTATTATTGTGTGGGAGTCTAAGTCTCTTTGCAAATCATTAAGAACTTGCCTTATGTATCTGGGTGTTCCTGTATTGGGTGCATATATATTCAGGATCGTTAGCTCTTCTTGTTGCAGTGATCCTTTTACTGTTATGTAATGTCCTTTGTCTCTTGATCTTTGGTGGTTTAAAGTCTATTTTATCAGATAGGTGAATTGCAACTCCTGCCTTTTTTTTTTTTTTTTCCTCTCCATTTGCTTGGTAGATCTTCCCCTATCCTTCTATTTTGAGCCTTTGTGTATTTTTGCATGTAAGATGGGTTTCCTGGATACAGTGCATTGATGGGTTTTGGCTTTTTATCCAATTTTCCAGTCTGGATCTTTTGATTGGGGCATTTAGTCCATTTACATTTAGTAATATTATTGTTATGTGTGAATTTGATACTGTCATTTTGATGCTAGCTGGCTGTTTTGTTGGTTAGTTGATGCCGATTCTTGATTGTGTTGATGCTCTTTACCATTTGGTCTGTTTTTGTAGTGGCTGGTACTGGTTGTTCCTTTACATGTGTAGAGTCTCTTTCAGGAGTTCTTGTAGAGCAGGTCTAGTGGTAATGAAATCTCTGAGTACTTGCTTGTTCACAAAGAATTTTATTTTTCATTAACTTATGAAGTTTACTTTGGCTGGATAGGAGATTCTAGGTTAAAAGTTTTTTTCTTTAAGGATGTTGAATGTTGGCCGCCACTCTCTTCTTGCTCGTAGAGTGTCTGCTGATAGATCTGCTGTGAGTCTAATGGGCTTCCCTTTGTGGGTAACTCGACCTTTCTCTATGGCTGCCATTAACATTTGCTCTTTCATTTCAATCTTGCTGAGTCTGACAATTATTTGCCTTGGGGTTACTCTTCTTGAGGAATATCTTTGTGGTTTTCTCTGTATTTCCTGGACTTGAATATTGGCCTCCCTTGCTAGGTTGGGAAAGTTTCCTGGGATAATATCCTGAAGAGTGTTTTCCAGCTTGTATACATTCTCGTCGTCATACTCAGGTACACCTATCAAACGTAGATGAGGCCTTTTCATGTAGTCCCACATTTCTTGAAGATTTTGTTAATTCCTTTTTCCTCTTTTTTCTCTATTGTTGCCTTCTCATTTTATTTCATTGAGTTGATCTTCGACCTCTGATATCCTTTCTTCTGCTTGATTGAAACTTGTGCATGCTTCACGAAGTTCTCATGTTGTTTTTTAGCTCCATCAATTCACTGATATTTTTTCTATGTTGTTCATTCTCGTTAGCATTTCATCCAATCTTCTTTCAAGGTTCTTAGTTTCTTTGCATTGGGTTAGAACATGTTCTTTTAGCTCACTGTAGTTTCTTACTACCCACCTTCTGAAGTCTGATTCTGTCATTTTGTCTCATTCCTTCTCCATCTGGTCTTGTTTCCTTGCTGTTGAGGAGTTGTGATCCCTTTTAGGAGGATAGATGTTCTGGGATGGGGAGTTTTCATTCTTTTTGCGCTGGTTTCTTTCCATCTTTGTGGTTTTATCCACCTGTTGTCTTTGTAGTTACTGTCTTTCAGACGGGTCTCTTAGTGTGCTTCCCGTTTGTGGATGCTGAAGTTACTTCTTTTCCTTAGCTTTCCTTCTAACAGACTGGCCCCTCTGCTGTAGGATTGCTGAGGTCCACTCCAGGCCCTGCTTGCCTGAGAATCACCTGCAGCAGCTGCAGAACAGTTAGGGTTGCTACCAGTTTCCTCTTCTGCTATCTTTGTCCCAGAAGGATGCTTGCTAATTGTCAGTCTGTTCTCTCCTTTATGAGGTGACTCTTTGGATCTATGGGGGTGAGGGAGCTGCTTGAGGAGACAGTCCCTCTTTTTTATTGGGGCTCAAGTCCTGAGCTTTGAGCACCATTGTTTATTCAGAGCTGCTGGGCAGGTACATTTACGTCTGCTGCAGCTAAACTCAGAAACCACTTTTTGTTTCCAGGTGCTCTGTCCTGGGGTGTTAGGGCTTTATGAGTTTCTGTTGTGCTGCTGACCTTTTTCTGTGTGTCTTTCAGGGCTGCTCTGCCCAACTAGCAAGCCGCCTAGTCACTGTGCCTACAGAGGCTTTGCTGACCTGCTTTAGGCTCCACTTAGCTGCCATTTAGTCTTCCCTGTGGTCCTGTTTATATGGGTGTAGTTAGAACTGCCTCAGCAATGGTGACCTGCCTCTGTTATGGCAGACTCTCTCTGTAGTGGCAAGTCGCCTTAGCAATGGCAAGTTGCCTCAGCAATGGCAGGCTGCCTTCGTGATGACAGGCTGCCTTCATAGTGGTAGAGAGTCTCAGTAATGGCAGATGCTCCTCCCCCACAAAGCCAGACCATCCTGGGTTCAGTTTTGCTTGCTGTAAAAAAGGCTTAACCCAGAGCTTTTTCAATTACTGTTTGTTGTTGTTGTTGTTTTTGGGGGGTGGGACCAAGCGAGCCTTATCTCCTGGCTCCCTGACTCAGTCTTTTCTTTTTTTTTTCTTTTTCTTTTTTTTTTTTTTTTTTTCAGTTGACTTACCCAGTGTTCCAGTCACCTGTTGAAAAGCAGGGATCTCCTATTCCAAGACTCACTGAGCCAGCTGAAACAGTAGCACTGAGGTTACTGGCAGTTTTTTTGCCTAGGAATCTCCTGACCTGGCTTGCTATTTCAGATGAATGGGCAACTCTGCCATCTCAGGGCTCCAATCACCAGCTAAGAGGGCTCTCAGACCAGTGTCTTTTGTATGGAGAACCACTGTGCCAGGATGCGGTCAAAGCAGCTGCACAGACCAAATCAGTCACATGGGCTGAAACCGCCATGCCAGCCAAAACAGCAGCACTGGAGAGCCTTTTGCCTGGGAATCTCCTGGTCTGTGGGCAATAAAAATTCATCTGGAAATGTAGCATCCACTCGCCCTCTGCACTTTCACTGGGAGCTGAAATCCTGAGCTGTTCTTAGTCGGCCATCTTCCCTGCAGTCCCCCTGGAATTTCTATTTCTAGGTCCTTGAGAAATCACCACATTGTCTTCCTCAATGGTTGAACTAATTTAGACTCCCCAAAACAGTGTAAAAGTGTTCCTATTTCTCCACATCTTCTCCAGAATCTGTTGTCTACAGATTTTTAAATGATCACCATTCTAACTGGCTTGAGGTGGCATTTCAATGTGGTTCTGATTTGTGTTTCTCTAGTGCACAGTGATGATGAGCACTTTTTCATATGTTTGTTGGCCTCCTATATGTGCTCTTTTGAAAAGTGTCTATTTGTATTCTTTGCCAGTTTGGGATGTTGTTTTAGTTCTCTGTAACTTCTGGATATTAACTGTTTGTCAGATGGGTAAATTGAAAAAAAAGAAAAAAAAAATCCCATTCTGTTCCTTGCCTGTTCACTCTAATGATTGTTTCCTTTGCTGTACAGAAGCTCTGGAGTTCAAGTAGGTCCATTTGTCTATTTTGGCTTTCATTGACAATGCTTTTGGTGTTTTAGTCATTAAGTCATTACCTATGCCTATATCCTGAATGAATTTGCCTAAGTTTACTTCTACGGTTTTTATGGTGTTAAGTCTTATGTGTAAGTCTTTAATCCATCTGGAGTTAATTTTAGTGTAACATGTCAGAAAGGTGTCCAGGTTCTGCTTTTTGCACATTGCTAGCCATCATTTATTAAAAAGGGAATACTGTCCCTATTGCTTGTTTTTGTCCAGTTAGTCAAAGATCAGATGGTTGTCTACATGGCACCTCCAATGCCTCTCTTCTTTTCTATTGGTCTCTATCTCTGTTTTGGTACCAGTACCATTCTGTTTTGATTACTGTTGCCTTGTATTATAGTTTGAAGTCTGGTAGTATGATGCATCCAGCATTGTTATTTTTGCTTAGGACTGTCTTGGCTATTTGGGCTCTCTAAACTCTACATGTTCTGTTATCCAGAAGCTGCCTGAAGGCTATCCACTTGGATTTTTTCCTATCTTAATTACGTAGGAATGATTTAATAATCCATAGGCTATTGGTGATTAGTTTTACCTCTGGAACAGAATCCTTAGGTGGTTATTTTCTCAGCCAGAAAATTGTATAACCACTGGTACCTAAACCCAACACTGGCTGAGACCCACTGGTCTCATTCCACCTTTGCAGTCTTGCAGGTTGTGCACAGTTTGCACTTCGATCCTGAATCTCATTTTTGCTATGGGTTAGTCTAGGACAGAGCAATAAGAGGGTCACAAATGTGTGACTGTTGTGTTCAACAACTGCACATAGCAGCGCACTCTGGCTGTGGAAGAATTAGAAGCTGTAAGTGCTGGCAGAGGTGCCAGCTATCTGAAATGCTGTGAGTGCATCAGGCATATCAAAATGTGCTTCTACTACAGGCACTAAGGAATGCAGTGGCATCAAGAAGCTTAAGGACACCAGATTTCAGAGATGCAAAAGTTATGTAAAGTGCTTGCTTTGGGAACTTTTAGGGCTAGGCACTCTAAAAGACCCTAAAAGTAAATTTTCTCTTTTGTCTTGTCTTCTTGTCAACCAGGATGTAGTGAGTGAAGTTGTCTGTCTTTGAGCTGTGTTTGTTGTATTAGTCTGTTTTTATGCTGCAGTTGAAAACATACCTGTGAATGGTAAGAAGAGGAGATTTAATTGAATCTATACAGTTCTATGTGGATAGGAGGTCTCAGAATTACATGAGCTAGCAAAAGGTACTTTTTACAGTGTAGTACAAAATAAAATGAGAAAGTAGCAAAAGTGAAAACACCTTATGAACTCATAAGATTATAGCAGACTTTATTCAGTATGATGAGATTAGTGTGGAAATGACTGGAATTTAATTACCTTCCCTAGGTTTCCCCCAAACACATGGGAATTCTGGGAGCTACAATTCAAGTTGTGTTTGTGTGGGTAAATAGTCAAGTTGTACCATTTTACTTCTAAGTTCTCTAAATCTCAGTTTCTCACATTTCATATTAATTATGTCTTCACAACAAATCCAAAAAGTCTTAAATCATTTCTGTGTTAATGTGGGGAACATTCCCGTGTGAGACCCCCAAAAGACATGGGTCTCACTATACGGTGAGTTTGATCCCAAACACAGTTTCCTGTTGGAGGCAGTCAAGCTATCGGGAAAAAGGAACTGAAAGATGAATTATCAGTTTCTGATATCAACCATGATATCATTTGGGCACTCCCTACCAGAAACCAGTTTCTGCTTTTAACTTTTTATGATACTTTCTTTAAGAATAAGCTTTAACCTTTTCTTTACTTGCCTGACTGCCTTGTACCCTAGATAATGGTTTAACTGTGGGGATATTTGCAAAGCAAATGCCACCATACGGGATGGCTTTGATCCTTGACTCAGAGACTCCTGAATGGGGGAGTTGAGATAAGTTGAGTCAGGAGCAGACAAAGGAGAATCTGGTTAAAAGATATTCTGATGAGGAAAACCAGAAAACGTTTTCACATCTCAGTTCTAAAACAAGATCAAACCAGAAATACCTGCAGCCATGAGGAATAATGTCTAGATGTAAACAAGCTTTGTAATCACAGGAAATTCTGTAGCTTTCCACAATCACTGATTGTGTATCTGACTTTTCTATTATATAGGCCATATAAGGTATAGATTTACATTTCCTCTTGCAACCACTGATTGTGTATCTGACTTATCTATTGTATAGGCCATGTTAGGTACAGATTTGCATTTCCTCTTGCAATGACATAAACCACAGCAAAGAAAGTGTATTTATTCTTGGCCTTTGAAAAATAAAGGCTGCTGTTTAGGCAAGGCCTATCCAGCCCTTCAGAACCCTGCTCTCTGTCTCTCTTATTTCTTCAAGTGCACACTCTCTTCCAGGTATTGGGACACTCTTGCAGGACGAGAGACCCCCGGCAGACATGCCTACCCATCCCAATGGTCACCAACATCTGGTGACCACAAAGGGACCTGTACATGAGAGACCACAGTGACACTCATCAATTAAGGAGTGAGGCTGCAGCAGTACGTTTTTGAGTTGTTTTCTTAATCATATATATATACAAGTGTTGATTTTCAAGTTTTCGGTCTGGAGTAAAACATGGGGCATTTAAGGTCTAAGGAATATAAGTTGTTTATACATTTTATGATTAAGAGTAGAGGTCGTGATGTAAAGTTTAGTCATGTACAGAAATTTTTGCAAATTGTTCATGAATCATGTTCCTGGGTCCCTGAAGGTGAAAGTTTGGATGAAAAAGCTTGGGGACTTAATGGAGAAAAGATTAATCAATTTTGCTTTCAAGTTAATAATCTACCTCAAACTGCTGTTTTAACTGCTGTTTGGAGAAAGCTTTGTGAATGTGTTTGTCCTTCTGTTTCTCTCTTAGAAAATTTGACCACAGAAGCTTTGCCTCCGCATGATTGGGGCTGGGGTGTTCACAGCAGGGCCAAAGGCCCAGAGACTGCTAGCTCAGTTTTAAACTGACATTTTTTTTTTCCTTTCTTTGCTGACTGCAATCCCCACCCGCTTGACTCTCAGGCAAGCTACACCACCTCAGGTGGCCAAATTTGCATCCAAAATACAATTTAAGAAAAGCTTTCTAACTTTTTGTAAAGCAAGTGACTTTCTAGCTCAGTCATTATAGTGTGAGGCCTGTAACTGCAAGGTTGTTGGTTCAAGTCCTCAGTAAATCTAGTCTTTTAGAAAAATTAAAGTTATTGTTTGGTCATCTCGTGGAATATTTACTCTAACTCCTGATAAGCCTATAGCGCAGCTTCTTGTTATACCTGTGAATACCTCTATAGTTATTCACTGAGACTAGAGGTTGCTCTGCTTTTGGATCCTCAAATCACACTTATTGGGTGCAGTCTATTACTGCTTCTCGCCCTGAATTAACTATATGGATTGTTAGCAAGCCTTTTAAAGGTCTGCTAGATACTAGAGTTGATATTTCTGTTGTTTCATCTAATCACTGGCCTTTACAGTGGACTTTCTCCCCTTCTATGACTTCTTTACAAGGAATTGGAATGAGTAATAATCCTGAACAATCTACTCATTTATTAAAGTGGACTGATGCTGAGGGACATAAGGGATATTTTTGTCCTTATATCCTTCCAGGACTCCTGTTTAATTTGTGGGGTTGAGATGTTTTAGAAGCGATGGGAGCAAAACTTACTACTGGAAATTTTGCTTGGCAGATTATGAAAAGACAAGGTTACCAGGAAGGAAAATGCTTAGGTAAAAATTTACAGGGAGTACCAGAGCCTATTTCTCCTTCTCCAAAACATGACAGACGAGGTTTAGGGTATTTTTCCTAAGGGTCACTAATTCTCCTGATGCCCATGCTGGTCCTATTTGCTGGAAATCTGATTCCCCAGTTTGGGTAGAGCAATGGTCCTTGTCTCAGAAAAGATTTCTGCTGCTCAAGAGTTGGTTCAGGAACAACTTGAGGCAGGACATATTAGACCTACTCATAGTCCTTGGAATTCACCTATATTTGTCATTAAGAGAAAATCAAGAAAGTGGAGACTTTTGCAAGATTTAAGAAAAGTAAATGAAACTATGAAAATTATGGGACCTCTTCAACCAGGTTTGCCATCGCCTGTGGCAATACCTCAGAATTGGAAATTGATTGTTATTGATTTAAAAGACTGTTTCTTTACCATACCTCTTGCTCCATGAGATTGTAAAAGATTTGCTTTTAACATTCCATCTACTAACTATGAACAGCCTTGGGACAGATATGAATGGGTAGTGTTGCCTCAAGGTAGTACTACTCTCTGTTAAACCTTCATTGCAAAAGCTATTTTTCCTGTCAGACAACAACATTCTGATATTGTTCTTATTCATTACATGGATGATATATTAATTGCTGCTTCATCTGATGTTGTCTTATAGTCTGCCTTTGTGCAATTGCAGAATTGTTTAACTTGTGTTGGGTTGGTAATTGCTCCAGAAAAAATCCAATACACTGTTCCTTATCACTATTTAGGACGAATTATTGAGTCACAAAAGATATCTTATGAAACTCCGAAACTAGATACTTCTTCATTGAAAACTCTTAATGATTTCCCAAAAAATTTGGGTGACTTAAATTGGATCAAACCTAGTCTCAAACTTACCACTGAACCCTAGAACTTTTGTGTGTTGCAAACACAGTATACACCTACAGGTGTTTTCTGGCTACAAGGAATATTAAAATGGTTACATCTTCCTGCCAGAAGTGGAAAGATGTTTTGTCTAAAATAAATGGAGCCAGTCCTCATATGGGGACAAGGATATGTTTGTGTTTTCCCTAGATCTGCTAAAAGCCCATTGTGGGTTCCGGAGCAGTTGGTGAAACATGAACCTCCTGTCGATGGGAAAACCCAGAACTCTCATCTCGAATCTCAAACGACTAAGCCTGACAACACCACCCCCACCACTCTGAAGCTGCTGGAGAAAGCGCCAGAGGACACAGAACACTGAGTGTCTACTCTTACCAACTTGGGGTAGACTAAAACGTCTCTGCACTGAAGCAGAATCATTTGTGAATTCTCAGGGAATTTCAAAAACCCCGGCTGTAATGTTTGTAACTATGCTGGCTATTTTGTCTTGTCAGGTTCCAAGCAGAGGGCAGAAGAACAAACATGTACCGGGTTCCCCTGTGTTATGCCCTGTTACTTCAAATGATCCCCCCTTTTACTGTGTACTTAAATGACACCACTGCTTATGTTAACCATCTTGCAAAAAATGTTTCTGCTTCTATGGGAACTCAAATAGATATAGACAAAAAACTGTAAGCTAAACTAAATGTTTCATAAAAAACTGTTAATTTACTTGGTGACAAAGTGTATAACATTCAAAGTCATTTGTCTTTCCAATATCATGCTGATTATACCATTTGTGTTACTAGTGCCCCTTATAATGACTCAGAATGGGACTGGCCTCTGGTCCGTGCCCATCTACAAGGCATTTGGAGTCACAACAATCTGTCTTTGGACATTTTTCACTTACAACATCAAATCCAAGCTATTGACTTTTCTCACAGACAGCTGCCACAGGATGCCACTATTGCCCACGGCATTGTGGACACTTTGTTCTCTTGGACTTGTGGTTTTCATTTACCTTCCCTTTCTACCTTAATTGGCATTGGAGGTTTTCTCTTTGTGCTCATCATTCTCTTGTCGTTCGTCTTTCACCTTGTGTTCTCCTCCCTCCAATGCCTTCAGCTCAAACTTTTTGAGCTGCATTTAAAAACAAAAAAAGAGAGAATTGTGGGTAACATTCCCATGTGAAACACCCAAAAAACATGGGTCTCACTATACGGTGAGTTTGATCCCAAACACAGTTTTCTGTTGGAGGCAGTCAAGCTATTGGGAAAAAGGAACTGAAAGATGAATGATCAGTTTCTAATATCAACCACAATATCATTTGGGCCTAAAACTATGCAGTGCTGCTAGACTGAGTGACTCCCTACCAGCAACCAGTTTCTGCTTTTAACTTTTTATGACTCTTTCTTTAAGAATAAGCTTTAACCTTTTCTTTACTTGCCTGACTGCCTTGTACCCTAGATAATGGTTTAACTGTGGAGATATTTGCAAAGCAAATGCCACCATATGGGATGGCTTTGATCCTTGACTCAGAGACTCCTAAATGGGGGAGTTGAGATAAGTTGAGTCAGGAGCAGACAAAGGAGAATCTGGTTAAAAGATATTCTGATGAGGAAAACCAGAAAACGTTTTCACATCTCAATTCTAAAACAAGATCAAACCAGAAATACCTGCAGCCATGAGGAATAATGTCTAGATGTAAACAAGCTTTGTGATCACAGGAAATTCTGTAATTCTTTTTACAACTACTGATTGTGTATCTGACTTATCTATTGTATAGGCCATATAAGGTATAGATTTGCATTTCCTCTTGCAATGACATAAACCAGAGTATTTATTCCTGGCCTTTGAAAAATAAAGGCTGCTGTTTAGGCAAGGCCTATCCAGCCCTCCAGACCGCCGCTCTCTGTCTCTCTTATTTCTTCAAGCGCAAGCTCTCTTCCAGGTATTGAGGCCCTCTTGCCGGTCAAGAGACCCCTGGCAGACGTGCCTACCCGTCCTGATGTTTGCCGACATGTTAACCCAAACATCAATAGTCTAAAGTTTCACCTGAGTCAAAACAAGTCCTTGCTACCTATGAGCCTGTAAAATAAAAATCATGCTAGTGGCTTTCTAAATATAACGTAAGTACAGGTATTGAGCAAATACATTCATTCCAAATAGAATAAATTCATCAAAACAAAGGTGTTACAGGGTGAGTCCATGAAAGTTCATCATCCAGTGGGGCAGTAAAATTATACAGCTCCAAAATGATCTTCTTTGACTCACATCAAGGTCGTACTAATGCAAAAAATGAGTTTTAATATATTTGGGCAGCTCTGCCACTGTGGCTTTTACAAGTATATGGTGCAAACTTAAAGTGGATCTCTTATTCTGACATCTGCAAAACACTGATCCTCTTTTCACAGCTATCCTAGTCAGTGTCCCAATAGAGACTATGTGTGTAGGCTCCAACTTCATATTTCCTTCCTGCACTGCCCTAGAAGAGGTTTTCCATGAGGGTCTCACCACTGTAGCAAATTTTGCTCAGATATTCAGGCATTTCCGTACATATTCTGAAATCTATGCCGAGGTTCCAAATCCTTAATTCTTGAATACTGTGTTACCACAGGCTCAATGACACTTAGAAATCACAAAGGCTGGGAGCTTCCAACTTCAGGTGCCACAAACGAAGCTGCATATTCACCCCTTTTTGCCATCACTGGAGTGGCTGGAACAAATAATACCAAGTCCATGGACTGAATACAGCATAGAGATTCTTGCCCCTGTCCATTAAACCACACATTTCTTTTGGAATTGTGGAACTGTAATGGGAAGGGCTACTGTGAAGATCTCTGACATAGCCTAAAGACATTTCCCTCATGGTCTTGGAAATTAACATTAAAACCCTTGCTTCTTATGCAAATTTCTGCAA
Organism: Saimiri boliviensis; assembly: GCF_048565385.1. NCBI lineage: Eukaryota > Metazoa > Chordata > Mammalia > Primates > Cebidae > Saimiri > Saimiri boliviensis. Next base: position 13,707,333 of record NC_133471.1, on the reverse strand, counting down.
CTAGCTTGAATTTCTCCCCAGAAAAATAAGTTTTACTTTTCTATTGCTAGTGCAGTGCAGAAACAAGATAAGGGGTCTGAACCCACCCACGTAGTCTTCAAAATTTTCAAGCCTGCTCCCCTTATAAAATGGAAATCATTTAACAATACCCAAGACACCTCTCGAATGCTTTGATGTCTAGAAATTTATTCTGTCAAATACCCTAAATTATTTTTCTGAAGTTCAAACTTTACCATAAATTTTAAAGACAGAGGCAAAATTTTGGTTTTCAGCCCTGGATTCTACGGCTATACTTTTCATGGCTTGAAGGTTATATTTCACTAAGAACCTGTTTTATTTTTATTTTGCACAAGAGCCTAAAGCAGTTTATGCAAACAGGTGCCTATAGGCCCAATCCATCAGCCTCTCTTCCATGATTATTTTTAAATTCTACTTCAGATTCTTGGGTACATGGGAAAATTATGCAGGATTGTTGCATAGGTATACACATGACAAGGTGGTTTGCTGTCTTCACTCCCCATCAACCACATTTGATATTTCTCCCCTTATTATTTTTTCCCATGCTTTCCACCCTCCTCTGTCCATCCCCTAGCCCCTCCAACTGTCTACAGTGTGTGATGTTTCACTTCCTGTGTCCACATGTAATTGTTGAACACCTGCCTATGAGTGATAACATGCATTGTTTGGTTTTCACTTCTTGTGTTAATTTGCTGAGAATGAAGTTTTCCAGATTCAATTATGTCCCTATGAAGGACACAAATTCATCATTTTTTATGGCTCCATGATATTCCATGGTATATATGTGCCACATTTCCTTTATCCAGTCTATTGTTCATGGACATTTGGCTTGGTTCCAAGTCTTTGCTGTTGTAAACAGTGCCACAATATGTACGTGTCTTTATAATAGAACAGTTTATAATTCTTTGCATATATACCCAGTAGTGGGATTGCTGAGTCAAATGGAATTTCTATTTCTAGGTCCTTGAGAAATCTCCACATTTTTTTCCACAATGATTGAACTACTTTACACTCCCACCAACAGTGTAAAAGTGTTCTTATTTCTCCACATCCTCTCCAGCAACTATTGTCTCCAGATTTTTAATGATCATCATTCTAACTGGCGTGAGATAGCATTTCTCTAATGACCAGGGATGATGAGCATTTTTTCATATGTTTGTTGGCCTCCTATATGTCTTCTTTTGAAAAGTGTTTATTCATATTCTTCACCCATTTTTGAATTCTTTTTTCTCATAAATCTCTTAGTTCTTTGTAGATTCTTAATATTAGCCCTTTGTCAGATGGTTACATTGCAAAATATTTCCCCCTATTGTTGATTGCCAGTTTGCTCTGATGATTGTTTCCTTTTCTGTACATAAGGTTCAGAGTTTAATTGTGTCCCATGTGTCCATTTTGGCTTTTTTGCCTTGCTTTTGGTGTTTTAGCCATTAAATCTTTGCCTATGCCTATGGCCTGAACGGTTTTTCCTAGGTTTTCTTCTAGGGTTTTTATGGTGTTAAGTCTTATGTTTAAGTGTTTAATTCCTCTGCAGTTAATTTTAGTGTAAGGTGTCAGGAGGTTTCTGTGTGCTGCACATTGCTAGCCCATTTCCCCAACAGCATTTTAAACAGTGAGTCCTTTTCCCATGGCTTGTTTTTCTTGGGCTTGTCAAAGATCAGATGATTGTATATGTGTGGTGTTGTTTCTGAGGCCTCTGTTTTGTTCCACTCTTTGTGGTCTATGTCTCTGTTTTGATATCAGTATCGTGCTGTTTTGATAAATGTGCTCTTGTAGAATAGTTTGAAGTCAGGCAGCATAATGTCTCCAGCTTTGTTTTCTTTGCTTAGGACTCTTTTGGCTATGTGGGATCTCTTTTGGTACCATATGAAGTGTAAAGTGTTTTTCCCAGTTTTGTGAAGAAAGTAATTCACTTTATTTTGGGGATGGTGTTTAATCTATTATATTCAGTGCTCAATTACCAGAGATAACAAAGGAAAAGTGTTGGTGTGTCAGCACCACCACAAATGCAAGCATTCCTGGCCAAGTTGGAACAGCACTTGGGCTCAGTGACAAGTTGTCTTCAAACTCATAGTGGACACTGGAGTCAGAAAAGGCTAGGCAGTGGAAAAGAAATATAAGAGCTTTGGGAAAAGAATGGCTTCCTGGAATTCTGTAAGCACAGATATGCTTGTTTATGTAGCTGTGGCTGAGCAACTGCAGTTGTGCCCTTGTAGATCAGGCTCCTGAGCTTCCAAAGTCAAATTGGGTGTGAATTATTTGTGTTCCATTTTTATTTTATTTTTTTGGTCAGTTTTGAGGAGTGCAAAGCCCTGTCTGCATCTCCCTCAATACACCCAACATTTTTGCAGCAGCTTCTCCAGACATGCTGCTTCTGCCACTACCTTTAGCAAATCTTTCATCCCAGAATGTTGAAAGTTGAGTGTGTGGGTTTCAATCCTGCAATCATGACTTTTCCCTTCAGTAAAAATTCCCTTCCTGAAAATATAAGTCCACAATATCGTAGAAAACTTCAGGGCTTTAAAAATTCGAAAAGCTTTATGTTTGTTTATTTATTTATTTATTTATTTATTTATTTATTTATTGCATTTTAGGTTTTGGGGTGCATGTGAAGAACATGCAAGATTATTGCAGATACACAGGTGGCAATGTAATTTGCTACTTTCCTCCCCTTCACCTATATCTGGCATTTCTCACCATGTTCTCTCCTCCAGCTCCCCACACCCCACTGTTCCTCCTCTATTTCCCCCAACAGACCCCAGTGTGTCGTGCTTCCCTCCCTGTGTCCGTGTGTTCCCATTGTTCAACATCTGCCTATGCGTGAGAATATGTCATGTTTTGTTTTCTGTTCTTGTGTCAGTTTGCTGAGAATGATGGTTTTCTAGTTCATCCATGTCCCTACAAAATACACAAACTCATTGTTTTTGATGGCTGATTTATAATCCTTTGGATATATACCCCGTCATGAAATTGCTGGGTCAAATGGAATTTTTATTTTTAGGTACTTGAGGAATCGCCACTCTGTCTATCATAATAGTTGAACTAATTTTTACACTCCCACCAACAGTGTAAAAGTATTCCTATTTCTCCACATCCTCTCCAGCATCTGTTGTCTCCAGATTTTTTAATGATCCTCATTCTGACTGGCGTGAGATGGTAACTCAATGTAGTTTTGGTTTATATTTCTCTGATGACCAGTGATGATGAGCATTTTTAAAAATATGTTTGTTGGTCTCATGTATGTCATCTTTTTAAAAGTGTCGTTCATATCCTTCACTCACTTATGATTTTGTTTCTTGTAACTTTGTTTTAGTTCTTTGTAAATTCTTTGTCAGATGAGTAAACTGCAATTTTTTCCCCATTCTGTTGGTTTCCTATTCAATATAGTGACTGTTTCTTTTGCCTTGAAGAAGCTGTGGAGTTTGATTAGATCCCATTTGTCTATTTTGGCTTTTGTTGTCAATGCTTTTGGTGTTTTGGTCATGAAGTCCTTGCCTATGCCTATGTTCTGAATGGTTTTGCCTAGATTTTCTGTTAGGGTTTTTATGATGTTAGGTCTTCTGTTTAAGTCTTTAATCCATCTGGAGTTAATTATAGTGTAAGGTGTCAGGAAGGGGTCCAGTTTCTGCTTTCTGCATATGGCTAGCCAGTTTTTTCAACACCATTTATTAAACAGGGAATCCTTTTCCTATTACTTGTTTTTGTCAGGTTTGTCAATGATTGGATGCTTGTAGATATGTTGTGTTTCCTCTGATGCCTCTTTTCTGTTCCATTGGTCCATATCTCTGCTTTGGTACCAGTCCCATGCTGTTTTGATTACTGTAGCCTTGTAGTATAGTTTGAAGTCCAGTAGTGTAATGCCTCCTGCTTTGTTCTTTTTGCTTAGAATTGACTTGGCTATGTGGGCTCTATTTTGGTTCCATATGAAGTTTAAGCATTAGAAGATCTAAGTCAGTATATTCTACACATATATCAAGTATAGAATGGTGTCTATATGGCTCTGTGTGAGTAGAACTGTCCATTCCTCTAAAGAATGTGTACTTTATTCTAGACTACAGTTTTGAATTTACAAGTATATGGAATCTATAGAGTGAAAAAGAAAATCAACAACTACATTTTGTGCAGTTTTTAAGCTTATACTTAGGATTGATGACCTTAGAATTGATGTGAAGTATTTTACAGTGTGTAGATCTCCCTTTTCTTTTGATTGATTAATATAGCAATTTTGCATTTGTTGAACCTACTTATTTATTCACTAGGAAGCTAAAACCTGTATCAACTCTATATTTTGAAATGTTTGTAAAGCAGGATTGTTTCTTTCTTTCTTTTTTATTTTTTAATGGCTATAAAACTGGTTAAACAATATTTTTTGACACAGCTTATATAAACACATACACACAAAGACAATATAAAGTATATAAAACAATAATAAAGAAACAAATTTTAGTACAAAATATTAAAAAACACACAGACAATAATGTAGCAAATAAAGAACTAAAAACTATTCCACATAAAAAATAACAGCAAAATAACAAAATAAATTTATTCTCATTAGTAATCATCTCAAACATACATGTTTTATTTAACTATAAAATTTTTAAAAATGAGATTGATAGAACAGAGGGAAAATGTCCTGTAATCTATCAAAGTGGTGTTTAAAACATACATACTTTAAATGCAAAGACATAAATAGACTAGAGTGAAAGAATAAAAATTATTTAATGCAAATAGAAACAGAGAGCAGTGTGGCTCCACTAATACTATCCCAATTAATTTTAAATCATGAGTCACAAGAGGCAAGTTTGAATACAGGAAGTAAAAAAATGCCAATTACAACACACACTGCTGAAAACTATCTAGGACATATATGGAACAATTTACTCTACAATAAGACAAAAACCGACAAAGCTGGATTCATTTTAAATACGTTGTCAAATACTTCCAGTCTTCCACTAAGTTGCTGGCAGTTATTCCAAAGACAGAACCATTTCTGGAAATGAGTACCACATTGGAAATATCTAAACTATCATCTTCATATTTTTATGGAAATTAAAAATTTAGGAAAGTTGGTAAGAACAATTTTTTTTTGCAATTTGTTTGTATTTATTGTTATAGAATTACTAAATATACATTCAAGAAATAATTTTCAAACCAAACTAAACTTTCAATCAGCATTAAGCAGTTATAGAAGAAAGACCGCTGTATCCACTCCTGGTCATATAGATTTATTAATTTACATTTTTCAGAAAAAAATAAATTAAGGCAGGAAAATAGGACCTGGATGCAGAAAACCTAATAGTAATTCGAACTGATTTCTTAAAACTGACTTAAGAAAAATCTCACATCCAAAGAAATACCGCACATCTAATTATCAAAATGATCTGAGACTACTTTGTTTGCAAGGACCAACATTCTGTGTCACAAAAAATAAAGATTATCACTGATTGTGCCCTGCCCATTTGTAATAACACTTTTCAAGTTTAGACTTCATTTTCAGAAAGAAGTAACTTAATAACTTCACCTCAGCGTCTGATTTTTCTCCCTCCACAACCAATTAGAGATTTATGTGGGGTGTAATTCGGGGCTTCACTTCATTCTCTAACTGATCAACTTCTTCAGCCAATAATACTATTCATCTATTATTCTTTTATTAATGTAAGATGTAAACCAAGTAACCAATGGAAAACTTAACAGATTATTCAATCCACTCCCTCCACCACCAATTTATCCCCATTCCCAAAATTTGTAATGAATTTTTGAGCCACTTGTATGAGCCTGCTCTGACTCTGTGGAGAGTAATTTTATTTAAAAAATGTGTGTGTGTGTGTGTGTGTGTGTGTGTGTGTGTGTGTGTGTGCTTATTTTGCTGTCTTTTTTTATTGTTTTGTTTGTGAATTTCGTAGAAGTCTTTGTCCAAAATAATGAGCACATATTACCAGTAAGAATATCAACATAAGTATCATGCAATCAAAAGTTTAGTCTATGTTTATTACCAATAAATAATATAGTGCCAAACCTATTTTTAATTTACTTTAATCAAGACTAAGAACATTAACTGTAAAAAAAAAAAAAATGACCATTAGACAAATGTCTGCAATCCTTTAAATCATATTTTGTTACCTAAGCTTATTCAACTATTTTCTCTACATGTGCATGAAGACAGACATAGAAACAGTAAAGTCACATGTGACTTAAACAGACCAACCAATAGAGGCTGGATTTTCCATTTAGATTTTAATTTTGCTTTATTCTACGAGCAGTTATTTTATTTTAGGGCAAAAGATTTAGCATACAAGATTCTTTCTCATATAAATGTATTAACATTTTATAATATTTTTAAACAAAAATATCTTTTTATGTAAATAATTTAAATAACTTTTTCAAATGTTAGTTTTTTGTTACCCTATTTTATAATAAATATTTTCAAATTTGTGACTGACACTGAGTTTTTTTAAATTTCTAAGTTACATATCATTATTCTTTTTTTCATGAATAACACTGGTTTTGGAAATTTTATGTACAAAATGGTGCAATAAAATGCCAATAAAGATCAGGGGTCACTTCATTAAAAATCTCAATATTACATGCATAATTTTTGTTCGTTTTTACCAAAAACTAAGAAAATTTACCTGAAAAGTTTAAATTAGTCATATTTGTCAAAGAAGACACACAAATCAAAACCATTATGTTCTGGCTGACTTTATAGCTTTATAGCATTTAAAAAAAAATATTGTGGGCCCCCAAAAGTCACTAAGCTAAAAAGAAAACTCATGCCAGAAACTGCTTAGGACAAACCTGCTTTCCATTCTATACAAATTATCTCTCTGTTCACCAGTATAAATGAATATTTGATTATGTATTTGAGAAAAGCTATTCTGAAATTTATATGAATGCAACTGTGTCTCTCACCTATCTGTGACCTAGAAGAACTCTTCCCATTTCAGGTGTTTCTGACTTTGGTTTAAGTCTTTTCACATCTCTGGATTTAACTTTTGTATTCCTTTCACATGTTGATTAAAGTATTGTGACTTTCTAAAATACATAAAACAAAGATGTGCCTCAACCACTTTGGTAACATATTGTCAGGACATACTGAGACTGGGCCAAGGGTGCATGTCCTCAAATTTGAGAAAATAATCTTTCTAAATTAACTTAGATCTGCCTTAAATTTTGGGTGTTTACACTTTTGTAATCCTTGGGCGATTCTTAATTGAGTTGCATCTGCCCTGTGATAAATTTTCTATCAGTGCTTGATATCACCATGAGCTAATTATTTGACTCAAATCAATATGACAATATGTTGAAGGGTGATATGTCTGGTCCAGATAACACCTGACTTCTTGAATTTAAATCAAGATCTTAAGTTTATTTTGCTCTGCTACTTCTGTTTTTTTAGTTTTACTTGCTTCCAATATGAGGTAGAAAAGGTTTTCCGTTTTCATTATGATTAAAGGCAGGCAGGCTTTGTATGAAGAAAAATATAGTGTTTTTGTTCATGTGTTTGTTTGTTTTGGTTTGTTTATAATTTCGTTTCTACCTCTGGAATAGTAAAAAGAAGTCTAAAGCCTGAGATCCATCACTATATGAAAAGTTTATTTGAGTCTGTCCTGCTAATTCTTCTTAAATACCTAAATTTAGCATTAATAACCAACAGGTGGTAATTTCTGCTACACTAACAGCACTCATCATTGGTATAGTTTGTGTTTTTTATCACTTTGGTCAGTCTAGTCTTCAACTACTGACCTCAGGTAATCTTCCCACATAAGCCCCAAAGTGCTGGAATCACAAGAGTGAGCCACCTTGCCTGGCCACTTTAGCAACATTTTATCTTAGGTTAAGTATGACAATCAAGATTTAATTTTTTTTTTGAAGTGAGCTTAATTTTTAAAAGCCAGATTTCAAAATATATGTATGTATGTTTGTATTCAAGAATCCTTCAGGTTTTAGTTTTCGTTTCCTTTGGTGTTTTTTTTTTTTTGTTTTTTTTTTTTTTCTTTTCTGAGACAATTTTTGAACAAAGTGTTTTTTCTTTGTTGACTAAGTTCTGTTTTTAACTTATCCTTTGACTAAAATAATTATTGCCACAGAGACTATTTTTGGTTCCTTATCTTAAGTAAGAATATAGTTTAGCCACTCAGAATTGTCTTTCTTGAAATAAACATTGGTGTATTGTAAATATGTCTTCTCAATTATTACCAGGCTATTTATCTCTGTCCCTTGTAAATTTTGCTGTATAATTTTACCTGATTTGTTTTATTTAATATGTAAATTCAAGGCTATTTAACAATCCAAGGTTTGTTAAGCAAATTATCAAAAATCTAAATTTGAAAAAAAATCTAAATTTGTAACATAAGAAATAATGTAATGTAAGAATAATTATGAATCTAATAAATGTACATTCTTTATAATTCCAAATACATGTAAGTGATTACATATTCAAATCAAATACAATAAAAAATATTATCAAATATATTTTCAAGTTCATTTAGCAAAAGCAAATTCTTTAGTAAACAAGCTAGCATTAAAATTATTGGTACATAAATATTAAAAATATCTAAAGTATTGCCAGAATACATTTCGTTTTCATTAGACAGTCAATTTTATACTTACATTTGCTAAATAGTATAAGATGTTAAATTTTTGCATAGTCATTATAAAACTATTAACCCAACCTAAAACCAAATGACGTATGTACTTTAAGTTCTGGGGTACATGTGCAGAATGTACAGGTTTGTTACACAGGTATACACATGTCATGGTGTTTGCTGTATCCATCACTGTGTCATCTACAATAGGAATTTCTTCTAATGCTATTCCTCCCCCTATCCCCACCCTCTGCTACTCCTCTGAAGACCCCCATAACCCAACAGTTCCCAGTGTGTGATGTTCCACTCTGTGTGTCCATGTGGTCTTATTCTGCAATACTCACTTATCAATCAGAACATGCAGTGTTTGGAGTTCTGTTTGTGTGTCAGTTGTTGAAAATGATGTTTCCACCTTTATCTATTTCTTCGCAAATGACATGAACTCATCCTATATGGCTTTGGGTAATTTTGTGCACAGGCAGTAAAAAAATGTGTTTTTGAACAGGACTGTTGTAAGTTTTCTTTCACAGGTAAAGTATAAACTAAGTAATTCTCAAAGTCCAGAAAGTAACAAGTACAGCCTGGAGGTTAAAATAAGGCAGCACATATTGAGTCATATATATATATATAATTTTTTTTTTTTTGAGACGGAGTTTCGCTCTTGTTATCCAGGCTGGAGTGCAATGGCACGATCTCGGCTCACCGCAACCTCCGCCTCCTGTGTTCAGGCAATTCTCCTGCCTCAGCCTCCTGAGTAGCTGGGATTACAGGCACGCGCCACCATGCCCAGCTAATTTTTTTGTATTTTTAGTAGAGACGGGGTTTCACCATGTTGACCAGGATGGTCTCGATCCCTTGACCTCGTGATCCACCCGCCTCGGCCTCCCAAAGTGCTGGGATTACAGGCTTGAGCCACCACACCCGGCCTTTGAGTCATATATTTTTAACTTTCTCAATTATAATCTTGTAATGGTGGTTTTATAACTTTAAATTATGACTATCACAGTTTCCATAAATGATGTAATAATTTAAACACAAAAATTAGATTAATGTAATGGAATAAATACTTTTTCTTTTCTTTTCTTTCTTTTTTTTTCTTTTTTTTTTAATTGCATTTTAGGTTTTGGAGTACAAGTGAAAACCATGCAAGATTTTTGCATAGGTACACACACGGCAGTGGGATTTGCTGCCTTCCTTTCCATCAGCTGTATCTGGCTGTATCTGGCAGTTCTTCCCATGCTATCTTTTCTTAACTTCCCATGACCCGTTGTCCCTCTGCTATTATCCCCGACAGACCCTCATGTGTGACGCTCCCCTCTCTGTGTCCATGTGTTCTCATTGTTCAACACCCACCTATGAGTGAGAATATTCAGTGTTTGATTTTCTGCTCTGGTGTCAGTTTATTGAGAATGATGGTTTCCAAGTTCATATGTGTACCTACAAAGAACACGAGTTCATCATTTTTGAAGGCTGCATAATATTGCATGTTGTATATGTGCCACATTTTCTCTGCAGAGTCTATCATCGATGGGCATTTGGGTTGGTTCCAGATCTTTGCTATTGTAAACAGTGCTGCAATAAACATTCATGTGCATGTATTCTTACAGTAAAATGATTTATAATCTTTTGGATATATACCCAGTAATGGGATTGCTGGTCAAATGGAATTTCTATTTCTAGGTCCTTGAGGAATTGCCACATTGTCTTCCACAATGGTTGAACTAATTTACATTCCCACCAACAGTGTAAAAGTGTTCCTATTTCTCCACATCTTCTCCAGCATCTGTTGTCTCCAGATTTTTTAGTGATCACCATTCTAACTGGCATGAGATGGTATCTCAATGTAGTTTTGATTTGCACCTCTAATGACCATTGATGAGGAACATTTTTTCAAAAGTTTGTTGGCCTCATGTATGTCATCTTTTTTAAAGTGTCTGTTTATATCTTTCACCCACTTTTGAATGGGATTGTTTGTTTTCTTTTTTTTTCTTGTAAATCAGTTTTAGTTCTTTGTAGATTTTGGATACTAGTCCTTTGTCAGATGGGTAGACTGCAAATTTTTTTTTTTCCCATTCTGTTAGTTTATGATTCACTCTAATGACTGTTTCTTTTGCTGTGCAGAAGCTGTGGAGTTTGATTAAGTCCAATTTGTCTATTTTCGTTTTTGTTACCAATGCTTTTGGTGTTTGGGTTATGAAGTCCTTGCTTACGCTATGTCCTGAATGATTTTCCCTAGATTTTCTTTTAGAGTTTTAATGGTGTTAGGTCTTAAGTTTAAGTCTTTAATCCATCTGGAGTTAATTTTAGTGTAAGGTGTCAGGAAGGGGTCCAGATGCTTCTTTCTGCACATGGCTAGCCAGTTTACCCAACACCGCTTATTAAACAGGGAATCCTTTCCACATTCCTTGTTTTTGTCAGGTCTGTCAAAGAACAGACGGTTGTTGACGTGTTGTGTTGCCTCCGAGGCCACTGTTCTATTCCATTGAACTATAGCTCTGTTTTGGTAGCAGTACCATGCTGTTTCATGCTGTTTTCAATATATTATAGTTCTGCTTGTGTTATATATACATATATCTACTTGTATTATATATAGATAAATATATAAAATACACAGACACACACACACACATATATATAATACACACACACAAACACACACACACGTGTATATATATTCTACTTGTATTACAGTTCGAAGTTCAGTATGATGATGCCTCCAGCTTTGTTCTTTTGCTTAGAATTGACTTAGCTATGCGGGCTCTCTTTTGGTTCCATATGAAGCTTAAGGTCACTTTTTTCCAGTTCTGTGAAGGAGGCCATTGGTAGCTTGATGGGAATAGCATTGAATCCATAAATTATTTTGGGCAGTATGACCATTTTCACAATATTAATTCTTCCTAACCATAAACATGGAATGTTTGTCCATCTGTTTGTGTCCTCTCTTATTTTGCTGACAAGCGGTATGTAGTTCTCCTTGAAAAGGTTTTTTACATGCTTTGTTAATTGTATTTCAAGGCATTTTATTCTCTTTGTAGCAATTGGGTATCACAGTTCGTTCTTGATTTGGCTCTCTTTAAGTCTGTTACTGGTGTATAGGAACGCTTGTGATTTGTGCAAATGGATTTTGTATCCTGAGAATTTGCTGAAGCTTTTTTTTTTTATTAGTTTCAGGAGATATTGGGCTGAATCAATGGGTATTCTAGACATACAAAGACAATTTGACTTCCCTCTTTCCTATTTGAAGAGACTTTCTTTTTTTTCTTGCCTGATTGCTCTGGCTGGAACTTCCAATACTATATTAAATAGGAGTGGTGAGAGAGGTCATCCTTGTCTAGTGTCAGATTTCAAAGGGAATGCTTCTAGTTTTTGTCCATTCAGTATAATATTGCCTATTGATTTGTCATGAATAGCTTTTATTATTTTTAGACATGTTCCATTAATATCAAGTTTATTGAGAGCTTTTAGCATAAAACTCTATTGAATTTTGTCAAAGGCCTTATTTGCATCAGTTGATATAATAATGTGGTTTTTGTCTTTGGTTCTGTTGATGTGGTGAAATATATTTATAGACTTGTGTATGTTGAACAAGATTTGCATCCCTGGAATGAATTCTACTTGATCATGGTGGATAAGGTTTTTGACATGCTGTTGCAATTGGCTTGCCAGTATTTTATTGAAGATTTTTGCATCTATGTTCATCATGTATATTGGCCTGAAGTTTTCTTTTCTTGTTGAGTCTCAGCCGGTTTTTGGTATAAGGGTCATGATGTTCTCATAAAATAAATTGGGAAGGATTCTATCTTTTTGTGTTGCTTGGAATAGTTTTATAAGGTATGGTACCAGCTCCTCTTTGTATATCTGGTAGAATTTGGCTTTGAATCCATCAGAACCTGGGCTTTTTGAGGGTGGTAGGCTAGTAATTGCTGCCTCAACTTCAGACTTTGTTTTTGGTGTATTCATGGTTTCATCTTCCTCCTACATTAATATTGGGAGAATGCAAGTGTCCAGAAATGTATCCATTTCTTCCAGGTTTACTAGTTTATGTGCATAAAGTTGTTTGTAATAATCTCTGATAATGGTTTGTATTTCTGTGGAATCTGTGGTGATATACACTTTATCATTTTGTATTGCATTTTTTATTATTCTCTTTTTTCTATTTCATTAATTTGGCTAGTGGTCTATTTTGTTCATCTTTTCAGAAAACCAGCTCCTGAATTTTTTGATTTTTAAAGGAATTTTTGTGTCTCTAACTTTTTCAGTTCTGCTCTGATCTAGTTATTTCTTGCTTTCTGATAGGTTTTGAGTTTTTGATCTTGTTCCTCGAACTCTTTCAAAATTAGGGTGTCAATTTTAGATCTCTCCTTGCTTCTTGTGTGAAAATTTATTGCTATATATTTTCTTCTAAACACTTCTTTACACTCTAAACACTCTAAACCCTGCTTTAAATACCAGAGATTCTGGTATGTTGTGTCTTCATTCTTGTTTGCTTCAAAGAACACCTTTATTTTTGCCTTCATTTCATTGTTTATCCAGTCGACATTCAAGAGCCAGCTGTTCCATGAAGTTTCCATGAAAGTGTGCAGTTCTGAATTTGTTTCTGAATTCTAAGTTCTAACTTGATTGTACTGTGTTCGAACAGATGTTTTGTTATAATTTCCATTCTTTTGCATTTGCTGAGGAGCGATTTATTCCCAATTATGTGGTCAATTTTAGAGTAGGTGTAATGTGATACTTAGAAGAATGTGTACTCTGTGGATCTGGGGTGGAGAGTTTTGTGTAGGTCTATTAGTTTGCTTGGTCCAGGTGTGAGTTCAAGTCCTGGATATCCTTGTTAATTTTTTGTCCCTTTGATATGTCTAATATTGACAATGGGGTGTTAAGATCTCCTACTATTTTTGTCTGGTAGTCTATGTCTCTTTGTAAGTCATTAGAGAGCCTTATGTATCTGGGTGTTCCTGTATAGGGTATGTATATATTTAGGATTATTGGCTTTTCTTGTTGCATTGACCTATTTACCATTATGTAATGTTCTTTGTCTCTTTTTATCTTTGTTGGTTTACAGTCTATTTTATCAGAGATGAGAATTGCAACTCCTGCTTTTTTTTGCTCTCCATTTCCCTGATAAATCTTCCTCTATCCCTTTATTTTGAGCCTTTTTGTATCCTTGCATGTGAAATGGGTTTCCTGGATACAGCACACTGATAGGTTTTGGCTTTTTATCCAATTTGCCAGTCTGTGTCTTTTGATTGGGAGTTTATCCCATTTACATTTCGAGTTAATGCTGTTATGCATGAAATTGAATCTGCCATTTGATGCTAGCTGGTTGTTTTCCACTTAAGTTGATGCAGTTTCTTCATTGTGTTGATGCTCTTTACCATTTGGTATGTTTTTGGAGTGGCTGGAACTGGTTGTTCCTTTCTATGTTTAGTGCCTATTTCAGAAGTTCTTGCAAAGCAGGCCTGGTGGTGATGAAATCTCTGAGTACTTGCTTGATCCTAAAGGATTTTATTTTTTCTTCACTTATGAAGTTTCATTTGGCTGGATATAAAATCCTGGGTTTAAAGGACTTTTCTTTGAAGATGTTGAATATTGGCCCCCACTTCCTTCTGGCTTTTAGGGTTTCTGCTTAGAGATTCACTGTGAGTCTTATGAGCTTCCCTTTGTGGGTAACCCAACCTTTCTCTCTGTCTGCACTTAGCATTTCCTCCTTCATTTCAATACTGATGAATCTGATAATAATGTGCCTTGGGTTTGCTCTTCTTGAGAAATATCTTTGTGGTGTTCTCTATATTTCCTGGACTTGAATATTGGCCTGGCTTGCTATGTTGCAGAATTTTTTCTGGATAATATTATGAAGAGTATTTTATAGCTTGGATTCATTCTCTCCATGACATTTTGGTACACCTGTCAAATATAGATTAGGACTTTTCACATAGTCCTATATATCTTGGATACTTTGTTCATTCCTTTTTACCCTTTTTTTCTCTAATCTTGCCTTCTCATTTTATTTTTTTTGAGTTGATCTTCAATCTCGGATAACCTTTCTTCTGCTTGGTCAATACAGCTCTATGTGTATGCTTTGCAAAGTTCTCATGTTATGTTATTCAGCTCCATCATTTCACTTATATTGTCTCTAAGTCATTTATTCTCATTAGCATTTTGTCGAATCTTTTTTCAACATTCTTAGTTTTTTCGAGGTGGGTTAGAACATGTTCTTTTAGCTCAGCGAAGTTTCTTATTAGTCACCTTCTGAAACCTGATTCTGTCAATTCATTACACTCTTTCTCTATCTAGATTGATTCTCTTGCTGGTGAGGAATTGTAATCCCTTGTAGGAGGAGAGGCATTCTGGTTTTGAGTGTTTTCATCCATTTTGTGCTAGTTTCTTTCCATCTTTGTGGATTTATCCACCTGTCATCTTTGTTGTTGTTGACTTTCAGATTGGGTCTTACCTTTCCTTCTAATAGTCTGGCCCCCCTGCTGTAAGGACTTCTGAGGTCAACTCCAGGCCCTGTTTGCTTGGCTATTACCTGAAGCAGCTGCAGAATAGTAATAGTTGCTCCAGTTTCTTCTGCTATCTTTGTCCCAGAAGGATACCTGCCAGATGTCAGTCTGAGCTCTCCTTTATGAAGTGACTCTTTGGATATATGGCAGTCAAGGAGCTGCTTGAGGAGACAGTCTGTCCTCTATAGGAGTGCAAGTGCTATGCTGTAAGCTCTGTTTTAGATACTCAGAGCTGCCAGGTAGGTATGTTTAAGTCTGCTGCAGTGAAACTCATAAACTTCTTTTTATCTTCACAGGTGCTCTGTCCTGGGGATTTAGGGCTTTATTTATAAGTTTATGTCATGCTGTTGCCTTTTTTCAGGGCTGTCCTACCAAGTGAGAAGGCAACCTAGTCACTGTCTGCCTGTAGAGGCCTGTCTGAGCTGCTGTGGGCTCTGCACAGCTGCTGTGTGAACTTCCCTGCAGTCCTGTTAGTACTGCCTCGGCAATGATGGCCCACCTCTATAATGGCAGACCCTCTCTGTAATGGCAGGCTGCCTTGGCAATGGCGTGCTGACTCAGCAATAGCAAACTACCTCTGTAGTGGTGGACTGCCTCGGTAATGGTGGACTCCCCTCCACCACTGAGCTGGACAGTACCAGGTTCAGTTGTGCTTGCTGTGAAACTCTTAAACCAGAGGATTTCTGATTGCTGTTTTTTCTGGGTGTGGGACAAGCCAAGCCTGATCACCTGGCTCACTGCCTCAGAGCCCTTTTTTTTTTTTTTTTTTTTTTTTTTGGTTGAATGGTTGACTCTGTCTCCCAGCTGTTCCAGTTACCTGTTGAAAAGGTGCCAAGAAATGTGTGATTTCCAATGCAGTGACCCACTGTTTTGGATGAAACAACCACGCTGGGATTCATGGTGCTTTTTGCTGGGGCATCTCCTGGCCTAGCTTCCTGTTTCACTCCACTTTTTTCCACTCTTTAATCAGTTAAATGGGTGACTCTGTCTCCCAAGAGCTCCAATCACCAGCTAAAACAACTTCAGGCCTGTGTGTTTTGTACAGAGAACCACCAAGCCAGGACACTGGCAAAAAAGCCATGCAGGTGAAAACAGCTGCACCAGCCAAATCAGCAGGCCCCCCACAAAAACAACCATGCTGGTGACCCCTGTGAGTCCTCCATCTGAAAACCTCCTGGTCTGTAGGCAATAAGAATCGGTCTGGAAATGCAGCATGCACTCACCCTCCACACTTTTTCTGGGAGTTGCAAACCTGAGCTGCTCCTAATTGGTCACCTTAAATCCCTCCCTTTAATAAATGCTTTTCAACAAACGTCATGATTTAGAATATTGAGTTATATTAATTTAAACATAGATATGCTGTTATTTGATTTTCCTTCAATAAATATGTAATGTAAGAAAATATTCTTGCTAGAAAAGGGCATGTCCATTTTAAAAATAATAAAATGAACAATCGTTGACCAATTCACAACTTATTTAAAGGGTATTAATTAAACAAGGTAAAGAGATCAGAAATTTAAAAAGATATTTAAAAATGTATAAAAATAAAGAGAATATTGTGGGGGTTTTTTGTATTTTTGTTGTTAAAAATGGTTAAAGAGAATTTTATTATAAGAAAGAATCTCGTTTTGTAAAATTAGACATAGGATTAAAGAAAAAAAAAAAAGAGCTAGAAAATGTTTGAGGCAAGCATGCCTCCTATTCCGTTTAAAGTTATATCTCTGCTCACAGAGATAAATTGATATCTTATAACCTCCTTTGGAAAAGCTAATCTGAACACAAAATTGTCATCTATCTGTTACCTGGAAGCCTTTTACTTTCTTTGAGTTTGTAGTTCTGGTAGATATATAAATGTATATATACACTATTCATTAATAAGTATATGTAAAGCTGGTGAGTTAATAAGTATATGTAAAGCTGGTGAATATATTATATATATATGTGTGTGTGTGTGTGTGTGTGCATATATATACTAGTCATTAATATGTATGAGTCAACAAATTGTTTACTGCCTGTGTATAGATATATAGATGTGTATATATACTAGTCATTATATATTCTAGTCATATGTATAAATTCTAGTCATGAATAAGTAATTCAAATTCATGTATGTGAATTACATATGAATTGTATAAATTCATTATATATGAATTTGTATTGTTCATTAATGACTAGAATTTTAAGATAAAATCTATTGAATCTTTACTCATGTGGGGGTATATAAATATACATATAAAGTTTCAAGAGCTTTTATCATGAAATTCTAGTCATTAATAAGTAATAGAAATTCACCAGCTTTACATGGTTACACATTGTTTGCCCCAGTGGGTAACTCAATGAAGTCTGTGAACCAACATATTAGGTAAAGCAATTTTCATGGTAGTTTGATTTTCAAACTCTAAAAAATGCTGGGACTAATCAGTATCAAAGGAGAACATTAGATACTAACCAGGCTGAAACTCTCTTAGAGCAGCACCATGAAACCATGGATAAATGCAAATCATTCTAAGCTTTCTATTCAGTAGCAAACTCCAGATTTCAAACAATATTAGGATCAAAGAGTATTGCAAAATAATGTCGTTTATTAAATCCTAATTTTCTATGACTATATCAAGCACACACAGTAAAAATCAGAAAATAATTCACAAGCCTCAAAAGTGTCTAAACAAAAATAGCTGGCTGCTTCATCTCTGTCACATGGGCTTGAGCAACTACAAATGAAAATTCCTTAGTAGGTTTCCCAAGTTTAGAAAAGTTTATTTCACTGTCTGACACCTACATTTCTTTTCTCATTTGAACTATTTTTATTATCTTTCTTTTTATTTTTTATATACTTAATTCTGAAATACATTGTGATAAATGTGCAGGTTTGTTATATTGTTGTACATCTGCCACAGTGGTTTGCTGCACTCATCAACGTGTCATCTTCACTAGGTATTTCTCCTAATACTATCCATTCCATAGCCCTCTACTCCCCATAGGTCCCTCTGTCTAATACTCCTCTCCCTGTGTCCATGTGTTTATATTAAAATCAGAAAGTAACAGAAGCTGGAGACAATGTGGAGAAATAGAAAAGCCTTTAACCTGTTGGTGGAAGTGTAAATTAGGTTAACTGAAGCAGATACAGTGAGGATCAAACCTCTCAGCTTCCTGAGAAGCAGCTTCTCTTCCCTTTTACTGCCTTACAATGCTAAAGAGGTAACTGAGGTGAAACTATATAATGTCCATTGGCTGGACTACTGACCTTAAAATCTTTTGGCTATATTGATTTGCTAGTACACAGGCAGCATGAATAGGAAGAGGCGGAGAGGGGGCTTACAGAGAAAAAACAAAAGCAGTAAATTATTAGTTGGCAGAGGTGTTTCTAGGAGGGGGCCTGGGCCATGAAATCAGTGGGGCATGACCCAGTAGTGGATTCCAGCTGTTAGGAATAACATTCATTTGAAATTTTTTAAGGCTTACAGAGAGCAGAGATTCTGGGAACAAAAAAGCGAGTCATCTTTTCAACTCATTGGTATTTTATTTCATTTTTTTCTCTTTTTCACTCTCTTTCCCATCTGGTGGGGAGAAGGAAGTGGATGCTGGGGAGCAGGAGGGGGTCTCTCCTCTCATAACCATTCTGGAAGACAGTGTGGCAATTCCTTAGAAATCTAGAACCAGTAATACTATTCTTCCCAGTAATACCATTACTGGGAGTATACTCAAAGGATTATAATTTTTTTACTATAATGACACATCCACATATATATTTATTGCAGGAATGTTGACAATAGCAAAGAGTGGGAACTAACCTAAGTAACCATCAATGATATCATGGATAAATAAAATGCAGCACATTTATTTTTTGAGATATTGTACTGCTATGTTGAGAAGTTTGAAGTGCAGTGGTGCAATCTTGGCTCACTACAACCTCCTCTTTTCTGCTTCAGGCCCTTCTTCTGCCTCCCACTCTGGAGTGGAATTTCTATTGTCAACACTCTAACCCAGCTAATTTATGTATTTTAAATGATAATGGGAAGAGAGAGATTCAAGATGGCTGATCACTAGCAGCTCGGGATTGTAGATCCCAGTGAAAGTGCAGAGAATGAGAGGATGCCACACTTTCAGACAAATTTTTGTTGCTCATGCACAAGGAGATTTCCATTGGAGGAGCCCCACAGGTCACCAATGTGACTCTTGTGGCTGGGAAGGTGGTTTTGCCGCCGCCTTGGTATGGCGGTTCTTGGTGCAGACTCAGAAAAGCACCTTCAGTCTTAACGCCATTGTTTTGGCTGGCACAGTGGTTGCTCAGATTTCAGCACGGGGAATCAACAAGTTGGAGGTCCACTCAGAAATCCAATTATAAAGACAGTAATTATAAAGACCACGGATGAATAAATCTATAATGAAGGGAAGAAACCAGACTAAAAAGGCTGAGAATACCCAAAATCAGAAAGCCTCTACCTCTACAGTTCCTCATAATCACAGTTTCTCATCAGCAACAAAACAAGGCATGATGGAGAATGAGTGCATCCCATTAACAAAAGCAGGCTGCAAAGGTGGATGATAAGAAACTTCTGTGAGTTAAAAGAACTTGTTCTAACCCAATGCAAATAAACTAAAAACTTTGAAAAAAGGTTTCACAAAATGTTAACAAGAATACACAATTTAGAGGGAAATATAAGTGAATTAATGGATCTGAAAAACACAACACGAGAACTTTGTGAAGTATGCACAAGTTTTAACAGCTGAATTGATCAAGCAGAAGAAAAGATATTAGAGGTCAAAGACCAACTTAATGAAATAAAACGAGAAGAGAAGATTAGAGAAAAAGGATAAAAAGGAATGATCAAAGTGTCCAAGAAATATGGGACTATGTGAAAAGACCTAGTCTGTGTTTGATAGGAGTACCTGAATGTGATGAAGAGAATCAATCCAAGCTGAAAAATACCCTTCAGGATATTATTCGGGAAAACGTTCTCAACGTAGCAAGGCAGGACAATATTCAACTCCAGGTAATACAGAGAACACCACAAAGATATTCCTCAAGAAGACCAACCTCAAGACACATAATTGCCAGATTCACCAGGGCTGAAATGAAGGAGAAAATACTGAGGGCAGCCAGAGAGAAAGGTCAGGTTACCCATAAAGGGAAGCCTATCAGACTCACAGCAGAAACCCTGTAAGCCAGAAGAGAGTGGGAGCCAATATTCAACAACTTTAAAGAAAAGAACTTTCAACCCAAAATTTTACATTCAGCCAACCTAAGCTTCATAAGCAAAGGAAAAATAAAATCTTTTGCAAACAAGCAAACACTCAGAGACTTCATCACCACCAGGACTGCTTAACAAGAGCTTCTGAAAGAACCACTGCACATAGAAAGAATCAACCAGTCTCAGCCTTTCTAAAAAAAATATGAAAAAGTAAAGAGCATCTACATAATCAACAATTTACATCAACTAATGGACAAAACAGCTAGCTAACATTAAATGGCAGTATTAAAATCACATATATTATTATTAATTCTAAATTCAAATCAACTAAATCCCCCAATCCAAGGATACAGACAGGCAAATTGGATAAAAACCCAAAACCAATCAGTATGCTGCATCCAAACCCATCTCACATGCAAGGATACACAAAGACTCAAAACAAACGGATGAAGAAAGATTTACCAACCAAACTGAGAGCAAAAATAAATAAATGAATAAAAAGCAATTTATTTAAAATAAATGAAAAGGGAGTTGCAATTTTTGCCTCTGATATAATAGTCTTTAAAGCAACAAAGATCAAAAGAAGCAAAGACGGATATTACATAATGATAAAAGGATCAATGCAACAAGAAGAGCTAAAGATCCTAAATATGTATGCACCCAATACAGAAATATCCAGATATATAAGACTTACAAAGAGTCTTAGACTCCCACACAATAATAGTGGGAGACTTCCACATCAATATTAGACAGATCAATGAGACAGAAAATTAACAATGATATCCAGGATTACAACTCAGATATGAAACAAGTAAACTCAATTAACATTTATAGAACTCTCCACTTTAAATACACAAAATGTACACTCTTGTTAGTACCACATCATACCTACTTACAGGTTTAAATAAAATATTGGTTGACTGCTTGTTTGTTATTTTCTTCCCTCATTTTTTTATGTCTCCATTATTAAGCACAATTATAGGCATATCCATTTTTAGACTGCATTCCAGCCCAGGCAATAAAGCAACACCCCTGTTCTCTCTCCCTCTTCCTCTTCATCTTTCTTCCTCTTTTTCATTCTTTTTTATTGTTTTATTTTATTATTCTTTTTTTCTCTTTCTTTCTATTTTTTTTCTTTAAAAAAAAAAAAAAAAGGAATGTACATAACGATGGGCATTCACCATGTTTGCAAGGCTGATCTTGAACTCCTGACCTCCAATGATCTATCCATATCAGCCTCCTAAAGTACTAAACTCACCTATCTAGAAACAGATGTCAAATTTCAGAGGCATATCTAAAGTAATCAGAAACAAAATTATGGTTGGCTATGATACAGTTGTACCAGAGTGATCATAGATAATCAACACCAAGACCAAATTATGCCAAATTACAGGGTCTTTATTACCGGCAGCCACAGAGGACTCATGTCTCTTTAACCCTTGGACCTGAGCTCAGGCAGAGCAAAATATTTAAGCTGCAAAACTACATCTTTGTTTCAAGGGGTTAAGGTGTTGTGCATGGCAAGCTATTTGTACAGAAGCTAAAGTCAGTGGTTTGTTACTAGGGAAGAGGTGAAGCAGTGGAAATTTTTAACCACAGAAAATAACACTTCTGCTTGTAATCCCAGCACTTTGGGAGGCCGAGGCGGGTGGATCACGAGGTCGAGAGATCGAGACCATCCTGGTGAACAGGTGAAACCCCATCTCTACTAAAAATACAAAAAAATTAGCTGGGCATGGTGGCACGTGCCTGTAATCCCAGCTACTCAGGAGGCTGAGGCAGGAGAATTGCCTGAACCCGGGAGGCGGAGGTTGCGGTGAGCCGAGATCGCGCCATTGCACTCCAGCCTGGGTAACAAGAGTGAAACTCCATCTCAAAAAAAAAAAAAAAAAAAAAAAAAAAAAAAAAAAAAAGAAAATAACACTTCTTAGAATTGTAATACAATAACAGTTCTGAGAACTACAACACTACTCTGGGTCCATGTGGCTTTTCTATAAGATGGCAGTGCTTAAGCTTTCTGGTCTAGCTCCTATCTCAGTATTGCTAGACAAAGACAGAAACTCACCTTCAAGCAGAATTGGGTGTACAGATGTTTAGAAGAGCTTCTGTGACTCCTTATTTATGGCAGCCAGGCTACCCTTCCCAGTAAGAAAACCAAACTTTGCTCCCAAAACATAAAGGGTTTATCTAGCTCCTGTGGCTTACTGCACAGGAAACAAGTAATTGAAGCAAATAATATTGTCAAAGTAGAAGACTTTAATCCTCTGCTGCAACCAAATAGAGGATCCCATTCTCAAATCTGCCTCCCTGATTGACTACAATCTGTGGTGTTTATAGCAGGAAAGAAGAAAACAGAAACATGAAGGACAAGGAAGCAAACATCATGAATAAGTTGTCTGTCTAGCACAGTAATCTGTTTTCAGTTTTCTGATACTTTCAGTGAGAGTCAAAGGAAAAAATAGATATAGAAGGAGCCCTTAATAAAACTCTATTAAACAGAAAAAAATCTTAAAATATTAGGCTACAGGCACAGGTAAGAAAACTGGCACAGACCTTTGGACCACTCAGATAAATAAGAAAAGCCCAACATGAAAACACTTTTGTTCTTTATGCCCAGAGATATGTCCACAGTTATACTGACAAAGAAACAAAATCGAGCATAGAAATACTTTGTTCTTTGTATAACAAGTGGCCTCCCATGATAGTCTATTTTCTGTTCTGGCTATATATACAGTGAACTCCAGTGGGTTCACTGGTAGGCAGTTTATTATCTTTCTTTAAGCATGATATAGACTGAATTATGCCACTGTGAATCATCATTGCAGTCTCTCTGACTGGTCAGGAGCCAAGGTCTTGGGCCAAGTTTTTGCTTCCACTCCTGGTTGGTTCCAGAACAAAGTCAAAGACAAAGCTTGGATGTGTATGTGTATTATTACTTCAGCTTACATTTTGTTCCAGGACAATGTTTTAAGCCTAGAGCAGTCAGTACATTTCTTCTCTTTCCAGTCCATTTTAAAAAATAAAAAAAGACAACAGTGTCATAGTCATAGTGGACAAGTCACTCAGAACATTGTGTCTGTTTCTGTGAAGAGCTTTCTTTTTTGGGTTATTAAACTTTTTCTCTGACCTCACTCTTCAGGTGCATGCTCTTTAATTATCTTTGTTGTGTGAAAAATAACCATTTGTGATACCTCACAAGAGATTACTGCATTGCAGTGCATTGGCAACACTGTAACTTTTTTTTAGTGCATTGGCTGGGAAACAAAGGGAGTACGTTGAAAGCACAGATAAAAGATGTGGACCTCTAAATTTTACCACCATTTCTAAGGCTTCTTGGCTTCAGCTTTTTTTCTCACAACAGGAAACAAAGTACTGTGCCTGCTAAACACTTACAAGCCAATAAAGTGGCTAGCATTCTTCAAGACTGGACATGCTAATTGGAGGGGTCTTTATCCATCCCCATTCACTCTCAGGTGCTGAGGATGTTAACTATGTTTAAATTCAGTTTTCTTTCTCAGAGGGTCTAGCTTCTGCAAGGGCAGAAAAGAAGCTTTGTGGATACTAAACATTTCTGGCCAATGCTAAATTTCCATGTTACCACCTGTACTAACTCCAATCTCCAAATCAGGGTGTTAACACCAAGACTTTCAAACTTTTCTTTTTCTTTTCTTTTCTTTTCTTTTTTTACAGCTATGTATTACCTATTAATTATTTGGATACAATAGTATTTGTGTTTTTACAACCTGAAGATGTAATCTTTTTGGTAAAGTCATCTGATTCCTGAATAATTAAGAATGTATTTCAAAGATATACAGCTTATGTGATTTTCTAGAAATAGGAGAAATTCAATATTTCAGTCTAAATTTTTACCTAAAATATTGATAAAATAAATAAAAACCCTACGTAAAGTTTTGTTTTTGTTGTTGCTCCTTATTGATAGCCATTTATGAAATTGTACAGTAGAATATTTCTCCCTGAATGAATATCCTTCTTTTTATATAGATTTTTTTCTCTATGTAAGAACTCAGCATTCTCCAATGAATTTGAGCAGTTTCTTCATAAGAAAACATAATTTTCTTATGCTAAAGAAATGCTATGGGGACAGCTTGTTAAACACCAACCCTCTCTAACATCAGCTTAGAATGAATTTGTAACCAGTTTTCACTTAACCCTAAAATGCCATCTAGTGGGACAAATTTTTGCTGTCGGGAGACTTGGCCCTTTGCCCAAAAGTTTTATTTTTCAACTACCTCTTCTTTCTACACTTCTCTGTTAGAGACCAGACTCCATGCCTCTTTTCTAGACAAAAAACTTCTCCTTCAATAGCTGAGAGAAAGTAACTTTAGAGAAAAATGTCTAGTTCCAGTGTTGTCTCATCAGAGGGAGGACAGACATCTAATTTTTATGTAATTTTGAGGCAATTGTTCTGCATTTTTCACATTGCATAAAGTGTCTAGATTCGTATTTAAATGAAAAGTAGATCTTATGTTCATAAGCCACTTTATCTCATTGTCTTGTATTTGAATGTCTTGCTAGGTCATAACAAAGGAATCCAGAGATAGTATTAGAAAACTCCCTACATTAAAGGGTCTTAACAAAATTCAACTACCATACAAATTCTTCAAGATACCTAGACTACTCTGAAAGTGCTATTTCTCAAATGGGTCTAGTGATGGTTATACTTGCATTCATGGCGGACACCTGTAATGATCGCTGGACCCAGAGAAAATAAAATAAAATGAAATGACTGAACACACCTTTTCTGTCTTTCTCTTTAGTTTTGGTGAGTATAAAAGGATAAAAGAAAGGAAGAAATTTCTTTCTTCTCTTTTCTAGATAGGTTACAACCCATCTTGAAACCTACAATTCTTCACAGTACAATCTAAATGCCCTCTACCTTCAGACCCTGAAGTTTGTTCTTGGCAAGCCCCAGGTTTCCTTTTATATAGCGTCCAGCCTACATTTAGTCAAAATATTTAAACTCTCTTGGAAGAATATTATGTTACTATTAAGTCAAACACTAACTACTACTAATAAACAGATTATCTTCCAAGCAGCAGATAAATTTGAGATAAAATTTGTTTATTACCTAATGTAAAGATGAAAAATCAAGTAAGGAAAGTAAAAGTGCACTTAAATGGAAACATGAGAATAACATTTTTAAAAATGGAGATGGAAACTATAGTTTCAAAAGTCTATGTTGGAGAGTTTACAAAGAATTAGAGCCCTGTCTTTTAATTACTCCAAGTTGTCTTTTCGTGATACATGAAAAACTTGATTTAAAAAACTTTC
The DNA here is from genome assembly GCF_048565385.1 of Saimiri boliviensis. Classification (NCBI taxonomy): domain Eukaryota; kingdom Metazoa; phylum Chordata; class Mammalia; order Primates; family Cebidae; genus Saimiri; species Saimiri boliviensis. The sequence continues at coordinate 13,681,746 of NC_133471.1, read as the reverse complement.
AACCTTTCTGAAAAGGCTTAGAGAACCTCTAGTAAAATGCACCTCTCTGTCTTACAGTTTAATAAAAAATGAGTTCATTATTCAGCAGCCACTACTATTAGAAAAATGTGATAAAAACCGGTTCTGTCCAAAGACCTCTCTAAACTTTTCTCATGCTCAAGTTAAAATTAAAGTATGTAAATTACAATTTCTTCAGTGACTCAACAAAACAATGTCTCAAGAAGGCATCATGACACTCCTCACTTTCTTAGCTGAAAAGGGTAGACGGTCTCAAAATCTAAACTTAACTCTGACAGACATTAATAAAGTGCTGAGACCAAGTCTTATCAGAATAGCTCAGAGTATCAGAAGAGAAAGCAGATTAAGCCTAATTTCATCCTTTTTCTTTTTTTTTTTAACTTCCCAAAACTAAAATACAGTTGAAGAAATTCTTAAATTTTACTAAGTTTTACAGTCTTATTACCTGGATAGGGTGATATAGCTCACTATTTATATTATCTTATTAAAAATCTCAGAAAATTAAAACTGATTCTCTAACTTGAGCACCTGAGGCTTAAAAAATTAAGCAGCTAAAATCATCCCTAATTAAAACATCAGGCATTAGTCTTTCAAAAAGAAGACATTTCTTCTTTATTTCAGAAAGTAAGAAAATGGCCTGAAAATTTACACTCAGGCTCAAAGTCCAGCCCACAGATAGTGGGTTACATAGATAAGAAATTTTACTCATTGACTGAAAAATTGCCAGCTTTTTTCCAAATGGTTACAGCAGAAGCTTTACTGATGTCAGAGGACACCAGATTAACCATGGGGAAAATCATTACTGTATATACCAAACATAATATGACAAATGTTTTATTTCTAAGGGTATACTACTCTATTGCAAATACACAAAAAAGATACACATCAATTTTACAATGAAAAACAAAAGTCAATGATCACTAAATGAGCATAGTACTTAAAGGAAATTTTTTTTCAAAAAGTGTACATATTACTAACAAGTACATTTTAAAAATGCTTGAAAATGATAGTTATTAGAAAAGTACAAATCAAATTTTAAAAAGACAGACTTTACATACTTCAAAATAAATATGCCTAAAAATATAGTAAGAAAATAGAAAGGGTTGACAACAGTGTAGTACAACTACAACCTTTATAATTTGCTGGCGTCATGTAAACTGCTACAAGAACTCTGGAAACAATATTTTTTGTTTGTGTTTCAAAAAGTTAAACGTATAATTACTATATAACCCAGTAACTGCTTTCCTAGGCATATACCAAAAGCAAATGGAAACATTCATCCACACATAAATTTGTTTATGAAAGGTTAAACATGTACTTCTATAAATAGAACAATAATGAAAATCACTCAAATGTTTATCAACAAACAATAAAAATCTAATTCAGTAACGCAATAAATATTTTCTGGGCATAAAATAAGTGCTTAAAACATTAATGCACCTTAACATATCATTTTTTTTTTTTTTTTTTTTTTTTTTTGAGACGGAGTTTTGCTCTTGTTACCCAGGCTGGAGTGCAATGGCGCGATCTCGGCTCACCACAACCTCTGCCTCCTGGGTTCAGGCAATTCTCCTGCCTCAGCCTCCTGAGTAGCTGGGATTACCGGCACGCACCACCATGCCCAGCTATTTTTTTTGTCTATTTTTAGTAGAGACGGGGTTTCACCATGTTGACCAGGATGGTCTCGATCTCTTGACCTTGTGATCCACCCGCCTCGGCCTCCCAAAGTGCTGGGATTACAGGCTTGAGCCACCGCACGGTGGCCAACATATCATTTTTAACACAAGAAGCTAAACCTTAAACCCCACATATTTTGTGCTTAAATTACAAAAATATTCAAAACGGACAAACCAATATATAGAGAAACAGTTATGAACAATTTTAGGAAAGCTTACTGTGTTAAAAAATAAACTAGAAACTTCGGGAGGCCAAGGTAGGTGGATCACAGGTAAAGAGATTGATACTATCCTGGCCAACATGATGAAACTTGATCACTACTAAAAATATTAAAATTAGCAGGGCATCATGCTGCACACCTGTAGTCCCAGCTACTCAGGATGCAGAGACAGGAGAATCTATTGAACCCAAGAGGTGGATGTAGTAGTAAACCAAGATCGCACTACTGTACTCCAGCCTGGTAACAGACCAATAGTTAAAAAAAAAAAAAAAGAAAAGAAAAAGAAAAAACAAAAAACAAAAAAACCTGAACTAGGCAGACATGCATACCACTGTAGAGTGCTGTAATGTCTACAAATGATAAACTACTATCTGAAAGCAAAATTATTTCTTTCCACTGAAGAGGAAAAGATAAAATGTTAAAGAGCCATATACTACCGTTAAAATGTTCTCATTCCTGTATTAGTTTCTGTTAACAACTGTGCATAATATAAAAATAATACATATCTTGAATATAAACATTATCAAACGTATCCCAATTTACTTATGTACAGATAGATTCTAAATAGATAATCTGCCACTAAACCACATTTTTTACTCTTTTATTTTTTTTACTCTTTTATTTTCAAATGAATACTTTTTTATCAGCAGTTTCATTGTAATTGTTAACAGTATTGTTTCCAAGTTCACCTAGCATGACTTGAAAAGCAAATTTGTTTCTTTTGCAGATAAAGCAATAGAGAAAAATAGAGAGAAAATATTCAAAATATAATCAGCTTATGGTAAACAAATAATATACATATGTCATAGTATCTCAGAGATTCTAGCTATATCATGACACATAGTTGTCACACAATTCTTTTAAAATACAATCATTGTATAGTGAAAGCCAGTAGATACTATTAGAATATTCAAACAAAGAAATAGTATTTAATGATTAACATATACCTCATAGGTCAATGAGACAGAAAATTTAACAAGGATACCCAGGACCTGAACTCAGATTTGGATTATGCCAGATTAGCAGACATCTACAGAACTCTCCACCCCAACTACACAGAATATACATTCCTCTAAGAACCACATTACACTCACTCTAAAATTGGCCACATAATTGGAAATAAATCACTACTCAGCAAATGCAAAAGTTTGAAAATTATAACAAACAGTCCGTCAGACCACAGTGCAATCAAATTAGAGCTCAGGAATAAGAAACTAACACAGGCCCGGCGCGGTGGCTCAAGCCTGTAATCCCAGCACTTTGGGAGGCTGAGGCAGGTGGATCACGAGGTCAAGAGATTGAGACCCTCCTGGTCAACATAGTGAAACCCCGTCTCTACTAAAAATATAAAATAAGTAGCTGGGCATTGTGGCGTGTGCCTGTAATTCCAGCTACTCCAGAGGCTGAGGCAGGAGAATTACCTGAACCCAGGAGGCGGAGGTTGCAGTGATCTGAGATCGTGCCATTGCACTCCAGCCTGCCTGGGTAACAAGAGCAAAACTCTGTCTCATAAAAAAAAAAAAAAAAAAAAAAAAAAAAAAGAAAGAAAGAAAGAAAGAAAAAAAGCTAACACAGAACCACACCACCACATGGAAACTGAACAAGAGGCTCTTAAATGTTGACTAAATAAACAATGAAAGAAAGGCAGACATAAAGATGTTTTTTGAAACCAATGAGAATGACTTCACAATGTACTAGAATCTCTGGAACACATTGGGAGCAATGTCTAGAGGAAAATTTATAGCAATAAATGCCCACATGAGAAAAAGGAAAGAACTAAATTTGACACTCTATCAACAAAATTGGAGGAGCTAGAGGAGAAAGTTTAAAAAAAAAAAAAACTCAATAGCTACAAGAAGACAAGAAATAGCTAAGATCAGAGTAGAACTGGAGGAAAAACATCCACACACACACACACCCATACACACACACACACACACACACACACACACACACACACACACACACAATTAATTGAAAAAATCAGTAAATCCAGGAGGTGGTTTTTTGAAACGATCAACACAATAGATAGAACACTAGCCAGACTAATGAAAAAGAGAAGCAAGAAGAATCAGATAGACACAATGACAAAAGGGATATCAGCAATGATTCCACATAAATACAAACTAACATCAGGCATTACCAGAAAGAACTCTATACACATATACCGGTAAATCTGGTAAAATAGATAAATTCCTGGACACTTGCATCCTTCCAAGCCTAAAACAGAAAAAAAGCTGAAATCCTGAATAGACCAATAACAAGAGCTGAATTTGAGGCAGCAATGAATAGCCTACAAATCAAAGAAAGCCCAGGTCCAGATGGGTTCACAACCGAATTCTACAAGATGTATAAAGAGGAGCTGATATCACCCCTACTGAATCTAGTCCAAACAATACAAAAAGAGAGAATACTTCCCAAAGCATTTTATGAGACCAACATCATCCTGACATCAAAACTATACAGACTCAATAAAAAACAGAAAACTTCAGGCCAATATCCGTGATGAACATAAATGCTTATCTTCAATAAAAAAACTGGCAAACCAATTGCAACAGCACATCAAAAACTTCTCCATTATGATCAACCAGGCTTCATCCCAGGAATGCAAGCCTGATTCAATCTATGCAAGTCTATAAATGTAATCCACCACATCAACAGAACCAAAGACAAAAACCACATAATTATCTCAACAAATTCAGAGAAGGCCTTCATGCTAAAAATCTTTAATAAACTAGGTATCAAAGTAATAAAATTATTTATGACAACCCCACAGCTGATATCATACTGAATGGGCAAAAACTGCAAGTATTCTCTTTAAAATATGGCACCAGACAAGGATGCCCTCTCTCACCTCTCCTATTCAATATAGTGTCAGAAGTTCTCACCAGAACATTCAGGCAAGAAAGAAATAAAAGGTATTAAATTAGGTAAGGAGAAAGCCAAATTGTCTCTATTTGCAGATGACATGATTGTATATTTAGAAGACCCCATCATCTCAATCCAAAATCTTCTTAAGCTGATAAGCAACTTCAGCAAACTCTCAGGATACAAAATCAATGTACAGAAATTACAAGCTTTCCTATATGCCAATAACAGACTAAAAGAAGACAAATCAAGAGTGAGCTCCCCTTCACAATTGCTACAAAGAGAATAAAATATCTAGGAATACAACTAACAAAGAATGTAAAGAACTACAAACTACGGCTTAAAAAAATAGTAAAGGACACAAAGAGAGGGAAAAACATTCCATGCTCATGGATAGAAACAATCAATATCATGAAAATGGCTATGCTGCCCAAAGTAATTTTCAATGCTATCCCCATCAAGCTACCTATGACCCTCTTAACAGAACTGGAATAAAAAGAAGAAAAAAAAAAACAAAAACAAAAACAAAGAACAACTTGAGCTTCATATGAAACCAGTGGAGAGTACACGTAGCCAAGACAATTGTAAGAAACAAGACATAGATGGAAGCATCACTCTACCTGACTTCAAACTATTCTACAAAGCTACAGTAATCAAATCAGCGTGGTACTGGCACCAAGACAGAGATATAGACCAATGGAACTGAACAGAAGCCTCAGAGGCAATGCCACACATCCACAACCATCTGTTCTTTGACAAACCTCACAAAACAAGCAATGGGGAGGGGATTCCCTGTTTAATAAAAGTATAGAAAATAGAAACTGGACCCCTTATTGACACTTTACATAAAAATGGATTAAAGACTTAAACATAAGACCTAACACTATAGAAAACCCTTAAAGAAAACCTAGGCAAAACCATTCAGGACATCAGCATAGGCAAGGACTTCATAACTAGAACTCCAAAAGCATTGGCAACAAAAGTCAAAATAGACAAATGGGATCTAATTAAACTCCAGACTTTCTATACAGCAAAAGAAACAATCAGAATGAACAGGCAATCAACAGAATGGAAAAAAAAAATTGAAATCTACCCATCTGACAGAAGGCTAATATCTGGAATCTACAAAGAACTAAAAAAGATTTACAAGAAAGAAATTGAAATTGGGCAAAGGATGTTAACAAACAGTTTTCAAAAGAAGACATATAGGAGGCCAACAAACAGATAAAATGCTCATCATCACTGGTCATTAGAGAAATGCATACCAAAACCACATTGAGATACCATCTCATGCCTGTTAGAATGAAAATCATTAAAAGACTGGAGACCACAGATGCTGGAGAGGATGTGGAGAAATAGGAACACTTTTACATTCTTGATGGGAATGTAAATTGGTTCAACCATTGTGGAAGACAGTGCGGTGATTCCTCAAGTACCTAGAAATAGAAATTCCATTTGAACCAGCAATCCCATTACTGAGTATATATTCAAAGGATTATAAATCATTCTATTATAAAGTGACATACACATTTATGTTCACTGTGACACCGTTTACAATATCAAAGACTTGGAACCAAAACAAATGCCCATGGATGATAGACTGGACAAGGAAAATGTGGCACAAATACACCACGAAATACTATGTAGCCATAAAAATGTTAGTTTGTGTCCTCTGTAGGGATATGGATAAATCTGAAAACCATCACTCTCAGCAAACTGGCACAAGAACAGAAAATCAAACATCTCATATTCTCTCTTCTAAGTGGGTGTTGAATCACAGGGAGGAAAGTATCACACACTGGGGTGTTGGTGGGTACTAGATGAGAAACAACATGGAGAAGGGTTTTTGGGGAGGGAAATATGGTGAGAAATGCCACATATAGGTGATCAGGGAATGGAGGTAGAAAACCACATTACTATGTATGTACCTATGAAACAACTTTGCATGATCTGCACATGTACCCCAGAAACTAATATGTAATAACAATAATAATAAAATCTATTTCAGTGTCCTTCTTCTTAATTTTGAAAAATCAATGTCTATATTACTACCTTCTGATTCAATTGCAATAATAATTTTCCTGGTGGGAAAAAAAATGTACAACTGCTGGATCATAGAATTTATGTGATATGTGGCACCAGCATTTTTTAGTCCCACAGATTTCTCTTGTGGGTGGGGTCTAAAAGGGAATAGATATACCTACTCAAAAAGTGCTTTATGACCTATGAAGAAAAAAATAATGCTTGTACTATGAAAATATTAATTTTGCCCACTATTCTCTCCATCAAGCTGACAAATTAATAGTACAACAATCCCTTTGCCAGAACGGCCAGTTTAAAACATTGCTTTAAATTTTCACATTAACAACATGAGTCACTATACAGATCTCTAATTATATACCCCTTAAGTCTATATTGTAATGACATTACAACTGTAACAGCTTTTTTTAGATAGAGTCATCTAAGGTGGGTTTAAAAATTTTTATGTGTGCGGCCGGGCGTGGTGGCTCAAGCCTGTAATCCCAGCACTTTGGGAGGCCGAGGCGGGTGGATCACGAGGTCAAGAGATCAAGACCATCCTGGTCAACATGGTGAAACCCCGTCTCTACTAAAAATACAAAAAAAAAAAAAAAAAGTTAGCTGGTCATGGTGGCACGTGCCTGTAATTCCAGCTACTCAGGAGGCTGAGGCAGGAGAATTGCTTGAACCCAGGAGGCGGAGGTTGTGGTGAGCCGAGATCGCGCCATTGCACACTCCAGCCTTGGTAACAAGAGTGAAACTCTGTCTCAAAAAAAAGAAAAAAAAAAAATGTGTGAAACAAAGACTCAAATATAATCATTATAAATTTACCATTAATAAAGGTTGTACTTAAGTGTATTTAGTTTACTGTGGTCATAACTTATATAAATAAAACATTACAGTTGTTTTTTCAGTTTTAATTAACCCCTTCAGTTTAAGTCCTGCTCGTGGCTTCTAAGATTATAACCTTCACATAAATATGTTTCTATCATCAGTGAAGTTTAATAAATGCTTTACCTATATTCCCAGTTATACTGTGAAATAAAACCAATGAGAGTGTATTTAAAATTATTTCATAACTATAAATTCCTCTATCTTTTGTAACCTGAATAAAAAGTAAACATTTATCAATATTAGAGGTGGGTTACATAAATTATGCCACATTAAACTGCCAGTTGCATAGCTTTAAAAAATAATTAAATGGACCCTAATGTACTGACAAGATTTGATGCTAATACAAAACTAGCTTAACAATACTGTATATCAGGGCCGGGCGCGGTGGCTCGAGCCTGTAATCCCAGCACTTTGGGTGGCCGAGGTGGGTGGATCACGAGGTCGAGAGATCAGACCATCCTGGTCAACATGGTGAAACCCCGTCTGTACTAAAAATACAAAAAATCAGCTGGGCATAGTGGCGCTTGCCTGTAATCCCAGCTACTCAGGAGGCTGAGGCAGGAGAATTGCTTGAACCCAGGAGGCGGAGGTTGCGGTGAGCCGAGATCCTGCCGTTGCACTCCAGCCTGGGTAACAAGAGTGAAACTCCGTCTCAAAAAATAACAATAATAATAATAATACTGTATGTAATATATTCTCATTTGTGTAAAAAGCATAAAGAAATGACTAGATGTATGTAAAAGGGAATATGCAGAAATAATCTTTGGACTGAAAATATAAAATTTGCAGAAACTTTATAATTATAGTATGTATTCTTTTATATTTGAAAACATGTATTCCAAATGTCACATTAGCCAAATAAATCAGCAAGTATTTTTAAAATATTTTGAATATGTGTATTTACTATGTAATTACAATAGCTAAATAAATTAGCTTTGAGCAAAATTTTGCAAAGCAAACTTCTTATTTCATAGATTGTACAGGACAAATAAAGGTCTAATTTTTAAAGAAGTGAGTTTAGCTAGAAACCCTTACAACGTGGTGAAAAATATTGTCACACAGAGAAAGGCATAAGCAAAGATAATTTCACATTTATTATTTAAAAGTTAAATATAAAATAAATGTTATGTCAAGTGCTATTTTTAAATATATTTTTAACCCTTGGTTTTGGTTTGAAATAAAATAAATTTTATGCCATAATCTAGTTTCAGTCCTGTGTAAGATCTGAACATAGCTACCCACTTTGTGAGACTCACATAAATATTTAAAACTGAATAAAATGGTCTCAGAAGTTCTCTTTCCATGTACTGATCTTCCAAACAATATCTTTTTCAGAATTCTAATAAAATTACAAGTGACATCAATGTTTGTGTTATAAAAATATTTTCAATGCATTTACATTGAAATCAATGTAAATTGATTTACATTGTAAATTTTAATTTGTAAATTAAAAATTAATTCAATTTGTAAATAATTATAAATTGATTTACATTGAAATCAATGTAAATCAAATTTCCATCAATTACATTTTAAATGTAAACTTTGTATAGCATAAAATTTGGCTTCACATTACTTTAAAGTTATGGCTTCATTTTTAATATGACTAAATAAAACTCACTGTAGTGATGAGAGCCCCTTTCCCATCCCCTCCTCACAGGCCTCCACCTCCTGCCTCTGAATGAGAAGAGTAAAGAGAGATAAAACTCTAAAGAACTATAATCCATGGTCAAGTGACTTGCTGACACCACTGACCAGGCCATTATGAAGACCATGGACTGGGAAGATAACTCCTTTTCAGTTGCCTGTCTATAAAATTTGAAGTGTTGTTAAGAATGTTATCCATACCAGCCAGATCACAGCACTGGGTCACATCCTCCACATTTACAGGACCCAGATGCCCACTTGAAAATATCTCTGCCAACTAATATTTTACTTCCTTTATCTTGCCTCTGTAAGGCCCTTCTTCTACCTATTCCCACAGGCCACATGTGAATCAGCAAATCAATGAAATCCAAAGACTGTGTGGTCAGCTGCCTGGCCAATGGGCAACAACAGTTTCATCGCTGCTCCCTCTTTAGAGTTGTAAGCCCTTAGAAAAGGACAAAAGCTGCTTCTTGGAGATGTCAGTGGTTGAGTCATGAGCCTCTGACAGCTCCTAGCCAAAAAAAAACAAAAAAAACAAAAAACAAAAAACAAAAAAAAAACACACACACACACAAAAAAAAAAAAAAAAAAAAAAAAAAAAACACTCCCTTTCTCAGTTTGCTGTTTGATAGGTTTGTTCTCTGATCATGCTACAGTAATTTAGCAAAACCAACTGTAGGGGAGCATTTAAAAGACAATTTTTTTTCTTAATTTATGTCCTTTAAAATGGTTTTAATTATGTATCTGAGTTTTTCAAAATGTTAAATTAGTTAATCAAAAAAGAAAAATGAATATGATTTAATTTTTTCCTAAATGACAAGAATGTCAATCTGAAGTATTATTAATGAACACTGTTTGAGAGTTCTATGACGAGAATAGCTAATGAATTAAGTAGCTTCAATCCATGATTCTTTTATATATTGCAGATCAGTTTTGAACGCAACAAAAATGAAGACATCAATTAAATCTTAGGAAGTTAGAAAAAAAATCACATATTAGTGGAGAACATAGGTTAGATAAAAATGTCTATTAGAAAAAATGAACATGCTAACTGACAATAAGTAAATTTAAAATGCAACTTAATTTTTTGACACAATTAAACATATTACAATTTCAAACAATCTTGAATTTTCTTACAAAAGAAAATCCTGATAAAATGTTAAGTATAATCAGTAAAGGTTATCAGTTTTTCAAATTACATATTTAAAGTAATTTTTAAACACGAGAATTTTACACAATGTACTTCTAAATAAATTTACCCTTTTAATTGTGTACAGAGTGAAATAAATTTATTTTAAATAAAAGCATATTGCAGAAAATTCTATTTTTTTACTTATGAGACATTTAAATAATCAACAGATATAATATAAAATTAAGACTTGCAAGATATTTTTCTAATTTGAAGTCAAATTATGGGACAGACATGGTGGCTCATGCTTGTTTTTTTTTTTTTTTTTTTAAACTTTGTTTGACCAAGGAAAGCAAATCACTTTAGGTCAGGAGTTTGAGACAAGCCTTGTCAACATGGTGAAACCTCATCTCTAAAAAAAATAAAAATAAAAATGCCAGGTGTGAAGGTACACACCTGTAATCTCAGCTAACGGATAGGCTGAGAAAGAAAAGACTTGTACCTGAAACTCAGATGTTTGCAGCACAACAATATTGTACCTCTCCACTTCAACCTGGGAAACAGCATGACATTCTAAGTAAAGAAAAATTAATTTTTAAAAATTAATCAAGTAACAACTGGGAGTCTTATTGGTTTTTTGAAACCATTGAGCACAACTCTGATTTGCAATTACTTTGTAAAATCTGTTAAATAATGTGTGTCACCCATTTTAGTGTTCCTCTTCAGAAACTAAAGCCTTTCTATTTTTCATTTTGTTATTTTTAAATTTTGTTATTTTAAGTTTTGTGATACATGTGCAGAATATACAGGTTTATTTCATAAGAAAATGCGTACAATGTTGTTTTCCTGCACCTATTAATCTATCACCTAGGTATTAAGTCCCATATGCATTAGTTATTTATCGCGATGCTCTCCCTTCTTCCACTCCTTCACAGGCCCCAGCATGTGGGGTTCTTTTTCCTGTGTCATGTGTTTTCAAATTTCAGCTCATACTTACAATTAACAAAATGAGGTGGGATTTTCTCTTCCTATTACTTTGCTAAAGATGATGATTCCAGCTTTATCTATTTGCCTACAAGAGACATGAACTCATTGCTTTTTATAGCTGCAAACTATTCTATTGTGTATATTTAGCATATTTTCTTTATGCAGTTTATAACATTTTCTGACTAAAGTGAGCATTTATGTTAATTCCATGTCTTTTCTGTTGTGAAGTATGCTTCAATAAGTATAGCATGCAAATAACATTATAATAGAATAATTTGTATTTTGGGGTATATACACAGTAACATCATTGATAAGTCAATGCCACTTTAAGATCCTCGAAACATCAACCCCCGTCTTTCACAATGGTTGTACAATTTACTTTACTGCCAATAGTGTAGAAGCTTTCATTCCTGTTTCTCCACAGTTTTGCCAGCATCTGTTATTATTTGACTTTTGAATAGTCACCACTATGACTGTCCTGAAATGGTATCTCAAAGCAATTTTGATTTGCATTTCTCTGACAACTAATGATGCAAGCTTTTTGAGATAATAATAATTTTAAAAACCTTAAGAGAAAGTAGATCAATAAAAAATTTGAGGCTATTTCTCAAGGACAACACATAACAGGGCTTAGTTAGATAGATTTAATAACAAACATTTATTACGTCACAGATTTATTTTAAATAAAAACACATTGCAGAAAGTTCTATTTTCTAACTTATGAGACATTTAAATAATCAAGATATATAATATAGAAATTAAGATTTACAAGATACTTTTCTGATTTAGAAGTTGAATCATGGGACAGGCATGGTGGCTCACGTTTTTAAGAATAGCTCCAGTTTCAAACTTCAACACTTAACTTAAATGAGATTAGAACTTCCCATTTTACAATGAATGTGACACATTTCTCAGAAGTTTGAAAAACCAATAAAGATTTTCTTCTCTAAAGTGGTCTTCAGTATTAACCCTCCAAATCCATGCCCCCTGAATTTTTAAGACTGTTTGGCAAAATGAAAATTATTATTTACCCAGCTTATAAGATGGAGGTAGAAAAGGGCAGGAAGCTATAACAGCAAGGAGTTAGAGGAATATCAGATCTCTTATAAAATGTCCACTAATCTTTACTTTCAAGTGGTTTCTTATTTCTTCCTCAGAACTCTTTAGAATAGTAAATGAAATTTTTTTTTCAACCACAAGACACAAACATATTTGCATGTTTTAATCATGAGGAAAGGAGGTTACTATGGCATCAATGGAGAGGCCAGCAATGCTACTCAGCACCTTACAATGCACAGCAAAGCTTCTTACAACATATTGCTTCAAATGCAGGGTGTCCTGATGAGTGCTTATCTTTCAGCTGAGAGGAAACTCTAACGTGGGTAGCTCATCTTTCCAACTGGTTGTCTTATCACATGTTCAGTTGTCAGTAGAATGGAGATCCTGAAGTGGGTAGCTCCGTTCCACAGCTGGTGGTTCCAACATCTGGCCAGCTTGAATCACAGAGGATATCCTTGAGTGGGTAGCTCTTCTTGGCAGCTAATCTTCCCACTATTTTACTAGGACTGAGCAGAAAACAGAGTGTGTGGTAGCTAGATTTTCTCTGCAGCTGGTAGTTTCAACATCTCCTCAGCTCTCCACAGAGTGGAGACCCTGGGATGGGTAGCTCCTTTAAACACCTGAGAGTGTGACATGTCCTCAAGTTTGTCTGAGACTGGAGACTTAATGTGCTTCATAGGAAACAGAGTGCATGCTGATTGATTCATGGGTGGCCATGTGTGGGTCTAAATAAAGAATCATCATGTTCCATTCCGGTTCATAAGCCCAGTCCCCAGACTTCAGGCTGTAACTGGCTCAAACTTGTGAATTCATTGAGGAAGTCCATATTTTTACCCAGGATCCTGTTTACCTCTCTCATTATTTACGGTACCCAGGTTGTTTGTATCAACCGGTGTCTGCATGCCTGCATGGAGCTGCCCTAAGCACCTTCTTAATATCTATCATGTTCGTTTTTTTGTCAAAGTCTTAAGGGGGCTGATGTGGAATCAATACCCATAGCATGCACATTGCATGGTTGGGCTACAATGGTACCCAGACTTTGCTCCAAACTTGTTCTGATACTGTCGTAGGTGCTGCAATCAGGCAGAGATCACAGAAAGAGAGCAGACACTCCTGACCCTGTGAGGGCCAGTGGGGAAACTTCAAGGAATTACAAGAGGGCAGGTATAACTATGTCTACATCCACAATGTGGAAAATTGCAGCTGCATTGATGAGGTGGGGGCTATTGCCTACACATGGCTCCAATAGCATAGGGAGACCTGAGGTCACAGTCATAGTCATGGGTGGCTGAAGTTGTGCCAGGAAAATGCATAACGTTCACCGTGCCAAATCAGAAGTGTGCAGGACTTACACATGTTCCCAGCTCCTGGCAGATTTGTTGAGTATGCACATCCAGGTGCACCTGCCCCAGTGCAGCTAAGATCATGACAGTGGCCTCTTTATATGGCTTGCCATGACCATCACATTTGTATAATTTACGTTACCAATATACCAATGAAAATACACAGTTTCTCTGTATGTATTCTCAGAGGCATTTTTATAAATAATAGAATAAAAGTGACCGTTATATTTTAATAATTTAGCTGATTAAATAGTGACATACATCTAGCTAATACTATAAAAAATAAACACACATATGTTTGTTTGTTTGAGCACTGCACATGAATAGTAAAAATATATTAGGAAAGAAAAGGAGAGAAAAATAAATTATATGGTTTTGCTTTAATCACAAATTAACAGACCTGACCTCGCTTTAGTTACCCAAACTTGAAGAGACTTTTCCAAAGCTTCTTAAAGTCACTCTGATATATACATGTATGTGTATCAGAGGGACTTTAATCTATATATGTATGTGTGTGTGTGTGTGTGTGTGTGTGTGTGTATGTGTTTGTGTATATATATATATATATATATATATATATATATATATATATATATATATGTGTGTGTGTGTGTGTGTGTGTGTGTGTGTGTGTGTGTGTGTATTTGGGTTAAGAAATTTTTAAAATACCATAGCAAGAAGTTCTACCTGTATTCAATTCTCACAATTTTCTGAAGATGTAGTTCAACATTGTTAATTCTTTATAGTAATCTCAGACTCTAGATATTAGAATATTTAGACTTTCAGAATATTAATCTGCATTTCTAGCATCTCACGACTAGGTACTAAAAAGTAATCTTACCAATTCAAGTTATAAATCAGGCTTAGAGTAAAATCCAGGTAAAATCTAATGATCTATATAAAACTGTAGAAAATCACATGAACTGTTTGTCATTTGTATGAGCTCATCAGTAATTATTTCTTTTCCTAACTCTGCTTCAGCCACAGATGTCTTGTTATTTTTCCTGCAAGCTATGCAGACTATAAGAATCTTTATATTATTCAGTCTTTATGAATACTTACAGGATTGTTCTTATTCTTTAATTTAGATTTTAGTTAAAAGTCATATTTTAAACAAATTATTTTATAATCATATACCAAAAAATGTGTTTTGTAATATAGAATTCTGCCTGATATATTATCTGTAAGACTGATAACCTCATTCAAGAAGAAAGAAAAGAAAAAAATTTACACCATAACCATTTAACATTTAAGAACCCAATTCATAGGCTAACATACCTTAAGCAACATTTTTAAGAGAGAAAATTATAAATCTTCTGAACAAAAACACATTCTGAGATTAGAATATCATTAGTATTTTATGAGTAACAAGAAAAGTAGAAGTACATGGCAGGCAGCTTTACGACTCCTAAAAACTATCAAACCAATTAAAAATTGTTTAGAACGTGTAAAAAAATATTTATTTCAACCAGGCAAACTCTTCATCAATAAAGACAATTTTATACTGGTAGAACATTTTTGTTTTCTTGTCATACAACCTCACAAGGCACAGTTAAAATTTTATAATTCAAAATCCACATTTTCAATGCATGTCCTGAATTTCTGATTCTGTGAGTCATATAGAAGAACTTATGTGCTACCTTATTGTTTGTTCTACTCTCTACAGGTTACATAAGTGATGAAACCCATTTATCTTTGCTTTGTCTAACTCAGAACTCACTCATGGTTAAGAATGTTAGACATAGGAAACAAATATTTAAATAGTTGACAGCAAAAAATACAGTTGACCCAACACAGACAAACTATAAAATAATACAAAGTTGAAGAGATTGTTCTTTCAAAAATTGGGGATATTCAAAGTAGTAAAATATACTGAAGTATTTAGACAATTATTTATGTGACCATCACATAAAATATTCTCAAAACTATGTAAAACTAAAAATATTAATTCTGTTCATCTCTAACTTTCAGGTGAGAAGAGGGTAAAGACTAATGTAGAATTATAAACAATCTCTTTAAGTGTTAAAGGAGAGTGTGAATAGACAATGAATTTTAAAAATTAAGTTTTACTATCATACTTTGTCAAAAGATTGATAGAATTCAAGCTAGGCCTGAAATAATGAAGAGGGGACTTTGGAGAAATAAAGAATATCTGACAATCAGGGTAAGCATATTATAATATTTTAAATCTAATGTTCTAAAAACAAAATTATAAAAGTACAGCTAATATTAAATAAAAACACAATGGGCATGTAAATTAGTTCAACCATGTGGAAGACAGTGTGGTAATTCCTGAAGGATCTAGAGATAAAAATTCTATTTGACCCAGCAATTTCATTACTGGGTATATATTCAAAGGATTATAAGTCATTCTACTACTAAGACACATGCACATGAATGTTCATTGTAGCACTGTTTACAACAGCAAAGACTTGGAATTAACCCAAATGCCCATCAATGATAGACTTTAAAGGGAAAATATGGCACATATACACCAAGGAATACTACACAGTCTCAGCTACTTTGGAGGCTGAGGGAGGAGAACTGCCTGAACTCGGGAGGCTGGGGTTGCAGTGAGCCGAGATCGTGCCCTTGCCCTTAAGTGCAGTTATATGCAACACTCCTGCATTTTCTTCACACGTACACTAAAGCCTAAAATGCAATAAACTATATATTTTTAAAAAAAGGAAAAACAAAAAAAGGAAAAAAATCACAAAGGGAAAATGTCCGAGACTCTTAAAATTCAGGTTTTAAATACGACAAAAAATAAAGAGAAGACACACAATAAAAGAATAGCATGAGAGTGTGAGAAACAAGTCATAATTAAAACATGAAATATCTAGAGATAGAGATAAGCATAATGACTTATATTAAAAATTAGTTTAACAATATATGTAAGCAGATGAAGATTCAGTAAATTTGAAGTCACAAACATTGAAACAACCCAGTCTAAGAACAGAACAGCAGCAACAACAACGAATTCAGAGTGGAAAAAACTACAGGATACTTAGAAAATAATGAAACTTACCAATTACCAATTCATGCAATATATGTATCTCATAAGTGCAGAATAAGAAGAGGCAGGAAAAAAAAATACATACAAGCATAAACCGCTGAAAATTTTAAAACCTGATTAAAAAATCTAATCTACAGTTTCAAGAAAGAAAAAAAAAATAATAATAATAAATAAAAAATAAGAAAAGGAAAAGGAAAAAGAGACTGTCTCTGAATCTCTCGGCTGCCTGTGGGGCTTCTTGTTTCTCAGCAGTATGATGGATATGGCTTAGGGGTAAAACAACATCTTGCCAATGCAGAATCAAACACATGTGTAAGATATGGAGAGCCTCTATGTATTCATCAGGGTTACCATAATACTTTTCTAGGTAATTCTTTATTTGTTTCAGGTTTGCTTCAGGGTTTTGTAATATAGGGAATCTGGACTTCAGTGGCACAATGTCCACTGGGCATTTTCTTTTAGGGTAGCAGTGGACTGGGGGGTTGGGTGGTAGAACTAAAGGAAGTGAGGATGATGGTGTGATGAAAGGAGCCTCTGGATAGGGGAAACAAGAAGAGCTGGTGTCTCTTAGTTTCTTCTGAGAGTTTTCTGGTGGTTTGTTCCTCTGACTTTTGGGAGTTGTTAACTATATACTTACTTGATATGACAACTTACAGTCTATAATCAACATTACAATGTTTATAAAGATCTGGGCTGTTTCTTAGGGCAAAGAAAGTTAGCACATAGGAGACTTCAGATCTAATTGTTGGATAGCATTGAGAGACAATACATAGAGGCAGTTAGGGTAGGTCTTGGTAAAACCAAACGAAGAAACAGATAAAAAAAAGTCAGGCCGCAGGCACAGATTAAAACAAACAAACAGACAGACAAAAAAGAAAACCTGCACACGCCTGCAGTCTACTCCAAAAATTGAAAAGAAGTCTAACAAAGAAGCTCGTGTGTGTGTGTGTGTGTGTGTGTATATATATATATATATATATATATATATATATATATATATATATATATATATAGCCTATAAGTCATCCACAGCTAATCTAACAGAAACTTGAATAAAAACTATTTTGTGTTCATGCTTTCAGAAAATAATCTTTTTTCCTCTTACACAGGGGCCTTCAGTGTGTTACATTTAACTCTTTTCTTTTCTTTTTCTTTTTGAACATGCTTTAGACTGTCAGTTGAGCCCACCAGGAATTGCAGACATTTCTTTATTGCATTTTGATGTAGTTTTGTAGCTTTTATTACTCTTATTTTGTCTTTGCATGTAGTGTGAAATCTGGGGATATAGTCCTATTGGAGAAATTCAGTTGATGTATATAGTACAGAAATTTTGAGTAGCTGTTTTTGAAATATCTTGAACACAAAGGAAATTCAAGATTTTAGTCTAAAATTTAAGCTAATAAAAATTACTTTTGCCCAAATATGACACATGTATAACTATGGAAGGTTATTTTACCTCAAATAAATACTCTCTTCTTCATTTTTTGTTTGTTTGTTTGTTTGTTTTTTTCCAAAAAATGAGCTTAGTACTGCCCTATTAATCTAGGAGGCATACTGCAGGGAAAGCCTATCAAAAATTAACATGCTTTTTCTAACTTTCATGAAAAAATATTTTAGATTAGTTTTCATCTGACATTTTAGATTTTCTATTACAACCTAGTAAAATAGAATTTTTCTATTTGGGGAGACTTGTTATCCCTTCGCTCCAAACCTCTAGTTTTCCACTTTCTCTTTTCCCATGCTTTGCTAACTCTGATAATACCCAATGCTCATTTTGTAAGCAGAAAATGTCCACTTTAAATAGTGGAAAATAAGCCACCCTTGAGAGACAAATTCTAATCTCACTGAAGTTTTTGTAACAGAAGGAAAGCAATTAAATCTTTATATGTTTTTTTTGAGGCACATGTTCTGCATCAAGCTACATCGACACTTACAAAGAGAATTTTAAATTTCAAAGTGAATCAGTTATATTGGTGGGATACCAACGTTTCACTTGGGCTGTATCAAGAGAAGCAAAACCTGTTATAAGCGCTTGCTTAAACTTGACTACTGTATAATATCTTTCAGGCTTTCAGAACACCTGAAAGTCCTTTTTGAGTTGAGTGGGCACAGGAGACAATGATTGTTAGTAGAGAGATAGGGCCTTGCACAAGTAAACAGGCCTACTCCTGCCAGCTAGATTATCTGAAACCAAAAGTGAATTTAATTCTTGCATTTCTGAGGGACATCTATGTTGGTCACTAGACACAGAGGAGATGAGAAGTAAAAAATATTACTTAGCACCCTTTCTTTTTGTCCACACACAGTCACTTTGATGAAAAAAGGAAATAATAATAAGGGGCATCTTATCTTTCTTACTTTCTGCATTGGTAACAAACTATCTTCAGTTTGCACTACTTTCAAGTCTATGCTGAAACACTGCAATTTCTTTGTCCCTGAGACTGTGTGAAATAAAAATGCACATATTGCATTGCAAAGGGTATGGAAATTATGTCAGCTCAAAGACAGAGAAGCACAGCCTTCTGAGAAAAGTATTCATTTCAATAGTATCTAATTACTAGATCTTTTATTCAGACAGGATGTACAAGTGTTATTTGTCTTGGGAGACAACCCAGATCTTTGTAAGCATTGTGAGATTGATTCTGGCCTTTTGGCAGTCATGTCAAATAAGCCTACAGAAGATGATTTCCCAAAGTAAGAAAGATAAAACACTGAGAAACCCTTAAATGAAAATTCTAAATGCCCTACCTGCCAAAATTTTCTAGGCTTTCCCATAGTCATAGCATCACCTTCTTTCAGTGTGAAACTGAATAAGCCTCAGCTTCACTGGTGACCCAGCAGAAAATGCCAAATAAATGTGATTCTACTAGATTTCAAGTTCCCTTTTCATTGAATGACCTTAGAAATATAAAGGTAAAACTAGGTGAGTTCTCTGATGACCCTGATAGATACATATAGGCATTCCAAAATCTATCACAGGTGTTTTCATTTTATGTGGAGAGATGCTATATTACTCCTAAATCAAACCCTGTATGTTGCAGAATATTTGGCAGTTTTACAGGCAGAACATATCATTTTGAGATGAACAATATATTTCCTGCAGCCAATCTAAAAGTATAAAGGGAAAGAAATATAGAAAAAAAATGAAGCATTAAATCAAAAAGTAAAATGAACAGATAGCAGAATCTTTATTCCAAATAGGAAGAAAGTGCTCCTTCAAAACTTAATTGTAATCCTACTAATTTGATAGATGGGTGAAAAAGAAAAAAATACTTTCCAATGTGTGTACTAAAACACTTATGAAAGAAGACAGCCAAATCCCTTAATTACTCCAAGCTCTCCATTATAGATCTAAACATAATGAAGATCCCTTGGACTTTACAGAGTAAAGGCCAAGAGAGCCTTGAGTGAAACACACCTCCATATTTTCTGATTCAGTTGAGGAAACGTTAATTTTAAGAAAGACATGTATTATTCAGGTAGTCCCTGAAATCTCTCTCTATACAGCACTCTCTATCTATATCAATATCTATATAGATACATATATATATATATATATATATATAGTATATATATATATATATATACTATGAACTTCATGTATGTATTTTGTATATATATGTTTGTGTGTATATAAATACACACACATAAGCACGTGTGTGTGTGTGTATGCATATATATATACATATACACAGTGTATTATTTTAAAAACAAAGAATTGTTACATCTTGCTATAAAACTACAATATCAACTGGATATATGACCTGTTTTTGCTATATCTATCTATATCTATATCTACCAGTCTATATCTCTATATATGGATATATATGTATTATATACAGAGATATACATATAGATAGCAATATTTATAAATCTATATATAGATATAGATATGTATATATATTATATATACTGAATCTGTACTATATATGTCTATATAATCCATATATAGACACATATATAGATATTATATATAGATATTGATATCAAAATGTATATATCTATGTATATATAATACATATATATATCCATATACATAGATATAGATAGGTAGATATAGATATAGCTAGCTATAGCAAAAACAGGTCACATGCCCGGTTAATGTTGTTGTTTTATAGCAAGATGTAATAATTCTTTTTTAAAAAAAATACAGCGTGTATTTGTGTATATGTCTATACACACACGTGCTTACGTGTGTGTATTTAGTTACACACATATATATATATATATACAAAATATATACATATATATATACAAAATATATACATGAAGCTCAGAGTATACATATTAATCTATATATAGGTAGATACAGATAGAGAGCTGTATATAGAGAAATATTAGGTATATAATATCTATATCTATATATATATCATACATATGTATATGTATATACAATTAAGATGATTAAGGAACACAAATACAAGGATGAATTTTTAGCAAAATTTTAATGTGCAAAAGTAGAAACTATTTTGCCAGCAGAGTTGTGAGCCCAAATGGGTTGCAAACTGTGAGACTGATGTTTAGGGTTTTTAGAGACTGGGAATAGAAAGGGATGTTCTTATCTTGTCAGCTGTCTCATAGATTATGTGACTTGCCTTGACCTGGAACCAGTTAGAAAACTTAGCCTAAGACTTTGCTCTGGGACCAATCAGTGGCTGAAGTGGTGATTTATAGAGACTTCTCAGGGTAGCCCAGGACCTCCTGAAACCTGAAATAAATGATCATCAGGAGCCTAAGTGATAACTGTGATAATTCATAAAGGCTAGATTCACTGTCCAAAGAAAAAATAATAGCAAGGAAAGCACCCACCAGAACCCACTGAAGCTCACTGTATTGATGACCACAAAAGGAGAAAAAACCTTCTTCAGTGATGAAGCACACTGATTATACAAAAGACAACAGATATTCTATGCACACCTCTTTCATTTGGTAAGCCAGAAGAAGTCTGTGCAAGTTTTTTTCAGACTTTAAGCATTCATCTAAAATTAAAAGACAAATTGAGTCATTTCCAGGCCAAAATAAATAGAACTTATCACCAATTGGACTGCCCTTATGAAAAATAATGTTCAATGAGTAGTTCAACTGAACGTAAAAGGATGATCATTACTGTCATTCAAACAAAAGAAAGTTTACAACTCATTAACAGACATAAATTTGTAATAAAACCTAGAGTACTAGAATACAATGATGGTACTCTGAAAGTCTTTAAAACCCCAAGTATGAACATGAAAAGCCAAAGTAGTCAATAATAATTACAGCTGTAATTATTAAGAAAGACACAATAGGCAATTCCCAGTGAGAGCGACACTAAGGCAACTGATTGCCACATTTCCAACTGAGGTACCAGCTTCATCTCATTTGGACTGGTTGGACAGTGGGTGTAGTCCAACAAGAGCAAACTAAGCCAGGGTGAGGTGCTGCCCCACCCGGGAAGTGCAATGGGTTGGAGGACTGCTCCCCCTACCAAACAGAGGCTTTCAGGACCTTTCCAGCCACTCTAGTGCTTCAGTTCAGATGTTGCACTTCTCCAGCTGTTTTTGCAACACAGAGACCCAGGGGATTCCTTCAGGGCAGATAGGTAGGTTTCCAGTGCAAATCTGGGCAGCTGATTCAGCTTGTGCTGTGAGTTTTCAGGTAGAATCTTAGTGGCTGTTTTGGCTGGCGCCTGGAGTGCCTGTGAGACAGAGCAACCCATGCACCTGAGAGAAAAAATGCCTGACAGCTAGGGAGCCAGGTGATCTGGCTCAGAAGTTTCCACCCCCGTGGAGACCGGCAAACTGAATCCCAGTGACTGGGAATATTCTCAGCCAGCACAGCAGTTTAATCTCACCCTGGAAGGTCAAGCTTGGGGGTTGGACCTTGGAAGGTTCCATATTGTGGGCCTGCGGGGGAGAGTGTTCACCATTACTGAGGCAGCCTGCCATTACCAGGGCAGGTTCCCATTACTGAGGCAGTCTGACATTACTGAGGCAGTACTAACCTTACCTGTGTAAACAAAAGAAGAAGGACGTTTACACAGAAGCTGGTCAGAGACTGCGGGAGCTCAGCAATGCCTCTGCAGGCAGACTGTGACTAGACTCCCTCCTTCCTGGGCAGTGCATCTCTGAAATAAGGCAGCAGTCCATCAAGGACTTATAAATAAAGCCCACCACCCAGGGACAGAGCACCTGGGAAAAGAGGCAGCTGTGAGTTCCACTGCAGCAGACTTAAACTTCCCTGCCCTGCAGCTCTAAAGGGCTCCGAGCACCATACTCGAGCTCCAATAAGGGACAAACTGTCTTCTGAAGTGACTTTCTGACCCCTGTATATCCAAAAAAAATGCCTCATACTTGAGAGCTCTGGCTGACATACAGTGAGCACTCTTCTGAGATGAAGATACCAGAGAAAGGAACATGAAGCTACCAGAGGAAGAAACATGTAGCAGCCCCTGCTGGTGATTCCCAAGAAAGCAGGGTCTGAAGTGGATCTCCAGCAGTCCTGCAGCAGAGGGGCATAACTATTAGAAGGAAAAACAAAACAGAAAGAAATAGCTTCAACATCCATAGAAAGAACATCTAGAGATCCCATATGAAAGTCACCAACTTCAAAGACCAAAGGTAGATAAACCCACAAAGATTAGAAGAAAGAAGCACAAAAAGGCTGAAAACACCAAAAACCAGAATGTTTCTTCTCCAAGAGATCACCCATCATCAGTAAGGGAGAAAAGCTGGATGGAAAATGAGTTTGAGCAATTAAGAGAAGAAGGCTTTAGAAGATGTGTAATAGCAGCCTTCTCTGAGCTTAAGGAGTATGCTCTAATTCAATGCAAAGGAAGTAAGAACCTTGAGAACAGGTTAGATAAAATGCTAACTAGAATAACCAGCTTAGAGAAGAAGATTAACCACTTGATACAGCTGAAATACATAGCACAAAAACTTTGCAAAGCTTACACCAGATTCAATAGCTTAATCAATCAAGTGGAAAAAAAAGGATATGAGAGACTGCAGATTAACTCAATGAAATAAAATAAGAGGGCAAGATTAGAGAAGAAAGATTGAAAGGAAATTAAGAAAACCTCCAAGGAATATGGGATTGTGTGAAAAGACCTAATCTATGTTTGATTGGAGTACTGAGTGTGATGAGGAGAATGAATACAAGTTGGAAACACTCTTCAGGATATCATCCAGGAGAGCTTCCCCAGCACAACAAGGCAGGCCAACACACAAATCCAGAAAATATAGAAAATGCCACATATATATTCCTCAAGAAGAGCAAGCCCAAGACACATAATCGTCAGATTCATCAGGGTTGAAATGAAGAAAAAATTGCTAAGAACAACCAGAGAGAAAGATCGGGTTACCCACAAAGGAAGCCCGTTAGACTCAGAACAGATCTCTTAGCAAAAACCATACAAGCTAAAAGAAACTGAGAGCCAATATTCAACATCCTTGAATAAAATAACTTTCAAACCAGAATTTCATATCCAGCCAAATCAAGCTTTATAAGTAAAGGAGGAATTAAATATTTTACAGAGAAGCAATTGCTGAGAGATTTCATCATCATCAGGCCTGTCTTACAAGAGCTCCCGAAGGAAGCACCAAACATGGAAAGGAACAAGTACCAGACACTGCAAAAATGTACTAAATGGTAAAGACCACTGATACAATGAAGAAACTGCATCAACTAGCGTGCTAAACAAGCAGCTAGTATCAAAATGGCAGGATCAAATTTACACATAATACTAACTTTAAAGGTAAACAGACTAAAGGCCACAATGAAAAGACACAGACTGGCAAATCGATAAAGAGTCAAGACTCATTGCTGTGCTGTAATTAAGAGACCATCTCACATGCAAAGACACACATAGACACAAAATAAAAGGATGAAGGAATATTTAGGAAGCAAATGGAGAGTAAATAAAAGTGGGTTGCAATGCTAGTATCTGATAAAATGGACTTAAAACAAACAAGAATGAAGACTCAAAGAAGGGAATTAGGTAATGGTAGAGGGATCAAGACAGCAAGAAGCGCTAACTATCCTAAATATATATGCATCCAATACAAGCACATCCAGATACATAAACGTTCTTAATGACCTATAAAGAGATTTAGACTCCCACACAATAATAATTGGAGACTTAAACACCTCAGTGTGAATCTTACATCAATGAGACAGAAAATTAACAGATATTTAGGACTTGAACTCAGATCTGGACCAAGACAACCTAAAAGACATTTACAAAACTCTCCACCACAAATCTACTGATTATACATGCTTCTCAGCACCACAATGCACTTACTCAAAAAGCGACCACAGAATTGGAAGTAAATCACTCCTCAACCAATGCAAAACAATGGAAATAATAGCAAACAGTCTCTCAGACATGGTGCAATCAAATTAGAAATCAGGATTAAGACACTCACTCGAAACCATACAACTGCATGGAAACTTAACAACCTGCTCTTAAATGACTACTGGATAAATAATGAAATGGAAGAAATAAAGATCTTCTTCAAAACCAATGAGAACAAAGATGCAATATATCAGAATCCATGGAATACATGTAAAGTAGTGTCTAGTGGGAAATTAAAAGAGAAATAGCAAATGGCATGAAAAAGATAGAGAATATCATGACAGATTATTGTGAAAAAATTATATGCCAACAAATTGGATATGCTCAAGGAAATATAAAATATTGGACCCATAATTTCACCAAGATTACATTAAGAAAGAGTAGAAAATCTGAACAGGACAATGAATGAGGAAACTGATAGTAATAATAAAATAAAATTCTACTAAAGTAAAACTCAAGACTTAAGACATAACTGCAAAATTCTACTAAACTTGAGAGGAAAACAAATACCAACTTATCTCAATCTATTCCAGATACTAAAAAAGATAAAATAACTTCAATCCCATCCTATAATGCCAACATTATCATGAGGCAACTAAGATTATAAACAGATAAAAAAATTATAAAACACATTCAAAAGATAATTTTCTACAAATAAGTGACACATTCATCCCAAGTCTTCAAGAATGATTTTATAAAGGCAAAATGATATTCATTAAGAGTGAAGACAAAAAAAAAAAAAAAAAAAAAAAAAACTGATCATTTCAACAGAAGCAGAAGACGCATTTGACAAAAACTTAACTTCGCTTTGAAAATTCTCAACAAAGTTAATATGGAAGGTGCATATATTAACACAATAAATAGAAACTCACAGATAACTACAACAAAAGAAATTGAAAGCATTTCTTTCTGATGTAGAATAAGACAAAGATGTCTGTTTTCACGATTTCTGTTCTACCTAGCGCTGAAAATGCTAGCCTAAGAAATCAGTAAAGTAAAAGAAATAAAAGGTTTTCAAATGGAAAAAAAGTAATATTGTACCTGTTTTCAGACATGAATTTATGTATAAAAACCCCAAAAGATGAAATATGCCACTAAAAAACAGCTAGAACTAATAAGTTCAGTGAAATTGCAGTATACAAAATCAACATACAAATATCAGTAGCATTTCTATACACAAATATTAATAGTAAATAATCTTTAAAAGAGTTTGAGAAAACAATTCCATTTACAATCGTTACAAAACATAAGCTATCTATAAATAAATATAAATAAGACATAAATGATCGCTACAATGAATACTATAAAACACCATAAAATATTAAAGACATAAATAAAATAAATTTTATTTTATTAAATTGAGGAATGCTTACTGTTAAATTTTCTACACTACCAGAGAGATTTACAGATTCAAAAAAAAATCTGCATCAAAATACCCATAGGCTCATAGACATTCTTTATATCGATAAAGAAAAAAGAATCTTAAAATGTATCTGGATTAGAAAAATAACCTCAACACGGTAAAAGTGCTTGAATTGAGGAATTTTGAAGAAAAGCAATCAATGTGACAATAAAACTCACAATATCACAGTACCTGACTTTAAAATATACATCAAAACTATGGTAAACAAAGCAGCAATATATTAATATAAAAACATGGAACAGAGAGTCCACACATAAATTTACATGCATATATAATAGTTTATAACCAAGTTGTAAAACAAAGACACATTAAAGAAAGATCTCTTCAATAAATGGTGCTAAAACAATTGGGTATCCACTTGCAGAAAAAAAATGTACTTTGACCTCTCTCAATCACCATACGTTAAAAAGTCACTCAAAATGAATTATAGCCTTAAGCATAAGACTAAATCCTGAAATTTCCAGAAGAAAACATAGGTAAAACTTTGATGGCCTTCAACAAGGCAAATAATTATTGGATAAAACCTCAAAATGAAACAAGACACAAATGGACTAATGAAAGTGCACTGTACCCACCAAGATCCATTCTTGCATGATCTTAGCAAGAATGGCCCTCTTGCATGGCCCTCTGAGGGCCCTAGGAGGTGGCACTGCCACCATCTTTCCACTCTTGCTGTGCAGCTATGGCAACAGGACTGCAAGCTGCGTGAGCAGCACTATGCAGCCCAGGAGCAGGAATACACAGCTGAGAGTTGTCTGTGTTCCACTTTAATAGAGTCCTCTTGAACATTGACTTTCTGGTATGAAACTGAAAATACAAGAAAACATGAACAAGCGGGGACACCTACCTTAAACACCACTATCCTGATAGTCTATAATGAGGAAATGATAACATAAATGAAGATTCAGTGCAGAAAACAGAACAATCCTCAAGGGTGAACTGTGACTCAACCAGAAAATAATCCTCTCAGAAACATGTAAAGAAACAAAAATGTAAAGAAATCCTTTCCAAAGGCAAAAGATAAAATAACATTTCTCTAAGCTATACCACAAAACTGGACTGCAGTGATAAGTGACAGAGCAAGCCAGGAAGTTCCCCTTCATGGTGGAGTCCAATTAAGAGCTAAACGACTGAGACAAAGATGTTCTAGTTCAGTCTATGTTATGGTACTGCAGAATTGGTACACTCTTCTGAGTACCTTGGTAGGAGAATGAGATTCCTACAAGAAAGAAGAAAGAGAAGCAGGATCCTACATAGAAAATGATTTAGAAGGATCCTGTCACCCAGAATGTCAAAGTGCTGTTTGCATTGGAATCTGAGCTGGCTATCCCTTCTGCACCATCATAGAGCTCTTTACTCACAGTAAAGGAGTCTACAAAAAGCCCAGAAAACACAAGGACCAAAATATTCTTTCCACTTTACAGTGGATCAGAAGGAAATGACCAACTCTGCCTGTGGGGGAGGATAAAAAGAGAAAAAAAGACAAAGGAACTAGAGAAGTCAAAAAGGAGACACCTACCAGCACTGAACCATCATACGGCTGTGGGTGCTGAGGTGAACCCCAAGTTCCAAGGGAATGATAACTTTTGCATGTCACCACCAACAATGTGTATACAAGTTTGGTGACTTTCCTGAACCCTTCACATGTCTGGTGTTTCCTGACATCTGGGTCATTCTACGTTCTGTATTCCCTTATCTAATGGAGTTTTATGATGATTTTGGGGGTAGAAATTGAAATTTTACCTTTCTTCTTGAAGACCTTCGTGTCTCCTCTGGTTTATCCTCAGCTTTCTCATTCCCAATCAACACCTGGGCAGCTTCTAAGCATTTTTATAACAACCACCATCTAAAAAGCATATGTAAAAGACTGGTAAATCCATGTATCACTGGTTGGGTTTTAATAAATGAATATTGCACCCAAAAAAATGAAGGCCTTCAGAAATTTCTCCTGGTCCTTGGTAGAGATAACATGGAATTGTTAGACCTGTAAGGCAAATCCATCCAAGTTGAGAATAAGGTAGCATCAAGATATATGGCCACAGTAAAGGATAGTTGAATCAAGATTAGAAAAATGACCATTATAACCTGGAGAGGAGCAATGAGCACTAAGAGGACCCAGCCTCCGTGAAAAAGTACCAGCTTCCAGATTTGAACTAAGAAATACATGTAATATTCCTGACACCCCGGTCCTGCTAGAATGCAGGGCAGTAGACAAACATAGCAAAGCTCTTACTGAAGTCATTACCAGTGTCCCATTAAAGAGGCTGCCTTTTCACATGGGGGACAATCTAAGTGTCCTAAGGATAAGAAGCAATGAACCACATGGAATCACATGTGTTGACATCAATTATGCCTTTTTATAGCAAACCATGCCTGATTATTTTGGAAGATTCCTGGAACCCACAACACCTAGAATAAATTAACATAGTCAGAAAATGACTAGTCATTGTGGCAACTGATATGACTGATGACAGTCTGTTACATTTTTTTTTTTTTTTTACTTCATCACCAGGCACCAGGCTGGAGTGCAGGAGTGTGATCTTGGCTCACTGCAACCTCCACCTCCCAGGTTCAAGCAATTCTGCTGCCTCAGCTTCCCCAGTATCCGGAACTATAGGTGCACATCACCACACAAAGCTAATTTTTTTTTGTATTTTTTTTTTTTTTTTTTTTTTTTTTTTTTTTTTTTTTTTTTTTTTTTTAGTAGAGATGGGGTTTCACCAGGTAGGCCAGGATGGTCTTGATCTCTTGACTAACAGTTTGTGACATTTTATCCTAATGCTGTAATTTCAATGTGGACTAAAGTTGAGATTAAATTTAATA
Organism: Saimiri boliviensis; assembly: GCF_048565385.1. Taxonomy (NCBI): domain Eukaryota; kingdom Metazoa; phylum Chordata; class Mammalia; order Primates; family Cebidae; genus Saimiri; species Saimiri boliviensis. The sequence continues at coordinate 13,652,294 of NC_133471.1, read as the reverse complement.
TTTTACTTAATTCTGTAAATCACAGTCTTGGGCGTATGAAATGCCAGCTAATAATAATAGTAATAATAATTAATAATAATAAACTGTTGGACAGGGCCCTAGATACCTCACTGAAGGATTCTATCATTCAAATGACTACCTTACTATAAAATTCAAGCAACAAAAGAATTATCTTACCTTCTAATGTAAATAAACATTGAAAAAAAAAAACAGTATTCAGAAGAGAAAACTTAAAATCTTCTGCACAGCAGCAAAGAAAATAATATAGAATGGGAGAAAATATTTGCCCAAAAAATCTGATAATAGATTAATAGTTAGAATACACAATGAATTCAAACAACTCAATTAGCAAATGACAGATAACATGACTTTAAAATGAACAATATATTCAGAGGAATGAAACTAGACTCCAGTTATCACTATATACAAAAAATAATTGACAATTAGTTTAAAGACTTAAATGTAAGACCTCAAACTATAAAAATCCTACAAGAAAACTTAGGAAATAACTTTCTCAAAATCCATCTTGCTAAAACTTTTATGGCTAAATCCCCAAAAGCAATATACATAGAAACAAAAATAGACAAACTTAAGTTAAACTCAAGAGCTCCTGCACAGATACAAAACTGATGCAGTAAACAGAAAACCCATGGAATAGGAGAAAAATATGTGCAAACTATGTGATATGGTTTGGCTGTGTCCCTACCAAAATGTCATATTAAATTGAGGCTCCCATAATTACCAGATGTTGTGGGAGAAACCTGCTGGGAAATGAATGAATCCTGGTGGCACTGTCTCCCATAATGTTCTCATGGTAGCAAATAAGTTTCATGAACTCTGATGACACTATAAAGATTTCCACTTTCACTTGGCTCTACCTCTTGCCTGTTGCCATGTAAGGTGTCTCTTGGTATTTCCTTCATCTTCCACCATGATTGTGAGCCTCCCCTGTTATGTGTAATTAACTGTAAGTCAATTATACCTATTTTTAAAAAAAATGAATTCCTCAGTCTCTAATACATATTCTTTGTAAGCATTGTAAAAAATAGACTAATATGGCAAATTGGTAACAGCAGAGTGGGGCACTGCTATTAGATACCCAGAAATATGGAAATGACTTTGGAACTGTGCAACAGGCAGTGGTTGGAATAGTTTAGAGAATTCAGAAGAAGGTAATAAAATGTGAGAAGGTGTGGAACTTCCTAGAGATGTGTTGAATGGCTTTGGTAAAAATGCTGATAATCATATGGACAATGAAATCTAGCTGAGATTGTCTCAGATGGAAATGAGGAACTTACTGGAAACTGGAGCAAAGTCGACTCGTGCTGTGTTTTAGCAGTGGCTGGCAAGATTTTGCCCCTGCCCTAGAGAGCTGAGGAGCATTTCACTTGAGATAATTTATGGGATCTGATGGAACAAATTTCTAAGTGGCAAAGTATTCAAAATGTTACTTGTTGCTCTTAAAAACAGTAAGTTTTTTTTTTTTTTTTTTTTTTTTTTTTTTGAGACGGGAGTTTTGCTCTTGTTTGCACCCAGGCTGGAGTGCAATGGCGCAATCTCGGCTCACTGCAACCTCTGCCTCCTGGGTTCAGGCAATTCTCCTGCCTCAGCCTCCTGAGTAGCTGGGATTGCAGGCACGCACCACCATGCCCAGCTAATTTTTTTGTATTTTTAGTAGAGACGGGGTTTCACCATGTTGACCAGGATGGTCTGGATCTCTTGACCTCGTGATCCACCTGCCTCGGCCTCCCAAAGTGCTGGGATTACAGGCTTGAGCCACCACGCCTGGCCGAAAAACAGTAAGTTTTAAAAGGAAAGCAAGGCATAAAATTTCAAAAGTTTATAGCCTGATGATGTGATAGAAAAGTTTATTGTTCAAGGCAAAATTCATGCTAGCAACACAAATATGCATAAGTATTAAAGAGTTAAAGAGCCAAATAATAATGTCTAAGACAATACAAAAAAAAAAAAAAAAAATTGCCAGGGCATGTCAGAAATTTTCACAGAAGCCACTCCCATCACAGGCCCAGAGGCCTAGGAGGAAAAAGTAGTTTACTGGGCTAGACTCAGGGTCCTGTTGCTGTGTACAGCCTCTGTCTCAGTTGCTCCAGATATGGCTAAATGGGGACAACAAAGCACAGCTTGGACCATGTCTTCAGAGGCTGCAAGCCTCAAGGCTTGGCACCTGTCACATGGTTTTGCACTTGTATATGCACGGAAGTTAAAAATTAAAATTTGGGAACCTCCACCTACTTTTCAGAGCATGTATGGAAGTATCTGATATTTATATAGAAGTTTGCTGCAGGGGTGGGGCCCTAATGGAGAAACCCTGCTAAGGCAGAGAAGAAGGGAAATTTGGGGTCCAGGTCCCCACAGAATGTCCCTGCTGGGGAAGTGCCTAGCGGAACCAAGAGTAGAGGGCCACTGTCATCTAGAATGATAGATCCACTGATATCTTGCACTGTGTACCTGGAAAAGCCACAGACACTCACTGCCAGTCTACAAAACTAGCCTGGAGGGAGCCTGTTTCTTGCAGAGTCACAAAAGAGAACTTTAGTGATTTTCTTACTAGATTTTGGTATTGCATGGCATTCGTAGACCCTTTGTTTTGGCCAGTTGATCCTATATGGAATGGGCATGTTTACCCAATACTTGCATACACCTTGTATGCAGCAAAAACAAATTTGTTTTGATTTTACAGGCTGATGGGCAAAACAGACTTTTACTGTCTCAGATGTAACATTGGATAGTTGATTTAAAGTTGAAATGAGTTAAGACTTTGGGAGAGTGTTGGACAGATATAATTGATTTCAGAATGTAAGAACATAAAATTTGGGAAGAGCTTAGGTTGGGATGATATATTTTGTCTGTGTCCCCACCCACGTCTTATCTTAAATTGTACCTCCCATTATTTCTGAATCTTGTGCAAGAGACTTGGTGAGAGACAACTGAATTATGGGTGTGGTTTCTTCATACTGTTCTGTTGGTGGTGAATAAGTCTCACAAAATGTTATATTTTTCATAAGGGGTTTTCTCGATCACTTGGTTTTCATTCTTTTTAGTTTGCCACCCTACACAACATGGCTTTTGCCTTCTACCATGATTGTGAGGCCACCTCAGGCAGAAGAAATTGTGAGTCCATTAAAGTTCTTATTCCTTATAAATTACCCAGTCATGGGTATGTTTTTATCAGCAGCATGAAAATGGACTAATGAACCATGCATCTGACAAAGTTCTAATGTCCAGCATCTTTTAAATAGGGGCAAATGCATGAACACACATTTTTCAAAAGAAATATCGGCAGTTTGTTAACAAATATACCAAAAAAAAAAAAAAATGCTTATTGTCACTCATTCTCAAAGAAATGGAAGTCAAAAGCCACAAGTTACCATGTCATAACAGTCAGAATGGCTTTTGTTAAAAAGTAAAATAACACTAGTTTTTGGCAAGGCTTCATAGAAAAGGGAAACTTATATAGATTGTTGCTGGAAGTATAAATTTGTTTAGCCACAAATGAAGAGCAGTTCAAAAATTTCTCAAAAAACTGAGTTGAACAGTCATTAGAGCCAGCAATCCCATTAATAGGCATATATATGTATACACACATATAGGCATATATATATACATATATATATATATATATATGACATAAATTAACTGGGTGCTGTGGCTCACATCTGTAATCCTAACATTATAGGACGTAGTTGGGTGGATCATGAGGTCAGGAGATGGAGACCATCCTGGCCAAGGTGGCAAAACCTTGTTTCTACTAAAATACACAGAAAATTAGCCAACCATAGTGGCACACACCTGTAGTCCAGCTGCTGGGGAGGCTGAGGCAGGAGAATAACTTTAACCCAGGAAGTGGAGGTTGCAGTGAGCCAATATTATGCCACTGCACTCCAGCCTGGTGATAGAGTAAGACTCCATCTCAAAATAAATAAATAAAAACAAAATAAATAAATAAATAAATAAAATTTAAAAAATCAGTTTGCTATAAAATCATATGTACCCACTTTTTCATTGCTGTGCTGTTCAGGAGAGCAAAGACATTGTATCAACCAAGCTTCCAGTAAGTGATGGATTGGATTAAAAATGTTGTCATATATATACAGTACAGAATACTACAAAGCATTAAAAAGAACAAAATCTTGTCAAGCCATTATCCTAAGTGAAGTAACTCAGAAATAAAAACACAAACACCACATGTTCTCACTTATAAGTGAGAGCTAAACATTGGGTAAATCACAAAATTAGGATCAGTGAACACTGGAGAATAGAAGAGTCAGGATGGAGAGATGGAGGTAAGAGTAGGATAAAACTACTAATAAATAAAATTGCTATGCTTACTTTCTGGATTCAGTCATTTGCTCTTCAAAGCTCAGAAACTGATTCTAGCTTCTGTTCCCCTGATTCCATAATATAATTGACTAAAACATTAAAACCATAAAATAAATGGACAAAATAGTTTTATAATTTTTTTTCTAAAGAGGTTATACAAATGTTCAAATGGCATATGAAATATGCTTATCAATTATCAAGGAAAAGCACAATGAGACATTGCCTCATTCAAGTGTGAATGGTTATTCTAAAAAAAAAAAAATGTGACCTCAAGAATTTGGAGATAAAAATATCTCCATATAACCTACTTAATGTAATGAAAAGGTAATGTAAATTAGCACATCATTATAGAAAACAGAATTGTGATTTATCAAAAAATTAAAAATGGAGCTACCATTGTATGCAGCAGTGTTACTGCTGGGAATACATTCAGAGAAACTAAAATTAGCATTGTTCTCTGATTTTATGCTTAATAGCTGCAATTCCATGTTTATGGAGTGGTAGTAACAATAGCTAAGATATGAAAAAACCCACTTCCATTCCTGTAACAGATAAACAGAAACATCATTTAAATAGGGTCAAAAGACATGAACACACAAACACGCGTGCGTGCACACACACACACACACACGCAAACATATATATGCATATATGTATATGTGTATATATATACATATAATTCTCTTATGTATGTGTATGTTTATATCGATATGAAATGGATTATTCTTAGTCCAAAAACAGAACAAGATTCTGTCGCTGTGACAATGTGAGTGTTCATGGAGTACTTTATGGTGAGCGAAATAAGCTGTACACAAATGAAAACAACATGTGTTCTCAAGCATATTTGGAATCTTAAAAAGTTGGTTTCATTGAAGTCGGAAAGGACTACTTCTTTTAAAGTTAATAAAGGAGAGGAGTCTGGGAAAAGAATATTCCATGAGTCTCAAGTTACAAGTAGAAAGAATAATTTTGAGTGTCTTATTGTGCAATAGATTGACTATAATCCACAATAAAATATATCTAAATATAGCTATCAGGAATGATTTTGTATGTTTCACCACAAATAAGTTACAAATGTTTGAGGAGAGGAATATGCCAATTAACCTGATTTGATCATATTAATATGTAAGTATGTGTCAGGTCATTATATTTTCTCTGTAAATGTGCACAATTATTATAGATTAATATTTTAAAATTACACATTATATCCAAGTGGAATTTTTCTGTGTCATTTAAGGCAGGTTTTACATGTAGGTGTCTATGTGATACAGCACATTAACACACACACACACAAATGAAACAGAATCTCAATTGATGTAGAAGCATTTGACAAAATTCAGAAGTGATTTTTGATAAAATATATGTATTTTTAGATGGAGTTGTGTTCTTGGCACCCAGGCTGGAGTGCAATGGTGTGATCTCAGCTGACTGTAAACTCTGCTTCTGGGGATCAAATGATTCTCCTGTTTCAGCCTTCCAAGTATCTGGAATTACAAGCACCCACAACTGGCTAATTTTTGAATATTTAGTAGAGAGGAGGCTCCCCAACATTGGCCACGTTGGTCTTGAACTGCTGACTTCAGGTGATCTATCTGTCAAAGCCTCCCAAAGTGCTGGAATTGCAGATGTGAGCCACAGTGATCAGCTGATAAAATAACTTTTTACAGGTTAGGTATAGAAAAGGTTTCTTTCAGATAATTTTTTTTTTTTTTTTGGCAGAAAAACTCAAAACAACATCATAAAGGAAAAACAAATAAAATAGTTTTAACTAGAATCCAGTACAAGTCAGGAATACCTACTCTCTTTTCTTCTGTTAAATGTAGTCCTGAATCACTAACAAGGGCAATCAGACAAGGAAAAGAAACAGTAACAATGTTCAAATAAAAAAGGAAGAGGTAAAATTGGATCTATTTGCCAATGACAGGATTCTACATGTAGGAAACAGCAGATTTGTGGGTGTGTGTGTTTTTCAAAAAGAAACCTTTAGAGCTAGTAAAAAGTTTGAAAAGATTCAAGGACAAAAAAATCAGCATACCAAAATCAACAGAATTTCCAACAATTAATATCAAAACTGAAAAAAAAAATCAAGAAATCAATTCCGCTTACAATAAAATCAAAACACAATAGCTAAAATAAGGAGGTAAAAGATATATAAATCAAAAATTATACAGCATGATGAAAGAAATTTAAGAAGACACAATAAATAGAAAAATATTCAATGTCCATACATTAGAAGCATTAATATTGTCAAAATGTTCGTACTATCAAAGGCAATATAGATTCACAACGAATGATGTTTTTCACAGGAATAGAAATTTGAAAAAAAAAAAAAATTGAAAATCTGCAGAAAAAAAATTTTCAAAATCTGCATAGAACCGTCAAAAAAACTCAGATAGCTAGAGGAAAACTGAGAACTCAAACAAAGTGGGAACATCACACTTTCTGATTTAAAATAGTATGACAAAGCTATTATGTAACAAATAGAGTACCACACTGTCATAAAAACTGAAACAGACCAACAGAACACAATAGAGCCACTAAAATCAACCAAAACATATGTATGCAATTTACCAGTTTTTAGCAAAGGCAACAAGATGACACAAGAGAAAAAAGATCATCTCTTTAATCAATGATCCTTGGAATACTATATTTCCACGGGCAAAATCATGAAATGTGATCCTTGTGAAGAATGATACAAAAAAGTGAACTAAACATGAATAAAAGACCTAAGCCCCAAAACTGCCAGAAGAGGATATAGGGAAATAGCTCCTGGACATGGCCTTGGAGGTCCTTATTTTCATAACACCAAGAAAGCTCAGGAAAGGCATACAAAGATAAATAAATGGGACTGCATTAAACACAAAAGCTTCTGCACAGAATGGAACTGATCAAAAAGTGGAAATGTTGACTGCAGACTGCAAATAATATTTGCAAACTGCATACCCTTCCAAGTTCACTGTAGAAACAAATTATTAATTAAAAACTGAGTGTATAGTTTGTTCTTACACTGCTATAAAAACCTTCTCTGAGGCTGTGTAATTTATAAAGAAAAAAAAGCTTAAATGACTCCTAATTTACAAAGAAAGTTTAAGTGACTCAAAATTCTGCGTGGCTCAGGAGGCCTCAGGAATCTTACATCTATGACCACGGGTGTATAATTGAGTACCTTCTTCACAAGGCAGTAAGAGTGAAAAGCAGAGAAGGAGACTTGAATGGGGACACAGAGCCAATCAATAACACTGAGTAAAGGTCCTACAACTGACATTTCTCTAAAGCATACTTTAAAATGGCCAACAGGTATATGACAATGTGCTCAACAAAGTACTAATTGCTAATGCACATTAAAACCCTCTGAAATATAACCTAACACCCATTAGAATAACTGTTATAATAAGATGACATAAATGTTGGTGTGGGTGTAAAGAAATAGAAACCCTAGTATACTACTGATGGGAATGTAGGCTAAGTTCAGTCATTATGAAAGCTAGTATAAAGGTTTCTAAAGAAAATTCTATAAAAACTATTATATAACAAAAATTTATTTTCTGTGTACATAAACAAGAAACAAAGTTACTATCTCATGAAGATATCTGCATTACTGTGTTATGCATCATTATCTGCAATAGCCAAGATACGGAAACAAGATATAGAAGATATCTGCATTCCAGTGTTATGCAACATTTTTCACAATAGCCAAGACAAGGGAAACTATCTATGTGCCTGTAAACAGATTAATGGATAAAGAAAAGGTGTGCTGGACACAGTATCAGAAATCTGTAATCTCAACACTTTGGGAGACACAGGAGGCAGGAGGATTCTTTCAGCTCAGGAGTTCTACAGTATCCTGAGTAACATAGTAAAACCCCATCCCTATATAAAGTGGGGGAAAAAAAAAAAAAGCTGGGCATGGTGACATGCACCTATAGTTCTGGCTACTTGGAAAGCTGAAGTGGGAGGAGCCCTTGAGCCTGGGAGATTGAGGCTTCAGTGACCTCTTATTGTGCCACTGCACCTCAGCATAAGCAACTAAATGCCACCCTCTACAAATAAATAAATTAAAAAAAAAAAAACTAAACTAAAATTTTAAAAGGTAGCATGCATGCATGCATATATATGTGCATATATGTGTAATATAACATATTTATTTGTAATATTATTCAGCCTCAATAAAGGATAGAATTCTGCCATTTGCCACAACAAAGGTGGATGTGAATGGCATTATACAAAATGAAATAAACACGAAAAAGGTATTGGAGGATCCCACTTATATATAAAACCTAAAAAAAAAATTGAAAGTTAAAAATACAAATGGAGTTAACTTGTATTTACCCAGAGGGTGGAAATCAGGAGAAATATGTCAAAATATTATAATTAGTAAATATGTAGAATAAGCAAGATTAGACTTGTATAACATCTTGAATAAAATTGTGTAGTATAAGGAATATTTATGGAAAAAAAGTAGATTTTTATCTGTTCTTATAAAAATGTATCTAGGCAAAACAACATGTTCATGTGTATATTCCAAAATGACATGTTGTAAATCTCAAATTACATAACAAGGTTTTAAAAGAAATAAAAATCATAGGAAATTAATAAATATTGTAATAGTTATCAAGTGATAACTTGTGGCTTTGATATTTACATCTTCAATGACTTCAGAGACATTTTTAGCATCTTTTTGTATGCCGTTGTATACTGTTGGCAATTTGTATATTTTCTTTGAAGAAATGTCTATTAATACAATTCACCTAAGTTTGATTAGGTTGTTTCTTCTTCTCTTGTTGAATTTTAGGAGTTCTCTACATATTCCGGAATAAATCTTTTTCAGCTATATAATCTATACATATTTTATGTCATTTTCTGGGTCGTATTTTACTCTGTTCAGTTTTTATTGATGTGCAAAGTCTTACTTTTTTTTTTTTTAAATAAATCCAATTTGTACTTTTATGTTGGTCCTTCGGTGTATTCATTCATCATCACACTCCCATAATGACCACCCAAGACTTGGTAATTTATGAAAAAATATTTTCTTTATTAATTTCTTTTCTCTTTCTCTTTCTTTTTATTTTTTATTTAGCCAGCTTCTTCTCTGTTGTCAAGACTGGAGTGCAATGGCACAATTTCAGGTCACTTCAATCTCTGCCTCCAAGGTTCGAATGATTTTCCTGCCTCAGTGTCCTGAGTAGCTGAAATTAAAATCATGTGCCACCACACCCGGCTACCTTTTGTATTTTTAGTAGAGATGGGGTTTCAACAATTTGATGGAGGCTGGTCTTGAACTCCTGACCTCAGGTGATCCACACATCTTGGGCACCCCAGGGTGCTGGGATTACATGTGTGAACCACCTTCCCAGCCAAGAGAAAAGGCTTAATTGACCCACAGTTTTACATGGCTGGGGAAGGCTCAGGAAACTTACAATCATGGTGGAAAGTGAAGGCAAAGACCTTTACTCTCTTGCTTTTGCTTTCAACATGACATGCTTGTTCCAGTTTCACAGTTCACTGGCAGATGCCAATGGCATGCTTATACGACCTATAGAACCATAAGCTCATTAAATCTCTGTTCTTTCATGGTGACAGAAGAGAGAAGAATAAGCGTGAGCAAGGAAAACTGCCTTATAAAACCACTGAATCTTGTTAGAACACACTCATCGTGAGGAGAACATCATGGGAGAAAACAGAAACCATCCCATAATTAGTAAATAGGTAGATGAACAAGATTCGAGTTCTAGAACATCTCTAGTAATTTTTTTTTTTTTTTTTTTTTTTTTTTTTTTTAGATTCCATCACCTCCCACCTGGTCCTGGCCTCAACCAGAGGGGTTTCTGAGATCACAATTCAAGATGAGATTGGGGTGCGAACACCCCATATCATATCTTTCAGAGCCAAAGCATATCTTTCAGTGACATATCTAAAGATCATTAACAAATTTAATTACACATAGCATTAGCACTGTTATATTCTGTAATGCTAAACTTCATTTCTCAAATTAAATACATAATTAAATGTAAGCTATTTTTAATTAATAGAAATAACTATATATTTATGGAGAACAGATCATATAAATCTATTTTAATTTTATGTGAAATTTCTATATTGTTTGGAATACACTAATTACCATTACCATGCACAAGGCACAAGTGCTCTCTTTTGTCTCCACTCTTACCCACACTTGCTATCTCTATTTTTCTTTTTGGCAACAACCATTCTGACTCCCGTACAGTGTTATGCATGTATGATTTTGTTTTGCATTTTTCTGAATGACTAGTAAGGGCAGGCATTTTTAATAAAATAAACCTGTTGGCCATTTATATAAATGGCCATTTATATAAACGGTCTTTTGTCTTCTGTTCTTTAATTGGATTTTTTTTTTTTACATTGAAGATTTTTGTTTGTTGTTTTTAAGTTTCTTATATAGTCAGGATATTAACCCTTATCAGATGTAGAGTTCAAAAATATTTTCTTTTCCTCTATGGGGTGTCTTTTACTCCATTAACTGATTTTATCATTTGTTTCCATGTGCCATAGGCTTTTAAGTTTTATGTCGTCTTATTTGCTATTTTTGCTATTGTCCTCAGAACTTTCAGAAACATATACAAAAAGGTCAGGAGTTTGAGACCAGTCTGACCAACATGCTGAAACCCCATTACTTTTGTATATGATTTCAGAATCATATACAAAAATCATGCCTTGCACAGACCAGTGTCGAGATAATACTTTTCTGTATGTTCTAGTAATTTTATAGTTTGAATCTATGTTTAAGACATTAATCTATTTTGAGTTGTTTTTGTATAGGAGGTTTTTTTGGGCAATTTTACTCTTCTACATGTAGATGTCCATTTCTCTCAACAGATTTATTGACCACTGTTCGTTCTTCATGCGTGTCTGAGAAATACTTGTTGAAAACGAGGGAAAATAAGTGTGTTTATTTCTTAGCTTTTCCCTAGTTTACTGATCAATGTGTATGTTTCTATGCTGGTTTTGATTTCTTATATGTTTATATTGTATTTTGAAATCATATAGTTTGGTCCTCAACCATGTTCTGTTTACTTAAGACTATTCAAGGTCTTTTGTGTCTCCGTATTATTTCAGGAGCCTTTTCCTGTTTCTGTGAAGAGTATCAATAAAACTTTCCTAGCCATCGCATTAAGTTTGTAGAACACTTTAGCATAGATATTTTACCAATTTTAAGTCTCTCAATTTGTGACATTAAACATTCGTATATGATTTTCCACTTGGTTATCAATATTTTAGAGATTTTTTTAAAGTTCAGTTTTCACATCATTGGTGTGAGTTATTTCTAGTTTCTTTCCTTTTAAAATATGTTGTAAATATCATTGTCATTGTATTTTTTTTTTCAATAGCATATTATTGTATAGAAACATTACCTTTGTATTTTTTTTAATTGTAGTATTACTCTGTTGCCCAGACTGGAATGCAGTGGCAGTCTTGGTTCACCACAACATCAACCTCCCAGGTTCAAGCAATTCTCCTGCCTCAGCCTCCCAAGTAGCTGAGACTAGACGTATAAGACACCATGGCTATTTTTTTTTTTTCTTCATATTTTTAGTAGAGACAGGGTTTTAGCATGTTGGGCAGACTGGTCTCAAACTTCTGACCTCGCATGATCCACCCACCTTGGCCTTTCAAAGTTCTGGGATTACAGGCACGAGCCACAGTGCCTGGCCTACTGATCTTTACATACTAAGGTTTTATCCTACAACTTTGCTGAATTTGTTCATACGCATTCTAAATTATTTTTGGTGGAGCTTCTAGTGATTTCTACACATATGACCATGTCATCAATAAACACAATTTAACTTCCTTTCCAAATTAGATGCTTTCCATTTCTTTCTCTTGCCCGTCTTATTAGAAATTCAAGAACAGAAAGGCTTATAATGCACATTGCTATTTAAAAATGTGTGCCATCTTCCCTCCAGCTCTCTTGCTTCTGCTCTCAACATGACATGCTTGTTCCAGCTTCACCTTCCACTGGCAGATGCGTGTCATGCTTACACAGCCTATAGAACCATAAGCCCATTAAACCTCTGTTCTTTTATAAATAGCCCAGCCTCAGGCATTTTTTATAAGCATGCAAGATGGGCCTAGTGCAAATACATTTATCTATACGGATGGCCATACATATCCTGTTGGTTCCATTTCTCTGTAGAATCCAGACTAATACAAGCATAATACTAATGCCCCAACCATCTCTCCATTAACCTTGAACAGGTGTCTTCCTGCCTAGGCAGAGCCATGGTGGGCTCTGAGGCTTGGCAAGATGTCTGGTTAGGGATGTAAGTGAATTAGAAATGCCAATTGTGCTTCTGTGAATCATCAGCTCAGTTCTGTAGGTTGACTACGCTACTGGCTGAGCAAATGGCAGCCATTAGAGATAGAATCACAATAGTGCCACAAACATCTACACAGTGGTTGCACTGTGCACTTAAAAATAATTAAGTGTAATCCCAATGACATGATCATTACACACTGTATGCCTGTATCCAAGTATGACATGTACTTCCTAGTAAATCAGAGTGTCCATTAGTTGCTTACCAAATACCAACACCATAATCAGATGCTTCTCATTGGCAACCTGGGTACAATTCAGCAAGTCTGTGTACATGTGTGCAGAAAAAAAAAAAAAAAAAAAAAAAAACTAAGAAAAAAAAAGCAGATGGGTGGATGGGTGGATGGTATTTCTATTCAGGAGTCGTAGCTGTGAAAAATAAATTCTTTTTCAGAGGAGACACTAAAGAGGAATGATGGGCAATTACAGGAGAAGCAAACTACTTGGCCTGTGAGTTTGAGAAACTGTGAATGGTATCTCTGCAGTTTCAGGAACCATGGTGATCTAACGCATGATTATAGAAATTCAGTATGTATACTTTAGCAGAAATAAAATAGAAAAATTATGAAAATTCCCAAAACAAGTAACTGAAAAATAAGTGGATTACCCTGATTTGATCACTACACATTGCATCCATATGTCAAAATGCGGGAAATCCAAGAATATGTAAAATTATGTCACTTTCTAAAAAGAAATTTGTATTTCACAGTGCTAAATTAGAAGATTTTGGAGTTCTGATAGCAGAGAAAGAGGGCAGAAAAATAAGCACAGTGGACAGAGGCTGGTGTCTGGGATACTCAAGAATAGTAACGATGAAAAACTGCCCATGGGGGGAAAAAAATCTCCCCACTTGGACTAAAACGCCTGACATCAACACTAAGTATCTTCAATTTCTAAAGCAACTTCTGCTCCATTTCACTGTCCTCCTAGAAATAAAAATACCATTGGAAAAATGGAGTCAAAATAACTGGCCATTTAAAGAGGAGGTGGCCAAAGTGTACTGTGCTAAGACACTGAAGCTAGCCCTGAAGGTGTACGGACAAGCAGCACTGTAAGTCAGGTCAAGTTCGGGGATGCACTCGGGCTATTCCTGATACCCAGGGTGAGTGGAGAATAAATACATTCCTACGTTGAAGAAAGAAATGAGGTCTTATCGGTACAACAGTATGAGTGTTATCCTCTGGCATCTTGTGCTGGTAATAGTGCAGGAAGACACAGATAGGAGGGTGACCAAAAACACTGGTGCCTTTAACTATTTGGAGATCTCGGTCAGGGATAATGGCCGGGTGTGGGGACTAAAGTTCTTGTGAGGGCCAGCACTGAGACTCCACTGAGATAAAACCACCCTTACCCTCCACATCGTGGTCTTTTCTTGACAGTGATAAGCCTGAAAATTCTCAGACAGACAGAAAAAGATCTAGGGTTGAGAGAAACAGTGTGGAGCTAGAAAAGGTTGATCTTCCACAGTTATTCGCGGTAAAATAATTTTTAAAAGTACATGTAGAATGTCTTAAGGCACTGGCCTTTCTCATTCCAACAAAATATATGTTCCTCGTACAAGGAGAAGCATAGTTATCAAAGCTTGGCCAGAATCTGAAAGCATCAAAAATGGTGTAAGACCAAGCCCAAGTAGAAAGGAAGGAAGGGAGGAAGAAGGGAAAAAAAAAAAAAAAAAAAAAAAAGCTTTCAAGCAGCTAACACAAATGCTCACGTCATAAATAGCAAAAACCAGAGTAACTTCTGCACCATCCTAATAATAGGTGCCTGTGCAAGCTCACTATGGACCAAGTACTGAGCACTTGACAGACACAAAACCCCTTTATTTCTTCTAGCAATCCTTTTGTCTATACTTTAAACATATGAAATTGGAGGAGAAAAACAAGTTAACAAAGGTTACATCCATTGGCAAAAGTTAGCATTCAGACTTAAAATAATCCAGGTCCAGAATCTCTACAACCTCATGAAATCCACTACAGCAGGCAGTTTGAAGTTGGAATAAAAATATTAGAATTGCAAACAGATGTAACACATGGGTTAAGAGTAGATATGCTCTGGAGCCTTGCTAGCATCTTCACTTTTCTCTAAGAGGACAAAAAGAAAAGTGAGTAAGCCCAACTTTTGTGAGAATCACTGGATTTAATCTTCTCTGCCTTAAACCCTGGATTCTGGGCATGTTCCATAAAGGGTGGGGTTGGACCTTTTGGACTGAACATCATCCTGATTTACGAAGCTGCAGAAAAGCCCACTCCTTCTGAGAGATGACAGGATAATGGCCTTTGACAAAACAATAACATGCCGCGTTTGATAACTCTTTATTATGAATTCCAATGACAAAGAGTAGGATGCAGCAGCAAAACACATTCTCAGAAGAAAGTAAAACATGTATGTCTGGCTGAGTTCAGGTTCTGTCTCAACTAGAAGGAATCTGCAAACAGGTTGTTGAGAGGAACCTTGGGTAAAGGGATAGCCAGGAGTCAGCGGGTAATGTATCGTACGTAAGGGACCTCTATGTCTTCACCACTCTCATCATTGCAGCACATCTCAAGCACCAGGGTCCGCACATGGCGGCTCAGTTTTCGCTTTGACACATAGCTCACAAGCTCTGTCATCCTGAGGTAGAGAACAGAGTCGAGAAGGCAGAAAAAAAGAGGAAGAACATAAGGGGCAAAGAAGTCAGGAAAGAAAACAGCCATTGTGTGTTCTCATCCCACATCAGGACTTCCCTATCCTGCCCAGCAGCCAACTCACGGCTGATCCAATCGTTCCTTAAGCTTGGTAGCTGGCAAGAAGAAGGAATACAGCATGGATACACCCTGTGACAGCATGGTAATTTCTAATTTGTGCTCCGTCTGGAGAGGACAGGAAGAGGTTTGGGGAATAGAGTTAGTGAGACGGACAGTACTGGTCACCTGCCCAACCACCATCTCCTGCAGTGCAGAGTGAGAGAGGAAGTGGTCTTACCTTAAAGTAGGCTAGAAACTGCTTGAGGGTCATCTCTTTACCATTAGGTTGTATGCCTTGTACATCAAAGCGATCCCACAGTGTCCACTCTTGGTTATAGTACTGAGGGACAAAGGTCAGGGGAGTAGAACAGAGGCCATCCCATATAGCCCTACCTACCCTTATCATTCAACCTGACATGTCCAGTCAGACTGATGACAACCCTGTTTTGTTGAAAACCATCTCACAGGCTCATTTCATTTTAATCAAGCCCCTGAAAACTTTAATCAAAATGATGAGGACTAGAGCTGGCTGTATATACAAAGATACATATATCCCCTCCCCACATTATACAGTCTCAGAGATATCATTAGTGTTCACGAATGCTGGCCATACCTGGTGATGGGGTGGGGCAAGGGGCTCAGAGAAGCTGAAGAAGGGCAAGGCCAAGTTGATGAAGCTATTCTTGTAAGACTGAAGCTTTCGGTGTCCCTGTACCACCTTGTATAGCTCCAGGCACGCAAGGCCAACAATAGCTGCCGTGGTAGTTGCGATCGCTGGAATGATTTTTCCTGCAATCAGCTTACTCTGTGAGACAGAATTTGAACAACACAGATAGTTACTGAAAGGATCAATCTACAGAATTGGTCAAATGTGGGAGACTGAAGCATGAGCAAAAAAAGGTGGAAGCTTAGGTTTATACCACCACTACCTTATGTAGGTCTGCAGGGGGAATATCATAATTCTCTGCCCGGAGGTTAGATGCAGCCATAATGAAATCCATATGGAAGTTACTGTCATCATCCTGTTGTGAGTTGGGGGTAGTCAAAATAAGAAAATATTTCCCAGCTACTAGGACACAGTATCTTTCACCCAGTTACCTGCAGGTCTCCCTAGTTGCCAGAAAATGTTTTCCTCCTCTGAGCCTCTCTTCACTGTCTTCCCTCCCTCTGTAATCCTAACAAAGGCCCAGGCCCGTACCACTGTCTTGCCCAAGACCCCAAGCCGGCACCTTCTCAAAACCGATGGGATACATCTTGAATGCAGCAAGCTTGTCTGGCCTAGGAAGCGTGGCCTTGAGCTCCTCTAAGCGGCTGTCATCTGAAGGAAGAGAGAAAACACAAGCCAGTGTCTGATGTAAAGAGAGGAGCCCAGACTAAGGCAGAAAGTGTTCAGGCAGTGGACAAATGCCTTGCTTTGCTAGTAACAAAAAGTAAACACATACACAAAAAAAGAAAGTGTTTCAGATAAAGAATTTGAAAAGAATCTATGTCCTGGGAAAGAGCAGACAAAGCAGAGGTAGAACTGACATCACCACCCTGAATCAGAGAGGCACACATGTGTGAGGAACACAAAAGAGTAACTGCATATACTGAAGAATGGAGATGAAGACAGTGTGGAGGGATGTACATTGCAGCACTATTCAAAACAGCCAAAATACAGAAGCAATCCAAATGTCCATAGATAGATAAACGGATAAACAAAATGTGGTATGTGTGTCCATGCAATGCACTGGTCCTCTTTGGACTTAAAAGAAAGGAAATCCCAAGACGTGACAATATGAACATTATGCTAAGGGAAATAAACTAATCACAAAAAAGACAAAACAATGTATGATTTCAGTTACATGAAATGCCTAGTATAATCAAACTCACAGAAACAGAAACTATATGGTAGTTTCCAGAAAGCATGGGGAAAGAAAAATGAGACATTTTAAATATGAGTACAAAGTTCCAAGGGTTCGAGACGAAAAAGTTCTAGATTTGCGACACTACAGTGTAAATATATTTAATGCCACCAAACAGAAAACTCGAAGGTGATTAAGAGGATACACCTGCGTTGTGATGACAGTAAAAAGACGTAAGAGAAATCAAAACGAGAGAGTGATCTTGAGGAAGAATGATGTAGAAGTAAATGAGGAAATGGTGCAGGAACATGAGACCCAGAGTTGGGGAAAAAGGACACATTGACAGGAATTGTGGACAAATTCATAGACAAAACAAGAGGATAAATGTTGTGTGAAGTAAGTTGAAGGAAACATCGAGAGGGAGACACAGGGAAAGAACTGGAGAGGTAAGACTATGTATAGAGGGTAACATGGGAAAAAACCTGCAGAAAAGGGTATCTGGAGAGACATATACAACTAGAAGAAATCTGAAGAGGGGAACAGGAGAAGGTATATATTGGAAAAGAAAAGAACATAAGGTAGAAAGATAAATTCAGAGACAAAATGATAGAGGGATGAGACAAAGATCACGAACAGGGAGAGACAGAGGAAAGAGCGAGCTGAAGTTGTCAGATGGAGATCTTCAAAGCAAGATGGGAAGACAAATGAAGGGCAAGAATATAGGGTAAATATGCACTCAGAGAAGCTGAGGCTAGATATATGGATGGGGACAAAGGGGAGACATGAAAGCAGGCTGAAGCTGCTTACAGATCAAGTGAGACAGAGAACTAGTGGAGATCATACCTCTTTGTCCCCTAAACAAACAGATCTATAAGAAATAGACGAAAGCAGAACAAGTAAAGCAAACATGCACAGGGAAAGGGATGTACTAGTTTTCCTGATAGCAAGACTGTAAAGAAGAAAGGAATGAGAGAAGAATTCTGTATTTCAAATATAGGTTATGAGGCTGAAAGGATGTGCGCTGGTAAATCTCAAGTCTACTGTCACAGAGGATGGCCAGTGGCAAAAGACCAAATGGAAAAGCTTAGCTGGACCGGGTACAAACTCATGGCCAAATGGCCAAATACACTCACCAACAGAGGCACTGGTGCTTTGCAGCTCCTGAGCAGAAATGTGGATCTTGACACCAGACTTGGGAGTGAATTCGAGGACCTGCATAGACTGCAGCAATGTAACCACAGCAGCTCGGTCCCGAGAGCCTATCAGCCCATAGGTCTGAGCAAACAGGTTGGCAGCAGCCATCACATAGTCCAGGTGCAAGGCCTGGAAGAGGGAAGAGCAGGGAAGGGTAAATACATGAGGCTTCAAGTGAAGTCTCTACTGACTTCCATTCCCCCAGCCTCCACCTGACCCTCATAGATTCCAGGAAGGGGACTCACATTGCTGACATCAAAGGTAAGAGGATGAGGACAGCGTTTGGGCCCAGACCAGAATAGGGCTCCAGAGCTTGTAAGCTGAAAGGATAAAACATTTTGTGGGATTGAGACCAGAGAGAAGAGGGCGCTCTGGCATTTCTTACCTCAAGTCTCAAAAGACTAAACTCACTATCCCTGGAAACTCACGTTGTACCAGATACAGCACTTAATCTCTTATGGGTTGTCAAGCACTTTACTAACTGTATCACCCACAGACAAATTAATCCTCACCAAATTCTTATCAGATAAGCATTATTACCTACTTTGCAGATGAGACTCCTGAAGAGAAGAAAAAAAAATGATTTGCCCTAGTGTCACACAGAGCTGGCACTTGCACTCTTTTCTCCAAAATGTCTCCCCTATGATAATCTCTACAGCTTTACCGGGATTTGACTCAGTCTACACCACAGGAGACAGAACAGAGGCCAAGTCTCTGGGTTGAAAGAAAAGGAACAAAGCAAAAGCAGGTGTCTGCAGAAAGCACTGGTCTTACCACTTTTCTGAAACCCCCATGCCGTAAGGTGCCTGTGACACCCGCCTTAACTAGAATGAACCATGTCAAAAGCCTCCAGTAAACTCCACATTTCCAGAAAGTGTATTCTGCCAAATAGACACTGAAAGCATGCTACACCTGGTCGGGAGGAAAGTTGTGCAGCAGCTGCTGGATGTTGTGAGAATACTGGGTGTGCCACTGGTGGTAGGCCCAGGTCACACAATCAGCCCAAGTCTCTGGTCTCTGTAGCACCAGGTGGCGCTGCACGTTCTCCAGCAATTCCAAGGGTTGGGTGCCTGCCAGCCGCAGTGTCTGCTCCATAAACTTGGGGTTTCTACGAGGCAAACATCAGGACTAATCAATAGCCTTAGGATTAGGCTTCACGGAAATTGCACTGTCTTCATGGAAAGCTACATCTGACCCCCGACTGGAGTAGAATAGACAGGAGGACATGCCACCTCCCATGTATGCAAATACACAACTCTGACCCTGGAATCACCTGCCTCATATGAGGCTCAAGCATTCATTCATTCATTCAGAGTGAACCTGACAGTGAGTTTTAGAGTTGTTAGGAATTACACAAGATGCTTTGTGTTGGCTGGCAGGCAGGAGATAGGGAGAGGGGGCATTTGAGTTACTCACGTGAGGTACTGGTTGACGTTTTCTGCGGGCTGCTTGAAGAGGCTTTCAAACTCATCTCGAGCCCACTATAGGCAGGGCAGATAAAATTACAATGGTAGACAAAATGAGATTCTATCAGCAGTCGAAATACCACCAGTAAAATAGAGCAAGCAGGAAGAGACAACTGCTCTGGGAGAATAGAGGTGAAAAGCTTCCCAAATGGGACTGCCCAAATTTCTCCATCTTCCCACCTCAAACTTAAAAACTAATAGCCTTGATCTGCACAGCGGTTATGCAGTATACATGCATGGAAACTTATTTTTAAATAAGGTGTGCAGTACACTCTTTCGGTGTGAGTTTCCCCAGTGAAAAGGAAAAAAAAAAAAAAAAATCAACTGAAGAGAATAAGGATGATCCTCCTACAGATTTTGGGGACTGGGCAGAAAACAAGACAGATAAGGATTGTTGTGCTTATTTTTGCCCTGTGATTCTTAGAAAGGCAGTCAATACAGTCATTGATGAAGCTGTCTGGAGGACCCAAAGAATGAACATTTAGTTTCGACTCCAGGTCTGCCAAACACAACCACCTTTTGTGACTTCCGGCACAGCGGGTAGTATTTCAAAACACACTGGAACACTAAAATCTACACCTCATGACATTTCTATAAAGGAATGAGCAAATACATAAATTATAAAGTATACTTAAAATAGTGTAGTGCTAAGTACATACTAAGTGCTAAGTGCTTTATAAAAGCCCTTTGAGAGATGTTATCATCATGTACATTTTAAAGCAAGAAATCTGAGGCATGGAGAAATTAAGTCCAAGATTATGAAGCAAATCTATTTTAAAACCTTTTTTATGGGCCTCCCTGCATGTTAGGCAAAGAGTAGAATATCACATCCTAGTAAAAGTTATGTATATTCACATATTCAGGTAGGGGAGAGATGGGGGGGGAGGGGAGGGGAGGGAGAGAGAGAGAGAGAGAGAGAGAGAGAGAGAGAGAGAGCGCGCGAGCCAGCCAGCCAGCCAGAGACAGCGGTGACAACACAAACATAAACATATTCATTCTGTACCTGCTTGATTGAAATGAGAATTAGGTTTTTTTTTCCCTCTCAGTGTACCATCTTTATAATCCCCTTAGTCATTAACTCAAACATAACACTAAGTTTGAAAATGTAATGTTTATTCTTGGGCTGAAAGGGTAGTAAATCAGGATTAGGTATTCTAGGTGTCAATTATCCAGGTGTGTTAACTTTATCTAACTAGGTAATATATGTCGTGTTCTGTTGACAGAGAAACAGAACCATCCTAACAAGCCAGCTGCTAAACACATTTTAGGCAAAATCAGGAAAATACAATTATCAATTCATGTTTTAGAGGTAATTTTAGAAACCAGAACACAAATAAATAAATATTGTACATGAGCGTGGTAATGTTTACACTTTTTACATAATGATAAATTATATTCTATTTCTACTTTTTACATAATGATAAATTACTTTCTATACTCATATAAAGATGTGTTGCCTTGCATAAAGATGCTCTTCCAAAACAAAAAATTTGAAGTATGAGACAAAAAGAAATGAATCACTTTTACAAACTTAGGCCGCTGAGTCTAAGAAAACAAAAGAAGTTTGTAGAAAATACACAAGCTATGCTATGACTTTCAACACTTAAATGACAGAGGCTTCCTGACTCAGAGACCACGTATCGTAAGTGCCTCTCTCTCCCACCTTCTGCTACCTCTAAGGCTGATTACCTGCAGGGTATGCTCAATAGCATTGGGGAAGTTCTTTAGTGTACAGATGGGGATCGATTTCTCAGGGGGGTCCTGGCTGGAGCTGTAAGACTCTGTCAAGAAGGGAATCACCACCTGCACACTGCCCTTGGTGCCCAGTGTTCCAGACTCCAGTAGTGGCTTTCGGTAATACACACAGCGGCTGTCCATGTACAATCCTTGGAGAAGTGATGGAAGTGGTATTAGAAATGGGAGACAGACAGGAACATCAGCAACCTCCAATATTCATATTCACAATTCTGTCCTCATCCTCGCCCGGCCCCAAACTCACGGGCATCCACATTGTCCAGAGCATTGGCCACACCATCCAGGTTTTGGAAGAAGTCATCATCGTAGATACATTCTGTTTCAGGGCCCACGCGATTCTGGTGGCTCATCACTCTGATGTGTGGATTTATCTGATGCACAGCTGTAGCAGCTGTGTCAGACTTGAATTTCTGAATGCAGAAGGAGAAACAAAGCTGTTAAGCACAAATCAGCCCAACAAATCTATATAGGGCCAACATGAAAAGACCTAAACTGAGTCCAGAGGGCTGCTGTTTGGCCAAAAGGAAGCCCACGAAGGTGCCACGTGGTTGGGGCTGTGACAAATGAGGCTGAAAAAAACAAAGCAAAACAAAACAAAAAAAAACTGACACAAAAATAAAGCAATGGATGAGGTATCAGTTATTTCACCTATATAATATTTTTTTGTTCTGTTGAGATGAAATTTTGCTCTTGTTGCCCAGGGTGGAGTGCGATGATACAAACTACTTACCGTGACCTCTGCCTCCCAGGTTCAAACCATTTTCCTGCCTCAGCCTCCTGAGTATCTGGAATTACAGGCATGTGCCACCACACCTGGCTAATTTTGTAATTTTAGTAGAGAAGGGGGTTTCTCCATGTTGGTCAGGTTGGTCTCAAACTCCCGACCTGAGGTGATCCAGTCCACCATGGCTTCCCAAAGTGCTAGAATTACAGGCCTGAGCCAGCGCACCCAGCCCCAACATCTAATATTTTTAAGTTAATGACACCTGGAGTTGGGACACATGCATCAAAAATAAAACCAAGGTTTTATGTACACCAAGTGGTACAAGAACAAAAAGGGTTTCATCAAAGCTCAATTCACATTCCTGTTCTGCTCAAAACTCTCCACTGGCTGCTAATTTCAGTTGGAGTAAAATAAGTCTGTTCCCTTCCGTATGAACTCTGCTACTAAACGCCACAGCTCTAAGTCTATCTCAGGCCCTTACCTTTGCCTGGTACACTTTTCCTATGGTGTTCCACTGATTCTCCTACATTCTCTTAAGTTTGCAGAAATGTCAACTTTCCAACAAGGCCTTTTCCTTACCTACCCTGCAAAGCAATTTCATGGCATTTCCAACTGCCTCTTAGTTTGTTATTCATCATTAGTACTTCCCACACTCTAACAGTAACTGTATCTTTTGCTATTTTATTTGCTTATTACAGCACTTGTTAAACAAAATGGTCTATAAAAATATCTTTAAAATAACCTGTTATATAGGCAACAGATACCATTATTTTCCAAGTTAGAAATTTAAATTGAGGTCATTCAAAATAAGTCCATTTAAAAGTGCAATACGGCCATTATGTGCAATACAAACATTACTATAAAACATTTCCAATACAGAAGTTCAGGAATAATCATGCAGTAATAACACCTCATGTTCTCAATCATAAGTGGAAGCTAAACAATTAGAACACATGGACACAGGAAGGGGAACATCGCCCACCGGGACCTATTCTTGGGTGGAGTGTTACGGAAAGGACAGCATTAGAGAAATACCTAATGTAGACGACAGGATGATGTGTGCAGCAAACAACCATGGCACATGTATGTATACGTAACAAACCTGTACATTCTGCACATGTATCTCAGGTCTTCCAATAATAATAAAACCAAAAGAAACATAAATAGGTAGCTAAAGACTAAAAAAATAAACAACTTCAGTAATAAGAGTCACATGATACTGGATTTTGGAAATCTCTTTTTAAGTGATGTAGCCTCATAAAGACAGCTGGATTCTCATACCCACTGCATTCAGTCTGCTATGTATTTTGCTAAAGGATATAAGGGAGACAACACACGAAAACATTTTCATAATCCTTAATTGCATTATCAGTGTCTAGTGGTTTGTTGAGCATTTTAAATTAATCTATAAACAATAATTTTCTGTTTAAGACAGAGTTTTGGTCTTCTCGAACAGGCTAGAGTGCAGTGGCGCCATTTCGGCTTACTGCAAACTCTGCCTCCTGAGTTCAAGCGATTCTCCTGCCTCGGCAGCCCAAGCAGCTGGGATTACCAGGGCCTGTCACCATGCCTGGCTAATTTTTGTACTTTTAGTAGAGATGGGAATTCACCATGTTGGCCAGGCTGTCCTCAAACTCCTGACTTCAGGTGACCCATCCACCTCAGCCTCCCAAACTGCTGGGATTACAGGTGTAAAACACCATGCCTGGCCAAGATCAACTTTTTATCATCATGCACTGGCCATTTGGAAAATGTTCATTTCAGTGAGTTCACAGAGGCTTCCTAATCTAAAATCTGATTTTTACTTGATAGAGTAAGAAGGAAGATGGCAAATAATGTCTTGGTATTCTTAAAATAACAGTGATCACACAGGCTCAAAAAGAGTTTGAAGGACCTCTAGAGGACATGGGACTGCATTCTGAGACATTCTCTGCATCTTTCCACTAGACAAGGACAGGAGCCTTTCTTTTGCTACCTCTGATGAATTTCAAATGTCTAAAGTAATATTTAGTATGTTGGGTATAAAAAGAATGAGAGATTGTAAGCAGGCAAAATTAACGATGACCTTTACAGGAAACTTTCTAGATAATCCCTTTATTAAACCCCAACTTCAGTTTCAACATTTAACAGTGACTCCCAACAGACACAAAAGAATTGCAGATTTATGAAAAATACCAATGGAAGAACACACAAGGTATTCAACACATGTTGAATGAAAAAGTAACGAGAAAAGAGCTGAAACACAGCGACAAAAAGACCTGGGTCATTAAGATCCAAAATAAGAGAGAGAGAGAGAGAGAGAGAGAGAGAGAGAGAGAAAGAGAGAGCAGTTAAGTGAGAGAAACTCTAAACCCTGCCCTACTCACCGAGACATCCCAGGGTCGAAAGAGAAACTGTCGGTTCAAATTGGACTTCTTGATGGTGTCCATGTCTGTAACAGTTATTTCACCACCCTCCCCACAACCTAGCCCAATCATGGCAAAATTCTTGAGAAGCTCACAGCCAATGGCCCCAGCACCCACCTGAAAGAGAGCAAATAAGAGACATCTCATCAGGGTGACTAAGGACAATGCAAAGTCACCCACTGCCACTCCACACTCTCCCTGAATATAGCAAGAGAAGACATGAGAGCCTACTGCCACACATTCAGCTCCCAGGGCCAAAAAACCTTCCATTATCTGAGGAAGGAAGCACCAGGTGAGAGAAGTAAAGGCATACATTAAGCTTTCACTCAACATACAGAAAATGGAAAGGGGGACATAGTTAAGTTTCAAAAACCAAGACGCTCTAGTGGGGGCAGAAAATTGAGATCCCAGAGGAGGTGGCCAGAAGACAGGGAGGTGAAAGTAACAGGTGCCCAACAGGGGCATTCACCAGGAAGTACTTCTGTTTAGCCAGCTTCTCTTGCAGGTCTGAGCCAAACACAGCCACCTGTCCATCATAACGATTCTGGTGCTGTCATGTGAAAAGGGGAAGGTCAGAGAGGACTTGCCTTAGACACGCTCCCAGTGCCTTTCCCATGGGCCCCACCTATGTACCGGGAGATACTGGTCTTCCATGAAGTCTGCTTTCTCCTCAGGGAGACACTCAAGGGCATCAAAGTACAGCCACTGTGTGATTGGCGTAAACTTTCCAGAGCAGGCCTAAGGGAGAATGATCAGGTTAATCAGGGCCTAAAACAGATGAACACCAATTGATAATCTTAGGGAAGAAACTGGACCACACCCAGACATTCCCTTTTACCACCCCTTGCTAACCTTCATAACCTCTTGGGCAGCCAGACCTCCAATGAAAGCATTTATAGGTGCCAGATCCCCAGCAGCCACATATGCCAGTTTCCGGATGAGGTCCTCATCCAGGCTGCCTTGCTTCACTGCTGGCAAGGCTTGGGCATTCACAGCCTGTGCTAGAGTCACTACCTCTGTTGCATCCTTCTGTTGGGCCAGAGGAAGCCAAAAGAGGCCTTTTTAGGGAAAAGGTAGAAGAGAGGGACAAAGGAGAGGGTGGAAGGGGAGGGGGAGGGGGAGGAGGGGGAGGAGGGGGAGGAGGGGGAGGAGGGGGAGGAGGGGGAGGAGGAGGAGGGGGAGGGGGGGAGGAGGAGGGGGAGGAGGGGGAGGAGGAGGAGGAGGAGGAGGAGGAGAAGAAAAGAAGAAGAAGAAGAAGTGGAGAATAAGGAGAAAGAGGAAGAGAAGGAGGGAGAAGAGGAGGAGGAAGAAGAGGAGAAGAAGAAGAGGAAGAAGAAAAGGAAGAGGAGGAAGGAGGAGGAGGAGAAGAGGAAAAGGAAGAGGAAGAGGTGAAAGAAGAGGAAGAAATGGAAGAAGAGGAAGAGCAGGAAGAAGAAGAAGTGGGAGTAGAAAAAGAGGAAGAGGAAGAAGAGGAGAAGAGGAAGAAGAAATGGAAGAAGAGGAAGAAGAAAGAGGAGGAGGAGAAGAGGAAGAAGAGGAAAAAGGAGGAGGAGGAGGAGGAGAAAAGGAAGAGGAAGAAGAATGAAGACGAGGAGTGGGAGGAGCAGCGGGAGCAGCAGGATCAGCAGACAGATGGAGAGGTATGACAGGCTTCAGGATAAGTACCCTGGCTGGCTGGCCCACTCACATACCTTGTTGTGGGGACGAGGTGGCCTGCTATGTTGACTACAGAACTGATGCAGTGCCTGGAAGCCAACATGTAGATGAGCAGGGCGAGAATACTTAGCATAGTCTGTTACCACAAAGTCTGGCTCTGCCAGTGAGGCAAGCAAGGATTTCTGTGGAAAGCCAGGTTATTAGTACCACAGCTGTGAGAAAACTAGAAATTCACGAACCGCATAGTCCACATCCCACCACCACTACTCACAAAACTAATCTTCTTAGATACTTTGACCTGACTGACGATGCCTCCACCAATGTAGTCAGAGAAGCTGGAGGTATCACAGATACTAAAGGTATAGGGACCTAGGATATTAAAAAAGGATACAGCGTAATCTTTCTATCCATGCAGTAACCCTTTTAGCCTGCCACTCAAGATATAACAGCACCATCAAAATGAGAATTAAAAAGCCACACTCTCCCTAGCTCAAGACACTGGAGGCCTCTGCCAGCAGCTCTCTCTACTCACACATGAGAGTGCATCTCCTTTGGCCCCAGATCTAGCTCATCCTGCACAGAGACCCCATAATTAAATGTCACTCTGGAGAAACAAAGAAACCCTGAAGCATGGATGTTAACATTCACAAGTATTCTTTCTCTACCAAGTGTCAGATAAGCATATTTCTTCAGCTACAGTTCAATGAGCTTCCTAAATCTGTGACTTAAGTTTTCAACAAACATGTTATTTTTTTTGGCCATTATTTCTTCAAAAACTTTTCTGGACCTATTCCATCCTTAGCATTTCATCAAACCTGTATTCTGAGTATTCCATCAAACTTGCTATTTTTCACGCATAAGCACTTTATTTTAGCTTTTTTTCAAATAACTTGAACAGCTCATTATTTCCTAGAGCTTCCTGGACCATAAGAAATTATTTCAATATTTATTTCAATGTTCTTTTCTACCAATCTTATACACCAGCTAAGATTATCAGATTAAGATACTTAAAATACAAAATATTAAAAGGCATTATCCAACATCCAAAATACAATAAAGAGGTAAGAGAACAAAAAGAAATAAGCAACTGAGTTGTAGAAGATAAAGTGGCTTAAAGTACCTATAATTGACAACGTCCTGCGAAGAGGTGTGTAGGGCAAAGGGGGAGTTACAACAGTATTTTTAAAAAAGTAACCCAAATGTATTAAACTATAAATATACGGAATACATAAATCGGAAAGCCACAAACAAAAGGCACACAAGGAAAACATGAAGGTACATCATAATCACATCGCTTAAAATCAGTGATAGAGAAAGTAAGCACTTTACATTCAGGTGAACAAAAACAAGATGTGTAAATTATCCAAAAAACAAGCAAAGTAAACACAATTTCAGACACAAAAATGATGACAGAATATTCACCAGCAGACTCACACTTGGAAAAATGTAAAAGGTCATCTTTTTGGGCAAAAATCTGGGTAACAGAAAGGAAGAACACTGAAAACTGTAATTATGTCTGTAAAAAAGCTGTGTTTTACTCTTTATATGCCTTTAAAATTTTTAATTGTTAAAAATGTAGAGCACCTTACCACACATAAAAAAGTAAAATGGTATCATAATAGCAAATAATAAACTAGGAAATGAAAATATTTTGTATTAAGTTTCTTTTATATGTGAGGTGGTGAAATACTGGAGACCATGCTGTGCACACATATTACCAATGTACGCTACAAATTCTAAAGCCATTCTAATTTTAAAAGTATGGCCAATAAAAACATACACTAGTGTGTGTGTGTGTGTGTGTGTGTGTGTGTGTGTGTGGAGAGAGAGAGAGAGAAAGAAAGAAAGAAATGGAATCACTAGAGAGAGAGAAATGAAACCATGAAATCAAACACTGGCATATAACTCTATTGCCTCTAGCAGGGAGTTCACCACCTTTCCTTTCAGTAAGATCTCGTAAGACTCTCTCCTCAGTCCCACCTCATACTCCAGAGTTCTCCTTTTGGCCTTCAGTTCAATTCAGACTATGGATACGTGTCATCTCTTGGCCTCTGGGTAAACCCCCATCAAGGACAACTTTCTCATTGTTTCAGGCAATCATTTCTCATCCCCAGCCTTGACATACCTAGGACTTTTATCTCTATGGGGTGGATGTCATTGAGTTCACTCATGCCCTGGACTTCTCTGAAAGAGACAAAGTCGCCGCTCTCAAACCCATGCTGGGCCTCATCCAGGCAGGTGACCACACCAGGGCTGTCCTAGTTGGAAGTGGAGTAGACGTTAGAGAAAGACCAGAGTGCCAGTAGATAGGCAAAACTGTTGTTGCTCACCAGGGTTTCCCTGAACTCTTAGAGGGCCTCCTTACCTTGGTGATCATAGAAACCATAGCACTGAGAGGCTGCTCCCCATTGGAATCTCTGAGAATCATGTCTTTTCCAAAATCACAGAAGAGTTGCCTGCAGAGGGGAGTAACAGAACTGGTGCCTCAGGTCCATATACTTAGGTATTCCCTTTTCCCTCAAGGTACAATGAACTCTTGCAAAGGAAACTCAGCTTATCAATAGCAGGAATCATATGACACTCAGGTCAAACAGGAAGAGCAAAAATGCAGAATTTAGAATTCAGGTGCCTGAATGTAACCTAAGTGCAATGGGAGCCTCTTGGCCTGAGTTTGGCAGGGGTTGCAGGAGGAAGAAAGAGGCAGGCACTTACCCAAAGAGGCCCCTGGTGTCGGCCACCACGAGCTTGATTCCATGGCTGTGACAAATCTCACCCACTTGCAGCTGGCTCTCCAAGGGAGTGTTGGTAAGGACCACCACCTATGAAGAGCCAAAGACCTGGGCTGAGGGCCTGGTACTGAAATACAGTGGAGTGAGGTAACAGAAGATAAAGGCTAAAGGGAAGGGATGGACTGGATAGCTTCACCTAGGCTTTGCTGATTTGGCCCTCATTTAGAAACACCTGTAAAGCATCTATGTGTGTCAGATAAAGGGATACAGGGAGGAAAGAGTTTGAAGACCACTGAATCCATTTATTTGACAAACATCTAAGTGTCAAATAAACTGCTGCCTGCTCTGTGGTGACCTGAGAAACAAAAAGATGAGTAACAGTGTGCCCCATTCAAAGCCTCTATTTGCCCCCATCACATTCACTGGCTTTAAATTTCAGTAAAAGGCCTGTCCAGCCATGGTATTAGGGAATTGTCTTATTTTTTTCTCCCGCTAATTCACTGGCGTAAAAGTTATTATGCTTATTTCGGGAGTTTCAGTGCCCTTCTCTTCTGGGACACCTTAAGGCAGATCATCAGTACTCACAGCTCCTCCTTCCGATACAGTTTACTAAATACACCTATATAATGCTCTCCAGCTACTATTCTAAGCTTAGCCTTCAGAAAATCTGTAAGGCTGACGGTGCTATTGTTCCTTTTTCTAGAGACAGTAACTAAGGCAGAGATTTAAGTGACTTGCTTATAGTCATACCATTAAAAGACATCAAGACTCTTAAGAAGTATAGCTAGTATAGCTCAGCTCAAGGTCAATGTTCACAATCACTATACCACAGTGTACAACCACATCTTCCCTCCTGAAAAGAGATGAATCCCCCAACGATAGGTCCCCAGTGTAATTCCTGTCTGCATTCCTTAGCCCTCCAGCATGAAATGTGACACCAAGGGGCAGCCATTAAATCAATGCTAAACAAACAAACCAGACTTGAAAAAAATCAGGCAGGGCAGGGGGGTGGGTAATGCCCCAAGGTACCTGAAAACCTCTAAGGAAGTCCTCAATTAAGGGTCCTGTGTAGCTGAGGACACGCACATAGCCATTGAGTTCTGCAAGGCGAGACTGTGATACTTCAGCTCGATTTTTACCGATGTCCTCTTCTCGCAGGTAGAACTATCAGAGGATGGAGGAAGAGAGAACGTAAGTGAATGCAGAGCCCAGGAAGACTGGTTCCCTGGAAAAGCAAAGGGTCCACAGGTTACCTGGGAGGAGAGATCAGCCCACTGGGCAGTGCCCTGGTCATGTAAGGTGACAGCCTTGACCCCACCGAGGATGATGTTCTTGGCGATCTCCACACCTAGCCCCTGCAGGCCTGAAACCAGCACACTGGATGTCTGGAGATACTTCATTGCCTCATGACCCAGCACATACCTGGCAGGTTATGGAGGCCTCTGGTCAGGATTGGCTAACCCAACCCTATATTCTCTGTGTCTCTTCCCACCTGTCGTTCCCCAGCCATGGCCCCACTTACAGCTGGCGGGAATAAAGATCTTCATCTATGTATATTCCACTGCCATTTTGGGACATTCCCTAGAGATGGAGGGGGAAAAAAAAAAAAAAAAAAAAAAAAAAAAAAGATTGAGAGGAGACAGGCAGGAATGGGACAGACAAACAGGCAGAGGTACTTTCCTACCAGTCACTCTACCTCCTCATCTGTCGGTGTCCAGAAATAAATCCTCACCTGGCTTGGTCCCAAGGGCACTTCAGACATCACAGAGTAGGCAGAGGAACAGTCAGAATCCAACTCTGAACCGGACCCAGACACACGACGTTTCTTGGAGAGCAGTGAGCTGGACATCTGGAGGAAAAGGGAGTGTTTAAGGTGAGGTAAATGTGGGGAGGCTTTTCTGTTAGTGGCAATTGTGGGAGAGAGTTTTGTGGCAATCCTATTTTATTAAAACAGAGACACAGTAGGTAATAAAGCTAAAGGGGAAAATGGGCAGGTTGAGCTTATGCAATTAAGGGATGAATAAGCTCAGTGAGCAGATATGGGATAGATACTGAGGTAGGACTGGATTTCCCATTTTGAACTCTTGCTTTTGAAGTAAAAGGTGGGGCCTAGAATAATGCTCGGGAGGTGAGTCTCTGACAATGGTAGTTAGAACCAAATCTAAAAGAGTCTGTGATAACAAAACTGATGGACATGGGAATAGATTTCTAGTGGAAGACTGTGTAGTCGAACACTCATACGTGGTAAGTGGTCCTCTGAGTGGTTATGAGAAAACACAGTCAGGATTATCTGAAGTGACTGTCGGGATCATGAAAAAGGGGCATTCCATAAAGTAGATACTGGCACTATACCTCTAACTAACAATGTTTAATATTCCTTTCTCACAGATAAGATGATACCTGGATTGGGGAAGATGCTTTGAGTGGTAGGTCCAAATGATGGTAGGAACTAGAAATATCTGTAAAGCCAAGCACTAAATCATTAAAAAAATAAAAAATAAAAAAATGCAGCCCCCAAAGGAGACTGCCACGTAAGACAGGACAGTCAGGATGAGATGTGGAAAAGGTGTCGACGACAGAGAGACAAGGTCCAAATAGTCTTAGGCAAAGTGTAGAACTGATTTTTATCTTTTTTTTTTTTGCTCTCAAGATTGACTGCGGGAAAGTAGGCCAGGAAAGAGAGTGATGTCTGAAGGAGAATGCTGGATAAGTTGTCTTTGGGGGAAAATGAAGACCAGACACAAAGACACTCTCTGGGACGTAGCCCCTTTTGCAAGCTGGAGGCCAAAAAACCGGGGGAGCGGGGATCTGAGGTTTGAAGGATAATTCTAGCCGGGATAATTTAATGAAGTAGATGGACTAGAGACGCTAAACTGCTAAAAATCTACTGGCTCAGAAAGGTCTAACACAAGCCAGGGAATGGGAAAGATTTCTGGCTAGCGATGTTGAGCCTGTGACTCCAAAAGGCAACGCTGAGCATCTACAGTCTTGAAGTAGCTTTCTAAACCCTGAGAAAGGATGGGAAACTTCGGCATTGTCTCAGCATCCCCTCGTCCCCACCCAGCCTCAAAATAGTCTGCTATGACCTCAGCCCGGCCCAGACCCCTACCACCTCAGGCTCAGGGTAGAGGCCTTCTGAACTCTCTAACCCTGGCAAGTCAACTGGAAAATAGTTACCCATGCCAGTTCCCGAGTTCCCCAAACTCCACGGTCCCCTGCTCCCAGCCCCCTGACGAGGCAACTGGAAGGTAGTTACCAACGCCGCCAGTTCCCACATCCCCCAAAACTCCACCTCCCCAGGCCCCGCCCCACTGCCCCGAACCCGCTGGCCCACCCACTCCTGTTCCTGCTCAACCGCGTCCCCCTGCCCGTCCCCGCCCGCCCGCCTGCCAGCACCAGACCCCCGACCCCCGACCCCCGAGCCCCCACCCCCCGACCCCCTGACCCCCTGACCCCCTGACCCTGCTGCCGGCCCGCCTAACCCAGCGCCTGCCCGCCGCCCGCCGCCTGCCCGCCGCCTGCCCGCCGCCTGCCCGCCGCCTGCCGCCCGCCTGCTCCGCTGCCTGCTCCGCCGACGGCCCCCTGCCCCCACCGCCGGCCTGCCCAGCCCGCCGCAGGCCCGCCTCCGGCAGTCCGCCCACACCTGTCCGCCCCGCCGGCCGCCGGCCGCCGGCCGCCGCCCCGCCCGCCGCCAGCCAGCCCCAGACCCTCGGGACCCCGCCGCCGGCCAGCCCCAGACACCCCCGGACCCCGCCGCCGGCCAACCCCGGACACCCCCGGACCCCGCCCGCTGCCCGTCCCGCGGCCGGCCCACCCCTGGCAACACGCCCTCTCCGCCGGCCAGCCCCGGACACCCCCAGACCCCGCCGCCGGCCAGCCCCAGACCCCCCCGGACCCCGCCCGCTGCCCGCCCCGCGGGGCCCACCCCTGGCAACCCGCCCCCGCCGCCAGCCCCTCGACCCCGCCACAGGCCCGCCCCTGGCACTCTGCCCGCCCCCCGCCGTCGGCCAGCCCCAGCCCCCCGACCCCGCCGCCCGCCCGCTCGCTCCGCCGCCGGCCCCGCGCCCCGCCCTCGGCAGCCCGCCCCCGCCGTCGGCCCGCCCGGCCCGCGACAGGCTCCCCCGCCGCCCGCCGCCCGTCGTCGTCGTCGCAAAAGGAAAGCAAACCTGGCCACTGCCCTCTTCCTTCTCCTCTTCTTTACCCATACTCGGCCCACCGAGACCACCGGTGGCTGCTTTCTCCTTCCTGCGCTGTACAGCTTGGCACGGTACCGCCTTTCCTTCAGCGGTGAACAAAAATGGCGACCACGAAGTCAGAGGTCGCCACAGAACGCCAAGCTCGGCCGGCCACCAGGCCACGCCCACTCATGAATTATGTATGACGTCGTTTGCCCGAGCGTGGCGCTACGCACGGCTGGGTAGGAAGACAGCAGCTCCCTCTAGTGGCTGTATCTAGAAAAAACGGCCATAAATGAGGCTGGCGTAGTGCCTTCCTGTAGTCTCAGCTACTTTGGAGGCTGAGGGAGGAGAACCGCCTGAACTCGGGAGGCTGGGGTTGCAGTGAGCCGAGATCATGCCCTTGCCCTTAAGTGTAGGCCACAGCGAGAGTCTGTCTCAAAAAATAAAAAGTTATCTCCTTTTAGTCATGAGTTACACATAAGACAGACAGAGGCAAGTCAGAGGAAACCCCGAGCAGAAAGAAGACTTGCAGAGCAGGGAGACAATCTCAAAGATTTAATAAAGTTTTCTGAAACTGTTCCTAAGCTCTTAGCCCATATTGAAGAGTTCTGTGTTCCTAATCTGCTACTAGGGCTGCATGCATTCCCTTTCACTCTTGTAGTTAATACTTGACTAGGTACCAGAGCCACACTCTTCTCTAAAACTGTGGCAACAGATTCCATTGCATATCCTCAAAATTAATTATACAATTTGAAATATTACTTGCTACTCTGGAGGCTGAGGCAGGAGAATCTCTTGAGCCCAGGCGGTGCAGGCACTAAACGGACATTGTGCCACTGCACTGCTTTAACAAAATGGGTGGCGGAGAGGGGGAAGAAGTAAGAGAGAGAGAGAGAAGGAAAAAATTACTTTTATAAATTAAATATAGATTCACCATCTTCAGAATCAACAAACCAACATTACGTGAAAAATTTCAAATACTATCTGATATGTAGTAAATGGCAAATATCTGTTTATCGTGCATAAAACAGATATTTACCTATATAATTCACTTCTTAATATAAAAGTAATTATGAATAAGGTACCCAGACACCAAAGAAACCTCCGACTTGGAATAGTAAACTTGTGCTTTACTTGAAACA
This sequence comes from Saimiri boliviensis, assembly GCF_048565385.1. Lineage (NCBI taxonomy): Eukaryota > Metazoa > Chordata > Mammalia > Primates > Cebidae > Saimiri > Saimiri boliviensis. Next base: position 13,617,787 of record NC_133471.1, on the reverse strand, counting down.
CTGACCCAGATGGACACTATAACATACAATGCTGATGCCAGCAATTCTTATGAAATAGAAACAAACAAACAGAATATCAGGTACCAGGTCACCAGAGGCACCAGCATTCGAAAGCCCCAGGTACACAACGTACACAATAAACACTAAATCTGTTTATTTTAATAACAATTATAGATCATTATCTGATAGATAACAAGAGGTAGACTTGGTTTCCACATGCATATTCCCAGATGTCATCAAGAAAGCTTTCCCTAAAATTCACCTGGGAAGTCATTTGATCCTTGCCCTTTTTTTTTTTTTTTTTTTTTTTTTTTTTTTTTTAAATAAACAACAGGTATATATTGCTCACAGTTCTAGGGCCTGGGATACTTGACATTTCTTTGTGGAAATTTTTTAAATTACTAATTCAATGTTTTGTTATAGATTTGATCAGATTTTCTTTTTTCTTTTTTGTTCCTGCAGGTAATATCAGTATGTTTTGTCTTTCTCCAGGAATTTGAATCTTTCATTTAGTTTACGTATACGTTTTCCATAGTCTTCTATAGTCCTCTTTCTTTAACATTACTAGTCATTTTTGATTATATTGAGTCTCGTTTTTTCTTGTTCAGGTAAAGTTTGTGAATTTTTATCAATCTAATTAAATAGCCAGTTTTGGTTTTCTTGGTTTTGTATATTTGGTTGTAGTCTAAACTTGCTTCTTTGTTTTGGGGTTAGTTTGTACTTTTTCTATTTTATTTTTATTTTTTTATTTTTTTTATTTTTTTTGATGAGAGCTTATTGATTTGAGTTTTTCCTTTTATGTACGTCTTTCTAGTCATAAAGTTTCCATAAGTGCTGACTTTGCTGCATTTCATGAGTTCTTATATTATCTTTCATTTTCGTTTAAAAGTATCTTCTAGTTTCTCCTGAGAATTCTTCTTTGATCCATTGATTGCTTAGGAGTGTGCTAATTTCCATGTCATTACAAATTTTAAAAATTCCTTTCTGTTATTAATTTACAGTTTTATTCCAATGCAGTCACAGAACATACTTGGTATAAATTTGTAAACTAAAATTAAAATTCAGCCAAATGAATGGACCCCTCCTATTGGCCAAGGGAATTCCAAAGTTAACGGAAACAGTAGTTCAGGCCATGATGGGAAGTTTGAGACATATCCTCCTTCCTTTTGAAATTCAAAAAAGCCCACCAGCATTAACATCAACATAGACCTTAAGTCTGATAAATGAAAAAAAAAACCTTTACAGTTTATCTCTCAAGCCTGCCACCTGGAGACTTTATCTGCATGATAAAACCTTAATCTCTACAACTACCTATCATAACTCAGACATATTTTTTTAAAAAACCCATTGATTACTCTTTCAACTAATTGGCAATCAGCATTTTTGAAGTTATCTACCTAGTATAGAAAACCAATAAAACAAAAATTGGATTTTGAAAAGATTAATAAAGTTGACTTACAACCCGGAAGTCCCCACTTCAAGTGGTTCTGCCCTTCCATTTTGAAGCAATGTAAGCTCTTATGTGTATCAGTTTATGTATTTATCTCCCTAAAGTATATGAAAACAAGCTGTACCCCAACCTCCGTGGGCACATGTTGTCTCCTCTTGATTCTGTGTCTTGGATATGCAGAAGTTGAGAAAATAAACTTTCTAAACTGCTTGAGGTCTGTCTCTGATACTTTTAGGTTCACATATTGGTAACCATGAAGGATTCTGAGTGGAAATGCTGTTGATTTTTGGACAAATCTTCTATGGGTGCTTTGTGTCAACTTGACCTATCCTGTGGCTCAAACTAATAAAACAATTTGCTATGACCTGGATTCAGGAAGAGACCACTAATCTTTCATCTTCAAATGTAACTGAAATCTAAAGTTTATTTTTCTGTACAACTTATTTTCTAAGATTTTACTAAAAAAAAAAAAAAAAAAAAAACCCAAAAATATGTACTTGCTTTATGTGTTCACTTTTGATCTAAAAACAAAACAAAACTTTTCCCATTTACTTTTCTTGCATGCTATTTCTTCTTCCCCCTTCACTATGTTCAGAATCAAGAGAAGTTTTCTAATAAATCATACTCCTTGAAAAACTCAGAAGAAAAATGCCACTCACCTCTTTTGGGGTGTTTTGTATTTTGTGATGAGTTTTATTGGCAGAATTTTATTGGCAGATTTTAAAGGTCCGTTCTCCTGTATTTTATGACCTGACTTCTTGAGCTCTGAGGGTAAGAGATGACATTATACTGTGAGAGATTTGACTACGGCGTGTGTAATAGCAGATACACTGCAAAGTTAAAAGTGGCAGAGGACCATTTATAGAAAGCGGTCTTAGCACTTTTTTTTTTTAATTATTTTCCGCCAGCCAGCTTTTTGTTTTTTGTTTGTTTGTTTGTTTGTTTGTTTGAATCCGAATTCAACTTTAAGGTGCGTTCTAACAGATCTCCATTGCCTTTTCTTTTTTCTTGCCATTTCCTCCTTTTAAGAAAAAACAAACAAACAAACAACAACAACAACAACAAAACATGGGAAACAATCTATGAAGGAGTAAAGAAAACGAAAACGATAATGAGCCTTTTCAAGGACCCCATCTGTTTCATGTTGGTGTATTTTTGTACAATTGAAAGCATCTTTGTACAATTGAAAATTTTGAAGTCATGACATGTTTTCAAGGTCTCCGGAAGGTTTACATATTATTGTCTGTTGTGCAAATTTTAAACTGCTGGGCAAATTACACCAAGGAAAATTAAGGGCCCAAAGATCCACTTGAAACTCAAGAATACCTAAGATCTTTATTTCTATGTTTTCTTTTTTACCTTTTTTTTTTTTTTTTTAACATCTGCTGTTACTTTTCAGCTGAGATAAAAACCACTGATGGAATCTAATCACTTTGTGTATTTGTTTGATTTTGCAAACTGGTGATTTTTTATTAATATTTCTTGGCTAGAGTTCTTAAGGAAAGCTTTACAATCATAGTTTATATGAGTCTGTATGTGTGTGATTATGTGTATGTACACATATTTTATGTTTCTGGATACAAGGTATCAAATTGGCTTAACGTTAAAGAGTATTTATAAATTAAAAATAAGCCCAACTGCTTTTTTTGTTTGTTTGTTTTTTGAGATGGAATTTTGCTCTTGTTACCCAGGCTAGAGTACAATGGCATGATCTCTGCTCACCACAACCTCCGCCTCCTGGGTTCAGGCAATTCTCCTGCCTTAACCTCCTAAGTAGCTGGGATTACAGGCATGCACCACCATGCCCAGTTAATTTTTTGTATTTTTAGTAGAGACGGGATTTCACCATGTTGACCAGGATGGTCTTGATCTCTCGACCTCGTGATCCCCCGGCCTGGGCCTCGCAAAGTGCTGGGATTACAGGGTGAGCCACCGCGCCCGGCCCAGCCTGACTGCTTTTTAAGTTCATGCAGCTAAAGTAAAATACTTAATAAGTAATCAGTCTTAAAATTATTAGTAAAGCAATATTGGAAAAGTCTTAACAATTGTCAGTATACATTTTTGTTTGCATCTTTTGATCATGTGCTTTCAGAATGATCAGTGCCAAATTCTGTAAGTTGATATATTTGGCATAATTGTTCAAAAACTGTAAACTCATCCCAAAACAGAATGGTTTTTGTTTGCATAATTTTTGAAAAGTAAGACATGTAATATTATTGTCTACTTAAAAGTTAAATCCTGACTTACTGGTAAAATACTCATATATTTAACCTTAAATTTCTTACATAAGGTGAAAACACCTCAAATCCATAAGCTGTTAATTGGTTAACAGAAAAGTAATTTAAAGGATGATTACTACAGTTTGATAAATAATTTAGGTAAACTTAATAGTATAAATTAATGAGGTAAATATAATTAAATAAATACTTCTAAATAAGCATTTCATGTAATTGATTCTAAAGCGATATTAAATACTAAATGTCAACAAAGTTTGTAATTTCCAATTAAAAATTATGGAAAACTTTTAAAAGTTATTATTTTTGTTAAAGAGTAAATAACTTGTCTCACTCAATTGTCATTTAAAGGTTATTTGTGAAACGATGTAAAAGGAATCAGGAAATAAGATAAATGTAAAGAATGTGATACAGCAGTATTTATGGTAAGAATACTTATATGAGACAGAATTTTGAATAGTGAATTTTGTCATAAAATAAAATGACTGGTTTTTCATGAAAGAGGAATAATTACAACAAACTAGAAATATCATGCATGTCATGAATGGACTGTGTCCGTCATGATAATGTTGCTTAAAAGAAAATCCATAGAATTGTTATTTAATTAAGTTGCTTGTAATTAAAGAAAATTATAAGACATTGTTTTCTTAAGATTGGACTTTAATATTAAAACTACATGAATTACAAAACTAAAAACCCAGTTACAACAAGTTGTTGTTAAAAATAATATTTTAAGTTACTCTCTTTTAGTAGTTTGTTTTTGTTTTTGTTTTTGTTTTTGAGAGGAGTCTGACTCTGTCACCCAGGCCGGAGTGCAGTGGCACAATCTCTGCTCATTGCAACTTCTGCCTCCTGGGTTCAAGTAATTCTTCTGTCTCGGCCTGTGGAGTAGATGAGATGACAGTTGTGTGCCACCATGGCCAGTTGATTTTTTTTAACAAAATTTTTAGTAGAGACATGGTTTCATTATATTTTTTAGGTTGATCTCAAACTCTTGACCTCATGATCCACTGGCTTTAGCCTCCCAAAGTGCTGAGATTAGAGGTGTGTGCCACCGTGTTCAACCAAAAATGTTTCACTTAATGCAAGAAGTTCTTAAGTTTTAAGTTCTCTAATCCTTTTCTTTTTGAAATTATTCAGATATCTCAGAAGCTGTGCCTTGCTGCTTCATATTTTTATTTCTTTAGAGTTGGCATGAGATGGCAACTCTCTTTATGTTTCGTTGGCTCTTGCAACTTATTTTTTCTGATAATCTGCAGTAAGAGAGAGAGAGTTTTTGACAATGCTTAAATAAAAAAAAATTAGAACTAATTTTGTTGGTTTGTCGGTAATATCTATACATATGTGTCATGTGGAAGTGACATTTCACTACCAAACTGTATGAAAGAGTTCTAGTCAAATGGCAGAAAAAAAAAAAAAAAAAAAAAAAAAAAAAAAAAAAAAAAAAAAAAAAAAAAAAAAGTACATGCTTAACATGCTACTAAAAGCTACTTCAGATGACTTTTAATTCACATGAACTTCATAATCTTTGGTCAGATTAATTAGGTAAATTTAATCTGACAATTTCCTCTCATACTTTAAAGTCTTAAAATCATGTTAATCTAAGTAAACTCAGATTTTTTCACTGGGAATTTTGGTTACAATGAGTTAAAATAATAAAAGGGTAAAAGATGGCTTCAGTGAAGTTTATAAAACACATTGGTAGTTTTTATTGAAGAAAATGTAAAGATTTATTTCTAGCTTGGAGACTAAGAGTCACAGTAAAATAAAGAAAAAAATAATGTAGATCAACTAAATGTATCAACAAGAAAAAAAATAAGGATAGAAAATGAGAAACCATTGACCTCTGGGTGGTCATGTAGTCACCCCTCTTAAGCAGCTGTCGAATAGCTGAAATCAGTTACTAAAGGTCAAAACTTTCAGTAGAATTTAGTGATGGATGATATCCCTGGGTTGTGAGTTCACTGAATGCATACAGACATGCATACTTATATGGAAAATGCAAAATTGTCAACCCCGACATTATTGTTGTCTGTAACAACTAACATGAAAGTAAAACAGTGATGGCTAGGACCCTAAGGCTGGACCAAGTAAGATATTGGTCTCTCTCATCTTAGACCAGTAGCCTCAAAGCTACCCACTAAAGAAAATATTAATCCAAGGCAGTAAAAGGTTCCTCTGAGTGCTGTGGTTACCAAGATGATAGTCAGTGAAGAGGGAAAGCAAAACCAAGTAATTATTAAAATCAAAGTGTATGATGAATAGGAATTGTTTTATTTTATAGATTAGTATTATAAGCTTCCCAAGAAACCATTACTATAATGAATCACAAAAATACTTACTTAATTATAAATATTACAATATAAAAGAGCTTGTTTCCAATGATGCAGTACGCACACCTCATTATTGCTAATTAATATATCTGTAATCCAAATGCACAAGTTATTCCTGAGAGGCCAACAGCCTAGTGGACCAGATAAATACCACTGTTAGTTCTGTTTCCCTTTAGAAGTGTCTACCAACGCCTCCCAAATAAAATGCTAACTGGAACATCCCAGATGAATCACCTTACATGCATCATATGCAAGCTATGTGGTACTTAATTTAGAACAACTAAGACATTCTCCCACAGAGTATGCCTAGTATTCAGGTTATGGTAAATTCGGGAACCAAGGCTTTTCCTTTATACAAGAAACTTCACTGATATTATTCCTATGGTGGTATTCCACTATTTGAGAGGTGTTATCAAATTTGTTGTCCACTATGTGTGATACAGATGCTTAAGAAAACATTGGAGTAATGATCAAAAAAAGTATGGAAAAGCAAAAGTGGATCAAAGGACTAAGCTCAGAATCATTCTCACCTCTAAATGATTACTACACTTTATGTAAAATTTTAATGCAATGTTGATGTCTATTATTTTCCAAACCATCACTGTTTTTAAAATTTTCTGTCATAAAGTGTCATTATTTTTTCTAAATACAGCATTTATTACTTACACTTCTGAGCAGGGAGCATCCTTTTTGTACTAGGACTTACTGACCATATGAGGAGCTGCCATACTCTACAGTACCTGATAACTCTCATCTAGCAAGAGTTGTTTAGCTTGAGAGGACCAGATCTAAGGTGAAAAAAACATTTTATTTTGAAGCCTACTGCTTTCATCAAGAAAATCTTTTCTAAAAAAAAATTTATAATGTAGAGCAATTAGATGAAATATGTTTTTGTAAGCAAATATTTCTTTCTCTCTGAGTCCTCCATTATTCAGAAATTGTTCATGAGTATTCTGATTTTATAACCCTATAGTTTCTTGCATAAGTTTGGTGAGAGCCTTTTATTTTCAAACAGAACAATTGGAGACACTGGGTATTTTAAGATGGCTTTGACAACAATAACGTATTATTAGGTAATATTGCAGCAAAGGCAAGCTAAAAATAGCATATATGACTAATCAATCCTTGTTGAATTTTATGCAAGGAATCAAACCAAGTATAATGAACCTAAAACTTATTCTACTCACAAATTGAATGACTGTAATTTCTCTTTAATGAAAAAGGAGAACTAGAGGCAGACATTTCTCTTAGCACCAATTGGTTTATGGGAGTTCATGTTTTCTATTTTATTTGTGATTTTGTGCAATTTATAATTGAACCTAGTTAGCAATTGTAAATGAACTACTTGATTATACATCTCCTTTCAATTCTGTCAGATCTAGATTCATCATGTATTTGCGTCACTGTTGTTAGTTGTACATATGTTAATAACGTTTATGACTTTGACTATTTAATTTTTGTATCAAAATATAATATTCTCCTTGGTCTATTATACGGTTTCTACTCAAGTGCAATGTAAAATTTGTAAGTATAGCCACCACAGCACTCTTTTGGTTAAAATTTGTTTGGAAATCTTTTCTTCATATTTTTACTTAAAAATTATTTTACTCTAACAAGTGTCTAATACAGATATCATGTAGTTAGATTGTGTTTTTAGAAAAATTGATTCTAAGTTCAGATGCTACTGAGTGGGGACAGCCATTGTGAACTCTAGACCTAAGAAGGAGGAAGAGTAGCCAGACACAGGTTGCAATGGTAGATGTGCTAGGCATGCAATTCCCTATTGCTCCAACTGACCTGCGTCATTCTAGCTTGACCATTCTTATCAGTCCCCTTGAAGTGACTTATCTGCAGGAGATAGTGTGCTCTTGCCCACCAGCCACCACCCTGGGGCTCCTAGCCTTCTTGTCCCATTCTTGCTCTTGCATTGGAGACCTGCCCCTTGGGCAGCAGATTAATCAGAGCTCTGAAAACCACATCCTTTCTGATCACAGTAGTAAGCCATGGAAGCACAATGAAGTTACTGTCTTTTTAGCCACTGTAGAATGAGGATTCAAGCTAGCTGCAAGGACACAGACTCCAGACAAGTATCAGACCCAACTGACAAGTTAAATTGGTTCTAACTTACAGTATAATACAGTTTTTATCCTGTAATATAACATATCACATCATAAGCATTTTCACAAATATCTTGTTTATAGTTCTTAGGACCTGATATTTGTACATACCTACAGTGTCTCAATAGTGTCAATAATGCCATTTATAGACATACAAAAAGTGTTTGAAACTTATATTCAAATACTTGTTTAACTATTTGATGTAAAACACTGTAACACAAAGAATTTTTAGGGATAGCTTATTTGTAGTTTTTATGGATGGGTTTTTATTCAAAACATGATTTCTTAGATTCAACAGACAGTGTTTCAAAAACGTTAAATCAAAGCACGGATGTGATTCTGTGATATAAAAAAGGCATCACAAAGCATTTTCAAAGATGCATTATTCCTAGTTTTTAGGACTGGCTATTTATATGTTTCTCTTAGGGTTCAATATGCTAGGAAATGGCATTTCTTACGTTCTACAAAAAAAGGTGTTTGAAATCTGTTTCATAAAAATGCTGGATAAATTCTCTTACATGTAATAGCACATAACAAGGTATTTGTAGTAGTAGTTTCTTTTTTTAAGGTCTGCATATTCATATTGTATTCTAAGGGTTCAATAGGTTCAGAAATATTACTTCTTAGATTGTATAAAAACAGTGTTTGAAACTTGTTGAATCAAAATACATAATTCATTCTGTGGTACAAAATGTCTTGTCACCAAGCATTTTTGCCTATAGCTTCTTTCTGGTTTTTTACAACTGAATTTTAAAATTTAAATTTTGTTAGAAGTACTTATTAGATACAGCAACGTCACTTTCCATATTCTACAAAGCAGTGTCGAAACCATTTATTTTCTTCTTATCAAAATGCAGGTTTAGTTCTGTGGGATCATACAGCATAACAAAAAATTATTGAGAGATAACTTATTTCCAGCTTTCAGGCATTTAATTTATATATTCTTATAAAGACTCAATAGTTTCAAAAACTTCACTTTTTTGATTTGACAAAAAGTGTGTTTTAAACTTGTCAAAATTAAAAAAAAAGTTTATGTTATCTGAAATAAAACAACATATCACAAAGTGTTTTCACAGAGAGCTTGCTTCTATTCTTTAAAATTGGATACTTCAGTGTTTCTATAAAGGTTTAATGAGATCAGAAATGTCACTTCATAGATCCTACAAAAAGATTATTGGAAACATATTTAATCAAAACACCAGTTTCATTCGTGCGATATATCATAGCACATTACAAAGTATTTTAACAGATAGAGAGCTAGTTTCTAGTTATTGGTTTTGCAAAGATACAGGTTTCTAAGAGGGTTTAATCAGTTAAGAAACATCACGTGTTAGTTTCTACAAGAAAAAAAGATGTTGGGAACTTTTGCATTACATAACAAGTTATATTCCATAAAACAACATACCTAAAAGTGTTTTCACATATAGATTGTTTCTAGTTTTTAGGAGTAAATATTTTAAAAGTTCTTACAAGAGCTCAATAAGCTTGGAAATGTCATTTCCTAGATTCTACAAATAAAATGTTTGAAACCTGCTTTATAAAAATGCATATTTGATTTTTTGATATGAAACAGAATATCACTAAGTGGCTCTTACACATTTCTTGGATGTAGATTTTGAAGCTGAATGCTTACATATTTTTTATCAGAGGTTGAAAAATTGTAACTGTTAAATTCAAAGACTATCTTGGTCTTTTTGAAACAAAACGCAAGTTGCATTCTTTAATATAAAATAACACATCACAATGCATTCTGACTGATATCTTCTTTCTCATTTTTGGCTGGATGTTTTCATGTTCTTATAAGGGTTCAATAATATGGAAACATTACTTCCTAGGAACTTTGCAAATAGTGGTTAAAAGTTGTTTAATCAAAAAAAAGGCTCTATTCTGAGATATCAAACAGCACATTATAAAAGGTTTTCACAGGATGGCTTGGTTCTCGTATGTAGAACTGAATGTCCATATATGCTTAGGTGGCCTCAAAAAGCTCAGAAATGTAACTTTTTAGATCCTATGAAAAAGACTGTCTGGATGGCTGTTTTACAGAAACACAAGTTTAATTATGTGACATAAAACAGCACACCACAAATAATTTTTATATGTAGCTTGATTCTTGTCTTTAGGGCTGAATATTCTCAACAGGTTCAGAGACATTACATCTTAGGTACTACAAAAGAGTGTTTTAAGCTCTTTTAATCAAAACATAGATTTCATTCTTTGATGTAAAACTTCACAAACTGTTGTCACTGGAAACTTGTTTCTTGATTTTAGGACTAGATGTTTGCATTTCATTCTTAGAGCTCAGTAGGCTTTAAAAAATGTAACTTCTCAAAGTCTACAGAAAGAGCATAGGAAATTTGTTGAATCAAAACAAATAATTAACTCTTTAAGGTAAATAGCACATTATAAAGTATTGCCACAGATACATTGTTTCTAATTTATGGAGCTAAATATTTATTTGTTGCATAAGGTCTCAATATGCTTGGAAATGTCACATCTTAGATTCTACAAAAAGGGTGTTTAAACCATTTCTATCCAAATACAGGTTTAACTGGGTGATATAAAAGTGTGTACCAAAAGTGCTGTTATGTGCAGCATGCCTTTAGCTTTTAAAACTGGATATTTTTATTGTCTTAAAAGGGCTACGTGTTTGGAAACTTTATCTTTTGATTCTACAGTAAGAGTGCTTTAAAGTTGTTGAAATAAGACAGCACATTACGTTGAGTTAGGGACAGATTTGTAAGTGTGTTTTTTTGTTTTGTTTTGTTTCGTTTTGTTTTGTTTTGTTTGTGTGTGTGTGTGTTGTTTTGTTTTCTTTTGTTTGCTTTCTGAATATTTTTATGTTTATTAGGGATTAATAGGCTCATAATGATACTTTGTAGATTCTACAAAAAGAGTCTATAAACATCTGTCATCAAAACATAGGTACAGTTCATGATGTAAAACAACATATCACAAAGTATTTTTACAGATACCATATTTCTATTTTGCAGGCTGAATAAATTGTATGTTTTCATAAGTCCTCAATAGGCTTGGTAATCTTCCTTCTTAGAGTCTCCAAAACTTTTTCATATAAATTATTTTCTATTACCTGATGTAAAACAGTGCATAAGAGAGCATTTTCAAGTAAGTTGTATTTAGTTTTTAATACTAAAATATTAAATATTTTTATATTAGGGTTGAACATGAGAATGTTCCTAAAGAGCACAATAAGCTTGGAAATGTCACTTTAGAGATTCTACAAAATAAGTATTTGGAACCTGTTTCATAAAAACACAGGTTGTCTTTCATTGTATAAAGCAGCATATCACAAAGAATTTCCACTAATAGCCTGTTTCTAGGTTTGGGGGTGAATATATATATTTTTTTTAATCAAGCATCAATAGGCTTACAAAGGTCCCTTCTAGATTCTGTGATATTTTGCTAAAAGGACAAAAGCTTAAAGCATTTCCTTTAAAAACCAGCACAAGACAAGAACAGCTTTTCTCAGATCTGAAATTCCACATAACATTGTGGGTTATTGTGGGTTATTCTAAAGGAAAAGAAATAAAGACTATTCAAACAGGAAAAGAAATATTCAAGTAGTCTCTGTTTTCAGATAACATGATACTATTTAGAAAACTATATTATTATGACCTAAAAGTATTTTTAAGCTTATAAGCAATGTCAACAAAGTCTCAGGATACAAAATTCATGTGCAAACATTACAAGCATTTCTATATACTAACAATATGCAAACAGACAAATTATAAGTGAAATCCCTTTTACTGTTGCTACAAGATAAGAAAATGAGAATAGAGCTAATGAAAGTTATGACAGATCTCTTGAAGGACAACTACAACCCACTATTCAGGGAAATAAGAAAGGACAAAAACAAACGGAAAATCAGAAAATCTTCATAGATACGAGTAATCAACATTGTGAAAATGGCCATACAGCCCAAAGTAATATATAGATTCAATACTATTCATATTAAACTATTATTCATATTCTTCAAGAATTAGGATAATCTACTCTGATGTTGTATAAAACCAAGAAAAGCCTCTGTAAAGCCAAGCCAATTCTAAGCAAAAAGAACAAAGGCAGAGGCATCACACTACTACCTAATTTCAAACTATACTGCAATGCTACAATAACAGAAAACAAAAACAAAACAAAACAAAACAAAACAAAACAAAATGGTACTGAAACCAAATCAGACAGACATATAGACCAATGAAACAGAACTGAGAACTCAGATATAATACCACACATCTACAACCATCTGATCTTTGACAAAACTGTCATGAACAAGCAATGGGGAAGAAATTATTTACTTGATGAATGGTTCTCGAAAAACTGGCTAGCAGAAAACTGAAACTGGAAACTTTTCTTACACCTTACACAAAAATTAACTCAAGATGAATTAAACTCTTAAATGTAAAATCAAAATCCATAGAAACTCTAAAAGAAAACCTGGCAATAGTATTCAGGACACAGGCATTAGAAAATACTTTGTGATGAAAATGCCAAAAGCAGATCAGGATTTTATCTGTAACCTCAGCACTCAGGGCGGCTAACACAGGGAGATCACTTGTGGTCACAAGTTCAAGAGCAATCTAGCCAACATGGTAAAACCCCATCTCAATTAAAAATTCAAAAATTATCTGAGTGTCCTAATGGACCTAAAACCCTAGCTACTCAGGAGGCTGCACAAAGGGAATCACCAGAACCTGGGAGGTGAATTTTGCATTGGCACATTATCTAACCAGCTTGAGAAACAAGAGCAAAACTCTTTCCCCAACCCTCCACAAGAAAATGAAAAAAGAAAAAAAAAAATGCAAAACGTAATTGCAACAAAACAAAAATTGACAAATGAGATCTAAATAAACTGAAAGGCTTCTGTGCAGAAAGAAAAATCCACCTATTATCTCAGTGAATAGGTAAGCTTCAGAATGATGCAATCTACCCATCGAACAGAAGTCTAATGTCAAGAATTAACAAGAAACTTAAAGGTTTTTCAAGAAAACTTTCAAAATATAGTGAAACAATATAAAAAGTGACCTCCTAAAAGAAAATAATTATATGGTCAAAAATATGGAGAAAAGCTAAACATATTTGATTATTAGGAACGTACAAATTGAAAATGCAGTGAGATTCCATCTCATGTCAGTCAGAAGAGTAATTATTAAAAAGACTAAAAACAGTATATGCTGGTGAAGCTGTGGAGAAATAGAAAGGCTTTTACACTGTTGATGAAAATTTAAATTCCTTTAAATTTTTGTGAAAGACAGTGCAGTGATTCCTTAGGGATATAGAACCAGAAATATTATTTGACCCAGTAATCCCTTTACTTGGAGTATGGCCAACGGAATATAAATAATTCTAATGTAAAAATGCAGGCATACATATGTTTATTGCTGAACCATTTACAAAAGCAACGTGAAACCAATCATAATCCCCATAGGTGATAGACAGCATAAAAATGTAGTTTATATGCACTCTAAAACACTATGCAGCCATAAAAAGCAATGATATCATGTATTTTAAGGATACACAGATAAAGCTGGATGTCATTATTCTCAGCCCATTTACACAGAAACAGGAAACGAAGCATTGCTTATTCTCACTAGTAAGTAGAAGTTGAACAATAAGAACACAGAGACACAGGGAAAGAAATAACACACACTATGGCCTGTCAGGGGTTAGAGAGAAAAAAGAAGATTATTAGAAAAAATACGTAAGGCACCAGGGTCTTAGAGCGTAGATGATGAATTGATAGATGCAGCAAACCACCATGGCACATGTATTCCACTGTAACAAATCTGCACATCGCACATATATCCAATAACAAAAATTAAATTAAACTAAAATAATTTGTTGCTGCCACTGCGTAAGTTTTCAGAAACAAAGTTTTAATTTTTTTGTTTTAATTTATTTTAGTAAGTATTGTAGTTGTTTTGAATTGTTAAATATGCCTCAGAATTATTAAAATAAAATAAGGCATATTATAAAAATTAAACAGCACATCAAAACACATTTTCCAGTTATTGCAAATTTGGGGTGCTGGATATTTCTATGTTACTATAAGAGCTCAATAGGGTGAGAAATGTCATTTTTTATATTCTACAAGAAGAGTATTTGGAATCTGTTTCATTAAAATCCAGGCTCAATTACTTAATATAAAACAGCACATCACAGTGTTTTTACAGATAGCTTGTTCCTACATTTTAGGGCAAAATATTTGTATATATTTATAAGGGCTCAAGAGACTTAGAAAAACATTTTTTCTCAGTTTCTAGGGAAAAAAAAAAAAAAAAAGAGGTATTCCAAAGATGCTGAATCAAAACACAGGTTCTATTTTGTAATAGAAAACAACACATCACAAAAGTGTTTTTACAGATACCTTTGTTCTTGTATTTTGTACTGGATATTTTTATGTTCCTATGTGGGACCATAAGTTGGAATGTCCTTCTCCAATTCTCCAAAAAGAGTGTTCTAAATTTCATGAATCAAAACAAATATTTTATTCAGTGATGTAAAAAAGCATATCAGAAATAATAGTTTTTGCTAGTCACTCAGGGTAACAGCAAAAGATTAGAGAAAATATTTAGAAAAAGTCATAGATTATTAACATCAAACCTCTTGGAAGGCCAAAAGGTTTTACTGGGGCAGGCCAAAGGTGGCCAACCAGTTTATTATGTTAAGTTAGGGAGAAATAGAAACAATAATAGACCTTACCCTATACTCATTTGTCTTCACTCTGTTTACTCATGTTAATTTTGTGTTGGGTGGTATCTCTGAGGAAGACCAAAGAGGAATTATCTACTAATAGCATTTACCCAGTGCTCTGGAACCTAAAGCCTTTATCTGTCCTAAAACTATTCTTTAAACCATGTTAATTATCCACAAGTGTGTTGACTTATAACATCTGTCGTAAAATCTTGAGAGAAAACATGTGTGATGGACAGAGGGTCTTGATGAATTTGTTGCATTTTTCCTCTAAGAGCAACCAACAGCTGTAGTAGTGTGAGAGTGGATTCCTTGATCCATTGTTGAGTCGGAGTCGGCAGGTCAGACTTCTGCAGGTGGTGACCAGTGTCTCAGGTCATGGATCAATGGCATAAGTGATGTCTCATGTGAGGAAACTTGAGGTAATATCCCTAACAGGAGGTGCTCAAACATGGAGCAAACTAATGTGATAATTACTGCAAAGAAGAAGAAGCAGTGGACCTCCCAAGGCAAGAAAGTGAAAAGGACCACATGGTCAGGTCAGGCCAAGAAGTAAGCCATTGGTGCCTACTGAGGATTTTCAACCTTGACAAGACATTTTTTTCAGGCTAGGATTTATCATGAGACATCAGTTATCAGCTCAGCAGATAAAAGTACAGAACATCTCAAGCTGCTGTTTTCCTCAGCCCAAGGTTATTGGTAAAGAGAATGCTGGACATACAGCTCTGGAAACAAGTGGGGAGGAATCATGCATAGAGGCATCTAACAAATAAAAAAAGGGACAAAGGAAACACTAATGCTATAGAAATGTCTTTTAAGGAGGGAGCATTATGGAAAGAACTCTTAGCCTTCTCAGTGATTGATAATCAGCAGGGCAATCAGGTATATAGATTTATAAAAAAGATAAGAAAGACATTTCAGATCAAAATGCATGGCCACAAGAAATGAAATAAAAGGGAGAAGAGGCTCCGCAACAGGGAAACTTCACCCATGCCAGCAGCGTCGGCTGTGCAGGAGGAGAAAACAGAGGATGTGAAAGGTGTCACACGCAGCCAAGTTCGTGGGGGAAAAGGAAAAAAGAAAACGAAAGGGAGAGAGCTCCTGGTGTTCAAGCCAACAGGCTCAACCCAAGGCCAAAAACTGTGGCTGGACAGTGAGAACAAGCAGCACAAGTGGAAAACAGGTGGCAGCACACTTTGCTGCTGCACTGCTCTCTTCAGGTATTTCAAAGTAAAATTTCATGGGTCCTTTATATACAAGGAATATTTCAAATTGTAATTTTATGCTAAGATTTAAGTAAATTTAAGAATTTGTATGATATTTTCTATATTAGCCACTGGTGTTGCAAACCTACTCTTAATGTGGCTCTTTTAAAATCTAACAGTAAAAGAGTGTATTTTTCTTATGAAAATTCCTCTAAAGTCAGAGAGGTTACATCTAGTTCATGAATTAGAAAGGAGCAATTAAAAGCCAGACATATACATTTGCTCATCAGTAGAAAAAGAATTCAGCAACTAACTGATAATTTGCAAAACATGTTTCATATCTTAAAAGGCGGCATGACTAGCACAAGCCTTAATTACCCTTCATTTAATAAATTTAAATGTTAAATTTCAATCAGCTATAAAAGAACATTCACAAATTGAAGAGCAATTAAAAGCTAAGCACGTTAAACTACACATTATTCTTTAAATAAGAACTTTAAGCCAAATTACATAATATTTGCTGAAATAAGAAATAAAAATTTTGTGCCCATTTTCAGAAATAAATAAACAAAATTGTATGTGACCGTGGTAAAAGCATACGCGTAAAATACTGATTTGAGACAGACTTTGCTCAGCACGTGACTCACTGTTTTCAGAACAGCCTGTTATTTTAAAGCCCCAAAATTTGGTTGGCCTGAAAACTCAATGGCAAGATGTAGAGTTATTCAGTCTGTGACTTTAAGCACGTGGTTAAGGTATATTCTTTGAGTCTCTGTTTCCGGGGATGCTTTCAGATTTCCTTTTAAACTTCATGTTACCAATTTTAGCTTGTGATTGTAATAATTAATGCAAAACAATTACTAAGTAAAAATCCTGATGTTATCAAGATTCCTTTAATGAAATGAGCAATGAAAGGCCTTGTTACGTGTCTCATGCCTAATGCTTTAACACTGATTACTGTTGAATCAGGCAAACAAAGAAAAGCTCCAGTCTGGAAAAGATGATGTAATTCACTACTGGCAGTCAGAGTGCTGAGATTGGAGCTGTAAATCTAGCATTTACAGCTTGTTCTCCTCAGCCCACACACATAGCAAATAAATTGTCTTACTCAGTTTACTTACTACAAAATCTTGAAGCAGCTTCAATCAAATCTAATCTTAAGCCCACAGCTCACTGCCTAGCCCGTTCGCTTATGGCAATAGACAAGCAGATTTATAAGTGATGATATCACTGCTTAACCAAGACATCCAGAAACAGAAAGATTAGAGGGAGAAGTAGAAAGAAAGAATCAGGGAGAAAGAAAGACAGACAGACATAGAGAGAGAAAGAGAGAGACACACACACACACACACACAGAGAGAGAGAGAGAGAGAGAGAGAGAAAGAAAGAGAGAGAGAGTTAAGGAAGGCAAAAAGAGAAAGACTAAAGGAGATAGAGATTAGAAAGAGATAAAGGGGAAGTGAAAAAAGAAATATTAAAAAAGATATAGATAGGTGAATGTACCATTAGGAAGGAAGGTTGTAAAACAGAGTTAAATTATGTCTAAATTCATCAATGAAAATTGTAAAAACATGTTATAGAAGAGAATTTGTGCAAGTAGATTGTATAAATTTTGTTTTAAAGTATTAAGCAAGTTTTAAACATTAATTTAAAAAAAAATCTGTGTTAAAACATATTGGTTAAGTTTAAATCATATCATTTAGTGTTTCTGTAAACGGACAACAAGTTTTTATCAAAACACTAACCTGTTCTCTTACAGAGATTATAAAAAGTCTCTTAGCACAGGCATCACCACTAAAATTTCCAGTACTTTTACACCAGCCAGGAGGATGCATCTTCATCAAAAGATGGCAAAAAGAAAAAATAAGAGCCAGCCTATGACACAAGCCCCAGATGCCACCTGGACAATGCTAAAGAGAACAATGTAAAAGGCTAAGTGAATCCTCCTCCTTAGAATTTTTTTTATTTTTCATTCTTTTACTTTTCCTGAAAATTGTACCTGCTACACTCTATCAAGTGTATCATCTAATCTACTTTTTCTGCCCTAATTAGACTAACACATCTTTCACAGCTTCAAACAGTCTCATCCATAGTCCTGGTGGCAACTGCCAGCATTTCAAAGTCACTACAAACAGGTGCTTTTGTAGATTATCTGGCCAAAAATGATGGAAAGATGTGTAAGTCATCTCTCCTGGTTAGACCCCATTCC
The DNA here is from genome assembly GCF_048565385.1 of Saimiri boliviensis. Lineage (NCBI taxonomy): Eukaryota > Metazoa > Chordata > Mammalia > Primates > Cebidae > Saimiri > Saimiri boliviensis. Next base: position 13,599,528 of record NC_133471.1, on the reverse strand, counting down.
TGTAAGTCACTGTTTAACTGGAAACCACTCAGTGATTGTACTCATAATTGTCTTGTATTATTTATGAATCCTAGAATGCAAAGTTGGATTACAAGCAAGGAATTCCTCCCCTGACAAACACATGACTGAACCCTTCAGTGACCAGCAGACGACAGAGCCTATTTTTCATAAAAAGAAAAAGAAAAAGGGGGAAATGTTGTTACTTGCTTGGGGTAGCACCAAATATTACGGAAATTATTTAGAAAAAGTTGTAGATTATAACTTCAAACTTTTTGGAAGGTAAAAAGCTTTTATTGACTGGAAGACGAAAGGTGGCCAGTTGGTCCATTTATGTTAAGCTAGGAGGAGAGAGAGACAATTAAAGGCCTTACCACACACACTTTTGTCTTTACTCTGTTTACTCATATTATCTTTGTGCTGGGTAGTCTCTCAGGGGGAGATCAAAGGAGAATACTGGTTAATAGCATTAACTCTTAGCCCTGGGGCCTAAAGCTTTTATTCATCCTGAAATGATTCCCTTTGCTATGACAACTTTCCACAAGTATGTTAACTGAGAACAGCTGTTGTAGAATCTTAAGGGAATAAATGTCTGATGGACAGAGGGTCTTGGTTGATTTGTTGCATTTTGCCCTCTGAAAGCAGCCACGAGACATCCCTAGCCTACTTGAATCACTGTAATCGTGTGAGAGTGTGTTCATTCATCCACTGGTGAGTGAGTGAAGGTCTGAAGGACACATAACCACAGGTGGTGAGTGACGTCTCACATATTCATAGATAGTTTGTTTCTAATTTTTAGGGACCCTGGACACTTATATTTTCCTACAGGGCACAATTGGGTCAGAAATGTCACCTCTTTGATTCTTCAAAATGAACGTTTAAATAATATTTTATAAAAATAAAGGTTAAATTCTGTGGTGTAAAATGGTACTTCAAAGTATTCTCACTGACAGATTATTTCTATTTTTTTTTAAAATGGATGTGAATATGGTTCTATAAGAGCTCAATAAGTTTTGTAATGTCACTTTTTAATACTACAAAAAGTGTATTTAAGTGTTTCTGAATCAAAATACAAGTTTGACTCTGTGATATAGAATGGCACATCACAAAGCATTTTCACTGATAGCTTATTTCTACATCTTAGGATTAGATACTCATATGTTCCTATGTTGGTTCTACAGGTTCAAAAATATAACTTCGTAGATTCAAAAATAAAAGTATTTCAAAAATGATGAATTAAAACACAGGTTCCCTATGTTATATAAAACAGCACATCACAAAGCATGTTCACAGATGGATTGTCTTTAGTTTTTAGAACTGGAAATTTAAATTTTTCTGTAAGTTCTAAATAAGCTCAAAAATATTGCTTCTTAGATTGCACAAAAAGAGTTTTCAAAGAATTGCACCATAATTCAGGTTTAATTATTTGATATGAAAAGCACATTATAAAGCATTTTGATAGCTAGATATTTCCAGTTGTTATGACTGGACATTTGTTTTCCAGAGTTCCATAGTTTCAGGGATGTAAATTCTTATATTCTACAAAATGAGTGTTTTAAAGTTGTAGAAACAAAACACAGATTTAATTGTGTGATATAAGCCTACACATTCCAAGGTGTTTTTATACATATCTTGTTTCTTGCTTTTAGGGCTAGATATTTGTATGTTTCTATAAAAGCTCAACAGCTTTGGAAAAATACCTTTATTGATTCTCCAAAAAGCATTGTTTGAACCTGTGAAATCAGAATACATTTTAAATACTATGATATTAATCAGGACATCACACTATGTTTTAATATAAAGCTTGCTTCTAGTTTTTAGAACTGAAAGTAAGTATGTTTCTGTAAGGGATAAATAGGCTTAAAAATGTAGCTTCTGAGATTTTACAAAACGACTGTTTTGAACCTGTTTTATGTAAATGCAGGTTTAAATCTGTGAGGTAAAATAGCACATTAAAAAGTGTTTTTACAAGTAATGACTATATCAAATTTTTAGGGATGGATATTGGTATGTTTCTACAGAAGCTTAATAGGTGCTGAAACATTGCTTGTCAGGTTCTACGCAAAGAGTGTTTTTAACATATAGAATCTAAACAGAGCTTGCATTTTGTGAAATAGAAAGGGCATCACGATGCCTTTCCACAGACAGCTCTTCTCCATTTTATATGACTCAATATTCATATGTATCTATAAGTCCTCCACAGACTTGAAAATATCTCTTTTATGATTATAAAAAAAATGTGTGGAACCTGTTTAATCAAAATTCAGGCTAAGGTTTGTGACATATAACAGCACATAACAAAGCATTGTCACAGACAGCTTGTTTCTAAGTTTTGGGGACAAATATGTTTTCTTGTAAGGGCTTAATAGATTCAGAAACTTAATTTGTTATATTTTACAAGAATAGGTTTTAAACTTGCCGAATCAAAACACAGTTTCCATTCTGTGTTACATAACAGCACATTGCAAAGCATTTTCAGAAACAGCTTGTTTCAAGTTTTTAGGGCCAGATATTCACCTGTTCTTATCAAAGATACTAGGTTAAAACATTACTTCTTAGAGTCTACAGATTAGTCATTAAACCTTTTTCAATCAGAACACAGAATCTATTCTGAGGTATAAAGTAGCATATTACACATTATTTTCACAGACAGATTGTTTTTCACTTTGGGGGCTGGATATTGATAACTTTAAATAAAGGCTCAATAGCCCTAAAATACTCACATCTTAGATGATACAAAAAGATTGTTTGGAACGCTTTCAAAATGCTTGTTTATCTGTTTTAAAAAGAGGTGCATCAGATATATTTTCACAGATAGCCTGTTTATGGTTTTTAAGGCTGGAGGTATGTAGTTTCTAACAAAGGCTTGGAATTGTTAAATAATTTTTAACAAATACATATAAAGTAATTATAATTACTTAAGTATCACAACTCATAACTTACTTTAGAAAAAAAAAAAAAAAAAAACTCCTCGGTTTTCACCATTGTTATACATTTTTCAGGAGTTTGGAAGCCCAATATAACTAATCAAAGATGCCCACTGGACAATCTGTTATCCAATATTTTTCTTGAATTGTAGAGGTGATTGAACATTAATTATATTTAACAACTTCTAAGAAAACTGATTTTTTTTTTCATTCCAGCTATGTTTCTTGAAATCTTTGTTTACTTTGGCTTGGATATTGATATATCTTTTCAACTTTTATGTCATATAAAAATTTCAATATTTGTATTATAAAAAATTATACATTATAATGTGAATCCATAATGTGTTCTAATTAACATGTGTGTATTTATATTATGTATGCTTTCCAACTGTAGTGAAGATTACTAGTTTACAAATGCCACTGACTGAGTAATTTTTTTGTTACCCTAGAATTGAAGGCTGCCTAGGTTTTCATTTGATTATATTACTGTTCAATCAATATATTAAAAAGTAATAAAAAAACTGAAAGGAAAAAGTACTATATGATTTAGTTAATCATAGAATACCTGAAATGACTTATAGTAGTAACACTTAACCAAACTTGAATGAAGTAAACTTTTCAAAAACTTCTGAATTTCCTCTGATTTCTGAGAAATATACATTGTGAAGAAATATACTCAAAATGTATTAGTCATATGTATGCATTTCTTCACAATTTTTTGAAGAGATGATTGAACACTGCTAGTTTCTCGAACATGTCTTTCACTGTAGAATTTAGCATCATTGGAAGCTTTTCTAGCCTCTCCCCACCTGATGAAAGTACAACCTTTCCAATCCCACTTCCAGTTGTGAGCTAGGCTTAGAGTAAAATGTAAAGTGAAGTCTATCTATCTATCTATTTATCTATCTATCTATCTATCTATCTATCTATCTATATATATATATATATATAGATATATATATATATATAACTTTACACAATTACACAGACTGTCAATTACTTTTATAAGCTCATGATCTATACTTTTCTTTTTCTTACTCTGCTCTAGTGACAGTACCCTTGCTGTTATTTTAACAAAATTAAGCAGGTGTATGCCAGGGACATTTATACTTCTAATTTGGCTTCATACTCACATGATTGTGCTTTTAGTATTTCCGTTAGATATTTACTTGAAAGTAAACTTGTTAGTAATGTATTATGTAATTTTATATAAAAAACCAAACTGTACAGTATAATAAATAATTCTGCCTTATGTATTTCCTGCAAAATTAATAATCTAACTGGAAAACATAGCAAACAAACAACTGTCTGCTATAACAACTCACATGAATTCTCACACTCATTAACCAAAATAGCTTCTTTACAATCTGTTTAATTATTCTTTTAACTATAAATAAACTCTAACATTTAAAAAATTGAGTGCTTCTTAAGTAACAATAAATGCAAAACTGCAGGGCAGGCAGCGCCAAACCTTCAGAAGAAATACTTTACCAACTAAAAACTGTCTTAAACGGGACTCTAAAAAACAATAGTTTGTGACAACCATACAAACACTGAATCAAGCAAGGCAATTTGAAAATCATGGAAAAGCCTGTGGTGTCATATAACCCCTAGGCACAGCTGAAGTTTCCAAAGTGGCAATCAACCTTCCCAATGTGAAGCCCCAACCTCTAAGACTTTATGCGCAATACTGATTGTGTTTGTTCTAGAAAGTGTTAAAGAAGTCTGTTAAAACAGATTCTGTTCTAGAAACTGAATATTCCTGTGTTAAACCCAGCCAAAACACTGGCAGAATTCAAGCTAAGCCTTCAATAACCAAGAACATACTTTGAAGAAATAAAGCTTAACTTCCAGTTCGTACAGTGTGACATCCCAAATAAAGTTTTCTACAAAACAAAACAAAAACAACAACAAAACCACAAAAAGTATAGTAAATATGAATTAAAATCAGAAACTAAAAATGTGCCACACTTTTTAGACAAAGATTTTAAGAAAACATTTGCAAGTATGTCCAAAATAAAAATAAAAGCACAACATGAAATTTTCAGAGACACAAATTATAAAAGAAAAATATAATAAATATAGAAATAAAAAGTGCAATCATGGAAATAAAAGATTCAGTAAGGAAGGTTAACAGAAAACTGAAGGAGATAAAGGTTCAGTCAATCTAAAAAAGTAATCCAGTATAAGAACATTAAACGAAACAGATTAAAGATGTGCAAAAAGGCTAAGTTTAAGCTAATCAATATATGCAATATTGGTGTCACGTATGTTCAGAAAATACAAAAGGCAGAAAAGATATCTGATAATATTCATGACGGAAACTTTTCCAAACTGTATATAATGTGAAAATCTACACGTTTTAGAAGGCCAAAAATCTTCAAACATAAAAAGTCAAAGACAGTGAAACACATGAGCAGAAAATCAAATCCGTCTTTTTCTTACAAAAAGCAAACACTGCATCTTCTCACTCATCAGTGGGTGTTGAAAAATGAGAACATATAGACACAGGGAGAAAAACATAACGCACTGGGGCCTATTGGGGGTAGGGGGTAGTGGGTAGTGGGTAGTGGGTAGGGGAGGCATAGCAGCAGTGGGGGTATTGGGGAGGAATAGCTTTAGGCGAAATACCTTAATGTAGATGATGGGGTGATGGATGCAGCAAATCACCGTGGCACATGTGTACCTATGTAACAAACCTGCACATTTTTCACATGTATCTCAAAATGTAAAGTATACTTTTAAAAATAATGACAAATTAAATAAATAAATTCAAGTGTTATAACTTTAGAATGTTAAATTTTGTTACTATGACAATGACAAAATATATTAACAGGCCACTAGAAAATTGTTTGCGCTATAAGTAAACATGGAAGCCATGAATTCAGTAGCTTTTATTTTTGAATAGAGGCACCATGGGTCCAAGCCTCCCACCAGGTATTAAGCATGGAGGGCCAAAGGCACATATTGTGGATGTTTTTTCACACAACCTCTATGCCACCAGTGCATACAAATGGGGAGAAGCTTATTTGTGCTCAGTGGTCAGTAGAGCAGTGGATGCAGTGTCATGGATTGGTTAACAGCCAATGGAACAACAAACATGGAAACATATGTTTCAACCATGAGATGTGAAAAACTGAAAGGTTATGGATGATGGAAGACATCTGCCTTTTGACGAGAGGGTGTGTCTCAGCATGAGGCTGATAGAAAATGGCAGCAGATTCAGAGATACCATGTTGAGGAAGAAAGATGGCTTCACTCAGCTCTTGCTGCCAACTGGATCAACAGATAATAACCCATTGAATAGAGAGGTAATGAATGAAATACAGAGCGCTCTGGATAGTAAGCTTGTGCTGCTCATCGCGGTTGGCAGTGTCTTTTGCTGTGGTCTTAATTTTGAAAACTTTGTGAAGTATTTAAAACATGATTGAAGAAAATGAAGTGCTAAAGTAGTGGACACCAAGAAAACTTTGTGAATACTTTCACTGAGTTTCATAAACCTATTTTTGTATTGATCAATGGACCAGCCATTGGACTAGGTGCATCTATACTGTCTCTCTGTGATACGGTTTGGGATAAAGAAAATGCCACTTGCTTTCAAACCCCTTACACAAGATTTGGAGAGAGTCCAGATGGATGTTCCACCACTGGTTTTCCAAGATGATGAGTGGAGCATCTGCCAGTTAAGTATTGATCAATGGGCAGAAGATGATGATGCAAGAACCATGTGCCAACAGCCTGGCCTCTCAGGTGTTTTGGCATGAAGCATTCCCATAGAAAGTTATGATTAGCATTATGATGTTTGCACCATGCAATACGGTTGTGCTTGAAATGTATAAAGCTCTTGTCCACTATAACATGAAGACAAAATTGAAATAGGCCAGTGAGAGAGTGGGAAGTCCTGAGAAAAATCTGGGGCTTAGTACAGGAAATAAAATCAATCTTAAAATATCTGCAAAATTAAATTGATGACTTTTGGTTCTCAGTCAGTCTGATCACGACACCAGACAAGGCTAAGCAGAATTCACCATTAGATACAAGATGCTGTCATTTGTTTTCATGGCCCAAGAAAAGTTCACCCATAACTCATGCTTGAGAGGAGTACTGAAAACATCCAGACTATTTATTATCAATATAATTTTAAGCACTGTAACGTTACAATAAATAGCTGGCTTGGTGGCTCATGCCTGGAGTTCCAGCACTGTGGGAAGCTAAGACAGCTGGATGGCCTGAAGTCAGAAGTTCTATACCAGCCTGGCCAACATAGTAAAACGCCATCTCTACTAAAAATTCAAAAAAATTAGCTGGGCATTGTTTGGGGCACTTGTAATCCCAGCTACTTGGGAGGTTGAGCAGGAGACTCCTTGAACCCAGGAAGCAGAAATTATAGTGAGTTAAAATTGTGCCATTGCACTCTAGTCTGGGCAAAAAGAACAAAACCCCATCACAAAAATAAACAAACAATAATTACAAAACTTTTTTGCTCAAATGTCATTATTTTATGCACAAATACAAATTTAAGTATAAACTGGTAAGCACTAAAATATTTGTAGCTCTAACTTCTAAAAATATATGGCTAATACAAAATAAAGATTATTATTATTATTATTTTTTTTTTTTAGTATTGAGTTACAGAAAATATTGAAATAACTCTTTTGTCTTGTAGAAAGGAGAGTCTTAAAGAGTATGAGAAAGCCTCCATTCTCCTCCCACAAATATACACACAGGACAACATGAGATGTTGCATGTGTTTTCATTAAGTCAACAATAGTTGAGACAGAAAATTCTGAATGAAGAAATTTATCTTTCAGGATAAATATTTCTAATAAAAAATTCACTGAGAATCAGTATCCCAGAGAAAACATGTGCTAAAGACTTATGCTGAGATGTCAATTGATTTTTCTTTCATTTTAAACTGTCTAGTTTTACTCAGTTAACTTATAGAAACCACTGTCTCTCAGGAATAAAGTTTTCTGTGCAGTATTTATGAATCATAAAATAATTTAGGTAGAAATATCTAAGTGACAATGTTTATAGCATGTAGCTTTTAGGTTAACTTGAAGTATGATTTATTTAATAAGTTATAATTTAGGACACACAATTAAATCCAGAAGCTCTTTTCTAAGAAAGCAAAAATAAAATATTTACCTAATATTTGGCATTTTAAATTGCTGGTTTCAGCCTTTATATGCGCAACATTTTCAAGAAAACTAGACATGTTCTGCAATCCAGTAGCTCTCTGAAGCCTGCATACGTGGGTTTTATAAGTAACTTTGTAAAACATAGGGATGATTTAATATTCCACTGGCTGTGGGTGATCTATGTCTCCTCTGTCACGGAATACTTAGGTGGTTACTTCATCAGTCATAAACCTCTATAATTAATGTTATTTTTTGCCCAGCTTGTGCTGAGGCTCTCTGGTCTCATTCCACCCGCTTCAGCCTTAAAGACAGGCTCAGCTTTCCCTATGATCCTGTAGCTAATTTTTCTATAGGTGAATCAGGCTCAGAGAAGAAAGAGGTGCAGGTGCGAGTGACTGTTGTGTTTGGCCACTGAGCATAGCAAGGCACACTGGTTGTGGCAGGATAAGAAGCCTTAGGTGCTGACAAGGGTGCCAGCTCTCTGAAACCCTGTGGCTGCATCAGATCTACCAAAAGGTTCTTCCACTCAAGACACTAGAAAATGCAGCAGCATCAACAAAATTAAACATGCCAGACTGCAGAGACCCAAAAGTGGTGTAAAGCCCTGGATTGGAAAGCTTTTAGATCTAAGCTTCCAGGAAGGCTGTAGCTTTTCTATTTTTCTCTTCTAGTCTTGTTGCTCACAATGTGGTGAAGAGGGTTTTTGGTTTTCAGCTATATTTGTTGTATTAGTCTGTTTTTATGCTGCTGATAAGGACATACTTGAGACTGGGAAGAGGAAGAGGTTTAATTAGACTTAAAATTTCACATGGTTAGGGATGTCTCAGAATCATGTAAGTTGGTAAAAGGCAATTTTTACATAGTGACATCAAGGGAAAATGAGATAAAAGCAAAGTGGGACCCCTTGATAAACCTGTCAGCTCTTGTGAGACTTATTCACTATGATGAGACTAGCATGTGAAAAAATATGTACAGCTGAGGGATCACAGAATTCACACAGTAAGTAGCACCAGCATTGTTCAGTCCCAGACATTTTTCTGGTGAGTAAGACCTAACAGGGAGCACATAATTTTACTCAAGGAGAGCTACACAAGCTGAGATAAAAAGAAGGAATAATACTTGTATTATGAAAATAATAATTCTGTCCACTGTTCTCTCCATTAAGCTGACAGATTAATATTAACAATAACTCGTTTGTCAAAAGTCACTTTGAAACAATGCTTTAAATTTTCACATTAACATGAGGTATTATACAGATCCTTACCTGCGACCTGTTAAATTCATATTTTAATAACATTTTACATGTAACAGTTTTCTAGGAAAGAGTCATACGTGATGGGATAACATAAAATTTTCATATGTGAAACACAGACTCAAATTTAATCATTATAAGTTTATTATTTATAAAAAATTGTGCTTGAAATAAATGTTTTCAATTACGTGTGGTCAAAATTTTATATAAAGAAAACATTGCAGTTATTTTTTATTTTAATTGATGATTTTAGTTTAAATCATGATTCTGACCCATAAGACAATAGCCTTCACAAAAATACATTTCCTTCCTCAGTAAAAAGCAATAACTACTTGACCAATATTCACAGTTTTACTGTGAATGAAGGTCAGTAAAATTCTGTGTTTACAATCACTTTGAAAACTGTATATCCCTCTCCACCTGTTTAAATTGAATGAAAATTAAGCATCAATCCATATGAGAGGCAGCTTAAATAAATTGCATGACATTTAACTGCAAATTATGTAGTTACAGAAAAAAAGTGTATTAAACAGACCTTTATGTACACACAGTTTACTAATATAAATCAAGGTTAATAATGCTGTATACTGTATATTGTGTATTCTCATTTGTGTAAAATTATTATATGTATATAAAAGTACATATGCAGAAATATTATCTGGAGCAGAAATATAAAATTGGTGGAAAGTTTACAAATTTAGTACGTATTATCTTTTACATTTAAAATACAATAGCTAAGTCAATTAACTTCAGCAAAACAAATTTTACAGGATAATCTCTCTCCATAAAATATACAGGACAAATACAGATCTAACTTTCTAAGAAGTGAGTTTAGTTAGAAACTCCTACTCTGTGATTAAAAATATTCTCACACAGAGAGAGACATGAACAAAGATAATTTTACATTTACTCATTAAAGATTTATACTGAATGCTATTGTTAATTGTATTTCTAATTATTGGTTTTCATTTGAAATACAATTTTTGTTATAATTTGTCATTTTTCTTCCACATCTCCCATCTGAATTTTAGTTTTTTGTAAAATCTGAACATAGCTGTCCAGTTTGTTGGACTCGAATGAGCATTTAGAACTTAATAAATCTACTCAAGCCCAAGCACAGTGGATCATCTGTAATCCTGGTACTTTGGGGCATTGAGGCAGGTGCATCACCTAAGGTCATGAGTTCAACATCAACCTGGCCAACACGATGAAACTCTGTCTCTACTAAAAATACCAAACTTCACCACGTGTGTTGATGGGTTCTTGTAACCCAGACTACCAGGAAAGCTGAGACAAGGGAATCACTTGAACGTGGCAGGCAGAGATTGCATTGAACTTAGACTACACTGATAAACTCCAGCCTGGGTAACAGAGTGAGACTCTGTCTTTAAAAAGAGACAGACAGACAGAGAGAGAAAAAGGAAGAGATTATTGGATATTCACAAGAAATTGATCCCTGTCTCATACTTACATCATGATTATCTTAAATATATTATAAATATAAATTTAGAAGCTAAACACAATAAAATAAAATCTTTAGAAAAATATGTAGATGTTTGTGACCTTAGATTAGGCAACGGTTTCTTTGATATGTAACAAAAACAAAAGTAACACCAGCTAAATTGAACTTCAACAAAACTAAACCTCTATTTCAAAGACATTATAAAAGAAGTTAAAAAATACAATGAGAGAAAAATATTGGCACATCATATCTAGAGCTAAGCATAAGAGAAGATAAGCTTTGAGAAAAATAAAAATCAAATCACAATGAGATACTAATTTATATTGAATAGAATGGACTGTTATCAGAAAGAAATAACAGATGTTGGTAAATACATGAAAAATTTGGACCCTCATCCAATTACTTGTTGGAACATAAAGGGAGATTGTTTCTTGAGAAAACAGTCTGGTGGTTGGGCCAGTCAGGCTCACATCTTTAATCCCAGCACTTTGGGGGGCCAAGGTGGGCGGTTCACAAGGTCAAGAGATCAAGACGATCTTGACCAACAAAAAATAAAATGAGATTTGAAAACATTTTTACAAAGACAGCAGAAGAATAAAATACTTAGGAGCAAATTCAACAAATGTACAAAAGTTATAATCTAAGAACTCTAAAATATTGCTGAAATAAATTTAAGAACACTGAAATCAATGAAAAGATATCTAATATTCATGGATTGGATAGTAACCCTCCACGTTTGACCTACAGCTTCAATTAGGGGGTCAATTAAGTCCCAGGTGACTTCTTTATAAAACCTTGTCTCTAATAAAAGTATACAAATTACTGGGATGCAGTGATGTGAGCAGGTAGTCCCAGCTATTGAGGAGGCTGAGGCAAAAGACTTGTTTGAATCCAGTAGGTGGAGGTTGCAGGGAGCCTAGATCATGCCATTGTAGTTCAGCTTAATGACAAAGTGAGACTCCTGAAAAGGAAGAAAGGAAGGAAGGAAAGAAGGAAGGAAGGAAGAAGGAAAGAGAAAGAAAGAAAGAAGAAAAAAAGAAAGAAAGGAAAGAAAGAAAAAGAAAGAAAGGAAGAAAGAAAAAGAAAAAGAAAGACAAAGGAAAGGACAAAGAAAGAAAGAAAGAAAGAAACAACGAAAGAAACAGAAAGAGAAATAAAAGAAAGAAAGAGAAAAAAGAAACAAAGAAAGAGAAATAAAAAAGAAAGAAAAAAAGAAATAAAGAAAGACAGGAAGAAAGAAAGAAGAAAGAGAAAGAAAGAGAAAATCGAGAAAGACAGAACTGTGGTAGATTCTCATAAGATAGGACGTACATTCACCACAGGTCTCGAAAATTAAGGTATATTTATGCCAATTTGTATATGAATGTCAGTAGAGCAGTATTATTAACCATATAAATGTTTTCATCAACTGATGTGGAGGTGGGCCAAGGTCGATAGTGATACCCTTGAATTGGATTCAAATCATATATTCACTTAACATATATTTGATAATTGATGCAAATCTATGTATTCTATAGTAAAACCACCTTGAATTCAAATTGTCTGTTAAACTTGAGTATGTGCGATAGTCATATATGATATGGGCTTTGGTAAGAGACTGTCTGGAGTTATAAATTTGGGACTCATAGTACTGTTCATAAATGCATTGTACAGGAAGAAATAACCAGGAGATTGAGATTAAATGCATCAGGAATAATTCAAGTAAGAGACAGACTAAGAAATAACTGTTATATTTACCAAGTGTGGTGGTCTTTTCTATGATTGCATAGTATTCCATGGTGTATATGTGTCACATTTTCTTTATCCAGTCTCACATTGATGGGGATTTGTGAACCGTGCTGCAATAAACCTACATGTGCATGCATCTTTATAATAGAATGATTCATAATCCATTGAATATATACCTAGTAATGGTATTGCTGTGTCAGTTAATATTTCTATTTCTGAATCTTTGAGGAATTGTCACACTGTCTTTCACAATGTCTGAATTAATTTATAATATAAAAGGGTTCCTGTTTCTCCAGATCCACTCCAAAATCTGTTGCCTCCTGATTTTTTAATGACCACCATTCTAACTGGTGTGGGATGGTATCTCAAGGTGGTTTGATTTGCATTTCTCTAATGACCAGTGATGAAGAGCATTTTTTTTTTTTTATATGTTTGTTGGCTACATAAATGTCTTCTTTTGAAAAGATCTATTCATATCCTTGCCAACTTTTTGATGGGGTTCTTTGTCTTTTCTTGTAAATGTTTTAAGTTCTTCATAGATTTTGGATATTAGCCCTTTGTCTTAAGGGTAGACTGCGATTTTTTTCCACAGCAATGACAACAAATTAAAAAAAGAAACTATGACAGTTAGCAAAATGTTAGTTGATGATGTTAAATAGAGTACTTTGAGTGGAATGTTTGGAATGAAAGTCTCACTGGTTAAGGGAAGTGGAAATTTCAAATGAGAGCATGTTATGAATAGTAAAAATAATTAGCGGTTGTTTAACATTTTAAATTTAGCAATTAGGGTGTTATGGATGACCTTGTGAGAAAGGACTGTTGTGGGATAAAAACCTAAAAAAGAATAAGAACTGATGGAAAGGAAAGAGCTAATAGAAATTCTCTGCGGAAATTAAAAGCAGAAAAAAAAGGTGTCATAAAAGACATTTTTTGGATCATAAAATACGGAGTTTTTTATACACGTGTGATAAGGATATAAGGACAGTGATGAGGACATTAAAATAAATAACATGAAAGGGAAAAATATTAACCATATAGATAGGTTGTACATATTTTAAAATGTAGTAATGATTTTGTGTTTGAACAAATAAGTACATATAAATAAAAGTATGATTTAGATCACAGTAACAAACAATAAAAGTTGAAGAATTTAATACTCTGTAGCATAAAATTTAACCAAAGAATTAGAGGAAAGAATAATTATGATAAATTCTGACAATAGAGACAATGCAAAGAGAGTTCAAGAAATGAACATCTTATCAAATTATAATAAAATAGATGACTTGCTTCTTCCCTCCTTTTTAATTTTAACTACTACTTTTACTTTTCTGATTGATATATTTTACCAAACACCAACATCTTCTATGAAAATATTCTTTTCTCCTTGAAATTTGCATTAGATTGTTACTCATTTTATGCATTTTCATTATATTAACAGCACTTTTAGTCAGAAAAAAAATGCTATCTAAACATACTGTTCAAATATTTACTTCATTCGAAAGTACTGTTGCCTTTTATTTTTCTTATTATTCATTTCGTTTTATATTGTTTTCACACATAATGAATAATTTATCTTCACAGAAGTAATTTTCTGGCAGTTTGTCTAGAGAAAATTAAAATTATCCTCTTTCCTCCACAAAACAGTGTTTCAATCTTGTATTACTTGGCAAAGTCTGAATTTTGTATCTATTTAAATTCAAACTTGACATGATTAATAACTACAGAGTTAAATAAAGTAAAACAAAAACAAAAACAAAAACAAAACAAAACAAAACAAAACAAAACACCGTAATTTAAATCCCAAATGACCAACATCTAAAAATAACTGGAAGTTAAAGGGCTCACTATTATGTATTCCCTTCCTGGTCTGGAACGTCACTTGAATAGTTTTTGTAGTGTCATCCTGGGAAGGCGTGCCTTAGATCTTGTGCTGCATTGTTTTAGTGGATGTCAGCCGCAGACATTGACTAAAAGACCCAAAAAGAAAACTTATGGGAAAGGAGCGTTTTGTACATAGCACTTGGAAATGGTACTATCATCCTGGTGTTAAGAGGTGGTTAATGCCTCAGAGAAGTTTGATCGTCTATTTCATTTAAACAATATTTTCTGAGGATATAATACCTGAAGTTAGAGGTTTTGGTTGAATATTTTCTAAATCAGACATAGATTTTTCTGTTGCAATTAGCGATCCATATTTATCTGTTAACATTTCCTAGGAACAGTGAATTATATGGAATATCATTCTTGTCATTTTGATTGTATACTGAATTCTGCTGGATTCACTGATAAGAAGAGTTTGAATTAGCAGAACCCTGAGAATGGGGACACCTTTAGAAGATACTGGTGAAGAAAGTAAAGGAGGAGTTTCATCTTTGGAAGAAGAAATCGTCCTTGACCAGATACCCTATATAAGCTTTTCTTTTAGCATTTTCTTCTCAACTTTTCTCTCTCATGGTGAGGCTGCCTTGCTTTGTATATGTTTGTTATTTATCAAAAAGGTGATGACATATTCTGGATGTCATTTACCATGAGCTTTATTATTATGAGGGCAATTTTTAATCAAATTATTCTTTTTATTTTCAGCAAAGACTTGAGGAGAAATAAAGTTGTGTGACTTTTTTGGCACATTCTTCTTTTAGGAACTATAGTGAGGTAAGTGACACAAATATTTCTCACTCACTGTTTTCAACAAGTACATTGAATGCAAATAGTAGGCTAACAAGATTAAGGATGTCATAATTATTGTTTCTTTAATGGCAATGCTTCCCTATTTCGTTTTGTATTGTTTTCACAATTTTGAAACTGTTGCTATGTGATTGTCATTGGTTGTAAGATAATTTTATAAAATGCAAAGGGAAGTAAATCAGTCATTTCTTCTGTTCTGTCTATGCACATATTGTATATCAGTCTTTTTTTTTTTTTTTTTTTTTTTTTTTACATTTTTCTCATTCAGCCTAATGAGCATTTTAAATCGTTATGGTGGATAAGTATGTACTCTAAATTAAGAAAGACGAGTAGCATAATAAGAAAGAAAGCCTTGAAAATAATCTCATAAACTTGGTTGACTGAAGGGATTTAACTTTTTAATGATAGATTCTCCAGACATCCTTGAATTTGTAGCTGTCACTTGAAATGTCAAAATGTAGCTACGCAATTTATTTCCACATCACTTTTGTTTGTTACTTCCCTGATTTGTGTTAATACTATAAATTTTGTAAGATCTAATTTGAAAGAGCTCTGTCTTTATAGTTAAAAAATACTAATGTGTACACAATTACATACACTTTACAGAATTTGGAGTCACTGGGAATAAGTGTTACCCTTTATTAAAAAAAATAAGACATAAAATTAGTTGGAAGTGGTGTTGTATGCCTGTAATACTAGCACTTTGGAGGTCAACATATGTGGAACATGAGTTCAAAAGTTTGAGACCAGCCTGGCCAAGATGGGGCAACCCCATCTCTACTACAACTACAAAAGTTAGTTGGGAATGATAGAAGGTGCCTTTAATGGTAACTCAGCTACTCAGAAGTCTGAGGCAGAGAATTTCTTGATCCCAGGAGGCAGAGAGTCTAGTGAGACAAAATTGTGCCACTACATTCTAGCCAGGGCAACAGAGTGACACTCTGTTTATATGTATACTCTGAATATATATATATATATTCTGTAAATGCAGAAAATGCAGAGTGGTTTACAAACACATTCAAAAATTTGAAACCTCAAAGTCTAATCTCCTATCCAAAGAATTAGTAACAACGAGAGCAATTAGTAACACTAGCAGAAAAAGCAGAAAAATAAACACTACTGCAGGGTCAAAGAAGTAATCCCAGTGACAGTTCATGGAGTGATTTTGTGCCATTCTCTGGACCTAATTTATCTTTAATTTACCGTATCTCCTGAAATAAAAGGACTTAGGCAGAAACAACAAAATATGAAGAAGGTATTAGCCACAAAACTCAATAAATAAAACCCCTGACAATATTAAAACTAGTAATCCGAGTGTTGAAAAAACATACCTAATTTTACTATTTAAAAGTGATAATCAATATTTCATAAAATTTTTGCAATACAGTGGGTGTGGCAACTCATGATTCTAATCCCAGCATTTTGGGAGGCTGAAGTAAGTGGATCACCTGAGGTCAGAATTTTGAGACCACCCTGGCTAACGTGGTGAAACCACTTTTCTACTACAAATACAAAATTAGCAGGTTATGATGGAATGGGCCTTTAATCTCAGGTACCTAGGAGGCTGAGGTAAAAGAAATACTTGAACCTAACATGCAGAGATTTCAGGGAGCTCAGATTACACCATTACACACCTGCCTGGATGAGAGAGTAAGACTCCATCAGCCCTGAATAAAAAATCTTGCAGTAAACAGCATTAGAATGAAAAGAAGAATAATTTACAAAAATCTGCTTGTAAGTGGAAGATACTAGATTATCCATTTCCTTAAAAAATATTCAAATAAATGTGAGTTCTAAGTTATAAAGTATTTGTTCAAAATATCTCCAACATAAACTTTACCGTTTTCTTTCCATTCTCCACTCCCCCACCACTTTTGATAACTATTTCTTCTTTTACTATCTTTTCATATCCTACTTTCTTCCATCATAGTGATATGTTATTCTAAATAAAACATCTTTATGAATGGTTCAATGTATTGAAAAGAATAGCAAATTCTCCCTGGCTTGAAACAGGATATTTGCAACATATTTGTTGTGAATGTATATATAAAATTTAAACTTATTTACTCTATTATCAAAAGAGGTTCTCTAAAGGAAACTATGTTCTTCTAAGCAGAATAAAAATTTCCAAATTATGGTATATGTGTCTTTTCTTTTTCCCATGTGACATGGAGATATCCATTATTTGACGCTTAAAATGTCAGTAGCAAACTTTTGTTTCCTCTCAGAACCATGCACTATTTAAAGCCTATTTACATAAAGCCAGGTAAAAGGCTTTAAAATATGTTTCTTTATTTTTAATGACAATAATGGCCGTGTGTTTATTATGTAAATTTTTATGTGTGGTTTACTTTCTGGTGTGGTGTGTAATAATTATTCTCTAGGTGCTCTAGATTATATGACATGCTACAAAGTGTATAATATATGTAAATAGTTTCATTATGCAACTCCATATAAAATTTATATTTCCATATATGTTTCACAGGCAACTCATATAAGAATAAGCCACATTAATTATAATGATCTTGATTTATCTAATAATTAAATAAATATCTTAATGTCTCTTACTCATTTCTCCAGCAGTATCACTATTATAGTATCAATTTTTTCTGTTTGTAGCTTTTTGATACATTGAATGAGAACGTCATGCAATCATCTTTTACATTTTTGGAATGTTATTTTTAACTTTTTCTTCTCAGATTAGCGATTTTCATTAGTATGTGAATAAACTGTAATTTAGTGAATGTCTCATCTGATAATTATGTTGTAAATCTTTTTGTGTCATAAATAATTCTGAAACCCTATTACATTTACACGTGTTTAAATAAGAACATTTATGGATAATGTAAAGGTGCCCTTAAATGTCACAAAGAAATGATACAATTTATACGGTGATAAAGAGTCTGCTGAATTTTCTTCCAAATTAGATGTATGAAAAGAGTTACTAATTATTATTTGCATAAAGAATACGGCTTCACAGTTTTGCATAAGTTTATATATATTTTTGCATTTACCTTTTTAATGAATAAATAAACTCTTCTAGTGCTGGAATTATAGGCATGAGCCCCATGCCAGGCCTCTAATTTTTTTTTTTTTTCTTTTAGTCAGTTTTGACATTTGTGAACTTTCTTTTTATTTGTAAAATTCAAAGTGGGTTGATAATTTTTACAGCTGAACATAAACATATTACCTCAGTCAGCTGTTTATAATGTTTTAATGTTTTTCTCTGCAATTTTAAAATGCTTTTGTAATAAATTACAATAGAATTTTGCATTATTCAAGAGATGTTATCTTACCAACTTTTCTCTATATATACATATGTATATGACGTGATATCATTTAATTTTAGGCAGGATTTTCTGATAAAACCACATTAATGGACACAAACACACATATGCACACACTCACTTCTTAATTTCTGGAACTTCTAGAATTTCTGTTTCTTTATTACCTTGTAGTTCATCACCCAGCAAAATCTGTCAGCTTCACTTCCAGGGTTTACTTTAACTCCACAGCTTATTTCTTGTTTTCTATAATCACCATAGCCTAAAACACAATTTATGTTACATTGGCCTCTACTTTATACTCTAACTTCCTATTTTACACTCTTAACTTTCCATAAATACTATCTTTTCAATATCTAATTCAGGTACAATTTTTCTTTTAATTTACACTTCTTTCTATGTGCTGTCACATTTTATAGCATCGGATCT
This sequence comes from Saimiri boliviensis, assembly GCF_048565385.1. Taxonomy (NCBI): domain Eukaryota; kingdom Metazoa; phylum Chordata; class Mammalia; order Primates; family Cebidae; genus Saimiri; species Saimiri boliviensis. The sequence goes on along the minus strand of NC_133471.1, from coordinate 13,580,623 downwards.
GAATGTCTCTTTCCTATTTCATCTTTGCCAGTCTTCCCTTTGAGGGGACGAGCATATACATGTAGAGATCTAGGTATGCATGTATTTGTTTATTTGTTTCTTTCCAGACGTAATATATATATATCTTATGTAAATATTCCTGGTAATAAAAGATTAACAAAGCTTTTTAATACTATTATTTTGTAAGTAAATAATTTTCTAAAGGAGTTTAGTGGGAATAAATAGATCTTAAAATTGCAAGGGTTAGAAGAGAAAGTGAACACTACTAAAAAAATATTTTCTGACATTTTTATGTTTATTTTTAATAGCCTTGCTGATGATATATTTCCTGTTATCTGCTGCTTATGAGGCAATTCACTGCAATATAGTGGCCTTCCAAATCAGCGACGATGATACAGTCAATGGAATTCCTCTGTGTAATAATATGACGTTTCTTAGAAATTATCTCACATGTAGTGACTCTGGCATTTTTCTCTGCATCTCTGAAACTGAGGAGCCTACCCTTTCTATTGGTCATATATTTTTTATCCGTGTTGGCACCATGGCTGGTATTTTGGAAAAGTGGAGTTCATCTTCCTTGTAGCACAGAATATAATTCCAATGTGGTGGGTACAGTGCTGATGCTTATCGTCATCACACTACTATATGCTGCCATCAACTACTCCTGCTGGGCAACAGTGAAACTGCAGTTGTCAAATGAGAAAATAATTGACAGGAGACAGAGGTGGGGCCATACAATTCTACTCTACAGCTTTCAGTTTTTAGAAAATATGATAATGACATTGGCATTTATGGAGAGCAAACTTGACTAAACCGTTACTCATTAATTGCCACACAGGTCATCATAACATACTTATTAGCTTTTGCTTTTATGTTTCTCTCCTATCGGTATTTGCACCCAAGGAGGTCAGGAAAAATATTGCCAAGACATACTAAAAATTAGCCAGAATCACTGTAATATTATGCAAACATCTAAAGAAAACTCAACTGAAAGAATAAAAACAAGCAGGTAATGAAATATTATCATTATTGAAGTAGGTTTGAGTATTTTTATTCAACAAAGTAGGAAATATTCATAAACTATACATAGGTACTTTCACAGAACAATGAGTAAAGACACTGAATTGACTTTTTAAAGATACTCTACCATTCAAAATCTTATAAACAAAAAGATCATGGAAGTAGTTTTCAATAAAATTGATTTTCTCCTGCGAATGTGTATTGGTAATTTTTGTTTCCCTCCCTCCCTCCCTCCCTCCCTCCCTCCCTCCTTTGCTTCCTTCTTTTCTTCCTTCCTTCCTTCCTTCCTTCCTTTTTCTTCTTTCCTTCCACTCTTCCTTCCTTCCTTTCTTCCTCCTTTGCTTTCTTTCTTTCTTCCTTCTTTCTTTTTTCTTTCTTTCTACCTTCCTTTTTTTCTCCTTTCCCCGCTCCCTCTCTGTCTCTCTTTCTCTCATTCTTTCTTTTCTTTTGTGAAATATTCTTATTCTATCACCCAGTATTGAATGTAGTGGCGTGATCTCAAATCACTGAAAACTCCACCTCTGGGATTCAAGTGATTCTTTCGCCTCAGACTCCCAAGTAAGTGAAACTATCCCACCTGCAAATACGCAAGGACTTTTCGTTCTTTTTTATTTTTATTTTATTTTATTTTATTTTATTTTATTTTTTTACTAGAGATAGAGTTTCACCACCTTGGCCAGGCTGCTGTAAAAGTCCTGACCTCATGAGCCACCTATCTCAGCCTCCCAACATGCTGAGATTGCAGGTCTAAGCCACTGCAACCAGCCTATTTTTTTAAAAAAATATATAATTATACAACTCATTAAATAAAACAAAATTAAAAGTTCATCTGGGTCCAAAGCTGAGAAGAAAAAACAACCATAATGCATTTTCCACCTAGCACATTTTTGAAACCAGTGTCATTAATTTAACAACTGTTTGGAATCCAGTGTGTACATTTGAGTTTATTAAAATGCTCCTGGTTATGTTAATTTAAGATAACTAAGGTCACTCTCATTCTCACTGAACTTTTATTTTATTTTATTTTATTTTATTTTATTTTATTTTGAGACAGAGTTTTGTTCTTGTTATCCAGCCTGGAGTGCAATTGCCTGATCCTGGCTCACCACAACCTCCGCCTCCTGAGTTCAAGCAATTCTTCTGCCTCAGCCTCCCAAGTAGCTGGGACTACAGGCACACACCACCGTGCCCAGCAAATTTTTGTATTTTTAGTAGAGATGGGGTTTCACCTTGTTGACCAGGATGGTCTCGAACTCTTGACCTTGTGATCCACCCACCTCAGCCTCCCATAGTGTTGGTATTACAGGCGTGAGCCACCACACCCGGCCCTTCTCATTGAACTTTAATTAACAGAAAAAAACTCATAATAATACATCTCTAAATTTAAAAAAAGCAGTTGAATTAAAAAGAAATGATCATGTTAATAATTTAAGATACTAATTTACATGCCTACAAACAGTGCACAAGGATTCTGTTTACTCTACATTCTCAACAACACTTTTGTCTTTCATCTTTATATTAACAGCCATCCTAACATTTGTGAAAGGAGGGCTCATTATAGGCTTTAATTTACATTTCTTTGATGATTGCTGGTATTAAACGTTCAGTTGTTCAAAAAATAGCTGGGTGTAGTACTGCACACCTGTAATTCCAGCTACTAGGGAGGTTGAGGCATGATAATTGCTTAACCTAAGGGGTGGAAGTTTATGTGAGCTGAGATAGCACCACTGCATTCCAGCCTGGGTGATAAAGTGAGACTCCATCTCAAAATAAATAAATAGATAAATAAATAAATTAAATTAAATAGAGTTGTTGGCCATTTGACTGCCTTCTTTTGAGAAATGAAAATTCAGATTATTTGACAATTTTAATAAGATTCTTTGATTTTTGTTGTTGTTGAGTGGCTTGAGTTCCTTGTATGCATTTATTATTATTCACCCTTTATCATATACATGAGTTAGTTATTTTCTCCAAGTGTGTAGGTTTTCTCTTTACTCTGGTTATTATTTTCTTTGCTGTGAATAAACTTTTTAGTTTGATGTGGTGCAATCCAATTGTTGTTTTGTTGTGGTTTTGTAGCTTGTGCTTTTGCTTTTGGGGTCACAGAATAGATGTTTCTAAAATCAAATCAAATCAAAAATAGAATTATCAAATGATTCAGCTACTCTACCTCTGAATATGTACTCAGAGTATAGAAAATTACTATGTCAAAGAGATCTTTGCACTTCTATATTCATGTTACCATTATTCACAATAGCCAAGATATGAAAACAACCCAAGTACTCATCAGCATATTAACAGATTGTGTGATACATATACATGATGAAATACACTATACAGCCTCAAATAAAAAGAGGACGTTCTTTTAATAAATAAATGGAATTTGAAGACATTATGCTCAGTGAAATAAGACAGGCACAGAAATACAAATATAGCATGGTCACGGTTATGTGTGAAATTTAAAGAATTGAACTCATATGCCAGGTTGTTGGTAATCCTGCCTGTAATTCCAGCAGTTTGGGAGGATGAGATGGTTTGAACACTTCACATCACAAATTTGAGGCCACAGTGCACCATAGCTGTGCCCCTGCACTCCAGCCTGTGAAACACAGCAAGTCCCTGATTCTTTAAACTAACACACAAAAGGTAGTCGGAGATTGGTGTACGGTGTGGTGATGGTAGTGGACAGAGAAAGTGAACATGTTCATCAAAAAGTAAAAAAATTCAGTCAGACAGGAAGAAGTTCTGGTAACCTGTTGCACAGAATAATAATCACAGCTAATATATGTACATGTCAAAATTGCTGAAAACACCAGGCATGGTGTCTCAAGTCTGTAATCCCAGCACACTTGGTGACCATAGCAGGCAGATCACTTGAGGTCAGGAGTTCAAGACCAGCCTGGCTAACACCGTGAAACACTCTCTTTACAAAAAATATAAGAATTAGTCAGGTTTGGTGGCACACACCTAAATTCCCAGCTACTTAAGAAATTGAAGCAAGAGAATCAATTAAACTCAGACTACAGATGTTGCAATGAACTCAGATTGCACCACTGCGTTCCCACCTGTGTGACAAGAGCAAAACTACATCTCACAAAATAAAAATAAAAAATTAAAGATGGAAAATAGAAATAGCCTCAGTCTGCACTTCTCCAGGACAATGCACCAGAAGATGAATGATCTCCACATTTCCAACTGAGATACCAGGTTCATCGAATTGGGACAGGTTATACAGTGAAAACAGCCCAAGGTGGGCAAGCTGGAGCAGGTTGGGGTACAGCCTCACCTGAGAGGTACATGGGGCTAGAGAACTGTCTCTCCCAGCCAAAGAAAGACATTGGGAACTTTTCTGGACACTCAGCAGAGAGCTCAGACACTGTGATTTTCCTACAGGCTACACAACCGCAGATCAGGAGTTTTTCTCTGGTCCCTGTACCAGTGACCTGGGTTTCCAGCACAAAACTGGGTGGCTGTTTTAGTCGAGTGGCACCTGGAACACTGGTGAGACAGAATTTCTCATTCTCCCTGAAAGGTGCTGAAGCTGGAGAGCCAGTGATCTGGCTTTGTTGGTCCCACCCCCATGAAGACTGCAAGCTAATGTCGGCTGGCTTGAAATACTCACATTCAACACGGCAGCGTGAGCTTGACCTGAGATGTTAGAGCTTGGTGGGGGTAGGAGCACCTGCCATTGCTGATACTCTGGTAGTTGGTTTCAACATTGCCTGTGTAAACAAAGCCACCAGGAAGTTTACACAGCAGCTGGGTAGAGTCAAGCATGGCAGCTCAGCAAAGCCCCTGCAGGAAGACTGTCCAGTAGATTCCCTTCTTCATGGGCAGGGTATCTCAGAAATCAAAAGACAGCAGCCCATCAGGGTCTTACAAAGCTCCCACTGTCCTGGACAGAGAACCTGGGAAAAGGGGTGGTTATGAGTTTTCCTTCACCAATGTAAGTGTCCTGGCACAGCATCCCCTGAAGGTAGTGGAAGATCCCGAGTACAGTGCTTGTGCTTTATTAAGAAATAGACTGCCTTGTCAAGCGGCTTTGGGAACCCCATGTATCCTAACTGAGTGACACATCAGAGCTCTGGCTGACAACTGGTAGGTACCCTTTTAGCATGATGCTACAAGAATAAATAACAGGCAGCAATATTTGCTGTTTTGCAGCACCTGTAGGTGATTCCCAGGCAAGAAGGTAGGAGTGGACTTCCAGCAAACTCCAGCAGACCTGCGACAAATGGGCCTATTAGAAGAAAAACTAATACACAGAAATAAATGGCTTCAACATCACCAAAAAGGACATCCACTCAGAAACTCCATTCAAAAGTCACCAACTTCAAAGACCAAAAGTAAATAAAGATGAAAAGAAACCATTAAAAAGGCTAAAATTACCAGAATCCAGAATGTCTTGTCTTCCCAGGGATTACAACACTTCATCAGTAAGGGACCAAAACAGGAAGGAGAATGAGGGTGACGTATTGACAGAAGCAGGCTTCAGAAGTAGATAATAATAAACTTCTCTGACCTAAAGGAGCATGTTTGAACCCAATGCAAGGAAATGAAGAACCTTCCAAAGAGGTTAGACAAAATGCTAATGAGAATAACCAGCATGGAAAAAACTAAACAATTTGTTGGAACTAAAATATACAGCACAAGAACTTCATGAAGCATAAACAAGTTTCAGTAACTGAATTAATTCAGCCAGAGAAAGAATATCAAATATTGAAGATCAACTCATGAAATAAAATGAGAAGACAAAATTAGAGAAAAAAAAAGTGAAAAGAAATGAACAAAGCCTCCGAGAAATATAGAATTGTATGAAAAGACAAAATCTATATTTGATTGGTGTACTGAATGTGATGGGGGGAATGAAACCAAGTTGGAAAACACTCTTCAGAAAGTTATCCAGAAGAACTTTCCCAACACAGCAAGGTAGGCCAACATTCAAATACAGGAAATATGGAAAACACCACAGAGGTATTCCTTGAGAGGAGCAACCCCAAGGCACAATATCATCCGATTCACCATGGCTGAAACGAAGAAAAAAATCATAAGGACATCAAGAGAAATGTCGGGTTACTCACAAAGGGAAGTCCATCAGTCTCCCAGAAAATCTCTTGGCCAAAACCCTACAAGCCAGAAGAGAGTGGGGGCCAATATTCAACATCCTGAAAAAAAAAAAAATTAATCCATAATTTCATATCCAGCCATACTAAGCTTCATAAGTGAAGGAGAAAGAAATAAGTCTTTATACACAAGCAACTGCTGAAACTTTTGCCACCACCTAGCCTATCATACAGCACCTCCTGAAAGAAGTACTAAACAGAGAAAGAAACAAGTACAAAATACTACAAAAACATAACAAATGGTGAAGACCAATGATGCAACGAAGAAACTGCATTAATTAATGGGAAAAATAATCATCTAGCATCAAAATGGTAAAATTAAATTCCTACAGTACAATATTAACCTTAAATGTAAATGGGTTAAATACCCCAATCGAAAGACACATACTGACAAATTAGATAAAAATTCAAGACTCATTGTTGTGCTGTATTCAGGAAACCCATCTCACATACAAAGGTATAGACAAAGGGATGCGGAAATATTTATCAAGCATATAGAGAACAGAAAACGCAGGGATTTCAATCCTAGTATCTGATAAAATGAACTTTAAACCAACAAATATCAAAATAGACAAGGAATGGCATTATATAATGGTAAGAGTATTAATGCAACAAGAAGAGCTAACTCTCCTAATTATTTATGCACCCAATACAGGAGCACCCAGATAAATAAAGTAAGTTCTTAGTGACCTACAAAGAGACTTAGACTTCAATAATAGTGGCTGATTTCAACATCCGATTGTCAATACTAGGCAGATCAACATGACAGAAAGTTAACAAGAATATCCAGGACTTCAACTCAGATCTGGACCAAGCAGATCTAATAGACATCTACAGAACTCTTCACCACAAAAGCACAGAATATACATTCTTCTCAGCACCACATCACACTTACTCCAAAGCTGACCACGTAACTCGAAATGAAACACTCCTCAGCAAATGCAAACAAAACAAAAACAAAACAAGACAAAGCAGAACAACAACAGCAAGAATAACAAAACAGAAACCCTAACAGATAGTTATCAGATAACAGTGCAATCCAAGTAGAATTCAGGATTAAGAAACTCACACAAAACTGCACATCTACATGGAAACTAAATACCGTTCTTCTGAATGCACACTGGAAAAATAACAAAAAGTTGGTAGAAATAAAGGTGTTCTTCAAAACCAGTGACAACAAAGACACAATGTACCAGAATCTCTGGTACACATTTAAAGCACTGTCTAGAGGGAAATTTATAGCACTAAGTACTCCTGAGAGAAGTGATAAAAGATATAAAATTGACACCCTAACATCATGGTTAAAAAAAAAAAAAATGAGAGGAGCAAGATCAAACAAATTCGAAAGCTAGCAGAAGGCAAGGAATAACTGAGATCAAAGCAGAACTGAAAGAGATAGGGACAAAAAAAAAATAGTTGAAAATATCATTGAATCAATGCTCTGGATTTTGAAAAGATTTTTTTAAAAAGAGATAAAAGCAAAAATAGACCACTAGCCAAACTAATGAGAGAATATGAGAGAGAGAGAGAAAGAGAGAGAGAGAGAGAGAGAGAGAGAGAGAGAGAGAGAGAGAGAGCGCCAATTCAAAGCAAGACAAATTATACACAAAACACAAATTCACATAGCTTTCAGCTTCTGAATTTTTCTTTCTTTTTTTTCTTTTTTTTTAAATTGCATTTTAGGTTTTGGGGTACATGTGATGAACATGCAAGATTGTTGCATAGGTACACACATAGCAGTGTGGTTTGCTGCCTTCCGTCCCCTCACCTGTATCTGTCATTTCTCCCCATGCTATCTCTTCCCACCTCCCCGCCCCCCGGCCCCTCCCCCATTTCCCCCCAACGGACCCCAGTGTGTAGTGCTCCCCTCCCTGTGTCCATATGTTCTCATTGTTCAACACCCGCCTATGAGTGAGAATATACGGTGTTTGATTTTCTGCTCTTGTGTCAGTTTGCTGAGAATGATGGTTTCCAGGTTCATCCATGTCCCTACAAAGGACTTGAACTCATCATTTTTGATGGCTGCGTAATATTCCATGGTGTATATGTATCACATTTTCCCTATCCAGCCTATCATCGATGGGCTTTTGGGTTGGTTCCAGGTCTTTGCTATTGTAAACAGTGCTGCAATGAACATTCGTGTGCACGTGTCCTTGTAGTAGAATGATTTATAATCTTTTGGATATATACCCAGTAATGGGATTGCTGGGTCAAATGGGATTTCTATTTTTAGGTCCTTGAGGAATCACCACACTGTCTTCCACCATGGTTGAATTAATTTACATTCCCACCAACAGTGTAAAAGTGTTCCTATTTCTCCACATCCTCTCCAGCATCTGTTGTTTCCCGATTTTTTAATGATCGCCATTCTAACTGGTGTCAGATGGTATCTCAATGTGGTTTTGATTTGCATTTCTCTGATGACCAGTGATGATGAGCATTTTTTCATATGTTTGTTGGCCTCCTGTATGTCTTCTAAAAAATACCCCCTGAATGTAAGACTTCCTCCACCAGGAACTTAAACCATTCGTCCTTCGTTTACAGGCTCTACACCTTAAGCCCTTCACTACTTTGGCCACTTGTGTTGAAAAAAGTTAGAAAGCTTCATCAAGCCATATCTGAATGATAATGCTGCACTCTGAGGTTGTGTGGCAGTCCAAAAGCCAGGTGAGGCTTGTAGCCAGAGGCTATTTTTCTTTTCTCAGTGGGTGTAGAGAAAGAAAACATTACCTAATTGCGGTGTGATTTTAAAAGTCAAGTTAGCAGTTGCTGCTGGGCTGTGGATCCCTAATTTATGCCCTGCCCCCACAGCATTTGTTCCACCATGTTCACCCTGTCAGAACCATGCACACACTGGGGTCTGTTGGGATGGCTTTGGGATGAACAGCGGGGGATGGGGAGGTTGGGGAGAGAGAACATGGAGAGAAATGCTAGATATTGGTGATGAAAGCGATATAGGCATATGTTCCTATGCAGCAATCCTGCATGATCTGCACATGATAAACAAATAAAAAGAAGAAATATTTTATTTAAATTATATTCTTTTTTTTTTTTTTTTTTTGAGACGGAGTTTCGCTCTTGTTGCCCAGGCTGGAGTGCAATGGCGCAATCTCGGCTCACCGCAACCTCCGCCTCCTGGGCTCAGGCAATTCTCCTGCCTCAGCCTCCTAAGTAGCTGGGACTACAGGCACGCGCCACCATGCCCAGCTAGTTTTTTGTGTTTTTAGTAGAGACGGGGTTTCACCATGTTGACCAGAATGGTCTCGATCTCTCGACCTCGTGATCCACCTGCCTCAGCCTCCCAAAGTGCTGGGATTACAGGCTTGAGCCACCGCGCCCGGCCTATTTAAGTTATATTCTAAGACTAAAATTATTTTAATTATATACCTGTTGAATGCCAAATGTTAAGCTAGCTGAAAAACAAACAAAAACAAAAACAAAAACAAACCATGACTTAATTTTTTCTAAATGTAAAAACAGAATTTCAAACAAAACTACTATTAACAAACAAAAGCAGCTTTATATTTTAAAATACTAATTAGTTACTGCTTTGTCTACGTATTATATTTCAGTGAAACATTCTACTATCTTTTTGGCATTCTTTACTCAACCAGTAGCTAGTGCTACAAGTAGATGAAAACAAGGATTGATGGTAGTGGGTGAAGTACATATTGAAACAGGTGGCTTTGCTGGTAGTTAGTTCCTTTTTGTATATTGCAGGTGAACTTTTGATGCAAGGATGATGAGAATATCAATTTTTAGTAAGTAAGTAAGAAAAACTAATTACAATATTAGTGCGAATCATAGGTTAAAAACCATATATTTTCAAATAAAATACTTTTAAGTTTATTTGACATAATCAAGGATCTTTTTGTATTTTATAGTAATTTTGAATTTTCTTACAATGAAGAATTTTTTAAAAAGACCTAGTAGTAATCCACAATGTAATTAATTTCCCAAATTCGATTTTTTTTTTTTTTTTCTGAGACAGAATTTCTCTCTTGTTACCCAGGTTGGAGTGCAATGGCACAATCTCAGCTCATCGCAACCTCTGCCTCCTGGGTTCAGGCAATTCTTCTGCCTCAGTCCCCTGAGTAGCTGAAATTGCAGGCACACCCCATCATGCCCAGCTAATTTTTTGTATATTTAGTAGAGACGGGATTTCACCACATTGACCAGGATGGTCTCAATCTCTTGACCTTGTGATCCACCCACCTCGGCCTCCCACAGTGCTGGGATTACAGGCTTTAGCCACTGTGCCACTGTGCCAGGCCCCAAATTAGATTTTTAAAGACATTTTTAAAACCTGAGAACGTTACCCAAAAGAAAAATAATATTCTTAATTAGCCTACAGTTTTGATTACATATAAATGGAGATATATTTCTTTCTTTCTTTTTCTTTTTTTTAAATTGCATTTTATGTTTTGGGGTTCATGTGAAGAATATGCAAGATTGTTGCATAGGTACACACATGGCAGTGTGATTTGCTGCCTTCCTTCCTCACCTATATCTGTCATTTCTCCCCACCTCACCACCCCCCTGTGCATCCCCCATTTTCCTCCGATGGACCCCATTGTGTAGTGCTCCCCTTCCCAGGTCCATGTGTTCTCATTGTTCAACACCTGCCTATGAGTGAGAACATGCAGTGTTTGATTTTCTGCTCTTGTGTCAGTTTGCTGAGAATGATGGTTTCCAGGTTCATTCATGTCCCTACAAAGGAAACGAACTCATCGTTTTTGATGGCTGTGTAATATTCCATGATGTATATGTACCATATTTTCTCTGTCCAGTCTATCATCGGTGGGCATTTGGGTTGGCTCCAGGTCTTTGCTATTGTAAACAGTGCTGCAATGAACATTCGTGTGCATGTGTCCTTATAGTAGAATGATTTATAATCCTTTGGATATATACCCCGTAATGGGATTGCTGGGTCAAATGGAATTTCTATTTCTAGATCCTTAAGGAATCACTGTCTTCCACAATGGTTGAACAAATTTACACTCCCACCAACAGTGTAAAAGTGTTCCTACTTCTCCACATCCTCTCCGGCATCTGTTGTCTCCAGATTTTTTAATGATCGCCATTCGAACTGGTGTGAGATGGCATCTCAATGTAGTTTTGATTTGCATTTCTCTAATGACCGGTGATGATGAGCATTTTTTCGTATGTTTGTTGGCCTCCTGTATGTCTTCTTTTGTAAAGTGTCTGTCATATCCTTTGCCCACTTTTGAATGGGCTTGTTTGTTTTTTTCTTGTAGATCTGTTTTAGTTCTTTGCAAATTCTGGATATCAGCCCCTTGTAGGATGGGTAGACTGCAAAATGTTTTTCCCATTCTGTTGGTTGCCGATTCACTCTAATGACTGTTTCTTTTGCCGTGCAGAAGCTGTGTAGTTTGATTAGGTCCCATTTGTCTATTTTGGCTTTCGTTGCCCATGCTTTTGGCATTTTGGTCATGAAGTCCTTGCCTATGCCTGTGTCCTGAATGGTTTTGCCTGGATTTTCTTCTAGGGTTTTTATGGTGTTAGGTCTTATGTTTAAGTCTTTAATCCACCTGGAGTTAATTTTAGTGTAAGGTGTCAGGAAGGGGTTCAGTTCCTGCTTTCTGCACATGGCTAGCCAGTTTTCCCAACACCGTTTATAAAACAGGGAATCCTTTCCCCATTGCTTGTTTTAGTCAGTTTTGTCAAAGATCGGATGGTTGTAGATATGTTGTGTTTCCTCCGAGGCCTCTGTTCTGTTCCATTGGTCTATATCTCTGTTTTGATACCAGTACCATGGTGTTTTGATTACTGTAGTCTTGTAGTATAGTTTGAAGTCCGGTAGTGTGATGCTTCCTGCTTTGCTCTTTTTGCTTAGAATTGACCTGGCAATGTAGGCTCTCTTTTGGTTCCACAGGTCCAGATGGGTTCGCAGCTGAATTCTACCAGACATACAAAGAGGAGCTGGTACCATTCCTTCTGAAACTATTCCAGATAATCCAAAAAGAGGAAATCCTTCCCAAATCATTTTATGAGACAAACATCATCCTGATACCAAAACCCAGCAGAGACTCAACAAGAAAAGAAAACTTCAGGCCAATATCCATGATGAACATAGATGCAAAAATCTTCAATAAAATTCTGGCAAGCCGCTTGCAACAGCACATCAAAAAGCTTATCCACCATGATCAAGTAGAATTCATCTCAGGGATGCAAGGCTGGTTCAACATATGCAAGTCCATAAACGTAATTCACCACATAAACAGAACCAAAGACAGAACCACGTGATTATCTCAATTGATGCAGAGAAGGCCTTTGACAAAATTCAACAGCCCTGTATGCTAAAAGCCCTCAATAAACTAGGTATTGATGGAACGTATCTCAAAATAATAAAAGCTGTTTATGACAAACCAGCAGCCAATATCATACTGAATGGGCAAAAACCGTAAGCATTCCCTTTGAAATCTGGCACTAGACAAGGATGCCCTCTCTCACCACTCCTATTCCATATAGTACTGGAAGTTCTAGCCAGAGCAATCAGGCAAGAAAAAGAAATAACGGGTATTCAAATAGGAAAGGAGGAAATCAAATTGTCTCTATTTGCAGATGACATGATTGTATATCTAGAAGACCCCATCATCTCAGCCCAAAATCTCCTGAAACTGATAAACCACTTCAGCAAAGTCTCAGGATACAAAATCAACGTGCAAAAATCACAAGCATTCCTATACAGCAGTAGCAGACTTAAAGAGAACCAAATCAAGAACTAACTGCCATTCACAATTGCTACAAAGAGAATAAGACACCTAGGAATACAACTAACAAGGAACGTAAAGGACCTCTTCGAGGAGAACTACAAGCCACTGCTCAAAGAAATAAGAGAGGACACAAACAGATGGAGAAACATTCCATGTTCATAGTTAGGAAGAATCAACATCATGAAAATGGCCATACTGCCCAAAGTAATTTGCAGATTCAATGCTATTCCCACCAAGCTACCAATAACCTTCTTCACAGAACTGGAGACATATTTATTTCTACTGGAAGAAGAGTACATTAAAATTATATTATTTTGCTTGAATTATGAAACATGTAAAGTAACTCATATAAATGTAACCTAAAAAATAAAGTTTTGCAAGGTGGATACTTTTCCCAATTAGAACTTCAATCAAGGTTAAGTCATGGTGGTTTACACCTGTTTTCCCGGCACTTTCTAAGGATAAGTCAGTCAGATTAGTTGAGATCAGGGCTTTGAGGGGTTAGTCCTGCCAACATGGCAAGTATCCATCAGCTGTGGTGGTGCACAGCTCTAATCTTAGCTAATCAAGAGGCTGATACAAATAAATCACTTGAACCTGGGAGGCAAAGGGTTGCAGTGTGCCAAGATTTCACCACTGCAATCCAGCCAGAGGAACAGTGTGTGATTGTGTTCTAAGAATAAAAGAAAATAAATTCAGTCCACTAAAAATTAAAATATACTACTTATTTACCTGTCAATCCAGTTTGTCAAAATTCTAATTTTTGTTATTTTACAATGTCTCAAATAAATTCTGGCCCACATTTCCAAGTTATTATAACTTCTTCAAAAATGAATGCCTTTTATGTTTATTTAATTATATTTTACATTGCGTTTCATGGCACATATGCAGGACATGCAGGCTTATTTTATGTTTAAGCTCTTTTTTTCCTTCCCCTACATAACTAAGTGTGTGTTGTTACTCTTCCTGGTCTATGTGTCTTCAATGTTCACTTCCCGTGCATGAGTTTATACATGCAGTGTTTGGTTTCTTTATGTTTCTTTCTTTCTATGTTACTTTGCAAAGAAGGATAGCTTCCAGCTACATCCATGTCATTTCATAGTACATAATTTTATTCTTTTTTATGACTTTATAAAATTCTATTTTGAATATGTTCTACACTTTCCTTATCTACTCTGTCATTGATGGGCATTTGGAACAATTTCATGTCTTTATTACTGTGAATACTGCTATAATAAACATACATAGGTCCATATTCTTGTAATGAAATTACTTATTTTGGGATGGGCCTATACCCACTAATAAAATTCCTAACTTAATGATATTTCTGGTTCTAGATACTTCATGAATCACCACACACTTTTCCACAATGTGTGTACTTATTTTTATTCTGCATAACAGTGTAAAAGCATTCCTATTACTGCACTGTCCCACTACGATCTGTTATTTTTGAGTTCCTAGCACCATTTTGACTGGCTTCACATGATATCTCAAGGTGGTTTAGATTTACATTTCCCTAATAATTAGTGATGTGGAGCTTTTTGAGATAAAGTCAAAAAACTCTTTTCTTACTCCAATGTGGCCCCTTTATCAACTTTTCAACACCCTTTCATCTGTGTTTTTGACACCACCCTGCAAGATTAAAAGTATTAAATGCCTAACTTATATGATAAAGATAGAAAATGACAAGATGTAAGGAAACCACAGAGTCAGAGAAAAATGAATTCTATATAAAATTTCTACAAATTTTTAAAAAGTGGTTTCCTATTTCTTCTTTAGAACTTTTTGGAATAGTAAATGTCATCAATATTACTTCCACAAGACACAAACATGTTTAGGTATTTCTAGTGTGGAAAAAAAGGTTACTATTGCACTGAGTGGAAGAGGCCATGAATGAGGATCATTATTCTACAACGCACAGAAGCAGCTCCTCATTAAAGAAATTATATGAGTACAAAATGTAATTATCCAGGGATCTGAAATACTCTTTCATTAGTAAGCTGTGTTATCTACCATTAAAATGCTACTCTGAACCCCAATGCCATATATTTCAGAAATACATTCTTACAGAATGTAGCAGAGTAACAGAGTGTAAGAAAGAGACATCAAAATTTCAATGCAAATACAAATATTCAAATTTAATTTCTAAAAAAATATTAAAATATAATGATTTCCAAATAAAGTTTAAAATGTCAAGTTGTATAGCACTAAATTACCAGTATTTCAAGATCTGGGAGAATTAAGGTATTTAAACACAACTAGCTGTAATTCTTTTTTTATGGAATTTTGGGGAGTCACTTTACCAGATGGAAGCCTCTGTGGCCAGTGTTGCCTTTGCCTGAGTTTTTGCATAGGCCTGCTATTCTTGTTCTATTCATTGTGCCTGACAGAGGGCACACAGCTTGCCTTATGGCCTGGATTTAACACCAGCCAAGAGCAAACATGTCATAAAGTGGCAAGGGATATATAAGCAAATGTGGGGGCCAGCCGCTACAGACAGGCCAGTTGTGGCAGGACAGAAAATTTTAAGTGGCAACAGAATTTCCATCTCACTGAGAAGCAGAATCTGGACCAGGAATACTGCAAGCAGATTTCACAGTTAATACTGGTGATTGTGGTGATGCCCAAAAGCTTACAGATGCCAGAAAATGCAAAGTCTTAAAAAGGATGTCACAGGTGCATGGCCAAGTGAAGAGTAAGCAACATAAAGAGAAGCATTCTTGAGTGAGGGAACTCAGAAGTCTTCTCCATTGGGTAGTTCTCCCACGACCAGCTGTCCTAATGAAAGTGCATTTCTCAGCAAAGATAACATTCAAAAGTGGGTAGCTCCTTTCTATAGGAAGGGTGTCAATAACTAGTGTACCGCTTTCAGCAGGAAGGAGACCCTGAAGTGAGTAAATTCTCCATCCTCCTGATTATCTTATCAGATGTTAATCTCTCCATAGAGAGAAGACCCTGGAGTAGGTAGATCCTCTTTATATCTGGTGACCCCAATATCTGCTAAAACTTCAGCAGAGAGAAAACCCTAAAATGGGTAGCTCCTTTCTTTAGCTGGCCATTCTACCATTTCTCCAGCTCTCAGCAGAGCCTGTGGTGGGTAGCTCCATTGCGCTGATGATAGTTCTTATGTCTCCTCAACTCTCAACAGAGAGAAGGCACTTGAGTGTGTAGCTCTTCTCTACAGCTGGTAGTCTAAAAAGTTCTCAAGTATGGGTGAGTCAAGTAATTTAATGCGCTTCAAAGAAAAAAAGTTATTGTGATTGGGTGCACTTAAGAAAAGTACCATCAGTTCCCATTCTTGTCCATTGGCCTAGGTTCCGGCCTTCAGTCTGTCCCTGGCTTGAAAGTGAAACTTCATTGGAGAACAGAAAATTTATATCCAGATGGTTAATACTGAGTTTCCACTTATCTGAATCGAGAGTCACCGACTGTTAATCCTGGGTGCGTCTGTGTAAATGTTGCCTAAAAAAGATTAACATTTGAGTCAGTAGACTGGGGAACACAGATTCACCCTTAATCTCATGGGCATAATCTATTCAGCTTCCAATAAATATAAAACAGTCAAAAAAACGTGAAAAGGTAAGATGGGCTTAGCCTTTCAGTCTACATCTTTCTCCTGACCAGATTCTCTCTGCCCTCACATGTAGGACTCCAAGTGGTTCAGTTTTGAGACACATGTGTATATACATATATACATATAATGTATGTATATATACATGTGTATATACAGATATACATATAATGTATGTAGATATACATATAATGTATGTATATATATACATATAAGGTATGTAGATATACATATAATGTATGTATATATACATATAATGTATGTATATATACAGATGTATGTATACATTATATATATATGTATATATACAGATGTATATATACATATACGCATATGTATATATACAGGTGTATGTGTATATATATGTGTGTGTGTGTATATATATACATATATACACATGTATATATACACATACATATATACATGTATATACGTGTATATACATACACATGTATATATACACATGCATATATACAATGTATATACATATATACGTGCACATGTATATAGACACATTCATATATATACACGTATATACATGTATATACATATATACATACATGTATATATACAGATGTATGTACATACATGTTCTGTCTCTATGAGAGAACACTGACTAATACAGATCTTGGTAACAGAAGTGTTTCGGAGGATCAGAATATTAAAATTAAAGTTCTGTCTTTGGTTGGTTTCAAAGTTTCTGTTGCTGGCTGCTTAATATAACCAGATGCAAAAATGTTAAGGACTTTTCTTATAATAGGGACAACACTGATAGTCTTTGGTGGAAACTGTTGAGAGAGTTATATAAAATAAATGCATTTGGCACTGTAGATTCACCAATTGTGAGATTAAAGATGTTTGGTGACTCTATACATAGTACTTTTCACCATATGTGAAGAACAAAGAAACATAAGGAAGCTACTTGGTAGCTTCTAAGTTCAGTGGACAAAATGATGAAAAACATTGTCAACTCATGAATTCTGTCTCTATGCTTCAGAAACAGATAGTAAGCCTCAAATTTGCTAGTTTTGCACTGAGTGCAAGCATTATTACCTGTGGGAAATAGTGCCAAAGTTGTGGCACTATTGAATTTACACTGTTTGCATTTCTTCTATAATGGGTCTAAAGAGCATAGATCTTCCTTAGTATATTAAGCCAAACATAAATTTCCCCTTTTTATTTTAGGCATTGAATAACAATATGCTAATCTTGGAGAAAAATCAAGTTCTATATTGGTGGGAATTGTGCCTTGTGGAGAAGTCTGTAGCATCAAGAACAGAGCCTATGGGTCAGATGCCTAAATGGGAATGAATTGAGCTTTAAAAATCTGGATAACAACCATGTTTATGCTAAATATTAACATATGAAACAAATTTTTATTCAACTGTGAAAGATTTTAGCTTGTATGAATGTATCTTCTTTTTGAATTTCTTAACATTTTCACATATTTTTCTATTACATTACTTTCTCATCATTTATCTTTTTTTTTCTTAGTGTCGAATATGCATTTTTTGAGTGCATTTACATGTTATTATTTTATGACAAGGCAGAACATACATAATTCTAATCAAAGAGGCTCACGATAAAAATGTCTATCAAATATTTTTTAAGCAGTAGAAAATACTAGGGTATCAACCTCACTCAACAACTTTAGCAAAAGCATAAATGTAACCTTGGTCATAATCCTTGAATTCTTGATTTTCCTTTGGCTTGTTTATTTTAAGATCTTGGCTACTTTCATGTCATAAGAAAAATGTGTATGTTCAATGTGTATGCATAATACAGTGTGCCAATGCACAGGTGTGCCTGTGTATTATACATGCCTTCCAACAGTAGTCAAGATTAACTCTATCCCAAATGCCATGGATTGAGTTTTCTCTGTTGGTAACCCCAAATAGAGGCTGCTTAGTTTAATTTGTTCTATTAATGTATTAGAGAAATATTGAAAAAGTACTAGGAAAGAAAAGGGGAGAAAGAAGAAATATAGGGTTTATTTTCTAATATGTCAGTAACTGAACTGACTCAACTTTACTAATTGTTATTCTAACTTGAATGAACTAAACTTGACATATGCTTTTTAAAATCTTTCTGATTTACAGAAACCAAAGATTGAGTTAACATAGCCTCAAAATATAATATCAAAGTATTCAAAATGTGTGTTTCAAAAATTATTTTCTGGAGAGATATTTTGACACTGAATTTCTCAAAGATGCCTAAGACTATATTTTAGAATATTTAGCAGAATTTCTCAAACCTCAGCACTAGATGCTGGTAAGAAGCTTACCAATTTCACTTCTATTCATGAACAAGGCTTAGAGTAAAATCGAAAGAAAAATCTAGTGATGTATAAAATCCTAGAAAATCACATTGAATGCCTTTTACTGCAATGAGCTCAACATCTATCATTGTTCTTCCTCTACAGTCTGCTCCAGTGACAGTGACTTGGCTAATGTTTAATCAATTTGAGCAGCCTTCCACCAGGAATCTTCATACTTGCTGATATTGATGCATGTTTACATGAGTATTTTCTTATTATTTAATTTAGATATTTACTTGAAAATTACAATGTAAGCAAATTATTGTATATTTGTTTTACACAAGCTAAAATTTACTTTGTAATAGAGAATCTTGTCGCTTATATTTTATACAGAATTGATCATCTCAATTAATTAAAAGCAAACATAAAACCTTATAACATAAGCATTAAAACAAAAACCTAACATCCAGAATCCTAAATTGGAAATGTGAAATTTAATTTATGTATTTTAAACTTTTTTTAAAAATAAATGTCATAAAAAATAAGCTTTATGATGAGAAAAGTATCAGTGCTTCATAGATAAAAATACAAGCAAAACTGTAGACAGGTAATTTCACACCATTCAAGCAAACATTAAACCTATCAAAAAAAGTCTGGACCCTGGATATGCATAGTTTATATCAACCAATTAAACATTTACAAGAGACAATGGTAAACTACTCTTTTTCATGGCTTGCCATACTACCTCCTAGGCACAGATGAAGTCTTTATAGTTAGATTTTCATTTTTAATGCAAGGCCCTTATTCCTGCTTCCAGAAAATGTAAATAGCCCTAAGTGCTAACTTATTTTATTTTATTTTATTATTTTATTATTTTATTTTATTATTTTATTTTATTGCCAGTCTTTCTAGGGGCACATGAAGAATCAAAGAAACACATTTATTTCTGCTTTGCCTAATTCAGAACTCACTCTTCACTGAAAATGCCAGAAATTGGGTATAAATATTTAAGTTGCTGAGAACAAAGAATATAGTTATTTCATACGATAGAAAAACTATAAACAGGAACAAAAGGTAAAGAGATCTTTATTTTCAAAAATCTGAATATTCAAAGAAGTTTAATATACTGAAATATTTAGACAATTCTGCACATGCTTATGACAGAAAACATTCTCTTAAAATATGTAAAACCATATATGTTAATTCTCCAGTTTATCTATAGCTCCATCATGAGAATAAATTGAAGACCAAGAAATAATTATAAACAAATCCCCTTGAGAGTTAAAGAAACTTTTAATATGTATCCAGTATTAAAAAGTGATATTATTATTATTATTATTAATATTATTATTATGTATACTATAAATTCTGGGTCACAGGTTCAGAAAGTGCAGGTTTCCTAAACAGTTGTACACTTGCCATGGTGGTTTGCTGCACATCCACCCATCATATACATTAGGTATTTCTTCTAATGCAATCCTTCCCTTTCCCTCCACTCCACTGACAGGATCAAGTTGGTGATATTCCCCTCCCTGTGTCCACGTGTTCTCATTGTTCAACTCTCACTAATGACTGAGAACAGGCAGTGTTTGCTTTTCCTTTGATCGTTAGTTTGCCAAGAATGGTGGTTTCTACATTTACCCATGTTTTCTTGTTGATTTGCTTTGTTAATTTACTAGTGAAAGAAAGGCAAAAATCTTCAACCAGAATATAGTCAGTGATAGCCACATCAGGAAATGCAGTCGGTTAAGAGCTAAGACAAAGAAAATTTTAAAACCAGAAACGGATAAGTAACTTGTTGTGTTCGAGGAAGTCTCAATTAAAGTTAACAGATGACTGCTCAGTAGAAATTCTAGAAGTTAGAAGATAGTAGAATATCCAAATTTTAATGGAAAAAAAAATAAGATCAAACCTGACATCTATAACTGGTAAAATCATACTCAAGCAGAAATGTCTAGATAAAGGAAAGGTAGAAAAATTAATGACTAACCGTTCACTAAAGAAGAAATGCTATTATGATTAAAACTTGGAGAAAGTTAACAATTAATAGACACTCAGTAAATTGAGAGGGATGAAAATGTACAAGAACAGCAAATTTTGGTATTGTTAAAATAAAACTTTTGATTTTTCAAGTAAGCTAGTATCATTCAAAGTAGATTATTTTAAATTTACAGTAGAAATTCGTTTCAAATATAACTATTTAGTATAAAAGTACAGAAAAATATTTTAAAAATTAACCATGTTATTAAAATGAGCAAAGGAGGATTTGAAGTATAAATAAAATAAAATAAAATGTAGAAAACATGCAAGTAAAGGTCTGAAAGTAATATTTTAAGTGTATTTTCTTTTGAAGGTGAGCTCTTGCATAAAAAGGCATAGATGGTTGCAAATGCCCTTTTAAAAGAAGAATGTATTTGTATTATTTCTATGCAAGTCTTACTTTAGGTGCAAAGACACAGAGGCCAAAAGTAAAATAAGGTTTTAGAAACAGCATGACAATGGACTACAGAACACTATATATCTGTCTCTTCAACTGTAAAATAGATGCAGTGGCAGAATCAGAGTGATGCAATTATCTATGATTTCAGAGTCTATCTTAAGGTTTACAGCTTGCAAAAGAAGATTTTTATACTAAACATCAATTAAATTTTGTTAACTTTATAGCACAGGTTAACAGCAATGACTTATTATTTATTAACCACGTCTGAGGTATGCTGCCTTACAATTACTTCTGGAGAAGCTTGCAAAAGCCATGATAAAAAGAAAGAACCTTGTGCTTCAAACCTCAGGAGGACTTGTGGACTGAATGCAGCTTCTAGTATGTAGGTTCTAACAGAGGTAGTCCTTGTTTTATTTCCTAAACATTTTGCAGGCTTTTTCTCCTCCTGCTTAAGGAACTTTTAGAAGACTTCAAGAACCAGAACATTTATTTTTATAATTTTTCTTTTATTGCTCTTAAGAGCTTAGACATTTATGGACAAAACATTCAAAAGTAAACACGTATAAATGAAAATTTAGAATAAATTGAGATGTTAACCTTATGTGCCCCCAATCAGAGAATTTTAGTAACACTGATTTTCTGGACAGAAAGAGCATATATATACATTTTAAAAATCCAGTAAACCATAGGGAGAGAAATATCTGACTTTCAATATTACAGCATTTAAAAATTCATGACTTCCAAGGATTTTGGGTTCAAACTACCCTTGATATAAGACAAAAAAAAAAAAAAAAAAAAAAAAAAAAAAAAAAAAAAAAAAAAAAAAAAAACCACAAAAATGGAGACAGAGTGTTTAGTTCAGTGCAAAGATTATGACAAAGAAAATGACACTTGGTAATCAGAGCAGAACATTTTGAACTGTGAAATATGTATTTGTGACTTTAACAGGTTACAGACTGAAAAACAGAACAAAAGGACACAGATTGGAGCAAGTAGAATTTTTTCAAATAATGCCAATAAAGAAGTTCCAGATCTACCAACAGTAGTTTTCTAAGAACTCTCCTAAAACATTGTTGACCAGTGGACATAACAAATCCAAAAACAGCTAGTGCTTTTCTGCCAGCCAGAATGTTAGAAAAAACAGCACTTCAACTGTTTGACATAAAAAATATGGAGCTGATAAATTGAAGTGTCAAGTCACTTGCCCCTTAGATACTCTTTAACAGCAAGAAATAAATAAGTACCTTTTATGAAACCAAGAAACTGGATTCTATTGCTCTAGATAAACAGGGCAAGGTGTTCAAGGTGTCAGCAGAGAAGCTCATCAGAGTCTCATCAGATCCTTGTGCAGAACAGCCTGGAATAGAAAGGAGGACCCAGACACACCCACTAATGTATTAGATGTCTAGCTTTGTTACTGCTTCATGGACACAAACTCAACTAACATGGAAAGTGTGTTGATACTAATGGACCCCTTTACAGCCAATGGAACAGCAAATATAAGACTAGCCTTTTATCAAGAGGATGCGTTTCACTATAAGACTAAAAGAAATTGCCAGCAGATACAGAGGCACTGTAGTAAAGAAAGATGATAGATGACCCAGATATTGCTATCTACTTGACTGATGGTAAAAAAAAAAAAAAAAAAAAAAAAAAAAAAAGAAAAAAAAAATGCAATGAATACAGAAGTAATTAAAGAAATCATGAATGCGCTGCAAAGGGCTACCACAGACGACAGCAAGTTTGTGTTGTTCAGCACAGCTGGCAGTGTCTTTTGCTGTCATCTTGATTTCAGATACATTGTGAAGCATTGAAGAAATAACAGAAACGAAACAAACATTGAAATGGTGGACAACATCAAGAACTTTGTGAACACTTTCATTCAATTTTAAAAACCTTTTGCTGCATTAGCCAATGGCCTAAGCATTGGACTAGGTGAATCCATGCTGCCCTTTTGTGATTGGTTTGAGCTACAGAAAAGTCTTGGTTTCCTCCCCTTTATAAGACCTTTGGACAGAGCCCAGATGTCTGTGCTACTGTTACATTTCCAAGTATCATGAGTGAGGCCTCTGCCAATGAAAGGTTAATCGGTAGGTGAAAGCTGACAGCATGGGAGGCATATGTCAATGTCCTGGTCTCTCAGGTGTTTTTGACTTCAACTTCCACCCTAGAGGTTATGATTCAAATTAAGAAGCCTGCCTCATGTAGTCCAGTTATGCTGGAGGAATGTATGGCCCTTGTATACCGTAATACTAAATATAATTTGATCAGGCCAGTGAGAGAGAGTGTGAAGTACTAAAGAACATTTGGAGCTCAGCACTAATGGTAGAGTTCATTTTACAGTATGTGCAAAAGAAATTTGATTTGTGTTAATTGTCAGTATATCTGCTCAGGACACAATAACTGAGCTGTGTGGAATACATCATTAACTGCAAGATACCCTAATCCATCTCTATAACCACCCCCCAAAAAAATTTCAATTATAACTAAGGTTTTGAAGGAGGACTGAAAATGTTTGAGCTACTTATTTAATATAATCCAGGTATTTTTAATTACTGTACATTTAAAATAAATAATAAAATTGTTACTTTTCTCAAATGTCATAATTTTATGTACATTTAAGCCCAAATATCAAAGCAGACTGTTGAGCACTAGCCTGTTCTTTCCAGTCCTAAACTTTATTTATGGCTGCTACTAGATAAAAGACCAGAATTGTGTTTTATTAGAATTGAGTGACAGAAAAATCTGCAATAATTTTTTTTTCTTATTTTTAATCTCCTGGAATGCAGAGTCTAATGGAGAATGAGGCAGCCTTTGCTTCCATTCTTCAAATAGAGACATAGAAACATCTGAGATGATGACTTTTACTTTACAGTGATAAAAATACCACAGAGACATAAAATTCTAAATTAAAAGACTTCTATTTTAGAAGAAAAATTTTCAACACAAAATTTACTGATGCTCTTTTGCCCAAACTGAACATATGATTCACTCTACGTGATTTGGTTTGGATGCTGAGATAACAATGGATTTTCTTTTTTCTTCATAAAAGCCTAGCTCTTACCTAGTTAACACCTTCTTCTAAAACAAAGAAAATAAATCTAAACTGTATATAACATTTAAAATTATTGGTGTCTACTTTTTTGTGTACAAAATTTTCTAGAACACTCTACATGTTTAGTTATCCAGAAGCTGTCTGAATCTTGTTCTTGGGTTTTTTACGGAGGCTCCATTACATTAACATAATTGAATAATCCACTGGCCACTGATGATGGATGTGACTTTTGTCACAGGACCTTTAGGGTATTGATTCACCAGCCAAAAATCTCTGTGGATGATGGCACCATTGCTCGTTTCTTGTGGCTGTTAGATTTGTTTTACTCATTCAATTTGGCAGGTTACCCACAACTCAAACTGCCGGCCCATATGCTATTCCTGCTATGGGTGAGCCAGGCACAGAGTAGAGAGAGGTGCATGAGTGAGTGACTGTTGAGTCAAGCCATTGCATGCGGCTAGGCCCATAGGCTGTGATAAGCTGACAAGGTCCAGGTACCAGCACAGGTGTTAGTTTTCTGCAAGTCTGTGGCTAAATTAGGCATACCACTAGTTGTTTTCCCTGCAGGCACTGGGGAATCCAGTTGTGCTGACATCCAGAAGCCTTGAAATGTCAGAAACTGCAGAGCTTCCAAAATGATGTCACAGCCCTGGCTTCAAAAATGTTTAGGTCTGTGCTCTTTTAAGGGCTGAAACCCTGCTTTATTTATTTTTATTGTTATTTTTATTTTTGGTAAGCAACAACATGGCCATTTTGTGTATTTTAGCCCTATTTGTTTGACTAATTTTTCAGTTTTGCCATATATTTGTGAGTCCTTGTGTCATGTTCAGTAAAAATGAGGTATCTGGGCAATAGAAAAGTACCTCAGGAGACGAAAAATGGTAGTTTCTTTTCAAAAGAAGGACATATTTGCATCTGTGCAACACTCAATAAAGAGGAGACACAGAATTAAGAGTTCTAATCTTGAAGGTAGGTTGTGCTATCTCTGCAGCCCGCAGTAAAGAGGAGATGCATAGTGCATACTTTCTATATGCAGGAAGATTGTTGAGATGTGTATTACAGCCCTTAGTGGAGAGAAGACCTATCTAACCACAGACTTGTAATCCCAGTAAGTGTGCAACTGTCAGTGGAGAGGAGACCCACAGTTAATAGCTCCACTTTTCAAGCAGGTTGTTCCATGATCTGCCTGAGTCTGAAGTTCATATGGACTTTATGTAGTAGAAAGAATGTGCCTCATGTTCCATGGGTGGTTATGGGTGGGACCAGAAAGAGGCATAAGTTCTCCCTATAATCTCCAGAACATGCAGCCTGCTGCCTAGACTTCAAACTATCCATTTCTTAAACAGTATTTTAGGAATGGTTCACTAAGGAACTCCTTCTTTCCGCCTAGGTGCCTGTCTGTCTCCTGCTACACTTCAAGGTGCCAATACTGTTTACACAGAGAAACCTCCGGGCCAATACCAAGCTGCCTTTAGTCCTACCCAACTCCCTGAACCTCCTATGCTCACTGGTGCCCAAGAACTAGATAAAACTGAGGTGGAAGAGGGCTGTTCTGTCAGCATAACCTCAAGTGTGAGCACACCTGGTGAGGCCATGACAGCACCTGGGCTGAGCCAAAAATTTGCTTCAATGTCAGAGGGGGCACTGGAAGCTGGAAGAGGCCAGGCAATGAGAGCATGCACTTTACAACCTTTCTGGGATCAATGGTTCCAGATTCTGGAAAACACAGGGACACCTGAGTCTGCAGCTGTGGCTAGGCAGCTGCAACTGTGCCTGAGGAGGTGGGCCACAGCCCTAGGATTCTCTACCTCACTGCACCTGGCATTTTGGCTGCAGCTTTTTAAATGGGTTGCTGCTACCATTACTTACAGCACTTCTCTCATTCCAGAATGATGGAGGGTGAATCTGAGAGTCCCTACTCTCTGATTATGCCTCTGTCTTTATATTGACAAACCCCATCCTGAAGCTGTCAGTCAACATTACCATATAAAATAACAGCACTTTAGAGATTCCAAAGATTTTAGGAGTTCTGTATCAGAAAACAAAGGGTCAACCACCTATAAATCATTCTTTCAGCTTCTGCTTTTTCCTAGCCCAATGTCCTAGAGAAAACTTTAGCTTCAGCCTCTCAATTTTTCTAGTCCAGGTCCTAAACCAAACTGAGTTGTGCTTTCTTCAAGACAGCTCACAGAGAACTCAGAACATGTCTTTCTTTCCAGTTCATAAAAATACCAGACTCAGCCCTATAGTTGGAAAATCTCGAGCCTCCTCTTTACTGTGGAGAGCTTATTTATTTTGCTTGTTAAACTTTTGTTCTTAGCTGAACTTTGTGTCCAGAAAGCTTAATTACCTTGGCCATGGGACACTACATCAGCCAGTGGTTGTTCCCAGGACAAACTCTCATGCCAAGTTTCCACTTCAGGGCCTGTTTGGTCCAGGGCCCACGTCAAGGGCCAACCAACATAAATCACATATGTGAATTATCACTTCAGCTTCTGATGAATTGCACATTTTTAATTTTTCCATCTTTGGAAACCCTGAAGCCCAGTTTCATAGTAGGCAAATCACTCAACCCCAAATCTGTCATAAAGAGCTTTTTACTTTCACTTTTTAAATGTTTGCTTCTACCAGGTTTCATCTATGCTTCTTATTTTTCCTGACCAAGAGACAACGAGCTCTCACAATAATAGATTGCTACATCATCATACATTAACAAGTCTGAAATGATTAAAGTCTGTGAATTAAACTCTGGGATGCTTTAGTCTACTGAAATATCTGGGAAACTGGCCACACACTGATACACATCTTTGGGGGATGTTCAAAATGTATTAGTCAATAACACAGGCTGGAAAACATAAAGATAGCTTCATTTTGTTGCCTTAGCTGTCCTTTCTAAGATTCTGCGTCTGGCTGTAAACTCTAGGACACCATCATCTATAATTGTTTCCCTTCTGTAGTCTTTTCCAGACACAGTGACCTGGCTATGTTTTAAATTTAAGCAAGCTTACGCTAGGTATCACCATATGTGTTGCTCTTGCTGCATGCTTCCATGATTATTCCCTTATTACTCTATTTAGACACATACTTAAAAGTCACTATGTAAGAAAATAATGGTACATTTATTTTACATAAAATCAAAATGTGTAATAGAAAATTTTGCTTCATACCTTTTCTATGGAATTCATTACTTCAGTTAATATAAAGTAAACAAAATCTTTAGAACATTACCACTAAAACCAAAATCTAACATTTAGCATTCCAAATTAAGAGAATAACATTTAATTCAAATATTATAAATAACACTTTTAAGAGACAAAAAACATAAATCTTGCACATAAAAATAAACTCAAATTATATATATGTGTATATATATATATATATATATATATATATATATATAGAGAGAGAGAGAGAGAGAGAGAGAGAGAACTGCTTCATAGAAAAAATTCGAAGCAAAACTGCAGAGCTGGCAACATCAAACCATTAAAAAAATAAACCAATCAAAAACTGCTCTGGAATTTTTCTTTTTTCTCCATTTATAGTATTGTCTCTGATTATTTCTGTACACATGGAAAATTTATTAATAGTTAACTTTGCATGGCTGCAATTGTAATAATATTTTTATTTAAAAAAGTGAGGCAGTTTCCTGTAGCTTTTCTTAATCTACTCATTTTTGCTTAAGTATCATTTTGCCACTTACAGATGTCAGGTTTGATAGCTTTTTTTCTGATATTCTACAACCATCTGTCTTCTGTGGTATTTACTGAGCAGTCATCTGTTAATTTTAAGGATAACATTACTGTGCATAACAAGTTGCTTATATCTTTCTTCTTTCACAGTATTCTTTTCTTTGGCTCTTGATTGACTGTAATGTTTTTTGATGTTTCTTTCACTGACTATATTCTGATTGAAGCTTTTTGCTTTTCTTCAACTTGTAAATTTAGGTTTTTAATTAACATAGATTTTTGGCCATTTTACCTTTCAGACATTCTTTTTTACCTCTTCTTTTCTGTTATTTATGAGATGCCCATATTGCATATATTGATATACCTCATGGTGTTCTATTTACTTGTTAGACTTTTTCACATAATTTGTTTCTTTATTCTGAGACTGTTATTTCAGTTTTTATTTCTTCAGATTGTCTGAATGTTTACCTTCTCAAATCTGATGTTAAACTTATATATTGTTAGATTTTATTGCAGTCATCGGGCTATTTATTTCAAATTTTATATATTTTCCTTTACAGTTTTTGTCACTGATGCTCTCATATTGTTTTTCATCCTTTGTCATTTTTCTTTAAGTTTACTTAAAACTGTTGTTTTGACTGTTTCTACTATAAGGACACATGCACACGAATGTTCATTGCAGCACTCTTTACTATAGCAAAGACCTGGAACCAACACAAATGCCCATCGATGATAGACTGGATAGGGAAAATGTGGTACATATACACCATGGAATATTACACAGCCATCAAAAATGATGAGTTCCTGTCCTTTGTAGGGACATGGATGAACCCGGAAACCATCATTCTCAGCAAACTGACACAAGAGCTGAAAATCAAACACCGCATGTTTCACTCATAGGTGGGTGTTGAACAATGAGAACACATGGACACAGGGAGGGGAGCACTACACACTGGGGTTCGTTGGGGGGAAATGGGGGAGGGATGGGGGTGGGGAGGTGGGAAGAGAGAGCATGGGGAGAAATGACAGATACAGGTGATAGGGAAGGAAGGCAGCAAACCACACTGCCATATGTGTACCTATGCAGCAATCTTGCATGTTCTTCACATGTACCCCAAAACCTAAAATGCAAATAGAAAAAAAAGACCCCCCCCAAAGAAAAACTGTTGTTTTAAATGTTTTGCCTGTAAAACTTGGGACAAATTCAGTTCCTGTATTTACTTTACTTTGGTCATAGGCTTGTTTTTATTTTATTTTTGTTGTTGTTGTTGTTGTTATTCAGAAAACTATAGTTAAAATGTCATAATGTGCTAACTCTGAATTATAGATTTGCTTCATTTCTCTAAGGAGTTTCTTATTATTAAATACTTACCTTGCATTTTATTAGCATTTTCAATAAGAAAAATGTGAAAACTATCACTTTTAAAAACTGGATCGGTATTAATGCTCTCTTTAAAATTCAGTGGAATTGTTTATAATTCTGTCTTAGCCTTCAGTTTTTTGTGACATTGACGCTATGGAATTAATGCATATATATATACACGCATGTATATATATATACACGCGTATATATATGCGTGTATATATATACACGCATATATATATATATACATATATACGCATATATATGTGTATGTATATATATATATATTTGTATGTTTTGTATCATAACATGTGCATTATTTTCTAAATTATGCAATATGTCAAACTGCTTTTAAATATTCTGATCTTTGCAAGTATAGATCTCTTCCACTTTTCCCCCTATTTATAGTTTATGTCTTGTATAAAATAGCTATTCTTTTTGTTCTCAGCAAAATATTTATGACAAATTCCTAGTATTTTCAACTGAGGTTTAGTTTGAGGTTAGGTAAAACAGAAATGCGTTTCACCAGTACTTCACATATCTCTTAAAGAGACTAGAAAAAACACAGTACGTTAGGATCTCAGGGCTTCTTGGCTCTTTTTGGAAGCAGGAATCAGGCCCTCATGTTGACAATAGCAGATCTCAATTTTAAAGGCTTTATCTGTCCCTGAGAAGTGGTATGGTAAGCCACTCACACACAAACAAGCTAACTATGTCTCTCTTTATTAAGTGTCTACTTGGTTGATATAAACTCTTGATTTTTAGTGTCCAGACTGATTTGACTGATTTGACTTTCTTTTTTTAATGGTTCGAAGCTGTCTGCCCTGTAATTTTGTTTTCATTTTTATTTATGAACCATTAGTTTTTTTTTTTTATTTTTAAAACTTCATTTTGTGTATAAGACTTATGATTTTGTCAATTAAAAATGTTGCTTAAAATACTTAAATTGAGAACGCTTTCAATTTGCAATACTACATGACGGCTTTCGGTTTCAGTGGTTATGTTATAAAGTTTTTTGGCTTGCTTTTTATTAATTGAGGTTGCAAATTTTGCATACAGTAATTAAAGCAAAATTGCTTATTATGAAATATATTTTAGTTTCATGTACAACAAATATACAATAATTTGCTTACAAAGTGACTTCCGGCTAAATATCTAGAAAAAACAAAAATATTTGAATAATAAATATCTAAATAAAATAGCTTTTAAAATAAGAATGACTAGATAAGTTAAAGCTAAAAGAAATTGTGGCTAACTCATCTCTTAAAAAATGCTATTTCTATGACAATGCAAAGTAAACTATTAATGAACACTCAGTGTGTACAGATATAATCTGAGACGGTAATATGAAATCAGAAGAATGCGGAAGTACAAGAGCAGCATACTTTATAGTGTTCACTCTAAACTTTAGATTACTCAAACAAGTTAGTAATATTCAAAGTAGATTCTTTTAAGTTTATAACAATAACTGAAACCCTAAATATAAGTGCATATAATATTTAAAATGTAAAATTTTGAAGAAAAATTTATTATACTTTAAGTTCTGGTGTACATTCACAGTTCATCCAGGTTTTTTACATAATAATACACATGCTATTGTGGTTGTTTGCTGCATCCACTTCCCCTTTATATGCATTAGGTAATATTCATAGTGCTATCCTTTCTCAATCTCCCCAGTTCTTTCTATTCCTTTCATAATCCCCCAAACTGGCTGGCCCCAGTGTGTGATGTTCCCCTCCCTGTTTCCATGTGTTTTCATTTTTGAACACCCACTTATGAGGGAGCATATGCTGTGTTGTGTCTGTTTGCTGAGAATCATGGTTTCCAGTTCCATACACATCCTTGCAAAGGACATGAACTTTTGATGGTTCACTGCTACGATCAACACATGTGTACATGTGTCTTTATAATAAAATGATTTATGAACCTTTGGGTACATACCCAGTAACGGTATTGTTAGGTCCAATTGTATTTCTATTTCTGAATCCTTGAGAAATTGCCACACTGTCTTCTACAATGATTGAACTAATTTACACCCCCACCAACAGTGTAAAAGCATTTTATGTCTCCACATCTTCTCCAGCATCTCTTGCCTGTTGATTTTTTAATTATCACTATTCTAACAGGGGTGAGGTGCTATCTCAATGTGGTTTTGATTTGCATTTCTCTAATGACCAGTAATGATGAGATTGTTTACAGTTTGTTGACTGCATACATGTTTTCTTTTGAAAAGTGTCTGATCATATCCTTTGTCCACTTTTGTTATGTGGCTGTTTGTTTTATTATTGTAAATTTGTTTAAGTTCTCCATAGACTCTGGATATAAGTTTTTTGTCAGATGGGTAGATTGCAAAACTCTTTTCACATTCTGTTGGTTGCCCGTTCACTCTATTGATATTTTCTTTCACTGTGCAGAAGTTCTTAATTTTAATTAGATCTCATTTTTCTATTTTGGCTTTTTGTTGCTGTTGCGTTTTGTGTTTGATCATAAAGTTCTTGCCCGTGCCTGTGTACTGCATAATATTGCCTAGGTTTTCTCCTAAGGCTTTTATGGTTTTAGGCTCCATGCTTAATCTTTCATCCATCTAGAGTTATTTTTGTATGTTATGTAAATAAGGGATCTCATTTAAACTTTCTGGGTATGGCTAACCAGTTTTTGAGACAACATTTATTAAATATGGAATCATTTTTTTTATTGCTTGTTTTTGTCTGGTTTGTCAAAGATCAGATGGTTCTAGTTGTATGGCATTCTGAGGTATCTGTTCTGTTGCTTTTCTAGGTCTCTGTTTTGGTTCCAGTACCATGTTGTGTTATGCACATAACCAATTATTTTAAATGAACAAAATAGAAAGTGAGGATCAAATACGATAATAAACATGGTAAACATGAAAGTAAATATTAGCATAATTACTTTTATACATGTAATAATTTTATACTCGTAATAACTTTAAATGTGTTCTTGCTTAAAAAGGCACAGACTGGTGCAAATGCATTATTAAAAGAATGATTCATTTATAGTTTCTATGCTAGTCTTACTTTAGGTGAAAATACTCAGGGGCCAAAAGTAAAATAATACAAGTTTCTGGAAAAGGCATGACAGTGGACTACAGAGTACTGTATGTGTCTCTCTTCAACTAAACAATAGATCCAGTGGCAAAATTAGTACAATGCAATTATTTTGGAATTCCAGAGGTTATCTGAAGGTTTACAGCTTCAGAAAGAAAGTTTCCATAGTAAACAATTAAATTTTATCCATTTCATAGCACAGATTAACAGTAGCTATTTATTTGTTATCACCCATCGCTGTGACATGCTAATTGCAAATACTTTGGAAGCAGCTTGAAAGAGCCAGAAAAACAGAAAAGATTCTGACTTAAAACTCTCGGGAGGATTTATGCACTGAATGCTGCTCTTAAATACAGAGGTCCCGACAAAGATGAATAGTCATTGTTTCATTCCCAAACATTGTGTAGACTTTTCCTCCTTCTATTAAAGCAACTTTCAGCACATAATTTAAGGACCCGGGACACATTTTTTCCTGTGTTTTTTTTTTTTTTTTTTTTTTTTTTTTTTTTTTTTTTTTTTTTTTTCCTTAGGAGGTTAGACGTGGTTAGAAAAAAAGTTCAAAATAAATACATATAAATGAAAGTATAAATAAATTGTATGATAATGCTATGTACCTCGTAACTGTGCAGGCTTAAAAAAGACCCAAAATAAATTTGGTAGGACTGATTTTCAGTACAGAAAGAGCCTACATGATGAATAAACAAAACCCTTTCCAACCACAAAGAAAAAGAAAATCTGATTTTCAGAGTAACAGCATTTTAAAATTTAAATGCTCTTGTTCACCATTAATAAAATTACAAAACAAAAAATGAAAGAAAAAAAAAACTACAGCTTATTTCTAGAAAAAAAATAATAAACACAAGGTTTTCCTAGACAACCCAATTGGCAGGTTTACTAAAAAATAATTTTTGAAATTAATCTTCACAGAAAGATAATAAAATAAAAGAAGCACAGAAAAATCATGGACAAAATAAGTATTAATAAAGGGTGTAAAATTATTATAATGTTTTAAAAATCATATAGATAAAAGTAAAACTACTGAAATAAATATTCACTATAGAAAATTAAAAGTAGGCTTGATGAGAGGGAAGATAAAAATATCAGCAAACCTAAAGAATGCCATTAATTAAAATAATTAGGTAAGAAAATAAAAAGCCTTGTAGTTTAGTTTGAAGTCCGGTAGTGTGATGCCTCCCGCTTTGTTCTTTTTGCTTAGAATTGACTTGGCTATGCGGGCTCTCTTTTGGTTCCATATGAAGTTTAAGGTGTTTTTTTCCAGTTCTGTGAAGAAGGTCATTGGTAGCTTGATGGGAATAGCATTGAATCTGTAAATTACTTTGGGCAGTATGGCCATTTTCACGATGTTGATTCTTCCTAACCATGAACATGGAATGTTTCTCCATCTGTTTGTATCCTCTCTTATTTCGTTGAGCAATGGCTTGTAGTTCTCCTTGAAGAGGTCCTTTACGTTCCTTGTTAGTTGTATTCCTAGGTACTTTATTCTCTTTGTAGCAATTGTGAATGGCAGTTCGTTCTTGATTTGGCTCTCTTGAAGTCTATTACTGGTGTATAGGAATGCTTGTGATTTTTGCACGTTGATTTTGTATCCTGAGACTTTGCTGAAGTTGTTTATCAGTTTCAGGAGATTTTGGGCTGAGATGATGGGGTCTTCCAGATATACAATCATGTCATCTGCAAATAGAGACAATTTGATTTCCTCCTTTCCAATTTGGATACCCTTTATTTCTTTTTCTTGCCTGATTGCTCTGGCTAGAACTTCCAGTACTATATTGAATAGGAGTGGTGAGAGAGGGCATCCTTGTCTAGTGCCAGATTTCAAAGGGAATGCTTCCAGTTTTTGCCCATTCAGTATGATATTGGCTGTTGGTTTGTTGTAAATAGCTTTTATTGTTTTGAGATACGTTCCGTCAATACCTAGTTTATTGAGGGTTTTTAGCATAAAGGGTTGTTGAATTTTGTCAAAAGCCTTCTCTGCATCAATCGAGATAATCGGCTACAGTAATCAAAACAGCATGGTACTGGTACCAAAACAGAGATATAGACCAATGGAACAGAACAGAGGCCTCACAGGAAATACAACATACCCACAACCATCTGATCTTCGACAAACCTGACAAAAACAAGCAATGGGGAAAGGACTCCCTGTTTAATAAATGGTGTTGGGAAAACTGGCTAGCCATGTGCAGAAAGCAGAAACAGGACCCCTTCCTGACACCTTACACCAAAATTAACTCCAGATGGATTAAAGACTTAAACATCAGACCTAATACCATAAAAACCTTAGAAGAAAATCTAGGCAAAACCATTCAGGACATAGGTGAAGGCAAGGACTTCATGACCAAAACGCCAAAAGCAATGGCAACAAAAGCCAAAATAGACAAATGGGACCTAATCAAACTCCACAGCTTCTGCACGGCAAAAGAAACAGTCAGTAGAGTGAATCGGCAACCAACAGAATGGGAAAAAATTTTTGCAGTCTACCCATCTGACAAGGGGCTGATATCCAGAATTTACAAAGAACTAAAGCAGATCTACAAGAAAAAAACAAACAAGCCCATTCAAAAATGGGCGAAGGATATGAACAGATACTTTACAAAAGAAGACATACAGGAGGCCAACAAACATATGAAAAAATGCTCATCATCACTGGTCATCAGAGAAATGCAAATCAAAACCACATTGAGATACCATCTCACACCAGTTAGAATGGCGATCATTAAAAAATCGGGAAACAACAGATGCTGGAGAGGATGTGGAGAAATAGGAACACTTTTACACTGTTGGTGGGAATGTAAATTAATTCAACCATTGTGGAAGACAGTGTGGCGATTCCTCAAGGACCTAAAAATAGAAATCCCATTTGACCCAGCAATCCCATTACTGGGTATATATCCAAAGGATTATAAATCATTCTACTACAAGGACACGTGCACACAAATGTTCATTGCAGCACTGTTTACAATAGCAAAGACCTGGAACCAACCCAAATGCCCAACGATGATAGACTGGATAGGGAAAATGTGGTACATATACACCATGGAATATTATGCAGCCATCAAAAACGATGAGTTCACGTCCTTTATAGGGACATGGATGAACCTGGAAACCATCATTCTCAGCAAACTGACACAAGAGCAGAAAATCAAACACCGTATATTCTCGCTCATAGGCGGGTGTTGAACAATGAGAACACATGGACACAGGGAGGGGAGCACTACACACCGGGGTCTGTTGGGGGGAAATGGGGGAGGGGCGGGAGGTGGGGAGGTGGGAAGAGATAGCATGGGGAGAAATGACAGATACAGGTGAGGGGACGGAAGGCAGCAAAGCACACTGCCAAGTGTGTACCTATGCAACAATCTTGCATGTTCATTACATGTACCCCAAAACCTAAAATGCAATTAAAAAATAAATAAATAAATAAATAAATAAATAAAATAAAAAAAATAAAAAAAAGAAAATAAAAAGCAATGAAGAAATGTGAACACAGCCTAGAGACCTATTGGTAACCGTCAAGTGGCCGTAGTTACACATTTTGGAGTTTCAAAGGAAGAGACAAGAAATCAGGAAGAGTATTTAAAAAGCAGTGGTCAAAAATGACACAAATTTGGGCAAGTATTTAATAAACGCCCAAATGCTCAACAAACTTCAAGAGAGATAAACTCAAAGAAACACACTTAAGGTTACATGATAATTTCACCTTTTAAAACAAAAACAAAGAGATTCTTCAAAGCAGCAAAAGAAATGACCAATTATGTAAAATCAACTCTTAAAATTAATCAATATATTTTTTTAATCTGAAAACTTAGAGACCACAAAGCAGTAGACTAGCACATTTCAAGTGATGTAAGAAAAACTTTCAAACAGAAATCTTATGTTGAAAGAAGTTGTTCATCAATAGTGAGGGAGAAATCATGTTATTCCCAAATGAAATCTGGGGCCTTTTTTTAGTAGGTGACCCTTTAAGAAATGCCTTATGGGGTACTTTAGGGTAAAATGAACTGGCACTAAATAGCAGTATAAATAAATAAAAATTAAAATAAAGACAAATATATAAACAGTTATAAAACAAAAAAAAATTAACAATGTGTAGCTTCACAATCTGTTCTACGCATAATTTGAAACACTAATATATTTAATGAAAAGTTATCACTAAAACTTTATATGTGTTTTGACATACAATAATTATAGATAAAACTTTGAGAACTGAATAAGTAAAATAAGGGGGCCAACATATAGAGAAGTGTGTGTTTTCATGTTATTGCAGGTAAGCTAGTATACCTTTAAAAATGATATAACTTTAAAATGTTCAGTATAATTTTCATGGCAATGACAAAAGAGAGTAACAGGCAGGTAGAAAGCTTAGTGCACTATGTAAGAGTAGGAGCTGTGGATTTAGCTAAATGTACCTGAAGCTACCTAGCCAGCTATCTTGGCATCATAAGACCAAGTCCAAGCTGTCCCAACAAAGAGTAAGTGTGAAGAGGGTAAGGCTCTTTGACTGCTTCTTCTCACAACTTTTACTACACCAGTGGCCATGAAGTGGAAGAGGCTCATCCATACCTAGCACTAGGTGAAGCACTGAAGGCAGAAAAATGCGGCTGTGAAGAGACCCAACTGAAAAAATGTTGGCACAGCAACTGCCCAATTCTGTCTGTTTCTTCATGGCTTCCCAGGAGTTTGAGGTGGAAGCTATTGTTGACAAAAGACAAAACAGAAAAGGGAAGACAGAGTATTTGGTTCGGTGGAAAGGTTATGACAAACAGGATGACACCTGGGAACCAGAGCAGAACCTCACAAATTGTAGAGAATGTATTTGTGACTTTAGCAGATGACAGACTGAAAAACAGACAATATGGACACGGACCAGAACAAGTAGAATTTCTTTAAACAATGTCAGGAAATGAAATTCCAGAACTTCCATGTCCAGCTTTTCTAAGAACTCTCCTAAAACGCCATTGACTGGCAAACACCACAAATCCAAAAACAACAAGTTGTGTGCTGCCAGACAGAACATTAGAAAAAACTCAGCTTCACTTCTCCCTGACCCAAAAAGTTTGGAGCAGAAAAATTCAACTATCAAGACACTTGTACCTCATAACCCAGTTAATGGCCAGAACACAGTTAGGTCCTTTCTGAAACCTGAGAAACTAGATCCTGTTGCACCAGTCCAGGAGGACAAGGTGGTGTTCAAGGTGGCAGCAGAGAAACCCATCAGAATTTCATCAGATCCTGACACAGAAGGGGCTGAAATAGAAAACAGGACCCAAACACAACCTCCAATGTCTCAGATGTCTGACTCAGTTACTGCTTACATGGCCACAGAGTCAGATAACAAGGAAAGTATAGTGGTATTAATGGACCCTTCAACAGCCACTGGAACAACAAACATGCACACATCTGTTCCAAGAGTGAGAGGTGGAAAATCAGAGATTATTGATGTTAGAAAAAGACCAGCCTTTTATCAAGAGGATGTATTTCACCATCAGGTTAAAAGAAAGTGCCAACAGATACAGAGACATTGTTGTCAAGAAAGACCATGGATTCACCCAGATATTGCTATCTACTATATCAACAGAGAAAAATGCACTAAATACAGAAGTCATTAAAGAAATCATAAGTGCTCTGAAAAGAGCTGCTGCGGATGACAGCAAGCTTGTGTTGTTCAGCACAGCTGGCAGTGTCTTTTGCTGTGGTCTTGATTTTGGGTACATTGTGAAACATTTAAGGAATGACAGAAACAGAATGAACACTGAAATTGTGGACACCATTAAGAACTTTGTGAAAACGTTTATTCATTTTAAAAAACTTATTGCTGTATCAGTCAATGGCACAGCCATTGGACTAGGTGCATCCATACTACCTCTTTGTGACTTGGTTTGGGCTAATGAAAAGGCTTGGTTTCAAACCCCATATATGACCATTGGACAGAGTCCAGATGGCTGTGCTACTGCTGCATTTCCAAGGATCATGGGTGAAGCATCCGCTAATGAAATGTTGATTGGTGGGTGAAAGCTGACAGCACAGGGGGCATGTGCCAAAGGCCTGGTCTCTCAGGTACTCTCGACTGCAACTTTCACCCAAGAGGTTATGATTCAAACTAAGAGGCTTCCTTTCTGTAATCCTGTTATACTGGAGAAGTGTAAGACCCTTGTTTGCTGTAATATTAAGATGGAGTTGGAACAGGCCGAGAGAGTATGAAATGCTGAAGAAAATCTGGTCCTCAGCAGACAGAATAAAATCCATGTTAACGTATGTTCAAACAAAACTGATGAGCTTTAATTACCAGTCTCTCTGTTTAGAACACAAGAACTGAGCTTAGCAGAATACATAATTAGCTGAAGATGCCCTAATTCATCTTCATAGCCCAAAATAATTTCAATAATAGCTAAGGCTTGTAGAGAGAATTGAAAACATCTAAGCTTTTATTTAATATTATCAAGAAATTGTTAAAACACTGTAAATTTAAAATAAACAGTAAAACAATTTATTTGCTCCAATATCCTTATTTTATGCACACAAAAGCCCAAATTTAAAAGCAGACTAGTGAGCACTAATTTTTTCTTTAAAGCTCTAATTTTTATCTATGACTACCATAAATCAGGTGAGAATGGTGCTCTATTAGATTCAAGTAACAGAAAAATGTGTGATAATATTTGTTTTTCTTATTTTTACATTCTAGAATGCAGAATCAATTGAGGTAAGTGTCAGTCTCTGCTCCCCTCCCCCAGATAACATCTGAGATGGTGCCTCTGACTTTATAGTGGCACAAATGCCTCAGAGATACATAATTTTAAATTAAAATAACTTATGTATGCTTCAGAATAACGATTTCCAATATATATTTCACTCATGATTATTCTTCCAAACTGAACATATGGTTAGAATTTATGCTGAGATAATAATTAATTTTTAAACATGTCTAGTTGTTACCCAGTTAACATAAATAAACTTTACTCTTCTAAAGTAAAATTTGTTGCACACTATTAGTGAATCGTGGATTCATTAGGTGGAAATATCCAAGTTTTATGATGTGTAGTTTTAACTAAATTTAGGGTATGTTTCACCTAGTAGATTAAAATTCTGCACACCTTTTTATAATTTTTAATTTTTAATTTTTTGACACAGAGTCTCATGTCGTCATCTTGGCTAGAGTGCAGTGGCAATCTTAGCTCACTGCAACTTCTGCCTCCCAGATTTAGCAATTCTTCTCCCTCAGCCACCTGAGTAGCTAGGATAACAGCACCTGCCACTACTCTCAGCTAATTTTTTTTTTTTTTTTTTTAAATAAAGAGAGGGTTTCATTATGTTGGCCAGGCTTGTCTTGAACTCTTGACCTTGTGATTTGCTTGCCTTGACCTTGCAAATTGCTGGGATTACAGGTTTGAGCTGCCACACCTGGAATGTACACATTTTTAAAGGCAGAAACTTCTTTCCAAACAAAGAAAAATACCTACACTGTGTCTGAAATTTAAAATTATTGGTTTTTGCTTCTATCTGCACATAATTTTCTAGAACATGCTACATGCTAAGCTATCCAGAAGCTCTCTAAATCCTTTCCTAATGGGTTTTTATGGAGGCTTCATTACATAGGCATGAGCAAATACTTCACTGGCCACTGATAACATGACTTTTGTCAGTGCATCTACAGTGTTGATTCACCAGCCAAAAATCTCTAGATAATGTCACCTTTGCCTAAGTTTCTGTTGAGCCTACTGGACTAATTTTGCCCACCCATCTTCTAGCCTGCACTAAGCTGAAACTAATTACTCAGATTCCATTTCTGCTATGGATGAGCCAGGCACAGAATAGAGAAAGGTTCATGAGTGAGTGACTTTTGAGTCCAGCCACTGCACATAGCTAGGCACATTTGCTCTGATGAGGTGATCAGGTCTAGCTATCAGCACAGGTGACAACTAGCTGCAAGTCTTTGACTAAATGAGATATATCACAAGCTATTTCCTCTTCAGGCACTGAACAATGTAGTAGCATCCAGAAACTTATAAATGTCAGAAACTGCACAGCCCCCAAATTGGTGTTACATCCCTGGCTTGGGAAAGATTTAAGTCTGGTCTCTTTTAAGAACCAAAGCTCATTTGTCCTTTTTTTTTCTTTTTTTTTTTTTTTCCTGGTAAGCAGCAATGTGGCAAGTGGGGGGTTATGTGTTTTCAGTCTTTTGTGTTACTAAACTTTTAGTGTTGCCATTCAGTGAATCCTGTCTCTTATCTTGTATACAGAATAAATGAGTCATATGAAAAACTGTAGAATAATAATAATAATAATAATAATAATAATAAAATAGGTGCCTTATTGAGTGACAGTACAGTTTCAGGACTCTCAAAGTTGGTAGATCCTTATCACAAGCAGGACATAGTTGCCTCTGTGCCAGGCTTGGTGAAGTGGAGGCCCAGAATGGAGAGCTCTAATCTGGAGACAGGTTGTGCTGACATCTCTGCAATTCTGAGTAAAAAGGTCATGCAGAGTGGGTAGCTTCTGTTTGCAGGAAGTTTGTTAAGATGATTCTGCAGACCTTACTGGAGAGGACAGCTATCTAACTATAGGCATGTAACAGCAATATGTGTATAACTCTTAGTGGAGGGGAGACCCGCAGTTGGTAGCTTCACTTTGCAAGCATATATGATCCCATAATTAGCCTGAGACTGGAGCTCATATGGCCTTCAAAGGGCAGAAAGAATATGCTGATTGCTACATGAGTGGTCATGATTGGGCCAAGAAAGTGTCAAAAGTTTTTCCCATTGTCTCCAAGCATGCAGCCTGGCATGCAAGCTTTAGGCAGTCTATGGCTTGAAAGTGGGGCTTCACAGAGGAACACAAATTTCTGCCAATGTATCTGTCTGCCTCCTGCTACAGTTCACAATGTGAAGGCTTTTTTCTTTATTTCTTTTTTCTGTATTTCTTTTTCTTTCTTTCTTTCTTTCTTTCTTTCTTTCTTTCTTTCTTTCTTTTTTCTTTTATTCTTCTTTCCTTTCTTTCTTTCTTTCTTTCTTTCTTTTTTTTTTTTTTTTTTTTTTTTTTTTGAAGACAGAGTATTTCTCTGTTATCAGGTTCCAGGCTGAAGTGCAGTGGCACGATTTTGGCTCTACAAAGAAACATCTTCAGGCCCATACCAAGTTTCCCTCAGTCACTATCCAACTCAATAATGCTTCTGTGCTCATTAATGCCCAAGGACTAGAGAAAAATGAGGTGACAGAAGGCCATTGTGTCAGCATCACCTTAAGAGTAAGCACACATGGCCAGCTCATGACAGCTGGGCTCAGCCAAAAACTTGTTTTATTTTCACAGAGGTGCAATGGGAGCTGAGGGGATTCAGGATATGGAAGCAGGCACTTCAGAGCTTTTTGGGGAAGAATAGCTTCCCAGGCTCTGGAAAGCACAGGGATGCCCGAGTCTGCACCTGCGGCTGGGTGGCTGCACCTGCTTCTTAGTAGATGAGGTTTCTTCTAATTTAACTTGAATGCAGATGTGACTTCTACCTATTCTTAGTTCCCACCAGCTTCACAGAATTCACAGTCCTGTCTGCACCTTTCTCAGTCACCTGGGATCTTTACGGCTACCTCTTAAAATGGACTGCAGCTATTATTTTTCTGCAGCACACTTTTTATTCCAGAATAATGCAGAGTGAAGCTGAGAGTCCCTACACTCTACTTTATGCCTTTGTCTTCTCATTGAAAAGCCTCAACCTAAAGTTGTTTAGTACCTTTAGCATATCAAAAGAAAACACTTTAGAGATTCCAAAGATTTTAGGAATTCTATACCAGAAAACAGAGACAAACAGCAAACATATTTAGCAATCTCACAGCACTAAAAAGAAAACCCCAGAACCTGAGACCATTTGTTATAATTCAAGTATTGAACAAAGAATTCAAACAATTTATTTTCTTTTTAAAAATTATTTACTTTAAAAGAAAAAGGTACAGATCAAACATTGCTAATACAACAATTATACTTACTCTAATGTGAAACTTGATTCATGATGTGATACAAGTACAAGACTCTACGGAAAAGTTTCTGATGCAAACTTTGCTACATGTACAAAATACATAAAATTACCTTCATGAAGGTGAGGGGAAAAAATCCAGAAGTTTGAAGGAGTTTTGGTAAAATTATTTTAAGCAGAGGAACAATTTGGAAAATTAGGGAGTAGACACTGACAAAAAAAAAAAATAATAAAAAAAAAATAAAAAAAATAAAAGAACAGGACAGACTAAAGATATGTCCACAGCTGCAGCAATAACACAAAAACAAAGGTAAAAATGCCTTTGTTATTTTGGCTAAAACATAACCACAGATACACAGATCCTGGCTCAACATCCCAGACAAAGCTTTTACTTCAGCCTCTGATTTTTCTCAGGCCAAGTCTTGAACAGTGCTTTCTTTAAGACAGCTCACAGACAGCCCAGAACATTCTTCTTTCCAGTTTGTAGACACAGCAGACCTAGGCTTATAGTTAAATCTCCCATGAGCTCCATATTTTCTTTGGAGACCTTTCTCTTTATTTTTGGTTATTAAACTTGTTTTCTTACTTGAATTTTGCATCTGATCTCCTTAATTATCCTGACAATGATGCTTCACTTCAGCCTGTGATTGGTCCCAGACCAGGCTTTCACTTCAGTTCGTGCTTGGTCCAGAACCAAGGCCTAAGGCCAAGTTAAGTCACATACATGCATTATCACTTCAGTTCCTGATGAATACCAGGTCAAGGTTCAGAGTCAAGTTGAGTAATACTTTCTCCAAGACCACTAACCATACTTCTTTTCTTCCCTGACTTTAGAAACCGTGAAGCCCAATTTCATAGTAGGCAAATCACTCACGTTTCATCTAAAAAGTATAGAGAGTTTTACTTTTACTTATTAAACTTTTGCTTAATCATATTTGCATCCATCCTCTCTAATTTTCCTGGCCATGAGACAAAGAACCCTGTGTGATATCTCACAATGAGAGACTCCTGCATTGTGGTGCATTAATGAGACTGCAATAATTGAAGTCTGGGAATTGAGCTCTGTAATCTATTAGTTTTGTGGTATCATCTGGAAAACTGGCCTATGTTGTGATGCACAGTTCTGGGGGCTGTCCACCACGTAGTGGTCACCAACATAGGTTTACAAAAATCAACATGGCTTCCTTTTATTGCCTTAGCCGTTCTTTCTAAGCTGCTTTGACTTATCTCACCAGTAGAGATTCACGTATGCATCTCAAACATACTGCATTTTATAGTACTGTAATTGGATCACTAGTGCCTATGTCTTTCTTTTGTTCCTCTCTTTTTGTCTAGGCTCTTCCTGGGTCCTATTATTAAAGACAGAGGAGGCTATCCCCAGGAGATTTTCCAAGGTAGTATACAATTCCACAGTCTGCTTTTGTAGTTTTCTTCTGGTATTAGGGGCTGCCTGAGTAATAAATAGTATTTTAAGATTATCCGTGTATTAATTGAATAAGGATATACAAAGTCATGTTTTATGAATGTCTCTCTTTGCCTTTTCATAAAGGCCAATAATTTTTTTCTTTGGTGTCTTATTCAATAAGAGTAGTTTAGAATCATTAAGAGGTTTGTGGTTCTGGTTCTTCATGATTCTTTTAATATGCACATGACAAAGTTTCTTTTCTTGTTTCTAATCTATGGGATTACTAATGCTCAAATTATGATTTTTAAAAGTCTCTTTCTTGCTACTGGAATTCAGAATCTTGTCCGTTTTTCACTCATTTTAATGAATGCTTTACATATTTATAAATGACTGTAAAAGATCTGCTGTTTGTGCCTGAATCTCTGTTGCCTGTATCGTTGTTTC
The DNA here is from genome assembly GCF_048565385.1 of Saimiri boliviensis. Taxonomy (NCBI): domain Eukaryota; kingdom Metazoa; phylum Chordata; class Mammalia; order Primates; family Cebidae; genus Saimiri; species Saimiri boliviensis. The sequence goes on along the minus strand of NC_133471.1, from coordinate 13,536,478 downwards.
TCAGAAGCAGGTAGAATTTGGCTTAGGAGTAACACAGCATCTTCCCATGTAAGACCAAAAACTTTGTGAGGCTGAGGCAGGTAAAACATGAGGTCTGGAGTTCAAGTCAAGTCTGGCCAAAATAGTGAAACCTTGTGTTTGCTAAAAATTCAAAAATTAGCTCGGTGTGGTGATGTGTGCTTATAACCCTAGCTACTTAGGAGGCTGAGACAGGAGAACTGTGTGAACTGGGGAAATGAAGGTTGCAATGAACCAAGATGGCGCCATTGCATTCCAACATGGACAATGGGGCAAATGGCCTAGCTATAAGAATGGTTCCATATATTTATTGAGGGTATTAAAAATTTGACTAGGTCTTTATTTGTTTAAGCTACTGTATGAAAAAGAAACCTACACTTCACTGGCACCTTGTTCATTGGATATTTCCTATAGCAGTGGCAGTGGACTTCTGGAGTTGGGTATTAAATCTGAAAAAGCTGATAATGATGTGACTAGAAAAGTGTCTAGATAAAGAAAATGAGAAAAGCTGAGACAACAACAACAACAACAGCAACAATAACAACAACAACAACAACAACAAAAAAAAAAAAAAAAGATTTTTTAGAGTTCCCAGGGGTAATGTTTTTTGGACTTTGGAGAGTTTTTTCTGTGGGCTTTTCTGTTATGACTGCTATGAAGACATGGACAATTTTACAATATTTACACAAGTGGGAGATGTTTCACAGGACAAACAAGTCTTGCAAATAGTGCACCACAACCAATTTGTTCTTCTACCATCAGAAAATATCTAGCTGTTTAATAGTATTGAAAGAGCAAACCACATGGTTATGGTAAATCCTTGGTAAAATTCCTCTAAGCAGAGAAAGCCTGAAAAATTAAGCATACGCACAAATGTAAACAATCTACACTCACCTGAGGTACACTCAGACAAATAAACGGTCCCCAACATTTTTTGTATGTTTACACATGCCCACAGCTATCATAGAAAGCAAGTTCTTCTTTTAAAATTCAATGTCCTTTGTATAATTGGTGGGCTTGCAGGAAATAGCATCTCTTGTTTTTTGGACGTGTACATATGTTACAAAGAATATTTTATGTTACTGAACATGCTTTATACTTTGAGCCAAGCTTTTGTGAATGAACACTTTAGCCTCTGGTCTCAGACAAGGTCCTTAGTTATACTTTCTCTGAGCTATTGATTGGTTTAAGGTCATGTTCCTATGCCTAGCTGAGTCATTTATGAGTTATCATTTCAGTTTCTAGTTGGTCCTGGAAAAAGTTGAGTGGTCCTGTCTTCAAAATTAGTTATTATGTTTGTTCTCTTTCCAGTTCACAAAAAGTTCTTCCTCACAGTGGGCAACTCACTTTCCACCCCTGAATTTAACTGATGAAATGTTTGTTACAGTCTCACCTTTTGTATCCATGAATTTTAATATTCTTGGCCTTGAGATTTAATAGAAATCTGTGTGAAACCTCACAGTGAGAGACTGATATACTGTGGTGTATTGGGAGATGGTAACACATGTTTTGGTGAATGGACTAGAAAATAGCATTTTTTTAAAGAACTTATATATTGTTAGATTTTATTGCAGTCATCAGGCTATTTATTTCAAATTTTATACATTTTCTTTTACAGTTTTTGTCACTGATGCTCTCATGTTGTTTTTCATCCTTTGTCATTTTTCTTTAAGGCGAATTAAAACTGTTGTTTTAAATGCTTTGTTTCATATATATACATATATATATATATGTTTCATATATATATATATATATATATATATATATATATATATATATATACCACTTTTTAGTTCTCAAACCATATTTTCACAGAGTAATGTGACAGATGTGATTACATGCTGAGCATGAAGAATGTTTAAAAAAACCAAGTCAGGTGTGGCTCATGCCTGTAGTCTCAACACTTTGGGAGGCTAAAGCAGGTGTATCACCTAAGGTTAGGAGTTTGAGACCAGCCTGATCAACATGGTAAAACCTCATCTCATTTTCAAACACAAAAATTAGTGTAGCATGGTGATGGACACCTGTAATCTTATTTATTCAGGAGGTTGAGGCAAGAGAATTGCTTGAACACAGCGAGTGGAGGCTTCATTAACTGAGATTCTGCCATGGGATTCTAGCCAGGGTGACAGAGTAAGACTATATCCCAAAATAATCAACAATGAAAACAATGAGATGTCTAAAATAATAAAACCTGAAAAGATCAACTTGGATGGTCATCACGACAACAAAGAAAAAGAAAAATGACATTTTAGAAAGATAGGATAAATAGTGAAGAATAATGAGACAGGTTAAAATTTGGAATACAATATTATAAGGGTAAGGCCTGAATAAAGCAAGTGCCAAAGAAACAACAACAGCAGCAGCAACAAAACAAGCAAAGGAAGGAGAAAAGGGAGAGTGAAAAAGGAAAATGTAGTAAATCAAATGCAAAACATACAGTGTCTAACATGATTAGGTTATCTGTCTATCCCTACCATCTAAAAATTATTTATACTCTGAGGAAAATATTGATGAGATTTTAATGTAACCAGTCAGAGAGCAGTATAACCCAGAAAATATTCTAGCTTTCTCTAAGATTTAAACAAAGATACTCTATCTCTTTAGGTATTCTCTCAATAGTTAGGTCAAACTATTTCAACAGCAAAAATTACTTCAAATTCGCTGCCCAAAAGGGACATGATGGGTGTTATACCTCTGGAGTCATACTTAAAAAATAAAGTAGATGAAGCAGATGTATTTTTCTCCTCTCATAAACACAGTTAATATCCCAGGGTTTTGTATATAAAGCAAGCATAAGTCTCTGAGAGGTAACACAATCACATAAACTGAAAAGGACATTTGAGACCCAGCAAGTGATAAGATGGGTGAATTCCCTGGATTCTGTCTACTTCATGTTATCACAGACTTGATTATGAAGGAGATGGTCCTGAAAAATATAAATATGCACAGACAAAAATGTCCCCCAAAACCCAACTTCTGTAACCATGGCAGTACAAAAGATACACATACTGAGAAAATAATCTTTTATAAAATAGCCACCATATTTTAGCTAAACCATACAACACGAAACAAAGTAAAACCAGAAACCCAGCCAGAACAACAAAGTCCAAGTTCGAACATCGGTTTCACTAGGCAGTAATGAAGCACCCCCACCCACTTCTGGAGTGTAATCAGAGAAGGTAGACTATAGAGCTCGAGCTTTCAACCCTGCCATGTGGTCACAAGACGCCCTTCCCCTTCTAGCCAGGGAGGAGCAAGTAAGGCCTAGGGTGACACTCAATCCTGCATATGTACTCATCAATAGTGATGAACCCTGCTTTGGTCCTCAAAACAAGTAAAGCAGCATATTTGAAATTCTGCCTCTACTCGACAAGCATACTCTTTCTTCTGTTAGGGTGGAATCAGAAAAAGCCATCTATAAATAAACAATATAATGTTATAATAAGATCCAGAGTCTCCTAACAGTCTCCCAAATGTTAACTTTTCAAATAAAAATCTCTCATCCTGGCACAAAATGGGAAGCCCTGTACATCAATGAAACAATATAATAAATATGCACAGAGAAATGTCAGTGCTGTTGTTACAGGATAAATGTGGTAACAGTATTTCTGGTCAGAAACCTCTGTGGACATGGCACCTGTTCCTGTGTACTTGTACTGCATGCAGGAAGAATGAGGTACACAGGTAAGTGGGCAATTGAAGGGAACAGCAGGAGGAGGAGGAGGCGGAAGAGAAGGAGGAGGAGGAGGAAGAGGAGAAGGAGAAGAAGGAGAAGGAGAAGAGGAAGAAGAAGAAGAAGAAGAAGAAGAAGAAGAAGAAGAAGAAGAAGAAGAAGAAGAAGAAGAAGAAGAAGAAGAAGAAGAAGAAGAAGAAGAAGAAGAAGAAGAAGAAGAAAAGAGGAGGAGGAGGAGGAGGAAAGAAGAAGATGGAAGAGGAGAGAAAGGAGGGAAAGGGGGAAGGGAGGGTTGAAAGGGGTAGGAGGAGGGAGGAGGGAGAAAGGAGGAAAAGGAGAAAGGAGAAACAGGAGAAAGTAGAAAAAAAGAAGGAGAAGGGCATTTTATGTAGTGTTAAAAGAGCTCAGAAGAGCAGATTGCTTTTCTCTTTAGTCACTTCTTCCCATGGAGCATTCAGCTCTTAGCAGAGAGGATGCACTAGAGAGGGTGGCTCCTGCCTGTAGGCAAGACATTTGGATGTCTCTGCACATCTCTGAAGCTCTCTGCTGCAGCTGCTACTCCCAGCAGAGAAAGTACTGCTTTCTGTAGCTGGTCTTTCTGGGTACTTCTATCTGTAGCAGATTGGCTTCTCAGTCTCTTTATAAAAAGTTATTATGAATGAGCAGAAGTTGATAACGGATTTGATCGAGGTTATCTGTTTTCCTTCTATGTGTTATAATTCTGGTATTCAATGTAATAAGGCTTTGCTACACCTAAGAGTCTTGAATTTTCTGTATGATTCTTTGTTTCTGAGAAAGCTTTATATTGATTTGTGTTTTTCAGTTTGTGCGACACCACTTAGTCATATTCACACCAGTGTTGTTCTATTACTTGGTATTCCCTTCTTCTCCCTTTTTATATGAATCAATCCCTATGCCAATAGCAAACTGTTTTGATTACTTTAGTTGTGTAATACCTCTCTAAAACATTATTGATGGTTTCCTTCCTGTATATACTATTAAAAAAAAATCTTAGCTATCCTACCATGGAAGTTTGCTTTGTCTGCAAACATTCTTGCTGGTATTTTGATAGGAATTTCATCAAATGTAAAGATCAACCTTGGGAAAATTAACACAATATATTGAATCTTCCCATCCATGAGCATAGTGTATCTTCCTTTACTTCCATTTTGATACTTTTTCCTCCAGATTTTTATAGTTTCAGCATCCAGATTCCATACCTGTTTTGTTTTAATGTAGATCAAAGCATTTCAACATCTTAGGAACAGTTGTAGATAGTGGAGTTGCTAATATTTGGCCCTGCTGACCTTTGGTGTGTGGAAAGAGCAGAGTGCTGATTAGTTTAAATTCACTTCAACAGTTCAGTGCCTAGGAATCCTGTTATCATAGATGATTAACTTTTCATTTAAGCCTTCTGACAAAATAAAGTAAGGTAGTGAGAGGGGTAGGCAAGAAGCTCAGTGCAATCAGCGCTACTTAGCTCTGATGTTCTAAAAGCTATTGTTGTTGAGTGGACCTGGGTGCTCAGCTTGCTACTGTACCCTGCTGACACTAGTAAGGAGGTTGGACTGCCATCCTCTCTTTTCTCTGGGTGGGTGACAGAAGATTAGCTGCCTAATTTGCCATTTGGAGGAATCAGAGCATCACTGACCTGGGAGAACATTGATTGTGCACATGACTCCAAAGAAACTGCAGTAGTAGTTTTTCTTTGTGGTGTTTGTCTGGAGTATCTTGGTTATTCCCCCTAGAAAGGTTTTGTGTGGTTAGGTCATCCTCTCCTGGTCTTTTGGCCAGGAGACAACAAAACTTCCTGAAGCCCTTTCTGTCTGTGCCTACTAGAGAATCTGGAGTGGGAGCTTTTCTATAGTCCATCACCTGGAATACATGGAAGACAATAAGAAAACCTAATAAACATATCATAGGATCTTTCTTCAAGTCTCAGAGTTTTTAGAAAAACTCTCTTCCGCTTTCTACCCTTCAGAGTCTATCTTTCTTTCTTGTCATATGTCTGTGGTGTTTTAGGTATTAAGAGAAAGTTTGGGATGTAGCATTATAACCGGAAGTCCTAGGAAGTGAAAAGTGGAGAAAGACTGTTAAAACAGTATGCAAATCAAATCTCATAAAGGAAAACATGAGAAGATATAATCCTGAAGAAATACATGATATGATCTACCTACAATAAAATGATTTTATAAAATAAGTCTTCACCAAATTTAACCTCAAATAAATCTTTATAAGTTATGTAAAATAGCCAACTATTTATAGAATATAAATAGCATAGGTCAATGAAAAAAATACAAAATAACTGCCATACTCTTGGAAAAGAATAAAGTTGGCAATGCTTCCAGAAAATATAAGCAAAAATAGGTTCTTCCTCAACTACAGGAGAAAAATAGTGATAAGACCTTTCTCTCCAGATTTATTTGTTAAGTAACAAATGATTTAATTGAAATAAAGAACCTATTGCTAGGTCTCTGGAAAAAAATGAACAATTGCCAAAGTAACTCTTATGAAAATGAGAGATCATAAGCATAAGACAAAAAATATTTTTTAAAAATCAAACTATGAAGAATAAAAACATTTCTGAGGTTTATTTCCCAATAATGCTAATTTGAGACTAAAGTTAGAACTTCATTAAAATAGTCAACTGAGGAGTAAAGGTGGAGTTATTTCAGGAAAGAGAAAACTTCTTTGTTTCATGGGGCTGTGCTTTCTGCCTAAATAACTGTTGAAAGAAAGTGTTGTTATATTTTCCTAAAATTTTTGAGTGAATATAGGAAGTCCTAGACCATGGATACTAGGACTTCCCTCAGAATAAGGTTTTGATTCAAACCCAGGATGAAAACGATTTAGATCTCACCCTCTATCTTGTATAATATTCAAACCTGAGGTCAGAGTTTTTATATTACTTACGAGCCATAACTGCCTCAAAAGCAGAAACTGGTATAAAATTTTAGCTTGTAAAAATACTTTTCTAAAATCCTGGAAATATTAACATAAAACTCTCCTGTTAAGAATAAATTAACATTTAATTACTTAAGAGTGCTTTACCACATTATGGACAACATTGCTAGTTCATTGAAAAATTACATGTTGGAAGCAATAGCCAAAAAAAAAAAAAAAAAAAAAAAAAGACACACTTAAGGGTCACACCAAAGAATAAAATGTTGAATCAAAATGGTATTCATAGTAATTAGGTTTAGTGTTCCCTGAAATGAAAGAATAAAATATAAAGAAGATAACAGGTGGATAGGAGAATGAAGGTGAATTTTTTACTTGACAATTATACAATAATTGAAAAAGGACTCTTGTCTCATGCAATATTGAGAATATTACTTACTAAAATATTGAGAATTATACTAAAATGTTACTTGCTATTTAAAATAAAACATAATTGGGAATCTCATATTTTATTTGGTGACCATACATCAAGAAGAAGTTGTTCAAACTTGAGCTCAGAGTATCAAGGTCTCATACACATTTACAAGAAACACCAGAAGACAAAATTTCATAAAATGTACAACAGGAAATATATAAAAATACTTTGTACATATACTATTATTCAACATGTTTAACACTTAATAAAATACACTTTTGACTAACAAATATTAAGCAAATACTAAAGACTTATCAAAAGGCCAACGTAAAAATTATAAAATCTTCTTTTTCTTTCTTTCTTTTTTTTTTTTGAAGGGGAGTTAGAAGTATGTTTTACTTTGTAAGAAAAATAGTCTTCTGGGTACTTCTGATTACAGAAATCCTAGAAATATTGTGATTAATGTCAAGGCAGGAAAAAAAATAAATAGGAATAAGAAAACAAAATCAATATAATTAGAAAAACAGGTGGTAGATGGAGAGGAGAGAATAGAGGCAGAAAGAGAGAAGGCAAAAGCAGAAATACAATAAAACAAATCTAGATTTAATTTAAAAATGTCTAATATGTTAGTTAAGTAGCAAAGAAAGTGACTCTGTTAGATGTAAAACCTTTCTGTGTTAAAATGTAAAATATTCTAACATTAGATTGAGAAACATTTGCTTTTACATATTAAGAATCACAACAAAATATTGAAAATAAAAGTTTAGACAGTATTAAAAGGTATTTACCAAGAAAGCTACTGATAATATATTAGACAGGAGAAAATTTTAGAAAAAATGCCAGCAATAGAGAGAACATTATAGATAAAAAGATAACAGACAAAATATAAAATATTAAAATATGAAAAAAAATTAAAGTTAATGTACAGTCACAAATGTAAAGTCCTCAGTATCACTGTCTCAATATGCACCTGAGGCAAATTTGATGGATTTCAATTTATGTTGAAACTTTGCAAATGTAATGAGAGGCATTCAATATATCACCGGTCTACACTCATAAGTATACAGAAAATTACCAGTTAATGCAAAGCCAGCTAGCAGGGCATACATGCAGGATCTGAGAGCTTTGTGATAGAGCAAGTACTAATACAGAATAATCCTCATTCATTTAATGTGAAGTCCATCTAATCTAACAAGTGCCTCACTTTGTCTTGTCACCTGCTCATTAGCCATCATCTCACCATTCTCTTTCAAATCCAAATTTTTCTGATACTATCTTACTTGGCTCCCTAGGCTTACTTGGATGTTAGTATTATGAAGGCTTACTAAGGTATCAAAGCAAATAAGGAACAGGAACTGCATGATGTCTAGTCTCAGTAAAAGCAGTAACTCAATTCTTACACACAAATGTTTTCCACAGTGTTTAGGTTAATGTATTTACAGCTCTGACAAATCATTCCCAACTACTCTGCAGCACAGTTGCATATCTCACCAAATTAACGTAGCATTTAAATACCTCACTGTCTCAAGTTGCTGAGATATATCCCCAGGAAAACCTTCCTGGGGTAAATGTTTTTTCTTTAGAACAAATATTGCTGGTTTCATGTTAGCAAAAATGTCACACTTTTTGTTAGGGACTTGTGACAGGCCAGCATCAAGGGATGAGACTATGAATTTACATATCTGCCATCTGTCCTCAAGTATGCATTATCTATATAGAAAATAAAATGAAATTGGTGTAAGTTCCAATTCTGACAGCTGACATTTATTAAACTGTTGCTCAGAGGCAATGTGATCCTCATGACTGACTTTTTAAATTAGTTTTTCTTCCAAGTCCAGGCCCTGTTAATTCCCTCAGCCAATCAGAAAATACTTTTGATGGAGCTAAAAGTCTGCTGACTCTACTACTAATCTGGATTCTGACTCACTGACACTCTTTCCAGAAGCAATTTTATAGAAGATTTCATTTCAACAAACTACTGATCCAGTTCTCATTATTCTTCGGAAATAACTGTCAGCTCTGCCTTAAGAAGTATTTGTTTTAAAATTCTAAGAATTTATATCATAACTAGAGACCCAAGTATCTTTCACAAAATATTGTTTTATAAACATTTTTCTTAATTAAAAGGTGTTACCTTATTAAAATGGCCATCATTTTAAGCCATTTTTAGTTGTCTGGGTATGCAATTTTTATACAAACCATCTAAAACCTAATTTCTAATTGACAACAGACCTCTACAGTCTTACTTTAATAGACTTGAAGATGTAAGTGATTTAAATTTGGATTGATATTTTATTTTTTCTCATCTAAATCTTAGCTTCCTGAAACAATGAAGTTTGATTTTATCAAGAAAAATTTTTGAGTTTAAGACATATTCTAAACAAACATACCTGCTATATCATTATGTACCAGACAGCAAGTGACTATAGGTAATGGTTCCTAGTGATGGTAAAATCTGTGTGTCTCCTTATGAAATAATCTATGTAACTGTTCAGTGCCTCAGTGCTTTTTAAATGGACTGCTTACTATTGGATTAACTATTTTTATCCACATTAAGTATTCACTTCTGATTTGGCTGTTTCCTGGCTTTTATAAGATACATGTGCAGAAATGTATTCAAATAAGAGGAAAGAGGCACAACACTATCAGTATGCTATTAAATTTGTAAATCAAGTATCACACATCAGCTGATTTTTTAAAATAATTTTCAAAAATACCTATTGCAATTAAAAAAAAAACTAGTAAAACTCTCTTCTGTGTAGAATGGGTATTCTAAGACAGCTTAGTGCATGGCTTTCCTGTTGCATAACAGATTTAACTATTATTTCTGATGGCAGTAGAGATGCTGTCAGAGGCCAGTGTTCTGAAAGAGAAAGTTTCTAAACCCTCATTTCACTGTTCTAATTCTGGTGGCTATTAACAGGAATTACTGTATATTTTGCATAAGTAGTTGAATTTTTTTGTGTAAGGGGCAAATAAATTTTGCTATGTATAGTTTTGTGTAATGTAATTGTGAATCAGTATTTTGAATCAATGTGAAGGGATTCCTGTAGTTCTATTCAAGTGTTGCAATAAATATTTTTAGATATTAGTCAACATTTATGTATATTTATTTTAAAGATCTATTTAGGTGCAAATAGTTGTGGATTTACTAAGAGTAATAAAATAAAATTATAGCTAATTCTCTTACCTTTTTACCGCATATAAATCCTATATTTCTTTGTCCTCAGTACAGTGTCACTTTTGAATAATGTGCGGAATCAAGATTTCACATTGGTATGGAAATCAAATCTGCAAGTACTATTTGTTTTATTTCTGGCAAAAATCTCTGCTGGCAAAAGTATTTTCAGCCACTAGCACTTCTGTAGTTGTCTGCATAATATGATAATTTTTCTGAGTTTGCACCAAATAAAAGCCATCGAACTATGAGATAAACAAGGCTTAAACTTGGGCAAGATAGAAACAAGAAGAACCCACTTGTAGCTAGTTATTTTTCAAACCAGAGGTACAAAAGTCTATTGAAATATATACTCAGTTGTACTAAAATAAAACCCAGTTCTAACAGTTACCTCTAGAGTAGCAGAGCTAAATATGTTACTTAGAATTTTATTTTATAATCTGTTTAAACTATCTATCTGCCAACATAATTCTGTGTTTAGATTCTCTACACCTGATCTTTCTTAGTGAGGCCTAGACTTTGTAATTATTTACACATGGTCATTCCTAATAAGATGCTGTCTATGGATCAGCAACCTATATTTATGCATGGCAGGAGAACAGTCAGCAGCTTGATTAGTGTGCTATTGGTCATACCACTTCATACTTTCCGATTAAGTATCATTTTTTTTTTTTTTGCAATTATGTAAGTCACATAAGTCAACAGAGGAATCTGCACATAACAGATAGATAGGATCACAAGCAGCCTCTAATTATCCATAATGATTCTGTTACATAACTTAGGGCCCTCTACAGTTAAATAAGAAACTACTTTTAGTGTAATCAAAGAAATTTTATGACTGAAAAAAAGTTTCACTTGACTATTTTCTTTTTGGTTCACAAACTACAATATCATATACAATAATGAAAAACAACCACCACCACCGCCACCACCACCACCACCACAACAACAATAACAACAACAATGAAAACACAGTGGATATTTTTTCCAGTTCTGCCCTTCTGCTTTGTAAAATATGACTTTTAAGAGATAAAAATAAAATCAGTTATAAAGGAGGAAACCTATATTTAAAAACCAATGAAATATTTTAATTCCATTCATGAAGTATGAGGAACAGAAGCCCCACATAAAATGATGCCATCTCAGTAAGTTTCTTCTGCTGTAACAAAATACCTTAGACTTCATAGCTGATAAAAACCAGAAATGTATTTCTTAGAGTTTTAGAAGATAGAAAGTCAAGATCAAGGCATTGTCAGATTTTGTATCCTAATCAAAAAGCTACAATTATTTTTCAAACTGTAATACACTTTAAAGACTTAAGGTCCCATCTGAAATTCTGATTTTTTTAATGCTTTTCACCTTTTGTTTTTAATGAAGAAAGACTGGAATCTGCTTACACGATGGCAACTGTTGCTGTGTTCTCCAGAGAAGACTAATACAATGACCTCAAATGATGGAAGGGCAAAAAAACCTAATTAGTGTTGTTGAGCCTTTATATAAGGTTGCTAATCCTACACATTATTACCTCTGACATTCCCCAGTTTTTAAATCTCTCAAATGCCAGGCTTAAATTCCAACATGAATTCTGGAAGGACACATATATTTAAACCATAGACATCAAATCTAAAGACCAGAGGCAATATTACACTGTTTTCAATACCTAGAAAAATATGTGTTTTTTTTACATTTGGTGGAAAAATAACATCTGGAAAAACAATATCTTCTTCTGGAGAGAAGAAAAGCACAGCTTTATCTTTAAAAATGTAGGCCTGGAGATTACCAGTGAGATAGGTTATACTAATTTAAAATTTTAAGACAAAAATAAGGAGGTTAAAAAAGCCCAGCTACTTTTAGTGTAATCGATGAAAAATTCTATGACTGGAAAAGGGTTTCACTTTACTAGATTATTTTTGGTTCATACACTACATTATCACAAAAAATTATGAAAAAAAAATAATAACAGAGTGGGGTACACACACATTTACCAAGCTCATTAAAATAAACTATAGGGTATGTATTGAAAACCAAAAAACTTCATACTTTTACAAAATATTAATGTCAGTACTAACATACTTGTTATTTGATGATAAATATTTTCTTTCTTGTTCTTAAAATAATGAATCATCCCAGTCTTTGTTAACTTTAGCAAACTGAAACCCTCTAAATCTTTTCCTTAAGCAAAAAGCCGTAATTTTTTTTTGAAAGAGTGATACACTTAAAAGACGTAAAGTTCCACCTGAAATTCTGACTTTTTAAAATGTTTTCAACTTTTGTTTTCAATGGAAAAGAAAGATTTTTGTTCCAAGTGGTTAAAATAAACCACCACCAACAACAAAAAGCCGGGGGTGTCCCTAATCCACAGATTTCACTGCCTGTGGGCTGTGGGAACTTATGTCCTGATTTCTGGTCTTGTTCACACTGGATGATATTCTACGTATTTCTCTAAAGGATTTTCACTTGGAGAAGATTTGTCTCTCATTTCTTGATTATTTATTCCTGATTCATTTTTTATTTCTAATTCATTTATCCTTTCAATCTTCAGTGATTCCTCCATCATGCAGTATAAAACAGATGGACAAAAAGGAGAAAATACACAAATCTATTTGTAAAACATTTGAAATGTTTTAAAATGCATTAATATAATCTAAATTATTCAATTATAACAATTATACTAGTGAACTAATTTTGAAAACTGAAGTCAAAAAAATTTGAAGAGGGCAAAGCCTACGGTAACTCAGCAAGACCTCTGCAGAAAGACTGCATCACTAAACTTCCTCTTACCTGTGCAGGGAATCTTTAAAAACAGGTGACAGCCTTTCAGGAAATTATAAATAAAGCTTCCAAAATTCCTGGGACAGACTACCTGAGAAAAGGAGCAGTTGTGGGTACAGATTTAGCAGATTTAAACATCCCTGAATGTCAGCACTGAAGAGACCACTGGGATTCTTCAGCACAGCATTTAAATATTGCTAAGAGCCAAACTGTCTCCTCAGCCGGCTTCCTGACCCCTGTGTATCCTGAGTGGAAGGCAACTCCCAGAAGGGGCTGACAGACAACTCATGCAGGAGAGCTTCAATTGACATCTGATGGGTACTTTCCTGGGGTGAAGATATCAGAAAAAAGAACAGGCAGCAATTTTTGCTGTTCTGCAGTACCAGCTGGTGATTGCTAAGCAATCGGTGTCTGGAGTGGACATCCTGCAAAGCAGCAGCCAAGAAGCCTGACTGCTGCAAGGAAAACTATCAAACAGAAAGAAATAATTTTACCATCAACAGAAAAAGTACCCAGTCAGGGACCCCATACAAAGGTCACTAACTTCAAAGACCAATGGTAGATAAGTCCATGAAAATAGAAAGAAACTAGCACAAAAAAGATAAAAATTCCAAAAACCAGAACACCTATTTTTTCTTCAAGGGATCACAACTCCTCAAAAGTAAGGGAACAAAACTGGGCAGATAATTGTTTTAATGAATTGACAGAAACAGGCTTCAGAAATTGGGTAATAACAAATGTCTCTGAGCAGCGAAAGAAATATGTTCTAATGAAAGTAAGGATGCTAACAACCTTCAACAAAGGTTAAACAAAATGCCAACTAGAATAACCAGTGGAGAGAAGAAGATACATTACCTGATGAAACTCAAAAGAACAGGATGAGAATTTTGTGAAGTATACACAAGTTTTAATAGCCAAGTCAATCAAGCAGTAAAAAGGATATCAGAAATTGAATATCAACTTAATAACATAAAGCAACAATACCAGATTAGGAAAATAAGAGAGAAAGCAAATGAACAAAGCCTCCAGGAATATGGTATTATGTAAACAGACCAAATCTACCTTTGATCTTTGTACCTGAAAGTGACAACGATAATAAAACCAATATAGAAAAACTCTTTAGGGAATGATCCAGGAGAGCTTCCCCAACTTAGAAAGGCAGGCCAACATTCAAATCCAGGAAATACAGAGAACACCACAGTGATGTCCCTTGAGAAGATAAACCCCAAGACCCAGAAACATCAGTTTCACCAGTGTTGAACTGAAGAAAAAAATGCTAAAGACAGTCAGAGACAAAGGTCAAATTACCCACAAAGGAAAGCCCATCAGACTCACTGAGGATCTCTTGGTAGAAATCCTACAATCCAGAAGAGAGTGGGGGTCAATAATTAACATTCTTAAAGAAAGGAATTCTCAACACAGAATTTTATATCCAGCCAAACTAAGCTTCATAAGTGAAGAAGTAAAATTCTTTATAAACAAGCAACTGCTAAGAGATTTCCTAACCACCAGGCCAGCTTTATAAGAGCTCCAGAATGAAGAACCAAATATGGGAAGGAAAAATCAGTATCAGCCATTGCAAAATAATACCAAATTTTAAAGACCACCAACACAATGAAGGAACTGCCATCAGCTAATTAGCAAAATAACCAGCTAGCATTATAATAACAGAATAAAATTTACACATAAAAAGATTAACCTTAAATGTAAATGGATTAGATGCCCCAGTTAAAATACATAGACTGACAAATTGGATCAAGGATCAAGGGCCTTCAAAGTGCTGCATTCAGCAATGCAGGAGACACATCTCATAATTAAAGACACACATAGGCCCCAAATAAAAGAATGAAAGAAGATTTACCAAGCAAATGGAAAGCAAAAACAAAACAAGCAAACAAACAAAAATAAACAGAGGTTGCAATTCTAGACTCTGATAAAAGAGACTTTAAACTAACAAAGATCCAAAGAGACAAAGTGGACATTACATTAATTGTAGAAGGATCAATACAACAAGAAAAGCTAACCACTAAAAATATATTTGCACCCAAGACAGAAGCACCCTGATACATTAAGCAAGTTCTTAAAGACCTACAAAGAGACGTAGACTTCCACACAATAGTAATGGGAGACCTTAACACTCCACTGTCAGTATTAGACAATCAATGAGACAAAAAATGAACAAGAATATAGAGGACTTTAACTCAGATCTAAAGCAAGCAGACCTGATAGACATCTACAGGACTATCTATACCAAATCCAGAGAATATGCATTCTTCTCAGCACCACCTGCACTTTTTCTAAAATTGACCACATAATTAGAAGTAAAACGCTTCTTAACAAATGCAAAAGAACAGAAATTAAACCAGCCTTTCAGAACACAGTGGAATCAAATTAGAATGCAGCATTAGAAAATCCACTCAGAACTTCATAACTACATGGAAACAACAACCTGCTCCCAAATGACTATTGAATAAATAATGACATAAAGGTAGAAATAAAGTTGTTCATTAAAACCAATGAGAATGAAGACACAACATTCCAGAATTTATGGAACGCATTTAAAGCAGTGACTAGAGGACAATATATAGCACTAAGTGCCTCAGTGTAAGAAGGAAAGACCTAAAGTTGACACCCTAATGTTACAATTAAAGAACTAGAGGAGGAAGAATGAACTAATTCAAAAACTAGCAGAAAACAAGAAATAATTAAGAACACAGCATAACTAAAACAAAACAAAACAAAACAAACAAACAAAAAACTTCAAAAAAATGAATAATTCCAGGAGTTGATAATTTTTGGAAAACATCAACTAAATGGACCACTAGCCATACTAATAAAAATGAAAAGAGAGAAGAAACAGAGGCAATAAAAATGATAAAGAGGACATTACCACTGATTCCACAGTAATCCAAACTACCATCAGAGAATACTATAAACACCTCTATGCAAATAAATCAGAAATTCTAGAAACAAAATAGATAAATTCTTTGACATTTACAATCCCCAAGACTAGACCAGGAAGAAATTGAATTCTTCAATTGATCAGTAATAAAGTCGGGAGTTGAGGCAGCAATTAATAGCCTACCAATTAAAAAAAAAAAAAAAAAAAAAAACGTGGAAGACTTGATGAGTTCACAGTCAAATTCTAACGGAGCTGCAAAGAGGAATTGGTGTCATTCATTCTGAAACTATTTTAAATCATACAAAAAGAAGGAATCTTTCCTAACTTATTTTATGAGACAAACATTATTCTGACACCAAAACCTGGCACAGGCACAACTAAAACAAAAATGTAGGCCAATATCCATGATAGACATTGATGTGAAAATTCCCAGTAAGATACTGGAGAACCCAATCCAACAACATATCAAAAACTTATTTATCGTAATCAAATAGGTTTCATTCTTGGGATGTGATTCTGGTTCTATATATGTAAATAAATATACATAATTCATCACATAAATAGAACCAAAGGTGAAAACCATATCATTATCTCAGTACAGTCAGAGAAGGCCTTTGACAAAATTCAGCAGTCCTCTATGCTAGTACCTTTCAATAAACTAGGTACATATCTCTAAATAATAAGAGATATTTATGACAAGCCTGCCCACAGCAAATATCAAACTGAATGAGCACAATCTGAAAATATTCTCTTTGTAAGTCAGCAAAGACAAAGATGCCCTCTTTTGACACTCCTATTCAACATGTTATTGAAAGTTCTGGCCAGGGCAATCGGTCAAGAAAAATAAATAAAGTCTATTCAAAGAGAAAAAAATTAAATTAAATTAGCTCTATTTGTGGATGAAATAATTGTATATCAGAGACCCCATCATCTCAGTCCAAAATCTCCTTAAGGTGACAAGCAACTTCTGTGAAGTCTCAATATACAAAATCAATGTGCAAAAACCAGAAGCATTTCTATACTTTTATAGAGATAGCCAAATCATGAGTAAACTTACGTTCACGATTGCTACAAAGAGAATAAAATACCTAGGAATACAACTAACAAGAGGTATGAAGGACCTCTTCAAGAAGAGCTACAAACTACTGCTCAAGAAAATAAGAGTGGACACAAAGAGGTGAAAAAAACATTCCATGCTTATGGTTAGGAATAATCAATATCTTAAAAATGGCTACCAGCCCAAAGTAATTTATAGATTCAATGCTATCTCCATCATGCTACCAGTGACTTTCTTCACAGAATCCAAAAAAATAAAATAAAATAAATTAATTAACCTTAAACTTCATATGGAAATCCCAAGAAAGATCCCACACAGCCAAGATAGCCCTATGGGGGAAAAAAAAAATACATAAACTTAGAAGTATCACACTACCTGGCTTCAAACAATACTACAAGGCTATGGTAATCAAAACAGCATGGTCCTGGTACCAAAACAGATTTATAGACCAAAAGAAAAGAACAGAGATCTCAGAATTAATACCACACATGTACAAACATATGATCTTTGACAAACCTGACAAAAATAAGCAATGGGGAAAGGGTTCCTTATTTAATAAATGGAGTTGATAAAACTGGAGTGCACAGGCAGAAAGCTGAAACTGGATCTTTTTCTTACACTTTATATAAAAATTAAGTCCAGATGAATTAAAGATTGAAAGATAAGACCTAACATCAAAAAACCTTAGAACAAATCCTAGAGAATACCATTCAGGACATAGGCATAGGTAAGAACTTTATAAAACACCAAAGCAATGACACCAAAGTCAAAATTGATAAATAGGATCTAATGAAAAGGCAGCAAAGCACACTGCCATGTGTGTACCTATGCAACAATCTTGCATGTTCATCACATGTACCCCAAAACCTAAAATGCAATTAAAAAAAAAAAGAAAAAAAAAAAAAGAAAAAGGAAATTCTCATTAGAGTGAACCAGCAACCAACAGAATGGGCAAAAAAAATATTGCAATCTGCTTATATGGCAAAGGGCAAATATCCAGAATCTACAAGGGACTGTAACAATTTTACAAAAAAAAAAAAAAAAAAGAAAAAAAGAAAAAAATCAAAGTGTGTGAAGGATATGAAGAGACATTTCTCAAAAGAAGACATTTATGCAGCCAAAAAACACATGCAAAAAAGCTCATCATCAGTGGTTATTTGAGAAATGCAAATCAAAACCACATATACATACCATTTATGACAGTTAGAATGGCAATCATTAAAAAATCTAGAGACAGTACTTGCTGGAGAGGATGTGGAGAAATAAGAATGCTTTACAGTGTTGGTGGCAGTATAAATTAATTCCATCACTGTGGAAGAAATTGTGATTTTTAAGGATCTAGAACTACAAATATTATTTGACTGAGTAATCCCATTACTGGGTGTATAGCCAAAGGATTATACATTATACTATTATTATTTTATTTTTTTATTGCATTTTAAGTTTCTGTGTACATATGGAGAACATGTAAGATTGTTGCATAGGCACACACATGGCAGTGTGGCTCACTTTCTTCCTCTGATCACCTATATCTGGCGTTTCTTCCCATGTTATTCCTCCCCAACTCCCCACCCCCTGCTCTCCCTCCCCTTTTTCCACCCTATGGACCCCAGTGTGTGATGCTTCCCTCCCAGTGTCCATGTATTTTCATTTTTCAACACATGCCTATGAGTGTGTATATGTGGTGTTTGATTTTCTGTTCTTGTGTCAGTTTGCTGAAAATGATAATTTCCAGGTTCATCCATGTCCGTACAAAGAACATGAACTCATCATTCTTTATGGCTGCATAGTATTCCATGGTGCTTATTGCAGTACTGTTCACAGTAGCATAAACTTGAAATCAACCCAAATGTCAATGAACAATAGATTGGATAAAGGAAATGACACACATATACACCATGGAATGCTATGTCACTATTAAAAAGAAATTTTTTTTTTCTGGAATATTGATAAATATGAAAAACACCATTCTCAGCTAATTGCCACAAGAACAGAAAACCGAACACCACATGTTCTTGCTCATAAGTAGATGTTGAACAATGAGAACATGTGGACAGAGGAAAGGTAATATCACACACCAGTGCTTGTTGAGGGATGAGGGTGCTAGGAATAGGATAGCAGGAGGTTCGGGGGGCCAGGAGAGGGATATCAATAGAAAAGATATCTAATGTAGGTGACGAGGTGATAGATGGAGCAAATCACCATGGCACATGTATGCTTATGTAACACACTTGCCCATGTACCCCAGAACTTAAAATATAATAATAATAATAATAATAATAATAATAATAATAATAATATAAAGAAGCTTTGCCATTATTTATTTTATACATATGGTATTTGAGACCCAACTTAATTCCCATCTATTTCTTATGCTGAAAGTGACAAGTAGTCACTCCAGAACCTTACTTGCACAATGCCTTGTACCTGCTTCAAGAAAATCTACACATTTTTGTTTCTTTCACTTCTATTCATTCCAGGGAAGATATAATTTAATAAATTGTCTGTTATTTCTGCATGTTGACCCAGTTTTTGACATGTCAAAAGTTTAGTTAAAATCCCAATCTCAGAGACAAGTAAGCTGAAATTTCTCCTCCAGCTATAATCCATAACCTATTTTGTCTTTAATCTAAGCTATGGTAATCAGCAGAAAAATTCATAGACTCAGCAGTGTACTCTGAAACCTTTTGCTGTGTCTTTTTTTAAAGTTGCTTCTCTTCCACTTGTAAAAGTGACTCAGTCCCCTAAAGTCAACAGGGACTGAGTTACTTTTACAAGTGGAAGAGAAGCAAAACAGTTTTCTTTTTTAATCTCTAATCACCCTTATATCTTCTCAATAATTCTTATGAAACTGAAATACCAGAGGAGTCAGTTGATAATTTCTGCAGGAAAAAATACAACTTCCTCATTTCTAGAAGAAAACAGAGTTTCTTCTAAATGAGATCACTTTCTTATATGAAATAGTAATCTCAAAATAAAATTGTTGTTTAAGCACCCCTTTATTAAAAAATAAAGATAAAAAGCACAGTACTTTTCTGCTCTGATATCTAGTTTGTACCTGCATGGTAGTACACAGAAACCTCTCTGGACACAAGTGGAAATAAAGAAAGTATGTCACTGGGTATCTCAGATCACAGACAACAAATTTCAGGCCAATAACAACAATGTTACTCACTATGGCCTTAATAATTTTTAAAGCTAGTATCATAATCTACATTTTATCTCAGAGGCAGAACACCAAGTTACTTTATTCATTTTCCCTGTCCTATCAAACTATTCATGTTTCCTTGCTCATGTCTGTGACAAATGGCTCCCTGTCAGAAACTCTCTCCTGTGGCCAAAAACCCTACTCATCTGTTGCAGCTTTTCTCTGCTGCGGTCCTGGGTAATGGCTTGCTGATCATAAGCCTTAGTGACTTGAAATCCAAAAAGACAAGTGCTTGGTTTGGTTCACTATTTTATGCTTAGCTTTGAGGAAACTGCCCATGATAAAGAGACTCTAGATCAAGTCTCACGGAGTGTTTTCCAAAACAGATTTATTCTGGAATCAGCAAAATCAAACCTGTTAAAATGAATTGCCCCTTTCAAAAGTTTTATAAGTTCCTGAGTACCATTACTAAAATCAATATATTTCTAACATATTTGGATATATATTGGGGATGATGTTTCTCCAATGTTTGGGAGGCACTAAGAGGTGGCTTTACTTGAGAAAATTTCTTTCACATTTGAGGATTAAATTCTTTAGTCTCAGAATAAAAAGACTGGGCTGTTGGCTCATCACTGGAACTAATTCAAAGGTGCCACAGTTCTCTTTATGTCTCCCTCTGCCCCCAGGAAGGAAAGTGAATACTCTGGAGGAGAATATGAATGAGAAAGTGGATCATAAAAGTGAAATCTGATGTCCAGTTTTCATACAGTGCTAAATAAATTCAGTGTCATAACTTTTCCAAAGATGAAATGAGAAGTTTTTCTTTTTCTGTCCTAATTTCTTAAGAAAGGAAGTAAGCAAATAGATAGAAAAAAGAATAATATTTAATGTACTAATCACTTTATATATAAATATAAACTCCACATATATATGCATGCTTGCATTCCTTCACAACATGTTTGTTGTTTTCTGTGAATAGTGCTGACACTAGATTAATTACTGGCATGAACCTAGTTTAATTTTTTTTATTTTACAGCATATGTTTTGATATTGTTACTGTTATAAGGTGTTCAGGTTTTTGTCATTTTGAACAAAGACATAAAACACAACTCACAAAGCAGTAAAATGTAAAGCAATAAAATCACAAAGTTTTTAAAATTAAAATATATTTTATAATGGGATTAGACTCAAGCAAGTTGCTGATGTACTGCTTACAAACTTTTAGAGTGGATTGAATACTCTATCGAGGTTTTACATAGTTTAACTGGTTTACATCTTATGTAAATAAAACAATATCAAGTGACCAGTCTTATCGGTTAAAGAAGGTGACCAATTAGAGGCTGAAGTAAAGTCATAAATTACACCCAGTGACTACGTTTAATTGGTTATGGGAAGGGAAGAGTCAGAGGTTGAGATGAAGTTACCAAGTTTCTCCTTTTTGAAAATAAATGCTAAGCTTGAAACGAGTATGATTATTTGTGAGAGGGGCCCAATCAGTGATACTCTTCATTCCTATCTGTGGCAAAGAGGAGAGGTGATTGCAAACATAGTTGCTTCTGATTTTTCTTACTTGGTTGTGGATTGGTGGGGATTTTCTGAGATCCAAAAACAGAAAATCAAAGCAAATCACTCTTAGATTTTCTGCATCCAGACCCTATTATTTTGACTTACTTTTTTTTTCTGAGAAATGTAATCCATACATTTATGTAAGTGGCCAGGAAACCAATGATCTTTCTTCTGTAATGGCTTAATGCTAATTTAAGGTACAGTTTCATTTGTAAATTATTACTTGGATGTTTATTTAGTATTTTGCTATCAAATAATACACAGAAAATCTCACACAAGACTTTTTTTCTTTAGTTATCAACTTTATATTTTTATATCTCTATAACGCTATAAAGATGACAGTTTAGATTTTCATAACCTGATACTTATTTTTAGAAATGCTTCTGCCTTTGTAATAACTGCAAGCACCTTAGTGTGAGACTAGAAGTATTTCATAACACGTTTAACTGGAATCCAAATTTGTCTATTTTTGTCTTATTGTATAATACCTTGTTTTGTATACATGTTAGGTATCATTTTCATTTGTGTGTGTGTGTGTGTGTGTGTGTGTTGTGTTAATTTTCATAACACTTTTTGTATGAAAACTTGCATCTTGTGACTCATCACTTAAAATCAATTGGGGTGGTATTACTGGAGCACCCTGTTCTCTTTTTGTTTTTATTTGATTAAATATTCCATCATCTGTCACTTTTGTTTGTCTTTAAATCTAGTGTGTCTGTTGTAAACACCATATAGTTAAATCATAGAATAGTTTTTATCTGTTCTACCTATCTTTTTTAGTTTAGAATGAAAGAAGACTGTGTATGTTTAAAAAATTACTAAGTTTATTTTGTCATTTTGCTTTTTTTACACACTATCATTTTTACTGTTATTTGCTGTATAATTTTGTTTACTTGTGATTTTTGTACTAGAATAATTTAATTTTCTTTATTATTTTCTTGGCATATTTTATATATTATCTGTGTGTGTTTATGTGTGCTTGTGCCAAAAATATTATTTAAGCAGTTTTCATAGGTGGTAAAAAGAAATAATAATCCTGCTATAAAAACCTTGCAGAATGTAGAATTTATACACACTTAAACCTAGTGTGTTCAAAGATAACTCTTGTTTTGTTTTAGCAAAGAAACTGATGTCATTTTCCCTCTAACTTAGACATTTATAGAAAATTTTGAACGTCAGAAAGATAATTTTGGGTATCTGGAAGAAGAAATTTCTAAGCAGTAAAGCATTTCATTTGCTATCAAATAATATACACAAAATCCCAAACATGACTCCTTTCCTTTTAGTTATCAACTTTTATATTTTTATATCTCTATAACTTTATAAAGATGACAGTTTAGGTTTTCAAAATCTGATACTTATTTTCAGAAAATCTCCTGCCTTTATAATAAGTGCAAGCCCCGAACTGGTAAAGGCATTCAATTTTATAACTGGAACAGGTTTGTAAACGTTGTGCCCTGAGTATGAAAAAAAAAAAAAAAAAAAATCAGGGTAGAAATACAACCTGGTTACAGAAAGTTTTATAAATTTCCAGGAGCCAAGTGTTAATTATCAAGATCATGACGAAAGTGTCTCCAGGCCATGTCAGAGACCTTCACAACGGCCCCTACTGTCACAGGCCCACAATCTCAGAATAAAAATGGTGGGTTGGTGTACTGGGCCCAGGCTTCCTATTTTGTGGAAACTAGATACTTGGTTTCTTTGTTCCAAGCAACTTTGGCTTTGGCAAAATGGGGACATTGTAGAGCTCAGACTTAGTGCAGAGGATAGAAGCTCCAAGCCTTTGCATGTTTCATGTGTCATTGAGCCTGTGAGCACACACATTCCATGAACTGAGGTTTTGAAACCTCTTATTGAATTTTAAAAGATGTATCAAAATTCCTGGATGTAAAAGAAAAACTTTTCTGCAGAAGTGAGGCAGAACCTCTACTAGGGCAGTGTGGGAAGGAAATATGGGATTGGAGAAAATACGTAGTTCTCACTAAAACATTGCCTAGTGTATCTGCAAAAAGAGGACTGCTGTCTTGCAGATCCTAAAATGGTAGATCTACCAAAAGCTTGCACTGTGTGCCTGGAAAAGCCACCAGTACAGAGATGCCCAACTCTACAGAAATCTGTCTCTTTTTAATTTTATTATTGCATTTTAGGTTTTGGGTTACATGTGAAGGATATGCAAGATTGTTGCTTAGGTACACACATGGCAACGTGATTTGCTGCCTTCCTCCCCTTCACCTAGATCTGGCATTTTCCCCATGCTATCTCTCCCCAACACTCCACACCCCACTGTTCCTCCCCAATTTTCCCCCAAGACTCCAGTGTGTGATGCTCCCATCTCTGTGTCCACTTGTTCTCATTGTTCAATACCTGCCTATGAATGAAAACATGCAGTGATTGATTTTCTGCTCTTGTGTCAGTTTGCTGAGAATGATGGTTGCCAGGTACATCCATGTTCCTACTAAGGACACCAACTCATCATTCTTGAAGGCTGCATAATATTTGATGGTGTATATGTGCCACATTTTCCCTGTCCAGTGTGTCATCGAAGGGCATTTGGGTTGGTTCCAGGTCTTTGCTATTGTAAACAGTGCTGCAGTGAACATTCATGTGCATGTGTCTTTATAGTAGAATGATTTTATAATTCTTAGGGTCAAATGGAGATTTGGGGATGAGACTATGGGGTCTTCTAGATATACAATCATGTCATCTGCAAATAGAGACAATTTGACATCCCCTTGTTCTATTCGAATACCCTTTATTTCTTTTTCTTTCCTGATTGCTCTGTCTAGAACTTCCAGTACTATATTGAATTAGAGTGGTGAGAGAGGGCATCCTTGTCTAGTGCCAGATTTCAAAGAAAATGCTCCCAGTTGTTGGCCATTCAGTATGATATTGGCTGGTTTTTGTCATAAGTAGCTTTTATTATTTTGAGATACATTCCATCAACACCTAGTTTATTGAGGGTTTTTAACATAAAGGGCTGTTGAATTTTGTCAAAGGCCTTCTCTGCATCAATTGAGATAATCATGTGGTTTTTGTCTTTGGTTCTGTTTATGTGGTGAATTAAGTTGATAGACGTGCATATGTTGAACCAGCCTTTCTTCCCAGGGATGAATCCCGCTTGATCATGGTGGATAAGCTTTTCGATGTGCTGTTGCAATCAGCTTGCCAGTATTTTGCTGAAGATTTTTGCATCTATGTTTATCATGGATATTGGCCTGAGGTTTTCTTTTCTTGCTGAGTCTCTGCTGAGTTTTGGAATCAGGATGATGTTGGGCTCATAAAATGATTTGGAAAGGATTCCCTCTTTTTGGATTATTTGGAATAGCTTCAGAAGGAATGGTACCAGCTCTTCTTTGTGTGTCTGGTAGAATTTGGCTGTGAACCCATCTAGATCTGGGCTTTTTTTGGGGTGGTAGGCTATTAAATGCCACCTCAACTTCAGACCATGTTACTGGGCTATTCAAGGTTTTGACTTCCTCCTGGTTCAGGCTTGGAAGGATGTAAGTGTCCAGAAATTTATTCATTTTTTCCAGGTTTACTAGTTTATGTGCATATAGTTGTTTGTAATAATCTCTGATGATGGTTTAAATTTCTGTGGAATCTGTGGTGATATTCCCTTTATCATTTTTTATTGTGTCTATTTGATTATTCTCTCTTTTCTTTTTTATTAATCTCGCTAGTGGTCTCTCTATTTTGTTTATCTTTTTGAAAAACCAGCTCCTGAATTTATTAATTTTTGAAGGTTTTTTTTTTTTTTTTTGGTATCTCTGTGATCTGAGAAACTGTTTGTTGTGATTTCTGTGATTTTTGTATTTGCTGAGGAGTGACTTACTTCCAATTATGTGGTCAATCTTAGAGTAGGTGTGTTGTGGTGCTGAGAAGAATGTATATTCTGTGGATTTGGGGTGGAGAGTTCTGTAAACGTCTGTTAGGTTTTCTTTGTCCAGGTCTGAATTCAAGTCCTGAATATCCTTGTTAATTTTCTGTCTCATTGATCTGTCTAATATTGAAAATGGGGTGTTAAAGTCTCCCACTATTATTGTGTGGGAGGCTAAGCCTCTTTGTAAGTCGTTAAGAATTTACCTTATGTATGTGGGTGCTCCTGTATTGGATACATATATATTTAGGATTGTTAACTCTTCTTGTTTCATTGATCATTTTACCATTATGTAATTTTCTTCTTTGTCTCTTTTGATCTTTGCTGCTCTAAAGTCTATTTTATCAGAGAAGGGAATTGCAACTCCTGCTTTTTTTTTTTTTTTTTTTTTTTTCCTCTCCATTTGCTTGGTAAATCTTCCTCCATCCCTTTATCTTGAGCATTTGTGTATTCTTTCATGTGAGATGGATTTCCTAAATACCGCAAACTAATGGGTTTTGGCTTTTTACCAAATTTGCCAGTGTGTGTCTTTTGATTGGGACATGTAGTCTATTTACTTTTAGAAACAATATTGTTATGTGTGAAGTTGATTCTACCCTTTTGATGCTAGCTGGCTGTTTTGTCCATTAATTGATGCAGTTTGTTGATGCTCTTTACCATTTAGCATGTTTTTTGGAGTGGTTGGTACTGATTGTTCTTTTCTATGTTTACTGCCTCTTTCGGGAGCTCTTGTAAAACAGGCCTGGTGGTGATAAAATCTATGAGTACTTG
This sequence comes from Saimiri boliviensis, assembly GCF_048565385.1. Classification (NCBI taxonomy): domain Eukaryota; kingdom Metazoa; phylum Chordata; class Mammalia; order Primates; family Cebidae; genus Saimiri; species Saimiri boliviensis. The sequence continues at coordinate 13,510,197 of NC_133471.1, read as the reverse complement.
CTTGTTCGCAAAACATTTTATTTTTTCTTCACTTATGAAGCTTAGTTTGGCTGGATATGAAATTCTGGGTTGAAATTTCATTTCTTTAAGGATGTTGAATATTGGCCCCCACTCTCTTCTGGCCTGTAGGGTTTCTGCTGCGAGATCTTCTGTGAGTCTGATTGGTTTCCCTTTGTGGGTAACCCGGCCTTTCTCACTAGCTGCACTTAGCATTTTCTCCTTCATTTCAAACTAGGTGAATCTGACAATTATGTGCCTTAGTGTTGCTCTTTTTGAGGAATATCTTTGTGGTTTTCTCTTTATTTCCTGTTGCTGAACCAACCCACCATTACAGAGAGACTCCAACATTACAGAGGTGTACCAGCTTTGCTGAGGCTGTTCTAACTATACCCGTATAAACAGGACTGCAGGAAGGTTCACACATCAGGTGGGTGGAGCCCACAGCAGCTCAGCAAAACCTCTGCAGGCAGACTGTGAGTAGTTGTCTTTTTGCTGGGCAGGACAGCCCTAATAAAAAGGCAGCAGAACAATGGAAACTCTTAAATAAAGCCCTAACTACACTGGATAGATCACTCAGGGAAAACAAAAGGGGGCTTATTAGTTCTGCTGTAGCAGACTTAAAGGTACCTGCCCAGCAGCTCTAAATGAACTACGGAGGTCACAGCTCAGCACTTATAAAGGACAGACTGCCTCCTCAAGCAGCTCCCTGACCCCCATATATCCAAAGAGTCACCTCACAAATGAAAGCACAGACTGACATTTGGCAGGTATCTTTCTGGGACAAAGATAGCAGAAGAAGAAACTGGCAGCAACTCTTATTGTTCTGCAGCAACTGTAGGTAATCTCTAGGCAAGCAGGGGCTGGAGCGGACCTCAGCAATCCAACAGCAGAGGAGCTACCCTGTTAGAAGAAAAACTAACAAATGATGGTTTCCAGGTTTATCCATGTCCCTATAAAGGACGTGAACTCATCGTTTTTGATGGCTGCGTAATATTCCATGGTGTATATGTACCACATTTTCCCTATCCAGTCTATCATCGTTGGGCATTTGGGTTGGTTCCAGGTCTTTGCTATTGTAAACAGTGCTGCAATGAACATTCGTGTGCACGTGTCCTTGTAGTAGAATGATTTATAATCCTTTGGATATATACCCAGTAATGGGATTGCTGGGTCAAATGGGATTTCTATTTTTAGGTCCTTGAGGAATCGCCACACTGTCTTCCACAATGGTTGAATTAATTCACATTCCCATCAACAGTGTAAAAGTGTTCCCATTTCTCCACATCCTCTCCAGCATCTGTTGTTTCCCGATTTTTTAATGATCGTCATTCTAATTGGTGTGAGATGGTATCTCAATGTGGTTTTGATTTGCATTTCTCTGATGACCAGTGATGATGAGCATTTTTTCATATGTCTGTTGGCCTCCTGTATGTCTTCTTTTGTAAAGTATCTGTTCATATCCTGTGCCCATTTTTGAATAGGCTTGTTTGTTTTTTTCTTGTAGATCTGCTTTAGTTCTTTGTAAATTCTGGATATCAGCCCCTTGTCAGATGGGTAGGCTGCAAAAATTTTTTCCCATTCTGTTGGTTGCCGATTCACTCTACTGACTGTTTCTTTTGCCGTGCAGAAGCTGTGGAGTTTGATTAGGTCCCATTTGTCTATTTTGGCTTTTGTTGCCATTGCTTTTGGCGTTTTGGTCATGAAGTCCTTGCCTACACCTACGTCCTGAATGGTTTTGCCTAGATTTTCTTCTAAGGTTTTTATGGTATTAGGTCTGATGTTTAGGTTACAAAATCAACGTGCAAAAATCACAAGCATTCCTATACACCAGTAATAGACTTCAAGAGAGCCAAATCAAGAACGAACTGCCATTCACAATTGCTACAAAGAGAATAAAGTACCTAGGAATACAACTAACAAAGAACGTAAAGGACCTCTTCAAGGAGAACTACAAGCCATTGCTCAACGAAATAAGAGAGAATACAAACAGATGGAGAAACATTCCATGTTCATGGTAAGGAAGAATCAACATCGTGAAAATGGCCATACTGCCCAAAGTAATTTACAGATTCAAAGCTATTCCCTTCAAGCTACCAATGACCTTCTTCACAGAACTGGAAAAAAACACCTTAAACTTCATATGGAACCAAAAGAGAGCCCGCATAGCCAAGTCAATTCTAAGCAAAAAGAACAAAGCAGGAGGCATCACACTACCAGACTTCAAACTATACTACAAGGCTACAGTAATCAAAACAGCATGGTACTGGTACCAAAACAGAGATATAGACCAATGGAACAGAACAGAGGTCTCAGAGGAAATACAACATACCCACAACCATCTGATCTTTGACAAACCTGACAAAAACAAGCATTGGGGCAAGGACTCCCTGTTTAATAAATGGTGTTGGGAAAACTGGCTAGCCATGTGCAGAAAGCAGAAACAGGACCCCTTCCTGACACCTTACACCAAAATTAACTTCAGATGGATTAAAGACTCTATTATATTTTAAATGCTTCACAACGACATCAAAATCAAGACCACAGCAAAAGACACTGCCAACTGCACTGAGCAGAACAAACTTGCTATCATCAGCAGCAGCTCTATCCAGAGCAGACTGTATTTCATTCATTACTTCTCTATTCAATGTGTTATTATATGTTGATCTGGTTGATAGTAAGATCTGTGTGAAACCATCTTTCTTCCTCACCACAATGTCTCTGTATGTGCTGGCACTTTCCATTAGCCTCACACTGAAATCACCCTCTTGTCAAAAGGCTGGTGTTTTCCATTACCCATATCTTTTCTCTTTTCTCCTCTCATGGTTGAATAGATATTGGTGTTTGTTTTCCAATTTGCTGTTAACAAATCTGTAAATGGCACTGTGTTCACTGCTCTACCAATTGCTGAGCACAAATAAGTCTCTTCCACTTTGTCTGCACTGCTGTGGTAGAAATTGTATGAAGCAGCAGCCATAGTATGTGCTTTGTCTCTCTGTGCTTACTCCCTGGTGGGACCCTTCAGGCATTGACCCAGGGTGCCTCCACACAGGGATAGGTAACCTCAAGAGAAAGCAGCTTAATCCATGGCTCTCACACTCCCATGTAATGTAGAAGGCTTTCTAGGGAAGGATTACTATTTCCTTTGTGGTTGCTATGACAACTAAATTTAACATTCTAAAGTTATAAAACTTAAAGTCACAGTAGTTTATCTTCAGTAGCACACCAGAATGATAATTTTTATACCTCAATGCCAATCGTTTTAGTTATTGAGTTCTCAGATTTGCATTTGCATGCATTTTCTGTCAAAAACAATAAGATAGCAATAGTTTTTTGAAGTACATTTGTCTTTTATAATCATGTAAAAAAATTGTGTAGCTGTGCATGGTTAAAAGGTTTTATGGCTTCTATAACTGTCAATGTATGCATCTTAACTTTCACCTTTATTTCTTTGTACAGCTGTCTAGTGTCCTTTTATTTAACCCTTATATAACTCATGAAGCATTTTCCTAAATGTCATCTAGTGCATTTTTTTTTTAATTGCATTTTAGGTTTTTGGGTACATGTGAAGGACATGCAAGTTTGTTGCATAGGTACACACCTGGCAGTGTGATTTGCTGCCTTTTTCCCCCATCACCTATATCTGCCATTTCTCCCGCTATGTCTCCCCAATTCCCCACTTCCCCCCCCCACTGTCCCTTCTCTATTTTCCCTCAACAGACCCCAGTGTGTAGTGCTCCCCTTGCTGTGCGCATTTGTTTTCATTGTTCAACTCCTGCCTATGAGTGAGAAGATGCGGTGTTTGATTTTCTGCTCTTGTGTCAGTTTGCTGAGAACGATGGTTTCCAGGCTCATCCATGTCCCTACAAAGGACACAGACTCATTGTTTCTGATGCCTGCATAATATTCCATGGTGTACATGTACCACCTGTCTCTCATCCATGGGCAGTTGGGTTGGTTCCAGGTCTTTGCTATTGTAAACAGTGCTGCAATGAACATTTGTCTACATGTGTCCTTATAGGAGAACAATTTATAATCCTTTGGATATATACCCAGTCATGCTATTTCTGGGTCAAATGGAATTTTTATTTCTAGGTCCTTGAGAAATCGTCACACTCTCTTCCACAATGGTTGAACGAATTTACACTCCCATTAATAGTGTAAAAGTGTTGTTGTTTTTTTCTCCACATCCACTCCGGCATCTGTTGTCTTCAAATTATTTAATGATCATCATTCTAACTGTTGTGAGATGGTATCTCAATTTAGTTTTGATTTGTATTTCTCTGATGACCAGTGATGATGAGCATTTTTTTTCATATGTTTGTTGGTCTCATGTATGTCTTCTTTTGTAAAGTATCTGTTCATATCCTTTGTCCCCTTTTGAATGGGCTTGTTTTTTTCTTGTAAATCTGTTTCAGTTATTTGTAAATTCTGGATATCAGCCCTTTGTCAGATGGGTAAACTGCAAAAATGTTTTCCCATTCTGTTGGTTGCTAATGCACTCTAATGACTGTTTCTTTTGCTGTGAAGAAGCTGGGGAGTTTGATTAGGTTCTATTTGTCTATTTTGACTTTTGTTGCCAATGCTTTTGGTGTTTTGGTCATGAAGTTCTTGCCTACGCCTATGTCCTGAATGGTTTTGCCTAGATTTTTTTAACAAGCTTTCACAGCATCTATCTGGGAATGTCATAATTGATGGAGACTTATTGTAGAAATAAGATTTCCATTGTAAGCTTTTCCTGTCAACACTTGGAATATACTAGCCAAATGTAGGTTTGTTTGTTTGTTTGTTTTTTTGTTTTATTCATTACAGCACCTGGAATATGTATGTTAAATGCTTTTTGGCTATCATGTTTCTTCAAAGAAATCTTTGGGTTATCTATGAGGGTCCTTTGTATATGAATAGTCATTTTTTTTCTGTAACGATTTTCTTTATGTCATACAAGTTGGTATCATACTAAATTTCAATGTGTTAGACGCCAACTTACTTAAATTATTATAAGTTAACTAGTTAAAAATTTTTTCCACTAAATAAGTGTATTCAATTCACTCTTGCCTGGACTTTATATATGTAAAACACTAGAGTTTTCTCAGTTTTAATTGTATATGAGACAAAGTCAGTTCAAGACAGAATTCTGACTAATAAAAATACTGCCATAAGTTTAAATATCTGTTTCTGTCTTTAGTAAATAGTGACGATTGCTTTGCCTATATTGACAGTTTTATTCTGAAAAGAGTCTTTGTGATGTTGTATTTAAAATCACTGTGAGCAGTATAAATTCCTATCTGACTTATATAAAATTAAAGACAACTTAAACATCAATCACTATCTTAGAGGTGGATTACAAAATTTGGAGCACATTAAACTTTAAGTTATGTAGCTAAAAGGTAAGAATTCAACATTATTATACTGATGGGTATGTTACCATTTACAAAACTAAGTTAACAATATACTATTTTGTATATTTACATTTTATAAAATGTAAATTATAAATGAACATCTATAAGTATATAAATGTGCATACAAGGAGATAGTCTCTACCAGAAATATGAAACTATTAGAAAGAAAAACCTTTTTAGTATATATTATATTATATGTTTGAAAATATAAATTCACCATGCATAAACATAGATAAATAAATTAACAACATAAGTCTTCTTAAAGAATAAACGTTTTAAAACATATATTTATCATTTTAATATATTAGTTAAATAAATGAAATGTAGCAAGAAAAATAATATTTGAGCAGAGAGAGAGAAAAAAAAAAGCCCTCTCTTCTCTCTCCATATATTCCACAGGACAATTAAAGTTCTGACATTTTAAGCAGTGAATCTACCTAGAAACTCTTACGATATGATTCAGAATATCCTCAAACTGAGAAACATGTTAAACTATTTAATGAAAAAATAAAAAGCACCGTCAATTTTTTGTAAATGATATAATTCAATGTTAAAATTGTATTAATAAACAAAAATACCCTTATACATTAAAATAATCACTGTTTATTGTTGTGTTTAAACTACCTAGTATCAGTTTGAAATTTCTTACACAGCTAGTAGCTAATGCTATAATTAGTTCAAAACCAGGATAATTAGTAGCAGGTAAACTATAGCCTAAAAAATTCTGCTCAACGGATAGTTATTAAATTCTTTTATATTTCTTTAAATTTTTGATGCAGGAAAGATGAAATAATTAATTGATTTTTACTAACTTGGAAGTACACACAAGATATTACTACAAAGTATAGTGTGGAAAAAGATGTTCTTTCAGAGGAAATAGTTCTAAGTTTGTTTAAAATAATTTAACATATATCTTGTAATAATTTCACTTTTATGGCAAAAATAATCCTCACAAAAATCCTATGTATAATTTAATGTGTGGTCACTTTTCTAGATAAGATATTATAAAGTGATTTTTAAAAGCTGAGAATTTTACACAAAAAGTAAAATTCTAAATTTACGTTTGAAATCACACAAAAATAAATTTATTTTCATAGAAACAAAGTGCATTAAAATTATATTCTTTTTATTAAATTATAAGACATAAATAAACTCAAGTGTATATATATATATATATATATATATATATATATATATACACACACACACATTCACACACATGCATATATATATATATATATAAAATAAAGTTTTGCAAGATGGATTTTTTAATATCGAAATTCAATCAAAAGCTATGTGCAGTGGTTTTTCTCTATAATTCCAACATTTTGGAAGGCCAGAGTTGGTCTTCCCTGAGGTGTTTTTTTCACTTCAAGTCAAAATTTGAAAATAAGCCTGGCCAACAGACCAAAACCCAACTCTACTAAAAATACAAAAACTTGATCAGGCACGGTAGCACATGGCTATATTTCCATCTAATTGATAGGCTGAGAAAAGAATATCACTTGTATCTGGAAGGTAGGAAGGAGGTTGTAGTGAGGCAAGATAATACCACTGCACTCCAGCCTGAGCACCAAAGTGAGTTTTATCTTAGAATAAAATAAGCAGAATAAAGTAAAATAAAATAAGATAAAATGAAACTCAGTCAAGGAAACTGATTTATATGAGGAAAATTAATACTGTTCATTGGTTTTTATAGCTTTTTAAAATCAGTTCTGAATTGTAATCATGATATCTCTTAAAGTGAGGCACAGTTTACAGTCATTGTAAGCTTTTCAGGATTGAAAGGCTTTTAAAAAATAAAGCAGGCCAAGAAAAAAGTAAATCAAGTTTATCACTCAAAGACATAATACTTACAGAGATCAATTACATAGATTTGCTGACAAATATTTATAAGTTCATAATAACTAGTTCAGTACCAAAATTCAGAACTTAACTTAAATGAATGAAACATATCACAACAGTGATACATTTTCTACTGAGTTTGAAACCTAGTGTCTTCATCGTTACCCCAAGAGAGACATCAAAGTCTCAGCTTTTTAATGCCCATTTCACATGTGTTTTTAACACTATCTGGCAAAAGAAAATAAAATATTGGTCCAACTTAAAAGATGAATATAGAAAAAGATGGAGGGTAAAAACAATAGAGAATCTGAGAGATCTCCTGTACAATTTTTCCAAACCTTACAAGTTGTTTTTTGTTTTTTCATTAGCATTCTCTAGAATAGATGATATCAGCAATTTTGCTCTAACAAGACACAAATTTGTTTTTCACAACTCTGGGAAAAAGAGGTTGCTGTGGGTCAGCATCTTACAATGCACAGCAAATGCTCTCACAATAAAAAAATTATCAAAAAATAAAATTTCAAAAGACAGGATTTATAAATATTGTTCAATAGGTAAGATTAATCATATACAAGAATAAGAATGCTCATCTGAATTGCAAACAATTTAGCAATATATTATTATAGGACTCTATGTAAGAAAAAATAAAACACGAATTTTGTTCCTCTTTTCTAAATCTAATAAACCATACCACTCAAACATTACAATGGATGTAGCTTTACTCTTAGTAGAGTACTTCATACAAGATGTTTTCCAACTCTTGGTTAACAGCCACTGTTCAAAGAATAATGGGAATACAAGTTCTGATATTATAGTCTATGTTACCCCTAGGATGTTGAATTGAATGCATATGGAGATGGTTAATCATATTGGCAAGAAGTAAAAGAGGCAGACAGAACTAAAATTTTACATTGGTTATCCCACATTTGTGTTTGGTTGCTTGTGTTTTATTTTGTCATATCTCTGTAATGTGCCATGCAGATCTGCCTGATTACATTTTCTATGCAATAAACTTCCCCAGGGCAGAAACTGGGTATTGTTTATTTCTTCATGACAAATGAAAGATAGAGAAAAGCACATAGAAATCTGTCAAATGTTTGTACAATAATGGTGACTACAATATTAGGACTTTTGCAGCTTTTGTTTATGCTCCCCCTCCTTTCTTTCACAAGCTACTGTGAATAGTTATATTTATTAAGTGTTAATAATTCTTATTCCATCATGTAAATTATCTCATGTAATTTGCAAAAATACATTATTCTCACAAAAGATACTGAATCATAGAAAAGCTATGTAACTTATTCCTCTGTAGTGACTTATATGGCAAAGGACTCATTTAGCTTATCTCCTGTCTACTGGATTAAATTTTACAATATTACTTAAGTGTGTGTGATTATTTTGTTACTCTTTTAAATAACTTTTCTGTGAACTCTGTTATGATAGCCCATGTTTGAAATAAGCAATGATAGTAAAAATTAGAAGTAAAATGCTTTGAAAGAAAGAAATATAAAATAATGCATACCTTTTATTTTTGGTTACTTTTAGTGTTTGTTTTAATTTCTTTCATTATATTTTGAAAGTAAAAGTATTAAATCATTGACTTATTTTGGTTTTTATAGTCTTGTTGTTTCCCTAAATAATTTATTTGAATATTTTTGTTAATGAAGACAAACCAGAATTAAGTAAGACAGGAGGCAGAAAATTACTATTTTAGGGTTGTAAAACATCTCAAATCATCTTTGTTTATTTACCTATTTTCATATTACAATATTATATGCCCAGAAAATTTTGGTAATAGTTAAGGTAAAATTTATGTGGATGATTATATCAGTTTTATAAGAACTTCAATACATTACCTAAATACTAAGCAGAAAATGGCTTAATTTAAGGAACATTACATTAAGTGCAATTAGATAGAAATTATAAAGACCAAGTATTGCATGTTTTTATTCACATGTGGGAAATAAAAAGTTTTTTTATTGAGGCAGAAAATGTCATGGCAGATCATTGTAGTCTGGGAAAGACATTAAGCAAACAAATAAATGAGTAAGTTAATAGCTTAAAAATACAGTTAGAAGAAATAGTTTATAAAGTTTGATTGTAGAGCAGGGAGATTATAGCTATAAATAATTTATTATATATTTCAAAATAATGAGAAGTTTAGATTTCAAACATTCTTGACAAATAAATACTACATCCCTGCAATGACTAATATACCAAGTATCAAAAGTTCATTTAAGAATTTGGGGAGATGGGAAGAGATAGCATGGGGAGAAATGACAGATACAGGTGAGGGGATGGAAGGCAGCAAACCACACTGCCATGTGTGTACCTATGCAACAAACTTGCATGTTCTTCACACGTATCCCAAAACATAAAATGCAATTAAAAATATAATAATAAAAAATAAAAAAGAAAGAATTTGGTCATTGTGGGGAATGCTGGGAAGATGGCCACCCAAGAACAGCTCAGGACTTCAGCTACCAGTGAAAGTTCAGAGGGTAAATGGACTCCGCATTTCCAGATGAATTTTTATTGCCCACAGACCAGGAGATACCCAGGCAGAGGGGTCACCAGCGCTGCCATCTCAGCCGGTGCGGCTGTTGGCTGTTTTGGCCCCTGCAGGGATGATTCAGCCTGCAAGGCTGCTGTGACCACACCCTGTCATGGCGGTTCTCCATACAAAAGCCACTGGTCTGGGAGCCCTCTTAGCTGGTAATCAGAGCCCTGAGATGGCAGAGTTGCCCATTCATCTGAAATAGCTAGCCAGGCCAGGAGATTCCTAGGCAAAAAATCCACCAGGAGCTGGTGCCACTGTTTGAGCCAACTCAGTGAGTCGCAGCACAGGAGATCCCAGTACCTTTTCAACAAGTGACTGGAACGCGGGGTCGTTCAACTTAAAAAATAAAAGAAAAGACTCTGAGTCAGGGAGCCAGGTGATAAGACTCGGTTGGTCCCATCCCCAACCCCCACCACAAGGAAAACAAAAACAGTAATTGGAAACCCTCTGGGTTGAGTGTTTCAAAGCAAGGACAGCTGAACCTGGGTCGGTCCTGCTTGGTGGGGGAGGGGCGTCCACCGTAACTGAGACTCTCCACAGCTACAGAGGCAGGCCACCGTAGCTGAGGCAACCCACCGTTGCTGAGGCAACCTGCCACAACAGAGAGAGTCCACCATAACAGAGGTGGGGTCACAGTTGCTGAGACAGTTCTAACTATGCCCATATAAACAGGACTGCAGGGAAGAGTGCAGGGCAGCTGGGTGGAGCCCAGAGCAACTCAGCAAAGACACTGCAGGCAGACAGTGGCGAGGCATGCTGCTTGCTGGGCGGGGCAGACTTGAAAGAAAAATCAAAAAAAGGCAGTAGTGCAACAGAAACTCATAAAGCCCCAACTCCCCAGGACAGAGAACCCAGGAACAAAAAGTGCTTTATGAGTTCAGTTGCAGCAGACCTAAATGTACCTGCCCAGAAGCTCTGAATGAACAACGGAGCTCACAGCTCAGGACTTAAGCCCAAATAAAAGATAGACTCTCTCCTCAAGTAGCTCCCTGACCCCCATAGATCCAAAGACTCACCTCATAAAGGAGAGAACAGACTGACAGTTGGCGAGCATCCTTCTGGGACAAAGATAGAGGAAGACAAAACTGGTAGCAACCCTTACTGTTCTGCAGCTGCTGCAGGTGATCCCCAGGCAAGCAGGAGATCCGGAGAGGACCTCAGCAGTCCTACAGCAGAGGGGCCAGACTGTTGGAAGGAAAGCTAAAAATAAAAATAAAAAAGAAGTACCTTCAGCATCCACAAACTAGAAGCTCACTCAGAGACCCATTCTGAAAGACAGTAACTACAAAGACAACAGGTGGATAAACCAAAAAAAATGGGAAGAAGCCAGCACAAAAAGGATGAAAACTCCAGAAACCAGAACACCTCTCCTCCTAAAAGGGATCAAGACTCCTCTCCAGCAAGGGAACCAGACGGGATGGAGAAGGAGGATGATGAAATGACAGAATCAGAATTCAGAAGGTGGGTAGTAAGAAACAAAAGTGAGCTAAAAGAACACGTTCTAACCCAATGCAAAGAAACTAGGAATCTTGAAAAAAGATTGGACGAAATGCTAACGAGAATGGACAGCATAGAGAGGAATATAAGTGAATTGATGGAGCTGAAAAACACAACATGAGAACTTTGTGAAGTATGCAAAAGCTTCAACAGCAGAATTGACCAAGCAGAAGAAAGGATATCAGAGGTCGAAGATCAACTCAATGAAATAAAAAGAGAAGGCAAGAACAGAGAAAGAAGTGCAAAAAAGAATGAACAAAATCTTCAAGAAATGTGGGACTATGTGAAAAGACCTAATCTACGTTAGATAGGTGTACCTGAATGTGATGAAGAGAATGAATCCAAGCTGGAAAATACTCTTCAAGATATTATCCAGGGAAACTTCCCCAACCTAGCAAGGCAGACCAATATTCAAATACAGAAAATACAGATATTCCTCAAGAAGAGCAACCACAAGGCACATAATTGTCAGATTCATCAGGGTTGAAATGAAAGAGAAAATGCTAAGGGCAGCCAGAGAGAAAGGTCGGGTTACACACAAAGGGAAGCCCATTAGACTCACAGCAGATCTCTCAGCAGAAACCCTACAAGCCAGAAGAGACTGGGGGCCAATATTCAACATCCTTAAAGAAAAGAACTTTCAACCCAGAATCTCCTATCCATCCAAACTAAGCTTCATAAGTGAAGGAAAAATAAAATCCTTTGTGAACAAGGAAGTACTCAGAGATTTCATCACCACCAAACCTGCTATACAAAAACTCCTGAAAAAGGCTCTACACATATAAAGGAACAACCAGTACCAGCAACTCCAAAAACACACAAAATGGTAAAAGAGCATCAACACAATCAAGAATCTGTATCAACTAACCAACAAAGCAGCCAGGTAGCATCAAAATGACAGTATCAAATTCACACATAACAATACTATCCCTAAATGTAAATGGACTAAATGCCCCAATCAAAAGACACAGACTGGCAAATTGGATAAAAAGCCAAAACCCATCAGTGTGCTGTATCCAGGAAACCCATCTTACATGCAAGGATACACAAAGGCTCACAATAAAGGGATGGAGGAAGATCTACCAAGCCAATGGAGAGCAAAAAAAAGCAGGAGTTGCAATTCTCATCTCTGATAAAATAGACTTTAAAGCAACAAAGATCAAAAGAGACAAAGAAGGACATTACATAATGGTAAAAGGATCACTGCAGCAAGAAGAGCTAACGATCCTAAATACATATGCACGCAATACAGGAGCACCTAGATACATAAGGCAAGTTCTTAATGACTTACAAAGAGACTTAGACTCTCACACAATAATAGTGGGAGACTTTAACACCCCATTGTCAATATTAGACAGGTCAACCAGACAGAAAATCAACAAGGATACCCAGGACCTAGAACAAGCAAACCTAATAGACATTTTCAGAACTCTCCACCCCAAAACTACAGAATATACATTCTTCTCAGCACCACATCACACCTACTCTAAAATCGACCACATAATTGGCAATAAATCACTCCTCAGTAAATGCAAAATAACGGAAATCATAACAAACAGTCTCTGAGACCACAGTGCAATCGAGTTAGGACTCAGAATGCAGAAACTAACAGAACCACACAGCTTCATGGAAACTGAACAACTTGCTCTTGAATGTTGACTGGATAAACAATGAAAAGAAGGCAGAAATAAAGATACTCTTCAAAACCAACAAGAACGAAGACACAACATACCAGAGTCTCTGGGACGCATTTAAAGCAGTCTCTAGAGGAAAATATATAGCAATGAGTGTCCACATGAGAAGAAAGGAGAGATCTAAAATTGACACCCTATCATCAAAATTGAAAGAGCTAGAGGAGCAAGACAAAAAAAAAAAAAAAAAAAAAACTCAAAACCTAGCAGAAGACAGGAAATAACTAAGATCAGAGCAGAACTAAAGGAAATAAAGACACAAAAACATTCTTCAAAAAATTAATAAATCCAGGAGCAGGATTTCTGAAAAGATAACAAAATAGACAGACCACAAGCCAGATTAATTAAAAAGAAGAGAGAACCAAAATGATGCAAAAAAAACGACAAAGAGGATATCACCACAGATTCCACAGAAATCCAAACCATCATCAGAGATTATTACAAATAACTCTATGTCCATAAACTAGTAAATCTGGCAGAAATTGATAAATTCCTGGACACCGGCATCCTCCCAAGCCTAAACCTGGAAGAAGCCAAAACCCTGAATAGACCAGTAACAAGGTCTGAAGTCGAGGCAGCAATAAAGAGCCTACCACCCAAAAAAAGCCCAGGTCCAGATGAGTTCACAGCCAAATTCTACCAGACATACAAAGAGGAGCTGATACCATTCCTTCGGAAACTATTCCATACAATCCAAAAAGAGGGAATCCTTCTCAAATCATTTTATGAGACAAACATCATCCTGATAGCAAAACCCGTCAGAGACTCAACAAGAAAAGAAAATTTCAGGCCAATATCCATGATGAATATAGATGCAAAAATGTTCAATAAAATCTGGGTAAACCGATTGCAACAGCATATCAAAAAGCTCATTCACCATGATCAAGTAGGATTCATCCTGCGGATGCAAGGCTGGTTCAACATACGCAAGTCCATAAACATAATTCACCACATAAACAGAACCAAAGACAAAAACCACATGATTATCTCAATTGATGTAGAGAAGGCCTTTGGCAAAATTCAACAGCACATTATGCTAAAAACACTTAATAAACTAGGTATTGACGGAACGTATCTCAAAACAATAAAAGTTATTTACGACAAACCAACAGCCAATATCATACTGAATGGGCAAAAACTGGAAGCATTCCCTTTGAAATCTGGCACTAGACAAGGATGCCCTCTCTCACCACTCCTATTCAATATAGTACTGGAATTTCTAGCCAGAGCAATCAGGCAAAAAAAAAAAAAAAAAAAAAAAAAAAAAAAAAAAAAAAAAAAAAAAAAAAAAAAAAGAAAAGAAAAGAAAAGAAAGAAAAAAAGAAAAAGAAATAAAGGGTATTCAAATAGGAATGGAGGAAATAAGATTGTCTCTATTTGCAGATGACATGATTGTATATCTAGAAGACCCCGTCATCTCAGCCCAAAATCTCCTGAAACTGATAAACAACTTCAGCAAAGTCTCAGGATACAAAATCAATGTACAAATATCACAAGCATTCCTATACACCAGTAACAGATTTAAAGAGATCCAAATCAAGAATGAACTGCCATTCACAATTGCTACAAAGAGAATAAAATACCTAGGAATACAACTAACAAGTAACGTAAAGGACCTCTTCAAGGAGTACTACAAGCCACTGCTCAATGAAATAAGAGAGGACATAAACAGATGGAGAAACATTCCATGTTGTTGAAAATGGCCATACTGCCCAAAGGAATGTACAAATTCAATGCTATTCCCATCAAGCTACCAGTAACCTTCTTCACAGAACTGGAAAAATACATCTTAAACTTCATATGGAACCAAAAGAGAGCCCGCATAGCCAAGTCAATTCTAAGCAGAAAGAACAAAGCAGGAGGCATCACACTACCGGACTTCAAACTATACTACAAGGCTACAGTAATCAAAACAGCATGGTACTGGTACCAAAACAGAGATATAGACCAATGGAAAAGAACAGAGGCCTCAGAGGAAATACAACATACCCACAACCACCTGATCTTCAACAAACCTGACAAAAACAAGCAATGGGGAAAAGATTCCCTGTTTAATAAATGGTGTTGGGAAAACTGGCTAGCCATGTGCAGAAAGCAGAAACTGGACCCCTTCCTGACACCTTACACCAAAATTAACTCCAGATGGATTAAAGACTTAAACATCAGACCTAACACCATAAAAACCCTAGAAAAAAATCGAGGCAAAACCATTCAGGACACAAGCGTAGGCAAGGACTTCATGACCAAAACGCCAAAAGCAATGGCAACAAAAGCCAAAATAGACAAATGGGACCTAATCAAACTCCACAGCTTCTGCATGGCAAAAGAAACAGTCATTAGAGTGAATCGGCAACCAACAGAATGGGAAAAAAATTTTGCAGTCTACCCATCTGACAAGGGGCTGATATCCAGAATTTACAAAGAACTAAAACAGATCTGCAAGAAAAAAACAAACAAGCCCATTCAAAAATGGGCGAAGGATATGAACAAATACTTTACAAAAGAAGACACACAGGAGGCCAACAAACATATGAAAAAATGCTCATCATCATTGGTCAATAGAGAAATGCAAATCAAAACCACATTGAGATACCATCTCACACCAGTTAGAATGGCAATCATTAAAAAATCTGGAAACAAGAGATGCTGGAGAGGATGTGGAGAATTAGGAACACTTTTACACTGTTGGTGGGAATGTAAATTAATTCAACCATTGTGGAAGACAGTGTGGCAATTTCTCAATGACCTAAAAATAGAAATCCCATTTGACCCAGCAATCCCATTACTGGATATATATCCAAATGATTATAAATCATTCTACTATAAGGACACATGCACACGAATGTTCATTACAGTGCTGTTTACAATAGCAAAGACCTGGAACCAACCCAAATGCCCAACGATGTTAGACTGGATAGGGAAAATATGGTACATATACACCATGGAATATTACCCAGCCATCGAAAAGGATGAGTTCACGTCCTTTGTAGTGACACGGATGAACCTGGAAACCATCATTCTCAGCAAACTGACACAAGAGCAGAAAATCAAATGCCGCATGTTCTCACTCATAGGCGGGTGTTGAATAATGAGAACACATGGACACAAGGAGGGGAGCACTACACACTAGAGTCCGTTGGGGGAAAATTGGGGAGGGATGGGCGTGGGGAGTTGAGAAGAGATAGCATGGGGAGAAAGGACAGATACAGGCGAGGGGACGGAAGGCAGAAAACCACACTGCCATGTGTGTACCTATGCAACAATCTTGCATGTTCTTCACATGTACCCCAAAACCTAAAATGCAATAAAAAAAATAAATAAAAAATTAAAAAATTAAAAAATTAAAAAAAGATTTTGGTCATTGCTCATTGTGCATGTGTATCCAAATATCATTTGCACTTTGTAAATATGTAAAATTATAATGAACCCATTTTAAAGAACACTAAATGGAGGTTCACTTCAATAACAAATTTTACTTAATCAGGCCATTTCTGAATTGTAAAAAGCTCTTTCTCTCAATACTCTGGGACATTGTGGTCTAAATTTTGAGTTTGGAAGTGCTTGCAACATGTTCTTGGGCAATCTGAAGCAATGGCACAAAACTCACGCATGCCACTCTTCTACACTGGGTGAAAATTTTGATCCACAAAACTCCTGGATGCCATGAAACAGTATGTACAATTGAATGATAATTACAACTGTTTCTTGACTTGGTGTCGAGTCTGCTTCTATGTCTGAAGACCATTTTAAAATTATTTTAAAATAATTTTAAAATCTGCAACATCTATAGTACATTGGGTGAATTAAGAAAACAGTCTAATGAGAAACTGCTTAGAAGAATTCAAAGATAATATGAAAATTATCACAGAATTGTAAGGATGTGCTCATCCTGTTCAAGAGCAGGTAGTCTCTTATTTTCTAGGATCAAATTTGGAACCACCTCAGGAATTACTGGATCTTACTGTCACATGGGCAATGACTCTGAAGAGCTCCCTATTCACCGCCAGAAACCTGCTTGGCTGACTAATGTCAGTTTCAGAATGGGAGAACAATGTTCCATTTAGCAGGCTTTCATAGATAACAGAAATTAAAAGACTAATTGAAGGTGGAATGAGCAAATTAGCTCAATGATTGAACTGCAAGCTCTTATTTTATGAGTGATTAAAAATTTTAAGCCAGTACTTTTTAAAGGAATTTGTTTGGATTCATTATTAATAAATAGTAACCAATGTCCTGGACATGTAGACAATAGAAAACTGAACTTACAAGCAGATGACAGTATGTGACACATGTACATTCAACAAGCTGTGTCACAAATTGGCACAGCTGCTTAATAGTTAAAATTTAAGAAGTATATTTAAAAGGTCATGTTGGTATCCATTTGAATAACCCTCTGCAGGATAATGATTAGAACCAGCAACTAGATATCATGATGTATTCCCTTGAGGTGGCAGCATTATCAATATGCAGCAGTAATGCAGAATCAGGATTAATCTACATATATTCCTCTTACACTCTAGGAAACAGAAATTCCAAAATCTATGTCTAGGCCAGAATATAAACATAGATTGCAAATAACTATGGTCCAAACTGAAAGATCCTTAACAAAGCTGGGTTACAATGTACCATAATCAGTAGTGCTGACAGTGTATTTATAGATCTTGACTAATGTAGACTGCACTTTACATTCATAGTGATCTATACTAATGATTAAAATAATATAAGAATCAAAACAGAATATATTGTAATCAATTTGAACAAACTGCTCTCTTTTAAAAACACATTTCCTTGTCTTTTGTGTCTAAAAATAACCATAGAAATTTTACATCAAAATGAAACATTATACGAATTATATAAAATAAGAAGAGGCTTATATTTTAACTAAATCCTACAACCAATAACAAAAGTTTTAAAACAATAGAGAAATAAACTATGACAATTATTCCTTTATAGAACAATTGTGACTGACTAGCAATTTAATCAGAAATCTCAGTGTAATTGTACTTCAAACTACTGTGGATTCTGATGATATGCACTTCACTTGCATTACATAAAGTAAAGTTTTAGCAGCTTCATCTAATGTATTCTACCAAAAAATACCTCAAGCACATAAAATATAATCTACTATGCTTCACACATATTGACATATGCAATTTTTGAAAATTGGTTTTACTAATTTAGAATTCCTATTATAAATATGTTGCTATTCTTTGTTTCAACAAGGAATGGAATTATCAAACATTAAATATGAAGATCATGTGCTTGTTTTTCACATTTTTCTCCATTTTATATTTATTCTGCCTATGATTCAGCATTGTAGACTTATGTGTCCAACCCATAATTTGAAATCTTTAGGTGTCCCATGTGGTTTGAAAGTGGAGTCTACTGAAACAGATTTTTTTTCCAACAGTAAATTTCAATACTATTTCCTCGATTCATTAAAACACATCCCAAACATATGTCTCATCATCTCCTTACTGCTGCTTTACTTTCTCCAATATCAAATTATCAACATGGGCTAATTCTAACTCATAAAGAGCTTCTGAAACTGTACACACATATGTCCACATTGCAGTTTTCCTAATACAGAGAAAGTGTAAACTTCTACTGATAATTTTGAATACTTCTTTACTGTGGTCTATTGTTGCAGCCAGTGAGACATTTTAACTTTTATTTATCTGTGATCATGTAATGGTTCATCAAGCCAGACTGAATATCTCACATGATTGCTAAAAAGTCAAGTTATGTCAATGCTAAGTCTATATCCACTAGTTACTGTGTTAAAAAACAACAACAACAACAACTTAATAATCCAATCCTTTAGTCTTAAAAAATGCTTTTTGCTCTCCAAATCTAAGTCACATACTTTCTGTAATATACTTCAGAGAACTTTATATTTTTTTGTTTATTCTAATGCTTTGTATTCCACCAGGACTGTGTATTCAGTGCTGTATTTCCAAAACCATAATTAACACACATTTAAAATAGTTTATCTAATTCAAAAAGCTCTATTAAGAAAGGCTTTTAAAAATAAGATTGCTATTGTAACTGGTAATAAAGCCTTAATTAAAGGAAGCTATTTAAATTCATTTATTTACTCTTCATCCTTAAAGAAAATATCTATTACTCTTTGTGGAAACACTAGTATGTTTGATTATATGGTACTTTCTGAGGCCTTGCAGGGAATGATACACTATGTGATACAAATGTGTAGTCTCACTGTTCTCAAATTCAAAAATTTCTAAAACTTAATACACACTCTCCTAATGACTTAAGATGTATGAGTGCATACTGACTGTTGGCAAGTGAAATTACTCTTAGTTTATAATTGTTTTTCACCTTTTGAACTGTACATAAAGTAACCTCACAGATGAAACCAATAAGGTTTAATTAGGTTATGACTTAATGGTGAGCACACAGTATATTTTCAGAATGACAGGCAGCTTTTGAAACTATCATTGCAAAATTGTGACTGAGACAGTGAAAGAGAATTCCCCCAAACAACTTCATTTTATTTCTCTACCCCAAGGAATTCTTTTCCATCTCTGGGCTTAGACTGAACCACCTTTAGGAGAAGCTTATAGTCAACAGGCTAGAAAAAATATAATAACAACTGTTCTCAAGATATACTTCACTCTTGACTGGGAACTAGACCAAGAAGCTAGGACCTAGAAGCTACCAAATTTTGACCCTCCCTAAACTGCTGTATTCTACTCTATATTCTGCTATTATGGTCTGTGCTAAAGCATTTACCCATATAGAAATTGTTCTCACTAACCTCTGGACTTAAAATCCTCTAATTAAGAACTGTCTTAAGAAATCAGAAGCCTTAAATGGATCAGATGGCACACTCTCTGCCAGGGGAACAATATGGAGATTAACATGTGGCTACAGAACATATTGCTAGAGGCAGAAACTTTTCAAATGAGAAGATATTTAGAGTCTGATGTTAACAGTGAAAAAACAAGCTGTGATGTTGCTGTGAAGAAAAAAAGGAAAAAAGTGTACATCAGAGAATTTCCATTTCCAATATGTGTTTATGTTGGCTTAGAAATGCTATGTACATTGATGAAGATAGCATTGAGTCTATAAATTACTTTGGGCAGTGTGGCCATTTTCACAATATTGATTATTTCAAACTATAAGCATGGAATATTTTTCCATCTGTTTGTGTCCTCTCTTATTTTCTTGATCAGTGGTTTGTAGTTCTCCTTGATCAGGTCCTTTGCAGCCTATTTTAAGTTGTATTTAGTTCAATTTTGATTTGGCTGTCTTTCAGTCTATTATTGGTGTATAGGAATGCTTGTGATTTCTGCACATTGATTCTGAATCCCAATGACCTTAAATTTTATATGGAATCAAAAGAGAGCCCACATAGCTAAAGCAATTCTAAGCAAAAAGAACAACGTGGGAGGCATCATGCTACCTGACTTCAGACTATACAACAAGCTTACAGTAATCAAAACACAATGGTACTGGTATATAACAGAGACATAGACCAATGGAATAGAACAGAGGACTCAGATACATCACACATCTACAACCATCTGATCTTTGACAAACCTGACAAAAACAAGCAATGCAGAAAAAATTGTGTTTAATTAATGGCGTTAGAAAAACTAGCTAGCCATGTGCAGAAAGCAGAAACTTGACTCCTTCCTGACAACTTACACTAAAATTTACTCCAGATGAATTAAAGACTTAAACATAAGAACTAACACCAAAAAAAAGAAAAAACAAACAAACAAACAAACAAACAAACAAAAAAAAAAACACCAAACTCTAGAGGAAAACCTAAGCAAAATCATTCAGCACATAGCATTGGCAAGGAATTCATGACTAAAACACCAAAAGCATCGACAACAAAAGCCAAAATAGATGAATCGGATCGAACTAAACTCCAGAGTTTCTTTACAGCAAAAGAAACATCCTTAGAGTGAACCAGCAACCAACAGAATGGGAAAACATTTTTATAATCTACTCATCTGACCAACGGCTAATATCTAGAATCTACAAAGAGCTAAAACAGATTTGCACTCACACAAATACAAACAGATCAATTCAAAAGTGGGTCAAGAACATGAACAGACACTTTTGAAAACAAGACATTTATGATGCTAACAAACACATGAAAACATACTCATTGTCACTGCTCATTAGAGAAATACAAATCAAAACCACACTGATATACCATCTCACTCCAGATCGAATGGCCATTAAAAAATCTGGAGACAGATGCTGGAGAGGATGTGGAGAAATAGGAATATTTTTACACTGTTGGTGGGAGTGTAAATTAGTTCCACCATTGTGGAAGATAGTGTGGCAATTCATCAAAGGTCTAGAAATATAAATTCCATTTGACCTAGCAATCCCGTTACTGAGTACATATCTAAAGGTTTGTAAATTGATCTGTATAAAGACACATGCACATGTATGTTCATTGCAGCACTGCTTATAATAGCAAAGTATTGGAACCAACCCAAGTGTCCACTGATGATAGACTGGACAAGGAAAATGTGGTGCATATACACCATGGAATACTATGCGGCCATAAAAAATTACTTGGAACCAACCCAAATATTCATTGATGATAGACTGGACAAGAAAAATGTGGCACATAAACACTATGAAATACTATGCAGTCATAAAAAAATTATGAGTTTGTATTCTTTGTAGGGACATGGATGAATCTGGATACCATCATTCTGAGTAAACTGACACAAGAACAGAAAATCCAACACCATGTGTTCTCACTTATAGGTGGCTCTTGAACAATGATAACACATAGAGACATGGATGGGAGCATCCCACACTGGTGTCTGTTTGGGTAGAATAGGGAATGGACATTGAGGGTAGGGAGGTTGGGGAGGAAGAACATGGGAAGAAATGCTAGACACAGGTGACTGGGGGAATGGAGGCAGCAAAAAGCATTGCCATGTGTGTACCTATGAAACAATTCTGCCTGTTCTGGTTAGGTTCTAACCCAGAACCTAAAGTACGACATATATACATATATATATATATATATATATATATATATGTGTGTGTATATATATATTATAAAATGGAACCATACAATATGTGATGTCATATATATATATATATATATATATATATATATATATAATTACACTTTATATATATAAATATAATTATATAAATATAAGATAAAATTATAAAAATTATATACATATATATATATATATATATATATATATATATATATATATATATGTAACCTCACCAAGTAATAGATACAGATAGAAAACAGGCATAACAAACAGTGCTTGCTAATTTTCTGATTTCCTGATGCTTCTGCTGAAGGCTGAGGCTTCAAGTCACCAACTCAGAAGCAGCAGTGGCTGCCAGAGTAGCAACAGCTCCATAGACCACACATACATACCCCAGCTACTAGATTCAGCTGGATCTCCTGTCTCAGATTCCAGAGTAGCTGGTACTACAAACATACACTAGTGAACCTGGCTAAAGTTTTGTGTTTTTTTGTAAAGATGAAGTTTCATCATATTGGCAAGTCTGGTGTCAACTTCTGACCTCATGATCAGCCCTTGTCAGTCTCCCAAAAGGCTGGGATTACAGAGGTCACCTACCTTGCCAGCTCCAGAATACATCTTTAAAAATTGAATCTCTGTGCCACAAAGCATGCATGCTTTTTTTGGTAGCAATGTTAGAATAATAAAAAAAAAAAATCAATAATAACAAAAAGGGCCAGATTGAAGACATCACATATTGTATGGTTCCATTTTATGACATTATTGTAAACTCTACAGAGATGGTAAACAGACATATGACATACAGTAATGTGGAGGGGGCAAGGAGTGAGTTGAAAGGGAAACAGGATGATGAAAAGGGTATAAATGTACCCAGTGGAGTAGAATCTCCCTGGTTGGTGAAATCATGCTCAGTCTGGAAAAGCCAGTAGTATGTAGGAACAGCATGAATAAAAGGTTTTTACTAACTTTCAGGAAGCAGGGTCTTCTTTCATTATGCATAGAGCTATTTCAGGGCCAGTTCTGAGGAACATTTTTGTTGAATGTGGTAAAGAAGATACATAACATAGCATTTACCAACCTAAACATTTGTAGGCATATATGTCAGTGGCATTAAGCATGCTCATGTTTCTGTGCAACCATCTCTGCCATTTCACATTCTCACCGGAAATAAACAAAATTTCTTTTTTTATTTTCTTCTAATCATCCCTCCCCACCCTCTCCACCCCCACTGTTTCTCCCATACCCTCCTCCAGTTGCCCCCAGTCTGTGATTCTCCTCTCCCTGAGTCCATGTGTCCTCATTGTTCAACACCCAACTATGAGTGAGAACATGCAGTGTTTGGCTTTCTGTTCTTGTGTCAGTTTTCTGAGAATGATGGTTTCCAGATTTATCCAAGTCCCTACAAAGAACATGAACTCATTGATTTTTATGGCTGTGTAGTATTACATGGTGTATATGTACCACATTTTCTTTGTCCAGCCTATCATTGATGGGCATTTGGGTTGGTTCTAGGTCTTTGCTATTGTACAAAGGGCTGCAATAAACGTATGTATGCATGTGTCTTTATAGTAGAACAATTTGTAGTTCTTCGGGCATATGCCCAGTAATGAGATTACTGGGTCAAATGGAATTTCTATCTCTAAATACTTGAGAAATTGCCATAATGTCTTCCACAATGGTTGAACTAGTTTACACTCCCACCAGATGTCTGAATGTTCATATTTCTCCACACCCTCTCCAGAATCTGTTGAAATAAAAATCTGTCTCCAGAGTTTTTAATGATCACCATTCTAACTGGTGTGAGCTGGTATCTCAGTATGATTTTGATTTGAATTTCTCTAATGACCAGTAATGATGAGCATTTTTTCATGTTTGTTGTCCTCAAATATATCTTCTTTTGAAAAGTGTTCATCTCCTTAGCCCACTTTTGAATGGTTATTATTTTTTTTTCTTGTATATCGATTTTAGTTTTTTGTAGATTCTGGAGATCAGCTCTTATTTCTCTACATATTCTTCCACTTTTCCTTAAAAAAACTGACATTCTAATGGTTTTAAAGTGGTAATCTCATTTGGTTTAGATATTTATTTACCCAAAGGCTACTGCTCTCAACAACATTTTATGTGTTTATTGTCATTGGATTTATCAATAATTTAGTGGATATGACACTGAATGCACAGGACAAAAAGTAGATAAGTTGAACTTTATTAAACCTAAAATCTTTCACGAATCAAAAGACACTATTAGTACACTGAAAAGAAAAACAACAGCATAGGACAAAATATTTGCAAGTCACATATTTGGTAAGGGTCTAATATCCAGGATATAAAAGGTACTCTTGAAACTCAATAACAAAAAGAAAACAATCCAATTAAAAAAAAAAAATTGGTAGAGGACTTGAAAATACTTATCTCCCAACATACATAACTAGAACATGAAATGATGCTCAACATCACTTTCCTCAAGAAAATTCAACTGAAAGCTACAATAAGATACCACCTCACAACAATTACATTTGTAATTATTATTAAAAGAAAAACCTAAACTAACAATGAGTTGATACAGAAATGCAGAAATTTGAACGTAAAGTGGTGCAGCTTCTGTGGAAAATAGTTTGGTGTGTCTGCAAAAACCTAACAGAATTATCACATCAGCAAATTCACCCCCAGTTATATACACAAAAGCATGTACACCAGGTATTCACAGAAAATCTTGCACACATATGTTAATAGAAGTATTATTCACAATATCTAAAAGGTGGAAACAAACCAGATGCCCACCAACAAATAATAGAAAAACAAAAGTAGTGTATCCATTCAATTGTATAATATTCAGCTGAAAAAAGGATTGAGACACTAATACTACAATATGGAAGTAATTCAAAACCACTGCATTTAAAGAAGCTGAACACAAAAGGTCACATACTGTATAAAATTTCCTTATATAAATATCCAGAAGGAGTAAATCCTTAGAGGCAGAAAAGAAATTACTATTTTCCAGGGGTCAGAAGAAGGACAGATTGGGTAGCAGATCCTTAGCAGGTAAAAAATTTCCTTTTAGAATGTTGTAAATAATTTGGAAGTAAGAGGTGGTAGTGACTCAAAAATGTGTACATACTAAATGTCACTGAATTATATATTTGAATTAGTTAACTTTATCTTATGGAAATTTTACCTCAATGAAAAAATATCTATCCAAAGTATTTCCTCAGCAGAATGACCTTTCTTTTCCACAGTGTGCCTGTAACCTGAGATTCCTATCTTTCCACAGTCAGGAACTTACTGGGGTCTTGGAAACCACATTATGGGCATATTCTCCATCCACACTGTCTACTAGCTTTTCAGTCTGTTACTGGTTGACAGTATCTGAGTTACTGGCAGCACATCCATCCAGGTCTTTATCAACATGAATTCTTGCCTCTTCAGAAGAAATAACTCAACTGAAAGGCATAAAACAGAAAAAGAGACCAAGGGAAGTTACACACCAGGGATGGATGTCTACTTCAAAGTTTTAGAGCAGGAAAGAATGAAAAATGCACTAGGAAGAGATCCAAGTGGGGGACTTGAAGAACAAATGAGGCCATTAATCTTCATCCAGGGACATTATAGTCTGGCCCACCACCAGCATGTGGTTCACCCTTTTCCATGATTCTTCCCTTAGCATAGACTGCTTGCATGAATAGTGCCCTTTTTACCCTCTGTAAGTGATTATAGGGAGTGTGTTTAAGAAGTTGTACACATGCTTTTCTGAGGCTGTCTCTCCATCCTAGTAGAATGATACAAAATGGTCATAGTCTACCATTTTGTCTCTTAATGTGCATGGCTCAGTCCACTCACCCAATACTTGAGATTTTATTGGAAGCCCTTTTTTGCTTCTCCCTGGTGCCTGCCTGCATTTAATTAACATTTTAATGTTAAAATCTGTAGATCAGTAGAAGCTTCTCTGTTTCTGGCTTTAGATGTTAAGATATCAATTTTAGAGCATCCACCTGATAAGCATTCAACCATCCCCTGATGGTCTGACATTCATGGTAAGTGAGTGGCAGGATCCCTTTCCTGACCCACTAATGCCTGTGTGACTACCTGTGAAAGACCCACTGGCCAGTTACAGCTCCATGTTACTTTTCCTCTGCTATCTTCACAGACACTCAGTGATCAGTGACGCCTCTTCAGTATTTACAAGGTCTTCTAAATCTTTGCTGTAATCTAGAACTCAGCACATAATATTCATAGGTAGCTATATTTCAACAAAGAAAAATTAGCATTTTCTGAACACCATATGTGCAGGTGTCTTGTTCAGGTGAATTGACAGCAACTCTGCAAGATATGGGTAGTACCATGTGAAGAGCAGAAAGCCAGGATCAGGTAATTGAGTGACTCACCTTCAATTGCACAGCTTGTAAGTGGCTTCATTCTTATCATTCAGCCCACAGTCAGGTCTCGATGTGTCATTTAGTAAAACTGTGTGAGTCACATAAGTGTGTGTCCAGACCAAACCCAGACTTATTTCTCTCGACTATGATAATCTCTCTTCTGGGGCAATAGGTGAAAACATGTGCCCAGTCATCTTTCTTTCATATGCACATGCTGTAGGTACTTCACACCTATCAAGACAGACTCTTTTTCCTAAAACCTCTCATACATAGGGTGTTTAGAGAATGTTTACACACAGATCACAGAAGGCAACTTTATAGATGGCATCAGAAGATGAAGTCATCTGGAGGAGAAGCTACTGATTTCAAATGTAAAGAAAGAGTAGTATGTGAAGAAGTTATTTCCCTGCAGTGCAGAGACAAGGGGTTATCATAAAGCAGGGGAACAAGAGGTATAGCAGATAAGGGATTAGAAACTTAGGAAAAGGGTCAGTGGTTTCTTAACAAGGTGAATGAATGCCAACATGATATAATGTGGCCACTGTATACCTAGGGATAAATCATGAGGAAAAAAGACAATTTCACAGATTACAGACATAAAGAAATGTTCATCATAGTCTTATGTATAATAGTTTAAAACCAGTAGTTTACCAAATGCTCATCCACAGGAGAAGTGTGAACAAGCTGTGGTATATTCACACCATGGCAAGTCTGTGGCACTAGGGTGTCCAGGGAGAGATTAGTATGAGAGGGAAAAGGTTATGTTTTTATGACTTTTGTCACGATTGTGGCCTTGAAGTGGATGAAATAGTCACATGGAGAAAACCATGAGTTTCTTTATTCACATGTGTGCATTTTACTGTATGCCAATTCAACATCAAATAACTTGTTTTTAAATAAAAAATAATGTTTCCTTTTTAAAAAAAAGAATAATAATTCTCAGCTGAGTGTAAGAATGAGCAGGAGACATAAGAGTTGGAAAAGTAAGAGGAAGGGTTAGGACAGCCACATGGAAAGGTAAAACAAGACTCAGGGAACAGGTTGGCTGTGGAAGCCTCTGTCTGAACCTCTCAGCTCCAGTACTGGATGGCAAAGGATTCCCATCTGTAAGGTATGGATTTTCTCACAACATAGCTGTTTCAGCAAGCAGAGCCTGTAATTGGAGAACTGCTACACCTTTTCTCCTGTGAATCCTATAATTCTGCTCTCCCTGGATACCTACCTGGAATCAATCTGATCTCAGCTGCCAGATGAAGGAGACACTCACATCCTTGGAATCTAGTTCTGGTGTC
This sequence comes from Saimiri boliviensis, assembly GCF_048565385.1. NCBI lineage: Eukaryota > Metazoa > Chordata > Mammalia > Primates > Cebidae > Saimiri > Saimiri boliviensis. The sequence continues at coordinate 13,482,535 of NC_133471.1, read as the reverse complement.
CACTAATGGAGACAGGTCTGTAGGTGGGAGCACAGCTCGTAAGTGGTGGAAGAAAGACTGCAAAGTACACAAGGTTACATGGCATTCAGGGCAGCCAGCCCAGGCCATGTGAACTCGGCTCACCACTCATGGCCCTCAGAGTCCCTCTGTGAGAAAGGAACCATTACAACCACCAATTTCAACAGCCTTTCCAGGCTTTCACAGGCCAAAACAAGTTTGAATTCTGCTGACCTTAAATTCGGCTGTCATTCTGGATCCGACACACCTTTAGTACCAGAGACTGGAGTCAGAGTCTGCAACTCAATTCTCCTACATGTGCAGAAGGATGTGTCTCATGGCTTCTGCCTCCAATTGTGGCTGGTGCATACAGCACTTGACTATCAACCCATAATCGTTTTTGCTTTTACCTCTAACCAAGCTTTGACAAGATGTCTCTGGGGTGAAATCCATCACTACCTTCCTTTCTGTTTGATTTTCCAGAGGCTATCTCAGAACACCTTTCACTCTCAAAGACAAGCTACTGTAGATTTGGGCAGCTTTGGGTTGACATTTAGGAAAGCTACGGCTTGAGTAGGCAGGTTACTTTCTGCTCAGATTCCATTTGACTGTACAATGATCATTAAAATGGCCCTGAGCTAAGACACAGTATGGCCTGAGGAAAAGACTCACAGTCCTCCCTCCGGCATACCAAGGGACCACCTAATACAGTAACTAGTGGCCCAGGAACTTCATAGGTCAAAATGACCTTCCTGTCCCCAAGTCTGCTTTCTGCTATTTCTCTTTTCATGCAGAACTTTGCATACTCTCAGAGACAGAGAAAATGTTAATATGAAATATGAAAGTGCTAATATGAACATTCTGGTTCCATCTCATAGAGAAATTAGTTTCACATTCTCTCTCCAAGACAAAGATCAGGAAAATTCTATTAGCACAACATCTGTAGTTGTATGGTCTGTGTGCAAGTGGAGGAAGAGCATCTTGATGCCCATGCAGCAGCAAGGAACAAGAAGGTGAAGATTTCGGCAAAGGGATCAGGGAAGCTCAGGGACTGCCCCATTCCAGCATCATTCAGGTAAACATGAGTGTACAGAAGCTTATAAAAAGGAGAAAATTAAAGACAAATATGATCAAACAGACAACTTGCCTCCAGAGAAATGAGTCTCTGTGTTTCTTCCTCTTTCTGAGACCCCAGCTTTCTCTATTCAGGGAAGGGCCAGAAGCCATTGCCATGATAGTCCGAGGAAACGGTAAAAGATTGCTTCCGTAAAAAAATAACAAAATATAGAAGGATGAGAAAATTCACAGATTTTAAAAGACACCTGGAATTTCTCTTTATGTATATAATTCTAATTCTAAAAAGAGGAAACACAAAAATTAAGAAATATTAAAAATATTTTTAAAGCACATATAATTTTTAAAAAAAATTATTAAAAAAATATTAGCTCTCTGAGAATTCATCCCAGAGTTGTAGTATCCAAACAGCACTTAAAGTTTAAAGAAAGACCTGAAAACATGTAAGGAGACACATCACAAAATTTGCAACAATACCCAGAGTTTATAAAAACTTCACTTTTTAAGAAGAAAGGTTTACCAGCAACATAGATTAAAATAACTCCTATCTAGGACTTTTAGTGTAAGATTTCAAAACACCAAGACACACAAACACACACACACACACGCACAAACACACAAACACATTCACTCACACATGCACACACACAAACACACACACACACACACACACACACACACACACACCCCAAAAAAGATAAAATAGGCCATCTGCAAACACATACACATCAGAATTACATCTAAGTAAACAACCATTTTTAATGAATGCTATATAAAAGATGCAATTTTTCTCAATTCTGAAGGAATTGGGTCCTTGAGGCCTTAATAAAGACTTACTGGAAATCTAAACAACCTAAGCAGGTTATTTATAATGACTTTCAATAAAGTATAGGTCTCCAGTATTGAAAATAGAACCAAAAATTAGCAAGAGCAAACTAGTTGAGTCCATAGGATGGTGGTCCTAATGAACTATTAGGCAGCAGTTGATAATAAAGAATTAATATTTTATGAATGCTCACTGTGTCTCCATGGCCCACCTAGGCTTGTGTTAACCACTCCCACTTAACTTTTGAAGGAGTCCCAATGTCAGGTCCTAGCAGGATCTCTATTTTATAAGTAAGAGGTCCCATGAATCTGCCTAGAATGACACATCTGGGTAGTGGGGGATCTACAGATGAGCAGGCATAAGTGATGTCAAGAGAAATGCAGATGTCATAATGGTACATGGAAAGGAGGAGCCAATGTGCACATGCTGTGAGGGCACACAAGATGTGGGTCAGCCCCATATGTTTCAGCTCCACAGCTGGTCAGTCTGCACTTTTCTTTTCCGTACATATTCTCCTCACCAGAGGAAGATCACAGAGTGCAAGGAGGGAGCTCAAAAAGCACTGTTATGTAGCAGGAATATGAAAAAAGGAAAACAGACAAAATATTAGAAATAAACACCACAATAACATCTTGGTTTGTCTTTAGATGGCAGGCTTACATGTGTCTTCTTCTAAGACTGTCCCCTCCATTCTCCAAAATAGATATAAATTCATGTAATGAGTCAGGCTGTAGGAGAAAGTTTGGGGTTCAGAAGAAGCTGCTACCGAACCCTGGTCCCTGATGTGGGGTCTTTGCTGGTGGCTTCCCCCTCTCTGGGGTCTAACATAATCCCAGTGTCAGGGCTGTGTCATCCCTGTGCCCACTCCATGCCATGATCCCCACCTGAGGAGTTAGGGAAACTGAATAGGTAAGATGGTCCCACAGCCCATGGGTGAAAGTACCTGTCAGTGACTTTCAGATTATTATGTCTCCAGGAAAGTCCAGTCCCAAGCTCAGTTGCTCCCATGGTCCTTGCTCTCTGGGAACTGTGGAGGCCACTCTTCTTGATGTCCCTCTGAAAGCGATTGTATGGGAGAAGAGGTTTTGTGTGATTCTGAGTCCCAAACTCCTTCCAAACAGGCATGAGCAGCCCTGCTGTCCAGAAACACTGTCATGCCAGGACTACCTAAATATTCTTTTGTCTCTTGCCCTGTCTTTAGAATGGAAAGAGAGACCAATAACCCATAATTACTATCACAGGACATCCCAAATCATGATGCTTTTGTTGTCCTTCAAATCAAGTCACGGACGGCTGCTCTGGTGACATGATATTCTTGTCTCCAGCCCAAGATGTGTCCCTCCCACACAGTAAACTCTAAATGCAGAAGGACAGCCACAGATCCACTTGAGCTATTCCCAAGCCTCAGATCTTTTGCCTCAATAATCTTGCTAACACAGCATAAAGACCTTAACCTACTGATTTGTGAAGGGCTGTCTTTGTCACTAGTATGACTACCTAGGCCCGGTCATCTTCAGAAATTAGTTACCCAAACACAAGGAGACTATGGTCATTGGGACACTCGTCTGATGACTGAGGCCTTTCCACACACCCAGAGGTAACTTTGGGGTTGCCTGAGGGTTCCAGAAATTTGGGACCCCCTCCTTGCACTGTGTTCTTCTGCTCTGCCCTTCTGGTTTTGCTCCAAGTGCTGGTGAAGGGCTGTTTTGAGCTGCTGATAAATAGCAAACCAGCTGCTGACTTACTTAGCAGTTGCTTCCTCTCCAAGTTCTCCCACCCCACAGCAATAAAACTTTTAGCCTTGCTTCCACTCTGTGAGGCAGGGAAGTCACAGAGGGAGAGCTGAGAGTAGCTCATTCTACTGAGAAAGGGAGCAGAAACCCAGGCTAGTTTCTCCACCATCAGCAGATATGGCATTTGGTGCCCTGGTGAATTGGATAATAGAATGTCTCCTGAGAATGCACTTGGTTATGCAGAGAGTAGTCAGGACACTCAGGCTGCACCTCCCTGAGGTGTACTGATCCCAAACCGGGCCATCTGTGCAGCTGTACTTGCACATGTCCTCCAGCGGGACCTTCCTGTGTCTAGTGGGACAGTATGCTCAAAGCCACCCTGAGTTCTTGGAGGGTCAGGGCTTACAGAAATGTGCCCTTCCCCCATGTCCTACAAAGCTGCTATGCAGTCAGCATCTTATCCCTTGGTTACCACCAAACAAGATCCACACAGCAGAAAATGCACCATTTTGTTTCGTAAGGTGATCCTGAGCTCCATCCCAGGATGATAGCCCAGAACCCTAAGAAAGCCAGATCATTGGAAGAAACAGAGACATCTCTGAAGTAAAAGGAACCTGCAATTCACATTTTTAGAAATACAGGATGAATTTATGCGATTAAGAAAATTAGATTTATGAGTACTTATAATGTTTATCTTTAAAAAATATATTATGTGTATTTTATGTGAACAACATGATGCTATGAGATATGTATTGACATTTAAAAGGTTACTATACTGAAGCAAATTCACATATTTGTAATCTCTCATAATTACAACTATAGTTTGGATATTTAAGGTTGCAAAATTTCTGTTGAAATTTAATCCAGTTTTGGAGGTGGGATTAAGGGTGAGATGATTGCATTATGGGAGTGGATCCTCTATAAAGAGCATGGTGCCACTTTTGTGGTAATGAAGAAATTCTTGCTCTATTAGTTATGAGAGCTCATGAACAGCAGTAACAACAACAAAATAGCCTGGCACCACTCTGTACTCTGTTGCATATAAGTGAGATTATGCAATATTTATCTTTCTGTGTCTGTCTTATTCCACCTAGCATAATTTTTTTGAAGTTCCTCCATGATGTGGGAAATGGCAAGACCTTATTTTTTAGGACTAAATAATATTGTATTGGACACTTAGATTCTTTTCATATCTTAGCTACTGTAAATAATGCTGCAATGAACATTATGGGGCAGATATCTCTATAAGATGGTGATACATTTTTTTGTTGTTGTTATATACCTAAAAAAAAAATTTGCTGGGCACTGGTAGTTCTATTTTAATTTTGCAGAGACCTTCATACCAATTTCCATAATGGCTACAAAAATCTACATTGCAACCAAAAATATACAAGAATTTCATTTTCTCTGCACCCTAGCTAATATTTGTGATCTTTTGAGTTTTTGATAATAACCATTGCAAATGAGTTAGATAATGTCTCATAGTACCTTTGATTTATATGTAACTGATGATATGATGCTTAGTATTTTGCCACATACTTGTTGCCAATTTTTTTTGTGTTCTTTGGAGAAAGGTCTATTCTGATATTTTGCTCATTTTTAATGTGGTTATTTGTTTTTCTCCTGTTGAGATGTACAAATTCTTTATAAACTGTAACTCATTATTTAACCCAATTTTTTTTCTTTCATCTTTTCTAGTAGTCTATGTTTAAATTTTTAGCAATTACTGTTTTTTCTGTAGTGACAAGCTTTAATTTGTTTGTATTTTTTTGTTGGTATAGCTTCTGCAGTGTTTGTTTCTCTCTTTTATTTTATTTCTTTTTATTTTTTGATGAAAATTTTGACTCACAAAACATTTAGTAGTCACACTTTATATTGATTAATACTGTGTCTTTCTTAAAAATTTGTTGTTGACAAGTTTTTTTCTGAATGATTTCAAGTTCTTCTTCTTTTATTATTATTATTTTTACTTATTTTTTCTTACTGATTTTAGAATCCCCTTTATTTCTTGAGAGTGAGAGTTTGATTATTACTTGTCTTGGTGTAGTTTTATTGGGTGTTAATTTTTTTGTAGTCTGACTTTTCTAAACCTGTATATTTATAACTTTTTCAAATTTTGGAAGGTTCTTATTATTCATTTGAATATGGACTCTACACCTTCCTGTTGCTAACGTCTATCTTAAACATCACTAATTTTTGGATTTGCTCCTGTGAGATAACATATCTTGAAAATGTTCTTCATTTTTTGCATTGTTTTTCTGTGTTTTTTTTTTTTTCCCTTTGTGTATTTCCTAGTAACTCATTTTAATTTTCTTTTTTGTTTTTTTCCCTCCCTCTGTGCTTCTCTTCATGTCTCTCTACTTGCCTCCCTCCCTTCCTTTCTGTGTTTCTCCCTCCCTCCTTTTCTTCCTTCCTTCCTTTCTTCCTTCCTTCCTTTCTTCCTTCCAGCCTCCTTCCCTCCCTCCCTCCCTTCTCTTTCTTTCTTTTTTTCTTCATCTTATTCTCTCGTCCAGGCTAGAGTGCAATGACATGATCTTAGCTCACTGCATCTTCTGCCTCCCAGATTCAACTGATTTAACTGTCTCAGTCTCCTGAAAATCTGAAAGTACAAGAGTGCACCATTATGTCCAGCCATTTGTTGCTGTTGTTGTTGTTTGTTTGTTTTCTTAGTAGAGAGTGGGTATTATTATGTTGGCCAGGCTGCTCTTGAACCCCTAACCTCAAGTGACTCACTCACTTCAGCCATCCAAAGTACTGGGATTACAGGTATGAGCTACCAAACTTGGCAGTAATAACTTGTTTCAGCACTCACACTGATTATTTATTCTGTTTTATCTTTTCTGCTGTTGATAGCCTCTTGAATTTTTGTCTTCCATCAATCTGTTTCTCTGTTCCATGATCTTCATATTTTTAAAAGTATTTTATACCATTTTTAAAACTTTTTATCAAAAATTTATTTTTTTCTATATTTTTGTAGTGATCTGAGTTTCCTGAAAACTGCTAATTTTAATTTTTGATGAGAGAACTCACTGAAAACCATCTCATTAATTAGCATTGATCAATGTTTCCTTGCTTTGCCCATTTAAAGAGATTCACTGTTTGCTATTATATCTTGTGTTCATACATTTATTTTTTTGAAAGTCTGTTTATTTCACTCTTATCTCTATCTTATTTTGTATTTTATTTAGGATGTTTGTTTTCAGAGTTTATTTTTTGTAACAATATACATAATTTTGGGGGATTGTTTGATTTAATTTTACTGGTTCAGTACTACTTTTTTGGCAGTAGATGCTACCTTCAGGCCAGATTTACCTCAGCTCTGACTAACTTGGGAATACTGCCAGTCCTCTATTAAAGATAATATCCTAACAGTGTGGGAAGGCTTGATATGAGTTTGTTCTCAGGAAAATTACAAAATATATCTGCTATCTTTTGTTACTGCTGCACAACCACTCTGATTTGGCATCTACTGTGACTGAGATATCTAGGCTGGAAATGGTAGTGCTGTCTTACTGCTTAGTTCCTGGTGGTCCTCAGGAATTTTTATCTTTTTCAGGCATTTTCAAGGCTTCCTGTGGGTTAAAGGCAGGAATTCCTCTTCTAGCAGGGAATCAAAAGTGCTGAAGAAGGTGGTTATTTACTTTAACTATATTTTCTCCACTAAAGTAACCATAAATCAAAGGTTTTATTTTTTTTTTCTCACACTTGGTTGCCAGCATACTAGGAAAAGAGAGACACAAATATATAGCCAAACTTTATTATCTGCCTGGTTTCTTCACTTCTCTGTCACTATCAGAGCTATTTCATTCTCATATTTGAGTTCTGGGATATTGCTGGTGATAATCACTGCACCATATACTTATTTTCGTTTACTGTGTGTGTTCTGGTGTGGGGGTTAGAATTATTGAAAATGACTATGCCATTTTTTGGTGAAAGTACCCTTCTTTAGTTTGTTATTTTTTCTACTTTCTTGTATATAAATTTATGTTACAGATTTTACATTTCTTCTCTTTAATGTATCTTCCTCAGCATTCATTTTGTTGCATTTCAGAAGTTTTAGTAAGTTGTGATTTTATCTGCAAGGAACAATTAATATCTTGCAGATTCTTCAATTAACCATTTGTTGTTGAAGAGTGTAATATTTAGTTTCCAAATATCATACATTTTTTAGTTTTTAGAAAATGGGTCTCTATATTTATTTTGCTGTGGCGGCAGAAAGCATAATGTGTCAATTCCATAATGTGAGCTTTCAATTAATGCTAATATAATAAAACTTGCTTTGTGGCCTACCATAAAGTCCATTCTAGTGACAACATGAGGAATGACCTCTATGCACTGCAGAAGAATGTGTAATCATCTCATGGAGTGTAGTGTTATATAGGTTTCTGATAATTTTTGTTTATTTACAATGGTGTTCAGCAGCTTTTTACTTTTTTTTTTATAGACTGTCTGTTTATTTGTTTCATTCATTGTTAAAAATGGGATGTTAAAAATATTAGCTATTACACAGAAATGTAAAACCCTTCATATCTGTTCATTTTTGTTTCAGAAATTCTAAGGATCTGCTATTAGTTTAGTATTAGTATTAGTTATGTATCATATCTTCTTGGTGAATTAAAGATTTTTGATATTGGCTTAGTTTCTCTGACTCTATTTTGGTTACTGTTAACATTAATTATTTTCTATTCCTTTTAATATATCTAAAAAATTATTCTGCCAATCTACATCTTTTAACTAGAGTTAACTTATTTGTGTTTAAAATAATTACTGAGAAGAAATAATTTGGTTTGTTATTTGGGGTACCCTTTTGATGCCACATATCTCTATAGTATGTCTTCATAGTTATTCTCTTAGTGGTCATCCAGGGTATTATAATTAATATCTTAAATTTATAATAATATGGTGTGAATTATAAAAACCTAGTGTTGACATTATACAAATTTTTTTTCATACTACTATTTCAATCTTCCTATGCTTTTATGTCAAAAATTGCTTCTTTTACAATACGTGCTAACAGCACACATATAAAATTATTGTTTTGTGGTTTGTCATTTCTTTATTTTATTATATTGATACATAATCTCAGTTATACAGCCTAAACATGGTTCACTGCACAGCTGAGATCTCAGGATCAAGGGATCCTGCCACCTCAGTCTCCCACAGAGCTGGGAGCAGAGGTGTCTGCCACCACCCTTGACTAACCTTATTTTCTGGAAGGATAGTGTCACAAAATGTTTCCTTGGCTGGTCTCAAACCTTTGGGCTTAAGAAGTCCTACATGCTTCATCAGAATTACACATGTGAGATGGTATCTGTGACCTCTTCTTTTTTAAATCTAGTAGCAGGATAAAGTCACAGAAATTTTAAATACAATAATATTGGCTTTTATTTTTCCTGATGAAGTCAGAACGAAAGCTTAGTAAGCAAAAAATAAAATAACTATTTACAGAAGAGACAGGAAACAGAGTGAGTTTATCATTATGAGGCAGGTTTTGATGTTTTTATAAACTAAGAAAAAAGTGCATTCCCAGTAAGAAAAGAGTGTGCTTAGTAGTCTTCGAGAAAGCACTCATTGACCACGCTCCTAAACTTGACCCAGAACTAATGAGTAGCTTAAGAGTGCATTTACAGAGTCTTAGTTCCAGGTCTAAAGCATATACAAAAACAAAAACAAAAACAAAAACAAAAACAAAAAAAAAAGGAAGAAGGAAAAGTGTTCACTGGAAAACACTGAAGCTCTACTTGTGAAAGAAACAGACATTATTTTTTGTAAGTATGTTGTGTCATATTAAGAAAAAAGGTGTTTTTATGCAGGGTCTTATTCTCTTATCAAATTACCTGTAAGCATGTGTTAGCAAAAAAAAAAAAAAAAAATCTTAAGGGGATTTTTATTAGGCTTTGTTCCTTTATATAAACAGACTTCAAGTTTGTACAAGTTTTTTTTGTTTTGTTTTGCTATTTTAATTACTATTATTAATTTGCCTACAGCTTGATTCTTTAGTCTGTTTCTTTGCTCAAAGGACATTTGCCAAGAAGTACTAATAACTTCATGGATAAGTGGAAAAAAACATTTTCTGATGTGCATATTAAAAGGTTTGCAAAAAAACAACCAAACCAAACTTCTCAATTAATAAAAACCGGCCATATTGAATTAAAAAACAAATTAAAATATCTCAATTTGTATGGATAACCTGAGAGAAAATTTTCAGAAACAAACCTCTGTATCTCCTGATTTTAATAAAATACAGACAATCTTTGAAGGCAAGTTAATTTTTTACCCCTCAAATCAGAAGTAAACTACAAAAGCAGGCTATGGGACCACAGAGTACCTCAGAAATTTTGTGGATTGGCCTTCTTGTCTTTTACAACAGGGCCCAGGATGAGAAGCAGAAAAAAGAGGTAAAGCAAGATCAGAATGAAGGCACTAGTGGCCAAATTCACATTCTATAAAATCCATAGTTTTTGAGCTGCGCTTTCTAACTGCTACCAGTGTGGCAAGCCAGGATACTCCTTGAAGAACTACTAACAAAACAAGAAGATTCTTCTTCAACCCTGTCCAGCCTGTGGTGGTGACCACTGAAGGTGGACTGTTTACATCACCATAGGTTTCACTCCAGGGCTGAATTTTCAGATGGTCTAGGAAGAGTTAAGCATTCCAGGGCTCAATTTCCAGGCTTCAATTGCTCCTGTCTCACCAATGCACAACAATGTAGGCAGTCTTTCTCATGAGGTATCACAATATGCTATTTGTCTCAGAGACACAAAATTAATGAAGGGGAACACAAACTGAATTTGGAAGGAGAGTTTAAGAAGGAAAAATAAAATAGCTCTCCACAACGGGGACTGAGTTATCTACCCAACTGTGATTCTTGGGTTTGAGAACCTTATTAACTAGAAAATGAAAGAACATAACTGATCTTGAAAAAAGAATCACTCCCCTTGACTTTTGGGCTTTTGTTTGGAATAAATCAGCTACTGAAATAAAAGCCTGGTCCACGACCTTGGGGAGGGGCTAATTAGACTCTGACATGATGATTCGTAGCAGTTCAGCTTAAAGTCCAAAGTGTATGCAGAAAAATCAATACAAAAGAAAAATTCACACTGAAATTAATTGTAGCCCAATGTGTACCACCCAAAATATGTTACTGTTTATTGGAAGTTTGTTGCCTATACAAAGACAAAGTTGTTTCAATGCTGGGTCTTGTTTCTTAGTCGCTGTTGTTGAGGGCATATATTTATGCACAAAAAGCAAAGATACGTCTATGTTGGAACTTGCTTCTTCCTAAGAGTGGACTGAAGATTTTTGTAAGTTTGCTAATCTGTGCCTGCAGCCTACTTTTGTAGGCTGCATCTCTGTTTAAAGAAGTTTTACCAAGGACCCACGTTAACAACTGAAATTTTCTCTCTCATTGTTCCCTTCAGGTGTGACGACACTAACTGTTGTTAGAAAGATTGGGCATTAATCTTTCTAGCTACCTCTTCTCTGGAAGGTAGATATGCAAGTAAATACAACAGTAGAGCTCCACCTGAGGTCAGGGTATGATTCTTAAAAATATGACATTTTCATAAGTGTTTTTCATTTACAGTACTATCTGGAGTTTGATTGCTTCTATGTGAGAATAAACCATTTAATTATCAAAACTTATGGTTAAACTGTGATGAAAAAGCCTAGCTTAAAAATTCTTAGGCTGTGGTGAAGAGTGCTGCAATAATACCTGTGTCTGTGTCTTTATAATAGAATGATTCATAAACCTTTCGATATGTACTCAATAAAGGGATTGCTGGGTTAAATGACATTTCTATTTCTAAATACTTGAAGAATTTTCTTGCTCTCTTCTGCAACCATGGCATGTCTATACCTATGTAACAAACTTGCACAATCTGCCTCTGTAACCCAAAAGTTAAAGTATAACAAATAATTTTCTTTTTAATTCTCAGGCTGCTGATGAGAATTAAAGAATATAAACCTCAGTTATGAAGTTTATAGTTATGCATGATAAATTTGTTTGTCCCAGGCTTAAATTTGCTTAGCTTCTTTAGTCTTATGCCCCCAAAATAAATACCCCTCAATTATGGGCACATTAAGTACTCTCAGAATTACTTTTAATATGTGTAGAATAATTGTCCACAATAAAGGTATTGTTATATTATTTTACAATATTAATCTTTTATATTTTATACTTACCTGCAGCTGGAGATTTATGGTTGGCTTATAGGAATCAACAGGGATAGCCTATAAACAAATACTAATACAACTAATGAGACAAGAAAATAATTACAAATGTATGACAAGATTTAAAACATAGAGTCCAGGCAAGTTGGCTTACACTTGGTAATCTCAGCAGTTTGGTAGGCCAAGATGCATAAATTTGCTGAGGTCAGAAGTTTGAGATCAGCCTTACCAACAGAGAGAAACCTCATCTTTACTAAAAATACAAAACCAGGCATGGTAGTGCATGCCCATAAATCCCAGCTACTCAGGGAGCTGATGCAAGAAAATTGTTTGAACATGGGAGGCTGAGGTTGCAGTAAGCTGAGATCATGCAATCCAACCTGGGATTGCATGGGCAACAAAGCAAAATTCCTCCAACTTGGGCAACAAAGCAAAATTCCTTTAAAAAAATGTTTGATACATAATTTATATTTATTTATTTCTCTTTTTTGTAAAAAAAAAAAAAAAAAAAAAAAAAAAAAACAGTTTATGATAGGCCTGAATTTATGGTAAAATAAACTATAATTTTATATTTACTTAATTATTTCTATAAAGTGCAGCAAAACATAATTATTCTTAAATAGTATTTCTAAATTGGCAGTGATGGAATTATTCTTCTGGAGAAAATTCTGACAGAAACAATGTATTACTTCTACTTTCTGCAAAAGAAAATACATGAGGAAAATCTATGTATAGCCTAATGATATTTAATAGGAGACAGTAAATTTCTTTTCACCAAGTAGCATGGGCATAGTTAATAATAAAATCATACTTAGAACATGTATAAATGTTATAACTTGTTTGAGCTTTGTTTGTTTTTGTGAATGCAAGTAACTCAGCGAATTGAGTGCTTATGCCTCATGAGAGACACACATTCTCAGTAATGTTTTTCAAAGTGAATATTGCATACCCTGCCTTTTGTGTCTCTTTTTTTAATTAAAAGAACTCATATTTGTGAAGAGAATGCATTATAAATTTTCTAAGGTGTTTCTTTGACATCCCTTTGCTACATGGGTTTTTTCTAGTATCTTAATAAAATAATGTTCAGCTTCCTTAGTTTTTCCTTGGCAGAGTGATTTGGAGGCAAAATCAGGTTGTTTACCAAATTGCAAATTCTTCATCAGCAAAGCTTGATATTTTAGAAAAAAAGATTTTCTGTTATTCAGAAACTTTCTTTGTAGGATAACTAAACAATTAAATTATTCTTCATATTCACCTTTGTGGCTTCTGACACCAGCATGACCACTACTACAATGGCTTGGAAGCAGTCTGTTTATTCTTTAGGCACAAATTTCAAGTCATTGCTTAGGTAACTTACCAACTGCTTGTCTTGATCACAGGACTGATTTAAAACTGTCGAGGCCATTCATTTCTTTTCTGAAACATGAAAATGAAATGTCTAATTTCTGGGAAGACTGAGGGAAGATCTGTTAGCAGGGCTTGTTTTAGCTGGTTAAAGGTATTTATTTTGACCTTCTGGTACCGAGGTCAGCCAGTTAGCCATAGCTGCTTGAGTTTATTTTTATAGAGTAATATAATGTGTTACCTGTTTCACTATATCTGGTTATCCACAATCTGGAAAAATTGATAAAATGACCAAAATTCTCTTAGCTGATTAAAAGTTTGGGAAAAAGGAAAAGAGAAAATGGTCTCAATTATCTCAACTAATGTTCTGATTTCTTCTGATAAGATCAGTCCTAAGTTATTCACTGAAGTCTGCCAAAGCTGATCCTCAAAAGACTTCTTAAACTCTGTGCTAGAAAATTGTGAAACCTTCTCAGTTCAAGCACAGAGGAGAATGTCATCCATCAACATATTGTAACACTTTAACCTGAGACTAAGAGAACCCAGTGAACCCTTTAGATAATACTTATTAAAAGAGATGGAGGCCTTCTTTAGTAATACATATTAAAAGAGATGGAGGCCTTTTTAAGTGCCTTGTGGTAGTACTTTCCATGTTCGCTGTGTAGCCTGGTAGGAAAGATCATCAAAGGAAAACAGCAATTAGGAACCTGGGTGCAATAATATAAATTAAAAAAGCATCCGTCAGGTCTGAAAATGTACACCATTCCCAAGGTCTGAAAGTGTCCTTGAGAATTTGAGATAGCAAAGTATGGAAATTAAGAACAACCAAATAGAGTAAAAAACAAACTGCCTCATTAGTGATAGAAAGGTTCTTAAGCAGCTTTATTTGTCACTGGGTTTCTCTATGCTTGATACTTGAGATTTTGTAAAAACGATTGCAGGATCTAATAAAGCCTTCTCCTAGAACCTACTTATAATGTTTCTAGTTCTTCTGTCTTAGGAAAATAATGCCTCTGGCTAGAAAAAAAAAAAAAAAAAAAAAAAAAAAACAGTGGAATCCTCAAGTAAATATAGATGCACACAGTGGTTGTAGTCCCACAAATAATTTTCTTGGGATATTACAGTTCTTAGTTAATACTGTTTTCCACTAAAGGAAAAAACTGTTTGTGATGAAGCCATTAAGATACAGGCTTTTACACTGGTCAAAATATCTTAATGTACTAGTAGAAGGACTTTTATGAATAATTAAATTGACATGAGGAAATAGAAACTATTTCCTCTAACTATAACTGATGGACTGAAAAATTATTGGGCAAAGAACTTTGCTGATACATTCATCGTTTTCACATTATGGCAGAAGAGAAAGTCTAGACAGAAAAGGAGAACAAAGAAGCCTGCTCCAGTTTTCAGAAGGAAGTCCACCTTTCTTCCTCTCACCTCAAGAATCACTCAAGGCTTCTGAAAATTATGACAGCTGTTCAAGCTGGAGAATATATCTCCAACTATCAGTCTTGGTGGGACATTTGTGAGACTGGTCCTGGACCTAGTAATGTATGCCTCCTAAAAACAAAACAAAACAAAGCAAAAACATCCTTTTCAGTGATCACCACCATAGGTTGGACACTGCTGAAGTGGTTTTCTTTTGTTTTCTCAACAATTCTTGTTAAAGTGTCTCTTCTTACCACATTGATAGCAGTAAGCAGGTGCCCTCAAGGACTTGGATTTTACAGACCTGCATTGTGGTCATTAGAGTATTTGTCCTTTTCTTGTCTTTTCTCTTCTTATGCTATACCTCCTTCTGTTTTCTAACGTAAAACAGAAGATGCTGTATTCAGGAGGTTCTCTAGGGGGTTTTTGAGAATTATTGAGAAGAGAAAGTTAGCTTGACTTAAGGAGACATCAAGGAAACCATTTCTTGAAACCCCCCATCTACAATTAGTGCCTCATTTACACATAACACAATAAGCAGCCTAAATAAATTAGGCTGCAGAAACAAAGAAAATAACTAATACAGGGAGTTTACCTAAAACACACTCATGTCTTTATGGACAGAAGAAGCTCTAGTCCATTCAGATAAAAATCTAGCAGAAACCTCAATAAAATAAGAAAACTAGGCCTGACATAAACATACCTCCCTTTTTGTATAATTGGTGGGCTCCCAGGAAGTAGTTTCTTGTTCATTAGTGTACATAAACGCAGTGGGTTCTAGTTAATTCCTTTTGGCACATTTTTTTTTGTACTATAAGTCTGGCCTTTATGAATCATTATATTGGCTCCCAATTAAAACTAGATCAAGTTATTGGGCCAAGCTTTCACATTTGTTTCTGAACGGTCATGAGACAATCTGAGCACCTGCTATAAATTAGAACTTCAGTACCTAATTTTTTTCTGAAAATGTTTTTAAGATTTCTAATTATTGTTAAGCCAAGACCCTGGGTCAACCTGAATCACATGTTGTTCAAAACAGCCCACTGACTAAGCACATTGTATTCTCTTTGTGGTTTTTAATAAACCATAGCCCCAGCTTCATAGTGAGAAACATATTTGGATCCTTCTTTTCACTGGCCGAGAGCTTTCTTCTACCTATTTCGTTTGCTTTTAACTCACCTTTGTGACTGAGCTTCTTATTTATTTATTTACTAGATGTAAGACAAAGATCTTTGTATATAATCTCAGACAAAAAGATACTGTTATTGTGTGCTTTGGTGAGACAGCAACATATGTTAGTATATAAGCTGAGAAGAAAATAATTTATCCAAAGAGTAAGAGTAGATCTTCAAACTTCACATTCATTTCAATAAGATCCTGTTAATTTTAATCTAGTATTTTTCATAAAAAGCTTTGCAATCACATGGAAGATAAAGATGATCCTAAAAAAACTGATGGTTTCTGCTTGAGGCTAAATTTTAGTGTTATCTGATTTCCCTTAGACTCACTCTGATCCCTTACAACATATTAGGCCATTGGCTCACTCACCTACAAAAGCCACAGCTTTTTGCCCTGCTTTTTTGCTAAACCTCTGAGCTCAAAAGGCTTTCAGGATACCCTAGAAACCTGGGAGACATTAAGTAGTAGCAGAATTTGTGGAAGATATTTTAGTGAGAGAACTGCTCTTTCACTAAGTTGGGTTTCTCTATTTGTGTAATCAGTACAAATAGAGTTGTACCTATTTCCAGGTTTTGTCAATTGAATTTCTCATTTTTTGTTATCACAGCTACAATGCATTTTATTCATTTTTTGTATGCAATGTTCTGGGCCTTTTGATGGCCTAAGTATATAATTTTGCTAGGTAGAATCACTCGATGACTTAATAATTAGAAATGAAATTCAAAACAGTTATTTTTGTGATTTTTCTGAAACAAAAAGTCAAGTTTTTAGTGTAAATTTTTACCTATTAATAGAAAATAATTTATTTCATGGTCTTTTTGTCTCTTAATAGATATTTATGACACTGTAAAGGAGAATATTTCATCCCAAAGAAAAACTCATTTTAATTTTTTTAAAGAGATATTATTTGCTTCCATATAACAGTTATGTCATGAGACAAGTTAAGTTTTGCCTCTTGGGTGGCATACATTAGAAATAAGCTATTAAATCTCAGCCCTCTCTTTTAACTTTTGACTGACAAGAATTTGAAGTCAGAATATGTTATTGTTATCATCATCATCATCATCATCATCATTATTAGAAGTGGCAGTAGTAGTATAGTATTGAGATAAAGTTTTGCTCTTGGCATCAAGACTGTAGGGCAATAGAAATATTTCCTCAGTGCAACCTCTGACTCCTGCGTTCAAGCAATTTTCCTGACTCAGCCTTTTGAGTAGTTGCAATTAACCAGAGACTGTCAATATATATTGGCAATATATATAAATAAATATATATATATATATATATATATATATATATATATATATATATATATATACACACACACACATATATAAATGTATAGATGGGGTTTTACCATGTTGGCCATTGGCAAGGCTGGTCTTAATCGCCAGACTTCAGATAATTCACCTGCCTTGGCCCCCAAAGGGCATTACAGATATGAGTCACTACAACCAGTGTCAAGAAAGAATTTTTAACCTAGCATTTGTAATCTTACATCACCCCCAAGTAAAATGAGATTGATTTTTTACTGAAAGTCTTGACAACTGATTTTCCAAATCTTAGAGTTTTCTATTTTTTTTTTCCATTTACATTTCGCTGTCAATGATTATGCTTCATGTTCTATCTGTAAACAGGCAGCCTCCACTATTAACTGTTGGGAGTTAAATAATCACTAAAGTCCCTGATAGGCTCTGGGCCAGCATCCCAGGCCAAGCTTTTACTTCAGCTCCTAATAGTTTATGGCCAAGCCAAGTAGCCTTTATGAATTATTACTTCAGCCTCAGATTTCTCTCAGGCAAAGTTCCTGGGCTAAGCTGTCTAACATGACCTGGGCCTGAGTAAAGCTAAGTCACACATTCTCCAAGACAGCTTATAAACTGAGCATATTTCTTTCTTTTTTATTCTGGTCATAAAACTTTAAATCTCAGCGAACAACTTGTTTACCTTTTATCTCTGCAGGCAGAGTGCTTCTTTTGTCACTTATTTAAACTTTTGCTTCAATCTCTTTCATGTTTGTACACCCTGAATCTTCTTAAAGGTAAAACAGAAGACTCTGGGTTTTATCTCATATTAAAACAAAAGACTGTAACAACTTGATGCATCGCTAAAATTATAAGATTGTCCAAACCCATGACATGTTTTTGGAGCTTCTTTTTTGATGTCAGTGGCTGCCTGAGTAATAAACATTTATCATAAGATTAACTCTCTCTCAACTGAGTAAGTAGACAAAAAAATGTGTTTCACTGAAGCACTCTCACTTATTCAATAAAGGCTAAATAATTTTATTTCACTTTAATTTATTATGAGTAGCTTAGAGAAATTAATAAGTTTTGCCCTTTTCCTAATAAGGCCTTCAGTATGGTAATTAGAAATTATTGCTTCTCTTTTTGCTTTTCGCTCATCTATAAAATCACTAAGGTTTCAACTGAGTTTTCAACAAACTCTGCCTTTCTTCCTCTTAAAAATAAGCATTTTTCTATATGCTCATTTTTTTTTCAGTCTCTTATCTTCTAGTTTTTAGGCTGGCTATTGGAGACATGGTTCATTCATGAATAATTCTGCAGTCTGTAGTATTGCCTGCTTTAGAGCAACAGTTAGGATTCAGTTTAGGAATAATGTAGTATTCAAATAAAATTAAACACATGGGATAGATTTTAAAAAGCCTCTGTATATCAATAAGAGTTATCAGAGGACTTGACTATGTTGCTCATTATTTGTCTAAGTTCCTGTGATAAGAAGAAAATTTGAACTCTAGTAGCACCACCTCTATCTACTATGTCCTCCAGGGACAACAA
Organism: Saimiri boliviensis; assembly: GCF_048565385.1. NCBI lineage: Eukaryota > Metazoa > Chordata > Mammalia > Primates > Cebidae > Saimiri > Saimiri boliviensis. The sequence continues at coordinate 13,463,984 of NC_133471.1, read as the reverse complement.
TTAAATTGAGGGTGTCTTTGGTGGCACAGGAAGACAAGATGTTGAAATGGCTATTGGAGGGCTTGGATAATGGTAGCAATAGGTAAGGCATTCAGAAGTTGCATTTGGGGGTTCTACAGGGGTTTGTCTCTGACCTTAATGAATTATCTATTTAGATTTACCTAATATGACTGCCAAGAGAAAAAATGTCAATTTTACAAATGCTGACAATAATCTGGATTGTCTCTGAAATCAAAATGTTTGTATATAGAAAATTTCAAATTATTTTCTTTGTGACCTGAAGAAAAGATCTAGTTGTTGAATCATTTTAAAATGAATGTTTTCCTCAGAAAGCCAGGCCTATCTGTCTTGGATCTGGTAAGATTGTCAAGCCCCCAGGCAAACAAAAAAATAGAAAGAGAAAACATCCCATAGTTTCCTTCCTATTTCTGAAGTAAGCCCTAGTGAAAAGAAAGATAGAAAGTGTGTTTCTTGTTTTTTCATTCTCTTAAGTTTTCTGAGTCTGGCAACTAACATAGGTGTCTTCCATGTGTGCAAGCATAATCTTCACTTGTGTTTCCAGGGAATGTAGCCAGCAAGAGAAGTAATGTTTGCCTGCACAAGGCCCTAGATCTCCACTGTGGATTCTTTGTCAGTCTCATAAGCCTAAGCAACCAGGAAGATTTTCAAGGTGTTGACTGGCTTTCATAAAACAGCACTCAGCTAGAAGGTGTCTCTCAAAGGCAACTTTATTCCAACTATTGAAAGAGGAGTTTTTTGTTTAAATATAGGAGATGGAGTCTTATTACTGTTAGAGAGACATACAAGTAAGAAAAGTTAAAAAAAAAAAAAAAAAAAAAAAAAAAAACAGGATTTGGTGCAAAGTACTGATAATACTTCCAACAGATAAAAAATATGTCTCACTAGGTGACATTGGGAGACTCTGACTTCAAAGTTTTCATAGTCAAAAGTTAGAATTGAAGCTTTATAGATGGCCCACACAGTATTTGTCACTGGAGAAAAAATGTAATGTGTCAGATAAAAAAAACTGTTTAGATTTATGTCACCATGCTGAGCTTCTTAAAGAGATATAATCACCCAAAAATTAAAAAAAAAATTCTTCTTAATGTATACCTTTCATGCAGTGCCATAAATATTTATCATTTGGAGACAAATAAATCTTTACCAAATATAAATTTTTAGACTACAATATTAAATTCTGTGCTTTTGGAAAATTTCAAAATTACAACTATTATAATTATTAAGATTCCAGCTGACTTTACTCAGTAAGATATTTGCAGATTGCAATATTATATGCAGAGAAGAAATCGGAGATATAGTGGTCCCCCAAAAGTGTAACAGAAAAGTCTAGATTTTTTTTTTTTTGTATGACAACACTCTGATAGACTATCAGAAACTAGATTTAGTTCAGAATCTTAACCAGAAACTTTCAGCTTCCTTACATTTCTTTTGTTCCAAGGTGATGACTAGCTTCTCTGCGGCCAGGTTGGGGGGTTGGCAGGGGGAAAAAAGGTTTGGAACAGAGGCAACACTTTCAACACCTGCAGGCAAAAAAAATTGTCAAAGTGTTTCCTGATATGCTTTTCCCCTGAGTCTGCTGACGATGGCATCCACTCTATTGGGTTTTAAAAATAAAAGAAACGGAAAAAAAAAACTTTGATGCAACAAGTCTTAGAAATGAATGTAAATTATTTGGAGTGTACTTCTACTCAGCCTTTTTTTTTTTTTTTTTTTTTTTTTTTTTTTTTTTTTTTTTTTTTTTTTAAATGCAGTTTCGCTTTTGTTACTCAGGCTGGAGTGCAATGGGACAATCTCGGCTCACCGCAACCTCCGCCTCCTGGGTTCAGGCAATTCTCCTGCCTCAGCCTCCTGAGTAGCTGGGACTACAGGCATGTGCCACCATGCTAATTTTTTGTATTTTAAATAGAGATGGGGTTTTACCATGTTGACCAGGATGGTCTCAATCTCTTGACGTCATGATTCACGTACCACGGCATCCCAAAGTGCTGGGATTACGGGCATGAGACACAGCGCCCAGCCCTCTACTCACCTTTTTAAAAATACTATTTTTTTTTTTTTTTTTTGAGAAGGAGTTTCGCTCTTGTTACCCAGGTTGGAGTGCAATGGCACGATCTTGGCTCACTGCAACCTCCACCTCCTGGGTTCAGGATATTCTCCTGCCTCAGCCTCCTGAGTAGCTGGGATTACAGGCACGTGCCACCACGCCCAGCTAATTTTTTGTATTTTTAGTAGAGACGGGGTTTCACCATGTTGACCAGGATGGTCTTGATCGCCTGACCTCGTGATCCACCCGCCTCGGCCTCCCAAAGTGCTGGGATTACAGGCGTGAGCCACCGCGCCCGGCCCCTAAAAATACTATTTTCTAGTCCATTCACCAAAACATGTGTTACCATCTCCCAATACACCACAGTATATCAGTCTCTCACTGTGAGGTTTCACACAGATTTCTATTAAATCTCAAGGCCAAGAATATTAAAATTCATGGATACAAAAGGTGAGACTGTAACAAACATTTCATCAGTTAAATTCAGGGGTGAAAAGTGAATTGCCCACTGTGAGGAAGAACTTTTTGTGAACTGGAAAGAGAACAAACATAATAACTAATTTTGAAGACAGGACCACTCAACTTTTTCCAGGACCAACTAGAAACTGAAATGATAACTCATAAATGACTCAGCTAGGCATAGGAACATGACCTTAAACCAATCAATAGCTCAGAGAAAGTATAACTAAGGACCTTGTCTGAGACCAGAGGCTAAAGTGTTCATTCACAAAAGCTTGGCTCAAAGTATAAAGCATGTTCAGTAACATAAAATATTCTTTGTAACATATGTACATGTCCAAAAAACAAGAGATGCTATTTCCTGCAAGCCCACCAATTATACAAAGGACATTGCATTTTAAAAGAAGAACTTGCTTTCTATGATAGCTGTGGGCATGTGTAAACATACAAAAAATGTTGGGGACCGTTTATTTGTCTGAGTGTACCTCAGGTGAGTGTAGATTGTTTACATTTGTGCGTATGCTTAATTTTTCAGGCTTTCTCTGCTTAGAGGAATTTTACCAAGGATTTACCATAACCATGTGGTTTGCTCTTTCAATACTATTAAACAGCTAGATATTTTCTGATGGTAGAAGAACAAATTGGTTGTGGTGCACTATTTGCAAGACTTGTTTGTCCTGTGAAACATCTCCCACTTGTGTAAATATTGTAAAATTGTCCATGTCTTCATAGCAGTCATAACAGAAAAGCCCACAGAAAAAACTCTCCAAAGTCCAAAAAACATTACCCCTGGGAACTCTAAAAAATCTTTTTTTTTTTTTTTGTTGTTGTTGTTGTTGTTGTTGTTGTTGTTGTTGTTATTGTTGCTGTTGTTGTTGTTGTTGCCTCAGCTTTTCTCATTTTCTTTATCTAGACACTTTTCTAGTCACATCATTATCAGCTTTTTCAGATTTAATACCCAACTCCAGAAGTCCACTGCCACTGCTATAGGAAATATCCAATGAACAAGGTGCCAGTGAAGTGTAGGTTTCTTTTTCATACAGTAGCTTAAACAAATAAAGACCTAGTCAAATTTTTAATACCCTCAATAAATATATGGAACCATTCTTATAGCTAGGCCATTTGCCCCATTGTCCATGTTGGAATGCAATGGTGCCATCTTGGTTCATTGCAACCTTCATTTCCCCAGTTCACACAGTTCTCCTGTCTCAGCCTCCTAAGTAGCTAGGGTTATAAGCACACATCACCACACCGAGCTAATTTTTGAATTTTTAGCAAACACAAGGTTTCACTATTTTGGCCAGACTTGACTTGAACTCCAGACCTCATGTTTTACCTGCCTCAGCCTCACAAAGTTTTTGGTCTTACATGGGAAGATGCTGTGTTACTCCTAAGCCAAATTCTACCTGCTTCTGAGAAACAACAATACAGGCAACAGAGATTCAGGCACAAACAGCAGATCTTTTACAGTCATTTATAAATATGTAAAGCATTCATTAAAATGAGTGAAAAACGGACAAGATTCTGAATTCCAGTAGCAAGAAAGAGACTTTTAAAAATCATAATTTGAGCATTAGTAATCCCATAGATTAGAAACAAGAAAAGAAACTTTGTCATGTGCATATTAAAAGAATCATGAAGAACCAGAACCACAAACCTCTTAATGATTCTAAACTACTCTTATTGAATAAGACACCAAAGAAAAAAATTATTGGCCTTTATGGAAAGGCAAAGAGAGACATTCATAAAACATGACTTTGTATATCCTTATTCAATTAATACACGGATAATCTTAAAATACTATTTATTACTCAGGCAGCCCCTAATACCAGAAGAAAACTACAAAAGCAGACTGTGGAATTGTATACTACCTTGGAAAATCTCCTGGGGATAGCCTCCTCTGTCTTTAATAATAGGACCCAGGAAGAGCCTAGACAAAAAGAGAGGAACAAAAGAAAGACATAGGCACTAGTGATCCAATTACAGTACTATAAAATGCAGTATGTTTGAGATGCATACGTGAATCTCTACTGGTGAGATAAGTCAAAGCAGCTTAGAAAGAACGGCTAAGGCAATAAAAGGAAGCCATGTTGATTTTTGTAAACCTATGTTGGTGACCACTACGTGGTGGACAGCCCCCAGAACTGTGCATCACAACATAGGCCAGTTTTCCAGATGATACCACAAAACTAATAGATTACAGAGCTCAATTCCCAGACTTCAATTATTGCAGTCTCATTAATGCACCACAATGCAGGAGTCTCTCATTGTGAGATATCACACAGGGTTCTTTGTCTCATGGCCAGGAAAATTAGAGAGGATGGATGCAAATATGATTAAGCAAAAGTTTAATAAGTAAAAGTAAAACTCTCTATACTTTTTAGATGAAACGTGAGTGATTTGCCTACTATGAAATTGGGCTTCACGGTTTCTAAAGTCAGGGAAGAAAAGAAGTATGGTTAGTGGTCTTGGAGAAAGTATTACTCAACTTGACTCTGAACCTTGACCTGGTATTCATCAGGAACTGAAGTGATAATGCATGTATGTGACCTAACTTGGCCTTAGGCCTTGGTTCTGGACCAAGCACGAACTGAAGTGAAAGCCTGGTCTGGGACCAATCACAGGCTGAAGTGAAGCATCATTGTCAGGATAATTAAGGAGATCAGATGCAAAATTCAAGTAAGAAAACAAGTTTAATAACCAAAAATAAAGAGAAAGGTCTCCAAAGAAAATATGGAGCTCATGGGAGATTTAACTATAAGCCTAGGTCTGCTGTGTCTACAAACTGGAAAGAAGAATGTTCTGGGCTGTCTGTGAGCTGTCTTAAAGAAAGCACTGTTCAAGACTTGGCCTGAGAAAAATCAGAGGCTGAAGTAAAAGCTTTGTCTGGGATGTTGAGCCAGGATCTGTGTATCTGTGGTTATGTTTTAGCCAAAATAACAAAGGCATTTTTACCTTTGTTTTTGTGTTATTGCTGCAGCTGTGGACATATCTTTAGTCTGTCCTGTTCTTTTATTTATTTATTTATTTATTTATTTATTTATTTTTATTTTTTTTTTTTTTTGTCAGTGTCTACTCCCTAATTTTCCAAATTGTTCCTCTGCTTAAAATAATTTTACCAAAACTCCTTCCAACTTCTGGATTTTTTCCCCTCACCTTCATGAAGGTAATTTTATGTATTTTGTACATGTAGCAAAGTTTGCATCAGAAACTTTTCCGTAGAGTCTTGTACTTGTATCACATCATGAATCAAGTTTCACATTAAAGTATAATTGTTGTATTAGCAATGTTTGATCTGTACCTTTTTCTTTTAAAGTAAATAATTTTTAAAAAGAAAATAAATTGTTTGAATTCTTTGTTCAATACTTGAATTATAACAAATGGTCTCAGGTTCTGGGGTTTTCTTTTTAGTGCTGTGAGATTGCTAAATATGTTTGCTGTTTGTCTCTGTTTTCTGGTATAGAATTCCTAAAATCTTTGGAATCTCTAAAGTGTTTTCTTTTGATATGCTAAAGGTACTAGACAACTTTAGGTTGAGGCTTTTCAATGAGAAGACAAAGGCATAAAGTAGAGTGTAGGGACTCTCAGCTTCACTCTGCATTATTCTGGAATAAAAAGTGTGCTGCAGAAAAATAATAGCTGCAGTCCATTTTAAGAGGTAGCCGTAAAGATCCCAGGTGACTGAGAAAGGTGCAGACAGGACTGTGAATTCTGTGAAGCTGGTGGGAACTAAGAATAGGTAGAAGTCACATCTGCATTCAAGTTAAATTAGAAGAAACCTCATCTACTAAGAAGCAGGTGCAGCCACCCAGCCGCAGGTGCAGACTCGGGCATCCCTGTGCTTTCCAGAGCCTGGGAAGCTATTCTTCCCCAAAAAGCTCTGAAGTGCCTGCTTCCATATCCTGAATCCCCTCAGCTCCCATTGCACCTCTGTGAAAATAAAACAAGTTTTTGGCTGAGCCCAGCTGTCATGAGCTGGCCATGTGTGCTTACTCTTAAGGTGATGCTGACACAATGGCCTTCTGTCACCTCATTTTTCTCTAGTCCTTGGGCATTAATGAGCACAGAAGCATTATTGAGTTGGATAGTGACTGAGGGAAACTTGGTATGGGCCTGAAGATGTTTCTTTGTAGAGCCAAAATCGTGCCACTGCACTTCAGCCTGGAACCTGATAACAGAGAAATACTCTGTCTCCAAAAAAAAAAAAAAAAAAAAAAAAAAAAGAAAGAAAGAAAGAAAGAAAGAAAGGAAAGAAGAATAAAAGAAAAAAGAAAGAAAGAAAGAAAGAAAGAAAGAAAGAAAGAAAGAAAGAAAGAAAGAAAGAAAGAAAGAAAGAAAAAGAAATACAGAAAAAAGAAATAAAGAAAAAAGCCTTCACATTGTGAACTGTAGCAGGAGGCAGACAGATACATTGGCAGAAATTTGTGTTCCTCTGTGAAGCCCCACTTTCAAGCCATAGACTGCCTAAAGCTTGCATGCCAGGCTGCATGCTTGGAGACAATGGGAAAAACTTTTGACACTTTCTTGGCCCAATCATGACCACTCATGTAGCAATCAGCATATTCTTTCTGCCCTTTGAAGGCCATATGAGCTCCAGTCTCAGGCTAATTATGGGATCATATATGCTTGCAAAGTGAAGCTACCAACTGCGGGTCTCCCCTCCACTAAGAGTTATACACATATTGCTGTTACATGCCTATAGTTAGATAGCTGTCCTCTCCAGTAAGGTCTGCAGAATCATCTTAACAAACTTCCTGCAAACAGAAGCTACCCACTCTGCATGACCTTTTTACTCAGAATTGCAGAGATGTCAGCACAACCTGTCTCCAGATTAGAGCTCTCCATTCTGGGCCTCCACTTCACCAAGCCTGGCACAGAAGCAACTATGTCCTGCTTGTGATAAGGATCTACCAACTTTGAGAGTCCTGAAACTGTACTGTCACTCAATAAGGCACCTATTTTATTATTATTATTATTATTATTATTATTATTATTATTCTACAGTTTTTCATATGACTCATTTATCTGTATACAAGATAAGAGACAGGATTCACTGAATGGCAACACTAAAAGTTTAGTAACACAAAAGACTGAAAACACATAACCCCCCACTTGCCACATTGCTGCTTACCAGGAAAAAAAAAAAAAAAAAGAAAAAAAAAGGACAAATGAGCTTTGGTTCTTAAAAGAGACCAGACTTAAATCTTTCCCAAGCCAGGGATGTAACACCAATTTGGGGGCTGTGCAGTTTCTGACATTTATAAGTTTCTGGATGCTACTACATTGTTCAGTGCCTGAAGAGGAAATAGCTTGTGATATATCTCATTTAGTCAAAGACTTGCAGCTAGTTGTCACCTGTGCTGATAGCTAGACCTGATCACCTCATCAGAGCAAATGTGCCTAGCTATGTGCAGTGGCTGGACTCAAAAGTCACTCACTCATGAACCTTTCTCTATTCTGTGCCTGGCTCATCCATAGCAGAAATGGAATCTGAGTAATTAGTTTCAGCTTAGTGCAGGCTAGAAGATGGGTGGGCAAAATTAGTCCAGTAGGCTCAACAGAAACTTAGGCAAAGGTGACATTATCTAGAGATTTTTGGCTGGTGAATCAACACTGTAGATGCACTGACAAAAGTCATGTTATCAGTGGCCAGTGAAGTATTTGCTCATGCCTATGTAATGAAGCCTCCATAAAAACCCATTAGGAAAGGATTTAGAGAGCTTCTGGATAGCTTAGCATGTAGCATGTTCTAGAAAATTATGTGCAGATAGAAGCAAAAACCAATAATTTTAAATTTCAGACACAGTGTAGGTATTTTTCTTTGTTTGGAAAGAAGTTTCTGCCTTTAAAAATGTGTACATTCCAGGTGTGGCAGCTCAAACCTGTAATCCCAGCAATTTGCAAGGTCAAGGCAAGCAAATCACAAGGTCAAGAGTTCAAGACAAGCCTGGCCAACATAATGAAACCCTCTCTTTATTTAAAAAAAAAAAAAAAATTAGCTGAGAGTAGTGGCAGGTGCTGTTATCCTAGCTACTCAGGTGGCTGAGGGAGAAGAATTGCTAAATCTGGGAGGCAGAAGTTGCAGTGAGCTAAGATTGCCACTGCACTCTAGCCAAGATGACGACATGAGACTCTGTGTCAAAAAATTAAAAATTAAAAATTATAAAAAGGTGTGCAGAATTTTAATCTACTAGGTGAAACATACCCTAAATTTAGTTAAAACTACACATCATAAAACTTGGATATTTCCACCTAATGAATCCACGATTCACTAATAGTGTGCAACAAATTTTACTTTAGAAGAGTAAAGTTTATTTATGTTAACTGGGTAACAACTAGACATGTTTAAAAATTAATTATTATCTCAGCATAAATTCTAACCATATGTTCAGTTTGGAAGAATAATCATGAGTGAAATATATATTGGAAATCGTTATTCTGAAGCATACATAAGTTATTTTAATTTAAAATTATGTATCTCTGAGGCATTTGTGCCACTATAAAGTCAGAGGCACCATCTCAGATGTTATCTGGGGGAGGGGAGCAGAGACTGACACTTACCTCAATTGATTCTGCATTCTAGAATGTAAAAATAAGAAAAACAAATATTATCACACATTTTTCTGTTACTTGAATCTAATAGAGCACCATTCTCACCTGATTTATGGTAGTCATAGATAAAAATTAGAGCTTTAGAGAAAAAATTAGTGCTCACTAGTCTGCTTTTAAATTTGGGCTTTTGTGTGCATAAAATAAGGATATTGGAGCAAATAAATTGTTTTACTGTTTATTTTAAATTTACAGTGTTTTAACAATTTCTTGATAATATTAAATAAAAGCTTAGATGTTTTCAATTCTCTCTACAAGCCTTAGCTATTATTGAAATTATTTTGGGCTATGAAGATGAATTAGGGCATCTTCAGCTAATTATGTATTCTGCTAAGCTCAGTTCTTGTGTTCTAAACAGAGAGACTGGTAATTAAAGCTCATCAGTTTTGTTTGAACATACGTTAACATGGATTTTATTCTGTCTGCTGAGGACCAGATTTTCTTCAGCATTTCATACTCTCTCGGCCTGTTCCAACTCCATCTTAATATTACAGCAAACAAGGGTCTTACACTTCTCCAGTATAACAGGATTACAGAAAGGAAGCCTCTTAGTTTGAATCATAACCTCTTGGGTGAAAGTTGCAGTCGAGAGTACCTGAGAGACCAGGCCTTTGGCACATGCCCCCTGTGCTGTCAGCTTTCACCCACCAATCAACATTTCATTAGCGGATGCTTCACCCATGATCCTTGGAAATGCAGCAGTAGCACAGCCATCTGGACTCTGTCCAATGGTCATATATGGGGTTTGAAACCAAGCCTTTTCATTAGCCCAAACCAAGTCACAAAGAGGTAGTATGGATGCACCTAGTCCAATGGCTGTGCCATTGACTGATACAGCAATAAGTTTTTTAAAATGAATAAACGTTTTCACAAAGTTCTTAATGGTGTCCACAATTTCAGTGTTCATTCTGTTTCTGTCATTCCTTAAATGTTTCACAATGTACCCAAAATCAAGACCACAGCAAAAGACACTGCCAGCTGTGCTGAACAACACAAGCTTGCTGTCATCCGCAGCAGCTCTTTTCAGAGCACTTATGATTTCTTTAATGACTTCTGTATTTAGTGCATTTTTCTCTGTTGATATAGTAGATAGCAATATCTGGGTGAATCCATGGTCTTTCTTGACAACAATGTCTCTGTATCTGTTGGCACTTTCTTTTAACCTGATGGTGAAATACATCCTCTTGATAAAAGGCTGGTCTTTTTCTAACATCAATAATCTCTGATTTTCCACCTCTCACTCTTGGAACAGATGTGTGCATGTTTGTTGTTCCAGTGGCTGTTGAAGGGTCCATTAATACCACTATACTTTCCTTGTTATCTGACTCTGTGGCCATGTAAGCAGTAACTGAGTCAGACATCTGAGACATTGGAGGTTGTGTTTGGGTCCTGTTTTCTATTTCAGCCCCTTCTGTGTCAGGATCTGATGAAATTCTGATGGGTTTCTCTGCTGCCACCTTGAACACCACCTTGTCCTCCTGGACTGGTGCAACAGGATCTAGTTTCTCAGGTTTCAGAAAGGACCTAACTGTGTTCTGGCCATTAACTGGGTTATGAGGTACAAGTGTCTTGATAGTTGAATTTTTCTGCTCCAAACTTTTTGGGTCAGGGAGAAGTGAAGCTGAGTTTTTTCTAATGTTCTGTCTGGCAGCACACAACTTGTTGTTTTTGGATTTGTGGTGTTTGCCAGTCAATGGCGTTTTAGGAGAGTTCTTAGAAAAGCTGGACATGGAAGTTCTGGAATTTCATTTCCTGACATTGTTTAAAGAAATTCTACTTGTTCTGGTCCGTGTCCATATTGTCTGTTTTTCAGTCTGTCATCTGCTAAAGTCACAAATACATTCTCTACAATTTGTGAGGTTCTGCTCTGGTTCCCAGGTGTCATCCTGTTTGTCATAACCTTTCCACCGAACCAAATACTCTGTCTTCCCTTTTCTGTTTTGTCTTTTGTCAACAATAGCTTCCACCTCAAACTCCTGGGAAGCCATGAAGAAACAGACAGAATTGGGCAGTTGCTGTGCCAACATTTTTTCAGTTGGGTCTCTTCACAGCCGCATTTTTCTGCCTTCAGTGCTTCACCTAGTGCTAGGTATGGATGAGCCTCTTCCACTTCATGGCCACTGGTGTAGTAAAAGTTGTGAGAAGAAGCAGTCAAAGAGCCTTACCCTCTTCACACTTACTCTTTGTTGGGACAGCTTGGACTTGGTCTTATGATGCCAAGATAGCTGGCTAGGTAGCTTCAGGTACATTTAGCTAAATCCACAGCTCCTACTCTTACATAGTGCACTAAGCTTTCTACCTGCCTGTTACTCTCTTTTGTCATTGCCATGAAAATTATACTGAACATTTTAAAGTTATATCATTTTTAAAGGTATACTAGCTTACCTGCAATAACATGAAAACACACACTTCTCTATATGTTGGCCCCCTTATTTTACTTATTCAGTTCTCAAAGTTTTATCTATAATTATTGTATGTCAAAACACATATAAAGTTTTAGTGATAACTTTTCATTAAATATATTAGTGTTTCAAATTATGCGTAGAACAGATTGTGAAGCTACACATTGTTAATTTTTTTTTGTTTTATAACTGTTTATATATTTGTCTTTATTTTAATTTTTATTTATTTATACTGCTATTTAGTGCCAGTTCATTTTACCCTAAAGTACCCCATAAGGCATTTCTTAAAGGGTCACCTACTAAAAAAAGGCCCCAGATTTCATTTGGGAATAACATGATTTCTCCCTCACTATTGATGAACAACTTCTTTCAACATAAGATTTCTGTTTGAAAGTTTTTCTTACATCACTTGAAATGTGCTAGTCTACTGCTTTGTGGTCTCTAAGTTTTCAGATTAAAAAAATATATTGATTAATTTTAAGAGTTGATTTTACATAATTGGTCATTTCTTTTGCTGCTTTGAAGAATCTCTTTGTTTTTGTTTTAAAAGGTGAAATTATCATGTAACCTTAAGTGTGTTTCTTTGAGTTTATCTCTCTTGAAGTTTGTTGAGCATTTGGGCGTTTATTAAATACTTGCCCAAATTTGTGTCATTTTTGACCACTGCTTTTTAAATACTCTTCCTGATTTCTTGTCTCTTCCTTTGAAACTCCAAAATGTGTAACTATGGCCACTTGACGGTTACCAATAGGTCTCTAGGCTGTGTTCACATTTCTTCATTGCTTTTTATTTTCTTTTTTTTATTTTTTTTTTATTTTATTTATTTATTTATTTATTTATTTATTTTTTAATTGCATTTTAGGTTTTGGGGTACATGTGATGAACATGCAAGATTGTTGCATAGGTACACACTTGGCAGTGTGCTTTGCTGCCTTCCGTCCCCTCACCTGTATCTGTCATTTCTCCCCATGCTATCTCTTCCCACCTCCCCACCTCCCGCCCCTCCCCCATTTCCCCCCAACAGACCCCGGTGTGTAGTGCTCCCCTCCCTGTGTCCATGTGTTCTCATTGTTCAACACCCGCCTATGAGCGAGAATATACGGTGTTTGATTTTCTGCTCTTGTGTCAGTTTGCTGAGAATGATGGTTAATAGAAATCAAAATTCTCAAGGAAATACTTGCAAATCAAATCCAGCAATATATTGCAAGGCACATATGTCATAACCCACTAGGATTTAACTTAGTGTTCCAAGGTTATCTTAACATTCAAGAATCAGTTGTGCAATGCTGATAGAAATAAGAAAAATAACCATATGATAATCTTAACAAATATGAAGAAGTATTTTATAAAATCAAACACACTTTTATGATTTAAGAAAACACTCAACAAAGTGGAAATGGAAAGAAAATACCTCAGGGTAGTCATCATGGCTCATGCCTGTAATCTCAGCATTTGAGAGGCCCAGATGTGTTGATTACCTGTAGTCCAGAGTTTGAGACCAGCCTGACAAACCTAAGAATCCCTGTCTCTGCAAAAAATGCAATATTAGCTGGGTGAGCTGGTTACCTGCCTGTAATCCCAGGTACTCTGGATGCTGAGGCAGGAGAATAGCTTGAATCCAGGAGGTCAAGTTTTTGGTGAGCCAAAATCATGCTATTGCACTCCGGCAAGGGCAACAAGAGTGAAACTTCATCTCAGAAACAAACCAAACCAAACCAACCAAACAAACAAACAAACAAACAAAAAGGAAAAGAAAAAAGAAGAAGAAAGAAATGGAAGTCCAAGAAAGAGAATTAGCTATAAAGAGAGAAAGAGAGGGAGGGGAGAGAGGTTGGGAGGGAGAAAACAGAAAAGGGAGGGAGGAAAGGAAAGAGGAAAGGATAGCAGAAAATAGCCTGACAAAAGGCATCTATGAAAATCCCAAATCTAACATGAAATAAATGAAAAAAATCTAATATTCATAGATTGGATGACAATGCCCCACCATTGACCTAGAGCTTCAATTAAGTCTCTAGCAAAGCTAGGTGGGATTTACAAAAACAACCATGCCAGTTCTATTATTATTATGGAATTTCATAGGAATCAGAATAGCTAAAACAATACTCACTCTTCCCATTTTAAAAATTATGCCAAAGCCTCAATAGTTACACCAATAGATTAGAATTGAGAGGTCAGAAAGAAGCTTTCCCACTAATCATCAATTGATTTTCAACAATCGTGCCAAGATAATTCAATGGGGGAGAAACAGTCAAAATCTCAAGAAATGGAGCTGAGATACTTGGATATTCACAAGAAGTTGACACCTGTCTCATAATTACATCACTGTTATCTCAAAATATATTATAAATATACATTCAGAAGATAAACATTATAAAATCAAATCTTTAGAACAACTTGTAGATGTATGTAACTTTAGATAAGGCAATGATTTCTTTGATATCTAACAAAAACACAAGAAGACCAGCTAAAATTTAACTTCAACAAAACTAAACGTCTGTGCTTCAAAGAAATTATGAAGGAAGTTAAAAGACAAAAGACATTATGGGAGAAAAATATTGATACATCATAGAGCTAAGGATAAGAAAAGATAATTAGCTTTCAGAAAAGATAAAAATCAAATCACAATGAAATACTAATTTATATTGAGTAGAATGGACTGCAATCAGAAATAAATAACAGATGTTGACAAAAGTATGGAAAATTTGGACCCTCATCCCATTACTTTTTGGGAAATAAAGGGAGAAATTTTTTTTGAGAAAACAGTCTGGTGCTTGGGCCAGGCAGGTTCACACCTGTAATCCCAGCACTTTGGAAGCCAATGTGGGCAGATCACAAGGTCAAGAGATCAAGACCATGTTGATGAACCAAAAATAAAATGAGATTAAGAAAACATTTTTTTAAAAAGAGCACAAAAATAAAATACTTAGGATTAATTTAACAAATGTGCAAAAGTTATAATCTAATAGCTCTAAAATACTGTGGAAATAAATTGAAGAACACTGAAATCAATGAAAAATTATCTAATATTCATGAATTGAATAAAACTCCTCCACATTAGAACTACAGCTTTAGGTAAGTCTCTAGTAATTCCAGGTGACTTCGTTATTAAACCTCGTCTCTACTGAAAGCATACAAATTATCTAAGTGTGGTGATGAGGGCATGTAGTCCCAGCTATTGGCGAAGCTGAGAAAGGAGACTTGTTTGAATCCAGTAGGCAGAGCTGGCAGTGAGCCCAGATCATGCCATTGCACTCCAGCTAGGTAATAGAGTGAGACTTCTAAAAAGGAAGAAAGGAAAGTAAGAAAGTAGGAAGAAAGAGAAAAAAGAAAAGAAAGAAAGAAAGAAAGAAAGAAAGAAAGAAAGAAAGAAAGAAAGAAGAAGAGAGAGAGAAAGAGAGGAAGAAAGGCAAGAGAGGAAGCGAGGAAGGAAGGCATAAAGGAAGCAAGAAAGGAAGGAAGGAAGGAAGGGAGGGAAGAAGGAAGGAAGGGAGAAAAAAGGAAGGAAGAAGAAAAGGGAAAAGTAGAAAAGAAAGAAAAAAGGAAAGAAAAAGAAAGAGAAAGAAAGAATGGAAAAGAAAGAAAAAGAAAGAAAGAAGGAAGAAAGAAAAAAGAGAAAGAAAGGAAGAAAGAAAGAAAAAGATAGAAAGAGAAAGAGAGGAAGACTGACTGGAAATATAAGTTTGGAACTCATAGTACCATTCATAAATGCATCGTACAGAAAGAGATAACCAGGAGATTGAGATTAAATAAATTAGAAATAATTCAAGTAAGGGACAGACTAAGAAATAATGGTTATATTTAACCAAGTGAAATGGTCTTTTCTATGACTGCATTGTATTCCATGATGTATATGTGCCACGTTTTCTTTATCCAGTTCTTAATGATGGGGATTTGCTAACAGTGCCACAATAAACATACGTGTGCATGTGTATTTATAATAGAAGGATTCATAATCTGTTGAGTATATAACTAGTAATGGCATTGCTTGGTCAAATAATATTTATTTTTCTAACTCTGAGGAATTGCCACACTGTCTTCCACAAGGGTTGAATTAATTTACAATGATACCAACAGTGTAAAAGTGTTCCTATTTCTCCACATCCTCTCCAACGTCTGTTGCTTCCTGATTTTTTAATGACCACCATTCTAACTGGCATGAGAAGGTATCTCAATGTGGTTTTTATTTGCATTTCTCTAATGACCAGTGTTGAGCATTTTTTCAAATATTTGTTTGCTGCATAAATGAGTTCTTTTGAGAAGTGTCTGTTCATATCCTTTGCCAAATTTTTGAACGTGTTCTTTGTTTTTTCTTGTAATTTTTTAAAAAATTCTCTATAGATTCTGGATATTAGCCCTTTGCCTTATGGGTAGATTGCAATTTTTTCCCCCAAACAATGACAACTAATTTAAAAAGAAACTATTATATTTGGCACAAAATAAGCTGGTGATGTTAAATAGAATAGTTTGTGTGGACTGTTTTAGATGAAAGTCTCACTAGTTAAGTGGAAATTTAAATTAGAGCATATTATGAATGGTAAAAATGTTTCACAGTTGTTTAACATTTTAAATTTAACAATGAGGATGTCATGGATTGCCTTGTGAGAAAGGACTGTGAGTTCACTCTTGTGAGATAAAAACCTAAGAAAGAATAATAACTGATGGAAAGGAAATAGCTAGTAGAAATTCACTTTGGAAATTAAAAGGAGAAAAAGATTGGTATCATAAAAGACAGTTTCTGTTTTGTATCATAAAATATGAAGTTTTTATACATGTTTCATAAGGATACAAGGAGAGTGATGAGGAAGAAGGAAAAAATTGACCATATAGATGGGTTGGACATATCTTAAAATGTAATGAGGAGGAAGGCAGCAAATCACACTGCTGTATGTGTGCTTATGAAACAATCTTGCATGTCCTTCACAGGGCCCCCAAAACCTAAAATGCAATACAAAAAGAATTATAATAATAGTGAAAAACAGTGTGATTTAGATCACAGTAACAAACAAAATTTGAAGATTTTAATAATCTACAGCATGAAATTTAACCAAAAATACGGAGGAAAGAATATTTACGATAAATTCTGAGAATAGAAACAATGCAAAGAGAATTCAAGAAAATGACATCTTATCAAATAATAATAAAATAGATGATGACTTCCTTCTTCCCTCCGTTTTTATTTTAACTACTACTTTTACTTTTCCCATTGATATATTTTACCAAACAACCAACATCTTCTATGGAAACAGTATCTTTTCTTTCTTAAAATTTGCATTAGATTATTACTCATTTTATGCATTTTCATTATATTAACAGATTTTTTAGTCAAAAAAATTCTGCCTAAGAATTCTGTTCTAATATTTACTTAATTTGAAAATACTGTTGCCTTTTATTTTCTTTATTATTCACTTTGTTTTATATTGTTGTCTTACATAATGAATGATTGATCTTCACAGATGTAATTTTTCTGGCAGTTTGTCTAAAGACAACTTTAAATTAGCTTCTTTTGTCCAGAAAATCAACTCTTAATCTACTATTACCATGCAGTCTGAATTTTTTTATCCATTTAAATTCCAATGACTTGATTAATAACTTCAGAGTTAAATCAAGTAAAAACAAAAACAAAAACAAAAACAAAAAAACATAATTTATATGTAAAATGAACAACATCTAAAAATAGGTGAAAATTAAAGGGCTCATTATTATGTATTCTTTCCTGATCTGGAATGTCTTCTGGATAGTTTTCATAGTGTCATCATGAGTAGAATTGGCTTAGATTTTGTGCTGCTTTGTTTTAGTGGATGTCAGCTGCTGACATTGATTAAAAGGCACAAAAAGAAAACACATAGGAAATGAATATTTCTTTCACACCACTTGGAGATAGGACTATCATCTTGGTGTTAAGAGGTGGTTAATGCCTCAGAGAATTTTGATTTTTTATTTCTTTTAAATGTTTTCTGAAGAGATAATATCTTAAGTTAGAGATTTTGGTTGAATATTCTGTAAATCAGACATAGATTTTTCTATTGTCAGTAGTGATCCATATTTATCTGTTACCATTTTCTAGGAACAGTGAATTATATGGAATCTCTTTGTCTTCTTTTGGGATTGTATACTGAATTCTGCTGGATTCACTGGCAAGAAGAGTTTGAATTAGCAGAACCCTGAGAATAGGGACGCCTTTAGAAGAGACTAACGAAGAAATTACAGGAGTTTCATCATTGGAAGGAGAAATGGTCCTTGACCATAGACCCCATATAAGCTTTACTTTTAGTATTTTATTCTCAACTCTTCTCTACTGTGGTGAGGCAGCCTCTGCTTTTTATATGTTTGCTATTTATCAAAAATGTAATGACATATTGTGGATGTCATGTACCATACACTTTATTATTATGGGGCAATTGTTGATCAAATTATCCTTTTTTTTTTTTTTTTCAACAAAGACTTAAGGAGAAATAAGGTTGTGTTACTTTGTTGGCACATTCTTCTTTTAGGAACTACAGTGAGATTAGTGACACAAATGTTTCTCATTCACTGTTTCCAACAAGCCAATTTAATATAAATAGTTGGATAACAAGATTGAGAATGTCATAATTATTGTTTCTTGAATGAAAAAGCTTCCCTCTTTAGTTTTATTTTGCTTTCATAACTTTGAAACTGTTACTTTGTGATTGTTATTGGTTTTAATATAATAGTAATTTTATAAAATGCAAATGGAAATAAATCAGTCATTTCTTTTGTTCTTTTTAAGCACATATTGTTTACTAGGCTTTTAAAAATTTTTCTCATTCAGCCTAATAGACATCTTAAATCATTATGAGGGGTAAATATGTAAACCTAAATTGAGAAAGAACAGTAGCATAAGAAGAGAGAAAGCCTTGAAAGTAATCTTATAAAGTTTGTCAACTGAAGGGATTTAACTTTTTAATGGTAGATTCTCCAGACATCTTTGAATTTGTAGCTGTAACTTGGAATATCAAAATGTAGCTATGCAATTTATTTCCAATACACTGATTTGTATTAATATCATAAATGTTGTAAGAACTAATTTGAGCCAGTTCTGTATTTATAGTTCAAAGATGCTAACATGTATACACAATTATATATGTTTTATAGAAGTGGGAGTCGCTGGTGATAAGTGTTACCCTTTATTAAACACATAAAATACAAAATTAGCTGGCAGTGGTGGTGTTTGCCTGTAATGCCAGCACTTTGGGAGGCCAAGTATGTGGATCATGAGGTCAGGAGTTTGAGACAAGCCTGGCCAAGATGGTGAAACCCCACCTCTACTAGAAATACAAAAGTTATTTGGGAATGATAGCAGATGCCTTTAATGATTACTCAGAAGGCTGAGGCAAAGAACTCCTTGATTGTAGAAGGCAGAGAGTTCAGTGATCCAAAATTGTGCCACTGCATCTAGCCAGGGCAAAAGAGTGAGACTACATATATAGTACACTCTGAATATATATATTTATATGTATTTATTCTGTAAATATAGAAAATGCAGGGTGGTTTACAAACATATGAAAAAAATTGAAACTTCAAAGTCTAATCTATACAAAGAATTAGTAACAACAAGAGCAATTAGTAGCACTAGCAGGACAATAAACACTCCTGCAGGGCCAAAGAATTAATCCCAGTGACAGTTCATGAAGTAATTTTGTGCCATTCTCTGGAGTTAATTTAGCTTTAATTGACTTTATCTCCTGAAACAAAGGGACTTAGGCAGAAAAAAAAAATAAAAATAAAAATAAAAATAAAAAAGATATCAGCCAGAAAACTCAAGAAATAAATTAAATTCCTGACAATATTAAAACTAGTAATCTGAGTGTTGTAAAAACACACCTAATTTTACTATTTAAAAATGGTAATCAATATTTTACAAAATTTTTGCAATAAGGTGGGTCTGTCAACTCATGTCTCTAATCCCAGCTCTTTGGGAAGCTCAGGTAAGTGGATCACCTGGGGTCAGAATTTTGAGACCACCCTGGTTAACATGGTAAAACCCCATTTCTACTACACATACAAAATTAGCTGGTTGTGATGGCATGGGCCTGTAATCCCAGCTACTTGAGAGGCTGAGGCAGAATAATCACTTGAACCCAGAAAACATAGTTTCTAGTGAGCTCAGATTACACAATTGCACTCCTGCCTGGGTGAGAGAGTAAGATTCCATTGCCCCTGGCGGTGGGTACTGAATTGACGTAAACAACATTAGAGTGAAAAGAAAAATAATTTATACAAATATGACTGTACATGGAAGATACTAGATTACCCACTTTCTTAAAAATTATTGAAAGAAATGTGAGTTATAAATAACAAAAAATTTGTTCAAAATATCTACAACATAAACTTTTTTTTTTAAAAAATTGCATTTTAGGTTTTGGGGTACATGTGATGAACATGCAAGATTGTTGCATAGGTACACACATAGCAGTGTAGTTTGCTGCCTTCCGTCCCCTCACCTGTATCTGTCATTTCTCCCCATGCTATCTCTTCCCACCTCCCCACCACCCCGCCCCTCCCCCATTTCCCCCAACGGACCCCAGTGTGTAGGGCTCCCCTGCCTGTGTCCATATGTTCTCATTGTTCAACACCCGCCTATGAGTGAGAATATATGGTGTTTGATTTTCTGCTCTTGTGTCAGTTTGCTGAGAATGATGGTTTCCAGGTTCATCCATGTCCCTACAAAGGACGTGAACTCATCATTTTTGATGGTTGCATAATATTCCATGGTGTATATGTACCACATTTTCCCTATCCAGTCTATCATCGTTGGGCATTTGGGTTGGTTCCAGGTCTTTGCTATTTAAACAGTGCTGCAATGAACATTCGTGTGCACGTGTCCTTGTAGTAGAATGATTTATAATCCTTTGGATATATACCCAGTAATGGGATTGCTGGGTCAAATGGGATTTCTATTTTTAGGTCCTTGAGGAATCGCCACACTGTCTTCCACAATGGTTGAATTAGTTTACATTCCCACCAACAGTGTAAAAGTGTTCCTATTTCTCCACATCCTCTCCAGCATCTGTTGTTTCCAGATTTTTTAATGATCGCCATTCTAACTGGTGTGAGATGGTATCTCAATGTGGTTTTGATTTGCATTTCTCTGATGACTAGTGATGATGAGCATTTTTTCATATGTTTGTTGGCCTCCTGTATGTCTTCTTTTGTAAAGTATCTGTTCATATCCTTCGCCCATTTTTGAATGGGCTTGTTTGTTTTTTTCTTGTAGATCTGCTTTAGTTCTTTGTAAATTCTGGATATCAGCCCCTTGTCAGATGGGTAGACTGCAAAAATTTTTTCCCATTCTGTTGGTTGCCGATTCACTCTACTGACTGTTTCTTTTGCCGTGCAGAAGCTGTGGAGTTTGATTAGGTCCCATTTGTCTATTTTGGCTTTTGTTGCCATTGCTTTTGGCGTTTTGGTCATGAAGTCCTTGCCTTCACCTATGTCCTGAATGGTTTTGCCTAGATTTTCTTCTAAGGTTTTTATGGTATTAGGTCTGATGTTTAAGTCTTTAATCCATCTGGAGTTAATTTTGGTGTAAGGTGTCAGGAAGGGGTCCTGTTTCTGCTTTCTGCACATGGCTAGCCAGTTTTCCCAACACCATTTATTAAACAGGGAGTCCTTTCCCCATTGCTTGTTTTTGTCAGGTTTGTCGAAGATCAGATGGTTGTGGGTATGTTGTATTTCCTGTGAGGCCTCTGTTCTGTTCCATTGGTCTATATCTCTGTTTTGGTACCAGTACCATGCTGTTTTGATTACTGTAGCCGATTATCTCGATTGATGCAGAGAAGGCTTTTGACAAAATTCAACAACCCTTTATGCTAAAAACCCTCAATAAACTAGGTATTGACGGAACGTATCTCAAAACAATAAAAGCTATTTACAACAAACCAACAGCCAATATCATACTGAATGGGCAAAAACTGGAAGCATTCCCTTTGAAATCTGGCACTAGACAAGGATGCCCTCTCTCACCACTCCTATTCAATATAGTACTGGAAGTTCTAGCCAGAGCAATCAGGCAAGAAAAAGAAATAAAGGGTATCCAAATTGGAAAGGAGGAAATCAAATTGTCTCTATTTGCAGATGACATGATTGTATATCTGGAAGACCCCATCATCTCAGCCCAAAATCTCCTGAAACTGATAAACAACTTCAGCAAAGTCTCAGGATACAAAATCAACGTGCAAAAATCACAAGCATTCCTATACACCAGTAATAGACTTCAAGAGAGCCAAATCAAGAACGAACTGCCATTCACAATTGCTACAAAGAGAATAAAGTACCTAGGAATACAACTAACAAGGAACGTAAAGGACCTCTTCAAGGAGAACTACAAGCCATTGCTCAACGAAATAAGAGAGGATACAAACAGATGGAGAAACATTCCATGTTCATGGTTAGGAAGAATCAACATCGTGAAAATGGCCATACTGCCCAAAGTAATTTACAGATTCAATGCTATTCCCATCAAGCTACCAATGACCTTCTTCACAGAACTGGAAAAAAACACCTTAAACTTCATATGGAACCAAAAGAGAGCCCGCATAGCCAAGTCAATTCTAAGCAAAAAGAACAAAGCGGGAGGCATCACACTACCGGACTTCAAACTAAACTACAAGGCTTTTTATTTTCTTACCTAATTATTTTAATTAATGGCATTCTTTAGGTTTGCTGATATTTTTATCTTCCCTCTCATCAAGCCTACTTTTAATTTTCTATAGTGAATATTTATTTCAGTAGTTTTACTTTTATCTATATGATTTTTAAAACATTATAATAATTTTACACCCTTTATTAATACTTATTTTGTCCATGATTTTTCTGTGCTTCTTTTATTTTATTATCTTTCTGTGAAGATTAATTTCAAAAATTATTTTTTAGTAAACCTGCCAATTGGGTTGTCTAGGAAAACCTTGTGTTTATTATTTTTTTTCTAGAAATAAGCTGTAGTTTTTTTTTTCTTTCATTTTTTGTTTTGTAATTTTATTAATGGTGAACAAGAGCATTTAAATTTTAAAATGCTGTTACTCTGAAAATCAGATTTTCTTTTTCTTTGTGGTTGGAAAGGGTTTTGTTTATTCATCATGTAGGCTCTTTCTGTACTGAAAATCAGTCCTACCAAATTTATTTTGGGTCTTTTTTAAGCCTGCACAGTTACGAGGTACATAGCATTATCATACAATTTATTTATACTTTCATTTATATGTATTTATTTTGAACTTTTTTTCTAACCACGTCTAACCTCCTAAGGAAAAAAAAAAAAAAAAAAAAAAAAAAAAAAAAAAAAAAAAACACAGGAAAAAATGTGTCCCGGGTCCTTAAATTATGTGCTGAAAGTTGCTTTAATAGAAGGAGGAAAAGTCTACACAATGTTTGGGAATGAAACAATGACTATTCATCTTTGTCGGGACCTCTGTATTTAAGAGCAGCATTCAGTGCATAAATCCTCCCGAGAGTTTTAAGTCAGAATCTTTTCTGTTTTTCTGGCTCTTTCAAGCTGCTTCCAAAGTATTTGCAATTAGCATGTCACAGCGATGGGTGATAACAAATAAATAGCTACTGTTAATCTGTGCTATGAAATGGATAAAATTTAATTGTTTACTATGGAAACTTTCTTTCTGAAGCTGTAAACCTTCAGATAACCTCTGGAATTCCAAAATAATTGCATTGTACTAATTTTGCCACTGGATCTATTGTTTAGTTGAAGAGAGACACATACAGTACTCTGTAGTCCACTGTCATGCCTTTTCCAGAAACTTGTATTATTTTACTTTTGGCCCCTGAGTATTTTCACCTAAAGTAAGACTAGCATAGAAACTATAAATGAATCATTCTTTTAATAATGCATTTGCACCAGTCTGTGCCTTTTTAAGCAAGAACACATTTAAAGTTATTACGAGTATAAAATTATTACATGTATAAAAGTAATTATGCTAATATTTACTTTCATGTTTACCATGTTTATTATCGTATTTGATCCTCACTTTCTATTTTGTTCATTTAAAATAATTGGTTATGTGCATAACACAACATGGTACTGGAACCAAAACAGAGACCTAGAAAAGCAACAGAACAGATACCTCAGAATGCCATACAACTAGAACCATCTGATCTTTGACAAACCAGACAAAAACAAGCAATAAAAAAAATGATTCCATATTTAATAAATGTTGTCTCAAAAACTGGTTAGCCATACCCAGAAAGTTTAAATGAGATCCCTTATTTACATAACATACAAAAATAACTCTAGATGGATGAAAGATTAAGCATGGAGCCTAAAACCATAAAAGCCTTAGGAGAAAACCTAGGCAATATTATGCAGTACACAGGCACGGGCAAGAACTTTATGATCAAACACAAAACGCAACAGCAACAAAAAGCCAAAATAGAAAAATGAGATCTAATTAAAATTAAGAACTTCTGCACAGTGAAAGAAAATATCAATAGAGTGAACGGGCAACCAACAGAATGTGAAAAGAGTTTTGCAATCTACCCATCTGACAAAAAACTTATATCCAGAGTCTATGGAGAACTTAAACAAATTTACAATAATAAAACAAACAGCCACATAACAAAAGTGGACAAAGGATATGATCAGACACTTTTCAAAAGAAAACATGTATGCAGTCAACAAACTGTAAACAATCTCATCATTACTGGTCATTAGAGAAATGCAAATCAAAACCACATTGAGATAGCACCTCACCCCTGTTAGAATAGTGATAATTAAAAAATCAACAGGCAAGAGATGCTGGAGAAGATGTGGAGACATAAAATGCTTTTACACTGTTGGTGGGGGTGTAAATTAGTTCAATCATTGTAGAAGACAGTGTGGCAATTTCTCAAGGATTCAGAAATAGAAATACAATTGGACCTAACAATACCGTTACTGGGTATGTACCCAAAGGTTCATAAATCATTTTATTATAAAGACACATGTACACATGTGTTGATCGTAGCAGTGAACCATCAAAAGTTCATGTCCTTTGCAAGGATGTGTATGGAACTGGAAACCATGATTCTCAGCAAACAGACACAACACAGCATATGCTCCCTCATAAGTGGGTGTTCAAAAATGAAAACACATGGAAACAGGGAGGGGAACATCACACACTGGGGCCAGCCAGTTTGGGGGATTATGAAAGGAATAGAAAGAACTGGGGAGATTGAGAAAGGATAGCACTATGAATATTACCTAATGCATATAAAGGGGAAGTGGATGCAGCAAACAACCACAATAGCATGTGTATTATTATGTAAAAAACCTGGATGAACTGTGAATGTACACCAGAACTTAAAGTATAATAAATTTTTCTTCAAAATTTTACATTTTAAATATTATATGCACTTATATTTAGGGTTTCAGTTATTGTTATAAACTTAAAAGAATCTACTTTGAATATTACTAACTTGTTTGAGTAATCTAAAGTTTAGAGTGAACACTATAAAGTATGCTGCTCTTGTACTTCCGCATTCTTCTGATTTCATATTACCGTCTCAGATTATATCTGTACACACTGAGTGTTCATTAATAGTTTACTTTGCATTGTCATAGAAATAGCATTTTTTAAGAGATGAGTTAGCCACAATTTCTTTTAGCTTTAACTTATCTAGTCATTCTTATTTTAAAAGCTATTTTATTTAGATATTTATTATTCAAATATTTTTGTTTTTTCTAGATATTTAGCCGGAAGTCACTTTGTAAGCAAATTATTGTATATTTGTTGTACATGAAACTAAAATATATTTCATAATAAGCAATTTTGCTTTAATTACTGTATGCAAAATTTGCAACCTCAATTAATAAAAAGCAAGCCAAAAAACTTTATAACATAACCACTGAAACCGAAAGCCGTCATGTAGTATTGCAAATTGAAAGCGTTCTCAATTTAAGTATTTTAAGCAACATTTTTAATTGACAAAATCATAAGTCTTATACACAAAATGAAGTTTTAAAAATAAAAAAAAAAACTAATGGTTCATAAATAAAAATGAAAACAAAATTACAGGGCAGACAGCTTCGAACCATTAAAAAAAGAAAGTCAAATCAGTCAAATCAGTCTGGACACTAAAAATCAAGAGTTTATATCAACCAAGTAGACACTTAATAAAGAGAGACATAGTTAGCTTGTTTGTGTGTGAGTGGCTTACCATACCACTTCTCAGGGACAGATAAAGCCTTTAAAATTGAGATCTGCTATTGTCAACATGAGGGCCTGATTCCTGCTTCCAAAAAGAGCCAAGAAGCCCTGAGATCCTAACGTACTGTGTTTTTTCTAGTCTCTTTAAGAGATATGTGAAGTACTGGTGAAACGCATTTCTGTTTTACCTAACCTCAAACTAAACCTCAGTTGAAAATACTAGGAATTTGTCATAAATATTTTGCTGAGAACAAAAAGAATAGCTATTTTATACAAGACATAAACTATAAATAGGGGGAAAAGTGGAAGAGATCTATACTTGCAAAGATCAGAATATTTAAAAGCAGTTTGACATATTGCATAATTTA
Organism: Saimiri boliviensis; assembly: GCF_048565385.1. Lineage (NCBI taxonomy): Eukaryota > Metazoa > Chordata > Mammalia > Primates > Cebidae > Saimiri > Saimiri boliviensis. The sequence continues at coordinate 13,437,928 of NC_133471.1, read as the reverse complement.
GAAAATAATGCACATGTTATGATACAAAACATACAAATATATATATATATACATACACATATATATGCGTATATATGTATATATATATATATATATGCGTGTATATATATACACGCATATATATACGCGTGTATATATATATACATGCGTGTATATATATATGCATTAATTCCATAGCGTCAATGTCACAAAAAACTGAAGGCTAAGACAGAATTATAAACAATTCCACTGAATTTTAAAGAGAGCATTAATACCGATCCAGTTTTTAAAAGTGATAGTTTTCACATTTTTCTTATTGAAAATGCTAATAAAATGCAAGGTAAGTATTTAATAATAAGAAACTCCTTAGAGAAATGAAGCAAATCTATAATTCAGAGTTAGCACATTATGACATTTTAACTATAGTTTTCTGAATAACAACAACAACAACAACAAAAATAAAATAAAAACAAGCCTATGACCAAAGTAAAGTAAATACAGGAACTGAATTTGTCCCAAGTTTTACAGGCAAAACATTTAAAACAACAGTTTTTCTTTGGGGGGGGTCTTTTTTTTCTATTTGCATTTTAGGTTTTGGGGTACATGTGAAGAACATGCAAGATTGCTGCATAGGTACACATATGGCAGTGTGGTTTGCTGCCTTCCTTCCCTATCACCTGTATCTGTCATTTCTCCCCATGCTCTCTCTTCCCACCTCCCCACCCCCATCCCTCCCCCATTTCCCCCCAACGAACCCCAGTGTGTAGTGCTCCCCTCCCTGTGTCCATGTGTTCTCATTGTTCAACACCCACCTATGAGTGAAACATGCGGTGTTTGATTTTCAGCTCTTGTGTCAGTTTGCTGAGAATGATGGTTTCCGGGTTCATCCATGTCCCTACAAAGGACAGGAACTCATCATTTTTGATGGCTGTGTAATATTCCATGGTGTATATGTACCACATTTTCCCTATCCAGTCTATCATCGATGGGCATTTGTGTTGGTTCCAGGTCTTTGCTATAGTAAAGAGTGCTGCAATGAACATTCGTGTGCATGTGTCCTTATAGTAGAAACAGTCAAAACAACAGTTTTAAGTAAACTTAAAGAAAAATGACAAAGGATGAAAAACAATATGAGAGCATCAGTGACAAAAACTGTAAAGGAAAATATATAAAATTTGAAATAAATAGCCCGATGACTGCAATAAAATCTAACAATATATAAGTTTAACATCAGATTTGAGAAGGTAAACATTCAGACAATCTGAAGAAATAAAAACTGAAATAACAGTCTCAGAATAAAGAAACAAATTATGTGAAAAAGTCTAACAAGTAAATAGAACACCATGAGGTATATCAATATATGCAATATGGGCATCTCATAAATAACAGAAAAGAAGAGGTAAAAAAGAATGTCTGAAAGGTAAAATGGCCAAAAATCTATGTTAATTAAAAACCTAAATTTACAAGTTGAAGAAAAGCAAAAAGCTTCAATCAGAATATAGTCAGTGAAAGAAACATCAAAAAACATTACAGTCAATCAAGAGCCAAAGAAAAGAATACTGTGAAAGAAGAAAGATATAAGCAACTTGTTATGCACAGTAATGTTATCCTTAAAATTAACAGATGACTGCTCAGTAAATACCACAGAAGACAGATGGTTGTAGAATATCAGAAAAAAAGCTATCAAACCTGACATCTGTAAGTGGCAAAATGATACTTAAGCAAAAATGAGTAGATTAAGAAAAGCTACAGGAAACTGCCTCACTTTTTTAAATAAAAATATTATTACAATTGCAGCCATGCAAAGTTAACTATTAATAAATTTTCCATGTGTACAGAAATAATCAGAGACAATACTATAAATGGAGAAAAAAGAAAAATTCCAGAGCAGTTTTTGATTGGTTTATTTTTTTAATGGTTTGATGTTGCCAGCTCTGCAGTTTTGCTTCGAATTTTTTCTATGAAGCAGTTCTCTCTCTCTCTCTCTCTCTCTCTCTCTCTCTATATATATATATATATATATATATATACACATATATATAATTTGAGTTTATTTTTATGTGCAAGATTTATGTTTTTTGTCTCTTAAAAGTGTTATTTATAATATTTGAATTAAATGTTATTCTCTTAATTTGGAATGCTAAATGTTAGATTTTGGTTTTAGTGGTAATGTTCTAAAGATTTTGTTTACTTTATATTAACTGAAGTAATGAATTCCATAGAAAAGGTATGAAGCAAAATTTTCTATTACACATTTTGATTTTATGTAAAATAAATGTACCATTATTTTCTTACATAGTGACTTTTAAGTATGTGTCTAAATAGAGTAATAAGGGAATAATCATGGAAGCATGCAGCAAGAGCAACACATATGGTGATACCTAGCGTAAGCTTGCTTAAATTTAAAACATAGCCAGGTCACTGTGTCTGGAAAAGACTACAGAAGGGAAACAATTATAGATGATGGTGTCCTAGAGTTTACAGCCAGACGCAGAATCTTAGAAAGGACAGCTAAGGCAACAAAATGAAGCTATCTTTATGTTTTCCAGCCTGTGTTATTGACTAATACATTTTGAACATCCCCCAAAGATGTGTATCAGTGTGTGGCCAGTTTCCCAGATATTTCAGTAGACTAAAGCATCCCAGAGTTTAATTCACAGACTTTAATCATTTCAGACTTGTTAATGTATGATGATGTAGCAATCTATTATTGTGAGAGCTCGTTGTCTCTTGGTCAGGAAAAATAAGAAGCATAGATGAAACCTGGTAGAAGCAAACATTTAAAAAGTGAAAGTAAAAAGCTCTTTATGACAGATTTGGGGTTGAGTGATTTGCCTACTATGAAACTGGGCTTCAGGGTTTCCAAAGATGGAAAAATTAAAAATGTGCAATTCATCAGAAGCTGAAGTGATAATTCACATATGTGATTTATGTTGGTTGGCCCTTGACGTGGGCCCTGGACCAAACAGGCCCTGAAGTGGAAACTTGGCATGAGAGTTTGTCCTGGGAACAACCACTGGCTGATGTAGTGTCCCATGGCCAAGGTAATTAAGCTTTCTGGACACAAAGTTCAGCTAAGAACAAAAGTTTAACAAGCAAAATAAATAAGCTCTCCACAGTAAAGAGGAGGCTCGAGATTTTCCAACTATAGGGCTGAGTCTGGTATTTTTATGAACTGGAAAGAAAGACATGTTCTGAGTTCTCTGTGAGCTGTCTTGAAGAAAGCACAACTCAGTTTGGTTTAGGACCTGGACTAGAAAAATTGAGAGGCTGAAGCTAAAGTTTTCTCTAGGACATTGGGCTAGGAAAAAGCAGAAGCTGAAAGAATGATTTATAGGTGGTTGACCCTTTGTTTTCTGATACAGAACTCCTAAAATCTTTGGAATCTCTAAAGTGCTGTTATTTTATATGGTAATGTTGACTGACAGCTTCAGGATGGGGTTTGTCAATATAAAGACAGAGGCATAATCAGAGAGTAGGGACTCTCAGATTCACCCTCCATCATTCTGGAATGAGAGAAGTGCTGTAAGTAATGGTAGCAGCAACCCATTTAAAAAGCTGCAGCCAAAATGCCAGGTGCAGTGAGGTAGAGAATCCTAGGGCTGTGGCCCACCTCCTCAGGCACAGTTGCAGCTGCCTAGCCACAGCTGCAGACTCAGGTGTCCCTGTGTTTTCCAGAATCTGGAACCATTGATCCCAGAAAGGTTGTAAAGTGCATGCTCTCATTGCCTGGCCTCTTCCAGCTTCCAGTGCCCCCTCTGACATTGAAGCAAATTTTTGGCTCAGCCCAGGTGCTGTCATGGCCTCACCAGGTGTGCTCACACTTGAGGTTATGCTGACAGAACAGCCCTCTTCCACCTCAGTTTTATCTAGTTCTTGGGCACCAGTGAGCATAGGAGGTTCAGGGAGTTGGGTAGGACTAAAGGCAGCTTGGTATTGGCCCGGAGGTTTCTCTGTGTAAACAGTATTGGCACCTTGAAGTGTAGCAGGAGACAGACAGGCACCTAGGCGGAAAGAAGGAGTTCCTTAGTGAACCATTCCTAAAATACTGTTTAAGAAATGGATAGTTTGAAGTCTAGGCAGCAGGCTGCATGTTCTGGAGATTATAGGGAGAACTTATGCCTCTTTCTGGTCCCACCCATAACCACCCATGGAACATGAGGCACATTCTTTCTACTACATAAAGTCCATATGAACTTCAGACTCAGGCAGATCATGGAACAACCTGCTTGAAAAGTGGAGCTATTAACTGTGGGTCTCCTCTCCACTGACAGTTGCACACTTACTGGGATTACAAGTCTGTGGTTAGATAGGTCTTCTCTCCACTAAGGGCTGTAATACACATCTCAACAATCTTCCTGCATATAGAAAGTATGCACTATGCATCTCCTCTTTACTGCGGGCTGCAGAGATAGCACAACCTACCTTCAAGATTAGAACTCTTAATTCTGTGTCTCCTCTTTATTGAGTGTTGCACAGATGCAAATATGTCCTTCTTTTGAAAAGAAACTACCATTTTTCGTCTCCTGAGGTACTTTTCTATTGCCCAGATACCTCATTTTTACTGAACATGACACAAGGACTCACAAATATATGGCAAAACTGAAAAATTAGTCAAACAAATAGGGCTAAAATACACAAAATGGCCATGTTGTTGCTTACCAAAAATAAAAATAACAATAAAAATAAATAAAGCAGGGTTTCAGCCCTTAAAAGAGCACAGACCTAAACATTTTTGAAGCCAGGGCTGTGACATCATTTTGGAAGCTCTGCAGTTTCTGACATTTCAAGGCTTCTGGATGTCAGCACAACTGGATTCCCCAGTGCCTGCAGGGAAAACAACTAGTGGTATGCCTAATTTAGCCACAGACTTGCAGAAAACTAACACCTGTGCTGGTACCTGGACCTTGTCAGCTTATCACAGCCTATGGGCCTAGCCGCATGCAATGGCTTGACTCAACAGTCACTCACTCATGCACCTCTCTCTACTCTGTGCCTGGCTCACCCATAGCAGGAATAGCATATGGGCCGGCAGTTTGAGTTGTGGGTAACCTGCCAAATTGAATGAGTAAAACAAATCTAACAGCCACAAGAAACGAGCAATGGTGCCATCATCCACAGAGATTTTTGGCTGGTGAATCAATACCCTAAAGGTCCTGTGACAAAAGTCACATCCATCATCAGTGGCCAGTGGATTATTCAATTATGTTAATGTAATGGAGCCTCCGTAAAAAACCCAAGAACAAGATTCAGACAGCTTCTGGATAACTAAACATGTAGAGTGTTCTAGAAAATTTTGTACACAAAAAAGTAGACACCAATAATTTTAAATGTTATATACAGTTTAGATTTATTTTCTTTGTTTTAGAAGAAGGTGTTAACTAGGTAAGAGCTAGGCTTTTATGAAGAAAAAAGAAAATCCATTGTTATCTCAGCATCCAAACCAAATCACGTAGAGTGAATCATATGTTCAGTTTGGGCAAAAGAGCATCAGTAAATTTTGTGTTGAAAATTTTTCTTCTAAAATAGAAGTCTTTTAATTTAGAATTTTATGTCTCTGTGGTATTTTTATCACTGTAAAGTAAAAGTCATCATCTCAGATGTTTCTATGTCTCTATTTGAAGAATGGAAGCAAAGGCTGCCTCATTCTCCATTAGACTCTGCATTCCAGGAGATTAAAAATAAGAAAAAAAAATTATTGCAGATTTTTCTGTCACTCAATTCTAATAAAACACAATTCTGGTCTTTTATCTAGTAGCAGCCATAAATAAAGTTTAGGACTGGAAAGAACAGGCTAGTGCTCAACAGTCTGCTTTGATATTTGGGCTTAAATGTACATAAAATTATGACATTTGAGAAAAGTAACAATTTTATTATTTATTTTAAATGTACAGTAATTAAAAATACCTGGATTATATTAAATAAGTAGCTCAAACATTTTCAGTCCTCCTTCAAAACCTTAGTTATAATTGAAATTTTTTTGGGGGGTGGTTATAGAGATGGATTAGGGTATCTTGCAGTTAATGATGTATTCCACACAGCTCAGTTATTGTGTCCTGAGCAGATATACTGACAATTAACACAAATCAAATTTCTTTTGCACATACTGTAAAATGAACTCTACCATTAGTGCTGAGCTCCAAATGTTCTTTAGTACTTCACACTCTCTCTCACTGGCCTGATCAAATTATATTTAGTATTACGGTATACAAGGGCCATACATTCCTCCAGCATAACTGGACTACATGAGGCAGGCTTCTTAATTTGAATCATAACCTCTAGGGTGGAAGTTGAAGTCAAAAACACCTGAGAGACCAGGACATTGACATATGCCTCCCATGCTGTCAGCTTTCACCTACCGATTAACCTTTCATTGGCAGAGGCCTCACTCATGATACTTGGAAATGTAACAGTAGCACAGACATCTGGGCTCTGTCCAAAGGTCTTATAAAGGGGAGGAAACCAAGACTTTTCTGTAGCTCAAACCAATCACAAAAGGGCAGCATGGATTCACCTAGTCCAATGCTTAGGCCATTGGCTAATGCAGCAAAAGGTTTTTAAAATTGAATGAAAGTGTTCACAAAGTTCTTGATGTTGTCCACCATTTCAATGTTTGTTTCGTTTCTGTTATTTCTTCAATGCTTCACAATGTATCTGAAATCAAGATGACAGCAAAAGACACTGCCAGCTGTGCTGAACAACACAAACTTGCTGTCGTCTGTGGTAGCCCTTTGCAGCGCATTCATGATTTCTTTAATTACTTCTGTATTCATTGCATTTTTTTTTTCTTTTTTTTTTTTTTTTTTTTTTTTTTTTTTTACCATCAGTCAAGTAGATAGCAATATCTGGGTCATCTATCATCTTTCTTTACTACAGTGCCTCTGTATCTGCTGGCAATTTCTTTTAGTCTTATAGTGAAACGCATCCTCTTGATAAAAGGCTAGTCTTATATTTGCTGTTCCATTGGCTGTAAAGGGGTCCATTAGTATCAACACACTTTCCATGTTAGTTGAGTTTGTGTCCATGAAGCAGTAACAAAGCTAGACATCTAATACATTAGTGGGTGTGTCTGGGTCCTCCTTTCTATTCCAGGCTGTTCTGCACAAGGATCTGATGAGACTCTGATGAGCTTCTCTGCTGACACCTTGAACACCTTGCCCTGTTTATCTAGAGCAATAGAATCCAGTTTCTTGGTTTCATAAAAGGTACTTATTTATTTCTTGCTGTTAAAGAGTATCTAAGGGGCAAGTGACTTGACACTTCAATTTATCAGCTCCATATTTTTTATGTCAAACAGTTGAAGTGCTGTTTTTTCTAACATTCTGGCTGGCAGAAAAGCACTAGCTGTTTTTGGATTTGTTATGTCCACTGGTCAACAATGTTTTAGGAGAGTTCTTAGAAAACTACTGTTGGTAGATCTGGAACTTCTTTATTGGCATTATTTGAAAAAATTCTACTTGCTCCAATCTGTGTCCTTTTGTTCTGTTTTTCAGTCTGTAACCTGTTAAAGTCACAAATACATATTTCACAGTTCAAAATGTTCTGCTCTGATTACCAAGTGTCATTTTCTTTGTCATAATCTTTGCACTGAACTAAACACTCTGTCTCCATTTTTGTGGTTTTTTTTTTTTTTTTTTTTTTTTTTTTTTTTTTTTTTTTTTTTTTTTTTTGTCTTATATCAAGGGTAGTTTGAACCCAAAATCCTTGGAAGTCATGAATTTTTAAATGCTGTAATATTGAAAGTCAGATATTTCTCTCCCTATGGTTTACTGGATTTTTAAAATGTATATATATGCTCTTTCTGTCCAGAAAATCAGTGTTACTAAAATTCTCTGATTGGGGGCACATAAGGTTAACATCTCAATTTATTCTAAATTTTCATTTATACGTGTTTACTTTTGAATGTTTTGTCCATAAATGTCTAAGCTCTTAAGAGCAATAAAAGAAAAATTATAAAAATAAATGTTCTGGTTCTTGAAGTCTTCTAAAAGTTCCTTAAGCAGGAGGAGAAAAAGCCTGCAAAATGTTTAGGAAATAAAACAAGGACTACCTCTGTTAGAACCTACATACTAGAAGCTGCATTCAGTCCACAAGTCCTCCTGAGGTTTGAAGCACAAGGTTCTTTCTTTTTATCATGGCTTTTGCAAGCTTCTCCAGAAGTAATTGTAAGGCAGCATACCTCAGACGTGGTTAATAAATAATAAGTCATTGCTGTTAACCTGTGCTATAAAGTTAACAAAATTTAATTGATGTTTAGTATAAAAATCTTCTTTTGCAAGCTGTAAACCTTAAGATAGACTCTGAAATCATAGATAATTGCATCACTCTGATTCTGCCACTGCATCTATTTTACAGTTGAAGAGACAGATATATAGTGTTCTGTAGTCCATTGTCATGCTGTTTCTAAAACCTTATTTTACTTTTGGCCTCTGTGTCTTTGCACCTAAAGTAAGACTTGCATAGAAATAATACAAATACATTCTTCTTTTAAAAGGGCATTTGCAACCATCTATGCCTTTTTATGCAAGAGCTCACCTTCAAAAGAAAATACACTTAAAATATTACTTTCAGACCTTTACTTGCATGTTTTCTACATTTTATTTTATTTTATTTATACTTCAAATCCTCCTTTGCTCATTTTAATAACATGGTTAATTTTTAAAATATTTTTCTGTACTTTTATACTAAATAGTTATATTTGAAACGAATTTCTACTGTAAATTTAAAATAATCTACTTTGAATGATACTAGCTTACTTGAAAAATCAAAAGTTTTATTTTAACAATACCAAAATTTGCTGTTCTTGTACATTTTCATCCCTCTCAATTTACTGAGTGTCTATTAATTGTTAACTTTCTCCAAGTTTTAATCATAATAGCATTTCTTCTTTAGTGAACGGTTAGTCATTAATTTTTCTACCTTTCCTTTATCTAGACATTTCTGCTTGAGTATGATTTTACCAGTTATAGATGTCAGGTTTGATCTTATTTTTTTTTCCATTAAAATTTGGATATTCTACTATCTTCTAACTTCTAGAATTTCTACTGAGCAGTCATCTGTTAACTTTAATTGAGACTTCCTCGAACACAACAAGTTACTTATCCGTTTCTGGTTTTAAAATTTTCTTTGTCTTAGCTCTTAACCGACTGCATTTCCTGATGTGGCTATCACTGACTATATTCTGGTTGAAGATTTTTGCCTTTCTTTCACTAGTAAATTAACAAAGCAAATCAACAAGAAAACATGGGTAAATGTAGAAACCACCATTCTTGGCAAACTAACGATCAAAGGAAAAGCAAACACTGCCTGTTCTCAGTCATTAGTGAGAGTTGAACAATGAGAACACGTGGACACAGGGAGGGGAATATCACCAACTTGATCCTGTCAGTGGAGTGGAGGGAAAGGGAAGGATTGCATTAGAAGAAATACCTAATGTATATGATGGGTGGATGTGCAGCAAACCACCATGGCAAGTGTACAACTGTTTAGGAAACCTGCACTTTCTGAACCTGTGACCCAGAATTTATAGTATACATAATAATAATATTAATAATAATAATAATAATATCACTTTTTAATACTGGATACATATTAAAAGTTTCTTTAACTCTCAAGGGGATTTGTTTATAATTATTTCTTGGTCTTCAATTTATTCTCATGATGGAGCTATAGATAAACTGGAGAATTAACATATATGGTTTTACATATTTTAAGAGAATGTTTTCTGTCATAAGCATGTGCAGAATTGTCTAAATATTTCAGTATATTAAACTTCTTTGAATATTCAGATTTTTGAAAATAAAGATCTCTTTACCTTTTGTTCCTGTTTATAGTTTTTCTATCGTATGAAATAACTATATTCTTTGTTCTCAGCAACTTAAATATTTATACCCAATTTCTGGCATTTTCAGTGAAGAGTGAGTTCTGAATTAGGCAAAGCAGAAATAAATGTGTTTCTTTGATTCTTCATGTGCCCCTAGAAAGACTGGCAATAAAATAAAATAATAAAATAAAATAATAAAATAATAAAATAAAATAAAATAAGTTAGCACTTAGGGCTATTTACATTTTCTGGAAGCAGGAATAAGGGCCTTGCATTAAAAATGAAAATCTAACTATAAAGACTTCATCTGTGCCTAGGAGGTAGTATGGCAAGCCATGAAAAAGAGTAGTTTACCATTGTCTCTTGTAAATGTTTAATTGGTTGATATAAACTATGCATATCCAGGGTCCAGACTTTTTTTGATAGGTTTAATGTTTGCTTGAATGGTGTGAAATTACCTGTCTACAGTTTTGCTTGTATTTTTATCTATGAAGCACTGATACTTTTCTCATCATAAAGCTTATTTTTTATGACATTTATTTTTAAAAAAAGTTTAAAATACATAAATTAAATTTCACATTTCCAATTTAGGATTCTGGATGTTAGGTTTTTGTTTTAATGCTTATGTTATAAGGTTTTATGTTTGCTTTTAATTAATTGAGATGATCAATTCTGTATAAAATATAAGCGACAAGATTCTCTATTACAAAGTAAATTTTAGCTTGTGTAAAACAAATATACAATAATTTGCTTACATTGTAATTTTCAAGTAAATATCTAAATTAAATAATAAGAAAATACTCATGTAAACATGCATCAATATCAGCAAGTATGAAGATTCCTGGTGGAAGGCTGCTCAAATTGATTAAACATTAGCCAAGTCACTGTCACTGGAGCAGACTGTAGAGGAAGAACAATGATAGATGTTGAGCTCATTGCAGTAAAAGGCATTCAATGTGATTTTCTAGGATTTTATACATCACTAGATTTTTCTTTCGATTTTACTCTAAGCCTTGTTCATGAATAGAAGTGAAATTGGTAAGCTTCTTACCAGCATCTAGTGCTGAGGTTTGAGAAATTCTGCTAAATATTCTAAAATATAGTCTTAGGCATCTTTGAGAAATTCAGTGTCAAAATATCTCTCCAGAAAATAATTTTTGAAACACACATTTTGAATACTTTGATATTATATTTTGAGGCTATGTTAACTCAATCTTTGGTTTCTGTAAATCAGAAAGATTTTAAAAAGCATATGTCAAGTTTAGTTCATTCAAGTTAGAATAACAATTAGTAAAGTTGAGTCAGTTCAGTTACTGACATATTAGAAAATAAACCCTATATTTCTTCTTTCTCCCCTTTTCTTTCCTAGTACTTTTTCAATATTTCTCTAATACATTAATAGAACAAATTAAACTAAGCAGCCTCTATTTGGGGTTACCAACAGAGAAAACTCAATCCATGGCATTTGGGATAGAGTTAATCTTGACTACTGTTGGAAGGCATGTATAATACACAGGCACACCTGTGCATTGGCACACTGTATTATGCATACACATTGAACATACACATTTTTCTTATGACATGAAAGTAGCCAAGATCTTAAAATAAACAAGCCAAAGGAAAATCAAGAATTCAAGGATTATGACCAAGGTTACATTTATGCTTTTGCTAAAGTTGTTGAGTGAGGTTGATACCCTAGTATTTTCTACTGCTTAAAAAATATTTGATAGACATTTTTATCGTGAGCCTCTTTGATTAGAATTATGTATGTTCTGCCTTGTCATAAAATAATAACATGTAAATGCACTCAAAAAATGCATATTCGACACTAAGAAAAAAAAAGATAAATGATGAGAAAGTAATGTAATAGAAAAATATGTGAAAATGTTAAGAAATTCAAAAAGAAGATACATTCATACAAGCTAAAATCTTTCACAGTTGAATAAAAATTTGTTTCATATGTTAATATTTAGCATAAACATGGTTGTTATCCAGATTTTTAAAGCTCAATTCATTCCCATTTAGGCATCTGACCCATAGGCTCTGTTCTTGATGCTACAGACTTCTCCACAAGGCACAATTCCCACCAATATAGAACTTGATTTTTCTCCAAGATTAGCATATTGTTATTCAATGCCTAAAATAAAAAGGGGAAATTTATGTTTGGCTTAATATACTAAGGAAGATCTATGCTCTTTAGACCCATTATAGAAGAAATGCAAACAGTGTAAATTCAATAGTGCCACAACTTTGGCACTATTTCCCACAGGTAATAATGCTTGCACTCAGTGCAAAACTAGCAAATTTGAGGCTTACTATCTGTTTCTGAAGCATAGAGACAGAATTCATGAGTTGACAATGTTTTTCATCATTTTGTCCACTGAACTTAGAAGCTACCAAGTAGCTTCCTTATGTTTCTTTGTTCTTCACATATGGTGAAAAGTACTATGTATAGAGTCACCAAACATCTTTAATCTCACAATTGGTGAATCTACAGTGCCAAATGCATTTATTTTATATAACTCTCTCAACAGTTTCCACCAAAGACTATCAGTGTTGTCCCTATTATAAGAAAAGTCCTTAACATTTTTGCATCTGGTTATATTAAGCAGCCAGCAACAGAAACTTTGAAACCAACCAAAGACAGAACTTTAATTTTAATATTCTGATCCTCCGAAACACTTCTGTTACCAAGATCTGTATTAGTCAGTGTTCTCTCATAGAGACAGAACATGTATGTACATACATCTGTATATATACATGTATGTATATATGTATATACATGTATATACGTGTATATATATGAATGTGTCTATATACATGTGCACGTATATATGTATATACATTGTATATATGCATGTGTATATATACATGTGTATGTATATACACGTATATACATGTATATATGTATGTGTATATATACATGTGTATATATGTATATATATACACACACACACATATATATACACATACACCTGTATATATACATATGCGTATATGTATATATACATCTGTATATATACATATATATATAATGTATACATACATCTGTATATATACATACATTATATGTATATATACATACATTATATGTATATCTACATACCTTATATGTATATATATACATACATTATATGTATATCTACATACATTATATGTATATCTGTATATACACATGTATATATACATACATTATATGTATATATGTATATACACATGTGTCTCAAAACTGAACCACTTGGAGTCCTACATGTGAGGGCAGAGAGAATCTGGTCAGGAGAAAGATGTAGACTGAAAGGCTAAGCCCATCTTACCTTTTCACGTTTTTTTGACTGTTTTATATTTATTGGAAGCTGAATAGATTATGCCCATGAGATTAAGGGTGAATCTGTGTTCCCCAGTCTACTGACTCAAATGTTAATCTTTTTTAGGCAACATTTACACAGACGCACCCAGGATTAACAGTCGGTGACTCTCGATTCAGATAAGTGGAAACTCAGTATTAACCATCTGGATATAAATTTTCTGTTCTCCAATGAAGTTTCACTTTCAAGCCAGGGACAGACTGAAGGCCGGAACCTAGGCCAATGGACAAGAATGGGAACTGATGGTACTTTTCTTAAGTGCACCCAATCACAATAACTTTTTTTCTTTGAAGCGCATTAAATTACTTGACTCACCCATACTTGAGAACTTTTTAGACTACCAGCTGTAGAGAAGAGCTACACACTCAAGTGCCTTCTCTCTGTTGAGAGTTGAGGAGACATAAGAACTATCATCAGCGCAATGGAGCTACCCACCACAGGCTCTGCTGAGAGCTGGAGAAATGGTAGAATGGCCAGCTAAAGAAAGGAGCTACCCATTTTAGGGTTTTCTCTCTGCTGAAGTTTTAGCAGATATTGGGGTCACCAGATATAAAGAGGATCTACCTACTCCAGGGTCTTCTCTCTATGGAGAGATTAACATCTGATAAGATAATCAGGAGGATGGAGAATTTACTCACTTCAGGGTCTCCTTCCTGCTGAAAGCGGTACACTAGTTATTGACACCCTTCCTATAGAAAGGAGCTACCCACTTTTGAATGTTATCTTTGCTGAGAAATGCACTTTCATTAGGACAGCTGGTCGTGGGAGAACTACCCAATGGAGAAGACTTCTGAGTTCCCTCACTCAAGAATGCTTCTCTTTATGTTGCTTACTCTTCACTTGGCCATGCACCTGTGACATCCTTTTTAAGACTTTGCATTTTCTGGCATCTGTAAGCTTTTGGGCATCACCACAATCACCAGTATTAACTGTGAAATCTGCTTGCAGTATTCCTGGTCCAGATTCTGCTTCTCAGTGAGATGGAAATTCTGTTGCCACTTAAAATTTTCTGTCCTGCCACAACTGGCCTGTCTGTAGCGGCTGGCCCCCACATTTGCTTATATATCCCTTGCCACTTTATGACATGTTTGCTCTTGGCTGGTGTTAAATCCAGGCCATAAGGCAAGCTGTGTGCCCTCTGTCAGGCACAATGAATAGAACAAGAATAGCAGGCCTATGCAAAAACTCAGGCAAAGGCAACACTGGCCACAGAGGCTTCCATCTGGTAAAGTGACTCCCCAAAATTCCATAAAAAAAGAATTACAGCTAGTTGTGTTTAAATACCTTAATTCTCCCAGATCTTGAAATACTGGTAATTTAGTGCTATACAACTTGACATTTTAAACTTTATTTGGAAATCATTATATTTTAATATTTTTTTAGAAATTAAATTTGAATATTTGTATTTGCATTGAAATTTTGATGTCTCTTTCTTACACTCTGTTACTCTGCTACATTCTGTAAGAATGTATTTCTGAAATATATGGCATTGGGGTTCAGAGTAGCATTTTAATGGTAGATAACACAGCTTACTAATGAAAGAGTATTTCAGATCCCTGGATAATTACATTTTGTACTCATATAATTTCTTTAATGAGGAGCTGCTTCTGTGCGTTGTAGAATAATGATCCTCATTCATGGCCTCTTCCACTCAGTGCAATAGTAACCTTTTTTTCCACACTAGAAATACCTAAACATGTTTGTGTCTTGTGGAAGTAATATTGATGACATTTACTATTCCAAAAAGTTCTAAAGAAGAAATAGGAAACCACTTTTTAAAAATTTGTAGAAATTTTATATAGAATTCATTTTTCTCTGACTCTGTGGTTTCCTTACATCTTGTCATTTTCTATCTTTATCATATAAGTTAGGCATTTAATACTTTTAATCTTGCAGGGTGGTGTCAAAAACACAGATGAAAGGGTGTTGAAAAGTTGATAAAGGGGCCACATTGGAGTAAGAAAAGAGTTTTTTGACTTTATCTCAAAAAGCTCCACATCACTAATTATTAGGGAAATGTAAATCTAAACCACCTTGAGATATCATGTGAAGCCAGTCAAAATGGTGCTAGGAACTCAAAAATAACAGATCGTAGTGGGACAGTGCAGTAATAGGAATGCTTTTACACTGTTATGCAGAATAAAAATAAGTACACACATTGTGGAAAAGTGTGTGGTGATTCATGAAGTATCTAGAACCAGAAATATCATTAAGTTAGGAATTTTATTAGTGGGTATAGGCCCATCCCAAAATAAGTAATTTCATTACAAGAATATGGACCTATGTATGTTTATTATAGCAGTATTCACAGTAATAAAGACATGAAATTGTTCCAAATGCCCATCAATGACAGAGTAGATAAGGAAAGTGTAGAACATATTCAAAATAGAATTTTATAAAGTCATAAAAAAGAATAAAATTATGTACTATGAAATGACATGGATGTAGCTGGAAGCTATCCTTCTTTGCAAAGTAACATAGAAAGAAAGAAACATAAAGAAACCAAACACTGCATGTATAAACTCATGCACGGGAAGTGAACATTGAAGACACATAGACCAGGAAGAGTAACAACACACACTTAGTTATGTAGGGGAAGGAAAAAAAGAGCTTAAACATAAAATAAGCCTGCATGTCCTGCATATGTGCCATGAAACGCAATGTAAAATATAATTAAATAAACATAAAAGGCATTCATTTTTGAAGAAGTTATAATAACTTGGAAATGTGGGCCAGAATTTATTTGAGACATTGTAAAATAACAAAAATTAGAATTTTGACAAACTGGATTGACAGGTAAATAAGTAGTATATTTTAATTTTTAGTGGACTGAATTTATTTTCTTTTATTCTTAGAACACAATCACACACTGTTCCTCTGGCTGGATTGCAGTGGTGAAATCTTGGCACACTGCAACCCTTTGCCTCCCAGGTTCAAGTGATTTATTTGTATCAGCCTCTTGATTAGCTAAGATTAGAGCTGTGCACCACCACAGCTGATGGATACTTGCCATGTTGGCAGGACTAACCCCTCAAAGCCCTGATCTCAACTAATCTGACTGACTTATCCTTAGAAAGTGCCGGGAAAACAGGTGTAAACCACCATGACTTAACCTTGATTGAAGTTCTAATTGGGAAAAGTATCCACCTTGCAAAACTTTATTTTTTAGGTTACATTTATATGAGTTACTTTACATGTTTCATAATTCAAGCAAAATAATATAATTTTAATGTACTCTTCTTCCAGTAGAAATAAATATGTCTCCAGTTCTGTGAAGAAGGTTATTGGTAGCTTGGTGGGAATAGCATTGAATCTGCAAATTACTTTGGGCAGTATGGCCATTTTCATGATGTTGATTCTTCCTAACTATGAACATGGAATGTTTCTCCATCTGTTTGTGTCCTCTCTTATTTCTTTGAGCAGTGGCTTGTAGTTCTCCTCGAAGAGGTCCTTTACGTTCCTTGTTAGTTGTATTCCTAGGTGTCTTATTCTCTTTGTAGCAATTGTGAATGGCAGTTAGTTCTTGATTTGGTTCTCTTTAAGTCTGCTACTGCTGTATAGGAATGCTTGTGATTTTTGCACGTTGATTTTGTATCCTGAGACTTTGCTGAAGTGGTTTATCAGTTTCAGGAGATTTTGGGCTGAGATGATGGGGTCTTCTAGATATACAATCATGTCATCTGCAAATAGAGACAATTTGATTTCCTCCTTTCCTATTTGAATACCCGTTATTTCTTTTTCTTGCCTGATTGCTCTGGCTAGAACTTCCAGTACTATATGGAATAGGAGTGGTGAGAGAGGGCATCCTTGTCTAGTGCCAGATTTCAAAGGGAATGCTTACGGTTTTTGCCCATTCAGTATGATATTGGCTGCTGGTTTGTCATAAACAGCTTTTATTATTTTGAGATACGTTCCATCAATACCTAGTTTATTGAGGGCTTTTAGCATACAGGGCTGTTGAATTTTGTCAAAGGCCTTCTCTGCATCAATTGAGATAATCACGTGGTTCTGTCTTTGGTTCTGTTTATGTGGTGAATTACGTTTATGGACTTGCATATGTTGAACCAGCCTTGCATCCCTGAGATGAATTCTACTTGATCATGGTGGATAAGCTTTTTGATGTGCTGTTGCAAGCGGCTTGCCAGAATTTTATTGAAGATTTTTGCATCTATGTTCATCATGGATATTGGCCTGAAGTTTTCTTTTCTTGTTGAGTCTCTGCTGGGTTTTGGTATCAGGATGATGTTTGTCTCATAAAATGATTTGGGAAGGATTTCCTCTTTTTGGATTATCTGGAATAGTTTCAGAAGGAATGGTACCAGCTCCTCTTTGTATGTCTGGTAGAATTCAGCTGCGAACCCATCTGGACCTGTGGAACCAAAAGAGAGCCTACATTGCCAGGTCAATTCTAAGCAAAAAGAGCAAAGCAGGAAGCATCACACTACCGGACTTCAAACTATACTACAAGACTACAGTAATCAAAACACCATGGTACTGGTATCAAAACAGAGATATAGACCAATGGAACAGAACAGAGGCCTCGGAGGAAACACAACATATCTACAACCATCCGATCTTTGACAAAACTGACTAAAACAAGCAATGGGGAAAGGATTCCCTGTTTTATAAACGGTGTTGGGAAAACTGGCTAGCCATGTGCAGAAAGCAGGAACTGAACCCCTTCCTGACACCTTACACTAAAATTAACTCCAGGTGGATTAAAGACTTAAACATAAGACCTAACACCATAAAAACCCTAGAAGAAAATCCAGGCAAAACCATTCAGGACACAGGCATAGGCAAGGACTTCATGACCAAAATGCCAAAAGCATGGGCAACGAAAGCCAAAATAGACAAATGGGACCTAATCAAACTACACAGCTTCTGCACGGCAAAAGAAACAGTCATTAGAGTGAATCGGCAACCAACAGAATGGGAAAAACATTTTGCAGTCTACCCATCCTACAAGGGGCTGATATCCAGAATTTGCAAAGAACTAAAACAGATCTACAAGAAAAAAACAAACAAGCCCATTCAAAAGTGGGCAAAGGATATGACAGACACTTTACAAAAGAAGACATACAGGAGGCCAACAAACATACGAAAAAATGCTCATCATCACCGGTCATTAGAGAAATGCAAATCAAAACTACATTGAGATGCCATCTCACACCAGTTCGAATGGCGATCATTAAAAAATCTGGAGACAACAGATGCCGGAGAGGATGTGGAGAAGTAGGAACACTTTTACACTGTTGGTGGGAGTGTAAATTTGTTCAACCATTGTGGAAGACAGTGATTCCTTAAGGATCTAGAAATAGAAATTCCATTTGACCCAGCAATCCCATTACGGGGTATATATCCAAAGGATTATAAATCATTCTACTATAAGGACACATGCACACGAATGTTCATTGCAGCACTGTTTACAATAGCAAAGACCTGGAGCCAACCCAAATGCCCACCGATGATAGACTGGACAGAGAAAATATGGTACATATACATCATGGAATATTACACAGCCATCAAAAACGATGAGTTCGTTTCCTTTGTAGGGACATGAATGAACCTGGAAACCATCATTCTCAGCAAACTGACACAAGAGCAGAAAATCAAACACTGCATGTTCTCACTCATAGGCAGGTGTTGAACAAT
This sequence comes from Saimiri boliviensis, assembly GCF_048565385.1. Lineage (NCBI taxonomy): Eukaryota > Metazoa > Chordata > Mammalia > Primates > Cebidae > Saimiri > Saimiri boliviensis. The sequence continues at coordinate 13,419,106 of NC_133471.1, read as the reverse complement.
GAGAACACATGGACCTGGGAAGGGGAGCACTACACAATGGGGTCCATCGGAGGAAAATGGGGGATGCACAGGGGGGTGGTGAGGTGGGGAGAAATGACAGATATAGGTGAGGAAGGAAGGCAGCAAATCACACTGCCATGTGTGTACCTATGCAACAATCTTGCATATTCTTCACATGAACCCCAAAACATAAAATGCAATTTAAAAAAAAGAAAAAGAAAGAAAGAAATATATCTCCATTTATATGTAATCAAAACTGTAGGCTAATTAAGAATATTATTTTTCTTTTGGGTAACGTTCTCAGGTTTTAAAAATGTCTTTAAAAATCTAATTTGGGGCCTGGCACAGTGGCACAGTGGCTAAAGCCTGTAATCCCAGCACTGTGGGAGGCCGAGGTGGGTGGATCACAAGGTCAAGAGATTGAGACCATCCTGGTCAATGTGGTGAAATCCCGTCTCTACTAAATATACAAAAAATTAGCTGGGCATGATGGGGTGTGCCTGCAATTTCAGCTACTCAGGGGACTGAGGCAGAAGAATTGCCTGAACCCAGGAGGCAGAGGTTGCGATGAGCTGAGATTGTGCCATTGCACTCCAACCTGGGTAACAAGAGAGAAATTCTGTCTCAGAAAAAAAAAAAAAAAATCGAATTTGGGAAATTAATTACATTGTGGATTACTACTAGGTCTTTTTAAAAAATTCTTCATTGTAAGAAAATTCAAAATTACTATAAAATACAAAAAGATCCTTGATTATGTCAAATAAACTTAAAAGTATTTTATTTGAAAATATATGGTTTTTAACCTATGATTCGCACTAATATTGTAATTAGTTTTTCTTACTTACTTACTAAAAATTGATATTCTCATCATCCTTGCATCAAAAGTTCACCTGCAATATACAAAAAGGAACTAACTACCAGCAAAGCCACCTGTTTCAATATGTACTTCACCCACTACCATCAATCCTTGTTTTCATCTACTTGTAGCACTAGCTACTGGTTGAGTAAAGAATGCCAAAAAGATAGTAGAATGTTTCACTGAAATATAATACGTAGACAAAGCAGTAACTAATTAGTATTTTAAAATATAAAGCTGCTTTTGTTTGTTAATAGTAGTTTTGTTTGAAATTCTGTTTTTACATTTAGAAAAAATTAAGTCATGGTTTGTTTTTGTTTTTGTTTTTGTTTGTTTTTCAGCTAGCTTAACATTTGGCATTCAACAGGTATATAATTAAAATAATTTTAGTCTTAGAATATAACTTAAATAGGCCGGGCGCGGTGGCTCAAGCCTGTAATCCCAGCACTTTGGGAGGCTGAGGCAGGTGGATCACGAGGTCGAGAGATCGAGACCATTCTGGTCAACATGGTGAAACCCCGTCTCTACTAAAAACACAAAAAACTAGCTGGGCATGGTGGCGCGTGCCTGTAGTCCCAGCTACTTAGGAGGCTGAGGCAGGAGAATTGCCTGAGCCCAGGAGGCGGAGGTTGCGGTGAGCCGAGATTGCGCCATTGCACTCCAGCCTGGGCAACAAGAGCGAAACTCCGTCTCAAAAAAAAAAAAAAAAAAAGAATATAATTTAAATAAAATATTTCTTCTTTTTATTTGTTTATCATGTGCAGATCATGCAGGATTGCTGCATAGGAACATATGCCTATATCGCTTTCATCACCAATATCTAGCATTTCTCTCCATGTTCTCTCTCCCCAACCTCCCCATCCCCCGCTGTTCATCCCAAAGCCATCCCAACAGACCCCAGTGTGTGCATGGTTCTGACAGGGTGAACATGGTGGAACAAATGCTGTGGGGGCAGGGCATAAATTAGGGATCCACAGCCCAGCAGCAACTGCTAACTTGACTTTTAAAATCACACCGCAATTAGGTAATGTTTTCTTTCTCTACACCCACTGAGAAAAGAAAAATAGCCTCTGGCTACAAGCCTCACCTGGCTTTTGGACTGCCACACAACCTCAGAGTGCAGCATTATCATTCAGATATGGCTTGATGAAGCTTTCTAACTTTTTTCAACACAAGTGGCCAAAGTAGTGAAGGGCTTAAGGTGTAGAGCCTGTAAACGAAGGACGAATGGTTTAAGTTCCTGGTGGAGGAAGTCTTACATTCAGGGGGTATTTTTTAGAAGACATACAGGAGGCCAACAAACATATGAAAAAATGCTCATCATCACTGGTCATCAGAGAAATGCAAATCAAAACCACATTGAGATACCATCTGACACCAGTTAGAATGGCGATCATTAAAAAATCGGGAAACAACAGATGCTGGAGAGGATGTGGAGAAATAGGAACACTTTTACACTGTTGGTGGGAATGTAAATTAATTCAACCATGGTGGAAGACAGTGTGGTGATTCCTCAAGGACCTAAAAATAGAAATCCCATTTGACCCAGCAATCCCATTACTGGGTATATATCCAAAAGATTATAAATCATTCTACTACAAGGACACGTGCACACGAATGTTCATTGCAGCACTGTTTACAATAGCAAAGACCTGGAACCAACCCAAAAGCCCATCGATGATAGGCTGGATAGGGAAAATGTGATACATATACACCATGGAATATTACGCAGCCATCAAAAATGATGAGTTCAAGTCCTTTGTAGGGACATGGATGAACCTGGAAACCATCATTCTCAGCAAACTGACACAAGAGCAGAAAATCAAACACCGTATATTCTCACTCATAGGCGGGTGTTGAACAATGAGAACATATGGACACAGGGAGGGGAGCACTACACACTGGGGTCCGTTGGGGGGAAATGGGGGAGGGGCCGGGGGGCGGGGAGGTGGGAAGAGATAGCATGGGGAGAAATGACAGATACAGGTGAGGGGACGGAAGGCAGCAAACCACACTGCTATGTGTGTACCTATGCAACAATCTTGCATGTTCATCACATGTACCCCAAAACCTAAAATGCAATTTAAAAAAAAAGAAAAAAAAGAAAGAAAAATTCAGAAGCTGAAAGCTATGTGAATTTGTGTTTTGTGTATAATTTGTCTTGCTTTGAATTGGCGCTCTCTCTCTCTCTCTCTCTCTCTCTCTCTCTCTCTCTCTCTCTCTTTCTCTCTCTCTCTCATATTCTCTCATTAGTTTGGCTAGTGGTCTATTTTTGCTTTTATCTCTTTTTAAAAAAATCTTTTCAAAATCCAGAGCATTGATTCAATGATATTTTCAACTATTTTTTTTTTGTCCCTATCTCTTTCAGTTCTGCTTTGATCTCAGTTATTCCTTGCCTTCTGCTAGCTTTCGAATTTGTTTGATCTTGCTCCTCTCATTTTTTTTTTTTTTAACCATGATGTTAGGGTGTCAATTTTATATCTTTTATCACTTCTCTCAGGAGTACTTAGTGCTATAAATTTCCCTCTAGACAGTGCTTTAAATGTGTACCAGAGATTCTGGTACATTGTGTCTTTGTTGTCACTGGTTTTGAAGAACACCTTTATTTCTACCAACTTTTTGTTATTTTTCCAGTGTGCATTCAGAAGAACGGTATTTAGTTTCCATGTAGATGTGCAGTTTTGTGTGAGTTTCTTAATCCTGAATTCTACTTGGATTGCACTGTTATCTGATAACTATCTGTTAGGGTTTCTGTTTTGTTATTCTTGCTGTTGTTGTTCTGCTTTGTCTTGTTTTGTTTTTGTTTTGTTTGCATTTGCTGAGGAGTGTTTCATTTCGAGTTACGTGGTCAGCTTTGGAGTAAGTGTGATGTGGTGCTGAGAAGAATGTATATTCTGTGCTTTTGTGGTGAAGAGTTCTGTAGATGTCTATTAGATCTGCTTGGTCCAGATCTGAGTTGAAGTCCTGGATATTCTTGTTAACTTTCTGTCATGTTGATCTGCCTAGTATTGACAATCGGATGTTGAAATCAGCCACTATTATTGAAGTCTAAGTCTCTTTGTAGGTCACTAAGAACTTACTTTATTTATCTGGGTGCTCCTGTATTGGGTGCATAAATAATTAGGAGAGTTAGCTCTTCTTGTTGCATTAATACTCTTACCATTATATAATGCCATTCCTTGTCTATTTTGATATTTGTTGGTTTAAAGTTCATTTTATCAGATACTAGGATTGAAATCCCTGCGTTTTCTGTTCTCTATATGCTTGATAAATATTTCCGCATCCCTTTGTCTATACCTTTGTATGTGAGATGGGTTTCCTGAATACAGCACAACAATGAGTCTTGAATTTTTATCTAATTTGTCAGTATGTGTCTTTCGATTGGGGTATTTAACCCATTTACATTTAAGGTTAATATTGTACTGTAGGAATTTAATTTTACCATTTTGATGCTAGATGATTATTTTTCCCATTAATTAATGCAGTTTCTTCGTTGCATCATTGGTCTTCACCATTTGTTATGTTTTTGTAGTATTTTGTACTTGTTTCTTTCTCTGTTTAGTACTTCTTTCAGGAGGTGCTGTATGATAGGCTAGGTGGTGGCAAAAGTTTCAGCAGTTGCTTGTGTATAAAGACTTATTTCTTTCTCCTTCACTTATGAAGCTTAGTATGGCTGGATATGAAATTATGGATTAATTTTTTTTTTTTTCAGGATGTTGAATATTGGCCCCCACTCTCTTCTGGCTTGTAGGGTTTTGGCCAAGAGATTTTCTGGGAGACTGATGGACTTCCCTTTGTGAGTAACCCGACATTTCTCTTGATGTCCTTATGATTTTTTTCTTCGTTTCAGCCATGGTGAATCGGATGATATTGTGCCTTGGGGTTGCTCCTCTCAAGGAATACCTCTGTGGTGTTTTCCATATTTCCTGTATTTGAATGTTGGCCTACCTTGCTGTGTTGGGAAAGTTCTTCTGGATAACTTTCTGAAGAGTGTTTTCCAACTTGGTTTCATTCCCCCCATCACATTCAGTACACCAATCAAATATAGATTTTGTCTTTTCATACAATTCTATATTTCTCGGAGGCTTTGTTCATTTCTTTTCACTTTTTTTTTCTCTAATTTTGTCTTCTCATTTTATTTCATGAGTTGATCTTCAATATTTGATATTCTTTCTCTGGCTGAATTAATTCAGTTACTGAAACTTGTTTATGCTTCATGAAGTTCTTGTGCTGTATATTTTAGTTCCAACAAATTGTTTAGTTTTTTCCATGCTGGTTATTCTCATTAGCATTTTGTCTAACCTCTTTGGAAGGTTCTTCATTTCCTTGCATTGGGTTCAAACATGCTCCTTTAGGTCAGAGAAGTTTATTATTATCTACTTCTGAAGCCTGCTTCTGTCAATACGTCACCCTCATTCTCCTTCCTGTTTTGGTCCCTTACTGATGAAGTGTTGTAATCCCTGGGAAGACAAGACATTCTGGATTCTGGTAATTTTAGCCTTTTTAATGGTTTCTTTTCATCTTTATTTACTTTTGGTCTTTGAAGTTGGTGACTTTTGAATGGAGTTTCTGAGTGGATGTCCTTTTTGGTGATGTTGAAGCCATTTATTTCTGTGTATTAGTTTTTCTTCTAATAGGCCCATTTGTCGCAGGTCTGCTGGAGTTTGCTGGAAGTCCACTCCTACCTTCTTGCCTGGGAATCACCTACAGGTGCTGCAAAACAGCAAATATTGCTGCCTGTTATTTATTCTTGTAGCATCATGCTAAAAGGGTACCTACCAGTTGTCAGCCAGAGCTCTGATGTGTCACTCAGTTAGGATACATGGGGTTCCCAAAGCCGCTTGACAAGGCAGTCTATTTCTTAATAAAGCACAAGCACTGTACTCGGGATCTTCCACTACCTTCAGGGGATGCTGTGCCAGGACACTTACATTGGTGAAGGAAAACTCATAACCACCCCTTTTCCCAGGTTCTCTGTCCAGGACAGTGGGAGCTTTGTAAGACCCTGATGGGCTGCTGTCTTTTGATTTCCGAGATACCCTGCCCATGAAGAAGGGAATCTACTGGACAGTCTTCCTGCAGGGGCTTTGCTGAGCTGCCATGCTTGACTCTACCCAGCTGCTGTGTAAACTTCCTGGTGGCTTTGTTTACACAGGCAATGTTGAAACCAACTACCAGAGTATCAGCAATGGCAGGTGCTCCTACCCCCACCAAGCTCTAACATCTCAGGTCAAGCTCACGCTGCCGTGTTGAATGTGAGTATTTCAAGCCAGCCGACATTAGCTTGCAGTCTTCATGGGGGTGGGACCAACAAAGCCAGATCACTGGCTCTCCAGCTTCAGCACCTTTCAGGGAGAATGAGAAATTCTGTCTCACCAGTGTTCCAGGTGCCACTCGACTAAAACAGCCACCCAGTTTTGTGCTGGAAACCCAGGTCACTGGTACAGGGACCAGAGAAAAACTCCTGATCTGCGGTTGTGTAGCCTGTAGGAAAATCACAGTGTCTGAGCTCTCTGCTGAGTGTCCAGAAAAGTTCCCAATGTCTTTCTTTGGCTGGGAGAGACAGTTCTCTAGCCCCATGTACCTCTCAGGTGAGGCTGTACCCCAACCTGCTCCAGCTTGCCCACCTTGGGCTGTTTTCACTGTATAACCTGTCCCAATTCGATGAACCTGGTATCTCAGTTGGAAATGTGGAGATCATTCATCTTCTGGTGCATTGTCCTGGAGAAGTGCAGACTGAGGCTATTTCTATTTTCCATCTTTAATTTTTTATTTTTATTTTGTGAGATGTAGTTTTGCTCTTGTCACACAGGTGGGAACGCAGTGGTGCAATCTGAGTTCATTGCAACATCTGTAGTCTGAGTTTAATTGATTCTCTTGCTTCAATTTCTTAAGTAGCTGGGAATTTAGGTGTGTGCCACCAAACCTGACTAATTCTTATATTTTTTGTAAAGAGAGTGTTTCACGGTGTTAGCCAGGCTGGTCTTGAACTCCTGACCTCAAGTGATCTGCCTGCTATGGTCACCAAGTGTGCTGGGATTACAGACTTGAGACACCATGCCTGGTGTTTTCAGCAATTTTGACATGTACATATATTAGCTGTGATTATTATTCTGTGCAACAGGTTACCAGAACTTCTTCCTGTCTGACTGAATTTTTTTACTTTTTGATGAACATGTTCACTTTCTCTGTCCACTACCATCACCACACCGTACACCAATCTCCGACTACCTTTTGTGTGTTAGTTTAAAGAATCAGGGACTTGCTGTGTTTCACAGGCTGGAGTGCAGGGGCACAGCTATGGTGCACTGTGGCCTCAAATTTGTGATGTGAAGTGTTCAAACCATCTCATCCTCCCAAACTGCTGGAATTACAGGCAGGATTACCAACAACCTGGCATATGAGTTCAATTCTTTAAATTTCACACATAACCGTGACCATGCTATATTTGTATTTCTGTGCCTGTCTTATTTCACTGAGCATAATGTCTTCAAATTCCATTTATTTATTAAAAGAACGTCCTCTTTTTATTTGAGGCTGTATAGTGTATTTCATCATGTATATGTATCACACAATCTGTTAATATGCTGATGAGTACTTGGGTTGTTTTCATATCTTGGCTATTGTGAATAATGGTAACATGAATATAGAAGTGCAAAGATCTCTTTGACATAGTAATTTTCTATACTCTGAGTACATATTCAGAGGTAGAGTAGCTGAATCATTTGATAATTCTATTTTTGATTTGATTTGATTTTAGAAACATCTATTCTGTGACCCCAAAAGCAAAAGCACAAGCTACAAAACCACAACAAAACAACAATTGGATTGCACCACATCAAACTAAAAAGTTTATTCACAGCAAAGAAAATAATAACCAGAGTAAAGAGAAAACCTACACACTTGGAGAAAATAACTAACTCATGTATATGATAAAGGGTGAATAATAATAAATGCATACAAGGAACTCAAGCCACTCAACAACAACAAAAATCAAAGAATCTTATTAAAATTGTCAAATAATCTGAATTTTCATTTCTCAAAAGAAGGCAGTCAAATGGCCAACAACTCTATTTAATTTAATTTATTTATTTATCTATTTATTTATTTTGAGATGGAGTCTCACTTTATCACCCAGGCTGGAATGCAGTGGTGCTATCTCAGCTCACATAAACTTCCACCCCTTAGGTTAAGCAATTATCATGCCTCAACCTCCCTAGTAGCTGGAATTACAGGTGTGCAGTACTACACCCAGCTATTTTTTGAACAACTGAACGTTTAATACCAGCAATCATCAAAGAAATGTAAATTAAAGCCTATAATGAGCCCTCCTTTCACAAATGTTAGGATGGCTGTTAATATAAAGATGAAAGACAAAAGTGTTGTTGAGAATGTAGAGTAAACAGAATCCTTGTGCACTGTTTGTAGGCATGTAAATTAGTATCTTAAATTATTAACATGATCATTTCTTTTTAATTCAACTGCTTTTTTTAAATTTAGAGATGTATTATTATGAGTTTTTTTCTGTTAATTAAAGTTCAATGAGAAGGGCCGGGTGTGGTGGCTCACGCCTGTAATACCAACACTATGGGAGGCTGAGGTGGGTGGATCACAAGGTCAAGAGTTCGAGACCATCCTGGTCAACAAGGTGAAACCCCATCTCTACTAAAAATACAAAAATTTGCTGGGCACGGTGGTGTGTGCCTGTAGTCCCAGCTACTTGGGAGGCTGAGGCAGAAGAATTGCTTGAACTCAGGAGGCGGAGGTTGTGGTGAGCCAGGATCAGGCAATTGCACTCCAGGCTGGATAACAAGAACAAAACTCTGTCTCAAAATAAAATAAAATAAAATAAAATAAAATAAAATAAAAGTTCAGTGAGAATGAGAGTGACCTTAGTTATCTTAAATTAACATAACCAGGAGCATTTTAATAAACTCAAATGTACACACTGGATTCCAAACAGTTGTTAAATTAATGACACTGGTTTCAAAAATGTGCTAGGTGGAAAATGCATTATGGTTGTTTTTTCTTCTCAGCTTTGGACCCAGATGAACTTTTAATTTTGTTTTATTTAATGAGTTGTATAATTATATATTTTTTTAAAAAAATAGGCTGGTTGCAGTGGCTTAGACCTGCAATCTCAGCATGTTGGGAGGCTGAGATAGGTGGCTCATGAGGTCAGGACTTTTACAGCAGCCTGGCCAAGGTGGTGAAACTCTATCTCTAGTAAAAAAATAAAATAAAATAAAATAAAATAAAATAAAAATAAAAAAGAACGAAAAGTCCTTGCGTATTTGCAGGTGGGATAGTTTCACTTACTTGGGAGTCTGAGGCGAAAGAATCACTTGAATCCCAGAGGTGGAGTTTTCAGTGATTTGAGATCACGCCACTACATTCAATACTGGGTGATAGAATAAGAATATTTCACAAAAGAAAAGAAAGAATGAGAGAAAGAGAGACAGAGAGGGAGCGGGGAAAGGAGAAAAAAAGGAAGGTAGAAAGAAAGAAAAAAGAAAGAAGGAAGAAAGAAAGAAAGCAAAGGAGGAAGAAAGGAAGGAAGGAAGAGTGGAAGGAAAGAAGAAAAAGGAAGGAAGGAAGGAAGGAAGGAAGAAAAGAAGGAAGCAAAGGAGGGAGGGAGGGAGGGAGGGAGGGAGGGAGGGAAACAAAAATTACCAATACACATTCGCAGGAGAAAATCAATTTTATTGAAAACTACTTCCATGATCTTTTTGTTTATAAGATTTTGAATGGTAGAGTATCTTTAAAAAGTCAATTCAGTGTCTTTACTCATTGTTCTGTGAAAGTACCTATGTATAGTTTATGAATATTTCCTACTTTGTTGAATAAAAATACTCAAACCTACTTCAATAATGATAATATTTCATTACCTGCTTGTTTTTATTCTTTCAGTTGAGTTTTCTTTAGATGTTTGCATAATATTACAGTGATTCTGGCTAATTTTTAGTATGTCTTGGCAATATTTTTCCTGACCTCCTTGGGTGCAAATACCGATAGGAGAGAAACATAAAAGCAAAAGCTAATAAGTATGTTATGATGACCTGTGTGGCAATTAATGAGTAACGGTTTAGTCAAGTTTGCTCTCCATAAATGCCAATGTCATTATCATATTTTCTAAAAACTGAAAGCTGTAGAGTAGAATTGTATGGCCCCACCTCTGTCTCCTGTCAATTATTTTCTCATTTGACAACTGCAGTTTCACTGTTGCCCAGCAGGAGTAGTTGATGGCAGCATATAGTAGTGTGATGACGATAAGCATCAGCACTGTACCCACCACATTGGAATTATATTCTGTGCTACAAGGAAGATGAACTCCACTTTTCCAAAATACCAGCCATGGTGCCAACACGGATAAAAAATATATGACCAATAGAAAGGGTAGGCTCCTCAGTTTCAGAGATGCAGAGAAAAATGCCAGAGTCACTACATGTGAGATAATTTCTAAGAAACGTCATATTATTACACAGAGGAATTCCATTGACTGTATCATCGTCGCTGATTTGGAAGGCCACTATATTGCAGTGAATTGCCTCATAAGCAGCAGATAACAGGAAATATATCATCAGCAAGGCTATTAAAAATAAACATAAAAATGTCAGAAAATATTTTTTTAGTAGTGTTCACTTTCTCTTCTAACCCTTGCAATTTTAAGATCTATTTATTCCCACTAAACTCCTTTAGAAAATTATTTACTTACAAAATAATAGTATTAAAAAGCTTTGTTAATCTTTTATTACCAGGAATATTTACATAAGATATATATATATTACGTCTGGAAAGAAACAAATAAACAAATACATGCATACCTAGATCTCTACATGTATATGCTCGTCCCCTCAAAGGGAAGACTGGCAAAGATGAAATAGGAAAGAGACATTCAGATCCGATGCTATAAAATGTGACAGCACATAGAAAGAAGTGTAAATTAAAAGAAAAATTGTACCTGAATTAGATATTGAAAAGATAGTATTTATGGAAAGTTAAGAGTGTAAAATAGGAAGTTAGAGTATAAAGTAGAGGCCAATGTAACATAAATTGTGTTTTAGGCTATGGTGATTATAGAAAACAAGAAATAAGCTGTGGAGTTAAAGTAAACCCTGGAAGTGAAGCTGACAGATTTTGCTGGGTGATGAACTACAAGGTAATAAAGAAACAGAAATTCTAGAAGTTCCAGAAATTAAGAAGTGAGTGTGTGCATATGTGTGTTTGTGTCCATTAATGTGGTTTTATCAGAAAATCCTGCCTAAAATTAAATGATATCACGTCATATACATATGTATATATAGAGAAAAGTTGGTAAGATAACATCTCTTGAATAATGCAAAATTCTATTGTAATTTATTACAAAAGCATTTTAAAATTGCAGAGAAAAACATTAAAACATTATAAACAGCTGACTGAGGTAATATGTTTATGTTCAGCTGTAAAAATTATCAACCCACTTTGAATTTTACAAATAAAAAGAAAGTTCACAAATGTCAAAACTGACTAAAAGAAAAAAAAAAAAAATTAGAGGCCTGGCATGGGGCTCATGCCTATAATTCCAGCACTAGAAGAGTTTATTTATTCATTAAAAAGGTAAATGCAAAAATATATATAAACTTATGCAAAACTGTGAAGCCGTATTCTTTATGCAAATAATAATTAGTAACTCTTTTCATACATCTAATTTGGAAGAAAATTCAGCAGACTCTTTATCACCGTATAAATTGTATCATTTCTTTGTGACATTTAAGGGCACCTTTACATTATCCATAAATGTTCTTATTTAAACACGTGTAAATGTAATAGGGTTTCAGAATTATTTATGACACAAAAAGATTTACAACATAATTATCAGATGAGACATTCACTAAATTACAGTTTATTCACATACTAATGAAAATCGCTAATCTGAGAAGAAAAAGTTAAAAATAACATTCCAAAAATGTAAAAGATGATTGCATGACGTTCTCATTCAATGTATCAAAAAGCTACAAACAGAAAAAATTGATACTATAATAGTGATACTGCTGGAGAAATGAGTAAGAGACATTAAGATATTTATTTAATTATTAGATAAATCAAGATCATTATAATTAATGTGGCTTATTCTTATATGAGTTGCCTGTGAAACATATATGGAAATATAAATTTTATATGGAGTTGCATAATGAAACTATTTACATATATTATACACTTTGTAGCATGTCATATAATCTAGAGCACCTAGAGAATAATTATTACACACCACACCAGAAAGTAAACCACACATAAAAATTTACATAATAAACACACGGCCATTATTGTCATTAAAAATAAAGAAACATATTTTAAAGCCTTTTACCTGGCTTTATGTAAATAGGCTTTAAATAGTGCATGGTTCTGAGAGGAAACAAAAGTTTGCTACTGACATTTTAAGCGTCAAATAATGGATATCTCCATGTCACATGGGAAAAAGAAAAGACACATATACCATAATTTGGAAATTTTTATTCTGCTTAGAAGAACATAGTTTCCTTTAGAGAACCTCTTTTGATAATAGAGTAAATAAGTTTAAATTTTATATATACATTCACAACAAATATGTTGCAAATATCCTGTTTCAAGCCAGGGAGAATTTGCTATTCTTTTCAATACATTGAACCATTCATAAAGATGTTTTATTTAGAATAACATATCACTATGATGGAAGAAAGTAGGATATGAAAAGATAGTAAAAGAAGAAATAGTTATCAAAAGTGGTGGGGGAGTGGAGAATGGAAAGAAAACGGTAAAGTTTATGTTGGAGATATTTTGAACAAATACTTTATAACTTAGAACTCACATTTATTTGAATATTTTTTAAGGAAATGGATAATCTAGTATCTTCCACTTACAAGCAGATTTTTGTAAATTATTCTTCTTTTCATTCTAATGCTGTTTACTGCAAGATTTTTTATTCAGGGCTGATGGAGTCTTACTCTCTCATCCAGGCAGGTGTGTAATGGTGTAATCTGAGCTCCCTGAAATCTCTGCATGTTAGGTTCAAGTATTTCTTTTACCTCAGCCTCCTAGGTACCTGAGATTAAAGGCCCATTCCATCATAACCTGCTAATTTTGTATTTGTAGTAGAAAAGTGGTTTCACCACGTTAGCCAGGGTGGTCTCAAAATTCTGACCTCAGGTGATCCACTTACTTCAGCCTCCCAAAATGCTGGGATTAGAATCATGAGTTGCCACACCCACTGTATTGCAAAAATTTTATGAAATATTGATTATCACTTTTAAATAGTAAAATTAGGTATGTTTTTTCAACACTCGGATTACTAGTTTTAATATTGTCAGGGGTTTTATTTATTGAGTTTTGTGGCTAATACCTTCTTCATATTTTGTTGTTTCTGCCTAAGTCCTTTTATTTCAGGAGATACGGTAAATTAAAGATAAATTAGGTCCAGAGAATGGCACAAAATCACTCCATGAACTGTCACTGGGATTACTTCTTTGACCCTGCAGTAGTGTTTATTTTTCTGCTTTTTCTGCTAGTGTTACTAATTGCTCTCGTTGTTACTAATTCTTTGGATAGGAGATTAGACTTTGAGGTTTCAAATTTTTGAATGTGTTTGTAAACCACTCTGCATTTTCTGCATTTACAGAATATATATATATATATTCAGAGTATACATATAAACAGAGTGTCACTCTGTTGCCCTGGCTAGAATGTAGTGGCACAATTTTGTCTCACTAGACTCTCTGCCTCCTGGGATCAAGAAATTCTCTGCCTCAGACTTCTGAGTAGCTGAGTTACCATTAAAGGCACCTTCTATCATTCCCAACTAACTTTTGTAGTTGTAGTAGAGATGGGGTTGCCCCATCTTGGCCAGGCTGGTCTCAAACTTTTGAACTCATGTTCCACATATGTTGACCTCCAAAGTGCTAGTATTACAGGCATACAACACCACTTCCAACTAATTTTATGTCTTATTTTTTTTAATAAAGGGTAACACTTATTCCCAGTGACTCCAAATTCTGTAAAGTGTATGTAATTGTGTACACATTAGTATTTTTTAACTATAAAGACAGAGCTCTTTCAAATTAGATCTTACAAAATTTATAGTATTAACACAAATCAGGGAAGTAACAAACAAAAGTGATGTGGAAATAAATTGCGTAGCTACATTTTGACATTTCAAGTGACAGCTACAAATTCAAGGATGTCTGGAGAATCTATCATTAAAAAGTTAAATCCCTTCAGTCAACCAAGTTTATGAGATTATTTTCAAGGCTTTCTTTCTTATTATGCTACTCGTCTTTCTTAATTTAGAGTACATACTTATCCACCATAACGATTTAAAATGCTCATTAGGCTGAATGAGAAAAATGTAAAAAAAAAAAAAAAAAAAAAAAAAAAGACTGATATACAATATGTGCATAGACAGAACAGAAGAAATGACTGATTTACTTCCCTTTGCATTTTATAAAATTATCTTACAACCAATGACAATCACATAGCAACAGTTTCAAAATTGTGAAAACAATACAAAACGAAATAGGGAAGCATTGCCATTAAAGAAACAATAATTATGACATCCTTAATCTTGTTAGCCTACTATTTGCATTCAATGTACTTGTTGAAAACAGTGAGTGAGAAATATTTGTGTCACTTACCTCACTATAGTTCCTAAAAGAAGAATGTGCCAAAAAAGTCACACAACTTTATTTCTCCTCAAGTCTTTGCTGAAAATAAAAAGAATAATTTGATTAAAAATTGCCCTCATAATAATAAAGCTCATGGTAAATGACATCCAGAATATGTCATCACCTTTTTGATAAATAACAAACATATACAAAGCAAGGCAGCCTCACCATGAGAGAGAAAAGTTGAGAAGAAAATGCTAAAAGAAAAGCTTATATAGGGTATCTGGTCAAGGACGATTTCTTCTTCCAAAGATGAAACTCCTCCTTTACTTTCTTCACCAGTATCTTCTAAAGGTGTCCCCATTCTCAGGGTTCTGCTAATTCAAACTCTTCTTATCAGTGAATCCAGCAGAATTCAGTATACAATCAAAATGACAAGAATGATATTCCATATAATTCACTGTTCCTAGGAAATGTTAACAGATAAATATGGATCGCTAATTGCAACAGAAAAATCTATGTCTGATTTAGAAAATATTCAACCAAAACCTCTAACTTCAGGTATTATATCCTCAGAAAATATTGTTTAAATGAAATAGACGATCAAACTTCTCTGAGGCATTAACCACCTCTTAACACCAGGATGATAGTACCATTTCCAAGTGCTATGTACAAAACGCTCCTTTCCCATAAGTTTTCTTTTTGGGTCTTTTAGTCAATGTCTGCGGCTGACATCCACTAAAACAATGCAGCACAAGATCTAAGGCACGCCTTCCCAGGATGACACTACAAAAACTATTCAAGTGACGTTCCAGACCAGGAAGGGAATACATAATAGTGAGCCCTTTAACTTCCAGTTATTTTTAGATGTTGGTCATTTGGGATTTAAATTACGGTGTTTTGTTTTGTTTTGTTTTGTTTTGTTTTTGTTTTTGTTTTTGTTTTACTTTATTTAACTCTGTAGTTATTAATCATGTCAAGTTTGAATTTAAATAGATACAAAATTCAGACTTTGCCAAGTAATACAAGATTGAAACACTGTTTTGTGGAGGAAAGAGGATAATTTTAATTTTCTCTAGACAAACTGCCAGAAAATTACTTCTGTGAAGATAAATTATTCATTATGTGTGAAAACAATATAAAACGAAATGAATAATAAGAAAAATAAAAGGCAACAGTACTTTCGAATGAAGTAAATATTTGAACAGTATGTTTAGATAGCATTTTTTTTCTGACTAAAAGTGCTGTTAATATAATGAAAATGCATAAAATGAGTAACAATCTAATGCAAATTTCAAGGAGAAAAGAATATTTTCATAGAAGATGTTGGTGTTTGGTAAAATATATCAATCAGAAAAGTAAAAGTAGTAGTTAAAATTAAAAAGGAGGGAAGAAGCAAGTCATCTATTTTATTATAATTTGATAAGATGTTCATTTCTTGAACTCTCTTTGCATTGTCTCTATTGTCAGAATTTATCATAATTATTCTTTCCTCTAATTCTTTGGTTAAATTTTATGCTACAGAGTATTAAATTCTTCAACTTTTATTGTTTGTTACTGTGATCTAAATCATACTTTTATTTATATGTACTTATTTGTTCAAACACAAAATCATTACTACATTTTAAAATATGTACAACCTATCTATATGGTTAATATTTTTCCCTTTCATGTTATTTATTTTAATGTCCTCATCACTGTCCTTATATCCTTATCACACGTGTATAAAAAACTCCGTATTTTATGATCCAAAAAATGTCTTTTATGACACCTTTTTTTTCTGCTTTTAATTTCCGCAGAGAATTTCTATTAGCTCTTTCCTTTCCATCAGTTCTTATTCTTTTTTAGGTTTTTATCCCACAACAGTCCTTTCTCACAAGGTCATCCATAACACCCTAATTGCTAAATTTAAAATGTTAAACAACCGCTAATTATTTTTACTATTCATAACATGCTCTCATTTGAAATTTCCACTTCCCTTAACCAGTGAGACTTTCATTCCAAACATTCCACTCAAAGTACTCTATTTAACATCATCAACTAACATTTTGCTAACTGTCATAGTTTCTTTTTTTAATTTGTTGTCATTGCTGTGGAAAAAAATCGCAGTCTACCCTTAAGACAAAGGGCTAATATCCAAAATCTATGAAGAACTTAAAACATTTACAAGAAAAGACAAAGAACCCCATCAAAAAGTTGGCAAGGATATGAATAGATCTTTTCAAAAGAAGACATTTATGTAGCCAACAAACATATAAAAAAAAAAAAATGCTCTTCATCACTGGTCATTAGAGAAATGCAAATCAAACCACCTTGAGATACCATCCCACACCAGTTAGAATGGTGGTCATTAAAAAATCAGGAGGCAACAGATTTTGGAGTGGATCTGGAGAAACAGGAACCCTTTTATATTATAAATTAATTCAGACATTGTGAAAGACAGTGTGACAATTCCTCAAAGATTCAGAAATAGAAATATTAACTGACACAGCAATACCATTACTAGGTATATATTCAATGGATTATGAATCATTCTATTATAAAGATGCATGCACATGTAGGTTTATTGCAGCACGGTTCACAAATCCCCATCAATGTGAGACTGGATAAAGAAAATGTGACACATATACACCATGGAATACTATGCAATCATAGAAAAGACCACCACACTTGGTAAATATAACAGTTATTTCTTAGTCTGTCTCTTACTTGAATTATTCCTGATGCATTTAATCTCAATCTCCTGGTTATTTCTTCCTGTACAATGCATTTATGAACAGTACTATGAGTCCCAAATTTATAACTCCAGACAGTCTCTTACCAAAGCCCATATCATATATGACTATCGCACATACTCAAGTTTAACAGACAATTTGAATTCAAGGTGGTTTTACTATAGAATACATAGATTTGCATCAATTATCAAATATATGTTAAGTGAATATATGATTTGAATCCAATTCAAGGGTATCACTATCGACCTTGGCCCACCTCCACATCAGTTGATGAAAACATTTATATGGTTAATAATACTGCTCTACTGACATTCATATACAAATTGGCATAAATATACCTTAATTTTCGAGACCTGTGGTGAATGTACGTCCTATCTTATGAGAATCTACCACAGTTCTGTCTTTCTCGATTTTCTCTTTCTTTCTCTTTCTTCTTTCTTTCTTCCTGTCTTTCTTTATTTCTTTTTTTCTTTCTTTTTTATTTCTCTTTCTTTGTTTCTTTTTTCTCTTTCTTTCTTTTATTTCTCTTTCTGTTTCTTTCGTTGTTTCTTTCTTTCTTTCTTTCTTTGTCCTTTCCTTTGTCTTTCTTTTTCTTTTTCTTTCTTCCTTTCTTTCTTTTTCTTTCTTTCCTTTCTTTCTTTTTTTCTTCTTTCTTTCTTTCTCTTTCCTTCTTCCTTCCTTCCTTCTTTCCTTCCTTCCTTTCTTCCTTTTCAGGAGTCTCACTTTGTCATTAAGCTGAACTACAATGGCATGATCTAGGCTCCCTGCAACCTCCACCTACTGGATTCAAACAAGTCTTTTGCCTCAGCCTCCTCAATAGCTGGGACTACCTGCTCACATCACTGCATCCCAGTAATTTGTATACTTTTATTAGAGACAAGGTTTTATAAAGAAGTCACCTGGGACTTAATTGACCCCCTAATTGAAGCTGTAGGTCAAACGTGGAGGGTTACTATCCAATCCATGAATATTAGATATCTTTTCATTGATTTCAGTGTTCTTAAATTTATTTCAGCAATATTTTAGAGTTCTTAGATTATAACTTTTGTACATTTGTTGAATTTGCTCCTAAGTATTTTATTCTTCTGCTGTCTTTGTAAAAATGTTTTCAAATCTCATTTTATTTTTTGTTGGTCAAGATCGTCTTGATCTCTTGACCTTGTGAACCGCCCACCTTGGCCCCCCAAAGTGCTGGGATTAAAGATGTGAGCCTGACTGGCCCAACCACCAGACTGTTTTCTCAAGAAACAATCTCCCTTTATGTTCCAACAAGTAATTGGATGAGGGTCCAAATTTTTCATGTATTTACCAACATCTGTTATTTCTTTCTGATAACAGTCCATTCTATTCAATATAAATTAGTATCTCATTGTGATTTGATTTTTATTTTTCTCAAAGCTTATCTTCTCTTATGCTTAGCTCTAGATATGATGTGCCAATATTTTTCTCTCATTGTATTTTTTAACTTCTTTTATAATGTCTTTGAAATAGAGGTTTAGTTTTGTTGAAGTTCAATTTAGCTGGTGTTACTTTTGTTTTTGTTACATATCAAAGAAACCGTTGCCTAATCTAAGGTCACAAACATCTACATATTTTTCTAAAGATTTTATTTTATTGTGTTTAGCTTCTAAATTTATATTTATAATATATTTAAGATAATCATGATGTAAGTATGAGACAGGGATCAATTTCTTGTGAATATCCAATAATCTCTTCCTTTTTCTCTCTCTGTCTGTCTGTCTCTTTTTAAAGACAGAGTCTCACTCTGTTACCCAGGCTGGAGTTTATCAGTGTAGTCTAAGTTCAATGCAATCTCTGCCTGCCACGTTCAAGTGATTCCCTTGTCTCAGCTTTCCTGGTAGTCTGGGTTACAAGAACCCATCAACACACGTGGTGAAGTTTGGTATTTTTAGTAGAGACAGAGTTTCATCGTGTTGGCCAGGTTGATGTTGAACTCATGACCTTAGGTGATGCACCTGCCTCAATGCCCCAAAGTACCAGGATTACAGATGATCCACTGTGCTTGGGCTTGAGTAGATTTATTAAGTTCTAAATGCTCATTCGAGTCCAACAAACTGGACAGCTATGTTCAGATTTTACAAAAAACTAAAATTCAGATGGGAGATGTGGAAGAAAAATGACAAATTATAACAAAAATTGTATTTCAAATGAAAACCAATAATTAGAAATACAATTAACAATAGCATTCAGTATAAATCTTTAATGAGTAAATGTAAAATTATCTTTGTTCATGTCTCTCTCTGTGTGAGAATATTTTTAATCACAGAGTAGGAGTTTCTAACTAAACTCACTTCTTAGAAAGTTAGATCTGTATTTGTCCTGTATATTTTATGGAGAGAGATTATCCTGTAAAATTTGTTTTGCTGAAGTTAATTGACTTAGCTATTGTATTTTAAATGTAAAAGATAATACGTACTAAATTTGTAAACTTTCCACCAATTTTATATTTCTGCTCCAGATAATATTTCTGCATATGTACTTTTATATACATATAATAATTTTACACAAATGAGAATACACAATATACAGTATACAGCATTATTAACCTTGATTTATATTAGTAAACTGTGTGTACATAAAGGTCTGTTTAATACACTTTTTTTCTGTAACTACATAATTTGCAGTTAAATGTCATGCAATTTATTTAAGCTGCCTCTCATATGGATTGATGCTTAATTTTCATTCAATTTAAACAGGTGGAGAGGGATATACAGTTTTCAAAGTGATTGTAAACACAGAATTTTACTGACCTTCATTCACAGTAAAACTGTGAATATTGGTCAAGTAGTTATTGCTTTTTACTGAGGAAGGAAATGTATTTTTGTGAAGGCTATTGTCTTATGGGTCAGAATCATGATTTAAACTAAAATCATCAATTAAAATAAAAAATAACTGCAATGTTTTCTTTATATAAAATTTTGACCACACGTAATTGAAAACATTTATTTCAAGCACAATTTTTTATAAATAATAAACTTATAATGATTAAATTTGAGTCTGTGTTTCACATATGAAAATTTTATGTTATCCCATCACGTATGACTCTTTCCTAGAAAACTGTTACATGTAAAATGTTATTAAAATATGAATTTAACAGGTCGCAGGTAAGGATCTGTATAATACCTCATGTTAATGTGAAAATTTAAAGCATTGTTTCAAAGTGACTTTTGACAAACGAGTTATTGTTAATATTAATCTGTCAGCTTAATGGAGAGAACAGTGGACAGAATTATTATTTTCATAATACAAGTATTATTCCTTCTTTTTATCTCAGCTTGTGTAGCTCTCCTTGAGTAAAATTATGTGCTCCCTGTTAGGTCTTACTCACCAGAAAAATGTCTGGGACTGAACAATGCTGGTGCTACTTACTGTGTGAATTCTGTGATCCCTCAGCTGTACATATTTTTTCACATGCTAGTCTCATCATAGTGAATAAGTCTCACAAGAGCTGACAGGTTTATCAAGGGGTCCCACTTTGCTTTTATCTCATTTTCCCTTGATGTCACTATGTAAAAATTGCCTTTTACCAACTTACATGATTCTGAGACATCCCTAACCATGTGAAATTTTAAGTCTAATTAAACCTCTTCCTCTTCCCAGTCTCAAGTATGTCCTTATCAGCAGCATAAAAACAGACTAATACAACAAATATAGCTGAAAACCAAAAACCCTCTTCACCACATTGTGAGCAACAAGACTAGAAGAGAAAAATAGAAAAGCTACAGCCTTCCTGGAAGCTTAGATCTAAAAGCTTTCCAATCCAGGGCTTTACACCACTTTTGGGTCTCTGCAGTCTGGCATGTTTAATTTTGTTGATGCTGCTGCATTTTCTAGTGTCTTGAGTGGAAGAACCTTTTGGTAGATCTGATGCAGCCACAGGGTTTCAGAGAGCTGGCACCCTTGTCAGCACCTAAGGCTTCTTATCCTGCCACAACCAGTGTGCCTTGCTATGCTCAGTGGCCAAACACAACAGTCACTCGCACCTGCACCTCTTTCTTCTCTGAGCCTGATTCACCTATAGAAAAATTAGCTACAGGATCATAGGGAAAGCTGAGCCTGTCTTTAAGGCTGAAGCGGGTGGAATGAGACCAGAGAGCCTCAGCACAAGCTGGGCAAAAAATAACATTAATTATAGAGGTTTATGACTGATGAAGTAACCACCTAAGTATTCCGTGACAGAGGAGACATAGATCACCCACAGCCAGTGGAATATTAAATCATCCCTATGTTTTACAAAGTTACTTATAAAACCCACGTATGCAGGCTTCAGAGAGCTACTGGATTGCAGAACATGTCTAGTTTTCTTGAAAATGTTGCGCATATAAAGGCTGAAACCAGCAATTTAAAATGCCAAATATTAGGTAAATATTTTATTTTTGCTTTCTTAGAAAAGAGCTTCTGGATTTAATTGTGTGTCCTAAATTATAACTTATTAAATAAATCATACTTCAAGTTAACCTAAAAGCTACATGCTATAAACATTGTCACTTAGATATTTCTACCTAAATTATTTTATGATTCATAAATACTGCACAGAAAACTTTATTCCTGAGAGACAGTGGTTTCTATAAGTTAACTGAGTAAAACTAGACAGTTTAAAATGAAAGAAAAATCAATTGACATCTCAGCATAAGTCTTTAGCACATGTTTTCTCTGGGATACTGATTCTCAGTGAATTTTTTATTAGAAATATTTATCCTGAAAGATAAATTTCTTCATTCAGAATTTTCTGTCTCAACTATTGTTGACTTAATGAAAACACATGCAACATCTCATGTTGTCCTGTGTGTATATTTGTGGGAGGAGAATGGAGGCTTTCTTATACTCTTTAAGACTCTCCTTTCTACAAGACAAAAGAGTTATTTCAATATTTTCTGTAACTCAATACTAAAAAAAAAAAATAATAATAATAATAATCTTTATTTTGTATTAGCCATATATTTTTAGAAGTTAGAGCTACAAATATTTTAGTGCTTACCAGTTTATACTTAAATTTGTATTTGTGCATAAAATAATGACATTTGAGCAAAAAAGTTTTGTAATTATTGTTTGTTTATTTTTGTGATGGGGTTTTGTTCTTTTTGCCCAGACTAGAGTGCAATGGCACAATTTTAACTCACTATAATTTCTGCTTCCTGGGTTCAAGGAGTCTCCTGCTCAACCTCCCAAGTAGCTGGGATTACAAGTGCCCCAAACAATGCCCAGCTAATTTTTTTGAATTTTTAGTAGAGATGGCGTTTTACTATGTTGGCCAGGCTGGTATAGAACTTCTGACTTCAGGCCATCCAGCTGTCTTAGCTTCCCACAGTGCTGGAACTCCAGGCATGAGCCACCAAGCCAGCTATTTATTGTAACGTTACAGTGCTTAAAATTATATTGATAATAAATAGTCTGGATGTTTTCAGTACTCCTCTCAAGCATGAGTTATGGGTGAACTTTTCTTGGGCCATGAAAACAAATGACAGCATCTTGTATCTAATGGTGAATTCTGCTTAGCCTTGTCTGGTGTCGTGATCAGACTGACTGAGAACCAAAAGTCATCAATTTAATTTTGCAGATATTTTAAGATTGATTTTATTTCCTGTACTAAGCCCCAGATTTTTCTCAGGACTTCCCACTCTCTCACTGGCCTATTTCAATTTTGTCTTCATGTTATAGTGGACAAGAGCTTTATACATTTCAAGCACAACCGTATTGCATGGTGCAAACATCATAATGCTAATCATAACTTTCTATGGGAATGCTTCATGCCAAAACACCTGAGAGGCCAGGCTGTTGGCACATGGTTCTTGCATCATCATCTTCTGCCCATTGATCAATACTTAACTGGCAGATGCTCCACTCATCATCTTGGAAAACCAGTGGTGGAACATCCATCTGGACTCTCTCCAAATCTTGTGTAAGGGGTTTGAAAGCAAGTGGCATTTTCTTTATCCCAAACCGTATCACAGAGAGACAGTATAGATGCACCTAGTCCAATGGCTGGTCCATTGATCAATACAAAAATAGGTTTATGAAACTCAGTGAAAGTATTCACAAAGTTTTCTTGGTGTCCACTACTTTAGCACTTCATTTTCTTCAATCATGTTTTAAATACTTCACAAAGTTTTCAAAATTAAGACCACAGCAAAAGACACTGCCAACCGCGATGAGCAGCACAAGCTTACTATCCAGAGCGCTCTGTATTTCATTCATTACCTCTCTATTCAATGGGTTATTATCTGTTGATCCAGTTGGCAGCAAGAGCTGAGTGAAGCCATCTTTCTTCCTCAACATGGTATCTCTGAATCTGCTGCCATTTTCTATCAGCCTCATGCTGAGACACACCCTCTCGTCAAAAGGCAGATGTCTTCCATCATCCATAACCTTTCAGTTTTTCACATCTCATGGTTGAAACATATGTTTCCATGTTTGTTGTTCCATTGGCTGTTAACCAATCCATGACACTGCATCCACTGCTCTACTGACCACTGAGCACAAATAAGCTTCTCCCCATTTGTATGCACTGGTGGCATAGAGGTTGTGTGAAAAAACATCCACAATATGTGCCTTTGGCCCTCCATGCTTAATACCTGGTGGGAGGCTTGGACCCATGGTGCCTCTATTCAAAAATAAAAGCTACTGAATTCATGGCTTCCATGTTTACTTATAGCGCAAACAATTTTCTAGTGGCCTGTTAATATATTTTGTCATTGTCATAGTAACAAAATTTAACATTCTAAAGTTATAACACTTGAATTTATTTATTTAATTTGTCATTATTTTTAAAAGTATACTTTACATTTTGAGATACATGTGAAAAATGTGCAGGTTTGTTACATAGGTACACATGTGCCACGGTGATTTGCTGCATCCATCACCCCATCATCTACATTAAGGTATTTCGCCTAAAGCTATTCCTCCCCAATACCCCCACTGCTGCTATGCCTCCCCTACCCACTACCCACTACCCACTACCCCCTACCCCCAATAGGCCCCAGTGTGTTATGTTTTTCTCCCTGTGTCTATATGTTCTCATTTTTCAACACCCACTGATGAGTGAGAAGATGCAGTGTTTGCTTTTTGTAAGAAAAAGACGGATTTGATTTTCTGCTCATGTGTTTCACTGTCTTTGACTTTTTATGTTTGAAGATTTTTGGCCTTCTAAAACGTGTAGATTTTCACATTATATACAGTTTGGAAAAGTTTCCGTCATGAATATTATCAGATATCTTTTCTGCCTTTTGTATTTTCTGAACATACGTGACACCAATATTGCATATATTGATTAGCTTAAACTTAGCCTTTTTGCACATCTTTAATCTGTTTCGTTTAATGTTCTTATACTGGATTACTTTTTTAGATTGACTGAACCTTTATCTCCTTCAGTTTTCTGTTAACCTTCCTTACTGAATCTTTTATTTCCATGATTGCACTTTTTATTTCTATATTTATTATATTTTTCTTTTATAATTTGTGTCTCTGAAAATTTCATGTTGTGCTTTTATTTTTATTTTGGACATACTTGCAAATGTTTTCTTAAAATCTTTGTCTAAAAAGTGTGGCACATTTTTAGTTTCTGATTTTAATTCATATTTACTATACTTTTTGTGGTTTTGTTGTTGTTTTTGTTTTGTTTTGTAGAAAACTTTATTTGGGATGTCACACTGTACGAACTGGAAGTTAAGCTTTATTTCTTCAAAGTATGTTCTTGGTTATTGAAGGCTTAGCTTGAATTCTGCCAGTGTTTTGGCTGGGTTTAACACAGGAATATTCAGTTTCTAGAACAGAATCTGTTTTAACAGACTTCTTTAACACTTTCTAGAACAAACACAATCAGTATTGCGCATAAAGTCTTAGAGGTTGGGGCTTCACATTGGGAAGGTTGATTGCCACTTTGGAAACTTCAGCTGTGCCTAGGGGTTATATGACACCACAGGCTTTTCCATGATTTTCAAATTGCCTTGCTTGATTCAGTGTTTGTATGGTTGTCACAAACTATTGTTTTTTAGAGTCCCGTTTAAGACAGTTTTTAGTTGGTAAAGTATTTCTTCTGAAGGTTTGGCGCTGCCTGCCCTGCAGTTTTGCATTTATTGTTACTTAAGAAGCACTCAATTTTTTAAATGTTAGAGTTTATTTATAGTTAAAAGAATAATTAAACAGATTGTAAAGAAGCTATTTTGGTTAATGAGTGTGAGAATTCATGTGAGTTGTTATAGCAGACAGTTGTTTGTTTGCTATGTTTTCCAGTTAGATTATTAATTTTGCAGGAAATACATAAGGCAGAATTATTTATTATACTGTACAGTTTGGTTTTTTATATAAAATTACATAATACATTACTAACAAGTTTACTTTCAAGTAAATATCTAACGGAAATACTAAAAGCACAATCATGTGAGTATGAAGCCAAATTAGAAGTATAAATGTCCCTGGCATACACCTGCTTAATTTTGTTAAAATAACAGCAAGGGTACTGTCACTAGAGCAGAGTAAGAAAAAGAAAAGTATAGATCATGAGCTTATAAAAGTAATTGACAGTCTGTGTAATTGTGTAAAGTTATATATATATATATCTATATATATATATAGATATAGATAGATAGATAGATAGATAGATAGATAGATAGATAAATAGATAGATAGATAGACTTCACTTTACATTTTACTCTAAGCCTAGCTCACAACTGGAAGTGGGATTGGAAAGGTTGTACTTTCATCAGGTGGGGAGAGGCTAGAAAAGCTTCCAATGATGCTAAATTCTACAGTGAAAGACATGTTCGAGAAACTAGCAGTGTTCAATCATCTCTTCAAAAAATTGTGAAGAAATGCATACATATGACTAATACATTTTGAGTATATTTCTTCACAATGTATATTTCTCAGAAATCAGAGGAAATTCAGAAGTTTTTGAAAAGTTTACTTCATTCAAGTTTGGTTAAGTGTTACTACTATAAGTCATTTCAGGTATTCTATGATTAACTAAATCATATAGTACTTTTTCCTTTCAGTTTTTTTATTACTTTTTAATATATTGATTGAACAGTAATATAATCAAATGAAAACCTAGGCAGCCTTCAATTCTAGGGTAACAAAAAAATTACTCAGTCAGTGGCATTTGTAAACTAGTAATCTTCACTACAGTTGGAAAGCATACATAATATAAACACACACATGTTAATTAGAACACATTATGGATTCACATTATAATGTATAATTTTTTATAATACAAATATTGAAATTTTTATATGACATAAAAGTTGAAAAGATATAT
Source organism: Saimiri boliviensis (assembly GCF_048565385.1). NCBI lineage: Eukaryota > Metazoa > Chordata > Mammalia > Primates > Cebidae > Saimiri > Saimiri boliviensis. The sequence continues at coordinate 13,392,628 of NC_133471.1, read as the reverse complement.
CAATATCCAAGCCAAAGTAAACAAAGATTTCAAGAAACATAGCTGGAATGAAAAAAAAAATCAGTTTTCTTAGAAGTTGTTAAATATAATTAATGTTCAATCACCTCTACAATTCAAGAAAAATATTGGATAACAGATTGTCCAGTGGGCATCTTTGATTAGTTATATTGGGCTTCCAAACTCCTGAAAAATGTATAACAATTTTTTTTTTTTTTTTTTTTTTTTTTTCTAAAGTAAGTTATGAGTTGTGATACTTAAGTAATTATAATTACTTTATATGTATTTGTTAAAAATTATTTAACAATTCCAAGCCTTTGTTAGAAACTACATACCTCCAGCCTTAAAAACCATAAACAGGCTATCTGTGAAAATATATCTGATGCACCTCTTTTTAAAACAGATAAACAAGCATTTTGATGAAAGCGTTCCAAACAATCTTTTTGTATCATCTAAGATGTGAGTATTTTAGGGCTATTGAGCCTTTATTTAAAGTTATCAATATCCAGCCCCCAAAGTGAAAAACAATCTGTCTGTGAAAATAATGTGTAATATGCTACTTTATACCTCAGAATAGATTCTGTGTTCTGATTGAAAAAGGTTTAATGACTAATCTGTAGACTCTAAGAAGTAATGTTTTAACCTAGTATCTTTCATAAGAACAGGTGAATATCTGGCCCTAAAAACTTGAAACAAGCTGTTTCTGAAAATGCTTTGCAATGTGCTGTTATGTAACACAGAATGGAAACTGTGTTTTGATTCGGCAAGTTTAAAACCTATTCTTGTAAAATATAACAAATTAAGTTTCTGAATCTATTAAGCCCTTACAAGAAAACATATTTGTCCCCAAAACTTAGAAACAAGCTGTCTGTGACAATGCTTTGTTATGTGCTGTTATATGTCACAAACCTTAGCCTGAATTTTGATTAAACAGGTTCCACACATTTTTTTTATAATCATAAAAGAGATATTTTCAAGTCTGTGGAGGACTTATAGATACATATGAATATTGAGTCATATAAAATGGAGAAGAGCTGTCTGTGGAAAGGCATCGTGATGCCCTTTCTATTTCACAAAATGCAAGCTCTGTTTAGATTCTATATGTTAAAAACACTCTTTGCGTAGAACCTGACAAGCAATGTTTCAGCACCTATTAAGCTTCTGTAGAAACATACCAATATCCATCCCTAAAAATTTGATATAGTCATTACTTGTAAAAACACTTTTTAATGTGCTATTTTACCTCACAGATTTAAACCTGCATTTACATAAAACAGGTTCAAAACAGTCGTTTTGTAAAATCTCAGAAGCTACATTTTTAAGCCTATTTATCCCTTACAGAAACATACTTACTTTCAGTTCTAAAAACTAGAAGCAAGCTTTATATTAAAACATAGTGTGATGTCCTGATTAATATCATAGTATTTAAAATGTATTCTGATTTCACAGGTTCAAACAATGCTTTTTGGAGAATCAATAAAGGTATTTTTCCAAAGCTGTTGAGCTTTTATAGAAACATACAAATATCTAGCCCTAAAAGCAAGAAACAAGATATGTATAAAAACACCTTGGAATGTGTAGGCTTATATCACACAATTAAATCTGTGTTTTGTTTCTACAACTTTAAAACACTCATTTTGTAGAATATAAGAATTTACATCCCTGAAACTATGGAACTCTGGAAAACAAATGTCCAGTCATAACAACTGGAAATATCTAGCTATCAAAATGCTTTATAATGTGCTTTTCATATCAAATAATTAAACCTGAATTATGGTGCAATTCTTTGAAAACTCTTTTTGTGCAATCTAAGAAGCAATATTTTTGAGCTTATTTAGAACTTACAGAAAAATTTAAATTTCCAGTTCTAAAAACTAAAGACAATCCATCTGTGAACATGCTTTGTGATGTGCTGTTTTATATAACATAGGGAACCTGTGTTTTAATTCATCATTTTTGAAATACTTTTATTTTTGAATCTACGAAGTTATATTTTTGAACCTGTAGAACCAACATAGGAACATATGAGTATCTAATCCTAAGATGTAGAAATAAGCTATCAGTGAAAATGCTTTGTGATGTGCCATTCTATATCACAGAGTCAAACTTGTATTTTGATTCAGAAACACTTAAATACACTTTTTGTAGTATTAAAAAGTGACATTACAAAACTTATTGAGCTCTTATAGAACCATATTCACATCCATTTTAAAAAAAAATAGAAATAATCTGTCAGTGAGAATACTTTGAAGTACCATTTTACACCACAGAATTTAACCTTTATTTTTATAAAATATTATTTAAACGTTCATTTTGAAGAATCAAAGAGGTGACATTTCTGACCCAATTGTGCCCTGTAGGAAAATATAAGTGTCCAGGGTCCCTAAAAATTAGAAACAAACTATCTATGAATATGTGAGACGTCACTCACCACCTGTGGTTATGTGTCCTTCAGACCTTCACTCACTCACCAGTGGATGAATGAACACACTCTCACACGATTACAGTGATTCAAGTAGGCTAGGGATGTCTCGTGGCTGCTTTCAGAGGGCAAAATGCAACAAATCAACCAAGACCCTCTGTCCATCAGACATTTATTCCCTTAAGATTCTACAACAGCTGTTCTCAGTTAACATACTTGTGGAAAGTTGTCATAGCAAAGGGAATCATTTCAGGATGAATAAAAGCTTTAGGCCCCAGGGCTAAGAGTTAATGCTATTAACCAGTATTCTCCTTTGATCTCCCCCTGAGAGACTACCCAGCACAAAGATAATATGAGTAAACAGAGTAAAGACAAAAGTGTGTGTGGTAAGGCCTTTAATTGTCTCTCTCTCCTCCTAGCTTAACATAAATGGACCAACTGGCCACCTTTCGTCTTCCAGTCAATAAAAGCTTTTTACCTTCCAAAAAGTTTGAAGTTATAATCTACAACTTTTTCTAAATAATTTCCGTAATATTTGGTGCTACCCCAAGCAAGTAACAACATTTCCCCCTTTTTCTTTTTCTTTTTATGAAAAATAGGCTCTGTCGTCTGCTGGTCACTGAAGGGTTCAGTCATGTGTTTGTCAGGGGAGGAATTCCTTGCTTGTATTCCAACTTTGCATTCTAGGATTCATAAATAACACAAGACAATTATGAGTACAATCACTGAGTGGTTTCCAGTTAAACAGTGACTTACAGGAATGGGGTCTAACCAGGAGAGATGACTTACACATCTTTCCATCATTTTTGGCCAGATAATCTACAAAAGCACCTGTTTGTAGTGACTTTGAAATGCTGGCAGTTGCCACCAGGACTATGGATGAGACTGTTTGAAGCTGTGAAAGATGTGTTAGTCTAATTAGGGCAGAAAAAGTAGATTAGATGATACACTTGATAGAGTGTAGCAGGTACAATTTTCAGGAAAAGTAAAAGAATGAAAAATAAAAAAAAATTCTAAGGAGGAGGATTCACTTAGCCTTTTACATTGTTCTCTTTAGCATTGTCCAGGTGGCATCTGGGGCTTGTGTCATAGGCTGGCTCTTATTTTTTCTTTTTGCCATCTTTTGATGAAGATGCATCCTCCTGGCTGGTGTAAAAGTACTGGAAATTTTAGTGGTGATGCCTGTGCTAAGAGACTTTTTATAATCTCTGTAAGAGAACAGGTTAGTGTTTTGATAAAAACTTGTTGTCCGTTTACAGAAACACTAAATGATATGATTTAAACTTAACCAATATGTTTTAACACAGATTTTTTTTAAATTAATGTTTAAAACTTGCTTAATACTTTAAAACAAAATTTATACAATCTACTTGCACAAATTCTCTTCTATAACATGTTTTTACAATTTTCATTGATGAATTTAGACATAATTTAACTCTGTTTTACAACCTTCCTTCCTAATGGTACATTCACCTATCTATATCTTTTTTAATATTTCTTTTTTCACTTCCCCTTTATCTCTTTCTAATCTCTATCTCCTTTAGTCTTTCTCTTTTTGCCTTCCTTAACTCTCTCTCTCTTTCTTTCTCTCTCTCTCTCTCTCTCTCTCTCTCTCTCTCTGTGTGTGTGTGTGTGTCTCTCTCTTTCTCTCTCTATGTCTGTCTGTCTTTCTTTCTCCCTGATTCTTTCTTTCTACTTCTCCCTCTAATCTTTCTGTTTCTGGATGTCTTGGTTAAGCAGTGATATCATCACTTATAAATCTGCTTGTCTATTGCCATAAGCGAACGGGCTAGGCAGTGAGCTGTGGGCTTAAGATTAGATTTGATTGAAGCTGCTTCAAGATTTTGTAGTAAGTAAACTGAGTAAGACAATTTATTTGCTATGTGTGTGGGCTGAGGAGAACAAGCTGTAAATGCTAGATTTACAGCTCCAATCTCAGCACTCTGACTGCCAGTAGTGAATTACGTCATCTTTTCCAGACTGGAGCTTTTCTTTGTTTGCCTGATTCAACAGTAATCAGTGTTAAAGCATTAGGCATGAGACACGTAACAAGGCCTTTCATTGCTCATTTCATTAAAGGAATCTTGATAACATCAGGATTTTTACTTAGTAATTGTTTTGCATTAATTATTACAATCACAAGCTAAAATTGGTAACATGAAGTTTAAAAGGAAATCTGAAAGCATCCCCGGAAACAGAGACTCAAAGAATATACCTTAACCACGTGCTTAAAGTCACAGACTGAATAACTCTACATCTTGCCATTGAGTTTTCAGGCCAACCAAATTTTGGGGCTTTAAAATAACAGGCTGTTCTGAAAACAGTGAGTCACGTGCTGAGCAAAGTCTGTCTCAAATCAGTATTTTACGCGTATGCTTTTACCACGGTCACATACAATTTTGTTTATTTATTTCTGAAAATGGGCACAAAATTTTTATTTCTTATTTCAGCAAATATGTAATTTGGCTTAAAGTTCTTATTTAAAGAATAATGTGTAGTTTAACGTGCTTAGCTTTTAATTGCTCTTCAATTTGTGAATGTTCTTTTATAGCTGATTGAAATTTAACATTTAAATTTATTAAATGAAGGGTAATTAAGGCTTGTGCTAGTCATGCCGCCTTTTAAGATATGAAACATGTTTTGCAAATTATCAGTTAGTTGCTGAATTCTTTTTCTACTGATGAGCAAATGTATATGTCTGGCTTTTAATTGCTCCTTTCTAATTCATGAACTAGATGTAACCTCTCTGACTTTAGAGGAATTTTCATAAGAAAAATACACTCTTTTACTGTTAGATTTTAAAAGAGCCACATTAAGAGTAGGTTTGCAACACCAGTGGCTAATATAGAAAATATCATACAAATTCTTAAATTTACTTAAATCTTAGCATAAAATTACAATTTGAAATATTCCTTGTATATAAAGGACCCATGAAATTTTACTTTGAAATACCTGAAGAGAGCAGTGCAGCAGCAAAGTGTGCTGCCACCTGTTTTCCACTTGTGCTGCTTGTTCTCACTGTCCAGCCACAGTTTTTGGCCTTGGGTTGAGCCTGTTGGCTTGAACACCAGGAGCTCTCTCCCTTTCGTTTTCTTTTTTCCTTTTCCCCCACGAACTTGGCTGCGTGTGACACCTTTCACATCCTCTGTTTTCTCCTCCTGCACAGCCGACGCTGCTGGCATGGGTGAAGTTTCCCTGTTGCGGAGCCTCTTCTCCCTTTTATTTCATTTCTTGTGGCCATGCATTTTGATCTGAAATGTCTTTCTTATCTTTTTTATAAATCTATATACCTGATTGCCCTGCTGATTATCAATCACTGAGAAGGCTAAGAGTTCTTTCCATAATGCTCCCTCCTTAAAAGACATTTCTATAGCATTAGTGTTTCCTTTGTCCCTTTTTTTATTTGTTAGATGCCTCTATGCATGATTCCTCCCCACTTGTTTCCAGAGCTTTATGTCCAGCATTCTCTTTACCAATAACCTTGGGCTGAGGAAAACAGCAGCTTGAGATGTTCCGTACTTTTATCTGCTGAGCTGATAACTGATGTCTCATGATAAATCCTAGCCTGAAAAAAATGTCTTGTCAAGGTTGAAAATCCTCAGTAGGCACCAATGGCTTACTTCTTGGCCTGACCTGACCATGTGGTCCTTTTCACTTTCTTGCCTTGGGAGGTCCACTGCTTCTTCTTCTTTGCAGTAATTATCACATTAGTTTGCTCCATGTTTGAGCACCTCCTGTTAGGGATATTACCTCAAGTTTCCTCACATGAGACATCACTTATGCCATTGATCCATGACCTGAGACACTGGTCACCACCTGCAGAAGTCTGACCTGCCGACTCCGACTCAACAATGGATCAAGGAATCCACTCTCACACTACTACAGCTGTTGGTTGCTCTTAGAGGAAAAATGCAACAAATTCATCAAGACCCTCTGTCCATCACACATGTTTTCTCTCAAGATTTTACGACAGATGTTATAAGTCAACACACTTGTGGATAATTAACATGGTTTAAAGAATAGTTTTAGGACAGATAAAGGCTTTAGGTTCCAGAGCACTGGGTAAATGCTATTAGTAGATAATTCCTCTTTGGTCTTCCTCAGAGATACCACCCAACACAAAATTAACATGAGTAAACAGAGTGAAGACAAATGAGTATAGGGTAAGGTCTATTATTGTTTCTATTTCTCCCTAACTTAACATAATAAACTGGTTGGCCACCTTTGGCCTGCCCCAGTAAAACCTTTTGGCCTTCCAAGAGGTTTGATGTTAATAATCTATGACTTTTTCTAAATATTTTCTCTAATCTTTTGCTGTTACCCTGAGTGACTAGCAAAAACTATTATTTCTGATATGCTTTTTTACATCACTGAATAAAATATTTGTTTTGATTCATGAAATTTAGAACACTCTTTTTGGAGAATTGGAGAAGGACATTCCAACTTATGGTCCCACATAGGAACATAAAAATATCCAGTACAAAATACAAGAACAAAGGTATCTGTAAAAACACTTTTGTGATGTGTTGTTTTCTATTACAAAATAGAACCTGTGTTTTGATTCAGCATCTTTGGAATACCTCTTTTTTTTTTTTTTTTTTTCCCTAGAAACTGAGAAAAAATGTTTTTCTAAGTCTCTTGAGCCCTTATAAATATATACAAATATTTTGCCCTAAAATGTAGGAACAAGCTATCTGTAAAAACACTGTGATGTGCTGTTTTATATTAAGTAATTGAGCCTGGATTTTAATGAAACAGATTCCAAATACTCTTCTTGTAGAATATAAAAAATGACATTTCTCACCCTATTGAGCTCTTATAGTAACATAGAAATATCCAGCACCCCAAATTTGCAATAACTGGAAAATGTGTTTTGATGTGCTGTTTAATTTTTATAATATGCCTTATTTTATTTTAATAATTCTGAGGCATATTTAACAATTCAAAACAACTACAATACTTACTAAAATAAATTAAAACAAAAAAATTAAAACTTTGTTTCTGAAAACTTACGCAGTGGCAGCAACAAATTATTTTAGTTTAATTTAATTTTTGTTATTGGATATATGTGCGATGTGCAGATTTGTTACAGTGGAATACATGTACCATGGTGGTTTGCTGCATCTATCAATTCATCATCTACGCTCTAAGACCCTGGTGCCTTACGTATTTTTTCTAATAATCTTCTTTTTTCTCTCTAACCCCTGACAGGCCATAGTGTGTGTTATTTCTTTCCCTGTGTCTCTGTGTTCTTATTGTTCAACTTCTACTTACTAGTGAGAATAAGCAATGCTTCGTTTCCTGTTTCTGTGTAAATGGGCTGAGAATAATGACATCCAGCTTTATCTGTGTATCCTTAAAATACATGATATCATTGCTTTTTATGGCTGCATAGTGTTTTAGAGTGCATATAAACTACATTTTTATGCTGTCTATCACCTATGGGGATTATGATTGGTTTCACGTTGCTTTTGTAAATGGTTCAGCAATAAACATATGTATGCCTGCATTTTTACATTAGAATTATTTATATTCCGTTGGCCATACTCCAAGTAAAGGGATTACTGGGTCAAATAATATTTCTGGTTCTATATCCCTAAGGAATCACTGCACTGTCTTTCACAAAAATTTAAAGGAATTTAAATTTTCATCAACAGTGTAAAAGCCTTTCTATTTCTCCACAGCTTCACCAGCATATACTGTTTTTAGTCTTTTTAATAATTACTCTTCTGACTGACATGAGATGGAATCTCACTGCATTTTCAATTTGTACGTTCCTAATAATCAAATATGTTTAGCTTTTCTCCATATTTTTGACCATATAATTATTTTCTTTTAGGAGGTCACTTTTTATATTGTTTCACTATATTTTGAAAGTTTTCTTGAAAAACCTTTAAGTTTCTTGTTAATTCTTGACATTAGACTTCTGTTCGATGGGTAGATTGCATCATTCTGAAGCTTACCTATTCACTGAGATAATAGGTGGATTTTTCTTTCTGCACAGAAGCCTTTCAGTTTATTTAGATCTCATTTGTCAATTTTTGTTTTGTTGCAATTACGTTTTGCATTTTTTTTTTTCTTTTTTCATTTTCTTGTGGAGGGTTGGGGAAAGAGTTTTGCTCTTGTTTCTCAAGCTGGTTAGATAATGTGCCAATGCAAAATTCACCTCCCAGGTTCTGGTGATTCCCTTTGTGCAGCCTCCTGAGTAGCTAGGGTTTTAGGTCCATTAGGACACTCAGATAATTTTTGAATTTTTAATTGAGATGGGGTTTTACCATGTTGGCTAGATTGCTCTTGAACTTGTGACCACAAGTGATCTCCCTGTGTTAGCCGCCCTGAGTGCTGAGGTTACAGATAAAATCCTGATCTGCTTTTGGCATTTTCATCACAAAGTATTTTCTAATGCCTGTGTCCTGAATACTATTGCCAGGTTTTCTTTTAGAGTTTCTATGGATTTTGATTTTACATTTAAGAGTTTAATTCATCTTGAGTTAATTTTTGTGTAAGGTGTAAGAAAAGTTTCCAGTTTCAGTTTTCTGCTAGCCAGTTTTTCGAGAACCATTCATCAAGTAAATAATTTCTTCCCCATTGCTTGTTCATGACAGTTTTGTCAAAGATCAGATGGTTGTAGATGTGTGGTATTATATCTGAGTTCTCAGTTCTGTTTCATTGGTCTATATGTCTGTCTGATTTGGTTTCAGTACCATTTTGTTTTGTTTTGTTTTGTTTTGTTTTGTTTTTGTTTTCTGTTATTGTAGCATTGCAGTATAGTTTGAAATTAGGTAGTAGTGTGATGCCTCTGCCTTTGTTCTTTTTGCTTAGAATTGGCTTGGCTTTACAGAGGCTTTTCTTGGTTTTATACAACATCAGAGTAGATTATCCTAATTCTTGAAGAATATGAATAATAGTTTAATATGAATAGTATTGAATCTATATATTACTTTGGGCTGTATGGCCATTTTCACAATGTTGATTACTCGTATCTATGAAGATTTTCTGATTTTCCGTTTGTTTTTGTCCTTTCTTATTTCCCTGAATAGTGGGTTGTAGTTGTCCTTCAAGAGATCTGTCATAACTTTCATTAGCTCTATTCTCATTTTCTTATCTTGTAGCAACAGTAAAAGGGATTTCACTTATAATTTGTCTGTTTGCATATTGTTAGTATATAGAAATGCTTGTAATGTTTGCACATGAATTTTGTATCCTGAGACTTTGTTGACATTGCTTATAAGCTTAAAAATACTTTTAGGTCATAATAATATAGTTTTCTAAATAGTATCATGTTATCTGAAAACAGAGACTACTTGAATATTTCTTTTCCTGTTTGAATAGTCTTTATTTCTTTTCCTTTAGAATAACCCACAATAACCCACAATGTTATGTGGAATTTCAGATCTGAGAAAAGCTGTTCTTGTCTTGTGCTGGTTTTTAAAGGAAATGCTTTAAGCTTTTGTCCTTTTAGCAAAATATCACAGAATCTAGAAGGGACCTTTGTAAGCCTATTGATGCTTGATTAAAACAAATATATATATTCACCCCAAAACCTAGAAACAGGCTATTAGTGGAAATTCTTTGTGATATGCTGCTTTATACAATGAAAGACAACCTGTGTTTTTATGAAACAGGTTCCAAATACTTATTTTGTAGAATCTCTAAAGTGACATTTCCAAGCTTATTGTGCTCTTTAGGAACATTCTCATGTTCAACCCTAATATAAAAATATTTAATATTTTAGTATTAAAAACTAAATACAACTTACTTGAAAATGCTCTCTTATGCACTGTTTTACATCAGGTAATAGAAAATAATTTATATGAAAAAGTTTTGGAGACTCTAAGAAGGAAGATTACCAAGCCTATTGAGGACTTATGAAAACATACAATTTATTCAGCCTGCAAAATAGAAATATGGTATCTGTAAAAATACTTTGTGATATGTTGTTTTACATCATGAACTGTACCTATGTTTTGATGACAGATGTTTATAGACTCTTTTTGTAGAATCTACAAAGTATCATTATGAGCCTATTAATCCCTAATAAACATAAAAATATTCAGAAAGCAAACAAAAGAAAACAAAACAACACACACACACACAAACAAAACAAAACAAAACGAAACAAAACAAAACAAAAAAACACACTTACAAATCTGTCCCTAACTCAACGTAATGTGCTGTCTTATTTCAACAACTTTAAAGCACTCTTACTGTAGAATCAAAAGATAAAGTTTCCAAACACGTAGCCCTTTTAAGACAATAAAAATATCCAGTTTTAAAAGCTAAAGGCATGCTGCACATAACAGCACTTTTGGTACACACTTTTATATCACCCAGTTAAACCTGTATTTGGATAGAAATGGTTTAAACACCCTTTTTGTAGAATCTAAGATGTGATATTTCCAAGCATATTGAGACCTTATGCAACAAATAAATATTTAGCTCCATAAATTAGAAACAATGTATCTGTGGCAATACTTTATAATGTGCTATTTACCTTAAAGAGTTAATTATTTGTTTTGATTCAACAAATTTCCTATGCTCTTTCTGTAGACTTTGAGAAGTTACATTTTTTAAAGCCTACTGAGCTCTAAGAATGAAATGCAAACATCTAGTCCTAAAATCAAGAAACAAGTTTCCAGTGACAACAGTTTGTGAAGTTTTACATCAAAGAATGAAATCTATGTTTTGATTAAAAGAGCTTAAAACACTCTTTTGTAGTACCTAAGATGTAATGTCTCTGAACCTGTTGAGAATATTCAGCCCTAAAGACAAGAATCAAGCTACATATAAAAATTATTTGTGGTGTGCTGTTTTATGTCACATAATTAAACTTGTGTTTCTGTAAAACAGCCATCCAGACAGTCTTTTTCATAGGATCTAAAAAGTTACATTTCTGAGCTTTTTGAGGCCACCTAAGCATATATGGACATTCAGTTCTACATACGAGAACCAAGCCATCCTGTGAAAACCTTTTATAATGTGCTGTTTGATATCTCAGAATAGAGCCTTTTTTTTGATTAAACAACTTTTAACCACTATTTGCAAAGTTCCTAGGAAGTAATGTTTCCATATTATTGAACCCTTATAAGAACATGAAAACATCCAGCCAAAAATGAGAAAGAAGATATCAGTCAGAATGCATTGTGATGTGTTATTTTATATTAAAGAATGCAACTTGCGTTTTGTTTCAAAAAGACCAAGATAGTCTTTGAATTTAACAGTTACAATTTTTCAACCTCTGATAAAAAATATGTAAGCATTCAGCTTCAAAATCTACATCCAAGAAATGTGTAAGAGCCACTTAGTGATATTCTGTTTCATATCAAAAAATCAAATATGCATTTTTATAAAGCAGGTTTCAAACATTTTATTTGTAGAATCTAGGAAATGACATTTCCAAGCTTATTGAGCTCTTGTAAGAACTTTTAAAATATTTACTCCTAAAAACTAGAAACAATCTATATGTGAAAACATTTTTAGGTATGTTGTTTTATGGAATATAACTTGTTATGTAATGCAAAAGTTCCCAACATCTTTTTTTCTTGTAGAAACTAACACGTGATGTTTCTTAACTGATTAAACCCTCTTAGAAACCTGTATCTTTGCAAAACCAATAACTAGAAACTAGCTCTCTATCTGTTAAAATACTTTGTAATGTGCTATGATATATCGCACGAATGAAACTGGTGTTTTGATTAAATATGTTTCCAATAATCTTTTTGTAGGATCTATGAAGTGACATTTCTGATCTCATTAAACCTTTATAGAAACACTGAAGTATCCAATTTTAAAGAATAGAAGCAAGCTCTCTGTGAAAACACTTTGTGATATGTTGTTTTATTTCAGATAACATAAACTTTTTTTTTAATTTTGACAAGTTTAAAACACACTTTTTGTCAAATCAAAAAAGTGAAGTTTTTGAAACTATTGAGTCTTTATAAGAATATATAAATTAAATGCCTGAAAGCTGGAAATAAGTTATCTCTCAATAATTTTTTGTTATGCTGTATGATCCCACAGAACTAAACCTGCATTTTGATAAGAAGAAAATAAATGGTTTCGACACTGCTTTGTAGAATATGGAAAGTGACGTTGCTGTATCTAATAAGTACTTCTAACAAAATTTAAATTTTAAAATTCAGTTGTAAAAAACCAGAAAGAAGCTATAGGCAAAAATGCTTGGTGACAAGACATTTTGTACCACAGAATGAATTATGTATTTTGATTCAACAAGTTTCAAACACTGTTTTTATACAATCTAAGAAGTAATATTTCTGAACCTATTGAACCCTTAGAATACAATATGAATATGCAGACCTTAAAAAAAGAAACTACTACTACAAATACCTTGTTATGTGCTATTACATGTAAGAGAATTTATCCAGCATTTTTATGAAACAGATTTCAAACACCTTTTTTTGTAGAACGTAAGAAATGCCATTTCCTAGCATATTGAACCCTAAGAGAAACATATAAATAGCCAGTCCTAAAAACTAGGAATAATGCATCTTTGAAAATGCTTTGTGATGCCTTTTTTATATCACAGAATCACATCCGTGCTTTGATTTAACGTTTTTGAAACACTGTCTGTTGAATCTAAGAAATCATGTTTTGAATAAAAACCCATCCATAAAAACTACAAATAAGCTATCCCTAAAAATTCTTTGTGATACAGTGTTTTACATCAAATAGTTAAACAAGTATTTGAATATAAGTTTCAAACACTTTTTGTATGTCTATAAATGGCATTATTGACACTATTGAGACACTGTAGGTATGTACAAATATCAGGTCCTAAGAACTATAAACAAGATATTTGTGAAAATGCTTATGATGTGATATGTTATATTACAGGATAAAAACTGTATTATACTGTAAGTTAGAACCAATTTAACTTGTCAGTTGGGTCTGATACTTGTCTGGAGTCTGTGTCCTTGCAGCTAGCTTGAATCCTCATTCTACAGTGGCTAAAAAGACAGTAACTTCATTGTGCTTCCATGGCTTACTACTGTGATCAGAAAGGATGTGGCTTTCAGAGCTCTGATTAATCTGCTGCCCAAGGGGCAGGTCTCCAATGCAAGAGCAAGAATGGGACAAGAAGGCTAGGAGCCCCAGGGTGGTGGCTGGTGGGCAAGAGCACACTATCTCCTGCAGATAAGTCACTTCAAGGGGACTGATAAGAATGGTCAAGCTAGAATGACGCAGGTCAGTTGGAGCAATAGGGAATTGCATGCCTAGCACATCTACCATTGCAACCTGTGTCTGGCTACTCTTCCTCCTTCTTAGGTCTAGAGTTCACAATGGCTGTCCCCACTCAGTAGCATCTGAACTTAGAATCAATTTTTCTAAAAACACAATCTAACTACATGATATCTGTATTAGACACTTGTTAGAGTAAAATAATTTTTAAGTAAAAATATGAAGAAAAGATTTCCAAACAAATTTTAACCAAAAGAGTGCTGTGGTGGCTATACTTACAAATTTTACATTGCACTTGAGTAGAAACCGTATAATAGACCAAGGAGAATATTATATTTTGATACAAAAATTAAATAGTCAAAGTCATAAACGTTATTAACATATGTACAACTAACAACAGTGACGCAAATACATGATGAATCTAGATCTGACAGAATTGAAAGGAGATGTATAATCAAGTAGTTCATTTACAATTGCTAACTAGGTTCAATTATAAATTGCACAAAATCACAAATAAAATAGAAAACATGAACTCCCATAAACCAATTGGTGCTAAGAGAAATGTCTGCCTCTAGTTCTCCTTTTTCATTAAAGAGAAATTACAGTCATTCAATTTGTGAGTAGAATAAGTTTTAGGTTCATTATACTTGGTTTGATTCCTTGCATAAAATTCAACAAGGATTGATTAGTCATATATGCTATTTTTAGCTTGCCTTTGCTGCAATATTACCTAATAATACGTTATTGTTGTCAAAGCCATCTTAAAATACCCAGTGTCTCCAATTGTTCTGTTTGAAAATAAAAGGCTCTCACCAAACTTATGCAAGAAACTATAGGGTTATAAAATCAGAATACTCATGAACAATTTCTGAATAATGGAGGACTCAGAGAGAAAGAAATATTTGCTTACAAAAACATATTTCATCTAATTGCTCTACATTATAAATTTTTTTTTAGAAAAGATTTTCTTGATGAAAGCAGTAGGCTTCAAAATAAAATGTTTTTTTCACCTTAGATCTGGTCCTCTCAAGCTAAACAACTCTTGCTAGATGAGAGTTATCAGGTACTGTAGAGTATGGCAGCTCCTCATATGGTCAGTAAGTCCTAGTACAAAAAGGATGCTCCCTGCTCAGAAGTGTAAGTAATAAATGCTGTATTTAGAAAAAATAATGACACTTTATGACAGAAAATTTTAAAAACAGTGATGGTTTGGAAAATAATAGACATCAACATTGCATTAAAATTTTACATAAAGTGTAGTAATCATTTAGAGGTGAGAATGATTCTGAGCTTAGTCCTTTGATCCACTTTTGCTTTTCCATACTTTTTTTGATCATTACTCCAATGTTTTCTTAAGCATCTGTATCACACATAGTGGACAACAAATTTGATAACACCTCTCAAATAGTGGAATACCACCATAGGAATAATATCAGTGAAGTTTCTTGTATAAAGGAAAAGCCTTGGTTCCCGAATTTACCATAACCTGAATACTAGGCATACTCTGTGGGAGAATGTCTTAGTTGTTCTAAATTAAGTACCACATAGCTTGCATATGATGCATGTAAGGTGATTCATCTGGGATGTTCCAGTTAGCATTTTATTTGGGAGGCGTTGGTAGACACTTCTAAAGGGAAACAGAACTAACAGTGGTATTTATCTGGTCCACTAGGCTGTTGGCCTCTCAGGAATAACTTGTGCATTTGGATTACAGATATATTAATTAGCAATAATGAGGTGTGCGTACTGCATCATTGGAAACAAGCTCTTTTATATTGTAATATTTATAATTAAGTAAGTATTTTTGTGATTCATTATAGTAATGGTTTCTTGGGAAGCTTATAATACTAATCTATAAAATAAAACAATTCCTATTCATCATACACTTTGATTTTAATAATTACTTGGTTTTGCTTTCCCTCTTCACTGACTATCATCTTGGTAACCACAGCACTCAGAGGAACCTTTTACTGCCTTGGATTAATATTTTCTTTAGTGGGTAGCTTTGAGGCTACTGGTCTAAGATGAGAGAGACCAATATCTTACTTGGTCCAGCCTTAGGGTCCTAGCCATCACTGTTTTACTTTCATGTTAGTTGTTACAGACAACAATAATGTCGGGGTTGACAATTTTGCATTTTCCATATAAGTATGCATGTCTGTATGCATTCAGTGAACTCACAACCCAGGGATATCATCCATCACTAAATTCTACTGAAAGTTTTGACCTTTAGTAACTGATTTCAGCTATTCGACAGCTGCTTAAGAGGGGTGACTACATGACCACCCAGAGGTCAATGGTTTCTCATTTTCTATCCTTATTTTTTTTCTTGTTGATACATTTAGTTGATCTACATTATTTTTTTCTTTATTTTACTGTGACTCTTAGTCTCCAAGCTAGAAATAAATCTTTACATTTTCTTCAATAAAAACTACCAATGTGTTTTATAAACTTCACTGAAGCCATCTTTTACCCTTTTATTATTTTAACTCATTGTAACCAAAATTCCCAGTGAAAAAATCTGAGTTTACTTAGATTAACATGATTTTAAGACTTTAAAGTATGAGAGGAAATTGTCAGATTAAATTTACCTAATTAATCTGACCAAAGATTATGAAGTTCATGTGAATTAAAAGTCATCTGAAGTAGCTTTTAGTAGCATGTTAAGCATGTACTTTTTTTTTTTTTTTTTTTTTTTTTTTGCCATTTGACTAGAACTCTTTCATACAGTTTGGTAGTGAAATGTCACTTCCACATGACACATATGTATAGATATTACCGACAAACCAACAAAATTAGTTCTAATTTTTTTTTTATTTAAACATTGTCAAAAACTCTCTCTCTCTTACTGCAGATTATCAGAAAAAATAAGTTGCAAGAGCCAACGAAACATAAAGAGAGTTGCCATCTCATGCCAACTCTAAAGAAATAAAAATATGAAGCAGCAAGGCACAGCTTCTGAGATATCTGAATAATTTCAAAAAGAAAAGGATTAGAGAACTTAAAACTTAAGAACTTCTTGCATTAAGTGAAACATTTTTGGTTGAACACGGTGGCACACACCTCTAATCCCAGCACTTTGGGAGGCTAAAGCCAGTGGATCATGAGGTCAAGAGTTTGAGATCAACCTAAAAAATATAATGAAACCATGTCTCTACTAAAAATTTTGTTAAAAAAAATCAACTGGCCATGGTGGCACACAACTGTCATCTCATCTACTCCACAGGCCGAGACAGAAGAATTACTTGAACCCAGGAGGCAGAAGTTGCAATGAGCAGAGATTGTGCCACTGCACTCCGGCCTGGGTGACAGAGTCAGACTCCTCTCAAAAACAAAAACAAAAACAAAAACAAACTACTAAAAGAGAGTAACTTAAAATATTATTTTTAACAACAACTTGTTGTAACTGGGTTTTTAGTTTTGTAATTCATGTAGTTTTAATATTAAAGTCCAATCTTAAGAAAACAATGTCTTATAATTTTCTTTAATTACAAGCAACTTAATTAAATAACAATTCTATGGATTTTCTTTTAAGCAACATTATCATGACGGACACAGTCCATTCATGACATGCATGATATTTCTAGTTTGTTGTAATTATTCCTCTTTCATGAAAAACCAGTCATTTTATTTTATGACAAAATTCACTATTCAAAATTCTGTCTCATATAAGTATTCTTACCATAAATACTGCTGTATCACATTCTTTACATTTATCTTATTTCCTGATTCCTTTTACATCGTTTCACAAATAACCTTTAAATGACAATTGAGTGAGACAAGTTATTTACTCTTTAACAAAAATAATAACTTTTAAAAGTTTTCCATAATTTTTAATTGGAAATTACAAACTTTGTTGACATTTAGTATTTAATATCGCTTTAGAATCAATTACATGAAATGCTTATTTAGAAGTATTTATTTAATTATATTTACCTCATTAATTTATACTATTAAGTTTACCTAAATTATTTATCAAACTGTAGTAATCATCCTTTAAATTACTTTTCTGTTAACCAATTAACAGCTTATGGATTTGAGGTGTTTTCACCTTATGTAAGAAATTTAAGGTTAAATATATGAGTATTTTACCAGTAAGTCAGGATTTAACTTTTAAGTAGACAATAATATTACATGTCTTACTTTTCAAAAATTATGCAAACAAAAACCATTCTGTTTTGGGATGAGTTTACAGTTTTTGAACAATTATGCCAAATATATCAACTTACAGAATTTGGCACTGATCATTCTGAAAGCACATGATCAAAAGATGCAAACAAAAATGTATACTGACAATTGTTAAGACTTTTCCAATATTGCTTTACTAATAATTTTAAGACTGATTACTTATTAAGTATTTTACTTTAGCTGCATGAACTTAAAAAGCAGTCAGGCTGGGCCGGGCGCGGTGGCTCACCCTGTAATCCCAGCACTTTGCGAGGCCCAGGCCGGGGGATCACGAGGTCGAGAGATCAAGACCATCCTGGTCAACATGGTGAAATCCCGTCTCTACTAAAAATACAAAAAATTAACTGGGCATGGTGGTGCATGCCTGTAATCCCAGCTACTTAGGAGGTTAAGGCAGGAGAATTGCCTGAACCCAGGAGGCGGAGGTTGTGGTGAGCAGAGATCATGCCATTGTACTCTAGCCTGGGTAACAAGAGCAAAATTCCATCTCAAAAAACAAACAAACAAAAAAAGCAGTTGGGCTTATTTTTAATTTATAAATACTCTTTAACGTTAAGCCAATTTGATACCTTGTATCCAGAAACATAAAATATGTGTACATACACATAATCACACACATACAGACTCATATAAACTATGATTGTAAAGCTTTCCTTAAGAACTCTAGCCAAGAAATATTAATAAAAAATCACCAGTTTGCAAAATCAAACAAATACACAAAGTGATTAGATTCCATCAGTGGTTTTTATCTCAGCTGAAAAGTAACAGCAGATGTTAAAAAAAAAAAAAAAAAGGTAAAAAAGAAAACATAGAAATAAAGATCTTAGGTATTCTTGAGTTTCAAGTGGATCTTTGGGCCCTTAATTTTCCTTGGTGTAATTTGCCCAGCAGTTTAAAATTTGCACAACAGACAATAATATGTAAACCTTCCGGAGACCTTGAAAACATGTCATGACTTCAAAATTTTCAATTGTACAAAGATGCTTTCAATTGTACAAAAATACACCAACATGAAACAGATGGGGTCCTTGAAAAGGCTCATTATCGTTTTCGTTTTCTTTACTCCTTCATAGATTGTTTCCCATGTTTTGTTGTTGTTGTTGTTGTTTGTTTGTTTGTTTTTTCTTAAAAGGAGGAAATGGCAAGAAAAAAGAAAAGGCAATGGAGATCTGTTAGAACGCACCTTAAAGTTGAATTCGGATTCAAACAAACAAACAAACAAACAAACAAAAAACAAAAAGCTGGCTGGCGGAAAATAATTAAAAAAAAAAAGTGCTAAGACCGCTTTCTATAAATGGTCCTCTGCCACTTTTAACTTTGCAGTGTATCTGCTATTACACACGCCGTAGTCAAATCTCTCACAGTATAATGTCATCTCTTACCCTCAGAGCTCAAGAAGTCAGGTCATAAAATACAGGAGAACGGACCTTTAAAATCTGCCAATAAAATTCTGCCAATAAAACTCATCACAAAATACAAAACACCCCAAAAGAGGTGAGTGGCATTTTTCTTCTGAGTTTTTCAAGGAGTATGATTTATTAGAAAACTTCTCTTGATTCTGAACATAGTGAAGGGGGAAGAAGAAATAGCATGCAAGAAAAGTAAATGGGAAAAGTTTTGTTTTGTTTTTAGATCAAAAGTGAACACATAAAGCAAGTACATATTTTTGGGTTTTTTTTTTTTTTTTTTTTTTTAGTAAAATCTTAGAAAATAAGTTGTACAGAAAAATAAACTTTAGATTTCAGTTACATTTGAAGATGAAAGATTAGTGGTCTCTTCCTGAATCCAGGTCATAGCAAATTGTTTTATTAGTTTGAGCCACAGGATAGGTCAAGTTGACACAAAGCACCCATAGAAGATTTGTCCAAAAATCAACAGCATTTCCACTCAGAATCCTTCATGGTTACCAATATGTGAACCTAAAAGTATCAGAGACAGACCTCAAGCAGTTTAGAAAGTTTATTTTCTCAACTTCTGCATATCCAAGACACAGAATCAAGAGGAGACAACATGTGCCCACGGAGGTTGGGGTACAGCTTGTTTTCATATACTTTAGGGAGATAAATACATAAACTGATACACATAAGAGCTTACATTGCTTCAAAATGGAAGGGCAGAACCACTTGAAGTGGGGACTTCCGGGTTGTAAGTCAACTTTATTAATCTTTTCAAAATCCAATTTTTGTTTTATTGGTTTTCTATACTAGGTAGATAACTTCAAAAATGCTGATTGCCAATTAGTTGAAAGAGTAATCAATGGGTTTTTTAAAAAAATATGTCTGAGTTATGATAGGTAGTTGTAGAGATTAAGGTTTTATCATGCAGATAAAGTCTCCAGGTGGCAGGCTTGAGAGATAAACTGTAAAGGTTTTTTTTTTCATTTATCAGACTTAAGGTCTATGTTGATGTTAATGCTGGTGGGCTTTTTTGAATTTCAAAAGGAAGGAGGATATGTCTCAAACTTCCCATCATGGCCTGAACTACTGTTTCCGTTAACTTTGGAATTCCCTTGGCCAATAGGAGGGGTCCATTCATTTGGCTGAATTTTAATTTTAGTTTACAAATTTATACCAAGTATGTTCTGTGACTGCATTGGAATAAAACTGTAAATTAATAACAGAAAGGAATTTTTAAAATTTGTAATGACATGGAAATTAGCACACTCCTAAGCAATCAATGGATCAAAGAAGAATTCTCAGGAGAAACTAGAAGATACTTTTAAACGAAAATGAAAGATAATATAAGAACTCATGAAATGCAGCAAAGTCAGCACTTATGGAAACTTTATGACTAGAAAGACGTACATAAAAGGAAAAACTCAAATCAATAAGCTCTCATCAAAAAAAAATAAAAAAAATAAAAAAATAAAAATAAAATAGAAAAAGTACAAACTAACCCCAAAACAAAGAAGCAAGTTTAGACTACAACCAAATATACAAAACCAAGAAAACCAAAACTGGCTATTTAATTAGATTGATAAAAATTCACAAACTTTACCTGAACAAGAAAAAACGAGACTCAATATAATCAAAAATGACTAGTAATGTTAAAGAAAGAGGACTATAGAAGACTATGGAAAACGTATACGTAAACTAAATGAAAGATTCAAATTCCTGGAGAAAGACAAAACATACTGATATTACCTGCAGGAACAAAAAAGAAAAAAGAAAATCTGATCAAATCTATAACAAAACATTGAATTAGTAATTTAAAAAATTTCCACAAAGAAATGTCAAGTATCCCAGGCCCTAGAACTGTGAGCAATATATACCTGTTGTTTATTTAAAAAAAAAAAAAAAAAAAAAAAAAAAAAAAAAAGGGCAAGGATCAAATGACTTCCCAGGTGAATTTTAGGGAAAGCTTTCTTGATGACATCTGGGAATATGCATGTGGAAACCAAGTCTACCTCTTGTTATCTATCAGATAATGATCTATAATTGTTATTAAAATAAACAGATTTAGTGTTTATTGTGTACGTTGTGTACCTGGGGCTTTCGAATGCTGGTGCCTCTGGTGACCTGGTACCTGATATTCTGTTTGTTTGTTTCTATTTCATAAGAATTGCTGGCATCAGCATTGTATGTTATAGTGTCCATCTGGGTCAGTGTTTCAAGTAAAGCACAAGTTTACTATTCCAAGTCGGAGGTTTCTTTGGTGTCTGGGTACCTTATTCATAATTACTTTTATATTAAGAAGTGAATTATATAGGTAAATATCTGTTTTATGCACGATAAACAGATATTTGCCATTTACTACATATCAGATAGTATTTGAAATTTTTCACGTAATGTTGGTTTGTTGATTCTGAAGATGGTGAATCTATATTTAATTTATAAAAGTAATTTTTTCCTTCTCTCTCTCTCTCTTACTTCTTCCCCCTCTCCGCCACCCATTTTGTTAAAGCAGTGCAGTGGCACAATGTCCGTTTAGTGCCTGCACCGCCTGGGCTCAAGAGATTCTCCTGCCTCAGCCTCCAGAGTAGCAAGTAATATTTCAAATTGTATAATTAATTTTGAGGATATGCAATGGAATCTGTTGCCACAGTTTTAGAGAAGAGTGTGGCTCTGGTACCTAGTCAAGTATTAACTACAAGAGTGAAAGGGAATGCATGCAGCCCTAGTAGCAGATTAGGAACACAGAACTCTTCAATATGGGCTAAGAGCTTAGGAACAGTTTCAGAAAACTTTATTAAATCTTTGAGATTGTCTCCCTGCTCTGCAAGTCTTCTTTCTGCTCGGGGTTTCCTCTGACTTGCCTCTGTCTGTCTTATGTGTAACTCATGACTAAAAGGAGATAACTTTTTATTTTTTGAGACAGACTCTCGCTGTGGCCTACACTTAAGGGCAAGGGCATGATCTCGGCTCACTGCAACCCCAGCCTCCCGAGTTCAGGCGGTTCTCCTCCCTCAGCCTCCAAAGTAGCTGAGACTACAGGAAGGCACTACGCCAGCCTCATTTATGGCCGTTTTTTCTAGATACAGCCACTAGAGGGAGCTGCTGTCTTCCTACCCAGCCGTGCGTAGCGCCACGCTCGGGCAAACGACGTCATACATAATTCATGAGTGGGCGTGGCCTGGTGGCCGGCCGAGCTTGGCGTTCTGTGGCGACCTCTGACTTCGTGGTCGCCATTTTTGTTCACCGCTGAAGGAAAGGCGGTACCGTGCCAAGCTGTACAGCGCAGGAAGGAGAAAGCAGCCACCGGTGGTCTCGGTGGGCCGAGTATGGGTAAAGAAGAGGAGAAGGAAGAGGGCAGTGGCCAGGTTTGCTTTCCTTTTGCGACGACGACGACGGGCGGCGGGCGGCGGGGGAGCCTGTCGCGGGCCGGGCGGGCCGACGGCGGGGGCGGGCTGCCGAGGGCGGGGCGCGGGGCCGGCGGCGGGGTCGGGGGGCTGGGGCTGGCCGACGGCGGGGGGCGGGCAGAGTGCCAGGGGCGGGCCTGTGGCGGGGTCGAGGGGCTGGCGGCGGGGGCGGGTTGCCAGGGGTGGGCCCCGCGGGGCGGGCAGCGGGCGGGGTCCGGGGGGGTCTGGGGCTGGCCGGCGGCGGGGTCTGGGGGTGTCCGGGGCTGGCCGGCGGAGAGGGCGTGTTGCCAGGGGTGGGCCGGCCGCGGGACGGGCAGCGGGCGGGGTCCGGGGGTGTCCGGGGTTGGCCGGCGGCGGGGTCCGGGGGTGTCTGGGGCTGGCCGGCGGCGGGGTCCCGAGGGTCTGGGGCTGGCTGGCGGCGGGCGGGGCGGCGGCCGGCGGCCGGCGGCCGGCGGGGCGGACAGGTGTGGGCGGACTGCCGGAGGCGGGCCTGCGGCGGGCTGGGCAGGCCGGCGGTGGGGGCAGGGGGCCGTCGGCGGAGCAGGCAGCGGAGCAGGCGGGCGGCAGGCGGCGGGCAGGCGGCGGGCAGGCGGCGGGCGGCGGGCAGGCGCTGGGTTAGGCGGGCCGGCAGCAGGGTCAGGGGGTCAGGGGGTCAGGGGGTCGGGGGGTGGGGGCTCGGGGGTCGGGGGTCGGGGGTCTGGTGCTGGCAGGCGGGCGGGCGGGGACGGGCAGGGGGACGCGGTTGAGCAGGAACAGGAGTGGGTGGGCCAGCGGGTTCGGGGCAGTGGGGCGGGGCCTGGGGAGGTGGAGTTTTGGGGGATGTGGGAACTGGCGGCGTTGGTAACTACCTTCCAGTTGCCTCGTCAGGGGGCTGGGAGCAGGGGACCGTGGAGTTTGGGGAACTCGGGAACTGGCATGGGTAACTATTTTCCAGTTGACTTGCCAGGGTTAGAGAGTTCAGAAGGCCTCTACCCTGAGCCTGAGGTGGTAGGGGTCTGGGCCGGGCTGAGGTCATAGCAGACTATTTTGAGGCTGGGTGGGGACGAGGGGATGCTGAGACAATGCCGAAGTTTCCCATCCTTTCTCAGGGTTTAGAAAGCTACTTCAAGACTGTAGATGCTCAGCGTTGCCTTTTGGAGTCACAGGCTCAACATCGCTAGCCAGAAATCTTTCCCATTCCCTGGCTTGTGTTAGACCTTTCTGAGCCAGTAGATTTTTAGCAGTTTAGCGTCTCTAGTCCATCTACTTCATTAAATTATCCCGGCTAGAATTATCCTTCAAACCTCAGATCCCCGCTCCCCCGGTTTTTTGGCCTCCAGCTTGCAAAAGGGGCTACGTCCCAGAGAGTGTCTTTGTGTCTGGTCTTCATTTTCCCCCAAAGACAACTTATCCAGCATTCTCCTTCAGACATCACTCTCTTTCCTGGCCTACTTTCCCGCAGTCAATCTTGAGAGCAAAAAAAAAAAAGATAAAAATCAGTTCTACACTTTGCCTAAGACTATTTGGACCTTGTCTCTCTGTCGTCGACACCTTTTCCACATCTCATCCTGACTGTCCTGTCTTACGTGGCAGTCTCCTTTGGGGGCTGCATTTTTTTATTTTTTATTTTTTTAATGATTTAGTGCTTGGCTTTACAGATATTTCTAGTTCCTACCATCATTTGGACCTACCACTCAAAGCATCTTCCCCAATCCAGGTATCATCTTATCTGTGAGAAAGGAATATTAAACATTGTTAGTTAGAGGTATAGTGCCAGTATCTACTTTATGGAATGCCCCTTTTTCATGATCCCGACAGTCACTTCAGATAATCCTGACTGTGTTTTCTCATAACCACTCAGAGGACCACTTACCACGTATGAGTGTTCGACTACACAGTCTTCCACTAGAAATCTATTCCCATGTCCATCAGTTTTGTTATCACAGACTCTTTTAGATTTGGTTCTAACTACCATTGTCAGAGACTCACCTCCCGAGCATTATTCTAGGCCCCACCTTTTACTTCAAAAGCAAGAGTTCAAAATGGGAAATCCAGTCCTACCTCAGTATCTATCCCATATCTGCTCACTGAGCTTATTCATCCCTTAATTGCATAAGCTCAACCTGCCCATTTTCCCCTTTAGCTTTATTACCTACTGTGTCTCTGTTTTAATAAAATAGGATTGCCACAAAACTCTCTCCCACAATTGCCACTAACAGAAAAGCCTCCCCACATTTACCTCACCTTAAACACTCCCTTTTCCTCCAGATGTCCAGCTCACTGCTCTCCAAGAAACGTCGTGTGTCTGGGTCCGGTTCAGAGTTGGATTCTGACTGTTCCTCTGCCTACTCTGTGATGTCTGAAGTGCCCTTGGGACCAAGCCAGGTGAGGATTTATTTCTGGACACCGACAGATGAGGAGGTAGAGTGACTGGTAGGAAAGTACCTCTGCCTGTTTGTCTGTCCCATTCCTGCCTGTCTCCTCTCAATCTTTTTTTTTTTTTTTTTTTTTTTTTTTTTTCCCCCTCCATCTCTAGGGAATGTCCCAAAATGGCAGTGGAATATACATAGATGAAGATCTTTATTCCCGCCAGCTGTAAGTGGGGCCATGGCTGGGGAACGACAGGTGGGAAGAGACACAGAGAATATAGGGTTGGGTTAGCCAATCCTGACCAGAGGCCTCCATAACCTGCCAGGTATGTGCTGGGTCATGAGGCAATGAAGTATCTCCAGACATCCAGTGTGCTGGTTTCAGGCCTGCAGGGGCTAGGTGTGGAGATCGCCAAGAACATCATCCTCGGTGGGGTCAAGGCTGTCACCTTACATGACCAGGGCACTGCCCAGTGGGCTGATCTCTCCTCCCAGGTAACCTGTGGACCCTTTGCTTTTCCAGGGAACCAGTCTTCCTGGGCTCTGCATTCACTTACGTTCTCTCTTCCTCCATCCTCTGATAGTTCTACCTGCGAGAAGAGGACATCGGTAAAAATCGAGCTGAAGTATCACAGTCTCGCCTTGCAGAACTCAATGGCTATGTGCGTGTCCTCAGCTACACAGGACCCTTAATTGAGGACTTCCTTAGAGGTTTTCAGGTACCTTGGGGCATTACCCACCCCCCTGCCCTGCCTGATTTTTTTCAAGTCTGGTTTGTTTGTTTAGCATTGATTTAATGGCTGCCCCTTGGTGTCACATTTCATGCTGGAGGGCTAAGGAATGCAGACAGGAATTACACTGGGGACCTATCGTTGGGGGATTCATCTCTTTTCAGGAGGGAAGATGTGGTTGTACACTGTGGTATAGTGATTGTGAACATTGACCTTGAGCTGAGCTATACTAGCTATACTTCTTAAGAGTCTTGATGTCTTTTAATGGTATGACTATAAGCAAGTCACTTAAATCTCTGCCTTAGTTACTGTCTCTAGAAAAAGGAACAATAGCACCGTCAGCCTTACAGATTTTCTGAAGGCTAAGCTTAGAATAGTAGCTGGAGAGCATTATATAGGTGTATTTAGTAAACTGTATCGGAAGGAGGAGCTGTGAGTACTGATGATCTGCCTTAAGGTGTCCCAGAAGAGAAGGGCACTGAAACTCCCGAAATAAGCATAATAACTTTTACGCCAGTGAATTAGCGGGAGAAAAAAATAAGACAATTCCCTAATACCATGGCTGGACAGGCCTTTTACTGAAATTTAAAGCCAGTGAATGTGATGGGGGCAAATAGAGGCTTTGAATGGGGCACACTGTTACTCATCTTTTTGTTTCTCAGGTCACCACAGAGCAGGCAGCAGTTTATTTGACACTTAGATGTTTGTCAAATAAATGGATTCAGTGGTCTTCAAACTCTTTCCTCCCTGTATCCCTTTATCTGACACACATAGATGCTTTACAGGTGTTTCTAAATGAGGGCCAAATCAGCAAAGCCTAGGTGAAGCTATCCAGTCCATCCCTTCCCTTTAGCCTTTATCTTCTGTTACCTCACTCCACTGTATTTCAGTACCAGGCCCTCAGCCCAGGTCTTTGGCTCTTCATAGGTGGTGGTCCTTACCAACACTCCCTTGGAGAGCCAGCTGCAAGTGGGTGAGATTTGTCACAGCCATGGAATCAAGCTCGTGGTGGCCGACACCAGGGGCCTCTTTGGGTAAGTGCCTGCCTCTTTCTTCCTCCTGCAACCCCTGCCAAACTCAGGCCAAGAGGCTCCCATTGCACTTAGGTTACATTCAGGCACCTGAATTCTAAATTCTGCATTTTTGCTCTTCCTGTTTGACCTGAGTGTCATATGATTCCTGCTATTGATAAGCTGAGTTTCCTTTGCAAGAGTTCATTGTACCTTGAGGGAAAAGGGAATACCTAAGTATATGGACCTGAGGCACCAGTTCTGTTACTCCCCTCTGCAGGCAACTCTTCTGTGATTTTGGAAAAGACATGATTCTCAGAGATTCCAATGGGGAGCAGCCTCTCAGTGCTATGGTTTCTATGATCACCAAGGTAAGGAGGCCCTCTAAGAGTTCAGGGAAACCCTGGTGAGCAACAACAGTTTTGCCTATCTACTGGCACTCTGGTCTTTCTCTAACGTCTACTCCACTTCCAACTAGGACAGCCCTGGTGTGGTCACCTGCCTGGATGAGGCCCAGCATGGGTTTGAGAGCGGCGACTTTGTCTCTTTCAGAGAAGTCCAGGGCATGAGTGAACTCAATGACATCCACCCCATAGAGATAAAAGTCCTAGGTATGTCAAGGCTGGGGATGAGAAATGATTGCCTGAAACAATGAGAAAGTTGTCCTTGATGGGGGTTTACCCAGAGGCCAAGAGATGACACGTATCCATAGTCTGAATTGAACTGAAGGCCAAAAGGAGAACTCTGGAGTATGAGGTGGGACTGAGGAGAGAGTCTTACGAGATCTTACTGAAAGGAAAGGTGGTGAACTCCCTGCTAGAGGCAATAGAGTTATATGCCAGTGTTTGATTTCATGGTTTCATTTCTCTCTCTCTAGTGATTCCATTTCTTTCTTTCTTTCTCTCTCTCTCTCTCCACACACACACACACACACACACACACACACACACACACACTAGTGTATGTTTTTATTGGCCATACTTTTAAAATTAGAATGGCTTTAGAATTTGTAGCGTACATTGGTAATATGTGTGCACAGCATGGTCTCCAGTATTTCACCACCTCACATATAAAAGAAACTTAATACAAAATATTTTCATTTCCTAGTTTATTATTTGCTATTATGATACCATTTTACTTTTTTATGTGTGGTAAGGTGCTCTACATTTTTAACAATTAAAAATTTTAAAGGCATATAAAGAGTAAAACACAGCTTTTTTACAGACATAATTACAGTTTTCAGTGTTCTTCCTTTCTGTTACCCAGATTTTTGCCCAAAAAGATGACCTTTTACATTTTTCCAAGTGTGAGTCTGCTGGTGAATATTCTGTCATCATTTTTGTGTCTGAAATTGTGTTTACTTTGCTTGTTTTTTGGATAATTTACACATCTTGTTTTTGTTCACCTGAATGTAAAGTGCTTACTTTCTCTATCACTGATTTTAAGCGATGTGATTATGATGTACCTTCATGTTTTCCTTGTGTGCCTTTTGTTTGTGGCTTTCCGATTTATGTATTCCGTATATTTATAGTTTAATACATTTGGGTTACTTTTTTAAAAATACTGTTGTAACTCCCCCTTTGCCCTACACACCTCTTCGCAGGACGTTGTCAATTATAGGTACTTTAAGCCACTTTATCTTCTACAACTCAGTTGCTTATTTCTTTTTGTTCTCTTACCTCTTTATTGTATTTTGGATGTTGGATAATGCCTTTTAATATTTTGTATTTTAAGTATCTTAATCTGATAATCTTAGCTGGTGTATAAGATTGGTAGAAAAGAACATTGAAATAAATATTGAAATAATTTCTTATGGTCCAGGAAGCTCTAGGAAATAATGAGCTGTTCAAGTTATTTGAAAAAAAGCTAAAATAAAGTGCTTATGCGTGAAAAATAGCAAGTTTGATGGAATACTCAGAATACAGGTTTGATGAAATGCTAAGGATGGAATAGGTCCAGAAAAGTTTTTGAAGAAATAATGGCCAAAAAAAATAACATGTTTGTTGAAAACTTAAGTCACAGATTTAGGAAGCTCATTGAACTGTAGCTGAAGAAATATGCTTATCTGACACTTGGTAGAGAAAGAATACTTGTGAATGTTAACATCCATGCTTCAGGGTTTCTTTGTTTCTCCAGAGTGACATTTAATTATGGGGTCTCTGTGCAGGATGAGCTAGATCTGGGGCCAAAGGAGATGCACTCTCATGTGTGAGTAGAGAGAGCTGCTGGCAGAGGCCTCCAGTGTCTTGAGCTAGGGAGAGTGTGGCTTTTTAATTCTCATTTTGATGGTGCTGTTATATCTTGAGTGGCAGGCTAAAAGGGTTACTGCATGGATAGAAAGATTACGCTGTATCCTTTTTTAATATCCTAGGTCCCTATACCTTTAGTATCTGTGATACCTCCAGCTTCTCTGACTACATTGGTGGAGGCATCGTCAGTCAGGTCAAAGTATCTAAGAAGATTAGTTTTGTGAGTAGTGGTGGTGGGATGTGGACTATGCGGTTCGTGAATTTCTAGTTTTCTCACAGCTGTGGTACTAATAACCTGGCTTTCCACAGAAATCCTTGCTTGCCTCACTGGCAGAGCCAGACTTTGTGGTAACAGACTATGCTAAGTATTCTCGCCCTGCTCATCTACATGTTGGCTTCCAGGCACTGCATCAGTTCTGTAGTCAACATAGCAGGCCACCTCGTCCCCACAACAAGGTATGTGAGTGGGCCAGCCAGCCAGGGTACTTATCCTGAAGCCTGTCATACCTCTCCATCTGTCTGCTGATCCTGCTGCTCCCGCTGCTCCTCCCACTCCTCGTCTTCATTCTTCTTCCTCTTCCTTTTCTCCTCCTCCTCCTCCTCCTTTTTCCTCTTCTTCCTCTTCTCCTCCTCCTCTTTCTTCTTCCTCTTCTTCCATTTCTTCTTCCTCTTCTCCTCTTCTTCCTCTTCCTCTTTTTCTACTCCCACTTCTTCTTCTTCCTGCTCTTCCTCTTCTTCCATTTCTTCCTCTTCTTTCACCTCTTCCTCTTCCTTTTCCTCTTCTCCTCCTCCTCCTTCCTCCTCTTCCTTTTCTTCTTCCTCTTCTTCTTCTCCTCTTCTTCCTCCTCCTCTTCTCCCTCCTTCTCTTCCTCTTTCTCCTTATTCTCCACTTCTTCTTCTTCTTCTTTTCTTCTCCTCCTCCTCCTCCTCCTCCTCCTCCTCCCCCTCCTCCCCCTCCTCCTCCCCCCTCCCCCTCCTCCTCCTCCCCCTCCTCCCCCTCCTCCCCCTCCTCCCCCTCCCCCTCCCCTTCCACCCTCTCCTTTGTCCCTCTCTTCTACCTTTTCCCTAAAAAGGCCTCTTTTGGCTTCCTCTGGCCCAACAGAAGGATGCAACAGAGGTAGTGACTCTAGCACAGGCTGTGAATGCCCAAGCCTTGCCAGCAGTGAAGCAAGGCAGCCTGGATGAGGACCTCATCCGGAAACTGGCATATGTGGCTGCTGGGGATCTGGCACCTATAAATGCTTTCATTGGAGGTCTGGCTGCCCAAGAGGTTATGAAGGTTAGCAAGGGGTGGTAAAAGGGAATGTCTGGGTGTGGTCCAGTTTCTTCCCTAAGATTATCAATTGGTGTTCATCTGTTTTAGGCCCTGATTAACCTGATCATTCTCCCTTAGGCCTGCTCTGGAAAGTTTACGCCAATCACACAGTGGCTGTACTTTGATGCCCTTGAGTGTCTCCCTGAGGAGAAAGCAGACTTCATGGAAGACCAGTATCTCCCGGTACATAGGTGGGGCCCATGGGAAAGGCACTGGGAGCGTGTCTAAGGCAAGTCCTCTCTGACCTTCCCCTTTTCACATGACAGCACCAGAATCGTTATGATGGACAGGTGGCTGTGTTTGGCTCAGACCTGCAAGAGAAGCTGGCTAAACAGAAGTACTTCCTGGTGAATGCCCCTGTTGGGCACCTGTTACTTTCACCTCCCTGTCTTCTGGCCACCTCCTCTGGGATCTCAATTTTCTGCCCCCACTAGAGCGTCTTGGTTTTTGAAACTTAACTATGTCCCCCTTTCCATTTTCTGTATGTTGAGTGAAAGCTTAATGTATGCCTTTACTTCTCTCACCTGGTGCTTCCTTCCTCAGATAATGGAAGGTTTTTTGGCCCTGGGAGCTGAATGTGTGGCAGTAGGCTCTCATGTCTTCTCTTGCTATATTCAGGGAGAGTGTGGAGTGGCAGTGGGTGACTTTGCATTGTCCTTAGTCACCCTGATGAGATGTCTCTTATTTGCTCTCTTTCAGGTGGGTGCTGGGGCCATTGGCTGTGAGCTTCTCAAGAATTTTGCCATGATTGGGCTAGGTTGTGGGGAGGGTGGTGAAATAACTGTTACAGACATGGACACCATCAAGAAGTCCAATTTGAACCGACAGTTTCTCTTTCGACCCTGGGATGTCTCGGTGAGTAGGGCAGGGTTTAGAGTTTCTCTCACTTAACTGCTCTCTCTTTCTCTCTCTCTCTCTCTCTCTCTCTCTCTCTCTTATTTTGGATCTTAATGACCCAGGTCTTTTTGTCGCTGTGTTTCAGCTCTTTTCTCGTTACTTTTTCATTCAACATGTGTTGAATACCTTGTGTGTTCTTCCATTGGTATTTTTCATAAATCTGCAATTCTTTTGTGTCTGTTGGGAGTCACTGTTAAATGTTGAAACTGAAGTTGGGGTTTAATAAAGGGATTATCTAGAAAGTTTCCTGTAAAGGTCATCGTTAATTTTGCCTGCTTACAATCTCTCATTCTTTTTATACCCAACATACTAAATATTACTTTAGACATTTGAAATTCATCAGAGGTAGCAAAAGAAAGGCTCCTGTCCTTGTCTAGTGGAAAGATGCAGAGAATGTCTCAGAATGCAGTCCCATGTCCTCTAGAGGTCCTTCAAACTCTTTTTGAGCCTGTGTGATCACTGTTATTTTAAGAATACCAAGACATTATTTGCCATCTTCCTTCTTACTCTATCAAGTAAAAATCAGATTTTAGATTAGGAAGCCTCTGTGAACTCACTGAAATGAACATTTTCCAAATGGCCAGTGCATGATGATAAAAAGTTGATCTTGGCCAGGCATGGTGTTTTACACCTGTAATCCCAGCAGTTTGGGAGGCTGAGGTGGATGGGTCACCTGAAGTCAGGAGTTTGAGGACAGCCTGGCCAACATGGTGAATTCCCATCTCTACTAAAAGTACAAAAATTAGCCAGGCATGGTGACAGGCCCTGGTAATCCCAGCTGCTTGGGCTGCCGAGGCAGGAGAATCGCTTGAACTCAGGAGGCAGAGTTTGCAGTAAGCCGAAATGGCGCCACTGCACTCTAGCCTGTTCGAGAAGACCAAAACTCTGTCTTAAACAGAAAATTATTGTTTATAGATTAATTTAAAATGCTCAACAAACCACTAGACACTGATAATGCAATTAAGGATTATGAAAATGTTTTCGTGTGTTGTCTCCCTTATATCCTTTAGCAAAATACATAGCAGGCTGAATGCAGTGGGTATGAGAATCCAGCTGTCTTTATGAGGCTACATCACTTAAAAAGAGATTTCCAAAATCCAGTATCATGTGACTCTTATTACTGAAGTTGTTTATTTTTTTAGTCTTTAGCTACCTATTTATGTTTCTTTTGGTTTTATTATTATTGGAAGACCTGAGATACATGTGCAGAATGTACAGGTTTGTTACGTATACATACATGTGCCATGGTTGTTTGCTGCACACATCATCCTGTCGTCTACATTAGGTATTTCTCTAATGCTGTCCTTTCCGTAACACTCCACCCAAGAATAGGTCCCGGTGGGCGATGTTCCCCTTCCTGTGTCCATGTGTTCTAATTGTTTAGCTTCCACTTATGATTGAGAACATGAGGTGTTATTACTGCATGATTATTCCTGAACTTCTGTATTGGAAATGTTTTATAGTAATGTTTGTATTGCACATAATGGCCGTATTGCACTTTTAAATGGACTTATTTTGAATGACCTCAATTTAAATTTCTAACTTGGAAAATAATGGTATCTGTTGCCTATATAACAGGTTATTTTAAAGATATTTTTATAGACCATTTTGTTTAACAAGTGCTGTAATAAGCAAATAAAATAGCAAAAGATACAGTTACTGTTAGAGTGTGGGAAGTACTAATGATGAATAACAAACTAAGAGGCAGTTGGAAATGCCATGAAATTGCTTTGCAGGGTAGGTAAGGAAAAGGCCTTGTTGGAAAGTTGACATTTCTGCAAACTTAAGAGAATGTAGGAGAATCAGTGGAACACCATAGGAAAAGTGTACCAGGCAAAGGTAAGGGCCTGAGATAGACTTAGAGCTGTGGCGTTTAGTAGCAGAGTTCATACGGAAGGGAACAGACTTATTTTACTCCAACTGAAATTAGCAGCCAGTGGAGAGTTTTGAGCAGAACAGGAATGTGAATTGAGCTTTGATGAAACCCTTTTTGTTCTTGTACCACTTGGTGTACATAAAACCTTGGTTTTATTTTTGATGCATGTGTCCCAACTCCAGGTGTCATTAACTTAAAAATATTAGATGTTGGGGCTGGGTGCGCTGGCTCAGGCCTGTAATTCTAGCACTTTGGGAAGCCATGGTGGACTGGATCACCTCAGGTCGGGAGTTTGAGACCAACCTGACCAACATGGAGAAACCCCCTTCTCTACTAAAATTACAAAATTAGCCAGGTGTGGTGGCACATGCCTGTAATTCCAGATACTCAGGAGGCTGAGGCAGGAAAATGGTTTGAACCTGGGAGGCAGAGGTCACGGTAAGTAGTTTGTATCATCACACTCCACCCTGGGCAACAAGAGCAAAATTTCATCTCAACAGAACAAAAAAATATTATATAGGTGAAATAACTGATACCTCATCCATTGCTTTATTTTTGTGTCAGTTTTTTTTTGTTTTGTTTTGCTTTGTTTTTTTCAGCCTCATTTGTCACAGCCCCAACCACGTGGCACCTTCGTGGGCTTCCTTTTGGCCAAACAGCAGCCCTCTGGACTCAGTTTAGGTCTTTTCATGTTGGCCCTATATAGATTTGTTGGGCTGATTTGTGCTTAACAGCTTTGTTTCTCCTTCTGCATTCAGAAATTCAAGTCTGACACAGCTGCTACAGCTGTGCATCAGATAAATCCACACATCAGAGTGATGAGCCACCAGAATCGCGTGGGCCCTGAAACAGAATGTATCTACGATGATGACTTCTTCCAAAACCTGGATGGTGTGGCCAATGCTCTGGACAATGTGGATGCCCGTGAGTTTGGGGCCGGGCGAGGATGAGGACAGAATTGTGAATATGAATATTGGAGGTTGCTGATGTTCCTGTCTGTCTCCCATTTCTAATACCACTTCCATCACTTCTCCAAGGATTGTACATGGACAGCCGCTGTGTGTATTACCGAAAGCCACTACTGGAGTCTGGAACACTGGGCACCAAGGGCAGTGTGCAGGTGGTGATTCCCTTCTTGACAGAGTCTTACAGCTCCAGCCAGGACCCCCCTGAGAAATCGATCCCCATCTGTACACTAAAGAACTTCCCCAATGCTATTGAGCATACCCTGCAGGTAATCAGCCTTAGAGGTAGCAGAAGGTGGGAGAGAGAGGCACTTACGATACGTGGTCTCTGAGTCAGGAAGCCTCTGTCATTTAAGTGTTGAAAGTCATAGCATAGCTTGTGTATTTTCTACAAACTTCTTTTGTTTTCTTAGACTCAGCGGCCTAAGTTTGTTAAAGTGATTCATTTCTTTTTGTCTCATACTTCAAATTTTTTGTTTTGGAAGAGCATCTTTATGCAAGGCAACACATCTTTATATGAGTATAGAAAGTAATTTATCATTATGTAAAAAGTAGAAATAGAATATAATTTATCATTATGTAAAAAGTGTAAACATTACCACGCTCATGTACAATATTTATTTATTTGTGTTCTGGTTTCTAAAATTACCTCTAAAACATGAATTGATAATTGTATTTTCCTGATTTTGCCTAAAATGTGTTTAGCAGCTGGCTTGTTAGGATGGTTCTGTTTCTCTGTCAACAGAACACGACATATATTACCTAGTTAGATAAAGTTAACACACCTGGATAATTGACACCTAGAATACCTAATCCTGATTTACTACCCTTTCAGCCCAAGAATAAACATTACATTTTCAAACTTAGTGTTATGTTTGAGTTAATGACTAAGGGGATTATAAAGATGGTACACTGAGAGGGAAAAAAAAACCTAATTCTCATTTCAATCAAGCAGGTACAGAATGAATATGTTTATGTTTGTGTTGTCACCGCTGTCTCTGGCTGGCTGGCTGGCTCGCGCTCTCTCTCTCTCTCTCTCTCTCTCTCTCTCTCTCTCTCTCTCTCTCTCTCTCTCTCTCCCCCTCCCCTCCCCTCCCCCCCCATCTCTCCCCTACCTGAATATGTGAATATACATAACTTTTACTAGGATGTGATATTCTACTCTTTGCCTAACATGCAGGGAGGCCCATAAAAAAGGTTTTAAAATAGATTTGCTTCATAATCTTGGACTTAATTTCTCCATGCCTCAGATTTCTTGCTTTAAAATGTACATGATGATAACATCTCTCAAAGGGCTTTTATAAAGCACTTAGCACTTAGTATGTACTTAGCACTACACTATTTTAAGTATACTTTATAATTTATGTATTTGCTCATTCCTTTATAGAAATGTCATGAGGTGTAGATTTTAGTGTTCCAGTGTGTTTTGAAATACTACCCGCTGTGCCGGAAGTCACAAAAGGTGGTTGTGTTTGGCAGACCTGGAGTCGAAACTAAATGTTCATTCTTTGGGTCCTCCAGACAGCTTCATCAATGACTGTATTGACTGCCTTTCTAAGAATCACAGGGCAAAAATAAGCACAACAATCCTTATCTGTCTTGTTTTCTGCCCAGTCCCCAAAATCTGTAGGAGGATCATCCTTATTCTCTTCAGTTGATTTTTTTTTTTTTTTTCCTTTTCACTGGGGAAACTCACACCGAAAGAGTGTACTGCACACCTTATTTAAAAATAAGTTTCCATGCATGTATACTGCATAACCGCTGTGCAGATCAAGGCTATTAGTTTTTAAGTTTGAGGTGGGAAGATGGAGAAATTTGGGCAGTCCCATTTGGGAAGCTTTTCACCTCTATTCTCCCAGAGCAGTTGTCTCTTCCTGCTTGCTCTATTTTACTGGTGGTATTTCGACTGCTGATAGAATCTCATTTTGTCTACCATTGTAATTTTATCTGCCCTGCCTATAGTGGGCTCGAGATGAGTTTGAAAGCCTCTTCAAGCAGCCCGCAGAAAACGTCAACCAGTACCTCACGTGAGTAACTCAAATGCCCCCTCTCCCTATCTCCTGCCTGCCAGCCAACACAAAGCATCTTGTGTAATTCCTAACAACTCTAAAACTCACTGTCAGGTTCACTCTGAATGAATGAATGAATGCTTGAGCCTCATATGAGGCAGGTGATTCCAGGGTCAGAGTTGTGTATTTGCATACATGGGAGGTGGCATGTCCTCCTGTCTATTCTACTCCAGTCGGGGGTCAGATGTAGCTTTCCATGAAGACAGTGCAATTTCCGTGAAGCCTAATCCTAAGGCTATTGATTAGTCCTGATGTTTGCCTCGTAGAAACCCCAAGTTTATGGAGCAGACACTGCAGCTGGCAGGCACCCAACCCTTGGAATTGCTGGAGAACGTGCAGCGCCACCTGGTGCTACAGAGACCAGAGACTTGGGCTGATTGTGTGACCTGGGCCTACCACCAGTGGCACACCCAGTATTCTCACAACATCCAGCAGCTGCTGCACAACTTTCCTCCCGACCAGGTGTAGCATGCTTTCAGTGTCTATTTGGCAGAATACACTTTCTGGAAATGTGGAGTTTACTGGAGGCTTTTGACATGGTTCATTCTAGTTAAGGCGGGTGTCACAGGCACCTTACGGCATGGGGGTTTCAGAAAAGTGGTAAGACCAGTGCTTTCTGCAGACACCTGCTTTTGCTTTGTTCCTTTTCTTTCAACCCAGAGACTTGGCCTCTGTTCTGTCTCCTGTGGTGTAGACTGAGTCAAATCCCGGTAAAGCTGTAGAGATTATCATAGGGGAGACATTTTGGAGAAAAGAGTGCAAGTGCCAGCTCTGTGTGACACTAGGGCAAATCATTTTTTTTTCTTCTCTTCAGGAGTCTCATCTGCAAAGTAGGTAATAATGCTTATCTGATAAGAATTTGGTGAGGATTAATTTGTCTGTGGGTGATACAGTTAGTAAAGTGCTTGACAACCCATAAGAGATTAAGTGCTGTATCTGGTACAACGTGAGTTTCCAGGGATAGTGAGTTTAGTCTTTTGAGACTTGAGGTAAGAAATGCCAGAGCGCCCTCTTCTCTCTGGTCTCAATCCCACAAAATGTTTTATCCTTTCAGCTTACAAGCTCTGGAGCCCTATTCTGGTCTGGGCCCAAACGCTGTCCTCATCCTCTTACCTTTGATGTCAGCAATGTGAGTCCCCTTCCTGGAATCTATGAGGGTCAGGTGGAGGCTGGGGGAATGGAAGTCAGTAGAGACTTCACTTGAAGCCTCATGTATTTACCCTTCCCTGCTCTTCCCTCTTCCAGGCCTTGCACCTGGACTATGTGATGGCTGCTGCCAACCTGTTTGCTCAGACCTATGGGCTGATAGGCTCTCGGGACCGAGCTGCTGTGGTTACATTGCTGCAGTCTATGCAGGTCCTCGAATTCACTCCCAAGTCTGGTGTCAAGATCCACATTTCTGCTCAGGAGCTGCAAAGCACCAGTGCCTCTGTTGGTGAGTGTATTTGGCCATTTGGCCATGAGTTTGTACCCGGTCCAGCTAAGCTTTTCCATTTGGTCTTTTGCCACTGGCCATCCTCTGTGACAGTAGACTTGAGATTTACCAGCGCACATCCTTTCAGCCTCATAACCTATATTTGAAATACAGAATTCTTCTCTCATTCCTTTCTTCTTTACAGTCTTGCTATCAGGAAAACTAGTACATCCCTTTCCCTGTGCATGTTTGCTTTACTTGTTCTGCTTTCGTCTATTTCTTATAGATCTGTTTGTTTAGGGGACAAAGAGGTATGATCTCCACTAGTTCTCTGTCTCACTTGATCTGTAAGCAGCTTCAGCCTGCTTTCATGTCTCCCCTTTGTCCCCATCCATATATCTAGCCTCAGCTTCTCTGAGTGCATATTTACCCTATATTCTTGCCCTTCATTTGTCTTCCCATCTTGCTTTGAAGATCTCCATCTGACAACTTCAGCTCGCTCTTTCCTCTGTCTCTCCCTGTTCGTGATCTTTGTCTCATCCCTCTATCATTTTGTCTCTGAATTTATCTTTCTACCTTATGTTCTTTTCTTTTCCAATATATACCTTCTCCTGTTCCCCTCTTCAGATTTCTTCTAGTTGTATATGTCTCTCCAGATACCCTTTTCTGCAGGTTTTTTCCCATGTTACCCTCTATACATAGTCTTACCTCTCCAGTTCTTTCCCTGTGTCTCCCTCTCGATGTTTCCTTCAACTTACTTCACACAACATTTATCCTCTTGTTTTGTCTATGAATTTGTCCACAATTCCTGTCAATGTGTCCTTTTTCCCCAACTCTGGGTCTCATGTTCCTGCACCATTTCCTCATTTACTTCTACATCATTCTTCCTCAAGATCACTCTCTCGTTTTGATTTCTCTTACGTCTTTTTACTGTCATCACAACGCAGGTGTATCCTCTTAATCACCTTCGAGTTTTCTGTTTGGTGGCATTAAATATATTTACACTGTAGTGTCGCAAATCTAGAACTTTTTCGTCTCGAACCCTTGGAACTTTGTACTCATATTTAAAATGTCTCATTTTTCTTTCCCCATGCTTTCTGGAAACTACCATATAGTTTCTGTTTCTGTGAGTTTGATTATACTAGGCATTTCATGTAACTGAAATCATACATTGTTTTGTCTTTTTTGTGATTAGTTTATTTCCCTTAGCATAATGTTCATATTGTCACGTCTTGGGATTTCCTTTCTTTTAAGTCCAAAGAGGACCAGTGCATTGCATGGACACACATACCACATTTTGTTTATCCGTTTATCTATCTATGGACATTTGGATTGCTTCTGTATTTTGGCTGTTTTGAATAGTGCTGCAATGTACATCCCTCCACACTGTCTTCATCTCCATTCTTCAGTATATGCAGTTACTCTTTTGTGTTCCTCACACATGTGTGCCTCTCTGATTCAGGGTGGTGATGTCAGTTCTACCTCTGCTTTGTCTGCTCTTTCCCAGGACATAGATTCTTTTCAAATTCTTTATCTGAAACACTTTCTTTTTTTGTGTATGTGTTTACTTTTTGTTACTAGCAAAGCAAGGCATTTGTCCACTGCCTGAACACTTTCTGCCTTAGTCTGGGCTCCTCTCTTTACATCAGACACTGGCTTGTGTTTTCTCTCTTCCTTCAGATGACAGCCGCTTAGAGGAGCTCAAGGCCACGCTTCCTAGGCCAGACAAGCTTGCTGCATTCAAGATGTATCCCATCGGTTTTGAGAAGGTGCCGGCTTGGGGTCTTGGGCAAGACAGTGGTACGGGCCTGGGCCTTTGTTAGGATTACAGAGGGAGGGAAGACAGTGAAGAGAGGCTCAGAGGAGGAAAACATTTTCTGGCAACTAGGGAGACCTGCAGGTAACTGGGTGAAAGATACTGTGTCCTAGTAGCTGGGAAATATTTTCTTATTTTGACTACCCCCAACTCACAACAGGATGATGACAGTAACTTCCATATGGATTTCATTATGGCTGCATCTAACCTCCGGGCAGAGAATTATGATATTCCCCCTGCAGACCTACATAAGGTAGTGGTGGTATAAACCTAAGCTTCCACCTTTTTTTGCTCATGCTTCAGTCTCCCACATTTGACCAATTCTGTAGATTGATCCTTTCAGTAACTATCTGTGTTGTTCAAATTCTGTCTCACAGAGTAAGCTGATTGCAGGAAAAATCATTCCAGCGATCGCAACTACCACGGCAGCTATTGTTGGCCTTGCGTGCCTGGAGCTATACAAGGTGGTACAGGGACACCGAAAGCTTCAGTCTTACAAGAATAGCTTCATCAACTTGGCCTTGCCCTTCTTCAGCTTCTCTGAGCCCCTTGCCCCACCCCATCACCAGGTATGGCCAGCATTCGTGAACACTAATGATATCTCTGAGACTGTATAATGTGGGGAGGGGATATATGTATCTTTGTATATACAGCCAGCTCTAGTCCTCATCATTTTGATTAAAGTTTTCAGGGGCTTGATTAAAATGAAATGAGCCTGTGAGATGGTTTTCAACAAAACAGGGTTGTCATCAGTCTGACTGGACATGTCAGGTTGAATGATAAGGGTAGGTAGGGCTATATGGGATGGCCTCTGTTCTACTCCCCTGACCTTTGTCCCTCAGTACTATAACCAAGAGTGGACACTGTGGGATCGCTTTGATGTACAAGGCATACAACCTAATGGTAAAGAGATGACCCTCAAGCAGTTTCTAGCCTACTTTAAGGTAAGACCACTTCCTCTCTCACTCTGCACTGCAGGAGATGGTGGTTGGGCAGGTGACCAGTACTGTCCGTCTCACTAACTCTATTCCCCAAACCTCTTCCTGTCCTCTCCAGACGGAGCACAAATTAGAAATTACCATGCTGTCACAGGGTGTATCCATGCTGTATTCCTTCTTCTTGCCAGCTACCAAGCTTAAGGAACGATTGGATCAGCCGTGAGTTGGCTGCTGGGCAGGATAGGGAAGTCCTGA
Organism: Saimiri boliviensis; assembly: GCF_048565385.1. NCBI lineage: Eukaryota > Metazoa > Chordata > Mammalia > Primates > Cebidae > Saimiri > Saimiri boliviensis. Next base: position 13,352,141 of record NC_133471.1, on the reverse strand, counting down.
TGTGGGATGAGAACACACAATGGCTGTTTTCTTTCCTGACTTCTTTGCCCCTTATGTTCTTCCTCTTTTTTTCTGCCTTCTCGACTCTGTTCTCTACCTCAGGATGACAGAGCTTGTGAGCTATGTGTCAAAGCGAAAACTGAGCCGCCATGTGCGGACCCTGGTGCTTGAGATGTGCTGCAATGATGAGAGTGGTGAAGACATAGAGGTCCCTTACGTACGATACATTACCCGCTGACTCCTGGCTATCCCTTCACCCAAGGTTCCTCTCAACAACCTGTTTGCAGATTCCTTCTAGTTGAGACAGAACCTGAACTCAGCCAGACATACATGTTTTACTTTCTTCTGAGAATGTGTTTTGCTGCTGCATCCTACTCTTTGTCATTGGAATTCATAATAAAGAGTTATCAAACGCGGCATGTTATTGTTTTGTCAAAGGCCATTATCCTGTCATCTCTCAGAAGGAGTGGGCTTTTCTGCAGCTTCGTAAATCAGGATGATGTTCAGTCCAAAAGGTCCAACCCCACCCTTTATGGAACATGCCCAGAATCCAGGGTTTAAGGCAGAGAAGATTAAATCCAGTGATTCTCACAAAAGTTGGGCTTACTCACTTTTCTTTTTGTCCTCTTAGAGAAAAGTGAAGATGCTAGCAAGGCTCCAGAGCATATCTACTCTTAACCCATGTGTTACATCTGTTTGCAATTCTAATATTTTTATTCCAACTTCAAACTGCCTGCTGTAGTGGATTTCATGAGGTTGTAGAGATTCTGGACCTGGATTATTTTAAGTCTGAATGCTAACTTTTGCCAATGGATGTAACCTTTGTTAACTTGTTTTTCTCCTCCAATTTCATATGTTTAAAGTATAGACAAAAGGATTGCTAGAAGAAATAAAGGGGTTTTGTGTCTGTCAAGTGCTCAGTACTTGGTCCATAGTGAGCTTGCACAGGCACCTATTATTAGGATGGTGCAGAAGTTACTCTGGTTTTTGCTATTTATGACGTGAGCATTTGTGTTAGCTGCTTGAAAGCTTTTTTTTTTTTTTTTTTTTTTTTCCCTTCTTCCTCCCTTCCTTCCTTTCTACTTGGGCTTGGTCTTACACCATTTTTGATGCTTTCAGATTCTGGCCAAGCTTTGATAACTATGCTTCTCCTTGTACGAGGAACATATATTTTGTTGGAATGAGAAAGGCCAGTGCCTTAAGACATTCTACATGTACTTTTAAAAATTATTTTACCGCGAATAACTGTGGAAGATCAACCTTTTCTAGCTCCACACTGTTTCTCTCAACCCTAGATCTTTTTCTGTCTGTCTGAGAATTTTCAGGCTTATCACTGTCAAGAAAAGACCACGATGTGGAGGGTAAGGGTGGTTTTATCTCAGTGGAGTCTCAGTGCTGGCCCTCACAAGAACTTTAGTCCCCACACCCGGCCATTATCCCTGACCGAGATCTCCAAATAGTTAAAGGCACCAGTGTTTTTGGTCACCCTCCTATCTGTGTCTTCCTGCACTATTACCAGCACAAGATGCCAGAGGATAACACTCATACTGTTGTACCGATAAGACCTCATTTCTTTCTTCAACGTAGGAATGTATTTATTCTCCACTCACCCTGGGTATCAGGAATAGCCCGAGTGCATCCCCGAACTTGACCTGACTTACAGTGCTGCTTGTCCGTACACCTTCAGGGCTAGCTTCAGTGTCTTAGCACAGTACACTTTGGCCACCTCCTCTTTAAATGGCCAGTTATTTTGACTCCATTTTTCCAATGGTATTTTTATTTCTAGGAGGACAGTGAAATGGAGCAGAAGTTGCTTTAGAAATTGAAGATACTTAGTGTTGATGTCAGGCGTTTTAGTCCAAGTGGGGAGATTTTTTTCCCCCCATGGGCAGTTTTTCATCGTTACTATTCTTGAGTATCCCAGACACCAGCCTCTGTCCACTGTGCTTATTTTTCTGCCCTCTTTCTCTGCTATCAGAACTCCAAAATCTTCTAATTTAGCACTGTGAAATACAAATTTCTTTTTAGAAAGTGACATAATTTTACATATTCTTGGATTTCCCGCATTTTGACATATGGATGCAATGTGTAGTGATCAAATCAGGGTAATCCACTTATTTTTCAGTTACTTGTTTTGGGAATTTTCATAATTTTTCTATTTTATTTCTGCTAAAGTATACATACTGAATTTCTATAATCATGCGTTAGATCACCATGGTTCCTGAAACTGCAGAGATACCATTCACAGTTTCTCAAACTCACAGGCCAAGTAGTTTGCTTCTCCTGTAATTGCCCATCATTCCTCTTTAGTGTCTCCTCTGAAAAAGAATTTATTTTTCACAGCTACGACTCCTGAATAGAAATACCATCCACCCATCCACCCATCTGCTTTTTTTTTCTTAGTTTTTTTTTTTTTTTTTTTTTTTTCTGCACACATGTACACAGACTTGCTGAATTGTACCCAGGTTGCCAATGAGAAGCATCTGATTATGGTGTTGGTATTTGGTAAGCAACTAATGGACACTCTGATTTACTAGGAAGTACATGTCATACTTGGATACAGGCATACAGTGTGTAATGATCATGTCATTGGGATTACACTTAATTATTTTTAAGTGCACAGTGCAACCACTGTGTAGATGTTTGTGGCACTATTGTGATTCTATCTCTAATGGCTGCCATTTGCTCAGCCAGTAGCGTAGTCAACCTACAGAACTGAGCTGATGATTCACAGAAGCACAATTGGCATTTCTAATTCACTTACATCCCTAACCAGACATCTTGCCAAGCCTCAGAGCCCACCATGGCTCTGCCTAGGCAGGAAGACACCTGTTCAAGGTTAATGGAGAGATGGTTGGGGCATTAGTATTATGCTTGTATTAGTCTGGATTCTACAGAGAAATGGAACCAACAGGATATGTATGGCCATCCGTATAGATAAATGTATTTGCACTAGGCCCATCTTGCATGCTTATAAAAAATGCCTGAGGCTGGGCTATTTATAAAAGAACAGAGGTTTAATGGGCTTATGGTTCTATAGGCTGTGTAAGCATGACACGCATCTGCCAGTGGAAGGTGAAGCTGGAACAAGCATGTCATGTTGAGAGCAGAAGCAAGAGAGCTGGAGGGAAGATGGCACACATTTTTAAATAGCAATGTGCATTATAAGCCTTTCTGTTCTTGAATTTCTAATAAGACGGGCAAGAGAAAGAAATGGAAAGCATCTAATTTGGAAAGGAAGTTAAATTGTGTTTATTGATGACATGGTCATATGTGTAGAAATCACTAGAAGCTCCACCAAAAATAATTTAGAATGCGTATGAACAAATTCAGCAAAGTTGTAGGATAAAACCTTAGTATGTAAAGATCAGTAGGCCAGGCACTGTGGCTCGTGCCTGTAATCCCAGAACTTTGAAAGGCCAAGGTGGGTGGATCATGCGAGGTCAGAAGTTTGAGACCAGTCTGCCCAACATGCTAAAACCCTGTCTCTACTAAAAATATGAAGAAAAAAAAAAAATAGCCATGGTGTCTTATACGTCTAGTCTCAGCTACTTGGGAGGCTGAGGCAGGAGAATTGCTTGAACCTGGGAGGTTGATGTTGTGGTGAACCAAGACTGCCACTGCATTCCAGTCTGGGCAACAGAGTAATACTACAATTAAAAAAAATACAAAGGTAATGTTTCTATACAATAATATGCTATTGAAAAAAAAAATACAATGACAATGATATTTACAACATATTTTAAAAGGAAAGAAACTAGAAATAACTCACACCAATGATGTGAAAACTGAACTTTAAAAAAATCTCTAAAATATTGATAACCAAGTGGAAAATCATATACGAATGTTTAATGTCACAAATTGAGAGACTTAAAATTGGTAAAATATCTATGCTAAAGTGTTCTACAAACTTAATGCGATGGCTAGGAAAGTTTTATTGATACTCTTCACAGAAACAGGAAAAGGCTCCTGAAATAATACGGAGACACAAAAGACCTTGAATAGTCTTAAGTAAACAGAACATGGTTGAGGACCAAACTATATGATTTCAAAATACAATATAAACATATAAGAAATCAAAACCAGCATAGAAACATACACATTGATCAGTAAACTAGGGAAAAGCTAAGAAATAAACACACTTATTTTCCCTCGTTTTCAACAAGTATTTCTCAGACACGCATGAAGAACGAACAGTGGTCAATAAATCTGTTGAGAGAAATGGACATCTACATGTAGAAGAGTAAAATTGCCCAAAAAAACCTCCTATACAAAAACAACTCAAAATAGATTAATGTCTTAAACATAGATTCAAACTATAAAATTACTAGAACATACAGAAAAGTATTATCTCGACACTGGTCTGTGCAAGGCATGATTTTTGTATATGATTCTGAAATCATATACAAAAGTAATGGGGTTTCAGCATGTTGGTCAGACTGGTCTCAAACTCCTGACCTTTTTGTATATGTTTCTGAAAGTTCTGAGGACAATAGCAAAAATAGCAAATAAGACGACATAAAACTTAAAAGCCTATGGCACATGGAAACAAATGATAAAATCAGTTAATGGAGTAAAAGACACCCCATAGAGGAAAAGAAAATATTTTTGAACTCTACATCTGATAAGGGTTAATATCCTGACTATATAAGAAACTTAAAAACAACAAACAAAAATCTTCAATGTAAAAAAAAAAAATCCAATTAAAGAACAGAAGACAAAAGACCGTTTATATAAATGGCCATTTATATAAATGGCCAACAGGTTTATTTTATTAAAAATGCCTGCCCTTACTAGTCATTCAGAAAAATGCAAAACAAAATCATACATGCATAACACTGTACGGGAGTCAGAATGGTTGTTGCCAAAAAGAAAAATAGAGATAGCAAGTGTGGGTAAGAGTGGAGACAAAAGAGAGCACTTGTGCCTTGTGCATGGTAATGGTAATTAGTGTATTCCAAACAATATAGAAATTTCACATAAAATTAAAATAGATTTATATGATCTGTTCTCCATAAATATATAGTTATTTCTATTAATTAAAAATAGCTTACATTTAATTATGTATTTAATTTGAGAAATGAAGTTTAGCATTACAGAATATAACAGTGCTAATGCTATGTGTAATTAAATTTGTTAATGATCTTTAGATATGTCACTGAAAGATATGCTTTGGCTCTGAAAGATATGTTATGGGGTGTTCGCACCCCAATCTCATCTTGAATTGTGATCTCAGAAACCCCTCTGGTTGAGGCCAGGACCAGGTGGGAGGTGATAGAATCTAAAAAAAAAAAAAAAAAAAAAAAAAAAAAAAAAAATTACTAGAGATGTTCTAGAACTCGAATCTTGTTCATCTACCTATTTACTAATTATGGGATGGTTTCTGTTTTCTCCCATGATGTTCTCCTCACGATGAGTGTGTTCTAACAAGATTCAGTGGTTTTATAAGGCAGTTTTCCTTGCTCACGCTTATTCTTCTCTCTTCTGTCACCATGAAAGAACAGAGATTTAATGAGCTTATGGTTCTATAGGTCGTATAAGCATGCCATTGGCATCTGCCAGTGAACTGTGAAACTGGAACAAGCATGTCATGTTGAAAGCAAAAGCAAGAGAGTAAAGGTCTTTGCCTTCACTTTCCACCATGATTGTAAGTTTCCTGAGCCTTCCCCAGCCATGTAAAACTGTGGGTCAATTAAGCCTTTTCTCTTGGCTGGGAAGGTGGTTCACACATGTAATCCCAGCACCCTGGGGTGCCCAAGATGTGTGGATCACCTGAGGTCAGGAGTTCAAGACCAGCCTCCATCAAATTGTTGAAACCCCATCTCTACTAAAAATACAAAAGGTAGCCGGGTGTGGTGGCACATGATTTTAATTTCAGCTACTCAGGACACTGAGGCAGGAAAATCATTCGAACCTTGGAGGCAGAGATTGAAGTGACCTGAAATTGTGCCATTGCACTCCAGTCTTGACAACAGAGAAGAAGCTGGCTAAATAAAAAATAAAAAGAAAGAGAAAGAGAAAAGAAATTAATAAAGAAAATATTTTTTCATAAATTACCAAGTCTTGGGTGGTCATTATGGGAGTGTGATGATGAATGAATACACCGAAGGACCAACATAAAAGTACAAATTGGATTTATTTAAAAAAAAAAAAAGTAAGACTTTGCACATCAATAAAAACTGAACAGAGTAAAATACGACCCAGAAAATGACATAAAATATGTATAGATTATATAGCTGAAAAAGATTTATTCCGGAATATGTAGAGAACTCCTAAAATTCAACAAGAGAAGAAGAAACAACCTAATCAAACTTAGGTGAATTGTATTAATAGACATTTCTTCAAAGAAAATATACAAATTGCCAACAGTATACAACGGCATACAAAAAGATGCTAAAAATGTCTCTGAAGTCATTGAAGATGTAAATATCAAAGCCACAAGTTATCACTTGATAACTATTACAATATTTATTAATTTCCTATGATTTTTATTTCTTTTAAAACCTTGTTATGTAATTTGAGATTTACAACATGTCATTTTGGAATATACACATGAACATGTTGTTTTGCCTAGATACATTTTTATAAGAACAGATAAAAATCTACTTTTTTTCCATAAATATTCCTTATACTACACAATTTTATTCAAGATGTTATACAAGTCTAATCTTGCTTATTCTACATATTTACTAATTATAATATTTTGACATATTTCTCCTGATTTCCACCCTCTGGGTAAATACAAGTTAACTCCATTTGTATTTTTAACTTTCAATTTTTTTTTTAGGTTTTATATATAAGTGGGATCCTCCAATACCTTTTTCGTGTTTATTTCATTTTGTATAATGCCATTCACATCCACCTTTGTTGTGGCAAATGGCAGAATTCTATCCTTTATTGAGGCTGAATAATATTACAAATAAATATGTTATATTACACATATATGCACATATATATGCATGCATGCATGCTACCTTTTAAAATTTTAGTTTAGTTTTTTTTTTTTTAATTTATTTATTTGTAGAGGGTGGCATTTAGTTGCTTATGCTGAGGTGCAGTGGCACAATAAGAGGTCACTGAAGCCTCAATCTCCCAGGCTCAAGGGCTCCTCCCACTTCAGCTTTCCAAGTAGCCAGAACTATAGGTGCATGTCACCATGCCCAGCTTTTTTTTTTTTTCCCCCACTTTATATAGGGATGGGGTTTTACTATGTTACTCAGGATACTGTAGAACTCCTGAGCTGAAAGAATCCTCCTGCCTCCTGTGTCTCCCAAAGTGTTGAGATTACAGATTTCTGATACTGTGTCCAGCACACCTTTTCTTTATCCATTAATCTGTTTACAGGCACATAGATAGTTTCCCTTGTCTTGGCTATTGTGAAAAATGTTGCATAACACTGGAATGCAGATATCTTCTATATCTTGTTTCCGTATCTTGGCTATTGCAGATAATGATGCATAACACAGTAATGCAGATATCTTCATGAGATAGTAACTTTGTTTCTTGTTTATGTACACAGAAAATAAATTTTTGTTATATAATAGTTTTTATAGAATTTTCTTTAGAAACCTTTATACTAGCTTTCATAATGACTGAACTTAGCCTACATTCCCATCAGTAGTATACTAGGGTTTCTATTTCTTTACACCCACACCAACATTTATGTCATCTTATTATAACAGTTATTCTAATGGGTGTTAGGTTATATTTCAGAGGGTTTTAATGTGCATTAGCAATTAGTACTTTGTTGAGCACATTGTCATATACCTGTTGGCCATTTTAAAGTATGCTTTAGAGAAATGTCAGTTGTAGGACCTTTACTCAGTGTTATTGATTGGCTCTGTGTCCCCATTCAAGTCTCCTTCTCTGCTTTTCACTCTTACTGCCTTGTGAAGAAGGTACTCAATTATACACCCGTGGTCATAGATGTAAGATTCCTGAGGCCTCCTGAGCCACGCAGAATTTTGAGTCACTTAAACTTTCTTTGTAAATTAGGAGTCATTTAAGCTTTTTTTTCTTTATAAATTACACAGCCTCAGAGAAGGTTTTTATAGCAGTGTAAGAACAAACTATACACTCAGTTTTTAATTAATAATTTGTTTCTACAGTGAACTTGGAAGGGTATGCAGTTTGCAAATATTATTTGCAGTCTGCAGTCAACATTTCCACTTTTTGATCAGTTCCATTCTGTGCAGAAGCTTTTGTGTTTAATGCAGTCCCATTTATTTATCTTTGTATGCCTTTCCTGAGCTTTCTTGGTGTTATGAAAATAAGGACCTCCAAGGCCATGTCCAGGAGCTATTTCCCTATATCCTCTTCTGGCAGTTTTGGGGCTTAGGTCTTTTATTCATGTTTAGTTCACTTTTTTGTATCATTCTTCACAAGGATCACATTTCATGATTTTGCCCGTGGAAATATAGTATTCCAAGGATCATTGATTAAAGAGATGATCTTTTTTCTCTTGTGTCATCTTGTTGCCTTTGCTAAAAACTGGTAAATTGCATACATATGTTTTGGTTGATTTTAGTGGCTCTATTGTGTTCTGTTGGTCTGTTTCAGTTTTTATGACAGTGTGGTACTCTATTTGTTACATAATAGCTTTGTCATACTATTTTAAATCAGAAAGTGTGATGTTCCCACTTTGTTTGAGTTCTCAGTTTTCCTCTAGCTATCTGAGTTTTTTTGACGGTTCTATGCAGATTTTGAAAATTTTTTTTCTGCAGATTTTCAATTTTTTTTTTTTTTCAAATTTCTATTCCTGTGAAAAACATCATTCGTTGTGAATCTATATTGCCTTTGATAGTACGAACATTTTGACAATATTAATGCTTCTAATGTATGGACATTGAATATTTTTCTATTTATTGTGTCTTCTTAAATTTCTTTCATCATGCTGTATAATTTTTGATTTATATATCTTTTACCTCCTTATTTTAGCTATTGTGTTTTGATTTTATTGTAAGCGGAATTGATTTCTTGATTTTTTTTTTCAGTTTTGATATTAATTGTTGGAAATTCTGTTGATTTTGGTATGCTGATTTTTTTGTCCTTGAATCTTTTCAAACTTTTTACTAGCTCTAAAGGTTTCTTTTTGAAAAACACACACACCCACAAATCTGCTGTTTCCTACATGTAGAATCCTGTCATTGGCAAATAGATCCAATTTTACCTCTTCCTTTTTTATTTGAACATTGTTACTGTTTCTTTTCCTTGTCTGATTGCCCTTGTTAGTGATTCAGGACTACATTTAACAGAAGAAAAGAGAGTAGGTATTCCTGACTTGTACTGGATTCTAGTTAAAACTATTTTATTTGTTTTTCCTTTATGATGTTGTTTTGAGTTTTTCTGCCAAAAAAAAAAAAAAAATTATCTGAAAGAAACCTTTTCTATACCTAACCTGTAAAAAGTTATTTTATCAGCTGATCACTGTGGCTCACATCTGCAATTCCAGCACTTTGGGAGGCTTTGACAGATAGATCACCTGAAGTCAGCAGTTCAAGACCAACGTGGCCAATGTTGGGGAGCCTCCTCTCTACTAAATATTCAAAAATTAGCCAGTTGTGGGTGCTTGTAATTCCAGATACTTGGAAGGCTGAAACAGGAGAATCATTTGATCCCCAGAAGCAGAGTTTACAGTCAGCTGAGATCACACCATTGCACTCCAGCCTGGGTGCCAAGAACACAACTCCATCTAAAAATACATATATTTTATCAAAAATCACTTCTGAATTTTGTCAAATGCTTCTACATCAATTGAGATTCTGTTTCATTTGTGTGTGTGTGTGTTAATGTGCTGTATCACATAGACACCTACATGTAAAACCTGCCTTAAATGACACAGAAAAATTCCACTTGGATATAATGTGTAATTTTAAAATATTAATCTATAATAATTGTGCACATTTACAGAGAAAATATAATGACCTGACACATACTTACATATTAATATGATCAAATCAGGTTAATTGGCATATTCCTCTCCTCAAACATTTGTAACTTATTTGTGGTGAAACATACAAAATCATTCCTGATAGCTATATTTAGATATATTTTATTGTGGATTATAGTCAATCTATTGCACAATAAGACACTCAAAATTATTCTTTCTACTTGTAACTTGAGACTCATGGAATATTCTTTTCCCAGACTCCTCTCCTTTATTAACTTTAAAAGAAGTAGTCCTTTCCGACTTCAATGAAACCAACTTTTTAAGATTCCAAATATGCTTGAGAACACATGTTGTTTTCATTTGTGTACAGCTTATTTCGCTCACCATAAAGTACTCCATGAACACTCACATTGTCACAGCGACAGAATCTTGTTCTGTTTTTGGACTAAGAATAATCCATTTCATATCGATATAAACATACACATACATAAGAGAATTATATGTATATATATACACATATACATATATGCATATATATGTTTGCGTGTGTGTGTGTGTGTGTGCACGCACGCGTGTTTGTGTGTTCATGTCTTTTGACCCTATTTAAATGATGTTTCTGTTTATCTGTTACAGGAATGGAAGTGGGTTTTTTCATATCTTAGCTATTGTTACTACCACTCCATAAACATGGAATTGCAGCTATTAAGCATAAAATCAGAGAACAATGCTAATTTTAGTTTCTCTGAATGTATTCCCAGCAGTAACACTGCTGCATACAATGGTAGCTCCATTTTTAATTTTTTGATAAATCACAATTCTGTTTTCTATAATGATGTGCTAATTTACATTACCTTTTCATTACATTAAGTAGGTTATATGGAGATATTTTTATCTCCAAATTCTTGAGGTCACATTTTTTTTTTTTTAGAATAACCATTCACACTTGAATGAGGCAATGTCTCATTGTGCTTTTCCTTGATAATTGATAAGCATATTTCATATGCCATTTGAACATTTGTATAACCTCTTTAGAAAAAAAATTATAAAACTATTTTGTCCATTTATTTTATGGTTTTAATGTTTTAGTCAATTATATTATGGAATCAGGGGAACAGAAGCTAGAATCAGTTTCTGAGCTTTGAAGAGCAAATGACTGAATCCAGAAAGTAAGCATAGCAATTTTATTTATTAGTAGTTTTATCCTACTCTTACCTCCATCTCTCCATCCTGACTCTTCTATTCTCCAGTGTTCACTGATCCTAATTTTGTGATTTACCCAATGTTTAGCTCTCACTTATAAGTGAGAACATGTGGTGTTTGTGTTTTTATTTCTGAGTTACTTCACTTAGGATAATGGCTTGACAAGATTTTGTTCTTTTTAATGCTTTGTAGTATTCTGTACTGTATATATATGACAACATTTTTAATCCAATCCATCACTTACTGGAAGCTTGGTTGATACAATGTCTTTGCTCTCCTGAACAGCACAGCAATGAAAAAGTGGGTACATATGATTTTATAGCAAACTGATTTTTTAAATTTTATTTATTTATTTATTTATTTTGTTTTTATTTATTTATTTTGAGATGGAGTCTTACTCTATCACCAGGCTGGAGTGCAGTGGCATAATATTGGCTCACTGCAACCTCCACTTCCTGGGTTAAAGTTATTCTCCTGCCTCAGCCTCCCCAGCAGCTGGACTACAGGTGTGTGCCACTATGGTTGGCTAATTTTCTGTGTATTTTAGTAGAAACAAGGTTTTGCCACCTTGGCCAGGATGGTCTCCATCTCCTGACCTCATGATCCACCCAACTACGTCCTATAATGTTAGGATTACAGATGTGAGCCACAGCACCCAGTTAATTTATGTCATATATATATATATATATATATGTATATATATATGCCTATATGTGTGTATACATATATATGCCTATTAATGGGATTGCTGGCTCTAATGACTGTTCAACTCAGTTTTTTGAGAAATTTTTGAACTGCTCTTCATTTGTGGCTAAACAAATTTATACTTCCAGCAACAATCTATATAAGTTTCCCTTTTCTATGAAGCCTTGCCAAAAACTAGTGTTATTTTACTTTTTAACAAAAGCCATTCTGACTGTTATGACATGGTAACTTGTGGCTTTTGACTTCCATTTCTTTGAGAATGAGTGACAATAAGCATTTTTTTTTTTTTTTGGTATATTTGTTAACAAACTGCCGATATTTCTTTTGAAAAATGTGTGTTCATGCATTTGCCCCTATTTAAAAGATGCTGGACATTAGAACTTTGTCAGATGCATGGTTCATTAGTCCATTTTCATGCTGCTGATAAAAACATACCCATGACTGGGTAATTTATAAGGAATAAGAACTTTAATGGACTCACAATTTCTTCTGCCTGAGGTGGCCTCACAATCATGGTAGAAGGCAAAAGCCATGTTGTGTAGGGTGGCAAACTAAAAAGAATGAAAACCAAGTGATCGAGAAAACCCCTTATGAAAAATATAACATTTTGTGAGACTTATTCACCACCAACAGAACAGTATGAAGAAACCACACCCATAATTCAGTTGTCTCTCACCAAGTCTCTTGCACAAGATTCAGAAATAATGGGAGGTACAATTTAAGATAAGACGTGGGTGGGGACACAGACAAAATATATCATCCCAACCTAAGCTCTTCCCAAATTTTATGTTCTTACATTCTGAAATCAATTATATCTGTCCAACACTCTCCCAAAGTCTTAACTCATTTCAACTTTAAATCAACTATCCAATGTTACATCTGAGACAGTAAAAGTCTGTTTTGCCCATCAGCCTGTAAAATCAAAACAAATTTGTTTTTGCTGCATACAAGGTGTATGCAAGTATTGGGTAAACATGCCCATTCCATATAGGATCAACTGGCCAAAACAAAGGGTCTACGAATGCCATGCAATACCAAAATCTAGTAAGAAAATCACTAAAGTTCTCTTTTGTGACTCTGCAAGAAACAGGCTCCCTCCAGGCTAGTTTTGTAGACTGGCAGTGAGTGTCTGTGGCTTTTCCAGGTACACAGTGCAAGATATCAGTGGATCTATCATTCTAGATGACAGTGGCCCTCTACTCTTGGTTCCGCTAGGCACTTCCCCAGCAGGGACATTCTGTGGGGACCTGGACCCCAAATTTCCCTTCTTCTCTGCCTTAGCAGGGTTTCTCCATTAGGGCCCCACCCCTGCAGCAAACTTCTATATAAATATCAGATACTTCCATACATGCTCTGAAAAGTAGGTGGAGGTTCCCAAATTTTAATTTTTAACTTCCGTGCATATACAAGTGCAAAACCATGTGACAGGTGCCAAGCCTTGAGGCTTGCAGCCTCTGAAGACATGGTCCAAGCTGTGCTTTGTTGTCCCCATTTAGCCATATCTGGAGCAACTGAGACAGAGGCTGTACACAGCAACAGGACCCTGAGTCTAGCCCAGTAAACTACTTTTTCCTCCTAGGCCTCTGGGCCTGTGATGGGAGTGGCTTCTGTGAAAATTTCTGACATGCCCTGGCAATTTTTTTTTTTTTTTTTTGTATTGTCTTAGACATTATTATTTGGCTCTTTAACTCTTTAATACTTATGCATATTTGTGTTGCTAGCATGAATTTTGCCTTGAACAATAAACTTTTCTATCACATCATCAGGCTATAAACTTTTGAAATTTTATGCCTTGCTTTCCTTTTAAAACTTACTGTTTTTCGGCCAGGCGTGGTGGCTCAAGCCTGTAATCCCAGCACTTTGGGAGGCCGAGGCAGGTGGATCACGAGGTCAAGAGATCCAGACCATCCTGGTCAACATGGTGAAACCCCGTCTCTACTAAAAATACAAAAAAATTAGCTGGGCATGGTGGTGCGTGCCTGCAATCCCAGCTACTCAGGAGGCTGAGGCAGGAGAATTGCCTGAACCCAGGAGGCAGAGGTTGCAGTGAGCCGAGATTGCGCCATTGCACTCCAGCCTGGGTGCAAACAAGAGCAAAACTCCCGTCTCAAAAAAAAAAAAAAAAAAAAAAAAAAAAAACTTACTGTTTTTAAGAGCAACAAGTAACATTTTGAATACTTTGCCACTTAGAAATTTGTTCCATCAGATCCCATAAATTATCTCAAGTGAAATGCTCCTCAGCTCTCTAGGGCAGGGGCAAAATCTTGCCAGCCACTGCTAAAACACAGCACGAGTCGACTTTGCTCCAGTTTCCAGTAAGTTCCTCATTTCCATCTGAGACAATCTCAGCTAGATTTCATTGTCCATATGATTATCAGCATTTTTACCAAAGCCATTCAACACATCTCTAGGAAGTTCCACACCTTCTCACATTTTATTACCTTCTTCTGAATTCTCTAAACTATTCCAACCACTGCCTGTTGCACAGTTCCAAAGTCATTTCCATATTTCTGGGTATCTAATAGCAGTGCCCCACTCTGCTGTTACCAATTTGCCATATTAGTCTATTTTTTACAATGCTTACAAAGAATATGTATTAGAGACTGAGGAATTCATTTTTTTTAAAAATAGGTATAATTGACTTACAGTTAATTACACATAACAGGGGAGGCTCACAATCATGGTGGAAGATGAAGGAAATACCAAGAGACACCTTACATGGCAACAGGCAAGAGGTAGAGCCAAGTGAAAGTGGAAATCTTTATAGTGTCATCAGAGTTCATGAAACTTATTTGCTACCATGAGAACATTATGGGAGACAGTGCCACCAGGATTCATTCATTTCCCAGCAGGTTTCTCCCACAACATCTGGTAATTATGGGAGCCTCAATTTAATATGACATTTTGGTAGGGACACAGCCAAACCATATCACATAGTTTGCACATATTTTTCTCCTATTCCATGGGTTTTCTGTTTACTGCATCAGTTTTGTATCTGTGCAGGAGCTCTTGAGTTTAACTTAAGTTTGTCTATTTTTGTTTCTATGTATATTGCTTTTGGGGATTTAGCCATAAAAGTTTTAGCAAGATGGATTTTGAGAAAGTTATTTCCTAAGTTTTCTTGTAGGATTTTTATAGTTTGAGGTCTTACATTTAAGTCTTTAAACTAATTGTCAATTATTTTTTGTATATAGTGATAACTGGAGTCTAGTTTCATTCCTCTGAATATATTGTTCATTTTAAAGTCATGTTATCTGTCATTTGCTAATTGAGTTGTTTGAATTCATTGTGTATTCTAACTATTAATCTATTATCAGATTTTTTGGGCAAATATTTTCTCCCATTCTATATTATTTTCTTTGCTGCTGTGCAGAAGATTTTAAGTTTTCTCTTCTGAATACTGTTTTTTTTTTTCAATGTTTATTTACATTAGAAGGTAAGATAATTCTTTTGTTGCTTGAATTTTATAGTAAGGTAGTCATTTGAATGATAGAATCCTTCAGTGAGGTATCTAGGGCCCTGTCCAACAGTTTATTATTATTAATTATTATTACTATTATTATTAGCTGGCATTTCATACGCCCAAGACTGTGATTTACAGAATTAAGTAAAATATTAAATTTAATCTCAACTTTAGTCCACATTGAAATTACAGCATTAGGATAAAATGTCACAAACTGTTAGTCAAGAGATCAAGACCATCCTGGCCTACCTGGTGAAACCCCATCTCTACTAAAAAAAAAAAAAAAAAAAAAAAAAAAAAAAAAAAAAAAAAAAAAAAAATACAAAAAAAAATTAGCTTTGTGTGGTGATGTGCACCTATAGTTCCGGATACTGGGGAAGCTGAGGCAGCAGAATTGCTTGAACCTGGGAGGTGGAGGTTGCAGTGAGCCAAGATCACACTCCTGCACTCCAGCCTGGTGCCTGGTGATGAAGTAAAAAAAAAAAAAAAATGTAACAGACTGTCATCAGTCATATCAGTTGCCACAATGACTAGTCATTTTCTGACTATGTTAATTTATTCTAGGTGTTGTGGGTTCCAGGAATCTTCCAAAATAATCAGGCATGGTTTGCTATAAAAAGGCATAATTGATGTCAACACATGTGATTCCATGTGGTTCATTGCTTCTTATCCTTAGGACACTTAGATTGTCCCCCATGTGAAAAGGCAGCCTCTTTAATGGGACACTGGTAATGACTTCAGTAAGAGCTTTGCTATGTTTGTCTACTGCCCTGCATTCTAGCAGGACCGGGGTGTCAGGAATATTACATGTATTTCTTAGTTCAAATCTGGAAGCTGGTACTTTTTCACGGAGGCTGGGTCCTCTTAGTGCTCATTGCTCCTCTCCAGGTTATAATGGTCATTTTTCTAATCTTGATTCAACTATCCTTTACTGTGGCCATATATCTTGATGCTACCTTATTCTCAACTTGGATGGATTTGCCTTACAGGTCTAACAATTCCATGTTATCTCTACCAAGGACCAGGAGAAATTTCTGAAGGCCTTCATTTTTTTGGGTGCAATATTCATTTATTAAAACCCAACCAGTGATACATGGATTTACCAGTCTTTTACATATGCTTTTTAGATGGTGGTTGTTATAAAAATGCTTAGAAGCTGCCCAGGTGTTGATTGGGAATGAGAAAGCTGAGGATAAACCAGAGGAGACACGAAGGTCTTCAAGAAGAAAGGTAAAATTTCAATTTCTACCCCCAAAATCATCATAAAACTCCATTAGATAAGGGAATACAGAACGTAGAATGACCCAGATGTCAGGAAACACCAGACATGTGAAGGGTTCAGGAAAGTCACCAAACTTGTATACACATTGTTGGTGGTGACATGCAAAAGTTATCATTCCCTTGGAACTTGGGGTTCACCTCAGCACCCACAGCCGTATGATGGTTCAGTGCTGGTAGGTGTCTCCTTTTTGACTTCTCTAGTTCCTTTGTCTTTTTTTCTCTTTTTATCCTCCCCCACAGGCAGAGTTGGTCATTTCCTTCTGATCCACTGTAAAGTGGAAAGAATATTTTGGTCCTTGTGTTTTCTGGGCTTTTTGTAGACTCCTTTACTGTGAGTAAAGAGCTCTATGATGGTGCAGAAGGGATAGCCAGCTCAGATTCCAATGCAAACAGCACTTTGACATTCTGGGTGACAGGATCCTTCTAAATCATTTTCTATGTAGGATCCTGCTTCTCTTTCTTCTTTCTTGTAGGAATCTCATTCTCCTACCAAGGTACTCAGAAGAGTGTACCAATTCTGCAGTACCATAACATAGACTGAACTAGAACATCTTTGTCTCAGTCGTTTAGCTCTTAATTGGACTCCACCATGAAGGGGAACTTCCTGGCTTGCTCTGTCACTTATCACTGCAGTCCAGTTTTGTGGTATAGCTTAGAGAAATGTTATTTTATCTTTTGCCTTTGGAAAGGATTTCTTTACATTTTTGTTTCTTTACATGTTTCTGAGAGGATTATTTTCTGGTTGAGTCACAGTTCACCCTTGAGGATTGTTCTGTTTTCTGCACTGAATCTTCATTTATGTTATCATTTCCTCATTATAGACTATCAGGATAGTGGTGTTTAAGGTAGGTGTCCCCGCTTGTTCATGTTTTCTTGTATTTTCAGTTTCATACCAGAAAGTCAATGTTCAAGAGGACTCTATTAAAGTGGAACACAGACAACTCTCAGCTGTGTATTCCTGCTCCTGGGCTGCATAGTGCTGCTCACGCAGCTTGCAGTCCTGTTGCCATAGCTGCACAGCAAGAGTGGAAAGATGGTGGCAGTGCCACCTCCTAGGGCCCTCAGAGGGCCATGCAAGAGGGCCATTCTTGCTAAGATCATGCAAGAATGGATCTTGGTGGGTACAGTGCACTTTCATTAGTCCATTTGTGTCTTGTTTCATTTTGAGGTTTTATCCAATAATTATTTGCCTTGTTGAAGGCCATCAAAGTTTTACCTATGTTTTCTTCTGGAAATTTCAGGATTTAGTCTTATGCTTAAGGCTATAATTCATTTTGAGTGACTTTTTAACGTATGGTGATTGAGAGAGGTCAAAGTACATTTTTTTTCTGCAAGTGGATACCCAATTGTTTTAGCACCATTTATTGAAGAGATCTTTCTTTAATGTGTCTTTGTTTTACAACTTGGTTATAAACTATTATATATGCATGTAAATTTATGTGTGGACTCTCTGTTCCATGTTTTTATATTAATATATTGCTGCTTTGTTTACCATAGTTTTGATGTATATTTTAAAGTCAGGTACTGTGATATTGTGAGTTTTATTGTCACATTGATTGCTTTTCTTCAAAATTCCTCAATTCAAGCACTTTTACCGTGTTGAGGTTATTTTTCTAATCCAGATACATTTTAAGATTCTTTTTTCTTTATCGATATAAAGAATGTCTATGAGCCTATGGGTATTTTGATGCAGATTTTTTTTTGAATCTGTAAATCTCTCTGGTAGTGTAGAAAATTTAACAGTAAGCATTCCTCAATTTAATAAAATAAAATTTATTTTATTTATGTCTTTAATATTTTATGGTGTTTTATAGTATTCATTGTAGCGATCATTTATGTCTTATTTATATTTATTTATAGATAGCTTATGTTTTGTAACGATTGTAAATGGAATTGTTTTCTCAAACTCTTTTAAAGATTATTTACTATTAATATTTGTGTATAGAAATGCTACTGATATTTGTATGTTGATTTTGTATACTGCAATTTCACTGAACTTATTAGTTCTAGCTGTTTTTTAGTGGCATATTTCATCTTTTGGGGTTTTTATACATAAATTCATGTCTGAAAACAGGTACAATATTACTTTTTTTCCATTTGAAAACCTTTTATTTCTTTTACTTTACTGATTTCTTAGGCTAGCATTTTCAGCGCTAGGTAGAACAGAAATCGTGAAAACAGACATCTTTGTCTTATTCTACATCAGAAAGAAATGCTTTCAATTTCTTTTGTTGTAGTTATCTGTGAGTTTCTATTTATTGTGTTAATATATGCACCTTCCATATTAACTTTGTTGAGAATTTTCAAAGCGAAGTTAAGTTTTTGTCAAATGCGTCTTCTGCTTCTGTTGAAATGATCAGTTTTTTTTTTTTTTTTTTTTTTTTTTGTCTTCACTCTTAATGAATATCATTTTGCCTTTATAAAATCATTCTTGAAGACTTGGGATGAATGTGTCACTTATTTGTAGAAAATTATCTTTTGAATGTGTTTTATAATTTTTTTATCTGTTTATAATCTTAGTTGCCTCATGATAATGTTGGCATTATAGGATGGGATTGAAGTTATTTTATCTTTTTTAGTATCTGGAATAGATTGAGATAAGTTGGTATTTGTTTTCCTCTCAAGTTTAGTAGAATTTTGCAGTTATGTCTTAAGTCTTGAGTTTTACTTTAGTAGAATTTTATTTTATTATTACTATCAGTTTCCTCATTCATTGTCCTGTTCAGATTTTCTACTCTTTCTTAATGTAATCTTGGTGAAATTATGGGTCCAATATTTTATATTTCCTTGAGCATATCCAATTTGTTGGCATATAATTTTTTCACAATAATCTGTCATGATATTCTCTATCTTTTTCATGCCATTTGCTATTTCTCTTTTAATTTCCCACTAGACACTACTTTACATGTATTCCATGGATTCTGATATATTGCATCTTTGTTCTCATTGGTTTTGAAGAAGATCTTTATTTCTTCCATTTCATTATTTATCCAGTAGTCATTTAAGAGCAGGTTGTTAAGTTTCCATGCAGTTGTATGGTTTCGAGTGAGTGTCTTAATCCTGATTTCTAATTTGATTGCACCATGTCTGAGAGACTGTTTGCTATTATTTCCATTGTTTTGCATTGGTTGAGGAGTGATTTACTTCCAATTCTGTGGTCGCTTTTTGAGTAAGTGCATTGTGGTGCTGAGAAGCATGTATAATCAGTAGATTTGTGGTGGAGAGTTTTGTAAATGTCTTTTAGGTTGTCTTGGTCCAGATCTGAGTTCAAGTCCTAAATATCTGTTAATTTTCTGTCTCATTGATGTAAGATTCACACTGAGGTGTTTAAGTCTCCAATTATTATTGTGTGGGAGTCTAAATCTCTTTATAGGTCATTAAGAACGTTTATGTATCTGGATGTGCTTGTATTGGATGCATATATATTTAGGATAGTTAGCGCTTCTTGCTGTCTTGATCCCTCTACCATTACCTAATTCCCTTCTTTGAGTCTTCATTCTTGTTTGTTTTAAGTCCATTTTATCAGATACTAGCATTGCAACCCACTTTTATTTACTCTCCATTTGCTTCCTAAATATTCCTTCATCCTTTTATTTTGTGTCTATGTGTGTCTTTGCATGTGAGATGGTCTCTTAATTACAGCACAGCAATGAGTCTTGACTCTTTATCGATTTGCCAGTCTGTGTCTTTTCATTGTGGCCTTTAGTCTGTTTACCTTTAAAGTTAGTATTATGTGTAAATTTGATCCTGCCATTTTGATACTAGCTGCTTGTTTAGCACGCTAGTTGATGCAGTTTCTTCATTGTATCAGTGGTCTTTACCATTTAGTACATTTTTGCAGTGTCTGGTACTTGTTCCTTTCCATGTTTGGTGCTTCCTTCGGGAGCTCTTGTAAGACAGGCCTGATGATGATGAAATCTCTCAGCAATTGCTTCTCTGTAAAATATTTAATTCCTCCTTTACTTATAAAGCTTGATTTGGCTGGATATGAAATTCTGGTTTGAAAGTTATTTTATTCAAGGATGTTGAATATTGGCTCTCAGTTTCTTTTAGCTTGTATGGTTTTTGCTAAGAGATCTGTTCTGAGTCTAACGGGCTTCCTTTGTGGGTAACCCGATCTTTCTCTCTGGTTGTTCTTAGCAATTTTTTCTTCATTTCAACCCTGATGAATCTGACGATTATGTGTCTTGGGCTTGCTCTTCTTGAGGAATATATATGTGGCATTTTCTATATTTTCTGGATTTGTGTGTTGGCCTGCCTTGTTGTGCTGGGGAAGCTCTCCTGGATGATATCCTGAAGAGTGTTTCCAACTTGTATTCATTCTCCTCATCACACTCAGTACTCCAATCAAACATAGATTAGGTCTTTTCACACAATCCCATATTCCTTGGAGGTTTTCTTAATTTCCTTTCAATCTTTCTTCTCTAATCTTGCCCTCTTATTTTATTTCATTGAGTTAATCTGCAGTCTCTCATATCCTTTTTTTTCCACTTGATTGATTAAGCTATTGAATCTGGTGTAAGCTTTGCAAAGTTTTTGTGCTATGTATTTCAGCTGTATCAAGTGGTTAATCTTCTTCTCTAAGCTGGTTATTCTAGTTAGCATTTTATCTAACCTGTTCTCAAGGTTCTTACTTCCTTTGCATTGAATTAGAGCATACTCCTTAAGCTCAGAGAAGGCTGCTATTACACATCTTCTAAAGCCTTCTTCTCTTAATTGCTCAAACTCATTTTCCATCCAGCTTTTCTCCCTTACTGATGATGGGTGATCTCTTGGAGAAGAAACATTCTGGTTTTTGGTGTTTTCAGCCTTTTTGTGCTTCTTTCTTCTAATCTTTGTGGGTTTATCTACCTTTGGTCTTTGAAGTTGGTGACTTTCATATGGGATCTCTAGATGTTCTTTCTATGGATGTTGAAGCTATTTCTTTCTGTTTTGTTTTTCCTTCTAATAGTTATGCCCCTCTGCTGCAGGACTGCTGGAGATCCACTTCAGACCCTGCTTTCTTGGGAATCACCAGCAGGGGCTGCTACATGTTTCTTCCTCTGGTAGCTTCATGTTCCTTTCTCTGGTATCTTCATCTCAGAAGAGTGCTCACTGTATGTCAGCCAGAGCTCTCAAGTATGAGGCATTTTTTTTGGATATACAGGGGTCAGAAAGTCACTTCAGAAGACAGTTTGTCCCTTATTGGAGCTCGAGTATGGTGCTCGGAGCCCTTTAGAGCTGCAGGGCAGGGAAGTTTAAGTCTGCTGCAGTGGAACTCACAGCTGCCTCTTTTCCCAGGTGCTCTGTCCCTGGGTGGTGGGCTTTATTTATAAGTCCTTGATGGACTGCTGCCTTATTTCAGAGATGCACTGCCCAGGAAGGAGGGAGTCTAGTCACAGTCTGCCTGCAGAGGCATTGCTGAGCTCCCGCAGTCTCTGACCAGCTTCTGTGTAAACGTCCTTCTTCTTTTGTTTACACAGGTAAGGTTAGTACTGCCTCAGTAATGTCAGACTGCCTCAGTAATGGGAACCTGCCCTGGTAATGGCAGGCTGCCTCAGTAATGGTGAACACTCTCCCCCGCAGGCCCACAATATGGAACCTTCCAAGGTCCAACCCCCAAGCTTGACCTTCCAGGGTGAGATTAAACTGCTGTGCTGGCTGAGAATATTCCCAGTCACTGGGATTCAGTTTGCCGGTCTCCACGGGGGTGGAAACTTCTGAGCCAGATCACCTGGCTCCCTAGCTGTCAGGCATTTTTTCTCTCAGGTGCATGGGTTGCTCTGTCTCACAGGCACTCCAGGCGCCAGCCAAAACAGCCACTAAGATTCTACCTGAAAACTCACAGCACAAGCTGAATCAGCTGCCCAGATTTGCACTGGAAACCTACCTATCTGCCCTGAAGGAATCCCCTGGGTCTCTGTGTTGCAAAAACAGCTGGAGAAGTGCAACATCTGAACTGAAGCACTAGAGTGGCTGGAAAGGTCCTGAAAGCCTCTGTTTGGTAGGGGGAGCAGTCCTCCAACCCATTGCACTTCCCGGGTGGGGCAGCACCTCACCCTGGCTTAGTTTGCTCTTGTTGGACTACACCCACTGTCCAACCAGTCCAAATGAGATGAAGCTGGTACCTCAGTTGGAAATGTGGCAATCAGTTGCCTTAGTGTCGCTCTCACTGGGAATTGCCTATTGTGTCTTTCTTAATAATTACAGCTGTAATTATTATTGACTACTTTGGCTTTTCATGTTCATACTTGGGGTTTTAAAGACTTTCAGAGTACCATCATTGTATTCTAGTACTCTAGGTTTTATTACAAATTTATGTCTGTTAATGAGTTGTAAACTTTCTTTTGTTTGAATGACAGTAATGATCATCCTTTTACGTTCAGTTGAACTACTCATTGAACATTATTTTTCATAAGGGCAGTCCAATTGGTGATAAGTTCTATTTATTTTGGCCTGGAAATGACTCAATTTGTCTTTTAATTTTAGATGAATGCTTAAAGTCTGAAAAAAACTTGCACAGACTTCTTCTGGCTTACCAAATGAAAGAGGTGTGCATAGAATATCTGTTGTCTTTTGTATAATCAGTGTGCTTCATCACTGAAGAAGGTTTTTTCTCCTTTTGTGGTCATCAATACAGTGAGCTTCAGTGGGTTCTGGTGGGTGCTTTCCTTGCTATTATTTTTTCTTTGGACAGTGAATCTAGCCTTTATGAATTATCACAGTTATCACTTAGGCTCCTGATGATCATTTATTTCAGGTTTCAGGAGGTCCTGGGCTACCCTGAGAAGTCTCTATAAATCACCACTTCAGCCACTGATTGGTCCCAGAGCAAAGTCTTAGGCTAAGTTTTCTAACTGGTTCCAGGTCAAGGCAAGTCACATAATCTATGAGACAGCTGACAAGATAAGAACATCCCTTTCTATTCCCAGTCTCTAAAAACCCTAAACATCAGTCTCACAGTTTGCAACCCATTTGGGCTCACAACTCTGCTGGCAAAATAGTTTCTACTTTTGCACATTAAAATTTTGCTAAAAATTCATCCTTGTATTTGTGTTCCTTAATCATCTTAATTGTATATACATATACATATGTATGATATATATATAGATATAGATATTATATACCTAATATTTCTCTATATACAGCTCTCTATCTGTATCTACCTATATATAGATTAATATGTATACTCTGAGCTTCATGTATATATTTTGTATATATATATGTATATATTTTGTATATATATATATATATGTGTGTAACTAAATACACACACGTAAGCACGTGTGTGTATAGACATATACACAAATACACGCTGTATTTTTTTTAAAAAAGAATTATTACATCTTGCTATAAAACAACAACATTAACCGGGCATGTGACCTGTTTTTGCTATAGCTAGCTATATCTATATCTACCTATCTATATCTATGTATATGGATATATATATGTATTATATATACATAGATATATACATTTTGATATCAATATCTATATATAATATCTATATATGTGTCTATATATGGATTATATAGACATATATAGTACAGATTCAGTATATATAATATATATACATATCTATATCTATATATAGATTTATAAATATTGCTATCTATATGTATATCTCTGTATATAATACATATATATCCATATATAGAGATATAGACTGGTAGATATAGATATAGATAGATATAGCAAAAACAGGTCATATATCCAGTTGATATTGTAGTTTTATAGCAAGATGTAACAATTCTTTGTTTTTAAAATAATACACTGTGTATATGTATATATATATGCATACACACACACACACGTGCTTATGTGTGTGTATTTATATACACACAAACATATATATACAAAATACATACATGAAGTTCATAGTATATATATATATATATATACTATATATATATATATATATATATATGTATCTATATAGATATTGATATAGATAGAGAGTGCTGTATAGAGAGAGATTTCAGGGACTACCTGAATAATACATGTCTTTCTTAAAATTAACGTTTCCTCAACTGAATCAGAAAATATGGAGGTGTGTTTCACTCAAGGCTCTCTTGGCCTTTACTCTGTAAAGTCCAAGGGATCTTCATTATGTTTAGATCTATAATGGAGAGCTTGGAGTAATTAAGGGATTTGGCTGTCTTCTTTCATAAGTGTTTTAGTACACACATTGGAAAGTATTTTTTTCTTTTTCACCCATCTATCAAATTAGTAGGATTACAATTAAGTTTTGAAGGAGCACTTTCTTCCTATTTGGAATAAAGATTCTGCTATCTGTTCATTTTACTTTTTGATTTAATGCTTCATTTTTTTTCTATATTTCTTTCCCTTTATACTTTTAGATTGGCTGCAGGAAATATATTGTTCATCTCAAAATGATATGTTCTGCCTGTAAAACTGCCAAATATTCTGCAACATACAGGGTTTGATTTAGGAGTAATATAGCATCTCTCCACATAAAATGAAAACACCTGTGATAGATTTTGGAATGCCTATATGTATCTATCAGGGTCATCAGAGAACTCACCTAGTTTTACCTTTATATTTCTAAGGTCATTCAATGAAAAGGGAACTTGAAATCTAGTAGAATCACATTTATTTGGCATTTTCTGCTGGGTCACCAGTGAAGCTGAGGCTTATTCAGTTTCACACTGAAAGAAGGTGATGCTATGACTATGGGAAAGCCTAGAAAATTTTGGCAGGTAGGGCATTTAGAATTTTCATTTAAGGGTTTCTCAGTGTTTTATCTTTCTTACTTTGGGAAATCATCTTCTGTAGGCTTATTTGACATGACTGCCAAAAGGCCAGAATCAATCTCACAATGCTTACAAAGATCTGGGTTGTCTCCCAAGACAAATAACACTTGTACATCCTGTCTGAATAAAAGATCTAGTAATTAGATACTATTGAAATGAATACTTTTCTCAGAAGGCTGTGCTTCTCTGTCTTTGAGCTGACATAATTTCCATACCCTTTGCAATGCAATATGTGCATTTTTATTTCACACAGTCTCAGGGACAAAGAAATTGCAGTGTTTCAGCATAGACTTGAAAGTAGTGCAAACTGAAGATAGTTTGTTACCAATGCAGAAAGTAAGAAAGATAAGATGCCCCTTATTATTATTTCCTTTTTTCATCAAAGTGACTGTGTGTGGACAAAAAGAAAGGGTGCTAAGTAATATTTTTTACTTCTCATCTCCTCTGTGTCTAGTGACCAACATAGATGTCCCTCAGAAATGCAAGAATTAAATTCACTTTTGGTTTCAGATAATCTAGCTGGCAGGAGTAGGCCTGTTTACTTGTGCAAGGCCCTATCTCTCTACTAACAATCATTGTCTCCTGTGCCCACTCAACTCAAAAAGGACTTTCAGGTGTTCTGAAAGCCTGAAAGATATTATACAGTAGTCAAGTTTAAGCAAGCGCTTATAACAGGTTTTGCTTCTCTTGATACAGCCCAAGTGAAACGTTGGTATCCCACCAATATAACTGATTCACTTTGAAATTTAAAATTCTCTTTGTAAGTGTCGATGTAGCTTGATGCAGAACATGT
The DNA here is from genome assembly GCF_048565385.1 of Saimiri boliviensis. Classification (NCBI taxonomy): domain Eukaryota; kingdom Metazoa; phylum Chordata; class Mammalia; order Primates; family Cebidae; genus Saimiri; species Saimiri boliviensis. The sequence goes on along the minus strand of NC_133471.1, from coordinate 13,326,057 downwards.
GCCTCAAAAAAAACATATAAAGATTTAATTGCTTTCCTTCTGTTACAAAAACTTCAGTGAGATTAGAATTTGTCTCTCAAGGGTGGCTTATTTTCCACTATTTAAAGTGGACATTTTCTGCTTACAAAATGAGCATTGGGTATTATCAGAGTTAGCAAAGCATGGGAAAAGAGAAAGTGGAAAACTAGAGGTTTGGAGCGAAGGGATAACAAGTCTCCCCAAATAGAAAAATTCTATTTTACTAGGTTGTAATAGAAAATCTAAAATGTCAGATGAAAACTAATCTAAAATATTTTTTCATGAAAGTTAGAAAAAGCATGTTAATTTTTGATAGGCTTTCCCTGCAGTATGCCTCCTAGATTAATAGGGCAGTACTAAGCTCATTTTTTGGAAAAAACAAACAAACAAACAAACAAAAAATGAAGAAGAGAGTATTTATTTGAGGTAAAATAACCTTCCATAGTTATACATGTGTCATATTTGGGCAAAAGTAATTTTTATTAGCTTAAATTTTAGACTAAAATCTTGAATTTCCTTTGTGTTCAAGATATTTCAAAAACAGCTACTCAAAATTTCTGTGCTATATACATCAACTGAATTTCTCCAATAGGACTATATCCCCAGATTTCACACTACATGCAAAGACAAAATAAGAGTAATAAAAGCTACAAAACTACATCAAAATGCAATAAAGAAATGTCTGCAATTCCTGGTGGGCTCAACTGACAGTCTAAAGCATGTTCAAAAAGAAAAAGAAAAGAAAAGAGTTAAATGTAACACACTGAAGGCCCCTGTGTAAGAGGAAAAAAGATTATTTTCTGAAAGCATGAACACAAAATAGTTTTTATTCAAGTTTCTGTTAGATTAGCTGTGGATGACTTATAGGCTATATATATATATATATATATATATATATATATATATACACACACACACACACACACACACACACACGAGCTTCTTTGTTAGACTTCTTTTCAATTTTTGGAGTAGACTGCAGGCGTGTGCAGGTTTTCTTTTTTGTCTGTCTGTTTGTTTGTTTTAATCTGTGCCTGCGGCCTGACTTTTTTTTATCTGTTTCTTCGTTTGGTTTTACCAAGACCTACCCTAACTGCCTCTATGTATTGTCTCTCAATGCTATCCAACAATTAGATCTGAAGTCTCCTATGTGCTAACTTTCTTTGCCCTAAGAAACAGCCCAGATCTTTATAAACATTGTAATGTTGATTATAGACTGTAAGTTGTCATATCAAGTAAGTATATAGTTAACAACTCCCAAAAGTCAGAGGAACAAACCACCAGAAAACTCTCAGAAGAAACTAAGAGACACCAGCTCTTCTTGTTTCCCCTATCCAGAGGCTCCTTTCATCACACCATCATCCTCACTTCCTTTAGTTCTACCACCCAACCCCCCAGTCCACTGCTACCCTAAAAGAAAATGCCCAGTGGACATTGTGCCACTGAAGTCCAGATTCCCTATATTACAAAACCCTGAAGCAAACCTGAAACAAATAAAGAATTACCTAGAAAAGTATTATGGTAACCCTGATGAATACATAGAGGCTCTCCATATCTTACACATGTGTTTGATTCTGCATTGGCAAGATGTTGTTTTACCCCTAAGCCATATCCATCATACTGCTGAGAAACAAGAAGCCCCACAGGCAGCCGAGAGATTCAGAGACAGTCTCTTTTTCCTTTTCCTTTTCTTATTTTTTATTTATTATTATTATTTTTTTTTCTTTCTTGAAACTGTAGATTAGATTTTTTAATCAGGTTTTAAAATTTTCAGCGGTTTATGCTTGTATGTATTTTTTTTTCCTGCCTCTTCTTATTCTGCACTTATGAGATACATATATTGCATGAATTGGTAATTGGTAAGTTTCATTATTTTCTAAGTATCCTGTAGTTTTTTCCACTCTGAATTCGTTGTTGTTGCTGCTGTTCTGTTCTTAGACTGGGTTGTTTCAATGTTTGTGACTTCAAATTTACTGAATCTTCATCTGCTTACATATATTGTTAAACTAATTTTTAATATAAGTCATTATGCTTATCTCTATCTCTAGATATTTCATGTTTTAATTATGACTTGTTTCTCACACTCTCATGCTATTCTTTTATTGTGTGTCTTCTCTTTATTTTTTGTCGTATTTAAAACCTGAATTTTAAGAGTCTCGGACATTTTCCCTTTGTGATTTTTTTCCTTTTTTTGTTTTTCCTTTTTTTAAAAATATATAGTTTATTGCATTTTAGGCTTTAGTGTACGTGTGAAGAAAATGCAGGAGTGTTGCATATAACTGCACTTAAGGGCAAGGGCACGATCTCGGCTCACTGCAACCCCAGCCTCCCGAGTTCAGGCAGTTCTCCTCCCTCAGCCTCCAAAGTAGCTGAGACTGTGTAGTATTCCTTGGTGTATATGTGCCATATTTTCCCTTTAAAGTCTATCATTGATGGGCATTTGGGTTAATTCCAAGTCTTTGCTGTTGTAAACAGTGCTACAATGAACATTCATGTGCATGTGTCTTAATAGTAGAATGACTTATAATCCTTTGAATATATACCCAGTAATGAAATTGCTGGGTCAAATAGAATTTTTATCTCTAGATCCTTCAGGAATTACCACACTGTCTTCCACATGGTTGAACTAATTTACATGCCCATTGTGTTTTTATTTAATATTAGCTGTACTTTTATAATTTTGTTTTTAGAACATTAGATTTAAAATATTATAATATGCTTACCCTGATTGTCAGATATTCTTTATTTCTCCAAAGTCCCCTCTTCATTATTTCAGGCCTAGCTTGAATTCTATCAATCTTTTGACAAAGTATGATAGTAAAACTTAATTTTTAAAATTCACTGTCTATTCACACTCTCCTTTAACACTTAAAGAGATTGTTTATAATTCTACATTAGTCTTTACCCTCTTCTCACCTGAAAGTTAGAGATGAACAGAATTAATATTTTTAGTTTTACATAGTTTTGAGAATATTTTATGTGATGGTCACATAAATAATTGTCTAAATACTTCAGTATATTTTACTACTTTGAATATCCCCAATTTTTGAAAGAACAATCTCTTCAACTTTGTATTATTTTATAGTTTGTCTGTGTTGGGTCAACTGTATTTTTTGCTGTCAACTATTTAAATATTTGTTTCCTATGTCTAACATTCTTAACCATGAGTGAGTTCTGAGTTAGACAAAGCAAAGATAAATGGGTTTCATCACTTATGTAACCTGTAGAGAGTAGAACAAACAATAAGGTAGCACGTAAGTTCTTCTATATGACTCACAGAATCAGAAATTCAGGACATGCATTGAAAATGTGGATTTTGAATTATAAAATTTTAACTGTGCCTTGTGAGGTTGTATGACAAGAAAACAAAAATGTTCTACCAGTATAAAATTGTCTTTATTGATGAAGAGTTTGCCTGGTTGAAATAAATATTTTTTTACACGTTCTAAACAATTTTTAATTGGTTTGATAGTTTTTAGGAGTCGTAAAGCTGCCTGCCATGTACTTCTACTTTTCTTGTTACTCATAAAATACTAATGATATTCTAATCTCAGAATGTGTTTTTGTTCAGAAGATTTATAATTTTCTCTCTTAAAAATGTTGCTTAAGGTATGTTAGCCTATGAATTGGGTTCTTAAATGTTAAATGGTTATGGTGTAAATTTTTTTCTTTTCTTTCTTCTTGAATGAGGTTATCAGTCTTACAGATAATATATCAGGCAGAATTCTATATTACAAAACACATTTTTTGGTATATGATTATAAAATAATTTGTTTAAAATATGACTTTTAACTAAAATCTAAATTAAAGAATAAGAACAATCCTGTAAGTATTCATAAAGACTGAATAATATAAAGATTCTTATAGTCTGCATAGCTTGCAGGAAAAATAACAAGACATCTGTGGCTGAAGCAGAGTTAGGAAAAGAAATAATTACTGATGAGCTCATACAAATGACAAACAGTTCATGTGATTTTTTACAGTTTTATATAGATCATTAGATTTTACCTGGATTTTACTCTAAGCCTGATTTATAACTTGAATTGGTAAGATTACTTTTTAGTACCTAGTCGTGAGATGCTAGAAATGCAGATTAATATTCTGAAAGTCTAAATATTCTAATATCTAGAGTCTGAGATTACTATAAAGAATTAACAATGTTGAACTACATCTTCAGAAAATTGTGAGAATTGAATACAGGTAGAACTTCTTGCTATGGTATTTTAAAAATTTCTTAACCCAAATACACACACACACACACACACACACACACACACACACACACACATATATACATATATATATATATATATATATATATATATATATATATATTTATACACAAACACATACACACACACACACACACACACACACACACATACATATATAAATTAAAGTCCCTCTGATATACATACATATATATATCAGAGTGACTTTAAGAAGCTTTGGAAAAGTCTCTTCAAGTTTGGGTAACTAAAGCGAGGTCAGGTCTGTTAATTTGTGATTAAAGCAAAACCATATAATTTATTTTTCTCTCCTTTTCTTTCCCAATACATTTTTACTATTTATGTGCAGTGCTCAAACAAACAAACATATGTGTGTTTATTTTTTATAGTATTAGCTAGATGTATGTCACTATTTAATCAGCTAAATTATTAAAATATAACGGTCACTTTTATTCTATTATTTATAAAAATGCCTCTGAGAATACATACAGAGAAACTGTGTATTTTCATTGGTATATTGGTAACATAAATTATATAAATGTGATGGTCATGGCAAGCCATATAAAGAGGCCACTGTCATGATCTTAGCTGCACTGGGGCAGGTGCACCTGGATGTGCATACTCAACAAATCTGCCAGGAGCTGGGAACATGTGTAAGTCCTGCACACTTCTGATTTGGCACGGTGAACGTTATGCATTTTCCTGGCACAACTTCAGCCACCCATGACTGTGACTGTGACCTTAGGTCTCCCTATGCTATTGGAGCCATGTGCAGGCAATAGCCCCCACCTCATCAATGCAGCTGCAATTTTCCACATTGTAGATGTAGACATAGGCATACCTGCCCTCTTGTAATTCCTTGAAGTTTCCCCACTGGCCCTCACAGGGTCAGGAGTGTCTGCTCTCTTTCTGTGATCTCTGCCTGATTGCAGCACCTACGACAGTATCAGAACAAGTTTGGAGCAAAGTCTGGGTACCATTGTAGCCCAACCATGCAATGTGCATGCTATGGGCATTGATTCCACATCAGCCCCCTTTAGACTTTGACAAAAAAACGAACATGATAGATATTAAGAAGGTGCTTAGGGCAGCTCCACGCAGGCATGCAGACACCGGTTGATACAAACAATCTGGGTACCATAAATAATGACAGAGGTAAACAGGATCCTGGGTAAAAATATGGACTTCCTCAATGAATTCACAAGTTTGAGCCAGTTACAGCCTGAAGTCTGGGGACTGGGCTTATGAATCGGAATGGAACATGATGATTCTTTATTTAGACCCACACATGGCCACCCATGAATCAATCAGCATGCACTCTTTTTCCTATGAAGCACATTAAGTCTCCAGTCTCAGACAAACTTGAGGACATGTCACACTCTCAGGTATTTAAAGGAGCTACCCATCCCAGGGTCTCCACTCTGTGGAGAGCTGAGGAGATGTTGAAACTACCAGCTGCAGAGAAAATCTAGCTACCACATACTCTGTTTTCTGCTCAGTCCTAGTAAAACAGTGGGATGATCAGCTGCCAAGAAGAGCTACCCACTCAAGGATATCCTCTGTGATTCAAGCTGGCCAGGTGTTGGAACCACCAGCTGTGGAAAGGAGCTACCCACTTCAGGATCTCCATTCTACTGACAACTGAACATGTGATAAGACAACCAGTTGGAAAGATGAGCTACCCACGTTAGAGTTTCCTCTCAGCTGAAAGATAAGCACTCATCAGGACACCCTGCATTTGAAGCAATATGTTGTAAGAAGCTTTGCTGTGCATTGTAAGGTGCTGAGTAGCATTGCTGGCCTCTCCATTGATGCCATAGTAACCTCCTTTCCTCATGATTAAAACATGCAAATATGTTTGTGTCTTGTGGTTGAAAAAAAAATTTCATTTACTATTCTAAAGAGTTCTGAGGAAGAAATAAGAAACCACTTGAAAGTAAAGATTGGTGGACATTTTATAAGAGATCTGATATTCCTCTAACTCCTTGCTGTTATAGCTTCCTGCCCTTTTCTACCTCCATCTTATAAGCTGGGTAAATAATAATTTTCGTTTTGCCAAACAGTCTTAAAAATTCAGGGGGCATGGATTTGGAGGGTTAATACTGAAAGACCAGTTTACAGAAGAAAATCTTTATTGGTTTTTCAAACTTCTGAGAAATGTGTCACATTCATTGTAAAATGGGAAGTTCTAATCTCATTTAAGTTAAGTGTTGAAGTTTGAAACTGGAGCTATTCTTAAAAACGTGAGCCACCATGCCTGTCCCATGATTCAACTTCTAAATCAGAAAAGTATCTTGTAAATCTTAATTTCTATATTATATATCTTGATTATTTAAATGTTTCATAAGTTAGAAAATAGAACTTTCTGCAATGTGTTTTTATTTAAAATAAATCTGTGACCTAATAAATGTTTGTTATTAAATCTATCTAACTAAGCCCTGTTATGTGTTGTCCTTGAGAAATAGCCTCAAATTTTTTATTGACCTACTTTCTCTTAAGGTTTTTAAAATTATTATTATCACAAATAGCTTGCATCATTAGTTGTCAGAGAAATGCAAATCAAAATTGCTTTGAGATACCATCTCAGGACAGTCATAGTGGTGACTATTCAAAAGTCAAATAATAACAGATGCTGGCAAAACTGAGGAGAAACAGGAATGAAAGCTTCTACACTATTGGCAGTAAAGTAAATTGTACAACCATTGTGAAAGACAGGGGGGTTGATGTTTCGAGGATCTTAAAGTGGCATTGACTTATCAATGATGTTACTGTGTATATACCCCAAAATACAAATTATTCTATTATAATGTTATTTGCCTGCTATACTTATTGAAGCATACTTCACAACAGAAAAGACATGGAATTAACATAAATGCTCACTTTAGTCAGAAAATGTTATAAACTGCATAAAGAAAATATGCTAAATATACACAATATAATAGTTTGCAGCTATAAAAAGCAATGAGTTCATGTCTCTTGCAGGCAAATAGATAAAGCTGGAATCATCATCTTCAGCAAAGTAACAGGAAGAGAAAATCCCACCTCATTTTGTTAATTGTAAGTATGAGCTGAAATTTGAAAACACATGACACAGGAAAAAGAACCCCACATGCTGGGGCTTGTGAAGGAGTGGAAGAAGGGAGAGCATCAGGATAAATAACTAATGCATATGGGGCTTAATACCTAGGTGATAGATTAATAGGTGCAGCAAAACAACATTGTATGCATTTTCTTATGAAATAAACATGTATACTCTGCACATGTATCACAAAACTTAAAATAACAAAATTTAAAAACAACAAAATGAAAAATAGAAAGGCTTTAGTTTCTGAAGAAAACAGAGGAACACTAAAATGGGTGACACACATTATTTAACAGATTTTACAAAGTAATTGCAAATCAGAGTTGTACTCAATGGTTTCAAAAAACCAATAAGACTCTCAGTTGTTACTTGATTAATTTTTAAAAATTAATTTTTCTTACTTAGAATGTCATGCTGTTTCCCAGGTTGAAGTGGAGAGGTACAATATTGTTGTGCTGCAAACATCTGAGTTTCAGGTACAAGTCTTTTCTTTCTCAGCCTATCCATTAGCTGAAATTACAGGTGTGTACCTTCACACCTGGCATTTTTGTTTTTATTTTTTTAGAGATGAGGTTTCACCATATTGACAAGGCTTGTCTCAAACTCCTGAGCTAAAGTGATTCACTTTCCTTGGCCAAACAAAGTTTAAAAAAAAAAAAAAAAACAGGCATGAGCCACCATGTCTGTCCCATAATTTGACTTCAAATTAGAAAAATATCTTGCAAGTCTTAATTTTATATTATATCTGTTGATTATTTAAATGTCTCATAAGTAAAAAAATAGAATTTTCTGCAATATTCTTTTATTTAAAATAAATTTATTTCACTCTGTACACAATTAAAAGGGTAAATTTATTTAGAAGTACATTTTGTAAAATTCTCACGTTTAAAAATTACTTTAAATATGTAATTTGAAAAACTGATAACCTTTACTGATTATACTTAACATTTTATCAGGATTTTCTTTTGTAAGAAAATTCAAGATTGTTTGAAATTGTAATATGTTTAATTGTGTCAAACAAATAAAGTTCCATTTTAAATTTACTTATTGTCAGTTAGCATGTTCATTTTTTCTAATAGACATTTTTATCTAACCTATGTTCTCCACTAATATGTGATTTTTTTTCTAACTTCCTAAGATTTAATTGATGTCTTCATTTTTGTTGCGTTCAAAACTGATTTGCAATATATAAAAGAATCATGGATTTAAGCTACTTAACTCATTAGCTATTATCATAGAACTCTCAAAGAGTGTTCATTAACAATACTTCAGATTGACATTCTTGTCATTTAGGAAAAAATTAAATCATATTCATTTTTCTTTTTTTGATTAACTAATTTAACATTTTGAAAAACTCAGATACATAATTAAAACCATTTTAAAGGACATAAATTAAGAAAAAAATTGTCTTTTAAATGCTCCCCTACAGTTGGTTTTGCTAAATTACTGTAGCATGATCAGAGAACAAACCTATCAAACAGCAAACTGAGAAAGGGAGTGTTTTTTTTTTTTTTTTTTTTTTTTTTTTTTTTTTTGGCTAGGAGCTGTCAGAGGCTCATGAATTGACCACTGACATCTCCAAGAAGCAGCTTTTGTCCCTTTCTAAGGGCTTACAACTCTAAAGAGGGAGCAGCGATGAAACTGTTATTGCCCATTGGCCAGGCAGCTGACCACACAGTCTTTGGATTTCATTGATTTGCTGATTTACATGTGGCCTGTGGGAATAGGTAGAAGAAGGGCCTTATAGAGGCAAGATAAAGGAAGTAAAATATTAGTTGGCAGAGATATTTTCAAGAGGGCATCTGGGTCCTGTAAATGTGGAGGATGTGACCCAGTGCTGGGATCTGGCTGGTATGGATAACATTCTTAGCAACACTTCAAATTTTATAGACAGGCAACTGAAAAGGAGTTATCTTCCCAGTCCCTGGTCTTCATAATGGCCTGGTCAGTGGTGTCAGCAAGTCACTTGACCATGGATTATAGTTCTTTAGTGTTTTATCTCTCTTCACTCTTCTCATTCAGAGGCAGGAGGTGGAGGCCTGTGAGGAGGGGATGGGAAAGGGGGTCTCATCACTAGAGTGAGTTTTATTTAGTCATATTAAAAATGAAGCCATAATTTTAAAGTAATGTGAAGCCAAATTTTATGCTATACAAAATTTATATTTAAAATGTAATTGATGGAAATTTGATTTACATTGATTTCAATGTAAATCAATTTATAATTATTTACAAATTAAATTAATTTACAATTTACAAATTAAAATTTACAATGTAAATCAATTTACGTTGATTTCAGTGTAAATGCATTGAAAATATTTTTATAACACAAACGTTGATGTCACTTGTAATTTTATTAGAATTCTGAAAAAGATATTGTTTGGAAGATCAGTACATGGAAAGAGAACTTCTGAGACCATTTTATTCAGTTTTAAATATTCATGTGAGTCTCACAAAGTGGGTAGCTATGTTCAGATCTTACACAGAACTGAAACTAGATTATGGCATAAAATTTATTTTATTTCAAACCAAAACCAAGGGTTAAAAATATACTTAAAAATAGCATTCAACGTAAGATTTATTTTATATTTAACTTTTAAATAATAAATGTGAAATTATCTTTGCTTATGCCTTTCTCTGTGTGACAATATTTTTCACCACGTTGTAAGGGTTTCTAGCTAAACTCACTTCTTTAAAAATTAGACCTTTATTTGTCCTGTACAATCTATGAAATAAGTTTGCTTTGCAAAATTTTGCTCAAAGCTAATTTATTTAGCTATTGTAAATACATAGTAAATACACATATTCAAAATATTTTAAAAATACTTGCTAATGTGACATTTGGAATACATATTTTCAAATATAAAAGAGAATACGTACTATAATTATAAAGTTTCAGCAAATTTTATATTTTCAGTCCAAAGATTATTTCTGCATATTACCTTTTACATACATCTAGTCATTTCTTTATGCTTTTTACACAAATGAGAATATATGATATACAGTATTATTATTATTTTTATTTTTATTTTATTTATTTATTTATTTTTTTTGAGACGGAGTTTCGCTCTTTTTACCCAGGCTGGAGTGCAATACCCTATCTCGGCTCTCCGCAACCTCCGCCTCTTGGGTTCAAGCAATTCTCCTGCCTCAGCCTCCTGAGTAGCTGGGATTGCAGGCAAGTGCCACCATGCCCAGCTAATTTTTTGTATTTTTAGTAGAGACGGGGTTTCACCATGTTGACCAGGATGGTCTCGATCTCTCGACCTCGTGATCCACCCGCCTCGGCCTCCCAAAGTGCTGGGATTACAGGCTCGAGCCACCGCGCCTGGCCCTGATATACAGTATTGTTAAGCTAGTTTTCTATTAGCATCAAATCTTGTCAGTACATTAGGGTCTATTTAATTTTTTTTAAAGCTATGTAACCTGCAGTTTAATGTTACATAATTTATGTAACCCACCTCTAATATTGATAAATGTTTACTTTTTATTCAGTTTACAAAAGATAGAGGAATTTATAGTTATGAAATAATTTTAAATACACTCTCATTGGTTTTATTTCACAGTAAAACTGGGAATATAGGTAAAGCATTTATTAAACTTCACTGAGGATAGAAACAGATATTTCTGTGAAGGTTATAATCTTAGGAGCCAGGAGCAGGACTTAAACTGAAGGGGTTAATTAAAACTGAAAAAAAAAAACTGTAATGTTTTATTTATATAAGTTATGACCACAGTAAACTAAATGCACTTAAGTACAACCTTTATTAATGGTAAATTTATAATGATTATATTTGAGTCTTTGTTTCACACACAAATTTTTTTTTTTTTTTTTTTTTTTTTTTTTTTTTTTTTTGAGACGGAGTTTCACTCGTGTTATCCAGGCTGGAGTGCAATGGCGCGATCTCGGCTCACCACAACCTCCGCCTCCTGGGTTCAGGCAATTCTCCTGCCTCAGCCTCCTGAGTAGCTGGGATTACAGGCACGTGCCACCATGACCAGCTAATTTTTTTTTTTTTTTTTTTGTATTTTTAGTAGAGATGGGGTTTCACCATGTTGACCAGGATGCTCTCGATCTCTTGACCTCTTGATCCACCCGCCTGGGCCTCCCAAAGTGCTGGGATTACAGGCTTGAGCCACTGCACCCGGCCGCACACATAAAAAATTTTAAACCCACCTTAGAAGACTCTATCTAAAAAAAGCTGTTACAGTTGTAATGTCATTACAATATAGACTTAAGGGGTATATAATTAGAGATCTGTATAGTGACTCATGTTGTTAATGTGAAAATTTAAAGCAATGTTTTAAACTGGCTGTTCTGGCAAAGGGATTGTTGTACTATTAATTTGTCAGCTTGATGGAGAGAATAGTTGACAAAATTAATATTTTCATAGTACAAGCATTATTTTTTTCTTCATAGGTCATTAAGGACTTTTTGAGTAGGATATCTATTTCCTGGTAGACCCCACCCACAAGAAAATTCTGTGGGACTAAAAAATGCTGGTGCCACATATCACATAAATTCTATGATCCAGCAGTTGTACATTTTTTCCCACCAGGAAAATTATTATTGCAATTGAATCAGAAGGTAGTAATATAGACATTGATTTTTCAAAGTTAAGAAGAAGGACAGTGAAATAGATTTTATTATTATTGTTATTACGTGTTAGTTTCTGGGGTACATGTGCAGATCATGCAAAGTTGTTTCATAGGTACATATATGGTAATGTGGTTTACTACCTCCATTCCCCGATCACCTATATGTGGTATTTCTCACCATATTTCCCTCCCCAAAAACCCTTCTCCATGTTGTTTCTCATCTAGTACCCACCAACACCCCAGTGTGTGATACTTTCCTCCCTGTGATTATGTGTTCCCATTGTTCAACACCCACTTAGAAGAGAGAATATGAGATGTTTGATTTTCTGTTCTTGTGCCAGTTTGCTGAGAGTGATGGTTTTCAGATTTATCCATGTCCCTACAGAGGACACAAACTAACATTTTTATGGCTACATAGTATTTCGTGGTGTATTTGTGCCACATTTTCCTTGTCCAGTCTATCATCCATGGGCATTTGTTTTGGTTCCAAGTCTTTGATATTGTAAACGGTGTCACAGTGAACATAAATGTGTATGTCACTTTATAATAGAATGATTTATAATCCTTTGAATATATACTCAGTAATGGGATTGCTGGTTCAAATGGAATTTCTATTTCTAGGTGCTTGAGGAATCACCACACTGTCTTCCACAATGGTTGAACCAATTTACTTTCCCATCAAGAATGTAAAAGTGTTCCGATTTCTCCACATCCTCTCCAGCATCTGTGGTCTCCAGTCTTTTAATGATTTTCATTCTAACAGGTATGAGATGGTATCTCAATGTGGTTTTGGTATGCATTTCTCTAATGACCAGTGATGATGAGCATTTTATCTGTTTGTTGGCCTCCTATATGTCTTCTTTTGAAAACTGTTTGTTAATGTCCTTTGCCCAATTTCATTTTTTTTCTTGTAAATCATTTTAGTTCTTTGTAGATTCCAGATATTAGCCTTCTGTCAGATGGGTAGATTTCAAAAATTTTTTCTATTCTGTTGGTTGCCTGTTCACTCTGATTGTTTCTTTTGCTGTATAGAAAGTCTGGAGTTTAATTAGATCCCATTTGTCTGTTTTGACTTTTGTTGCCAATACTTTTGGAGTTCTAGTTATGAAGTCCTTGCCTATGCTGATGTCCTGAATGGTTTTGCCTAGGTTTTCGTTAAGGGTTTTCTATAGTGTTAGGTCTTATGTTTAAGTCTTTAATCCATTTTTATGTAAAGTGTCAGTAAGGGGTCCAGTTTCTATTTTCTGTACTTTTATTAAACAGGGAATTCCCTCCCCATTGCTTGTTTTGTGAAGTTTGTCAAAGAACAGATGGTTGTGGATGTGTGGCATTGCCTCTGAGGCTTCTGTTCAGTTCCATTGGTCTATATCTCTGTGTTGGTGCCGGTACCATGTAGATTTAATTACTGTAGCTTTGTAGAATAGTTTGAAGTCAGGTAGAGTGATGCTTCCATATATGTCTTGTTTCTTACAATTGTCTTGGCTATGTGGACTCTCCATTGGTTTCATATGAAGCTCAAGTTGTTTTTTGTTTTTTTTGTTTTTTTTTTCTTCCTTTTATTTCAGTTCTGTTAAGAGGGTCATAGGTAGCTTGATGGGGATAGCATTGAATTTATAAATTACTTTGGGCAGCATAGCCATTTTCATGATATTGATTGTTTCTATCCATGAGCATGGAATGTTTTTCCCTCTCTTTGTGTCCTTTACTATTTTTTTAAGCAGTAGTTTGTAGTTCTTCTTGAAGAGGTTCTTTACATTGTTTGTTAGTTGTATTCCTAGGTATTTTATTCTCTTCGTAGCAATTGTGAAGGGGAGCTCACTCTTGATTTGTCTTCTTTTAGTCTGTTATTGGTGTATAGGAAAGCTTGTAATTTCTTTACATTGATTTTGCATCCTGAGAGTTTGCTGAAGTTGCTTTTCAGCTTACGAAGATTTTGGGTTGAGATGATGGGGTCTTCTAAATATACAATCATGTCATCTGCAAATAGAGACAATTTGGCTTTCTCCTTACCTAATTTAATACCTTTTATTTCTTTCTTGCCTGAATGTTCTGGTGAGAACTTCCGACACTATATTGAATAGGAGAGGTGAGAGAGGGCATCCTTGTCTGGTGCCATATTTTAAAGAGAATACTTCCAGTTTTTGCCCATTCAGCATGATATCAGCTGTGGGGTTGTCATAAATAATTTTATTACTTTGATACCTAGTTTATTAAAGATTTTTAGCATGAAGGGCTGTTGAAGTTTGTTGAAGGCCTTCTCTGAATTTGTTGAGATAATTATGTGGTTTTTGTCTTTGGTTCTGTTGATGTGGTGGATTACATTTATAGACTTGCATAGATTGAATCAGGCTTGCATTCCTGGGATGAAGCCTGGTTGATCATAATGGAGAAGTTTTTGATGTGCTGTTGCAATTGGTTTGCCAGTTTTTTATTGAAGATAAGCATTTATGTTCATCACGGATATTGGCCTGAAGTTTTCTGTTTTTTTTTTTTTTTTTTTTTTTTTTTTTTTTTAATTGAGTCTGTATAGTTTTGATGTCAGGATGATGTTGGTCTCATAAAATGCTTTGGGAAGTATTCTCTCTTTTCGTATTGTTTGTACTAGATTCAGTAGGGGTGATATCAGCTCCTCTTTATACATCTTGTAGAATTCGTCTGTGAACCCATCTGGACCTGGGCTTTCTTTGGTTTGTAGGCTATTCATTGCTGCCTCAAATTCAGCTCTTGTTATTGGTCTATTCAGGATTTCAGCTTTTTTTCTGTTTTAGGCTTGGAAGGGTGCAAATGTCCAGGAATTTATCTATTTTACCAGATTTACTGGTATATGTGCATAGAGTTCTTTGTGGTAATGCCTGATGTTAGTTTGTATTTATGTGGAATAATTGCTGATATCCCTTTTGTCATTGTGCCTATCTGATTCTTCTCTCTTCTCTTTTTTATTAATCTGGCTAGTGTTCTATCTATTGTGTTGATCTTTTCAAAAAACCACCTCCTGGATTTACTGATTTTTTCAATTAATTGTGTGTGTGTGTGTGTGTGTGTGTGTGTGTGTGTGTGTGTGTGTGTGTATGTTTTTCCTCCAGTCTCTGATCTTAGCTATTTCTTGTCTTCTTGTAGCTATTGAGTTTTTTTTTTTTTTTTTTTTTTTTTTTTTTTTTTTTTTTTTTAACTTTCTCCTCTAGCTCCTCCAATTTTGTTGGTAGGTTGTCAAATTTAGTTCTTTCCTTTTTCTCATGTGGGCATTTATTGCTATAAATTTTCCTCTAGACATTGCTCCCAATGTGTTCCAGAGATTCTAGTACATTGTGAAGTCATTCTCATTGGTTTCAAAAAAACATCTTTATGTCTGCCTTTCTTTCATTGTTTAATTAGTCAACATTTAAGAGCCTCTTATTCAGTTTCCATGTAGTGGTGTGGTTCTGTGTTAGTTTCTTTCTTTTTTTTTTTTTTTTTTTTAATGAGACAGAGTTTTGCTCTTGTTACCCAGGCAGCCTGGAGTGCAATGGCACGATCTCAGCTCACTGCAACCTCCGCCTCCTGGGTTCAGGTAATTCTCCTGCCTCAGCCTCCGGAGTACCTGGAATTACAGGCACACGCCACAATGCCCAGCTACTTTTTTATATTTTTAGTAGAGACGGGGTTTCACTATGTTGACCAGGAGGGTCTCAATCTCTTGACCTCGTGATCCACCTGCCTCAGCCTCCCAAAGTGCTGGAATTACAGGCTTGAGCCACCGAGCCCGGCCTGTGTTAGTTTCTTATTCCTGAGCTCTAATTTGATTGCACTGTGGTCTGATGGACTGTTTGTTATAATTTTCAAACTTTTGCATTTACTGATTAGTGATTTACTTCCAATTATGTGGCCAATTTTAGAGTGAGTGTAATGTGGTTCTTAGAGGAATGTATATTCTGTGTATTTGGGGTGGAGAGTTCTGTAGATGTCTGCTAATCTGGCTTAATCCAAATCTGAGTTCAGGTCCTGGGTATCCTTGTTAAATGTGCTGTCTCATTGACCTATGAGGTATATATTAATCATTATATACTATTTCTTTGTTTGAATATTCTAATAGCATCTACTGGCTTTCACTATACAATTATTGTATTTTAAAAGAATTGTGTGACAACTATGTGTCATGATATAGCTAGAATCTCTGAGATATTATGACATATTTATATTATTTGTCTACCATAAGCTGATTATATTTTGAATATTTTCTCTCTATTTTTCTCTATTGCTTTATCTGCAAAAGAAACAAATTTGCTTTTCAAGTCATGCTAGGTGAACTTGGAAACAATACTGTTAACAATTACAATGAAACTGCTGATAAAAAAGTATTCATTTGAAAATAAAAGAGTAAAAAAAATAAAAGAGTAAAAAATGTGGTTTAGTGGCAGATTATCTATTTAGAATCTATCTGTACATAAGTAAATTGGGATAAGTTTGATAATGTTTATATTTGAGATATGTATTATTTTTATATTATGCACAGTTGTTAACAGAAACTAATACAGGAATGAGAACATTTTAACTGTAGTACATGACTCTTTAACATTTTATATTTTTTCCTCTTCAGTGGAAAGAAATAATTTTGCTTTCAGATAGTAGTTTATCATTTGTAGACATTACAGCACTCTACAGTGGTATGCATGTCTGCCTAGTTCACGTTTTTTTTGTTTTTTGTTTTTTTCTTTCTTTCTTTCTTTCTTTTTTTTTTTAAACTATCAATCTGTTACCAGGCTGGAGTACAGTAGTGCGATCTTGATTTACTACTACATCCAACTCTTGGGTTCAATAGATTCTCCTGTCTCTGCATCCTGAGTAGCTGGGACTACAGGTGTGCAGCATGATGCCCTGCTAATTTTAATATTTTTAGTAGTGATCAAGTTTCATCATGTTGGCCAGGATAGTATCAATCTCTTTACCTGTGATCCACCTACCTTGGCCTCCCAAAGTTTCTAGTTTATTTTTTAACACAGTAAGCTTTCCCAAAATTGTTCATAACTGTTTCTCTATATATTGGTTTGCCCGTTTTGAATATTTTTGTAATTCAAGCACAAAATATGTGGGGTTTAAGGTTTAGCTTCTTGTGTTAAAAATGATATGTTAAGGTGCATTAATGTTTTAAGCACTTATTTTATGCCCAGAAAATATTTATTGCATGACTGAATTAGATTTTTATTGTTTGTTGATAGACATTTGAGTGATTTTCATTATTGCTCTATTTACATTTTTAACCTTTCATAAACAAATTTGTGTGTGGATGAATGTTTCCATTTGCTTTTGGTATGTGCCTAGGAAAGCAGTTACTGGGTTATATAGTAATTATATGTTTAACTTTTTGAAAAACAAACAAAAAATATTGTTTCCAGAGTTCTTTTAGCAGTTTATATGACGCCAGCAAATTATAAAGGTTGTAGTTGTATTACACTGTTGTTAACCCTTTCTATTTTCTTACTATATTTTTAGGCATATTTATTTTGAAGTATGTAAAGTCTGTCTTTTTAAAATTTGATTTGTACTTTTCTAATAACTACCATTTTCAAGAATTTTTAAAATGTACTTGTTAGTAATATGTACACTTTTTTGAAAAAAAATTTCCTTTAAGTACTATGCTCATTTAGTGATCATTGACTTTTGTTTTTCATTGTAAAATTGATGTGTATCTTTTTTGTGTATTTGCAATAGAGTAGTATACCCTTAGAAATAAAATATTTGTCATATTATGTTTGGTATATACAGTAATGATTTTCCCCATGGTTAATCTGGTGTCCTCTGACATCAGTAAAGCTTCTGCTGTAACCATTTGGAAAAAAGCTGGCAATTTTTCAGTCAACGAGTAAAATTTCTTATCTGTGGGCTGGACTTTGAGCCTGAGTGTAAATTTTCAGGCCATTTTCTTACTTTCTGAAACAAAGAAGAAATGTCTTCTTTTTGAAAGACTAATGCCTGATGTTTTAATTAGGGATGATTTTAGCTGCTTAATTTTTTAAGCCTCAGGTGCTCAAGTTAGAGAATCAGTTTTAATTTTCTGAGATTTTTAATAAGATAATATAAATAGTGAGCTATATCACCCTACCCAGGTAATAAGACTGTAAAACTTAGTAAAATTTAAGAATTTCTTCAACTGTATTTTAGTTTTCGGAAGTTAAAAAAAAAAAGAAAAAGGATGAAATTAGGCTTAATCTGCTTTCTCTTCTGATACTCTGAGCTATTCTGATAAGACTTGGTCTCAGCACTTTATTAATGTCTGTCAGAGTTAAGTTTAGATTTTGAGACCGTCTAAACTTTTCAGCTAAGAAAGTGAGGAGTGTCATGATGCCTTCTTGAGACATTGTTTCGTTGAGTCACTGAAGAAATTGTAATTTACATACTTTAATTTTAACTTGAGAATGAGAAAAGTTTAGAGAGGTCTTTGGACAGAACCAGTTTTTATCACATTTTCCTAATAGTAGTGGTTGCTGAATAATGGACTCATTTTTTATTAAACTGTAAGACAGAGAGGTGGATTTTACTAGAGGTTCTCTAAGCCTTTTCAGAAAGGTTGAAAGTTTTTTAAATCAAGTTTTTCATGTATCATGAAAAGACAACTTGGAGTAATTAAAAGACAGGGCTCTAATTCTTTGTAAACTCTCCAACATAGACTTTTGAAACTATAGTTTCCATCTCCATTTTTAAAAATGTTATTCTCATGTTTCCATTTATAGTCCCCAAAGTGCACTTTTACTTTCCTTACTTGATTTTTCATCTTTACATTAGGTAATAAACAAATTTCATCTCAAATTTATCTGCTGCTTGCAAGATAATCTGTTTATTAGTAGTAGTTAGTGTTTGACTTAATAGTAACATAATATTCTTCCAAGAGAGTTTAAATATTTTGACTAAATGTAGGCTGGACGCTATATAAAAGGAAACCTGGGGCTTTCCAAGAACAAACTTCAGGGTCTGAAGGTAGAGGGCATTTAGATTGTACTGTGAAGAATTGTAGGTTTCAAGATGGGTTGTAACCTATCTAGAAAAGAGAAGAAAGAAACTTCTTCCTTTCTTTTATCCTTTTATACTCACCAAAACTAAAGAGAAAGACAGAAAAGGTGTGTTCAGTCATTTCATTTTATTTTATTTTCTCTGGGTCCAGCGATCATTACAGGTGTCCGCCATGAATGCAAGTATAACCATCACTAGACCCATTTGAGAAATAGCACTTTCAGAGTAGTCTAGGTATCTTGAAGAAATTGTATGGTAGTTGAATTTTGGTAAGACCCTTTAATGTAGGGAGTTTTCTAATACTATCTCTGGATTCCTTTGTTATGACCTAGCAAGACATTCAAATACAAGACAATGAGATAAAGTGGCTTATGAACATAAGATCTACTTTTCATTTAAATACGAATCTAGACACTTTATGCAATGTGAAAAATGCAGAACAATTGCCTCAAAATTACGTAAAAATTAGATGTCTGTCCTCCCTCTGATGGGACAACACTGGAGCTAGACATTTTTCTCTAAAGTTACTTTCTCTCAGCTATTGAAGGAGAAGTTTTTTGTCTAGAAAAGAGGCATGGAGTCTGGTCTCTAACAGAGAAATGCAGAAACAAGAGGTAGTTGGAAAATAAAACTTTTGGGCAAAGGGCCAAGTCTCCCGACAGCAAAAATCTGTCCCACTAGATGGCATTTTAGGGTTAAGTGAAAACTGGTTACAAATTCATTCTAAGCTGATGTTAGAGAGGGTTGGTGTTTAACAAGCTGTCCCCATAGCATTCCTTTAGCATAAGAAAATTATGTTTTCTTATAAAGAAACTGCTCAAATTCATTGGAGAATGCTGTGTTCTTACATGGAGAAAAAAAATCTAAATAAAAAGAAGGGTATTCATTCAGGGAGAAATATTCTACTGTACAATTTCATAAATGGCTATCAATAAGGAGCAACAACAAAAACAAAACTTTACGTAGGGTTTTTATTTATTTTATCAATATTTTAGGTAAAAATTTAGACTGAAATATTGAATTTCTCCTATTTCTAGAAAATCACGTAAGCTGTATATCTTTGAAATACATTCTTAATTATTCAGGAATCAGATGACTTTACCAAAAAGATTACATCTTCAGGTTGTAAAAACACAAATACTATTGTATCCAAATAATTAATAGATAATACATAGCTGTAAAAAAAAAAAAAAAAAAAAAGAAAAAAGAAAAGAAAAGAAAAAGAAAAGTTTGAAAGTCTTGGTGTTAACACCCTGATTTGGAGATTGGAGTTAGTACAGGTGGTAACATGGAAATTTAGCATTGGCCAGAAATGTTTAGTATCCACAAAGCTTCTTTTCTGCCCTTGCAGAAGCTAGTCCCTCTGAGAAAGAAAACTGAATTTAAACATAATTAACATCCTCAACACCTGAGAGTGAATGGGGATGGATAAAGACCCCTCCAATTAGCCTGTCCAGTCTTGAAGAGTGCTAGCCACTTTATTGGCTTGTAAGTGTTTAGCAGACACAGTACTTTGTTTCCTGTTGTGAGAAAAAAAGCTGAAGCCAAGAAGCCTTAGAAATGGTCGTAAAATTTAGAGGTCCACATCTTTTATCTGTGCTTTCAGTGTACTCCCTTTCTTTCCCAGCCAATGCATTAAAAAAAGTTACAGTGTTGCCAATGCACTGCAATGCAGTA
Source organism: Saimiri boliviensis (assembly GCF_048565385.1). Taxonomy (NCBI): domain Eukaryota; kingdom Metazoa; phylum Chordata; class Mammalia; order Primates; family Cebidae; genus Saimiri; species Saimiri boliviensis. The sequence continues at coordinate 13,305,474 of NC_133471.1, read as the reverse complement.
ATCTCTTGTGAGGTATCACAAATGGTTATTTTTCACACAACAAAGATAATTAAAGAGCATGCACCTGAAGAGTGAGGTCAGAGAAAAAGTTTAATAACCCAAAAAAGAAAGCTCTTCACAGAAACAGACAATGTTTTGAGTGACTTATCCACTATGACTATGACACTGTGGTCTTTTTTTTATTTTTTAAAATGGACAGGAAAGAGAAGAAATGTACTGACTGCTCTAGGCTTAAAACATTGTCCTGGAACAAAATGTAAGCTGAAGTAATAATACACATACACATCCAAGCTTTGTCTTTGACTTTGTTCTGGAACCAACCAGGAGTGGAAGCAAAAACTTGGCCCAAGACCTTGGCTCCTGACCAGTCAGAGAGACTGCAATGATGATTCACAGTGGCATAATTCACAGTCTATATCATGCTTAAAGAAAGATAATAAACTGCCTACCAGTGAACCCACTGGAGTTCACTGTATATATAGCCAGAACAGAAAATAGACTATTATGGGAGGCCACTTGTTATACAAAGAACAAAGTATTTCTATGCTCGATTTTGTTTCTTTGTCAGTATAACTGTGGACATATCTCTGGGCATAAAGAACAAAAGTGTTTTTATGTTGACCTTTTCTTATTTATCTGAGTGGTCCAAAGGTCTGTGCCAGTTTTCTTACCTGTGCCTGTAGCCTAATATTTTAAGATTATTTTCTGTTTAATAGAGTTTTATTAAGGGCTCCTTCTATATCTAATTTTTCCTTTGACTCTCACTGAAAGTATCAGAAAACTGAAAACAGATTACTGTGCTAGACAGACAACTTATTCATGATGTTTGCTTCCTTGTCCTTCATGTTTCTGTTTTCTTCTTTCCTGCTATAAACACTACAGATTGTAGTCAATCAGGGAGGCAGATTTGAGAATGGGATCCTCTGTTTGGTTGCAGCAGAGGATTAAATTCTTCTACTTTGACAATATTATTTGCTGCAATTACTTGTTTCCTGTGCAGTAAGCCACAGGAGCTAGATAAACCCTTTATGTTTTGGGAGCAAAGTTTGGTTTTCTTACTGGGAAGGGTAGCCTGGCTGCCATAAATAAGGAGTCACAGAAGCTCTTCTAAACATCTGTACAACCAATTCTGCTTGAAGGTGAGTTTCTGTCTTTGTCTAGCAATACTGAGATAGGAGCTAGACCAGAAAGCTTAAGCACTGCCATCTTATAGAAAAGCCACCTGGACCCAGAGCAGTGTTGTAGTTCCCAGAACTGTTATTGTATTACAATTCTAAGAAGTGTTATTTTCTATGGTTAAAAATTTCCACTGCTGCACCCTTTCCCTAGTAACAAACCACTGACTTTAGCTTCTGTACAAATAGCTTGCCATGCACAACACCTTAACCCCTTGAAACAAAGATGTAGTTTTGCAGCTTAAGTATTTTGCTCTGCCTGAGCTCAGATCCAAGGGTTAAAGAGACATGAGTCCTCTATGGCTGCTGGTAATAAAGACCCTGCAATTTGGCATAATTTGGTCTTGTTGTTGATTATCTATGATCACTCTGGTACAACTGTATCATAGCCAACCATAATTTTGTTTCTGATTACTTTAGATATGCCTCTGAAATTTGACATCTGTTTCTAGATAGGTGAGTTTAGTACTTTAGGAGGCTGATATGGATAGATCATTTGAGGTCAGGAGTTCAAGATCAGCCTTGCAAACATGGTGAATGTCCATCGTTATGGACATTCCTTTTTTTTTTTTTAAGAAAAAAAATAGAAAGAAAGAAAGAGAAAGAAAAGAAGAATAATAAAATAATAGAAAAGAATGAAAAAGAGGAAGAAAGATGAAGAGGAAGAGGGAGAGAGAACAGGGGTGTTGCTTTATTGCCTGGGCTGGAATGCAGTCTAAAAATGGATATGCCTATAATTGTGCTTAATAATGGAGACATAAAAAAATGAGGGAAGAAAATAACAAACAAGCAGTCAACCAATATTTTATTTAAACCTGTAAGTAGGCATGATGTGGTACTAACAAGAGTGTACATTTTGTGTATTTAAAATGGAGAGTTCTATAAATGTTAATTGAGTTTACTTCTTTCATATCTGAGTTCTAATCCTAGATATCGTTGTTAATCTTCTGTCTCATTGATCTGTCTAATATTGATGTGGAAGTCTCCCACTATTATTATGTGGGAGTCTAAGTCTCTTTGTAAGTCTTATATATCTGGATATTCCTCTATTGGATCCTATATCCTCTATAGGATCTTTAGATCTTCTTGTTGTGTTTATCCTTTTATCATTGTGTAATATCCGTCTTTGCTTCTTTTGATCTTTGTTACTTGAAAGACTATTTTATCAGAGGCAAAAATTGCAACTCTCACTTTGTATGTATTTGTTTGTTTTTGCTCTCAATTTGGTTGGTAAATCTTTCTCCATCCCTTTGTTTTGAGTCTTTGTGTATCCTTGTATGTGAGATGGGTCTGGATGCAGCATACTGATGGGCTTTGGGTTTTTATCTAATTTGCTTGCCTTTGTCTTTGGATTGGGGGATTTAGTCAATTTAAATTTAGAATTAATAATAATATATGGGAGTTTAATACTGCCATTTAATGTTAGCTGGCTGTTTTGTCCATTCATTGATGTAAATTGTTGATTATGTAGATGCTCTTTACTTTTTCATATTTTTAGAAAGGCTGATACTGGTTGATCCTTTCTGTGTGTAATGGTTCTTTCAGACGCTCTTGTTAAGCAGGCCTGGTGGTGATGAAATCTCTGAGTGCTGGCTTGTTCGCAAAAGATTTTATTTTTCCTTTGCTTATGAAGCTTAGTTTGGCTGAATGTAAAATTCTGGGTTGAAAGTTCTTTTCTTTAAAGATGTTGAATTTTGGCTCCCACTCTCTTCTGGCATACAGGGTTTCTGCTGAGAGATCTGCTGTGAGTCTGATAGGCTTCCCTTTATGGGTAACCTGACCTTTCTCTCTGGCTACCCTCACTATTTTCTCCTTCATTTTAACCCTGGTGAATCTGGCGATTATGTGCCTTGAGGTTGATCTTCTTGTGGAATATCTTTGTGGTGTTCTCTGTATTACCTGGAGTTGAATATTGTCCTGCCTTGCTACATTGAGAAAGTTTTCCTGATTAATATCCTGAAGGATATTTTTCAGCTTGGATTGATTCTCTTCATCACATTCAGGTACGCATATCAAACATAGATTAGGTCTTTTCACATAGTCCCATATTTCTTGGACACTTTGATCGTTCCTTTTTATCCTTTTTTCTCTAATCTTGTCTTCTCATTTTATTTCATTAAGTTGGTCTTCTATCTCTAATATCTTTTCTTCTGCTTGATCAATTCAACTGTTAAAACTTGTGCTACTTCACAAAGTTCTCTGTTGTGTTTTTCAGATTCATTAATTCACTTATACCTCTCCCTAAATTGTGTATTCTTGTTAATATTTTGTCAACCTTTTTTTCAAAGTTCTTAGTTTATTTGCATTGGGTTAGAACAAGTTCTTTTAACTCACAGAAGTTTCTTATCATCCACCTTTTGAAGCCTGCTTTTGTTAATAGGATGCAATCATTCTCCATCAGGCCTTGTTTCGTTGCTGATGAGAAACTGTGATTATGAGGAACTGTAGAGGTAGAGGCATTCTGATTTTGGGTATTCTCAGCATTTTTAGTCTGGTTTCTTCCCTTCATTATAGATTTATTCATCTGTGGTCTTTATAATTACTGTCTTTATAATTGGATTTCTGAGTGGACCTCCAACTTGTTGATTCCCAGGGCTGAAATCTGAGCAACCACTGTGCCAGCCAAAACAACGGTGTTAAGACTGAAGGTGCTTTTCTGACTCTGCACCAAGAACCACCACACCAAGGTCGCGGCAAAACCACCTCCCTGGCCACGAGAGTCATACTGGTGAACCGTGGAGCTCCTCCACTGGAAATCTCCTGGTGCATGAGCAACAAAAATTTATCTGAACGTGTGGCATCCTCTTGTTCTCTGCACTTTCAGTGGGAGCTACAATCCCGAGCTGCTAGTGATCAGCCATCTTGAATCTCTCTCCCCACATTATCATTTAAAATATATAAATTAGCTGGGTTAGAGTGTTGACACTAGAAATTCCACTCCAGAGGGGGAGGCAGAAGAAGGACCTGAAGCAGAAAAGAGAGGTTGTAGTGAGCCAAGATTGCACCACTGCACTCCAAACTTCTCAACATAGCAGTATGATATCTCAAAAAATAAATGTGCTGCATTTTATTTATCCATGATATCATTGATGGTTACTTAGGTTGGTTCTTACTCTTTGCTATTGTCAATTCTCCTTCAATAAATATACATGTGCATGTGTCGTTATAGTAAAAATAATTATAATCCTTTGAGTATACTCCCAGTAATGGGATTACTGGGACAAATGGTATTACTGGTTCTAGATTTCTGAGGAATTGCCACACTGTCTTCCAGAATGGTTATGAGAGGAGAGATCCCCTCCTGCTCCGCAACATCCACTTCCTTCTCCCCACCAGATGCGAAAGAGAGTGAAAAAGAGAAAAAAATGAAATAAAATACCAATGAGTTGGGAGGATGACTCCCTTTTTTGTTGCCAGCATCTCTGCTCTCTGTAAGCCTTGAAAGATTTCAAATGAATGTTCTTCCTAACAGCTGGAGCCCAGTACTGGGGCATTCCCTACTGATTGCATGGCCCAGGCTCCCTCCTAGAAATGCCTCTGCCAACTAATAATTTACTGCTTTTTTTTTTTTTTTTTTTTTTTTTTCCTGTAAGTTCCCTCTCCTGCCTCTTCCTGTTCATGCCGCCTGCGTACTGGCAAATCAATAAAGCCAAAAGTTTTTAAAGTCAGTAGTACAGCCAATGGACATTATATAGTTTCATCACAGTTACCTCTTTAGCATTGTAAGGTAGCAATAGGGAAGAGAAGCTGCTTCTCAGGAAGCTGAGAGGTTTGATCCTCGCTGTTTCTGCTTCAGTTAAACTAATTTACACTTCCACCAACAGGTTAAAGGCTTTTCTATTTCTTCACATTGTCTCCAGCATCTGTTATTTTGTGACTTTAATATAAACACATGGACACAGGGAGAGGAATATTATACAGAGGGACCTATGGGGAGTAGAGGACTATGGAATGGATAGCACTAGGAGAAATACCTAGTGAAGATGACAGGTTGATGAGTGCAGCAAACCACTGTGACAGATGTACAACTATATAACAAATCTGCACATTTATCACAATGTATTTCAGAATTAAGTATATAAAAATAAAAAGAAAGATAATAAAAATAGTTCAAATGATGAGGAAAGAAATGTAGTATCAGACAGTGAAATCAACTTTTCTAAACTTGGGAAACCTACTAAGGAATTTTCATTTGCAGTTGCTCAAGCCCATGTGACAGAGAGATGAAGCAGCCAGCTATTTTAGTTTAGACACTTCTGAGGCTTGTGTGTTGCTATGGTAGTTGAATTATCTTCTGATTTTTACTGTGTGTGTTTGATATAGTCATAAAAAATTAGGATTTAATAAACTTGATATTATTTTGAAATACTGTTTGATCCTAATATTGTTTGAAATCTGGAGTTTGCTACCAAATGGAAAGCTTAGAATGATTTGCATTTATCCAAGGTTTCATGCTGCTGTTCCAAGAGAGGTTCAGCCTGGTTAGTATCTAATGCTCTTCTTTGATACTGATTAGTCCTAGCATTTTTTAAGAGTTTGAATATCAAACTACCATGAAAATTGCTTTACCTAATATGTTGGTTCACAGACTTCATTGAGTTACCTATTGGGGCAAACAAGGTGTAACCATGTAAAGCTGGTGAAATTCTATTACTTATTAAAGACTAGAATTTCAAGATAAAAGCTATTGGAACTTTATATGTATATTTATATACCCCCCACACGACTAAAGATTCAATAGATTTTATCTTAAAATTCTAGTCATTAATAAACAATACAAATTCATATATAATGAATTTGTATAATTCATATATAATTCACATACATGAATTTGAATTGATTATTCATGACTAGAATTTATATATATTACTAGTATATATAATAACTAGTATATATACACATCTATCTATCTATACACAGGCAGTAAACAATTTGTTGACTCATACATATATTTATTAATGAGTAGTATATATACACATCTAGATATATATATATAATATATAATATATAATATATAATATATTCACCAGCTTTACATATACTTATTAATAAATAGTGTATATACACATTTATATATATACCAGAACTACCAACTCAAAAAAGGAAAAGGCTTCCAGATAACAGATAGATGACAGTTTTGTGTTTCAGATTAGCTTTTCCAAAGGAGGTAATATGATATCAATTTATCTCTGTAAGCAGAGGTATAACTTTAAATGGAATAGGTGGCATGCTTGCCTCATTTTCTAGCTCTTTAGTTTTTTTCTTTAATCCTAGGTCTAAGTTTACAAAACAAGATTCTTTCTTATAATAAAATTATCTTTAACCATTTTTTAACAACAAAAATACAAAAAAAAAAAAAAAACACAAAATTCTCTTTATTTTAATACATTTTTAAATATCTTTTAAAATTCCTGGTCTCTTTACCTTGTTTAATTTATACCCTTTAAATAAGTTGTGAATTGGTCAAAAATTGTTCATTTTTATTATTTTAAAAATGAACATGCCCTTTTCTAGCAAGAATATTTTATTATATTACATATTTATTGAAGGAAAATCAAATAACAACATATCTATATTTTAATTAATATAACTCAATATTCTAAATCACGACATTTGTTGAAAAGTATTTATTAAAGGGAGGGATTCAAGGCGGCCAATTAGGAGCAACTCAGGATTGCAACTCCCAGAAAAAGGGTGGAGGGTGAGTGGATGCCGCATTTCCAGACAGATTCTTATTGCCCACAGACCAGGAGCCACAGATGTCACCAGCATGGTTGTTTTTGTAGGGGGTTGTTTTTGTTTTGGCTGGTGCAGCTGTTTTCACCTGCATGACTTTTTTGCCAGTGCCCTGGCATGGTGGTTCTCTGTACAAAATACACAGGTCTGAAGTTGTTTTAGCTGGTGATGAGAGCTCCTGGGAGACAGAGTCACCATTCAGCTGATTAAAAAATGGAGTAAAACAGGAAGCCAGGCCAGGAGATTCCCAAGCACAAAAGCACCATGAATCTCAGCGTGGTTGTTTCATCCAAAACAGTGGATCACTGCATTGGAAATCACACATTTCTTGGCACCTTTTCAACAGGCAATGGGAACATCTGGGAGACAGAATCGACCATTCAACCAAAAAAAAAAAAAAAAAAAAAAAAAAAAAAAGAAGGGCTCTGAGGCAGTGAGCCAGGTGATCAGGCTTGGCTGGTCCCATACCCAGAAAAAATAGCAATCAGAAATCCTCTGGATTGAGAGTTTCACAGCAAGCACAGCTCAACCTGGGACTGTCCAGCTCTGTGGCAGAGGGGAGTCCACCATCACCGAGGCAGTCCACCACTACCGATGTAGTTTGCCGTTGCTGAGGCAGCACGCCATTGCCAAGGCAGCCTCCCATTACAGAGAGGGCGTGCCATTGTAGAGGTGGGCCACTATTGCTGAGGCAGTTCTAACTATACCCGTATAAACAGGCCTGCAGGGAAGTTCACGCAGCAGCTGAGCAGAGCCCACAGCAGCTCAGCAAAGCCTCTGCAGGCAGACAGTGACTAGGCTGCCTTCTCACTTGGTAGGGCAGCCCTGAAAAAACGCAGCAGCATGACATAAACTTATAAATAAAGCCCTAAATCCCCAGGACAGAGCACCTGTGAAGATAAAAAGAAGTTTATGAGTTTCACTGCAGCAGACTCAAACATACCTACCTGGCAGCTCTGAGTAGGTAAAACGGAGCTTACAGCATAGCACTTGCACTCCTATAAAGGACAGACTGTCTCCTCAAGCAGCTCTCTGGCTGCCATATATCCAAAGAGTCACTTCATAAAGGAGAGCTCAGACTGACATCTGGCAGGTATCCTTCTGGGACAAAGACAGCAGAAGAAACTGGAGCAACTATTACTGTTCTGCAGCTGCTTCAGGTAATAAGCAGGCAAGCAGGGCCTGGAGTTGACCTCAGAAGTTCTACAGCAGAGGGGCCAGACTATTAGAAGGAAAAGTAAGAAACAGAAAAAAATAAATTTATCATCAACAAACTGGACATCCACTCAGAGACCCAATCTGAAAGTCAACAACAACAAAGATGACAGGTGGATAAATCCACAAAGATGGGAAGAAACCAGCACAAAACGGATGAAAACACTCAAAACCAGAATGCCTCTCCTCCTAAAAGAGATCACAATTCCTCACCAGCAAGAGAATCAGTCTAGATAGAGAAAGAGTGTAATGAATTGACAGAATCAGATTTCAGAAGGTGGGTAATAAGAAACTTCACTGACCTAAAAGAACATGCTCTAACCCAATTCAAAAAAACTAAGAATGTTGAAAAAAGATTTGATGAAATGCTAATGAGAATAAATGACTTAGAGAGAATATAAGTGAAATTATGGAGCTGAATAACACAACATGAGAACTCCGCAAAGCATACACATGGAGCTGTATTGACCAAGCGGAAGAAAGGGTATCAGAGATTGAAGATCAACTTGATAAAATAAAATGAGAAGGCAAGATTAGAGAAAAAAAAATGGTAAAAAGGAATGAACAAAGTATTCAAGATATATGGGACTATGTGAAAAGCCCTAATCTATATTTGATAGTTGTACCTGAATGTGATGGAGAGAATGAATCCATGCTATAAAGTACTCTTCATAATATTATCCAGAAAAAATTCTGCAACCCAGCAAGCCAGGCCAATCTTCAAGTCCAGGAAATACAGAGAACACCACAAAGATATTCCTCAAGAAGAGCAAACCCAAGGCACATTATTATCAGACTCATCAGGGTTGAAATGAAGGAGGAAATGCTAAGTACAGACAGAGAAAGGTTGGGTTACCCACAAAGGGAAGCCCATAGGACTCAGAGTGGATCTCTCAGCAGAAACCCTGAAAGCCAGAAGGAAGGGGGGCCAATATTCAACATTCTCAAAGAAAATACCTTTATACCCAGGATTTTATATCCAGCCAAACTAAACTTCATAAGTGAAGGAAAAATAAAATCCTTTATGATCAAGCAAGTACTCAGAGATTTAATCACCACCAGGCCGCTTTGCAAGAGCTCCTGAAAGGCACTAAACATAGAAAGGAACAACTAGTACTAGCCACTCCAAAAGCATACCAAATGGTAAAGAGCATCCACACAATGAAGAAATGGCATCAACTAAAGTGGAAAACAGCTAGCTAGCATCAAATGGCAGGTTCTGTCCCGACCTGCAGGACAACAACAGGAGCTCAAAGGGAGGGAGTGGGGATGGATGCGCAGGAGACGCAAAGAATGGAGACAAGATAGGAGTCTGATCAAGTCTCGTTTATTGTTGCTGAGCTCACAGCTTAAATAGGCCAGGCAGGGAGGTGGGGCAAAGGAAGCTTGCAGTTGGGAAATTCCGGCCTTCCTAAGTTTCAAAAACTGAAACTTACCAGCAGGAAACAGAAACTGAAACATTCACCTGAGAAACAGAAACTGAAACATTCAGCAGAGAAACAGAAACTGAAACATTACTGAAACTTATCAGAGAGGAAACAAAGACTGAAACTTGTCAACAGGAAACATTAAACTGAAACTTGTCTGCAGGAAGCAGGAACTGAAACTTAACTTGTGCAAACCTCAACAGATCACAAAATGGCGGCTATTGCTGCCCACAGGTCCCTCTTTATTTTATTTAGAAATTAGGCTGAGGGGTAGTTATGCCCGCGGGAACCGTGCCTGTCTTAGGTCAGAGGACCCCACATGACAAAACATTGACTCCTTATCCATCATGGGGAGGGGAAAAACGTTTTCCTCTCTGTCTTAGGCGGAGTGTCCTTACTCATCCTCCTCAGCTGCCTGTCATTGGCTAACTGGTTCAGCTCACCGGGTGACCTGAGAGGAAAGGTATCAAGTTCCATCTCCAGGTCTGCCATCTCCAGCCTGTGCTAATGGACCTGAATGGGCTGCATCTTTATGGCCTCAATTTGTGATCTTGAGAAGCTCCTGAGTTTGCTGAGTATAACAGGACCGATAGACAGTAAGACAAGGAGGGAAAGCAATCAGGATAAATAATACCATGTTGTTGACTCCTAAAAAGGGAAAAGATAGAAGACCCTCAGGGCTCGGTGTCGTCCCTGGGTGGAGTTGGTTTTTCAGATTTTTTGGTATCTACTTGCTTTACAAGTCTCTCAGGAAGCCACCTGGCCGAATCGGCTTCCTTGGCATAAATGCACACCGATCCTCGACCCCAAATCAGCAGGGGATCTGGGCCATGCCATGCGCCTGTCATGGGATCTTTCCACATTACCGATGCATAATGGCTTTTGGATTCAAAATGCCAGTGTCAATCGGCAGCTGAGTGTCCTTCTTGATCCAGTGTTAAAAATTTTAAAATAAATAAGGAGTGTGATAAAAGGTTTTTTGGTGATCCCTTATGAGGGTACCATTCCCCCTTTTTTATTTTATTTAGAGTGGTTTTTATGGTGAGATGAGCTCTTTCTACTATACCTTGTCCCTGGGAGTTGTACAGGATGCCTGTAACATGTTGAATGTTTAGCTGAGTACAGAATTGAGTGAAGGCTGTACTGACATAACCAGGCCCGTTGTCAGTTTTGATTTTACGTGGACACCCCACGGATGGAAAGGCAGTTAAAAGATGAGCAATAACATGTTTTGTGCTTCTCCAGTTTGTAAAGTGGCAAAGATATATCCACTACAAGTATCAATGCAGACATGAACGTATTTAAGATTTCCAAATTCTGGGATGTGAGTGACATCCATTTGCCAAAGGGCATTAGGTAGGAGGCCTCGAGGGTTAACTCCAAGATGTGGGACTGGTAAGTGAGGTGCACATTGTGTGCAGGACTTTACTATTTGTCGGGCTTGTTCTCTAGTTATGTGATGAAGTAGTCTTAAGGATTGAGCATTAAGATGATGCAAGTTGTGCGAATGTTGTGCTTGAGCTAGAGGGGTGTTAGGGAGTTGAACTAACAGAACACAGGTGGCTAGGTCTGCCTTGGCATTTCCAGAGGCTAATGGACCGGGTAAGCCTGAATTAGCACATAAATGCCCAATGTAAAAAGATTGTGTTCTGGAAATTAATAGCTTTTGTAGTTAAGCAGTGGTTGAGGTGTGTTTTATGAATGCGGCTGTTTCTAACTTTGGGACAGAGTTAGCAATGTATGCACTGTCTGTATAAACATTGAGAGGATCTTTGGGAAACATGGAAAATGCAGCTATAACTGCATGTAGCGCTGCTAATTGGGCAGACGAAGATTGGGATTGAAAGCTGATAGTTTGGTTTGGGGTAACAAAGGCTGCAAGCCCTGTGGATGACCCGTCAGTGAAAATGGTAATTCCATTTGGAAGGGGATGAAGTCTGGTATTTTTAGGAAAAACAAAATCATGTCTGTTGGCAAAATCTAGAAGCTTATTGGGAGGATAATGATTATCGAGGTTGCCAGTATAAGAGGCAAGTGCAATGGGCCATGCTTCAGTATTTTGCATGAGCCAATGGATCTGCTGTTTGGTATAAGGTTGGACAATGTTGTTAGGTTCCTGTTCGAAATATTCCTTGCTTAGGGTTCTTCCTTTGGTAATTAGACTGGCTACCATAAGGTAGTAAGTTTCAATGACTTTAGTGGGCATATTAGGAAGATGAATCCACATAAGTGGATCAATTTGCCAGAACACAGCTGTGGGAGATAATCAGGTATGACATATAATAAATTGGAGTGGTTCCTCAATATCGAAAAAGGTGATGATTTGGTTATTGATAGCTTGGTTAACTAAATCGATAGCTGATTTTGCTTCAGGGGTGAGTTGTCTTAAAGAAGTAGGACTGGGATCCCCTACCAATGTATCGTATAGGGGCTTCAGATCAGCTTTGCATAATTTTAGATAAGGTAACAGCCAGTTTATGTCTCCTAATAATTTTTGAAAATCATTGAGGGTTTTTAAACAGTCTAGCCTGAGTTGCACCCTTTGAGTCGGTAGGCGAGTTCCACTTAACTGAAATCCTAGGTAGGTGTAGGGATCAGTAAGTTGCACCTTCTCTGGGGTGATGACTAATCCACTAGCAGTAAGGGCAGTTTGTAGACTTTTGAAACAAGACAAGACCACTTCCTCTTTTGCTGCTGCTAAAAGTATGTCATCCATATAATGGATTATGTATACATCCTTCCAATCTTTTCTAACTTCAGCAATGGCGATGGTCACATATGACTGACATAAGGTGGGACTGTTGGCCATGCCCTGAGGCAAAACCTTCCATTGATATCTCTTTACAGGCTTTTTAAAGTTAATTGCGGGAAGGCTGAAAATGAAACGCTTACAATCCTCTGGATGGAGAGGGATAGTAAAGAAACAGTGTTTTAGGTCTACAATAACTTTGTAGAATCCCAGAGGTATGGCTACAGGGGAAGGGAGTTCGGGTTGTACACAAATATACACCACCCTGTTCCAGGGTGCCTAGGGATATTTATTCCAGCCAAACTTGGTTATACTCATTTTTTTATACCACAAATATATTTATAAATGAAAATGTAGCATCACCATAAACAGCTGAAGCTAGACTATCTACAGACAAAATTAGCAACAAATCTGATGCACTGTAAATTCAAGTTCTCAGGACAACAAAAGTGATTAAGCAAGACCTCAAGTAACAATGTTAATGCCATTTACAAAGGAAAAAACTGATACAAAAACATTCAAAACCTGAACATCACTTGGCATGTAAGGGGGAAAAAAAGCAAATTAGCTGAATGGTTCATAAACACGAGGTCTTATTTACACTACACAAAGATGAGGTGTTAGCCTTGAATGTAACTTTCAAAATACCTTCAAATATATCCAACTCAGATCGAGCTGCTTCATCCTCCAGATCATCCCAATCAATACCCTCATCAATGCCTTCGTCCTCTGAATTATTGGCTCAACTGGCTAGCCATACAATCCTCTTTCGATATTTTGGATTAGCTAATTTTTGTTTAAGGCCTGCGGCTACATGTTTAGCAAGGAACACACAGGCCCTCCGCTCTCCACAGGTTTCTGTTCCTCTTTACCAGAGTTGCTATTAAATGACATTAAGTCAGCTTCCCCTGACTTTTTCTCCTCGCCCTCTTTGGGTTCTGGTTTTTCTAAAACTAATGAATTTTCTTTAAAGGGGGGGCTTTTATCAGACAAATTTTTACATGAGTCTCTCAGGCAAGTTTCCCCCTGGGTTATAAGATTAGCAATGACTGGATCGTCATGTTTTTGGGTAATGACCTCATTTATTAGATTCCAGTATGAGAAAGCAATTACAGGGACGTTTTGAAGCCCGAAAGCATCATAATAATCTTTTAGGGCATCCCCTACTCTTTTCCAACATCTTTGATCTATGGTTCCTTCTTGAGGGAACCAGGGACAAACGTCCTTAATATAATCAAAATATTTAATTAACCGGTTTACCTTCACCTTTACTCCTCGTGCCTTTAATGCTATGCTGAGTTCTTCTACAAACAGCTCATGTTTCCTAATTTCTTGACCCATAATATCATCGTCCACTTACCAGAGAGCAAGGCCACAGCAGGTTCGCTGGTGACTCCTCCTCTGGATTTCTTCCTTCAATCCGGCCGGCTTCGATGACGTCCCTCACTGTATCCCTCTTACTTCGAGCCCCACGTTGGGCGCCAGACTGTCCCGACCTGCAGGACAACAACAGGAGCTCGAAGGGAGGGAGTGGGGATGGATGCGCAGGAGACGCGAAGAATGGAGACAAGGCAGGAGTCTGATCAAGTCTCGTTTATTGTTGCTGAGCTCACAGCTTAAATAGGCCAAGCAGGGAGGCGGGGCAAAGGAAGTTTGCAGTTGGGAAATTCCGTCCTTCCTAAGTTTCAAAAACTGAAGCTTACCAGCAGAAAACAGAAACTGAAACATTCAGCTGAGAAACAGAAACTGAAACATTCAGCAGAGAAACAGAAACTGAAACATTACTGAAACTTATCAGCGAGGCAACAAAGCCTGAAACTTGTCAACAGGAAACATTAAACTGAAACTTGTCAGCAGGAAGCAGGAACTGAAACTTAACTTGTGCAAACCTCAACAGATCACAAAATGGCGGCTATTGCTGCCCACAAGGTTCAAATTCATGCATAGCAGCATTAACCTGAAATGTAAATGGGATAAACTCCCAATCAAAAGACACAGACTGGCAAATTGGGTAAAAAGCCAAAACCAATCAATGTGCTGTATCCAGGAAACCCTTTTCACATGCAAGGATACAAAAAGGCTCAAAATAAAGGTATAGAGGAAGATTTATCAAAGAAAAGGAGAGCAAAAAAAAGCAGTGTTGCAATTCTAATCTCTGATAAAATAGACTTTAAACCAACAAAGATCAAAAGAGACCAAGAAGAACATTACATAATGATAAATGGGTCAATGCAACAAGAAGAGCTAATAATTCTAAATATATACACATCTTATACAGGAACACCCATATACATAAGGCAAATTTCTAATGACTTACAAAGAGACATAGAAGACCAGACAAAAACAGTAGGAGAGCTTAACACCCCATTGTCAATATTAGACATATCAAAGAGACAAAAAATTAACAAGGATATCCAGGACTTGAACTCAGACCTGGACCAAGCAAACCTAATAGACATACACAAAACTCTGCACCCCAAATTCACAGAATATACATTCTTCTAAGCACAACATTACACCTACTCTAAAATTGACCATGTAATTGGGGGTAAATCACTCCTTAGCAAATGCAAAAGAATGGAAATTATAGCAAAACATCTCTTCGACCACAGTGCAATTAAGTTAGAACATAGAATTCAGAAACAAATTCAGAACTTCACGCCTTCATGGAAATTTCATGGAACAGCTGGCTCTGAATGTTGATTGGATAAATAATGAAACAAAGGCAGAAAGAAAGGTGTTCTTTGAAACAAACAAGAATGAAGACACAACATACCAGAATCGCTGGTTTTTAAAGCAGTGTTTAGAGGAAAATATATAGCAATAAATGTTCACATGAGAAGCAAGGAGAGATCTAAAATTGACACCCTAATTTTGAAAGAGTTTGAGGAGCAAGATCAAAAACTTAAAACCTATCAAAAGGCAAGAAATAACTGAGATCAGAGCAGAACTAGAAAAGATAGAGACATAAAAATTTCTTTAAAAATCAAAAATTCAGGAGCTAGTTTTCTGAAAAAATCAACAAAATAGACCACTAGCCAAATTAATAAAATAGAAAATAGAGAATAATCAAATAGATGCAATACAAAATGATAAAGGGTATATCACCACAGATTCCACAGGAATACAAACCGTTATCAAAGATTATTACAAACAACTCTATGCACATAAACTAGTAAACCTGGAAGAAATGGATACATTTCTGGACACTTGCATTCTCCCAAGATTAACCTAGGAGGAAGATGAAACCATGAACATACCAAAAACAAGGTCTGAAGTTGAGGCAGCAATTAATAGCGTACCACCCAAAAAAAGCTCAGGTTCAGATGGGTTCACAGCCAAATTCTACCAGATATACAAAGAGGAGCTGGTACCATACCTTATGAAACTATTGCAAGCAACATAAAAAGATAAAAACCTTCCCAAGTTATTTTATGAGAACATCATCACCCTTATACGAAAAACCGACTGAGACTCAACAAGAAAAGAAAACTTAAGCCAATATCCATGATGAAAATAGATGCAAAAATCTTCAATAAAATACTGGCAAACCGATTGCAACAGCACATCAAAAAGCTTATCCACCACTATCAAGTAGGATTCACTCTGGGTATGCAAATCTGGTTCAACATATGCAAGTCTGTAAACATAATTCACCACATAAACAGAACCAAAGACAAAAACCACAGGATTATATCAATTGATGCAAAGAAAGCCTTTGACAAAATTCAATAGACTTTTATGCTAAAAACTCTCACTAAACTTGATATTAATGGAAGATATCTAAAAATAATAAAAGCTATTCATGACAAATCAATAGCCAATATCATACTGAATGGGCAAAAACTGGAAGCATTCCCTTTGAAATCTGACACTAGACAAGGATGACCTCTCTCACCACTCCTATTTAATATAGTACTGAAAGTTCTAGCCAGAGCAATCAGGCAAGAAAAATAAAGTCTCTTCAAATAGGAAAGAGGGAAGTCAAATTGTCTATACTTGCCAACGACATGATTGTATGTCTAGAAGACCCATTGATTCAGCCCCAAATCTCCTGAAACTGATAAGAAACTTCAGTTAACTCTCAGGATACAAAATCCATTTGCAAAAATCACAAGCATTCCTATACACCAGTGACAGGCTTAAAGAGAGCCAAATCAAGAATGAACTGCTATTCCCAATTGCTACAAAGATAATAAAATGCCTAGAAATACAATTAACATGGCATGTAAAAAACTTCTTCAAGGAGAACTACATACCACTGCTCAACAAAATCAGAGAGAACACAAACAGATGGACAAACAGTCCATGTTCATAGTTAGGAAGAATCAATATTGTGAAAATTGTCATACTGCCCAAAATAATTTATGGATTCAATGCCATCCCCATCAAACTACCAATGACATCCTTCACAGAACCGGAAGAAATGACCTTAAGCTTCATATGGAACCAAAAGAGAGCCCACATAGCTAAGTCAATTCTAAGCAAAAAGAATAAAGCTGGAGGTATCATCCTACCGAACTTCAAACTATAATACAAGTAGAATATATATATATATATATATATATATATATATATATATATATATATATATATGGAAATGAAGTAAAGCAAATGCAAAACATGAAATAGTCGGCATAATTAGAACATCTGTCTGATGCTATAACTTCCTAAATAGTCTCAATTTATGTTAAAATAGCTTAAACTCTTTCAACAGCAAAAATGACTTCAAATTTGCTGCCCAAAAGAAACAACATGGATGTTCTGCATTTTGAGTCATCATTTACATGACAAAGTAGATGGAGCAGATGTACTTTACCCTCTCCCATAAATACAATTAATATCCCTGCATATTATACATGCAGCAAACATAAGTCTCTGAAAGGGAATAAAGTGGAGAGAAACTTAAGACCTCACAAGTGTTAAGACGTTTGAGTTTACTGGATACTCTTTGTCTGTTGATTTTACAGACTTGATCTTGAAGGAGATGGTATCACAAAATGTAGAATCACAGACAATAATTTTCCCAAAAAGCCCAACTTTAATTGCCACAGGAATGTGAAAAGTACATAAGACAATAATATTTTATTTCATAGCCATCCTACATTAGCCAAACAATACAACACAGAACAAAGCAAGACAAAAACCTAGCCAAGACAAAAAGTCCAAGTGAGAACATTGATTGCACCAGGGAGCAATGTAGCACCCTGAGCCAGTTCTGAAATGGAATCAGAGAAGGTAGTGTATAGAGCTTGTGTTTTCAACCCTGCGACATAGTAACAAAATAATCTTCCCCTCCTAACCAGGGATGTATAAACAAGGCTTACGGTTAAGCTTTAATCTCCATATTCATTTATCAATAATGAGGAGCCCTGCCCTTGGTGTCAATGAAAGCAAAGAAGCAAATTTGGAATTATGTTTGTACTTGACAAGCACACCCTTTCATCTGTCAGGTTGTCATCAGAAAAAGCTAGCTATAATGGCAAAATAAAATGTCATAATAAGGTCCAGAGTATCCTAACAGTCCCCTGAATATTGAACTTTAAAATAAAAATATCTTATCTTCTCAAGAAAAAGAGTCTTGCCCCTTCAATGAAACAACGTAATAAATATCAACACAGAAATGTCAGTGCTATTACTACAGGATAACTGCAGAGTCAATATTAGTTTTGACTAAAAAACTCTGTGCCCATGGCACCTTTGCCTTATTTCTTCTCCTGCATGCAGGAAAAACAAGGTACACATGCAAGTAAAGAATAAATGAAAAAAAAGTTCTATTTAATGTTAAAAGAGCTCAGAGGAGTGAGTAGCTTTTCTCTACAGGCACTTCCTTCCATGGAGTTTTCAGCTCTTAGCAGAGAGGTGGACCTGGAGAAGGTGGCTTCTCTCTGTACGTGAAATAATTTGAGTATCTCTGCAAGTCTCTGAAGCTCTCTGTTAAAGCCACTTCCCTCAGCAGAGAAGGTAATGCTCTCTCCCTGCAGGTGGTCTTCTCATTGTCTCCAGCTGTTATCACGAAGGGTACTGCTTTCCACAACAGAATTGCTTTTCAGTCTCTGAATCAGCATTTCACAGTGCAGAAGTTTTTAACTGATTTTACAAAGTTTATCAGGTTTTCTTTTATGGCATATACTTTTGATATTACATACCATAACTCTTTGCTACACCTAAAAGTCTTAGCTTTTCTTTAGGATTCATATTTTTCTTCTGAAAAAGTTTTACAGAAAGTGTCATAATTTTAGATTAATCTCAAGTTTATTAGTCATTTTGAGTTAATTTCTGTGGGTAAGATTTATGTTAAGGCTTTAATTTTTTTCTGGTAAGCTACTGATTTCCACTTGCTTTACCACCATCTGTTGAAAGACTATTGTTCCTCCACTGATTTGTGTTTGCCAGCTTTGTGCCCTTTCACTTGGTCATGCCCATGCCAGTGTTGCTCTATACCAGGGCTTTATCTTCTGCTACTTTGTGTGTGTGTGTGTGTGTGTGTGTGTGTGTGTGTGTGTATGTGTGTGTGTGTGTATGAATCAACTCCTATATCACTACCAAATTGTCTTGATTACTTTAGCTGTGTAATAACTGTCTGAAATATTGTTGATGGATTCCTCATACTATAAACTTCTTGAAAATTTTCTGAGCTATCCTAGAAAGTAAGTTTGCTTTATCTGCAAAAATTCTTGCTGAGATTTTTAGATAAATTGCGTCAAATATATAGATCAAGCTGGGGAAAAATTAACACAATATATTGAGGCTTTCCATTCATGAAAACAGTGCATTTCCACTTATTTCTACTTTGATTTCTTTCACCAGTGTTTTATAGGTTTCAGCACCAAGACCCCATACCTGCATTCTTTGTTTTAACGTATATAAAAGTGTTTCTTGTTTTTTGAAGCAGGTGTAGATTGTGCAGTTGCTAATTTGTGGTCTTCCTGACCTGTAAAGTGGGGAAATAGCAAAGTGCTAACTAGTTTAGATTGACTGCAACTTTTCAGTGTCTAAGAGGTTGCATGGTGGTAGCTACTTAAGTCCCCACTGAAGCCTCCTGAGAGGATAGGGCCAGGCAGTAGGAGGGCAGGCCAAAAGCACAGTGCAATCCATCCTACTTAGCTCTGGCTCTTTTAAAACTATTGTTGTTGTGTGGACCTGGATGCTCCACTTGCTACTGAACTGAGAGGACATTGTAAGGGTATTAGAATGTGGTCCTCTGTTTTCCTCTGGGTTAGTGATAGAAAATTAGCTCCCTACTCTATCTTCATGAGATATCACAGCATCACTGTGCTGAGAGAAGATTTTCCTGCACATGTTTCCACAGAATCTGTAGCAGGAGATATTTCTGTGGTGTTTATCCAGAGTAGCTTGGTTATTCTCTCTAGAAGAGTTATATGTGGTTGTGTGTGATTGGCTTACCCTCTTTTTGGAGAGAACAAAACTTCAGTGAAACACTGTTTTGTCTGTGTATCTTGAAGCCTCTGCATTGAAGCTTCTACAGTCCGTCACCTGGGCAATAAGAAAAGGCAATAAGAAAAGTCAATAAACCTACCATATTATCACTCTTCAAATGTTATACTCCCTGGACAAGCTCTCTTCCCCTTTCTATCTTTGAGAGTCTGTCTTTGTTTCTTGTTGTTATATCTGTGGTATTTTAGATGTTAAGATAAAAGACTGGGGTGTTAAATTGCAACTGGAATGTCTAGAAAGGGAAAGTTTGAGGAATGCTTCTGAAGTGTCACGCAAAACACATTTCACAAAGCAATACCTGAGAAGATATAATTAGAGAGAAAAAAGATGAAATTTACCTAAAGTAATTTTATAGAATAAAGCCTTCACCAAATTTAAATAATCTTAACGATGTCTTTACAACTTATGTGAATTAGACAATCATTTATAGAATATGCATAATATAGATAAATGAAGAAAATATAAAATACCTGCCATACACTTGGTGGAAAGAAGGTGGCAATGCTTCCAAAAAATATAAACACAAATATCTACTTCAAATGCAGAAGGGATGTGGTAATCGTGCCTTTCTCATAGGTTTTATTTGTTAAGTAACGAATAGTTCAATAGAAATATAGCATTTATTTCTAGTTTTCTGGAGCAAAGCAAACATTTGCAAAATTGAGTCTTATGAAAGCCAGAGATTACAAATGCAAGACATAAATTCTATTTTAAAAAATTGAGCTATGGCATCAAAGATGGCTGAATATATGCAGCTCCAGCACACAACATCCAGTGAGAGAGATACAGAAATCCAGAGATCTCCTAACTCCAACCAAGTTACCAGGTACATTTCAGTGGGTCTGGTAGAGCAGTGAGAAAAAACCCACTCAGCACAGAGGTGGAGAGGGGTGCTGCTTTACCCAGAAAGTGCATCTGACTGGTGAGTCAGAGGCTCCCTGTGTGGCACTCTGGTCCAGATACAGCCCTTCCCCAAAAGCCTCAGCAATACACAGAACAGGGGATCTTTTCCAGTCAAGCACTAGGAATTACAAGTTTGGAGATGAATACTAATCCAGGATGATATTCTGGATTGACACACAGACCTGAACAGATGCATAAGCCCAAAGGGCGGAGGAGAAAACCTGAGGACTGAGCTATTCACCCTACCCCTGACCAAAGAGAGAGGAAGCTATAAGTGAGAGCAGCTGGGTGGGTCCCTACACCATGACTGGAGAAAGAAGCAGCTGAAAGTGGGAGATGGCAGGGTGCTGCTGAGTGGGTCCCCAACCTCTCCCACAAACCTCAGAGGGCTAAAGCTCTGACTCTAGTCGGTTACACAGCCAGTGCCACAGTCTGAGCTGAACCCTGAATGGCCCAGCCCAATGGAAGAAGAGCATAACCCAACATTAGAGGGGTGGGGCTGGGCAATATTTTTTAACAAACAACAACAAAACAAACAAACAAACAAACAAACAAACAAAAAAACACAAGAAGCCTACTTAGCAATGAAACAGTGTTATTGATAACCCAGCAGTGCCTACCGGTCAGAAGAAGAGGTGGGCCTAATCTCCCAGTATAAACAAAAATGATGCAGGAAGCTTCCCTATAACCTGAAGGAGTCTCTAGAAACCCAGTAGTGTCTTCACAGGCAGACAGGTGACCTCATCAAGCAGCTCCCTGACAACACAGCCAGGTAAATCCTCAAAGATAAGAAGAAAAAAAAAATCAGCACAAAAAAGATGAAACTATTAAAGACCAGAAACACCTCTTCTTCTTCAAGGGATTACAACTCCTCAGCAACACAGGATCACATCATGACTGAGAAGGAATGCGACAAATTGACAGATACAGGCTTCAGAAGGTGAATAATAACAAGATTCTGAGCTATAGGAACACATTCTAACTTAATGCAAATAAAACAAAAACCTTGAAAAAAGATTAGACGAAATGCTAACTAGAATAACCAGCTTAAGGAAGAACATAAACTACTTGATGGGGTTGAAAAACACAGCAAGAGAACTATGTGAAGCAAACACAAGTTTTAATAGCTAAAATGATCAAGCAGTAAAAAGATATGAGAGATTGAAGATTAACTCAATGAAATAAAAATAGAAGGCAAGAGAAGAGAAAAAAGAGTGAAAAAAATATAAATGAAGCCCTCCAACAAATATGGAGTTATGTGAAAAGACCTAACCTACTCTTTTTTTTTTTTTTTTTTTTTTTTTTTTTTTAATTTTTTTTTGAGACGGAGTTTCACTCTTGTTACCCAGGCTGGAATGCAATGGCGCAATCTCGGCTCACCGCAATCTCCACCTCCTGGGTTCAGGCAATTCTCCTGCCTCAGCCTCCTGAGTAGCTGGGATTACAGGCACGTGCCACCATGCCCAGCTAATTTTTTTGGTATTTTTAGTAGATACGGGGTTTCACCATGTTGACCAAGATGGTCTCGATCTCTTGACCTCGTGATCCACCAGCCTCGGCTTCCCAAAGTGCTGGGATTATAGGCTTGAGCCACCGCACCCGGCCAGACCTAACCTACTCTTGATCAGTGTACCTGATATGATGGGGAGAATAAATCCAAGCTGGAAAACATGCTCCAGAATATCCTCCAGTAGAACTTTCTAAGCCTAGCAAGGCAGTCCAATTTTCAAATTTTCTAAGCCTAGCAAGGCAGTCCAATTTTCAAATTCAAGAAATACAGATGGCCAAGTGCGGTGGCTCATGCCTGTAATCCCAGCAGTTTGGGAGGCCGAGGCGTGGATCACAAAGTCAAGAGATCAAGATCATCCTGGTCAACATGGTGAAACCCCGTCTCTAGTAAAAATACAAAAAATTAGCTGGGCATGGTGGTATGTGCCTGTAATCCCAGCTACCCAGGAGGCTGAGGCAGGAGAATTGCCTGAACCTAGGAGGCAGAGGTTGCAGTGAGCTGAGATCGCACCATTGCACTCCAGCCGGGGTAACAAGAGTGAAACTCCGTCTCAATAAATTAAATAAATAAATAATAAAAGAAAAGAAAGAAAGAAAGAAATACAGACAACTCCCCAAAGATAATCCTCAAGAAGAATAACCCCATCGGACATAATCATCAGATTAATCAGGGTTGAAATGAAGAAAAAAATGCTAAGGGCAGCCAGAGAAAGCTCAAGTCACCCACGAAGGGAAGCTAATCAGACTCATAGCAGATCTCTTGGCAAAAACCTTGGCAGCTGGAAGAGAGTGGGGGCCAATATTCAACATCCTTAAAGACAAGAACTTTCAACCCAGAATATCATATCCAGCCAAAATAAGCTTTGTAAGTGAAGGAGAAATAAAATCCTTTATGAACAGGCAATTACTGAGAGATTTTGTCACCACCAGACCTGCCCTCCAAAAACTCCTGAAAGAAACACGAAGCATGGAAAGGAACAATTATCAGTCACCAAAAAAGCAAACCAGTGGGCAAAGACCAAAAATGTAATAAAGAAAATGAGGCATCCAACAGTTATACAGATTATTTCATACAGAACAAGACAGAAGAAGTTGGGAGGTGGGAAGAGATAGCATGGGGAGAAATGACAGATACAGGTGAGGGGACGGAAGGCAGCAAACCACACTGCCATGTGTGTACCTATGCAACAATCTTGCATGTTCATCACATGTACCCCAAAACCTAAAATGCAATAAAAAAAAATTTGAAAATCAAGTATCACATATCAATTGATTTTTTCAAATTCATCACTAATAATGCTTATTTAATATTTTTTTAAAACAGGGAAGCGTAGAATGGTTGTTCCAAAACAGTTTAGTGGATTGTTTACCTGTTGTATGACAGGTTAACTATTCTTTCCAGCAGTGGTGGTGTCATCAGAGTCCAGTGTTCTAATAGAGGAAGTGTGTGAAGCCTAATTTTACTTTTCTAATTTTTATAGCTATTACCAGAAATTTCTGAAAGTTTTGTATAAGTAGTCTAACATTTTTATATGCAAAGGGCATTAAATTTTGCTATGTATAATTTTTTGTAACGTAACAGTGAATCAATATTTTGAATAAGTCCCAAAGTCTTTCTGTAGTTCTATTTAAGGGTTACAAAAAACATTTGTAGATAATAGTCAAAACTTGTACATGGTGATTTTATGTGGAAATAATTGTAGATGTACTAAGAGTAATAAAATAAAATTTTACCTTCATTCACTTCCCTTTTTACCACACATAATTCTTATCTTACTTTGTCCTCAGTGTGGTGTCATTTTGAATGATGTGCATAATCAAGAAGTCACATTGGTATGGAAATGAAGTCTATGAGTGCTAATTGCTGTATTTCTGTGAAAAAACCTCTTCAGCAATTTCAGAAAACATTATAATCCACTGAGCTGTATTGAACATTAAAGGGCCACCAGCACTTTTGTAGTTCTCCGTGTAAAGTAAGAATTATTTTCTGATTGGGGTTTCAACAAATAAAAGCCATCTACCTATGAGATTAACAAGGTTTAAACTTACGCAAGGTAAACACTATACGGACGCACCTATACTTGATAGTTTTGCAAATGAAAGATACAAAATTCCATTGAAACATGTACTCAGGAATTAAAAATAAAAAGTAGTTAAAATAGTTACCTCTAGAGTCTTGGAGCTAAATATGTTATTTAGGATTTTATTTTATAATTTGTTTAAACTCCTTTTCTGTCAACATAATTCTGCATTTGGATTCTATGCACCTGACCTTTCTCTGTGAGGCCTAGCCTTTGTCAATATTGACACACGACCATTTCTAAAGGAGGTGCAGACTCTGGATCACCATCCTTCATTCATTCATGGCAAGATAACAGTCAGCAGCTCAATTACGGTACTATTTGTCCACTTCTTTGTACCTTTTGTTTGAGTGGCATGTTGTCTAATTATGTAAGTCACCTGAGTCAACAGAGGCAACTGTAAATAGTGAATAGATAAGATCACAAGCAGCCTCTTGATTATCACAGTGTTTCTGCCACAAAATTTAGGGCCATCTACTTTAAAAAAAATACCATGACAACAATAAAACTAATGTTAGTGTAATGAATAAGAAATTTTATGACCGGATAAGGAATTCACTTGACTAGATCCTTTTAGGTTTTTACACCATAGAACCAAATAAACTTACGAAAAAAAAAAAAAAAACATTTAAAAACCCACAGTGGAGTGTTTTCCAAATCCTGCCTTGTAAAACTTGATTTTTAAGAGATAAAAATAAAGTCAATTATAGATGAGGAAACCTGTATTTAAAAAACAATGAAATATTTGAAGTTCATTCATTAAGTATAAAGACCAAAGTTTCCACAACAAAGATGCTATCTCAGTATGTCTCTGCTTCTAT
Source organism: Saimiri boliviensis (assembly GCF_048565385.1). Taxonomy (NCBI): domain Eukaryota; kingdom Metazoa; phylum Chordata; class Mammalia; order Primates; family Cebidae; genus Saimiri; species Saimiri boliviensis. The sequence continues at coordinate 13,280,400 of NC_133471.1, read as the reverse complement.
AACAAAATACCTTAGACTGGGTACCTTATAAAAACCACAACCATATTTCTTACAGTTTTATAGTCTAGGAAGTCCAAAATCAAGGCACTGACAGGTTCACTGTCTGACGAAGGCCTGGTTTCTTCTTCCAAGATGGCATATGTTGCTGTGTTCTCCAGAGAAGACCAATACAGTTTCCTGAAATGATGGAAGAACAAAAGGGCCTAGTTAATTTTGTTGAGCCTTTTTATAAGGTTGTTAATCCTACTCTTAATCACCTCCAACATTCCCCACTTTTTAATTCTATTACAATGCTGGACTTAAATTCCAACATATGAATTCTGGAAGGACAAACACATTCAAACCACAAACATCAAATGTAAAGACTAGAGGCAATATCCTAATATTTTCAATTCCTAGAAAAATATGTGCTTTTATGTTCAGGGAGAAAACCAAAATGTGCTGAAAAAATGACCTCTTGTTTTTCAGATGATAGCCCAACTCTGGAGAGAGGAAAACCACAGCTTTATAATTCAAAATGCAGGCCTGGAGTTTATCAATTAGATGGGTTATATCCATTTACATTTTTAAAGCAAAAATAAGGAGATTAAACAAAACCCAACTACTTTTAGTGAAATGAATGAGAAATTGTATGTTTGGGCAAGGGTTTCACTTGCCTAGATTATTTTTGGTTCAGACACTATAGTATCAAATAACCTAATGGCCAAAAATAACAGTGAAGTACTCAGAGATATTTATTGAGAGTTTCTTCTGATGACAGAGAAACATTTACAAAGGAGTAAATGTCAGCTAATTCCTCCTCATATATGAGTTAGAAGCCAGGCAGCAAACACGGTTATAAAGAGTCATCTGGTTCTTCAAGGGAAAAGTCTCTTGCATTATTAAGAGAAAGATAAAGAATTAAATGCAAATATTTAAAAATTTGTGACAAGTTTATTTGATATCATTATAGTATCCTCAATTTCTTCCCTGGGGAGTTTCTGCCTTAGCTTATAAGTTATACTAGGATAAATTTCACAAGTGCAATAATTTAATCTATTGTTTTCATAAGCCAGTAATTTTGACTTAATGAATAACTTTTTACAGGTAACTTAAAATTTTTAATTGTTTCTTGAGTGACAAAATGAGCAATTAACAGATCATGTATGGAACACAGTGCGTGAGGAAACCAGGTACCTTTTGACTTTGTCACCAGATTGGAGCATATCTACTAGAGAGCCTTCTTGGATCATTGATTCTGAACTTTTGAATACTCTGGCAGAGGGAAGAATTTTGAAATGAGGTGTGTATTAATTTTATGAAATGCTTTTCTCTGAAAACCACTTTTGAAACATATGGGTGATTTAAAATTCTAGAAAAGCAATGACTTCAGACATGAAATTTACCAAGCACATAAACGTAAACTATAGGATATACATTTAACATCATAAAACTTCAGACTTATACAAAAATTAACATCAGTACTAATGTAATTATTATAATAATTTCTTTCTTGTTCCTTAAACAATGAGCCATCCCAACCTTTGCAAGCTTTGACAAATCACTTCTTAAATCTTTTACCTTAAGCAAAAAGTTATATCTTTTTGTCAAAAAGTAATGTATTTAAAATACTTAAGGTTCTATCTGAAATTTTGAACTGTTTATGCTTTTCACTTTTTTGTCTTCAATGGAGAATAAAGATTTTCATTTCAATAAGATATAAAAAGCCACAGAATTCCTAACTGTCCCAAACCCACAGATTTCTCTGTCCATGGGCACTGGGACATTATCTCTGAACTCCTGGTTTTGCTCCCACTGGACGATTTTCATGTATTTTTTCAAATGGATTTTCACTGTGAGCAGATATGTCTCTCATTACTTTGTCTCTTACTACTCTTTTTAAAAGTGCACTAACATAATCTCAGTTCTTCAAGCACAGCCTGTATGCTACCAAATTAACTTTGAAAATTGAAGTCATGGGTATCATCTAATAGACAAATAGGTGATCTCAGTGAAGGAAGGTATTAAATTGACTCTCTTGCTTTAGATGTGAATTAACCAGGAGTCATGTTAACATTCATATGTTACGGTAATTCAAGGAAGACTTAGAAGGTGTGTTAAGTGATCAGAGTACTCCATCTGCTAACTGTCTCAGCCAGTCTCAGTAAGCTTTAGTCTCCCATCTATAAAATGGGAGCAGTGAGATCTTCCTTACCACCATGTTTTTGTAAGTGTGGGCTCTTCACGTTCAAAACATGAAGAGCCCACACTTCTGGTCTGAAACTCAGGCCATATGCTGTAGACTTCGTGATAGTCTAAACACCTTCCTGCAGTGAAATGCATTAATTATTTTGCAGTCAACTGTACTAATATTCATGATAGAATAAAGAAAGATCATAAATATGTTTACATCAGTTCAGGTCAATTTTTCAACCAGATGAGTTCAAGTCTGGTTAGGCTTTGCCACCAAGTAAGTGATTGATAAATTTGTACTCTCAGAGCTTTATGTATTTGAAAATTGTATATAATGCATTCTGTAATTGTACCATGCTACAAAAGACATATGAAGCTGTAGCTGGAACAGTAAGCTCTCAATAACTCTTAGAGGTTATTACTATCAGGTTATTACTATAAAATGTTTAGTGTGCAAGTTTGTCATTAATACTCACTTCTCTCTCTATTTTTTTGAATATGAAAACTAATATTCTTAAGTATATTCATTTTCTTCTCTGGCTTTGCAACTTGCTTCCACAATTAGCTTTTGTCTGCTCCACAGCATGAGGGAATAAAGTTTACTACAATCCAAAGCAGTGGCTGATCAATCATTCTGTCAGTGGATTAGTAAGTGGCAACAGGGTGCCCTGCAATGGTGGCATAAGTGAAAACTTCTTTCACAATTCTTGCAAATAAAAACAAGGAAAACTCAGAAAAAGTATGAAAACAAAACAAAACAAAACAAAACAAAAAAACAGTGAAGCCGGTAACACATGCACACTTACTTTGCACTCAAAAGCAAGTAATATTAAAAAAATAAAGGCATATAGGCTTCAATATCCTTCCTATGAAATAGGAAGGGACAGAGATATATCCATACTAAAGACACAATAATAAAATCATCCCCATAATCATTTTTACAGTGCTTTTTTAAAAATGGTCCCATGCTGGACTACAAGTCATCACATTTCATCTAATTCATCATGATTTCATAGGTATTAACATCCCTGCTACAAACACAGAAACTGAGGTGCAAGGAAGTTAAAGTAACATGTAAGTAACAAGATCTAACAACTAATGTCAAAACTTGGGTCTAAAAGAAAAACAGTTCTCTGATTCTAAAGATAGTGTTATTACTGTTAAACCACCCTGCTTATTCCGTGTGTGCATATTTCTGTCTACCAAAAAATCCATACAACTACTAAATTGTTGTTAACATTGGGATAACAAATAAGAAAGGAAATCCAAAGATAAATGTGGGACTTCTATGTCATCACCACACCTTTCCCATTTGGGACATGAGGCTCTCCCAAGCCAGTTACAATGATGAGGCAGTCACTTTTGCTAATTATGCACATGATATTTCTGTGTTTTTTTCTATAACACAATATTTACTGAATATTCAATAAATTGTGATCACTACATTTTCACAAGCATCAGAAGCTTTACACACACAGTAATATTTATGGGTTAAAAATGTCTCTTGCTTGTCTGAGTTTGCTTCAGTTGCAATTTTTAATTGGCAACCTAAATAGCTATTTATTTTCAGAAGCTTTACAATCTAGTATCTGTACCTTCATCCATGCATAATGCTCTACCTAAAAACCTCTAGAATAGTAGGAATAAAGTGTAAAAAAAAATGATAACTTGCTTTCCTCTCCATTTTATTACTATTATGTGCATTGGTCATATTATCACTGGAGAATTTACTCAGTATATTTTACCTTTAAGATATTTGGAGGAGTAATGTTGGATGTTAAAAGAAATCTGATTTACACTGCTGTAACTTGGGCCAAGTATGCATATCAACAAAGCATACTAATTACACTGAAATTGGCAAAGACCAGTACTCACTTCACCCAGCATTTGTTTTGGCAGAGCTTGGCTGTGAATTTCAAACTCCTCATGCTCAGCTAATATAGAATTTTTGGCTTTCTGCAGTTCTTTTGGAAAGACAGCAACTTCAGGAGCTGGCTGAGCTAGGCCTAAAAAGGTAAAATCTAATTCTATTCATTATCATCTTAGTTTTGTTTGTTTGTTTGTTGTTTTTAATTGTATTTAACACATACAGGTAAATACTTTTTAAACCGTTCTTCCCTCTGTTTGTACTCACACGATACATATGGTATTAATTCTATTAAATGACCTCAGAGCAATCCTGACTCTAAAATTTTAGAACAAAAGAATTTAGTGCATGTTAATGCAAACTCTATTACTTTTGGAGTCATACTCCAAGTAAAGTAACTCTTTTAAATCTTCAGATTAACCCAGAAAACTGTTTTTTCCTCTACCAGGCACAGAATGCGCTCTCCATCTATTTGTTGATGACAACCTCAAGACCTAATATAATTTGTGCATCTGTCAGCAGCAGTTGGAATACTGGCAGAAATCAGGTAGCTCCCACAGTCAAGATCATCTGAGACCCATTTAACAGAGGGTCACATTAAGCATAACTGCAAAGAATTGTGGAGTTCCCTGGGATAGGAAGAGGATCACTCTATTTAGCATTCACTCCTTGGGACTGAAGGATCAGTTAGGAATTTCTCCCTAAGGGAGAAGTTCTTAGCACTGAAGAAAGAGAGGAGGTGCAGAGTACTGGGAAGAGGTCATCACAGGCACTATGACCTCACTTGTTTGTGAGGTGCAGCAGCCAGTCTTGGGCCACTGTATGTGAAGGCTGGTGTAATTACTGGCCAAACCCAATCAGCAGGCAGACTGCAAGGGATGACTTATTACCACCAAGAGGCAGGTTTTCCAAATTCAATCCAGGAATCTTAATTTTATAAGTCTTCTCAATTTAACCCTCCAATTGCAAGTACAAAGCATAGTTTTATAATACTGACGTAATATGAATTACTAAAACATTAGTATCAGGAAAAATGACATGGTTTAGGAGATGGAAGTTTACATTTCTACTCTCTTCCAATTGTTCTTTAAGTAATTAATTTTGTGCCAGAAGTTCCAATTTATCTTCTTTTACTAGTGAATAAGCATTCATCATTCAGCGTATGGTTTTGTTGTTGCCAAAGATTGGACTTTGACAGATTCTAACAACCTGAAATTAAACAAGAAAAATTTACACTTGGATAATGACTTTACAGTGTGGCAAAAGTAAAAGCTGGCAGCCTTCTTTCTTTAAGCACAGTGAAACGATTTACTTAACATCATTAAACATATGTCTGAATCTCTGCAATAAGATACTAACTACACCAGTAAAATTTATCATCTGCCCTAGAGTAGAGACAGAGATAGTTTTATAGACCATATCCCGTGAAGCAAGTTCTTCTGAGATTATCACCCCATTGTCTATATGCAAGGAAAAACCCAACAACAATTACACATACATGTGTGTGTCTCTCTCTCTCTGTGAGTATGTGTGTGTGTATGTTTTGTTTATATATATATATATATATATATATATATATATATATATGCATATATATACATGTATATATATATTTCATTATATATATAATAAAATACAAAAATTTCTGTTCATGGTGACATTCTGCTGCAATCCCAGCTACTCAAGAAACTGAGACATGAGAATCCTTTGAACCCAGGAGGTGGAGGTTTCAGTCAGCTGAGATCATGCCAGTGCACTCAAGTCTTGGTGACAGAATAAAATACTGTCTTAAAAAAAAAAAAAAATCTGAACATGTTGTGAAGTGCTTCCATCTTTTTAGTATACTGTACTTCATATTTGAGTATGAATGACAATGACGTTCTGACATAAGACAAAGTTAAAAAATAAACTTTATATGCAAAATACATTGTAAGTACCTAATATTCCACCTTTTGACAGCAAGCACAGAAATAAAGAGAAAAGTAAAGAGGCAATGGTATGTGAAAAATGCACCTAATTTTATTGTAATCTGTAAGATAACAAGGTAACAACAGGAATTTTCACCTTCTAATGATGGAAGGAGTGAATAGGCTGATGTAGAAACTCATAGTATTGGCCAAATGCCATGCAATGTAGAAACTAAGAGTACTGGCCATCTGCCAGTAAGTGTCACCTACTACATGTAAGTTTGCTCACTGAATTTTCTCCACAGTCCTGTAATATGACATTGCATATTACAGGACTTCCCTTCTGGAGATTTCAGCTTATTAATTTGTGCTCTAATTCCCTACACAACCCTGTAATATTAAAAAAATTCTACAGATTACAATTCATTAACTTCAGCCTGCCCCAAAGCACACAAGAAATTAGACACACAGAGAGGATTCAAGCCGGACTTCAGGACCCAAAGAACTGTTTACATTTTTCTATGTGACACTGATTGAAATTAAAAGCTACTGAATTATCATCAGCAGCTGTCACCCGTAAGTGGCAACCAAAACATAACAGAAGATGTCTTGGGATAAATTACTTAAGATTAAAATTGTATATATTTCTTAAAATCTATTTCAAAAAACAATAACCTTAACAATGACCTCAAGTTCTTTTATGCAATTTACAGAGTGAGTTCCTCCTTTATGGAATTAATAACTATGTATTCCACCTGAAAAGGAACAACTTTTCCTGAATGAAAAAACCCAGTTAAAAACAAAATAATGCTTTCCTAGTGAACACAAATAAATTTAATGTTTATGGCCAGTATTTCAGACCTAATAACCATTATTTTTTAATCCAAAATAGCACACGGAGGGGTCAAAATATTTTTGGGCCAGTAAGAAATAAAGTCTGCTGCTCAACAGGCAATGTGAATCTATAACTCTCATGTACGCATTAAAATTTTACCTGCTATACATGCTAATCAGAGTTACACCATCTGCCAAGAGCATGGGCCCTTAGTTTCCATAGGTGTTCACTTTCTTGAAGAAGAACTGTCTGTTACTATAGTGTAACAGACAATGTTGTAATCATGTTGTATTTAATATTCTGTAATTTTCACTTCACCTGCTATGAATCTATATAGATATGTCATCAAAACATAATTTTTACATACAAGAAGTTATTAATCCATAAAGAAGTATTAGTCTCTACAAGATAGTAGTAAAAGGGGAAGGTACACATCTGGTGTCTGCTCAACTTCAAGTAACTAGCCCTGGTTTACTCCCAAGAATCAATATAAAATTTCTGCCAAAACTTCACTTCCCATTACACACAATTTTCTAGTAATTGCCTCCATAGTCTCAGGCCAATGTATGCAAGAGTTAGGAAATTATGTGTCACATAAACGTGTTGTAAAGAATAAAAATATATTAGAAGCAAAATAAATGAGAGGCCAGGTCACAGGGTACAGAGAAGTTAAAATTTTCTGTAAGTAAAAAATAGGGAATCTCATGGTTACAGGTAATATGTACCAGAGGGCAATAATATACTGGCAAATTATTGAGAATTAAAGATTTATCAAAATATATTCAAATAAAGCAGAATAAAATATTGATGATAAATAACTGAATACACAAAATATTAAATGTAAGAGTTTCTCATAAGTCAGTGAAGACAACCTTTTGTAAAATTTTATATAATTAAAACATGTATAATTTTGTGGAGCAATAAAATGTAAGCTGTATTTTGCAGAATATGGAACAGACCCAACTTGGGAAGCTAATAATATAGTATAATAATATAGTAAAACTGGACAATACAGCTTCTTTTCCCCACCAAAACATCAGTTTTATTTTTTTCTTTCGTCTTCAATCAGTCGATAAGTTCTAATGTTACAGTCATCCTTTAGTTCAAGTTGACACCTGAGAATCAGAATGACTACATATGTGTTTCTCCGTTATTGTTCTGAAAAATTTGTATCAGTGAAGTACCTTATCTCTGGCACAGGTGTACCTGAGAACACTGAAAATAACATTGTGTAATCTTTAAAGTCCTTAGTATTTGTGGGGGTTCAGTCAGGGTGGTAAAAGAAACTGTAAAATTATGGGAAATAGTGGCAAATATTATTGGAAGGTCAGTGGTGGGGGGGAATTGCATAGCTTCAGTGATTTGACTGAGACAGACTAATCTTCTATACCTTGAATTGATAGCAGAAAAGCTAATGACAAGGAAATGTGAAGACGTTTATCTAAATAAGTTGTTTAATCTTGTTGCCCTACAACCAACATTTCGACTAAAAGTAATCAAAGGTTACTTTTAGTACCATGTAAGTAAACAAGTTATTTAGATAAAGTCCCCCACATATCCTTGTTGTCAACTCAACAGAAACAGTACATAAAACTGTTGAAACAGCTGCTTAAAACTAGTGGAGCCTCAGCTTTGCCAGCTCACTTAAGGGGCAACATGAAAACAGCTGTAATCTATAATCCATGGTTTTCAAAAAGAAAGCATGTTAGAAGCAGACCTTTGAAAACATGTAGAGAGAAATCTTAAACAATGTCATGTACAAAATTAATGGGCCCCAGTATTATCTTTAACACTATGGGCTTTAGTAAGGGTGGCTTTTGTCACATGATACAGAGAAGAGCCAAAAAATAGGAAGGAGGAAGAACTGTCACCTACTTTATCATCTTGAACCCCTTAGCCACTTCCATAGACTTGAAATAACAATGAGAAAACAGAGGTCTTGCCTTAGCTGCCTCCTCCAATAATTAAAAAACAAACAATAAAAAAAGACAAAAGACAAAAATTGTGCTACAGCTATGGGAACTTTCCTTAAGCAAGCAGAATTAGAAGGGCAGCTTTTATCCTTCCTGGTATGGCAAGATCAGCAGGTTAATTGAGTACATTAGCTCATTTCTTTTAACCCTCATAAAAATATAAGAAAAAGGCATTAGAGGCATAGTCAAGTAGGCAGTGGGTGAAAGAAATGGCTTGGTGGCAGAGAAGCTCAAGGTGCCCTGGGCTGATAGAAACCACCCAAGCTGGAGGCAGCCTTGCAGTGGTGGGAGAAGGGAGTGGCACAAACGAACAGTGACACAGACAAAAGGCAATACCTACTTGAGTGAAACTTGGTTGGTTCTCAGGGACCGGTGTTGCTGCTCTCTAGTTTGTAAGTGGTCCAGAGCAAAATTTTATGCTTCTTTTATACAAGTGATGTCTCAGATTATAGTTCTTTGCTAAGATTTAAGTAGAATTTTAGAATCTGAAAAACACCTGTCTGATAATAACCACTATTGTTATTCCAACCCTAGACCTGACATACTTCTCTCTAAGTAAAACAGTATCTCATGAACAGAGAGCAATTTCAGAGAGCCCATGGACTGTTTAAGGAGCAATTAAAAAACATACATATAAAACAATCTAATAGTCCTTGGGACTCCAACATATTTGTCATTCCCCAAATGTTGGGTAAGTGGAAGCTTTGTATTACTTACTTGCTACTGATGCTAATTTGCAGCCTATGGAAATACTCTTCAATAGTGTCTCCCTTTCTCTGTGGTAATTTCTCAAAATTGGCTTATAATTTTTCTTGACGTTAAAGACTGTTTTCCTACAATTCCCTAGAAAAACAAGAGAGAGGAATGTTTGTGTTTACAAAAACAGCTATCAATAATGAAAAACCAGCTTGTCGATTTCATTGAAAAGTGCCACATCAAGAAATACCAAACAGTACTACAGTGTTTCAGTAGCATGTAAATCAAGCTTTGCTCCCCAGTACAAAAAAGTTTCCCTATTTCAAGTTTATTCTTTTCATGGGTGATAATTTACTAGCAGCCTCAATAGAGACAATGCTTTTAAATTTATATATTTCTTTAGTAAAGGATACACAGCTAAAAGGTTTACTCATTGCACCAGAAAGAGTACAGATGTCCTCCCCTTGGAAATATCTTGAATGATTACTAAGTCATCGGTCAGGAAGATCTCAAAATGTTAAATTAAATGCTAGCAACTTATATAACATAAATAATTACCAGAAATTACTAAGCAATATTAATTGTCTATGCCCTAGTTTGCCCTTTTTCACTTACAAGCTGCTAAACCTGGTTCCTCTCTGAAAGGGTCTCAGTTACTTAATCTTTGCAGCAAAGAGAGAAATCATAAAAATAGAAGAAGCTATCTCTAAAAGGCAACTAGATCACATTGGTCCAGGATCCTCAATTCAGTTATTTATTTTCTCACCAAACATTCCCTTACAGGGAATGTTACAGGGTTAAGAGGGCACGTGACCCCAAGACTGTGCTTTCTAGAATGCATTTTTGTCTTACATACTGACACAAAAACACCATCTCCCTATATCCAGTTACTTACTAAGGTCATGTGTCTGGACCACACACAATGCAATTGGTTGCTGAGTTTTGACTCTGAAGTCATAAGAATTTCTTTGAGTAAAAAGAAATTCAAAGCAGTAATTCCCCTCTCTTTAAATTTGTAAATAGCCCTCTCTGATTACACAGGCCACATAGACAATGTTCTTCATGCTGATAAACTTCTGCAGTTCTTATCTCATTCTTCTGTGATCTTACCTACCGAAATAGTTCACTCCCCCATACCTATTGCTTTAACAGTGTTTCCTCACATTTCCGGTGAATATGGAATAGCAGCTGTTTGGTGGAAAGCACATAATTTTCTCATTTGACCTGGATTGACTAGCACTCAAAGATCTGAGATTGGTGTTCCAACAGTGATCCTGGTACTGTTTCCACTCAGCCCATTAAGATTGTTAGTGACTCTGCTTACTCCTCTTTTTACTCTGGAACTGTAAAGCAGCTGTCCCAGTCTTCTCTGGGGCCCACACTGTGCATTTTTTCTTCGACTACAGTGATTGCTGGGTCAATGCACTCCTCCTATACTGAACACACATATTCAAGCCCACAGCTCACTGCCTGGCCCATCAGCTTATGAAAATGAACCAGCAAACCTACAAGTTATGACATCTTTGCTTGACCAAGTCACCCAGTCACATCCATTTTTCAGTCAAAATTGGAGACACTTATCTAAACAATTTCACTTACCTTGAAACTAACTAAACAAATTATCCTGAAATGCCCAAATTGCCAGCTCTCAGGCACATCCCCTCCTTCAACAGGTGTTAACCCTAGAATTCTAGAAAATAATCAGTTATGAAAAATAGATGTTGCACTCATTACTGAATTAGGAAAACTAAGATATGTAGATGTATCTGTTAAAACCAACACTCAATCTAATTAGTACACTTCCCCTTTCTGAAGATTCTACCAGATATATCATTGAACATATTTTAACTTTTGCATTTATGAGGTGGCCCACAAAAATTAAAACTGACAATGGTCCAGCTTATGTGAGCTCACAATTTCTACAATTTTTGTCACATGTAGAACAACTGATATTCCACAGGCATTCATTCTATATAACCGTCAAATACAGACCGTAGTAAAAAGTGTCCACTTCACTCTTAAAAATGTGGTTAAAAAAAACAAAAAAAGGCAAGTATGAATAAGGACCCTGAAACACTAGCAGCACAAGCCTGATTTACTCTTAATTTTAAAAATACAAACAGTAATTCATGGTATGGTCCAAAGAAATTGCTAAGATGGGGAAGAGGATATGCTTTACTTCAAACCCCCTCGTGTCCTCTTTGGATCTCAGCACAATGCATCAAACAATACCATGGAGTGTCTGGGACCTAAGCAGGTACCAGAGATGAAAAAACTGAGCCTACAGGCCCACATCCCTGGATGATGTGGTTTCAACAGATGACTCAGCTACCATACACTCCAGACAATTTGTTTCCTTTTTACTCTCTCACTTGTCTGCTACCTGTATCTGCCACATTCTATTGAGCCTATCTTCTAAATCTGCCTTTTTCTTCTTCCCTGTTACACAGACAAACATCCCCTTGCCAGCTTCTAACAATGTTATTGCTTTGCTAAAAGGAATTAACATACCCCCAGTGGCGTTTCTTAGCAATGGAGCTCATCGAACAATGGTACCAGAACGTTTCATGATTCGAAAAGAATGTTGCTATTATACTCATAATTGTCTTATATTATTTACTAATTCTAGGTTGCAAAGTTAGATTAAGAACAATTACCAACTTGCCAGACTGATTTCTTGCTGCCCACATATGTCCGCTTTAGTAAACAGAGCCTGGTGCAGAAAACAAAAACAGAGATGTTAACAGTTCAATCAGCACAGAGAAACAAGTTGTAAAATAGTAGGAAATAGTCACAGACTTTTTGGAAGGCTGGGGCATTGGTGTCATGTCAGTAGAATTTTTGGCTTAAGGCATCCTAATACTTTTTACCCAAGTTGACAGCAGAAAAAATAAATAACTAGAGAACAGAGGAGAGCTTATCTAAATAACTCGTTTACTCATGTGGTCCTAAAACTAAACTTTAATCATTCGCAGGAGGAATGGCTCTCTCAGTGTTGGGGTGACAAGGTTAATTTATCTCTAGTGGTGTTGACCCAAAGTTTTGTTATATAATGGGTGCTGAAGAAATGCTGGCAGGGCCAGTTGCTCAGGATGGCTGCTACAAATCTTTTGGTCAGTTCCCTGGCCCCCTAGTCCATGCTTTCACTGAATATCAGTGTCTGAGAACATTATTCACCTGTCATGCAGCTGGGTCTGCACAATGGACACTAAAGTTTGCGTAGGATAGTAATCATAAACTGCTGTCTCAGTTGTTATGTTTCTACCAATATAATTTAGATATATGTTACTTCTTCAAAATTGCCGCACAACTACTTTAGAGGTTTATTTTTAGACTTTCAGTCATAAGTACCCTCAAGACACTTTATATTCTACTCCTGTTTTCTAAGTGCCTTAGTCATGCCTCTTTGTCTTTCTTCCTGGAGTCCCTGGGTTCTGAAATTAGATAAAGTATAAACGGTAAATAAACTACAATACCTGAGGTAATAATTTTAGTAAAAGGATCAGGTGTTTTTAACTCAACAGACCAAAACTACTACATGACTATTATACTACTGGGAAGCAGAAAGAAAGATCCAGAATTCCTTAGTATAGTTTCTGAACTGATCTAGTTACAGTGCATTGAAACTAACAGAATCAGAGAGTTGTGCTATGTCATTGAGAGAAGTGTGAGAGACTCAAAAGGAAAGTGGTTTCCCATAGAAGATAATTAACACTTTAACAATGGTTTCAGGTGGTAAGTGGCCAAAATCTATTCTGGGATAAAAGAAAGATTATAATAGTTATAAGGTAACAAAAGCATATTTATGTACTCAATTGTTTATACTGCTGTTTCTAACTATGAAATTTAAATAATCAACATATAAATATTTAAAAGAGAATATTTGTTTTGTCATTTAATAATCTATCAGTTGTTTCCAAGTGTGGCTGCCCACACCAAGAATCCCAGCTTTTCAGAAAGCTGAATTAGGAGAATCACTTGAGCCCACGAGTTTGAGATCAGACTTGACAATGCAGCAAGGCCATGTATCTTAAAACAAGCAAACATAAAATAGCAAACAAGAAACCCTTAAAACAACAACAAACAAGAAGCAAAAAACAAACAAACAAAAACTATGGATTCTTTAAAAAGCACCAAAAGAGAGGGAAAATAGATAAGTGGATCAATCTGGGCTTCCAGATAATTAAGAATAAAATGGTCTGCATAGTAAAACATCAGATCAACCATAGCACCATTCCCAAGCCACAGCGATGGGTTCATAGGTGCTGATACCCAGCCATCATGAGAAGTGCTACAAACTACTGAGCAGTATAAGAAGTCAAAGGCTGTAGGTATTATCTCCCTTCACTGGTAAATTGGAAAGCCATGGAGAGGTGAAAATGACATTCATTTAGTTTATATGCTGAGAGAGAAAAAACAGATTAAAAAAAAAATTGAGGTAAAGAAGTTTTGAACTCTCTGCACAACTATGTATTTTTTCCCTCTCTTGATCAGTTGACATTTTTATTATTACTACAAAGATAAGCAGGTAGGCAGACACTTAAAATAAAACAAAGCAAACTTATACAAGTGAAAAAAAAACATTAAAGAAGATGGAGACAAAGTAATAAATGAAGATTCCTGGAGTATCTGCATGTGTCAACTAACAGCACATTCTAAATGCAAAAGGGCTTATTACACAAACTGTAGACAAGTGAGCTTGCTGTCAGTTCCAGGTAAGAGCTGAAGGATAAAACATTTCTCAGTACTTAGAAAAAGTGAATAACACATGAGAAATATTATCAGGCAGTGCAAGTGAAGCCAGACCACCATATTTCCTTTTCTGAGCACAGATCTGGTGAAAGCTGCAGGTCAAAATGTTTGGAATTCAGTTACTATATATAGACAGGCAATACTATCAGACCTGAAGGAATGAAGTTAATTACATGACCTATGATCTGTTCATGTATTAATTCCATCCCCAGATTTTTTGTCTGCTCTTACTGTAATTTGGTGATAGTATTTTATTATGATTTTCATTCTAACATTTAATATTTCAAAAGCAAAACCCTGGTGTTTGTTCTTAACTTGTATTTTCTAAAGCTATGTGATGTCACCTTTATAAACAAGAAATGTACTTGACAATAAATATTATAATATTTAGACATAAACTTAGTAATTTCTTAACCTAGTGAAACCAAAACTGAAGTAAATAAATATAATTATTTATCAATTCTAAAAAAAAAAAAACAAAATACAGACATTGAGAATAACTACTCACATTCAAGAGATTTTAAATTAGGCAGATGCAGTGTCTCACACCTGTAATTCCAGCAATCTGAGAGGCCAAGGCAGGCAGATCACCTGAAATCAAGGGTCTGAGACTAGACCGTCCAACATGGTGAAACTACATCACTAAAAAAAAAAAAAATTAAAAAAACTTATCTGGTCATGCTGGAAAGCATCTGTAACCTCAGGAGGCTGAGGCAGGATAATCATTTGAACATGAGAGGTGGAGGTTGCAGTGAGCTGCGATCTTGTCACTGCACTCCAGCCTGAGTGAAAAAGTGAAACTTCATTTGAAAAAAGAAAGAAAGAAAGAAAGAAAGAAAGAAAGAAAGAAAGAAAGAAAGAAAGAAAGAAAGAAAGAAAGAAAGAAAGAAAGAATTCAGCCTTGATTTGGAATATTTTCAGCCTTGTGGAAAAGCAAGGTTTCAACCTTATTCACCTAAATATTCTACTGCATAAATATTGATACCCCAATTATTATTAAACTGAACTTTCATGTATTCCTAACATCTCTTATGTCATTTATGATACCCAGTGCTTTAACATCACTCAGTCTCTTTTCTAAATAATAATAAAAATAATTAGACATTGCTATGCTCTGTTGCCCAGGCTGGAGTGCACTGATGTAATCTTGGTTCACTGCATCCTCTACCTCCTTGGCTCAAAGAATCTTAATACTTAACTCAGCCTCCAAGTAGCTGAAACTACAGGCACAGACCACCAACTTCAGCTAATTTTTTGTATTACTTCTAGACATGAACTTTTGCCACTCTGCTCAGACTGGTCTTGAACATCTGGGTTTCAATGACATGCCTACCTGGTCCCCTCAAAGTGCTGGAACTAGAGGCATGAGCCAGAGGCCTTGCCCCTTACATAAAATTTGGTAACTTCTTCAGGAATAATAATTAAAGAAAATGTGCATTCAGCCCTAAACCTTCAAAAGAATAAAAATCTCCACTATTTTTAGTAATGGTGCTGTCTTAATGTTTTAGTTTGTGGGTCATTTTGACTCAGAGTTAGCAAACTCATATAAGCTTTTAAATAAATGGGCCATCATTCCAATTGTCTTCCACAGGGCAAGAATTTACTGAATGCTCTGTCACATTCCAAGCAGCACACTGAGAACTGGATATAAAAAGGTAGACACATACAGTCTTCACCTTTAATGACCTCAAAATGCAGTGAGGGAGAAACAATCCCAATAAAATATGATAATTTCATAAGTAAGGTAAATAAAAATTTCATGCAGAAATGAAGTCTAAATGAGTCACTCAGTGGGAGTCAGGGAAAGCATATCAGGGTGGCATCCAAGGTGGATCTTGAAAGACAGTATGGTTTTATCAGGAAGAGAGAGGGATGGCCATGCCAGGTGATGAAATATAAGCACGATGCTTTATATGAGGATGACAATCTTTTTCAAAGCCTTCATATACTTGCAGTAAAACAGAAATCTAGTCAGTCATTTATCTTGAAGATGAAGGTATTAGTCTAAAAACAATCCAATCATC
This sequence comes from Saimiri boliviensis, assembly GCF_048565385.1. Lineage (NCBI taxonomy): Eukaryota > Metazoa > Chordata > Mammalia > Primates > Cebidae > Saimiri > Saimiri boliviensis. Next base: position 13,264,174 of record NC_133471.1, on the reverse strand, counting down.
TCAAAGATCTGTGCTTCCAACATTCAATTTTAGAACTGATGTAAGCCCAGTTCCAAGAAATGCTACACAAAATTGTAGATGGGGTTGCACTTACCATTACATGATTAGGTGTTATTGGGAATACCCAAGGAAGACTGGACACTATGGGAGAAGCCTTTCTACTTTGAACATCTGGTAGCAGCAGTTCTGGATGTGTGTTAAAAAATACTGCTGCGAATCCATTCATGTCTAAGACACACTCTTGGAATAAGAATATAATTTTCTAAAGAAATAGATCCAATCCCACTTGCTGACATGGATTCTCTGCCACACCTCACTCTCGTTGACCCTTGTCCAATTACTTTACCATTCCCCAGGTGAAATGGCCACATAGTAACCCTTCTGACCTTAGGTACTCTTTTACCTAAGGAACCTTGATCATTGCTCATTTCCATGGCATCATCCAATGGCAGCACAATGCCTTTGGTTTCCAGTTTCCACATGAACCCTCATCCTGCAATTCGGCACTTTTGGGCAATTCTTATTCTTCCACCTGTCAGGCTCTCCAGATCTAGTCCTTCATCACTGAGGCTGCCACGCCACCCTCACTTTCCCCCTAGCTTGGCAGCCCTCTTCCTTCTCCGCTTCCCTTCACAACCCAAGAGAGACCCAGAATTTTCAATTAAAGAGGCCACCTTTATAAATTCAAATTAATTAGGCTCTGCAGAACCACACGGTTTAAATATCTCCATCTTTCCACACTCATAGAAAATATCAGAGGGAGAGACACTTACAGTTTCTCCCCAGAGCTGGAATAGAAAACTCATTTACAAGCATATGGTTTGGTATCTCAATGCCAGGCTCCCCCAACCACAGATGAACTCTCAATATAGGTTATCACTTCTCTCTGCCTTAATTATTTATTCTTACCTTACTCACATGAGCTACTCTACACCTCCAAGTTGCTCCTAAAATGCATCATCTAACCCTCTTAACCTGAGAAGATGAAGCTTATTTAGGGTTTGTTTCTCATAACTTCAATGTACTGTTTAACTCTGCAATTCCTGCCTTTCCATTGATCTAAGAGAAAGCAAATCTGTGTATCCTTTTCAAGGTCCATTCTTTCCATTTGATCCTTTGATCCTGGTTCCTATTGCTCTTTTGCAGCCTTGTTTTATTCATTGTACCACTTCATTTCTGGATCTTGAGCCAAAGTAGTAATAAACGCATGAAATAGCCACCCAGTAAAATAGGTGTATAGCACCTCGTGGTGCTTATTAATTCGCTCAAGTTGGCTCTTTCCTTGAAGAATAAAGGCTGTAGATTTTACTTGACAAGATATCTCAGAATTGTTTTGGAATGCAGCTGGTTTATTCTCATACTTGCTTTTTGCTTTCATTTTAATTTTTGCTATCTCAGCATCTTAAAATTGATCACAAAAATAAAAATGTCAAATATTATACTATATGAACAATAACAAATTCTCTTTTCACAGCTAGACTCAACATTAATTCTATGTTTAAATACATTTAAATAAATCTCACCCTTAATATGCTGAGAATAAGCATCTTCAAACTGATCATCAATAAGCTGAAGCTTCTCACCTATTAAAATATCACATGTCAAATTAAGATATAGAAGCATGGCCAGGTGTGTAAGAGGCCAGGCCTCTGGTTCAAAAGTAAAAATTATACTTAGGAGAAATCATAGGCGTTCACAATTTATTTAGGTAGAAACACACACACATACCCATGCAAACACATACACAATCAAGATGAATGAACAAATGAATGGACAGATAAAAAGGAAGCAATTGTAATACAAATGCATAGTGGTATATAGGTGGTAGGTCTGCAAGTGTTCACTGCAAAATTCTTTCAACTTTTCTATATGGTTGGTTGAAGCTGTTTATTATAACATGTTTGAGAAAAAGAAATCCAAGGGTACAGTTTAAGTCTGAATGTATTTGGATATCTTCCTACTGTCTGTCTAAGTGCTAAGGCAGAGAGCGCCTTATTGTACTTTGTTTAAAGCTGACTTCAGATCCAAAACAATAAACTTTAAAGAATCAAATGTCATGTAGTTCAACACCTCCACTTTATAAGTAAAGAGCAAATGAAAATATAGCTTAATAAGTGACTACATAATAGCATAACCAAAACTAACATGAGGCCTACTGACACTTTAATTAGTCCAATGGCTGTAAAACCAACAATGGATCAAAATCAACCACACAGCAGAATGCAAATCTGAATGCAGAGTGCAATATTGATCATGTATAACAACCACCAAAAAAGTATCCATGCGGGAAAAAGACTGACAGAAGTAGATAATAATATCAAAAGTGTTATTCTGTGCTATGCATGACTTTACACATATTTTCTCATCTACTTTTCTGTATTTTCCAAATGCTGTCAAACACGAGACTCTCCAGCCATGTGGGGTCACTGACACTTGTAAAGTGACCAGTCTGAACTAAGATGTGCTTTAAATGTAAAAAGTACATGAAATTTCAAAGGCTTAGTGCAAAAATATAAATGTAAAATATCTCATCAGTATTTTTATATTCAATACATGTTGAATGTATAACTTGAATGTATTGGGTTAAATATATTATTAAAGAAAAATTTACCTATTTCTTTTTACTGTTTCAATACGGCCACTAGAAAACTTGAAGTTATGTGTGTGGCCTACATATTGGATAGCACCACTTGATAAATAACAAGTTATACATTTCTAATGGAATTAAATCTACTTTTATTTAAAGACATAGTCACGTAATGCATTTAGTAAATTACAAACATATCTTTACAAGTTACTGTTACTATTAAAGAGTAAGAAAGGATGAGAAATTCATTTAGCACATCATTTTAAACAGCTGTTTTACATATCTACTTAACACAAAACTGAAGAACAGTATGGTATTGTAGAACAGTTGTATATTATAAAAGTCTCTAGATAATAGGTAAGATAATATTGGCTAAGCTATCAGTTCTGATACAGAATGTTTCCAAATGTATCTTTCTCTGAGGTTCTCAATTTCCTCAAGTATAGAATTAAATGATTGGCCAATGACTTCTCCAGGTCTTTGCAAAGCAAATAGTCTATTATCTTTTAACTTCATGGATGTAAATTTAAGACAATACATGAGAAAGAATCTCTCAGTTGGCAGAGGTAGAATACAACAAACAACAGAAAATATGAGGCTTTGAATTACTGCATTCCTTGGTAAATGTAGCACTGGCATTCAAGAGGTGAGGAAATGACATTCAAGAGCACTACCTGCCCGCCGCCAGAAAATGATTCCAGAAGAAGTAAATCCCTTGCTGCTGGCAGATTGCATTTTTCCAATTCAAGGAGCTACCACACCATATGGTAAATCAGCTAACTACCTTCATTCAAAATGAAAACAGCAGAACTGAAATTATAAAAGAAGACTATTAGTTCTTAGAGATTATATGTCAAAGATAAATGTCAAAGCTGTCTGAGTTTTCATGTTACAACTCTCTACAGCTTGATGATTTTATTCAAATTCATTTTTGAAAACGCATCAAAAAGCTAAAAAAAAAACCAAAAACCAAAAAACAAACAAACAAACAAAAACAATGCATACAGTTTTGTTTTAGAGCTTTCAGCCACTGCTCACTGGTTACACAATATTAGATAGTATCACATAATTACTTTACACAACAGTTACTCTTTTTTTTTTTTTTTTTTTTTCTTTTCTTTTCTGTTTTTTCTTGGAGACAGAAAAGGCTAAAGTGCAGTGGTGTAGTTATGGCTTTCTTCAGCCTTAACCTACTGGCTCAAGCAGTTCTCTTACTTAAGTATCCCAAGAACTTGGGAATGGCAAACTGCACCACCAAGTAGCACCTAAAGCAGCTACGATTTTTTTTTTTTTTTTTTTTTTTTTAAAGAGACAGGGATTTCCTATGGTTGCCAGGCTGATATCAAACTCATGGCCTCAAGCAATCCTCCTGCCTCGGTCTTTCAATATGCCAGGATGACACACATGAGCTACTGTGCCTAGACTTGGGTTCTAAGAAAAAATGTAAAGAATGACCTCAAGCATTCTACATAATGTGGAAGAAATTTGATCAAGCTAACTAAATAAAAATTAAAAGTTTACATGTGGTATAAAAATAAAACAAATAATACACTTCAATAATATGGAGATATAACTGTTGTAAGAAGTATTCAAAAATTATCAGTAGATTGAGAGAAAAATGGCATTTTTGAAATATTTTTATCTCTTTTAAAGTAGCCCCAGTATCATTTCTTGTCTAGCAGAAAAGCCCAGGCTTTTAGAGCAGAAGATGCAAAGTTTCATATGCAAATGCCAGCTACTAGAAACTGGATCTAACCAAACATGGCAATTTCTGGCCTCTTCTTTTTGACCTTTTCCTCACATGTGCCTGGAAATATGGCTTCCTCCACATATTCCCATGTGTGCAGAACATCTGGGAATCTGCATCTGCATATTAAAACTCAAGCGTGGCAGGGCCAGTTTTTTCAAGAGCCTGCATGCCTAGTGAATTAGTCACCAATTGCTCCAGCCATCTCATGTAACTGGCTGATTTTGGGTTTCTTCTATTGTCCTTGAAGATATTTGAATTTTTATTTTATTTTATTTTATTTTATTTTTTTGAGACAGAGTTTTGCTCTTGTTACCCAGGCTGGAGTGCAATGGCGTGATCCTGGCTGACCGCAACCTCCTCCTCCTGGGTTCAGGCGATTCTCCTGCCTCAGCCTCCTGAGTAGCTGGGATTACAGGCACACGTCATCATGCCTAGCTAATTTTTTTTTTTTTTTTTTTTTTTTTGTATTTTTAGTAGAGACGGGGTTTCACAATGTTGACCAGGATGGTCTCGATCTCTTGACCTCATGATCCACCTGTCTCGGCCTCCCAAAGTGCTGGGATTATAGGCGTGAGCCACCGCGCCCGGCCCTTATTTTATTTTATTTTTTTAGAGACAGGGATTTCCTATGGTTGTCAGGCTTGTCTCAAATTCATGGCCTCAAACAAGCCTCCTGCCTGGGCCTCCCAATATGCCAGGATGACACACATGAGTTACTGTTCCTAAACTTGGGTTATAAGAAAAAAAAAGTGAAGAATCACCTTCCCAAGCATAGAATCCCTTTATGCCATCATTCTATAAAAAAACATTACTTCTTCTTCTCTTTTCTTTCTTGACTATTAAATTCTCTACTTTTTAAAACCACTCTACATGTGTCTGTGTCATTTTATCCAATTAGAATGAGACAAGAGACCTTGTGTTCCTCCACTCACCAGAGCCACATCATTTTGGTGTATAGGCTAATAATTCAAGCTACAGCATTTGTCAGAGTGCTGAATACATGGGCAAACTTGAAACCTGTTCTATCATTCCACAGCATACTTACCCTCTATATTAATACAAATAAAACAAATTAATGTGCATCCATTAGTCTAGAGCATATGTTTAACATTGACTTCTGTACTAAAGATATCGATTTGGGGCGTGTTGGGTGAACATGGAGAATACCTCCTTAATCAGGAGTATTGAACTTTGGACTGGGAGACATCCTGGCATAATTTAAAGATCTCTGGAGCAAAAGTTATTTTCCAATAGCCCATTCTGGGTGTTTGCAGAGAATCCTTAACTATCCTTTTGTAAAACTCTTTCTTATCCATAGCCTCTTACTCCTTCTCTGTGAGAAACGTGCAGACATTTTTAGTCTAGAAACAAAGTGTTTCCCTTTTCCCTTGTGATGTGGTTACTTGCTACTACTTTTCTAATGAGTACATAGCATTTCTAAGCCAATGTCACCACCTACTTGAAATGGAAATCCTCTATTGGACACATTTTATCTCTCTTTTCTCAGAGCAACACCATAGCTTCATTTTAAAATGTTAGAAAGTAAGCTCTAAGCCTCTTCTGAGATGGAAAGTTTCTGTCTCTAACAAGTAGGAGAAAGATGTTTTCTGTAGCCAAAATTTAGTCTTAATATTGTCCCACTGAAAGAAAAACAGCCTTTCAGTTTTCATGTTCCTTTAAGAAATCTATTATGTCTTGTATTAAGAGAGTATTTAATTAGTTAAGGTAATTTTAAGCCCAGAAGTTAATGGGAACAATTTCTCTATGGGGAAATGCTTTAGCACTGCCATAATAGTATGATATGAAGTCTCAACTAGCATGAATTCTCCCTTAAAGGTGCTTTGCCCAATTATATAGTTTCTACCCAACACAAAACTTAACTCTGCTTAATTCTCAATTAAGAAGAATTAAAAGCATAACTAATGCCAAAAAGTTTAGTGTCTTTGATGTCACGACTTGGAGGGTCATTCCTGCAGTCATGGTTGGCACATTTAAATGTGTGCTTGGATTTCAGAGCAAATAAACTAGTTACATAACTCCTCCTAATATATTTGTTTCCATTCTGGCTCACATACAGGAAGGAGGAAGACCATAAGAATCCCTTTATTCTGGCTTCTCTTACTGATAGGTAACAGAGTGCGTTTAATATGCACACTGCTGCTGGAGAGTTTCTTTTTCTTTTTCTTTCTTTCTCTTTTTTTTTTTTTTTTTTTGAGGAAGTCTCCCTCTGTCACCCAGGATGGAGTGCAGTGGTTTAGTCTTGGATCACTGCAATTTCTGCCTACTGGGTGCAACAGATTCTCCTGTCTCAGCTTCCTGAGTAGCTGGAATCACAGGCATGCTCTCATGTATCTGACAAATTTTGATATATTTAGTAGAGAGGAGGTTTCACCATGTGGAGGAGTCTTGTCCTGAGTTCCTGACCTTGTGATAGGCCTGTATCATCCTCTCAGAGCTGGGATTACAGGCATAAGCCACTGTATTCATCCAAGTGTGTGGTTTTTTAAAGCACATGGACTTCATGAACCCTGAAACATATAGAAAAACATTTCTTACTTTACTTTGTACAAGGGAATGGCCATATTATTAGCCCTTTTCAAGTGTTGCAAAGTAATCCAGCCCATTCATCAGTCATGTCAGACAGTCTCCAAGAAAATAATTTTCGAAAAGTAGAAAAGGAAGTTTCAGGGAAACCATCTGAGTGTTCTCTTATTTAAGGTTCTTTCAAGTTCTCTTATTACTGTAGGACCTTAGGCAGACAAAGGAAGACTCACAACAATTATTTGACAATCTTGACAGGTATATAAATTTTCCAAGATTTAACTCAGGTATTTGACCTCTTGTGAAGAAATGTTATTCTGTTTCAGAGCCAAACCATAACTGCAGCAAAACAGGCAGCTCTGCAAGCAAAAAAGAAAGAAAAAATTTGGAGATGAGCAATATGTCTTATATAGTAGGCTACACAGGATAAGAGAAAATAGAGAAGGCAAAGAAAAAGGGGAAACATCATTATCAATAGGCAGTATGTCTTAACTACCCTATCTGGGACTTCTTTCTATTGTGTTTTTCCTACTTTCATGGTTTAAAATGGCTTCTATCTCTTTTATAATCTTCATCCAACCTGGAAAAGTTTATTTATTTAATCTCTAAAAGATTGGCTTAGAATTGAGGTGGGAAACAAACTCAGAAGACTGATAAGCAGGCAAAAGAGTAAAAATCTTTTCCTAGGTGGGCTTTTTACTTCTCTGTCCCTGTGCAAACCTGGAGAAAGTGTCTTGAACTTCTGACCTTGTGACCAGCCTACCTTGGCCTCCCAAGGTCCTGGGATTATAGGCATGAACCTCCCTAACTGGCCAACAGGTACATTTTATATGCATATTGTTAAGCAATTAGCATTTTATTCTTTCATTTTTGGATTAAGAAAATAATTTTCAAATGCAATAATGTTAGATTATTAAAGTATGAGATATTTGCAATGCATTCCTATTTACTTCTTAATTCTCTTCAAAATAATTTAATGGTTTCTATTTTTATTCTACATATCATTAGAATTATTCTCATTGACAATTACTCATAATTTGCATGCCATTAATGCACTTCAATCCCCATAATCATGTTCCACAGCCCTAGGAGAATGGCAGGCCCCAGTGGTACAAACTACTTCAGACAGTTTGTCATGCATACGGCTAGATTCTAGCTGTCTATAAATGGAAAGCCTATCCATAGATACTGTTCAGTTAAAAAAAAAATGCTTACTACTGAACTTGGCAAAGAGACAAGTGTGCATGTGTGTATGTGATAACTTGTAACAATTATAATATGCTGTGTGGAGAATAAAACATTACAATTGCACTAGAGGTCTTTGTGCTACTTTCTTCACCCTTGGCCAAAGTTTCCTAGTTGAAGTTACACCATTGCTTTTTAACACAAGACACAAGGGAAACTTATTAGAGGAAATACTAAGAAGGACTATACTTTGTCAGAAAGTAAATAAAGACATATTTTTATTCAGCCATGTATTTACTTAATTTCTTCTCTATCACTGAACATTGCTTAGTGATTTGCCCTCAAGGATTTTTGTTGTTGTTGTTGCTCCAAAAAGACTTGCTGCAATTATTTGACTTGATAAAGCAAATGGTGTTTTTTGGGGAATAAAGTTCATATGCTGTGCAGTTGGTGACCATCTGATTCTCCAGAGGCTAACCAAAGCCTAGACTTAGTGTGGATGAGATTGCAGAGTGATCAGAATATCAAAAGACAGGCTGGATTGGGAGGTGACTATCAGATACAAAGGAGGTTTTTAAAAACTTATTTATTTTCCTGGCCAAATCCAATGGGAACCAATGTGAAAGTATTATAGTAAGTTAGCTTTTATGGTAAGTAACATTCTAACATAAGGGTTGATTTTGCCATATGGAAACACTTAATGGAAAATACAATGGAAGATGTTTGCAGAACAAAGCAGTTAATAAGTATGACAGTGGGAGCAGTGAGAAGCAGCAGCAGAGCCTTTCTGAACAGAAGGATCACACATTATGCTTCATAGTCTGAGGGAAGCATGGGCTCCAGTAATACAGGAGTTGCTCCATATGGTCTGTCATATATCCAGCTAGGTTGAGCCATGAATGAAATATCTTTTCATAGAGAGAGGTCAGTTTTTAGAGAAAAGACTACTACTAAACTTGGAGAACAGACAAATATGTAACTGATGTAACAATTAAAATTAGCTGTGTGGAGGATATAAAATTACAATTCCATTATTGGACTAAATATTTGTGTTACTTTTCATCCATGGGGAAAAACTGTTAGTTGAATTTAAAACATTTATACTCTTTCTTGTCTCAGGAGAAAACCTTTTTACATTTCTGTACAACACATTTTTTCCTATTATATTATGACACCATCATGTACATTCTCTCAAAATGTTTATGTTTTGTAGAGTCATAAAGTAGAAAAATGCATCTGGTTGGTACCCAGTGAAAGATGGTGTGTGAATATTAAGTTGTTTCAGGGACTCTAAACTGACAAACAGAAAGTGTTGAAATACTAAAAAGTTAAAGAACATGGGTATTACATGAGCAGAGCAGAGATTGAGAGTATCTATGTCCTTGCAAAGAAAATATTCTAGAAAGTTCTGGCTATAGAAAAAAATAAAACTTCTTGTGTGCATTTAATCTACATCATTTTTTAGAGAAGGTGGTGAGTGTGGCAGTGGAAGCAGTGAGAAACTGCTCCAGAACCTTTCTGGGAAGAAGAATGATAGATTATGTATCATAGTATGATGGAAGGGTGGGCCTCCATAATACAGGGTTTTCTCCATATGGTCTGTCATATATCCAGCTAGATTGAAGCCATGAATAGAATGCTTTTCCACAGAGAGAGTTCATTGTTTAGAAAAAAAGCTAACTACTGAACTTGGAGAAGAGACACATGTGCCTTAGTAAAGACTAAAGCAGTTCTACCCATGTGCTCCAGTGCCCTTCTCCACGGGTTCAAACTCGAAATGCAATGAAGCCCACCTCTTCTGCAGACCACCTTGGAAGTCTCACTGAATGCCACACTTCCCTTTCAACTCCTTCAGAGACTCAGACACACACAAAATTTGGCAGTTAACTTTAGTAATATACACACAGAAAGTGTGTTACTAGTTCCCACCTCATCTTCATCAGACTGGAGAAAAGGCTATTTTCAGGGTACGGGTACCACTGTGGTGCACTGTGGCATGTCTTCTTGCTGTCACTCACCAAAGAGCTTGTGGCTGGCTTTCATCACAGCCATCTGGATTATAAATAATAGGTTAGGACATCATCCTAGTTTGTGCACTACCAAGGGAGAAAATAAGACAAAAACAGTTGTGCTAGGAATCACTTTAAAATATATATTAAATGACCACAACCAACCTTGAACAAAAGTATTTAAGCAATCAAATAAATTGGTAAAAATTATGATAGCATGTCTCCCAGGAAAACAAGACAAAACTTAGAATTACTTCTCAAATGTGACTCAGAATGGAAAAAAAAAAAATGTTCAGGTGCTCACCATCAGCATGTTGTATTACCTGCTTTTCAATGAATGTTAACTATTTTACAGTAAGGTCTTACCATAAAAACAACAGGGTCATTTCCAGCCCCCTCTGGCATACCATCTTGACCTTACAAAGTGCTGGGGTTATAGGTATGAGTCACCATGCCCAGGCACATTCTAAACATTTCATAAAAGATATGTGACTTCCACCTTTCCTCCACTTAAAAATCAACTATTACAATTTAAATATATAGTGCAAATAAAGCCACTGCCATAACCAAGGTACCTGTGTTGTCATGAGTGTGTATTCATGATCTGCTGGATTTCTCCATTGCCTTAAACAGAGGCCTTTCAAGCATCTAGAAGACTAGGTGGAAATGTTAATGTAATCTAAGCTTTGCTTTGACTACTATCCTAAATAATGCCTTACAACTTTTTACAAGTATGGGCATCAACAGTTTACAATCTGAAGAAAGAAAATATAAGAATATAAAGTGGCATAAGCAGCACCTGTCACTGGGTTTGCAATGGCTGACAGCTTCTTATTTTACAAACACAGATTCAGATTCTCACTGTGTAGCAAGACCCCTATTCCTAGCCACTGCCAGAAGCAGGCATGTGACACTTAGCACTGCACATGTGTGTTTTTGACTTCCTGAGTACTTCTGTGTATACTGCCTATCCCTTTTTGAAACATCTCTAAATGTATAAGTAAATTAATATGAATGTATATGCTATCAAATTTTATTCCCAAATACAGAATATTTTAGTTTTAAATATATCTACCAAATCAGAACTATGACATTTATTTTTGAATTGTTATATTAAGATCAATCTATCTGAGACAGTTTTGGTGACTCACATCTGTAATTTCAAAGCTTTGAGAGGATGATACAGGTGGATTATCAGAGGTCAGAAATTTGAGACAAACTTGGCGAACATGATGAAACCTGTTCTCTGCTAAAAATACCAAAAATAATCAGGGATGATTGCGGGTGCCTTGATACCACTTGTTCAGGAGGCTGGAGCAGCAGAGTCATCTGAACCCAAGAGGCAAAAGAACCCAAGAGGCAAAAGTTGCAGTGAGCTGAGATCATGCCATTGTACTTCAGCCTGGGAGACAAAATGCAACTCTGTTAAAAGGAAGGGAGAGATGAGTCAGAGAGAGAGACAGAGAGAGAGAGAAACAGAGTGAGAGAGAGAGACAGAGAGAGAGAGAGAGACAGAGAGAGAGAGAGAGAGAGAGAGAGAGAGAGAGGGAGAAGAAAAGAAGAAAAAAAATGATGCCAAATTAAAAAAAAATGCGAGTGGCACTTATTCTTTTTGACTATTTGAAAATAGAAGAAACAATACCTGGTAGGTTATGCTCGCCATTAATAGTACTGTCACTTACTTGTAAAGTAGTTGAAAACATTTTGCATTAAATTATGAAGTAGTGTTTCCTCATGTAGGCTGATTCCTTACTCTCTTTACTGTTCCCTAATAAAATTGACTATGAGCATCAAAAGAGGAAAAATAAAGAAATATAATTATTTTCACAATCATCTAAAAATAACTACCATGAGTTGTGTTCCTAAATACATATCCACATAGCTATTAATACCCTGTTGTCAAGGCAGTTGCCAGAAATAGTTCTGATGGGGAGAAACTCGTTTGAAAGGTAAGCTGTGCATCCTAAGGCATTTATTTCAATAGGCCAATTTCCCAACAAAAATAATTTTTATAATCACATATTAAAAATGATATGTGAAAACAAGCCTTTATGTGCAAATCATAAGCATCATAAAGAAGTACTTTATTCCAAAATCTTGCCTTATTTTATGAAGTGTTATTAATTTCATATGTGACATAATTTAGGCATAATCTTTCTTAGAAATGAAAAACACAAAAGCAGCCAGTTCACTGATACAATATTCTTCAAACACATGCAGTGTATTTGTGATGGAAGACTGAGATACATAAACTAGGTTTAAAATTAAGTTTCTTCAGGTTTGTGGAGTGTTCAGCCACAGCTGTGAGCACTCCTCTATGTCATCAACCTTTATGTGAGGAAGCTTTCAAAGAGAGAAAATAACTTTTCAAGGTGAGAAAATAAGCTTTCAAAGTGAGAAAATAATCATACAATAAAGTAAAATCTACATTGCTATAATTCAGATAACTTTTTTGTGTGTATGAGAATTAGTTTTAAAGTTAGGTGTTCAACAAAATGCTTTTCCCCTTTAACAAAAGGAAAGTAGCCCCGTTAGTGGGCACATGTACATTTATACTTGACTGTAAAATCTACAGATTCAGAGCCTGGCATCTGTGTTTTATGTTCTAGTTTGTGAATCCAAATTTTAGTTAGTTATCTTTAAAAGTTAAAGATATGCCCTGCAGTGACAAATGCTGACATAGTTCACTCATAGAACCTGTCCACAGTTTTCAAGTACATGTTGTTCAACAGACACATATTCTCATCTATGAGGTGGAGAGCAGCATGAGCTATGACCTGGTTACATGATGACGGTTTTCCTAAATGGCCGTGTGAGCAAAAACATATTAACTTTTCCATATGGCATAAAGAATGTGAACACTTCATTCTGCAAATTCTAATGACAATTTTCGTGTGGTGGGGAGGGGAAAGATTTGCTTTTGGTTTGTCCTTTATGTTCAAGAGATATATAAAACACTTGTTTTTATAATATATTCTATTTTTAAATTTGACATCTAAAGCTCAAAGAACAGTAACAGAAATTAATAAATGAAATGTATATCTAATCAATTAATAAATATATGTTTATATAAATGTGCATATATAAATGTATAAACTTGTATAAAAGAAAACTGCTTTATAATTTAATCTAAAATCTTTCCATCTACTTTATAAATAAGTTACAGTCCTATAATGAGTAGCACTCTGCAGAAGAGGTGCCATTTATACCAGGCCTCAAGGTCTGGGAGAAAGCTGAGAGGTCTGAGGTTCCTCCACAGTAGCACTAGGTAAGAAGTAGAGCCTGTTGAAATGGCACTTGTAATGGCTACCAGAGGCCTCTTTCCAGTGCATGAAGCTTAGATGGCAGTGAGTCCTAGGAGTAGTGGGAGATGATATTCAGCCACAGTTGTGAGCACTCCTCTATGTCATCAACAGGACACAGTTCTGTCAGAGCTGAGAGTGTCCTTTTTCTGGGCTGAAAATGCTTCAGTGAACAGAAGGTGAGACTGCCCCACCATAATGTAAAGTGGAAATTTACAACTTGGAATGAGATCTTACTCCATTGTAACTCTTTCTTTGAAAATACGTTTTTTTCAAAAAACACCTGTTATGGATTGAAGTGTGTCTTCTTCAAAATTATTTTGTTCAGGTCCTAAGTCACAGTACCTCAGAATGTATGTATAGCCTCATTTAGAAAGAGGGTCATTATACTTCTGCTTAGTTAAGATGAGGTCATATTAGAGTACTTTGGGTCCCTAAACTAACCACTGGTATATTTAGAAGTAGGGAACATTTGGAGATGCACACAGAAAAAAAAGCATGTTCTGCTTCTCTCATATTGCGATGACAAAGCTAAGTGAGTCCTATAGAAATGCATGTTTTTGTGCTTGGCTGATAGCAGTGTTTTTGTTGCTATTGTTGCTGTTTTTTGTTTGTTTGTTTGCTTGCAGTAATGATTGTAACATCATCCTGTTACCAAAACCAGGCAGAGACTCAACTCAAAAATAAAGTTTCAGGCCAATATCCATGATGAACATCAGTACAAAAATCTTCAATAAAATACTGGCAAACAGATTGCAACAGCACATCAGGAGCTTATCCATAATGAACAAGTAGACTTCATCCTGGGGATACAAAACTGTTTCAACATATGTAAATCAATAAATGTAATCTATCACATAAATGGAACCAAAGACAAAAATCACATAATTATCTCAATAGATGCAGAGAAGACATTTGATAAAATTCAACAGTCCTTCCTGCTAAATACTCTCAGTAAACTAGATATTGATGGGATGTATAATAATATGATAAAAGCAATATATGACAAACATACAGCCAATATCAGACTGAATGGACAAAAGCTGAAAGAATTCCCTTTGAAATCAGACACAATACAAAGATGCCCTCTCTCACCACTCCTATTCAATGTAGTATTGAAAGTTCTAGCCAGAGCAATCAGGCAAGAAAAATAAATAAATAAATAAATAAAGCGTATTTGATTAGAAAAGGAGAAAGTCAAACTGTCTCTATTTGCAGATGACATGATTGTATGTCTAGGAGACCCCATCGTCTCAGCCCAAAATCTTCTCAAACTGATAAGCAACTTCAGCAAAGTCTCATGATACAAAATCAATGTGCAAAAATCACAAGCATTTTTATATACCAATAACAAAGAGCCAAATCAAGAGCTAACACCCATTCACAATTGCTACAAGGAGAATAAAATACCTAAAAATACAACTAATGAAGGATGTAAAGGACCTCTTTAAGGAAAACTACAAACCACTGCTCAACAAAATGAGAGAGGACAAACAGATGAAGAAACATTCCGTGCTTATAATTAGGAAGATTCAATATTGTGAAAATGGCCATATTGCCCAAACTAATCTGTACATTTAATGCTATCCCCATCAAGCTACCAAAGACCTTCTTCATGGAACTGGAAAATAACTTTAAACTTCATATGGAATCACAAAGAGACCCCGCATAGCCAAGACAATCCTAAGCAAAAGGAACAAAGCCAGAGGCATCACACTACAGGACTTCAAACTATACTACAAGGCTACAGTAATCAAAACAGCATGGTACTGGTACCAATACAGAGACACAGACAAATGGAACAGAACAGAGATCCGAGAAGAAACATCACACATCCACAACCATCTGATCTTTGACAAACCCAGCAAAAACAAGCAATAAAGAAAGGACTCCCTGTTTAATAAGTGGTGTTGGGAAAACCGGCTAGCAATGTGCAGAAAGCAGAAATTCGACCCTTACCTGTCCCCTTACACAAAAATTAACTTCACATAGATTAAATATTTCATCATAAAACCAAACACCATAAAAACACTAGAAGGAAATGTAGACAAAGCCATCCAGTACATAGGCATAGGCAAGGCCTTCATGACTAAAATACCAACAGCAATGGCAATAAAAGTCAGGATAGACAAATGGGATCTAATTAAACTCCTGAGCTTTTGTACAGCAAGAGAAACCATCATTAGAGTGAATTGGCAACCAAGAGATTGGGGAAAAAAAGTTTACAAACTATCCATCTGACAAAGGGTTAATATCCAGAATCTGGAAAGAACTAAAACAGATATACATGAAAAAAGCAAACAACCCCATTCAAAAGTGGGTGAAGGATATGAACAGACAGACACTTTTCAAAAGAGGACACATATGAGGCCAGCCAACAAACATATGAAAAAATGCTCATCATCACCAGTCATTAGAGAAATGCAAATCAAACCCACACTAAGATATCATCTCACACCAGTTAGAATGGCAATCATTAAAAAATCACGAGACAACAGATGCTACAGAGGATGTGGAGAAAAAGGAAAACTCTTATAAATTTGGTAGGAGCGTAAGTTAGTTCAACCATTGTGGAAGAGAGTGTGGAAATTTCTCAAAGATCTAGAAATAGAAATTCCATTTGACCCAGCAATCCCACTATTGGGTATATACCCAAAGAACTGTAAATCATTCCACTATAAAGACACATGAACACCTATGTTCACTGCAGTACTGTGTGCAGTAGCAAAGACCTGGAACCAACCCAAATGCCTATCTATGATAGACTGGACAAAGCAAATGTGGTACATATACACCATGGAATACCACGCAGTCATTTAAAAAAAAAATGATGAGTTCGTTTTCTTAGTAGGGACTTGGAAGAATCTGGAAACTATCATTCTCAGCAAACTGACCCAAGAACAGAAAGCCAAGCACCATTATGTTCTCACTCATAGGTGGGGGTTGAACTATGAGAACACATGGACTCAGGGAGAGGAGCATCACACACGGGGACATTTGGGAGTGTAAAGGAGAGACAATGGGGAGTGGGGAGGGAGGGAAGAGTGGGGAGGGATAACATGGGGAGAAATGCCAGATATAGTGTGCACCTAAAGTAAAATAAATAAATTTAAATAAAGAAAAAGAAAAAGGAAACAATATTGCACTAAGCTTTTCATATCTTTAAAACTTTGAAACATGATCAGACACAGTGGCTCATGCCTGTAATCCCAGCACTTACGGAGGCCAAGGTGAGTGGATCACCTGAGGTCAGGAATTGGAGACCAGCCAGATCAACATAAAGAAACTCCATCTCTATTATGCAAAATTAGCTGGTTCATGCCTCTAATCCCAACTACTTGACAGGCTGTGGTAGGAGAATATCTTGAAGCCGTGAGATGGAAGTTACAGTGAGCTGAGATTGCACCATTGCACTCCAGCTTGGGAAACAAGAATGAAATTCCATCTCCAAAACAAACAAACAAACAAACAAACAAACAAACAAAAAACACACATTGAAATGTGAAATTTTGGGATAACTATAAACAACATAAACAGCATAAAATCATGAACAACACCAAGAGTGAAAGCTAACCTAAACTATAGGCTAATGATGATAATGACTTTTCTGGGTAGGATTATCAATTGTACCAAAAATACCACCTTGGTTAAAGACGTTGATAGTGGGGGAGGCTGTGCCTGTGTAGAAATAGCAGATGTATAGGAATTTTCTGTAATTCCCACTCTACTTTGCTGTGAACTCAAAATTTTCCTCAAGAAATAATGTCTACTAAACACACACACACACACACACACACACACACACACACACACATCCACAGATAAAGATTGCTACATTTGCTTTGAAAATAATAAAGCAGGACTCATGTTCAACAGTAACAGTGAAGAAATATAGTTAAAAAGTTAGAAATGTACTAAAATATAAAAGTAAAGCCTATTTAATATTTGAGATCATTATAGATTTTTTAAATTATATTTTTTCTCGTATAATTATTACAAAGAAGAAAAACATCTGAAGTAATTAGGGAAGAAAAAAAGAGCTAATTTTAGAAATCTAAGTTTACTGCTCTGCATTGTTACTTAAAAGTTCCTTGATTCACGACTCCAGAGTCTTATTCCTAATCTGTAACTAACGAAATATCTCCAGTGTGCCTGTCACAGTGCCAAGCTCACAGCATATATTCAGCAGATTGGCAGAGTCTTATTAGGCAATATGATAGATAGATCAATTTTAGCTCTGAAATAGAGATTCCATAGCATGATTTTACAAAAGACTAAGTGAGATACCGATAGATTGATTTTAAATTTAATATTATCTTGTCATATAACATAAGTGTAAATATGCAGGTAAAATGTGAATTGAAAGAGGAATGTAAAATGGACCTAGCCATGACACATTTTGCTATAATGCAGCATTTTACAATCAGCAAAGGAAGAAACTGTTAATCAAAAAAATTATAAACAGAAAAGAAAAACTTTGTTTTTTATTTTGCTAGGCCACATTCTGGAAAGAAAACACAAAATGAATATTCATAGCAACATATTTGTAAGTGATCCATAAGTAAAGAGTTAGAGGTGACTAGTAAGAGGGAGCTCCGTCCACTGAAATGGTCGAAGTTGCAGTTCTTGATTTACTATATGTTGCATCAACTCATCAATTAGTTGCTTTCAAACTTGTGTCTAGAGAAATGTCCTGGCCTGCAGGACAACAACAGGAGCTTGAAGGGAGGGAGTGGGGATGGATGGGCAGGAGACACGAAGAATGGAGACAAGACAGGAGTCTGATCAAGTCTCGTTTATTCTTTCTAAGCTCACAGCTTAAATAGGCTCAGGCAGAGAAAGTCTCGTTTATTCTTTCTAAGCTCACAGCTTAAATAGGCTCAGGCAGAGAGGCGGGGCAAAGGAAGCTTGCAGTTGGGAAATTCTGGCCTTTGTAAGTTTCAAAACGGAAACTTACCAGCAGGAAACAGAAACTGAAACATTCAGCTGAGAAACAGAAACTGAAACATTACTGAAACTTATCAGCGGGGGCGGGGGGGAGGAACTGAAAAATTACTGAAACTTATCAGCACAGACACAAAGACTGAAACTTGTCAACAGGAAACATTAAACTGAAACTTAACTTAACGGCAGGAAAACAGGAACTGAAAATTAACTTGTGCAAACCGCAACAGATCACAAAATGGCGGCTATTGCTGCCCACAGGTCCCCCTTTTTTCAAATTTTATTTAGAAATTAGGCTAAGGGGTAGTTATGCCTGCGGGAACCTTGCCTGTCTTAGGTCAGAGGACCCCACATGACAGAACATTGACTCCTTATCTGTCATGGGGAGGGGAAAAACGTTTTCCTCCCTATCTTAGGCAGAATGTCCTTACTCATGCTCCTCAGTTACCCGTCACTGGCTAACCGGTTAAACTCGTCGGGTGACCTGAGAGGAAAGGTATAACCTTTGCATTTTATGAATCAAGCTCCATCTCTAGGTCTGCTATTTCCAGCCTGTGGTAATGGACCTGAATGGGCTGCATCTTTATGACCTCGATTTGTGATCTCGAGCTTCTCATGAGTTTGCTGAGTATAACAGGACTGATAGACAGTGAGACAAGGAGGGAAAGCAATCAGGATAAATAATATCATGTTGTTGACTCCTAAAAAGGAAAAGATAGAAGACCCTCAGTGCTCGGTGTCGTCCCTGGGTGGAGTTGGTTTTTCAGATTTTTTTGGTATCTACCTGCTTTACAAGTCTCTCAGGAAGCCACCTGGCCGAATCAGCTTCCTTGGTATAAATGCACACAGGACCGATCCTCGACCCCAAATCAGGACCGGGTCCGGGCCATGCCATGTGCCTGTCATGGGATCTTTCCACATTACTGATGCATAATGGCTTTTGGATTCAAAATACCAGTGTCGATGGGCAGCAGAGTGTCCTTCTTGATCCAGTGTTAAAAAATTTAAAATAAATAAGGAGTGTGATAAAAGGTTTTTGGTGATCCCTTATGGGGGTACCATTCCCCTTTTTTTTATTTTATTTAGAGTAGTTTTTATGATGAGATGAGCTCTTTCTACTATGCCTTGTCCCTGGGAGTTGTACGAGATGCCTATAAGATGTTGAATGTTTAGGTGAGTACAGAATTGAGTGAAGGCTGTAGTGACATAACCAGGCCCGTTGTCAGTTTTGATTTTACGTGGACACCCCAGGGATGCAAAGGCAGTTAAAAGATGAGCAATAACATGTTTTGTGGCTTCTCCAGTTTGCAAAGTGGCAAAGATATATCCACTACAAGTATCAATGCAGACATGAACATGTTTAAGATTTCCAAATTCTGGGATGGGGGTGACATCCATTTGCCAAAGGGCGTTAGGTAGGAGGCCTCAAGGGTTAACTCCAAGATGTGGGACCGGTAAGTGAGGGGCACATTATGTGCAGGACTTTACTATTTGTCGGGCTTGTTCTCTAGTTATGTGATGGAGTAGTCTTAAGGATTGAGCATTAAGATGATGCCAGTTGTGCTTGAGCTAGAGGGGTGTTAAGGAGTTGAACTAACAAAACACGGGTGGCTAGGTCTGCCTTGGCATTTCCAGAGGCTAATGGACCGGGTAAGCCTGAATGAGCACGTAAATGTCCAATGTAGAAAGGTTGTGTTCTGGAAATTAATAGCTTTTGTAGTTGAGAAAATAGTTTTGCAGCTGTTGAGGTGTGTTTTATGAATGGGGCTATTTCTAACTTTGGGACAGAGGTAGCAATATATGCACTGTCTGTATAAACATTGAGAGGATCTTTGGGAAACATGGAAAATGCAGCTATAACTGCATGTAGCACTGCTAATTGGGCAGACGAAGATTGGGATTGAAAGCTGATAGTTTGGTTTGGGGTAACAAAGGCTGCAAGCCCTGTGAATGACCCATCAGTGAAAATGGTAATTCCATTTGGAAGGGGATGAAGTCTGGTATTTTTAGGAAAAACGAAATCATGTCTGTTGGCAAAATCTAGAAGCTTATTGGGAGGATAATGATTATCGAGGTTGCCAGTATAAGAGGCAAGTGCAATGGGCCATGCTTCAGTATTCTGCATGAGCCAATGGATCTGCTGTTTGGTATAAGTTGGGACAATGTTGTTAGGTTCCTGTCCGAAATATTCCTTGCCTAGGATTCTTCCTTTGGTAATTAGACTGGCCACCATAAGGTAGTAAGGTTCAATGACTTTAGTGGGCATATTAGGAAGATGGAACCACATAAGTGGATCAGTTTGCCAGAACACAGCTGTTGGAGATAATGAGGTATCACATATAATAAATTGGAGTGGTTTGTCAATATCAGAAAAAAGTGATGGTTAGGTTATTGATAGCTTGATTAACTAAATTGATAGCTGATTTTGCTTCAGGGGTGAGTTGTCTTAAAGAAGTAGGACTGGGATCCCCTACCAATGTACCATACAGGGGCTTGAGATCAGCTTTGCATAATTTTAGATAAGGTAACAGCCAGTTTATGTCTCCTAATAATTTTTGAAAATCATTGAGGGTTTTTAAACAGTCTAGCCTGAGTTGCACCTTTTGAGTCGATAGGCGAGTTCCACTTAACTGAAATCCTAGGTAGGTGTAGGGATCAGTAAGTTGCACCTTCTCTGGGGTGATGACTATTCCACTAGCAGTAAGGGCAGTTTGTAGACTTTTGAAACAAGACAAGGCCACCTCCTCTTTTGCTGCTGCTAAAAGTATATCATCCATATAATGGATTATGTATACATCCTTCCAATCTTTTCTAACTTCGGCAATGGTGATGGCTACATATGACTGACATAAGGTGGGATTGTTGGCCATGCCCTGAGGCAAAACCTTCCATTGATATCTCTTCATAGGCTCTTTAAAGTTAATTGCGGGAAGGTTGAAAGCAAAACGCTTACAATCCTCTGGATGGAGAGGGATAGTAAAGAAACAGTCTTTTAAGTCTACAATAACTTTGTAGAATCAAAGAGGTATGGCTACAGAGGAAGGGAGGCCGGGTTGTAAAGCTCCCATAAGGACCATGGATTTATTTACTTCCCTTAAATCGTGTAGCAACCACCATTTTCCTGACTTCTTTTTTACAACAAAAATTGGCATATTCCAGGGAGAATTACTAGGTTCAATATGTCCAGCCAGCAGCTGCTCCTGTACCAACTGCTGTGCAGTGGCTAGTTTTTCCTTTGAGAGGGGCCATTGGTCAACCCACACGGAATGATCCAACAGCCACATGATTTTTTTCAGCGTGGGCTACAGGAAAGACTGAGGCCCCTAGGGAAAATACCCTAGGCCAGTTCAATCGGTTTTTCCACTAGGCTATAAAGGCTGTAAGAGCCCATTGTTATTTTTTCCAAGTCCAGTGCCTGGGACATATCCTTTGTTAAGCATTTGAGCAGTGACAATGTCATTAGGGCTACCAATTACAATTCCCAACTGGGTGAGAAGATCTCTGCCCCAGAGGTTAAAGGGAAGGCCTTCCAGAATATAAGGCTGAATATTTCCTGTGTGGCCTTGCTCATCCCTCCAGACTAATAATTTAGAGCTCTTCTCTGGATTTTTAGACTGTCCAATGTCGGTAAGCCTGGTAAGTGTGGGGGTACTGGGCCAACTGGGAGGCGACTGAGATTTGCATATAATGGTAACATCTGCTCCAGTATCTACAAGTCCCTCAAATCATTTTTCATCTAGCCACAAGGTCATCATAGGTTTATTATGAGATATAGAATGAGCCCAGTAAACATCTGAGGAGCCAAAGCCTGCATCCCCTCGCTGGTCTTTTTTTGCAGGATTATTGTTTTCTACCACAGGTAGCAATAACAATTGAGCAAACCTTTGTCCAGGGGAAATGGTACTAATGACCTTGGGAGAAGTAACCATCACCTGAATTTCCCCAGAATAGTCACTATCTATTAATCCAGGAAGAACCTGCAAGCCCTGCATGGTTAGGCTACTACGTCCCAGAACAATTGCGCATGTGCCATCTGGCAGTGGTCCAAAAATACCAGTAGGCAAAGCCTGGACCCCCATTTCAGGCGTTAATACTGTGTGGGTGGAGGAACAGAGGTCCAGTCCTGCGCTTCCTTTTGTGGCTCTGTAGAGGGTAGAAACAGATTATTGCTGGGAGTTTGATGGCCCTGCGGGAAAAAACTGACTGCGCCAAAAATTTGTTTCTGGTTTGGGGCCTGGGGCTGGCCCCTTGTGCCCGTTTCCCGACCATGGAAGAAGCAGTTGTCCCTGGGCGTCCCTTTTTGATTTGCATTCGTTTGCCCAGTGATTGTCACGTTTACATTGAGGGCAAAGGCCAGGAGCCTTAGGGGGAGGGTTTCTTGCTGCCCCACAATCCCTGGCAAAGTGTCCCACATTTCCGCACTGAAAACATTTTCCTTTTGTTTGATGAGTTAAAAATTGTTTGACTGTATAGCCTTGTAAAGCGGCAGCCAGTGCTAAGCCCTTCTGATAGGTGGCACCTATATCAGAACAAAGGCGGATGTAGCCGGAAAGATCTGTCTTTTTCTTATACGGACGTATGGCAGCTTGGCAAGCAGCATTAGCATTTTCAAATGCAAGTTGTTTAACAAAGTCAGTTCCAGTTTCAGCACTGCCGAAAATTCTGCCTGCTGCCGTAAGAAGGCGATGAACGAACTCAGAGAAAGGTTCATCAGGGCCTTGTTTTATGGTAGTTAGAGAGGAGCTGACATCCCCTTTTGTGGGGAGCTTTCACCAAGCCTTCATATCCGCGGCCTGTATTTGGGCATACAGGCCAGCATCATATTGCATTTGCATGTCACTGGAGGCAAAATTGCCTTCGCCGGCTAGCATATCAAAAGTCCAATTATTATGAGCTTGGGCATTGCGGCGAGCAGTCTCTTTGCAGCACTCATGGTATTCTGACTTCCATAATAAATAATCCCCACCGGAGAGTGTGGCTCGCGCTAATGTCTGCCAGTCCCCGGGTTTCAGCCAATTTTTGGCCACAGACACTATAATGGCAGTAGTATAGGGGGCAGTTGCACCATATTGTGCCACCGCTGTTTTTAACTCTTTTATGACCTTAAAATCAAATCCATTATGATGCTGCCAGGCGTTATTTTGTTGGTCCATGGTTTCAGTGACCGGAAAAGCAGTGGACATGAAAGGGTCAGTACCGGAGGGTGCCATGGTTACAGGTCGCTGCCTAGGTATGGCTCCGGTACAAGGTGGAGGGGTAAAGGGCAAGCATCCCCTTTTACCTTTACTAGTTTGATTTTTTCTAATTGCTCAATAAGTTCCTGATGTTCAGTTTCAAGCTTTATTTGAGTTTTAAGATATTCTATTTTAGATTGGATTTCTTTTTGCGGATCAATGGCAGGGAATGCCATAGGTGGAGCTGAAGGCTGAGGCACATAAGGAGGTGGCCGAAACGAGGCAGGAAGCCAATCAGAATTTTGGTATCAAGCTGCTTCATCCTCAAGATCGTCCCAATCAATACCCTCATCAATGCCTTCGTTCTCTGAATTATTGGCGCGACTGGCTAGCCATACAATCCTCTTTCGATATTTTGGATTAGCTAAGTTTTGTTTAAGGCCTGCGGCTACACGTTCAGCAAATTTCTCTAAGGAACACACAGGCCCACCTCTCTCCACGGGTTTTTGTTTCTCTTTACCAGAGTTGCTATCAAATGACTTTAAGTCAGCTTCCCCTGACTTTTTCTCCTTGCCCTGTTTGGGTTCTGGTTTTTCCAAAACTAACAAATCTTCTTTTAAGGGGGGGTCTTTTATCGGACAAATTTTTGCATGAGTCTCTCAGGCAAGTTTCCCCTTGAGTTATGACATTAGCAATGACTGGATCGTCATGTTTTTGGGTAATGATCTCATTTATTAGATTCCAGTATGAGAAAGCAGTTACAGGGACCTTTTGAGGCCCAAAAGCATTATAATAATCTTTTAGCGCATCCCCTACTCTTTTCCAACATCTTTGATCTATGGTTCCTTCTTGAGGGAACCAGGGGCAAACATCCTTAATATAATCAAAATATTTGATTAACCGGTTTACTTTCACCTTTACTCCTTGTGCCTTTAATGCTTTGTTGAGTTCTTCAACAAACAACTCATGCTGACTAATTTCCTGACCCATAATATTGTCATTCACTTACCAGAGAGCAAGGCCTCAGCAGGTTCCCGTGGTGACTCCTTCTCTGGATTTCTACCTTCAATCCGGCCAGCTTTGATGACATCCCTCATGGTATTCCTCTTACTTCAAGCCCCATGTTGGGCGCCAGACTGTCCCGACCTGCAGGACAACAACAGGAGCTCGAAGGGAGGGAGTGGAGATGGATGGGCAGGAGATGCGAAGAATGGAGACAAGACAGGAGTCTGATCAAGTCTCGTTTATTGTTGCTAAGCCCACAGCTTAAATAGGCTTAGGCAGAGAGGCGGGGCAAAGGAAGCTTGAAGTAGGGAAATTCCGGCCTTCGTAAGTTTCAAAACTGAAACTTACCAGCAGGAAACAGAAACTGAAACATTCAGCTGGAGAAACAGAAACTGAAATATTACTGATACTTATCAGCGGGGAAACTGAAACATTACTGAAACTTATCAGCAGGGAAACAAAGACTGAAACTTGTCAAGAGGAAACATTAAACTGAAACTTATTGGCAGGAAACCAGGAACTGAAACTTAACTTGTGCAAACTGCAACAGATCACAAAATGGCGGCTATTGCTGCCCACAGAGAAAGAAAGAGAGAAAGGGAGAAACAAAAAACGAAGGAAGGAAGGAAGGAAGGATGGAAGGAGGGAGGGATGGGAGAAAGGAAGGCAAGAAGGAAGGAAGGAGGGAAATAAAGAAAAGACAAGAGGGAGGAAAGTAAGGAAGGAGGAAATGAAGGAAGGAGGGAAAGAAGGAAGGAAGGAAGCAAGAAAGGAGGGGAGAAGGGAGGGAGAAAGTGAGGGAGGGAGGGAGTAAAGGAAAGGAATATAAAGAAAAAAGAGAGAGGACGGGAAGGGAGAACTATGGAGGGGGAAGGGGAGAAGAAGGTACAGGAGGTGAGAGAAAGGAATCTCAGCAGGATTATCTCAGTAGAAATGTAGACGTATATGTTATATTCATTAGAAACCTTTTGTTGTTGTTGCTCAATCTCCAAATGGTTCTAGTTCCATGGCCAGAAGTTAGGTGCCTTCCCCTGCACACATTGGACCCCATGAAACAAGCAGCCCAGTGAGTTCTAGAAAAAAAAGCTTTCTTTCCCCAGTTTCCAAGTGAAACTGGTCATTAGCTAGGCTCTCTTGTATACTCTTCCCTTCTCTAGAAGCCCAGTTCAGCAGCTTGCAATTGGGATATGAAGTATACAAAAAATCTCTTCCAATTTGTCACACCTCTGTAGATTGTAGATTAACATAATCAAAATATTCAACTATAAAGAACTACCATGTAAATTACAAAAATATAGAAAGATAAGCTTGTTGCCACTGAAAATAAGATTTAAAAGAAAAAGCAACTTCTAAGAAAACAGGTTAATGGTCCCCATTATAACTTAAATTAATAAAGTAACATATATATAGGATATATGTACATATCTTAAATGTGAAATATGCTTTCTGAATGCATATTGCAATAAAACACTTTGAGTTAATCATAGTCCTGGCTGTTAATCCAATTGCAACGTATACTAATAGATATTTGCTGCCCTAATTATATATTCAAACATTTCAGTATAATGTAAAGGCTAAATTTTTCATTCCCACACTATTATTAAACATCATATTAGTATTTTCAAGGTGGTGTCAATGTCCCACATCCAATGTATTAGAAGCCATTTATTAGTACAGGAACCTGCAAGCCAGATTTATAAAAGAAGCCTAACCTTACTAAAATGTGTTTATTAAATAAAAGCTTCTTTCTCTTATTTTATTGTGAGTTCAATTATTTGAAGATGCCCCTTCAGGTTGACCCAAACTCAGCATTTTCTCAAGCGTTTTCAATTATACTGTAATATTTCAGGACAGAGTTATTCAAAATGTAAAAATGTAATTTGCCAACACAGTCTGTGTATCATACAATCATTAAAATCTGAACTTTGGATGAATTAAAATGTGAAATATCTGTGACAGGCTACACTTGTAAAACTTAAGACAGAGCTATGTTTAACTCACACACCTTGACTATGCCCAATATACCCTGATAATGCAATGACTGTGACAGATTTTCACGAAGCCCATCATGACTCAACACATCAGATAGGGAGTATTTTGGACTAGATGAAAAATGGTTACATGTTACCTAGGATTGGCAGACAGAAAGTGAAGGACGTTTTAGGACTTGCCTGGAGGCTAGTGGTCCAGGCAGGTCCTAAGAGGCTTACGGGAAAAGGGGATTTAAGGAACATAAAACATTTCCTTCTGTCCCCAAGGAGGGACACATGTTTCTACCTGAGCCATCATCAGGCATCACCTTCCTCTTCATCCACCTTGTTCTTCCCGCTGTGGCATGAGTTTAGCGACCAGCCTGGGCTGTCAGGCCAAGACAAGGGGCAATCTCTGCCCTCAGAGCACTGTCTCTGTCCTGGGGGAGGAACAAGTGTGCTGAACGCTGCCTGCCTTGCACTCGCAGCTAGCTTTTCTACCAATCATGTCAGCCTCCTCTCCTCGCGGTTCTGAGGACTGGGAGGCTGGAGACTGGAGACCCAGAGATGAGGGACAGAAGGTGGTGAGGCAAGAACTTAAGTTTGAAACCCTCACATCCCATCCTGAAACTCCCAAAAAGCTGCCACCTGCAGACTGTGGGTGTGAAGAGACATGGGCATGAAATTTGTTCCCCTGCCCTGGCCAGAAGCTCCACCCACATCTTGCGAGAGCACATCTGTAGTCTATCACAATACTTGCTTGGGCGTCCCTGACCCTGCTGATGATACCAGTGTGGATATCCTTGGAGGAGACTGCCATTATGCTTCTGTTGTAGGCCTCTAATTGCAGGTAGGGGATGAAGCCTGTTGAAAGTGGGAGTTTTGAGTCTCTGGGGAACTTCACAGGCCCTAAGGCTGTGGTTTGTGCTGTATTTCCACCACTCCCTGGGGTAGCAGGAGCCAGACCTGTAAGACCCTGGTTAGCTCATCCCTGGCTGGCTCATCCATGAAGGGAACGCTTCCACTTGCAAGTGTTTGCCCTCTCAGGAGGCTTTGCTTTGGTGGTTCACTGATTCATTCAGCAGACCCATGGTTTCCTAATGACGCCACTGGCCTTTTGGAGATGGAAGATTATTTGATTTTGGAGGCCGTCCTGTGTATTGCAGATTTAGCTGTATTTTTTTTTTTTGTCTCCATTTTATTAACACCTTCTTCCTCAAGGGTGATAACCAAAAAGTTCTGCAAATAGTGCCTTATGTCATCTCAAAATCAGGAAGATTCTGGGTTGAGATCCACAGAGTTAAACACTTTTTGGTTCCCACCATTGTTTGTTTTGAGGAAAGGTGAGCCTGTCCTCACAAGGCTTAAGTGTAATTAGAAAGAAAAGGAACCAACTTCTCAGAAGAAATAATGAAAATGTTACAGCCAGATAATTTAGCAAGAACTAAGATAAGATAACACTATAAACTGAATAAAAAGTAAAGGGAAAGTGGTTGCAGATGAAAGTAATTCAGGTCATCTCTTGTAAGAAGTGTGACTCCATCAGGGCTTTGATGTGTAGTATTTGGGTGCTGGGCAAAAAGGAGAGCATCACAGCAAGGGGGAAACAAGCAAAGAAATACAAAAGAAAAAACAAAATCCAGCACCATTTTAGGGGCAATGAGGAATCTATGGACTCCAGAGTTGTGTGCTGTGAAATAAGCTTGATAAAGTATCTAAGTTCTGGGAGGACAAAATTGGATCCATGTCAGCTTTGTTCACAGCATAGAAGAAAAGTACAATGAGTTTTGATTTCTGACTGTGAAAAATTCAAAGTCTTTAAGAGGCAGTAAGAGTGACAGAACTTCATAGGAAGTAGAGAACCTGTAAACTTTTGTTAAAAATAATCAAAAAGGAGCAGAGACTTACTTGGATTTTAAAGGATACATGGTGGTGCCAGCAGAATCAGGAAGAACATACCAGTCATGACAAGAGAAATAATAGCAGTTCTCAAATGGATACAGTCAATGACAACTTGGGGAAAAACTAAATAAACAACTCACCTCTAGCAGAGGTGGAACAATAGGTCTGAGGAAAAAAAAAAAAAAAAAAAAACATGTGGAACAATATGGGTTTCTGTTTTGAATACCAGTACATGATCCTGTAGCTGAGACACATCAAGGCTTTTGAGAGCAATAATGAAAACGGTGTTCTATAAATACGCTGACAGTATGTAAGTGCTGTTAGGTAGAATCACCAGTTTACTGTTTATAAAATAATAAATATGGGGCCAAGCATGGTAGCTCACACTTGAAATCCCAGCACTTCGGGAGGCCAAGGCAGGTGAATCATGAGGTCAGGACTTACACACCAATCTGAAAAGATGGTGAAATCCTGCCTTTACTAAAAATATCTTTCAGGGTGTGGTGTCAGGCAACTGAAATCCCAGCTACTTGAGAGTCTGAGGCAGAAGAATCACCTGGACCTAGCGGGCAGAGGTTGAACTGAACTGAGATCAAGCCTGGGTGACAGAGTGAGTCAACATTTTAAAAAATTGATTAATTAACTTATTAATTAATTAAGGACAAATACTGTGTCTTAAGACTCCCTCACGTCCACCCCTACCTTTGGTCCCACCATTGATTATATGAGTATAATTAGATAAAATATTATCCAAAACCCCCAATAACTTCTCCTAGGGGTGGGAGAATTGCTGATAATATTAACAACAAAATGTCACATTAGAGACTTATTAGTAGTATTTATAATGCCTCTTCTCATTGCAACAGACATATCCTATGGCACACCAGTTTATTCTCATGACCCCAGGAATACGGCATGACTAAAACCACTGCTGCAGGAAGAACTGTGTAATTTTTCTGGAAGCTCTTCTATACATGCTGTAAAGAGACTTCTTCAAAATGTGATCTTTGAAACTGGATTCCATGAGTTTCATCATGCATTTTCCTACTTCTTAAAATAAGACCAGGAAATTCCAAGATCATTGACCATTCTCTCAATCTGGCACTGGTGGTATTCCAGCCACTCCTTAGTTTCTAGATTTTAGTGATTCTAAATGAGCAGCCCTGGGCTTGACCTATGAAACAGTTTGAAATAAGTCTGTCTAGTCCAGGGTCAACATATACTTGGCCTTCATATAGGCACTTTATTTCCCTAAATCAAAAGACTGATAGTTGATCACAACATTCTTTCCTACTTACCACACTTCCTGTTTACCACACTTAGTCTCAGAATCTTTCTCAGCACCAGTTCCTGGCAGTCACTACCAGTTTCTTAGAATTAGCTAATAAGAGGAATGTCATTTGCCGTCTTGAATCAAATCTCTTTTCCATTAGACAGATTTTTGTAATTAAATATAGTATTGTGCTTTGCCCTGCCCCTTTTCATCCAAAAAAGTCCCCCAGACCCATTTAAACATCATCTGTTCTTTCAGTTGCTCTTCTCGCCTTTTCAAAGCATCCTCTACCCATAGAACACACACAAGTCACTTATTGATCTTATCCCAATAGAATCACAGAACTAAGTCCCTTCTCCAAAGATTATATGACTCCCAGTACTGAGTCAGTCCGTCAATGAGAACATCATCATTCTCCCTGATCTTCCTTTTAATACCACCTAGAATTGCATTAGCTGTTTCCTGGACAAACTTATCAGACTTTTGCCTCTTACTCCTTACTGAGCTTACTGTAAGTTAACACTTTGGGGTTGATGCTGATTTATTTATTTATTTATTTATTTTTGGAGATGGGGTCTCTGTCACCTGAGCTGGAGTACAGTGATGCAATCTTGGCTTACTGCAGTTTTTGCCTTCCTGGTTCAAGTGATTCCCCTGCCTCAGTTCTCCAGAATACCTGCAATCACAGGCACATACCACCAAGCCTGGCTAATTATTGTATTATTAGTAGAGACAGAGCTTTGCCATGTTGGCCAGGCTAGTCAGAACTTCTGACCTCAGCTGATTCACCTGCCTTGGCCTCCCAAAATGATGGATTAAAGGCATGACCCACCATGCCAGCCTGCTATTAATCTAGGTTTCTCATGTCCTGTTTTTGTACCATTGACTTTTAGCCCATGTACAGGGCTTTCTTATCATCTTAACTTCTCACTTGTTAATTATACCTTACTCTTTGACCAATGGAGACAATTTTGAACCCTAACTTCTGCCTTCTAATAACTTAGCTGACTTTGGTGTCATCTTTGAATATTATAAGTTGTCTTCACTGACGTTATTGATTTAAATTCTGAGCTAGGCTAGGTTAACTTCAGTGTTAAAGCCTTCTAGAGACCCTGTGCCATACCTTGACATGATGTTCCCAATGTACTCTGAGTAGTGACACTCAAGTCAGCTATGAGCCATCCTACATTCAGCAAATGATGAATGCTTTTGGGGTCTCTGGCATCATTCTAGTGCTAGAGATATTACAGTAAATGAGATAAATGGTGAATCTGCTCTTGTGGAGGGCACTATTCTGGCAAAACTTTATATTTTCACCCAGGCTCCAGGTCTCCAGTTTGCTCTTAAGTAGATCCAAAAGTATTTCATAAAATTATTTCGGTTTACATACCATATCCCCCTTAAAAAATACATTTGGCATGAATTGTTCTCAGTACAACTAGGAGTATGTGAAGGAGTAATAATCTCTTTATATCTAGGAATTCACATTAAATGAGTTAATGTATAATAAAAGAGTGGCATGGCATCTGACTGAAAAGAGGCATTCAATATTTGTTTTTGTTGGTGTTTTAGTCACTCTAAATGTGCTCTGTTATAGAGTAGGATATAAGCCTCTACTTTCTGTTTTTGAAAATAGAAAAAAACATTTAACCTAGTGGATGATAATGGCATTTTGTTTTTTGCAATATCTTAAATGTCACTGATCTGAAGTTACGTGATGCATTTGTTAATCCAAGACAAGTAATCTGCCAGGAACTGATGACTTGGATTTATTGAAATATCTATTGAAATTGGTTAATATACTTATAATTTGAGGCTTACAATGTGCCTAATCTTGTTTCTTCTTTGCTGATTGTTTGAAATGTCATTTATTATTATTTGAGTGTATGCACAGTTAAATAATTTCCGGGTCAAATTGTATTTCACTTGTAGATCTTTGAGGAAAGGACAAAGTTACTCTTCCACCAGTAGTGTAAAAACATTTCTATTTCTTCAAATCCTTCTCAGCATCTGTTATTTTCTGACTTTTTAATAGTCACCATTCTAACTGGCATGAGATAGTATCTCGTTGTTTTAATGTGCATTCTCTAGTAACCAGTGATGATGACCTTTTTCTCATATGTTTGTTGGTGACATAAATGACTTATTTTGAGAAGTGTCTGTTCATATCCTTTGCCTGCTTTGTGGTGGGGTTGTTCTGGTTTTTTATTTTTTATGATTTTTTAATTTTGTTTAAGTTCTTTCTACATTCTGGATATTAGACCTTTGTCAGAAAGATAGACTGCAAATTTTTTTGACTCATTCTTTAGGTTGCCTATGGCACATATACATACATCATGGAATACTATGAAGCTATACAAAATAATGAGTTTATGTCTTTTGCAGGGATAGTGCTGGAAACTATCATTCTCATCCAATTACCACAGGAATTAAAAACCAAACACCGTATGCTCCCACTTGTAAGTGAACATTAAACAGTGGGAACACCTGGACACAGCGAAAGAACTATTACACAGCAGGGAATGTTGGAGGTTGGTTGGCAAGGGTAGGGAGTGCATTGAGAAAAATACCTAATGCATGCTTAAGTTACAGATGGCAGGTAAATAGGTGCAGCAAACTACTGGGGCACATATGTAACAAACCTGGACATTCAGCATATGTATTCAAGTAGGACTATAATTTAAAAAAGTTAAAGGCTCTCAAGTTTGTTTTTTTAAAAATACATCACTCATTTCTGCCTACATAGGTAAATATTTCTGGCTACCAGTAAAATTTAAAGTGCTACAATTTTATTTCTTTATTTGTTTTTAACTGTTTTTGTGTTACAAATGGAATAGAGAACAACAACAAAGAAGCAGAAGAAAATATATGTTTGTGCATCTGTATGAGTAGGTGTCTGTTTATGTATAAGGAAAATAACATGCATCCCCACACTCCCCTATACAGAAGGCCACAACAGGTTGAACAAGATGGTTCTAGGCCAGCAGCAAGACAGAGACAAAGGGAACTCAAAGACCAATTGTATTAGAATACTCTTGCCAATTACTCAGATAAGCAGAGGATAAGACAGCAGTTATATATATATATATATATATATATATATATATATATATATATATATATATATACACACACACACACACACACACATACATATTTCCTGTGTTTTTACTGTGTTCTTCATCTCTACATTTTTAATGCTCATTGATTTCATATTGGACAGCACAGATGTAGAATATTTGCATACTTTCAGAAATTTTCACAGACTGGACAGTGCAGAATTCTAGTGTGTGTCTCACTTTGCTTGATAATTTCATGTATTTGCTAAATGATTTCAGCTATTCCCTTCCTGAGACAATGGGGTCATTTTATCCCAGGGTTTTCAATTCTGCTTCACCTGTCAGAATTTCCTTGACAGAATTTCCTTGACTAAAAATTTACAGGCTTTCTTCATCTGTTTGTAAAATCAAAATTAAATTGGCCTCTGGTCAAACATAGACTGTCTTCTGCCTATCTGAGTAATTGGTAAGAGTACTGTCATGTGATTAGGCTTTGAATTTCCCTTTCTGTCTGTTTTCCCAATGACTTAGCACCATGCTTTTTGCCCATTTGTGGCTTTCCATATATGGGAGTGTGTGGATGTATGTTGTCTCTCTTATACCCAGCACATACACACAGGTATACTTCTGTTTGCTTTCTCTCTCTCTTTCTTTCTCTCTCTCTTTCTTTCTTTTTCTTTCTTTCTTCCTTCCTTTCTTTCTTTCTTTTTCTTTCTTTCTCTCTTTTTCTTTCTTTCTTTTCTTTCTTTCTCTGTCTTCTCTCTTTCTCTCTACCTCTTTCTCTCTCATTTTCTTTCTCTCTTTCTTTGTCTCCTTTCCTTCCTTCCTTCCTTCCTTCCTTCCTTCCTTCCTTCCTTCCTTCCTTCCTTCCTTCCTTCCTTCCTTCTTCCTTTCTTCCTTCCTTTCTTTCTTTCTTCTGCTGCTTAAATGTTTGTGCTGGAGAAGTGATCAGTGCTGCAATAAACGTGTGCACGTGCTTTTATAAAATAAGCATTTATAATCCTTTGGGTATATATGTTTTCCTCTTAACACTGCTTTAGCTTTGCTCTAGAAATTCCTGTGTATTGTCTTTTTGTTTTCATCAATCTCAAAGATTATTTAACAACCTCAAATGTATTAAACATCTCAAAGATTATTAATTCTTTATTTTATTAATCTCAAATATTTATTTCTGCCATAAATTTGTTATTTACCCACTAGTCATTCAGTAGCAGATTGTTCAGTTTCCATGTAGCAGTATGATTTTGAGTGAGTTTTTTAATCCTGAGTTCTAATTTGATTGCATTATAATCTGAGAGACTTTTATGGTTTCCATTTTTTGCATTTGCTGAGGAGTGTTTTAGTTCTACTTATGTGGTAAATTTAAGAGTAAGTGTCATGTGGTCATCAGATGAATGTATATTCTGTTCATTTTGTGATTGAGGGTTCTCTAGTTGTCTATTAGGTCTATTTGGTTCAGACCTGAATTCGAGTCCTGAATATCTTTGTTAATTTTCTGTCTCATTGATCTGTTTAATATTGACAATAGGGTGTTAAAGTATCCCATATCCCATTATTATTGTGTAAGAGTCTAAGTAGATTATTATTGTGTAAAAGTCTACATAGTCTTTGTAGATCTCTAATAACTTGCTTTATCTGTGTGCTCCCACATTGGGTGCATATCTATTTAGGATAGTTAGCTCTTCTTGTTGCATTGATTCCTTTACCATTACGTAATGCCCTTCTTTGTCTTTGTTGATCTTTGTTGGTTTAAAGTTTGTCTATCAGAGACTGACATTTCAATCCCTGTTCTTTTTTTTTCCACTTTCAATTTGTTTGTAAACATTTCTCCATAATTTCTTTTAAGCTATTTATGCCTTTGTATGTAAGATGTGTCTCCTGAATACAGCCCAGCAATGGGTTTTTACTCTTTATCCAATTTGCCAGTCTGTGTCTTTTACTTGAGGTGTTTAGCTCATTTGCATTTATAGTTAATATTGTTATGTGTAAATCTGATATTGCGGTTATTATTCCATCTGGTTATTTTTTCTATTAGTTCACACAGTTTTTCATAGTGGCAATGATGTATACCACTTCGTAAGTTTTAGCAGTAGCTAGTACCAGGTTTATTTTGTTTTGTTTTTTTTCATAGTTCTTTTTTCAGAAGCTTTTGTAATCAGGCCTGCGGGTAACAAAATATATTAGCATTTACTTTCATCCAAAGGATTTTATTTCTCCTTTGCTTATGAAGCTTTGTTTTTCTGTATATAAAATTTCATTTGAAAATTCCTTTTCTTAAAATTGTAATTATGATCTGGAGTACATGTGCAGATCATGCAGGATTGTTGTGTAGTTACGTACATGGCAAGGTGGTTTGCTGCCTTCATCCACCCAACATCTATATCTTATATTTCTCCTCTCATTATTTTTCCCCTCTTTCCCCACCCTGCTGTCCCTCCCCTACCCACCTTATTGACCACATTATGTGATGCTCCCCTCCCTGTGTCCACATCTTCAAATTGTTCAACACCCGCCTATGAGTGATAACATATGGTGTTAGATTTTCTGTTCTTGTGTCAGTTTGCTGAGAATGATGGTTTTTAGATACATACATGTCCCTACAAAGGACACATACTCATTATTTTTTATGACTGCATAGAATTCCATGGTATATATGTGCCACATATTCTTTATCCAGTCTATTGATGATGGACATTGGGGTTGGCTCCGGGCCTCTGTTATTTTAAACAGTGCCACAATGAACATACATGTTCATGTATCTTTACATTAGAACAATTTATAATTCTTTAGATATATACCCAGTAATGAGATTGATGAGTAAAATAGTATTTCTATTTCTAGGTCCTTGAGGAATTGTCACACTGTCTTTTACAATGGTGGAACTAATTCACACTCCGACCAAGATTGTAAAGTGTTCCGGTTCCTCCACATCCACTCTAGTATCTGTTGTCTCCAGATTTTTTAATAATCACTATTCTAACTGGTGTGAGATGGTATCTCAGTGTGGCTTTGATTTGCATTTTGTAATGACCAATGATGATGAGCATTTTTTCGTGTGTTTGTCGGTCTCATGTATGTCTTCTTTTCTAAAGTGTCTATTCATATCTTTCCCCTAATTTTGAATGGGTTTGTTTGTTTTTTTATTGTAAATCTGCTTTAGTTCTTTGTAGATTTTGGATATTACCCCTCTGTCAGATAGGTAAATTGCAAAATGTTTTTCCCATTCTGTTGATTGCCAGTTTACTCTAATGGCTATTTCCTTTGCTGTACAGAAGCTCCAGAGTTTAATTAGATTTCATTTGTCTATTTTGGCTTTGATTGCCTGCTTTTGGTGTTTTGGTCATGAAGTCCTTGCCTATGCCTGTGTCCTGAATGGTTTTGCCTAGGTTTTCTTCTAGGGGTTTTATATTGTTAGGTCTTGTGTTTAGATCTTTAATCCATCTGGAGTTAATTTTAGTGTGAGGTGTCAGAAAGGGGTCCAGTTTCTGCTTTCTGCACATTGCTAACCAGTTTTCCCAACACCGTTTATTAAACAGAGAATCCTTTCTCCATTGCTTGTTTTTCTCAGATTTGTCAATGATCAAATGACTGTAGATGTGTATTGTTGCTTCTGAGGCCTCTGTTCTGTTCCATTGGTCTATGTCTGTGTTTTGGTACCAGTACCACGCAGTTTTGATTACTGTGACCTTGTAGTATAGTTTGAAGTCAGTCAGTGTGATTCCTTTGGCTTTGTTCATTTTGCTTAGGATTGTTTAGGATATGCCAGCTCCCATTTGGTTCTGTATGAAATTTTAAGTATTTTCCAATTCTGTGAAAAAGATCATTAATAGATTGATTGGGATAACATTGAATATATAAATTACTTTGGGCCATAAGGTCACTTTCACGATGTTGATTGTTCTCAACCATGAGTAAGGGATTTTTCCCATCTGTATGTGTCCTTTCTTATTTCATTGAGCAGTGGTTTGTAGTTCTCCTAGAAGAGATTCTTTATATTCTTTGTTAATTGTATTCCTGGGTATTTTATTCCCCATGTAGCAATTGTGAATAGGATTTCACTTTTGATTTGGCTCTCTGTTAGTCTGTTATTGGTGTATGAAAATGTTTGTGATTTCTGCACATTGATTTTGTATCCTAAGACATTCCTGAACTTGCTTATCAGTTTCAGGAGATTTTGGACTGAGACAATGGGATCTTCTAAGTATACAATTATGTCATCTGCAAAAAGACACAATTTGACTTCCTCTATTCTATTTAAATAAGCTTAATTTCTTTCTCTTGCCTGATCACCCTGGATAGAACTTTCAATACTATATTGAATAGCAATGGTGAGAGCAGACATCCTTGTCTTGTGCTAGATTTCAAGGAGAATCCTTCCAGTTTTTGCTCATACAGTATGATACTGGCTGTGGGTTTCTCATAAATAGCTTAAGAATGTTGAGCAAGAAGCAGCCTCTCTGCTTTTTCTGAAATGTTCTCTTATTTCTACTCACCTGCCTCCAGTCCTGCTTCTATTACGTCAATCAAGGTGACCCAGAAATCCTACATTGTGCTCACCTCTGGCCTGTCAATCTTCAGCAGCTGCTCCTATACAAATGGGTCTGGTGTTCATATGCACTCCTTAGGCTTCTCCTGAGTGGGCAGCAACAGCTCACAGGTTGACCCGAGCGGAGGCTATGGTGGGGCCAGAGGATGACTCATCACCAAAAGTTGTGCTCTACAAGAATCTGCTGAGCCCCTTTAATTAGGAGGTGGACGTTAACTTCCAGGCAATGTGCATCCAGGAAAAACAGCAGATTAAGACCCTCAACAACAACTTCATGTCCTTCATAGCCAAAGTAGTTCCTGGAGCAGCAGGAAAAAATGCAGGAGACCAAGTGGAGCTTTTGCAGCT
The DNA here is from genome assembly GCF_048565385.1 of Saimiri boliviensis. Classification (NCBI taxonomy): domain Eukaryota; kingdom Metazoa; phylum Chordata; class Mammalia; order Primates; family Cebidae; genus Saimiri; species Saimiri boliviensis. The sequence goes on along the minus strand of NC_133471.1, from coordinate 13,226,579 downwards.
GCAGAGGATGGCTCAGAGAAACATGGACAACATGTTGGAGAGCTACATCAACAACCTTAGGCAGCAACTGGTGACTCTGGGTCAGGATAAGATGAAGCTGATGTGGAGCATGACAACGTGCAGGAGGTGGTGGAGTAATTCAAGCACAAGTATGAGAATGTGATCAATAAGTATACAGAGATGGAGAAGAAATTTGTCCTCAAGAAGAATGTGGATGAAGCTTACATGAATAAAGTGTAGCTGGAGTCTCACTTGGAAGTTCTGACTAATCAGTTCTGACTGTATACAGCTGCCTGAGGAAGATTATCTTCCTCAGGCAACTGTATAAATCTTCCTCAGGCAGCTGTATACAGAGGAGATACAATAATTGCAATCCCGGAGCTTGGACACATCTGTGGTGCTGTCCATGGACACCATTATCACTGATGTAAAGGCACAATAAGAGATCACCAATCACAGCCAGTCTGAGGCTGAGATCATATACCAGACCAGGTATTGAAGAAGAAATTAAATAATAGCAATAATAGCAAAACAACACCTTACAGTTTGTAGTTGCTATAAAATAAATCTTCCAGTGTAGTGTACTTTTTAATATAATAGCTCCCAGCTCTGTCTAAGGCAAAATATTAATGGCCTTCCTGCAAACCATTACACTTTACCTATCCTCCCCCTATTGTTAGCAAAGTTCCCAGGTAACTAAAAGTTCTTGTGCCTCTTCCATTCAACTGCTGCAAGGTGAGAAAACAGACAGGCTTTAAACAGCAGAATGTGTTTTCAAAATATTACTTTTGAAATGTAAAGTGCATCACAACATGTCACAAGTTAATTAACTGTTCTTTGTTCTGGCTGCTATAAATCTGCATCTGGTTTAGTCATCTGATACCAACTAAGTGTATAAAGGCATTCCATTTTCTCTGTGCTTTGTTCCGAATTAGGAAATGATTCCTCTGAGTTTTGTGGGCAGCAATAGCCGCCATTTTGTGATCTGTTGCGGTTTGCACAAGTTAAGTTTCAGTTCCTGTCTTCCTGCTGATAAGTTTCAGTTTAATGTTTCCTGCCGACAAGTTTCAGTTTAATGTTTCCTGTTGACAAGATTCAGTCTTTGTTTCCTCGCTGATAAGTTTCAGTAATGTTTCAGTTTCTGTTTCTCCGCTGAATGTTTCAGTTTCTGTTTCTCAGCTGAATGTTTCAGTTTCTGTTTCCTGCTGGTAAGTTTCAGTTTTTTGAAACTTAGGAAGGCCAGAATTTCCCAACTGCAAGCTTCCTTTGCCCCGCCTCCCTGTCTGGCCTATTTAATCTGTGAGCTCAGCAACAAAAAAGGAGACTTGATCAGACTCCTGTCTTGTCTCCATTCTTCCCGTCTCCTGCCCATCCATCCCCACTCCCTCCCTTCGAGCTCTTGTTGTTGTCCTGCAGGTCGGGACAGTCTGGCGCCCAACGTGGGGCTCGAAGTAAGAGGGACACAGTGAGGGACGTCGTTGAAGCCAGCTGGATTGAAGGAAGAAATCCAGAGGAGGAGTCACCGCGGTAACCTGCTGCGGCCTTGCTCTCTGGTAAGTGGACGACGATATTATGGGTCAGGAAATTAGTCAGCATGAGTTGTTTGTAGAAGAACTCAGCATAGCATTAAAGGCACGAGGAGTAAAGGTGAAAGTAAACTGGTTAATTAAATATTTGATTATATTAAGAACGTTTGTCCCTGGTTCCCTCAAGAAGGAACCATAGATCAAAGATGTTGGAAAAGAGTAGGGGATGCCCTAAAAGATTATTATGATGCTTTCAGGTTTCAAAATGTCCCTGTAATTGCTTTCTAATAAATGAGGTCATAAACCGAAAACATGATGATCCAGTCATTGCTAATCCCATAACCCAGGGGGAAACTTGCCTGAGAGACTCATGTAAAAATTTGTCCAATAAAAGCCCCCCTTAAAATTCATTAGTTTTGGAAAAACCAGAACCCAAAGAGGGCAAGGAGAAAAAGTCAGGGGAAGCTGACTTAATGTCATTTAATAGCAACTCTGGTAAAGAGGAACAGAAACCCGCAGAGAGCGGTGGGCCTGTGTGTTCCTTAGAAAAATTTGATGAACGTGTAGCTGCAGGCCTTAAACAAAAATTAGCTAATCCAAAATATCGAAAGAGGATTGTATGGCTAGCCAGTCGAGCCCATAATTCAGAGGACGAAGGTATTGATTGGGACGATCCTGAGGATGAAGCGGCTCAATACCAAAATTCTGTGATCTGAGTTGGATATATTTGAAGGTATTTTGAAAGTTACGTTCAAGGCTAACATCTGAACTTTGTGTAATTTATATAAGAGCTTGTGTTTATGAACCTTTCAGCTAATTTGCTTTTTTTTCCCCCTTACATGCCAAGTGATATTCAGGTTTTGAATGTTTTTGTATCAGTTTTTTCCTTTGTAAATGGCATTAACATTGTCACTTGAGGTCTTGCTTAATCACTTTTGTTGTCCTGAGAACTTCAATTTACAGTGCATCAGATTTGTTGCTAATTTTGTCTGTAGATAGTCTAGCTTCAGCTGTTTATGGAGATGCTACATTTTTGTTTATAAATATGTTTGTGGTATAAAAAAAAATAAATGAGTATAACCAAGTTTGGCTGGAATTAATATCCCTGGGCACCTTGGAACAGGGTGGTGTATATTTGTGTACAACCCGGCCTCCCTTCCCCTGTAGAATACCTCTGGGATTCTACAAAGTTATTGTAGACCTAAAAGACTGTTTCTTTACTATCCCTCTCTATCCAGAGGATTGTAAGCATTTCGCTTTCAGCCTTCCCGCAATTAACTTTAAAGAGCTTATGAAGAGATATCAATGGAAGGTTTTGCCTCAGGGCATGGCCAACAGTCCCACCTTATGTCAGTCATATGTGACCATCGCCATTGCTGAAGTTAGAAAAGATTGGAAGGATGTATACATAATCCATTATATGGATGATATACTTTTAGCAGCAGCAAAAGAGGAAGTGGTCTTGTCTTTTTTCAAAAGTCTACAAACTGCCCTTACTGCTAGTGGATTAGTCATCGCCCCAGAGAAGGTGCAACTTACTGATCCCTACACCTACCTAGGATTTCAGTTAAGTGGAACTCGCCTATCGACTCAAAAGGTGCAACTCAGGCTAGACTGTTTAAAAACCCTCAATGATTTTCAAAAATTATTAGGAGACATAAACTGGCTGTTACCTTATCTAAAATTATGCAAAGCTGATCTCAAGCCCCTATACGATACATTGGTAGGGGATCCCAGTCCTACTTCTTTAAGACAACTCACCCCTGAAGCAAAATCAGCTATCGATTTAGTTAACCAAGCTATCAATAACCAAACCATCACCTTTTTCGATATTGAGGAACCACTCCAATTTATTATATGTCATACCTCATTATCTCCCACAGCTGTGTTCTGGCAAACTGATCCACTTATGTGGATCCATCTTCCTAATATGCCCACTAAAGTCATTGAACCTTACTACCTTATGGTAGCCAGTCTAATTACCAAAGGAAGAACCCTAAGCAAGGAATATTTTGAACAGGGACCTAACAACATTGTCCAACCTTATACCAAATAGCAGATCCATTGGCTCTTGCAAAATACTGAAGCATGGCCCATTGCACTTGCCTCTTATACTGGCAACCTTGATAATCATTCTCCTCCCAATAAGCTTCTAGATTTTGCCAACAGACTTGATTTTGTTTTTCCTAAAAATACCAGACTTCATCCCCTTCCAAATGGAATTACCATTTTCACTGACGGGTCATCCACAGGGCTTGCAGCCTTTGTTACCCCAAACCAAACTATCAGCTTTCAATCCCAATCTTCATCTGCCCAAATAGCAGAGCTACATGCAGTTATAGCTGCATTTTCCATGTTTCCCAAAGATCCTCTCAATGTTTATACAGACAGTGCATATATTGCTACCTCTGTCCCAAAGTTAGAAACAGCCCCATTCATAAAACACACCTCAACAGCTGCAAAACTATTTTCTCAACTACAAAAGCTATTAATTTCCAGAACACAACCTTTTTACATTGGGCATTTATGTGCTCATTCAGGCTTACCCGGTCCATTATCCTCTGGAAATGCCAAGGCAGACCTAGTCACCCATGTTCTGTTAGTTCAACTCCCTAACATCCCTCTAGATCAAGCGCAACATTTGCACAACTTGCATCATCTTAATGCTCAATCCTTGAGACTACTTCATCACATAAATAGAGAACAAGCCCGACAAATAGTAAAGTCCTGCACACAATGTGCACCTCACTTACCGGTCCCACATCTTGGAGTTAACCCTTGAGGCCTCCTACCTAACGCCCTTTGGCAAATGGATGTCACCCCCATCCCAGAATTTGGAAATCTTAAATACATTCATGTCTGCATTGATACTTGTAGTGGATATATCTTTGCCACTTTACAAACTGGAGAAGCCACAAAACATGTTATTGCTCATCTTTTAACTGCCTTTCCATCCGTGGGGTGTCCACGTAAAATCAAAACTGACAACGGGCCTGGTTATGTCAGTACAGCCTTCATTCAATTCTGTACTCAGCTAAACATTCAACATGTTACAGGCATCCCGTACAACCCCCAGGGACAATGCATAGTAGAAAGAGCTCATCTCACCATAAAAACCACTCTAAATAAAATAAAAAAGGTTGAATGGTACCCCCATAAGGGATCACCAAAAACCTTTTATCACACTCCTTATTTATTTTAAATTTTTTAACACTGGATCAAGAAGGACACTCCGCTGCCGATTGACACTGGCATTTTGAATCCAAAAGCCATTATGCATCGGTAATGTGGAAAGATCCCATGACAGGCGCATGGCATGGCCCAGATCCCCTCCTGATTTGGGGTCGAAGATCGGTATGCATTTATGCCAAGGAAGCCGATTCGGCCAGCTAGCTTCCTGAGAGACTTGTAAAGCAAGTAGATACCCAAAAATCTGAAAAACTAATTCCACCCAGGGATGACACCGAGCCCTGAGGGTCTTCTATCTTTTCCCTTTTTAGGAGTCAACAACATGGTATTATGTATCCTGATTGCTTTCCCTCCTTGTCTTACTGTCTATCGGTCCTGTTATACTCAGCAAACTCAGGAGCTTCTCAAGATCACAAATTGAGGCCATAAAGATGCAGCCCATTCAGGCCCATTACCACAGGCTGGAGATGGCAGACCTAGAGATGGAGCTTGATACCTTTCCTCTCAGGTCACCAGGCAAGCTGAACCAGTTAGCCAATGACGGGCAACTGAGGAGCATGAGTAAGGACACTCCGCCTAAGATAGGGAGGAAAACATTTTTCCCCTCCCCACAACGAATAAGGAGTCAATGTTCTCTCATGTGGGGTCCTCTGACCTAAGACAGGCACGGTTCCCGCGGGCATAACTACCCCTCAGCCTAATTTCTAAATAAAATTAAAAAGGGGGACCTGTGGGCAGGAATAGCCGCCATTTTGTGATCTGTTGCAGTTTGCACAAGTTAAGTTTCAGTTCCTGTCTTCCTGCAGATAAGTTTCAGTTTAATATTTCCTGCCGACAAGTTTCAGTTTAATGTTTCCTGTTGACAAGTTTCAGTCTTTGTTTCCTCTCTGATAAGTTTCAGTAATGTTTCAGTTTCTGTTTCTCTGCTGAATGTTTCAGTTTCTGTTTCTCAGCTGAATGTTTCAGTTTCTGTTTCCTGCTGGTAAGTTTCAGTTTTTGAAACTTAGGAAGGCCGGAATTTCCCAACTGCAAGCTTCCTTTGCCCTGCCTCCCTGCCTGGCCTATTTAAGCTGTGAGCTCAGCAACAAAAAAGGAGACTTGATCAGACTCCTGTCTTGTCTCCATTCTTCGCATCTCCTGCCCATCCATCCCCACTCCCTCCCTTCGAGCTCCTGTTGTTGTCCTGCATGTCGGGACAGAGTTTGTTTTCATATTTAATGAAATATACGTGCAGCCCTCTTGGTCACTCCAAATCTTCAAATTTTTTATTGCAGTATAAGGAGCTACAGACACTGCTCAAAGACCAAAGTGCTTTCCTGGAGGCTGCTATCACAGCCACCTAGCAGTGTGGGGAACTGACTATTAAGGATGCCAACATAAAGCTGAGTTGGAGGCCTGCTGCAGGACACTAAGAAAGATATGGTGTGGCAGCTGGGTGAATACCAGAAGTTGATGAACATCAAACGGGCCCTGAAAATCAACATTGCCACCTACAACGAGCTGCTGGAAAGCCAGGAGAGCCAGCTAGAATCTGGAATGCAAAACGTGAGTATCCATGTTTTAAAATGTAAATGTAACAAATTTAAGAATGCAAATAAATTTTGTTTTGCACAATTTAATTTGAGACATTAATTGCTCATAGAAAGCACATTGTGGTTTATAATACAACTAAAACTAATTTTAATTGCCAAGAATCAGTATACACTTTTACACTTTTTAAATCACAATTAGTAGCACTCAGTAAATACTTTTTAATTCAGTTTCTCTCAACATCTATAAAAATAAGTAAAAATAATTAAACTGAGCATAAGCACTAGCAAACCTAAAGATCTTTGTAAGTACTTATTTAAGACCTATGTCCTAAATATTTGATCTGACACTAAAACCTAACTTTTTGTTGCTTTATTTTTAGCTGGATTACTTTTATAAGCAGCATAATTGTAATCATTCACTAATATTATTAAAACATCCATGTAGAGTTACTTGAGAAACAAGTAGGTTTCCTAGCACAAAGACATTAATTGGAGACAAAAAGAGAGAATTGTGAATCTAAGCACAACTTTTGAAAGACAGGCAACAAAAAATATGAAACAAATTAAGGTAAAATAAACAGACAAAATAATGAGAATAAAAATTAAAATGTAAATTTAAGAAAAAATTAAAAATATATTTAAAATAAAATATATACATTATTTTTAATTACTATATTGTATTTACCATGTCATAAAAATGTAATTATATTAACCATGACACTAAATTGTATTTACCATGTCATAAAAATGTAATTATATTAACCATGACAAAAAAGTCAGAGTAATTATCAACTGAATTTTTAAGTTATTACATAGTCAGCACTACAAATATAACAGTCATAATACTCAGTGATTCTAGTATCATCAAAGTGTAGCCGTCACAAAATATTATGAAATTACAATAATCTCAGAATTAACAACAGTATCTGCTATCAGGATCTTCAAACAAAGAAATAATACAGAAATATTTTACTAATCTATTTGTTTCTCCTCTCGGAACGATCACGATTTACATCACTACCCTTGTCTTCAATTGCAGGGATACAGTCGCCAATGAAAATATCAGGTATACCTGCTGGATCTCAGAAATTATATGGCAAGGAGCACCAGTAATTTTTTTTTTTGCCCTACTAATTATTTTGGTGAGCTGGGTTCAACAGAGAACAGATATTCCCATTAAGTAAGTTCTTTGCAAGCTGAGATAAGCAGAAAATTATGCCTATACTATTAACATTACTATCTTTATTATATGTAAATATATAAAATATCATTAAATTTTCACAGAAAGTTTGCAGTGTATTTTAAGAATGTGTGTGTGTGTGTCTGTGTGTGTGTCTGTGTGTGTGTGTGACATACTGCTTGTACTTTAGGACACATTGCATGTTATCACTTAATTAAAATGTGATATTTACTTATTTGTGTATAATTTACTCTATCAAGCTGACAAATTAATATTAGCAACAACTCATTTGAAACCACGGATGCTTTTAAACAGTACTTTAATTTTTCACATCAACACCCTGAATCATTATACAGATTCTTAACTACAGAAACCTTAAGACTGTATTTTAATGACATTTCTTCTGCAAAACTTTTGTTAGAGTTATACAAGGTGGCATAATGTAAAATTTCTATGTGATAGCTATCAACAGCACTAATTATTATAAGTTATCTCAGAGAAATTTGGCACTTTAAGTATTCAGTTAACTGATGTTAGGACTGTATATATGTAAAACATCACATTTTATCAGTTTTAATTGTATATATGACAACTTCAATTGAAGACGTGGTTCTGACTCTTAAAAATACAATGTAAGTATAAATATCAGTTTCTCTCTTTAGTAACAAGTGGTGATTGCTTTGCCTGTATTCCCAGTTTTATTGTAAAAAGGGATCAATGAGGTGATGTATTTAAAATCACTGTGAGGATTATAAATCCCTCTCTGTAAAATTAAACAAAACTTAAACATTAAAAACCATCTCACAGGCAGATTACATAAATTGGAGCATATTGAACTGCAAGTTACATAGATAAAAAAGAAGAATTGAACAGACTTTTACTTACTGACCAGTGTGTTACTAAGTACAAAACTAAGTTAACAATACTCTACTTTGCATACTTGTATTTGTAAAAGAAATTATAAACAAAAAGCTGTATGTATATAAATGTACATACACAGAGATAATCTCCGGACTAAAATTGGTGGAAAGATAATTTTTATATATATTTTATTTTTTGAAATATATATTCAACATGGACAAACATTAGGTAAATAAATTAACAACAAATCCCTTTCTGAAAAATAAACTGTTTTAAAAACATATATTTACAATTTAAATTTATTATCTCAATACATTAATAAATTTTCTGTAGCAAAAAAGAAAAATAAATTAAAAAGAAAAAGAAAGCTCTCTTCTGTCTCAATAGATTCTACAGGACAGGTAAAATCTTACCTTTTAAGCAGTGAGTTTAGTGCTAAACTTTTACAATGTGATCAAACTATCCTTAAAAAAAGAAAGACATCAAACAAGATAATTTCATACTTAGTATTTATAATTTTTATATTGAATATTGTTATTAATTATATTCCTAATCATTATTTTTCTATTAGGATGTACTAACTTGTATTTTTTTTTTTAATTTTTACTTATACTACCTCCTATTCTGTGTTTCAGTTCTCAATAAGGTCTGAAGATAGCTTTGTGGGAATGATCTCTCCCACATATAAGTACATTTGGAACTTAATAAAGTGTACTAAAATGTCCTCTTTTCAGATTCTGATTTAAAACAATACCTTTCTTAATATTCAACTAAAATAATGATAAACAATTTTTTGTTTAGTTTATAAATGTAATTTCAATGCATCTATTCTTAAATATAATTTTTCTTTACCATTTTTGTTTGGATTGTTGTTTTCCTAACATTTTAGGTTCATTTCACATATTATTAAACAAATATGACAGTGCTAAGTTACCTAACCTAAATATAGCAGAGTACTTAAAAGATATATCTACTTTTTTCTGAATTAAGGTTTTCTGGCTGAAAGGGTTTTAATATTATATCTAACTGGTAAAACATGTTATTCTAGTTAAACAGAAAATTAAAAAGTAAACTTTTTCTGTAAGTGACAAAATGAAATATTAAAGTATTATTAATAAACAAAAACAACTTTATAATTTTAAATACCCACTATTTATTGTTGTGTCTATGTAATATATCCCAGTCTAGTATCTGTTTGAAATTTCTTACACACCTAATAGCTAATTTTACATTTAGTTCAAAAAGAGGGTAAATCTATATTGGAAGTAAATAGTGAACTAAAGCCTTAGAAAGCCTGCTGAGGTAGCAGTTTTCTCTTTTACATTGCTTGTAACTTTTAGATACAGGAAAGGTGAAAACATTAATTTATGCCTACTAAGTTAGAAAAACTTACAACATATTAGTATAAAATACAGTATTGAAAAACATGTCTTTACAAAGGAAACAGTTCTAAGTTCATTTAAAATATACATCTGATTATGTCAAAATAAGTTTAGATTTTCTTACAAAAACAATCCTCATTAAAACATTGAGTACAATTAATAAATGTGACTATTTTCTCAGAAAATAATTTTTTTAAATTGCATTTTAGGTTTTGGGGTACATGTGAAGAACATGCAAGGTTGTTGCATAGGTACACACATGGCAGTATTGTTTGCTGCCTTCCGTCCCCTCACCTGTATCTGTCATTTCTCCCCATGCTATCTCTTCCCACCTCCCCACCCCCTGTCCCTCCCCCATTTCCCCCCAACAGACCCCAATGTGTAGTGCTCCCCTCCCTGTGTCCATATTCTCACTCATAGGCGGGTGTTGACCAATGAGAAATAAATTTTAAAGTGATTTTTAAAAGCTCAGAATCTTGCACTAATTGAATCAGATATAAAAAAATATTTTTTAAAAACTTGCATTAGAATGAAAGTATTTTTATTGATTTATAAGACAGAAAAACTCATTAAGAAAAAAATATATATATACACACACACAATAGGAAGATGGTTATTTTTAATATGAAAATAGAACCAGTGGCAGTGGTTCATTCCTGTAATCCTAGTAGTTTGTAAGACTCTTTAAAATAAGCTTGGCCAACATCTCTATCTATAGTAAATTTCCATCTCTACTACAACTACAAAACTTAATGAGACATGGTGGAAACAGCCTGTAATTCTAGCTAATTAGGAGACTGACAAACAAACCTGGAGGCAGGAGATTGCAATGAGCCAAGATAAAGCCACTGAACTCCAGCCTGAAAATCAGAAGGAGACTCCATATCAAAATATAATAATATAAAATAGTATAAAAAAGGGGATTTATGAGTTCTGCTGCAGCAGACATGAATATACCTGCCCAGCAGCTCTATATGAACAACAGAGATCACAGCTTAGCACTTGAGCTCCTATAAAGGATAGACTTTCTCCTCAAGCATCTCCCTGACTCCCGTATATCCAAAGAGTCACCTCATAAAGGACAGCTCAGACTGACATTTGGCGGGTATCCTTCAGGGACAAAGATAGTAGAAGAAGAAACTGGCAGCAACCTTTACTGTCTGTAGCCATGGAAGGTGATCCCCAGGCAAGCAGGGCCTGGAATAGACCTCAGCAGTCCTACAGCAGAGCAGCCAGACTGTTAGAAGAAAAACTAAGAAACAGAAGAAAATAACTTCATTTTCAACAAACTGGACATCCACTCAGAGATCCAATCTGAAAGTCAACAGCTTCAAAGATGACAGGTGGATAACTTCACAAAGATGGAAAAAAAAAAAAAAAAAAAAAAAGCACAAAAAGAATTAAAGCACAAGCACCCAAAACCAGAATGCTTCTCGTCCTACAAGGGATCACAACTCCTCACCAGCAAGGGAACAAAACTGGATGGAGAATGAGTGTAATGAATTGACAGAATAAGGCTTCAGAATGTGGGTAATAAGAAAATTCTGTAGCTGAAAGAACATGTTCTCACCCAATACGAAGAAACTAAGAAACTTGAAAAAAGATTTGATGAAATGCTAATGAGAATAGACAACTTAGAGAGGAATATAAGTGAATTGATGGAGCTGAAAAACACAACATGAGAACTTTGCGAAGCATGCACAAGTTTCAACAGCTGAATTGACCAAGCGGAAGAAAGGATATCAGAGATTGAAGGTCAACACAATGAAATAAAATGATAAGGCAAGATTAGAGAAAAAAGGGTAAAAAGGAAGTCTCCAAGACATATGGGACTATGTGAAAAGACCTAATCTACATTTGATAGGTGTACCTGAATATGATGAAGAGAATGAATCCAAGCTGTAAAATATTCTTCAGGATATTATCCAGGTAAACTTTCCCAACCTTGCAAGGCTGGCCAATATTCAAGTCCAGGGAATACAGAAACTCCAACAAAAATATTTCTCAGGAGGAGCAACCCCAAGGGACATAATCCTCAGATTCACCAAGGTTGAAATGAAAAAGAAAATGCTAAGGGCAGCCAGACAGAAAGGTTAGGTTACCCACAAAGGGAAGCCATCAGACTCACAGCAGATCTCTCAGCAGAAACCCTACAAGCCAAAAGAGAGTTGGGGCTAATATTCAATATACTTAAAGAAAAGGCCTTTCAGCCCAGAATTTCATATCCAGTCAAATTAAGCTTCATAAGGGAAGGAAAAATAAAATCCTTTATGAACAAGCAACTACTGAAAGATTTCATCATCACCAGGCCTGCTTTACAAGAGCTCCTGAAAGAGTCACTAAACATAGAAAGGAACAACGAGTAGCAGCCACTCCAAAAACATAATAAATGGTAAAAGTTCATCAACACAATGAAGAAACTGCATCAACTAATCAGCAAAAGAGCCAGCTAGCATCAAAGTGACAGGATCAAATTCACATGTAACAATATTAACCCTAAATGTAAATGGGCTAAATGCCCCAATCAAAAGACACAGACTGGTAAATTGTGTAAAAAGACAAAACCCATCAGTGTGCTGTATCCAGAGGACCCATCTCACATTCAAGGATACAAAAAGGCTCAAAATAAAGGGATGAATAAAGATTTATCAAGCAAAGCAAATGGAGAGGAAAAATAAAAAAAAATAAAAAAAATAAAAAAATCAGGAGTTGAAATTCTTATCTCTGATAAAATAGACTTTAAGCCAAAAAAGGTCAAAAGACAAAAAGAAGAATATTACATAATTGTAAAAATATCAATGCAACAAGAAGAGCTAACAATACTAAATATATACACACCCAATACAGGGCAACAAGATACATAAGGCAAGTTCTTAGTGACTTCCAAAGAGACTTAGACTCCCACACAATAATAGTGGAAGACTTTAACACCCCATTGTCAATATTAGACAGATCAACAAAAAAGAAAAGTAACAAGGATATCCAGGACTTGAATTCAGACTTGGATCAAGAAAACATAATAGATATTAACATAACTCTCCAACCTAAATCCACAGAATATACATTCTTCTTAGCACCACATCACAGCTAAAATTGACCATATAATTGGAAGGGAATCACTCCACAGCAAATGCAAAAGAACGAAAATCATAACAGACTCTCAGGCCACAGTGCAGTCAAGTTAGGACTCAGAATTCAGAAACTAACTCAGAACCACACAGCTTCATGGAAACTGAACAACTGGCTCTTGAATGTTGACTGGATAAAAAATGAAATGAAGTCAGAAATAAAGATGTTCTTTGAAACCAACGAGAATGAAGACACAACATTCCAGAATCTCAGACACATTTAAAGCTTTCTTTAGAGAAAAATATATAGCAATAAATGCCCACATGAGAAGAAAGGAGAGATCTAAACCTGACACCCTATCATAAAAATTGAAAAAGCTAGAGGAGCAAATTCCAAAAAACTCAAAACCTAGCAGAAGACAAAATATAACTAAGATCAAAGCAGAACAGAAGAAGATAGAGACACAAAATAACCTTTAAAAATCAATAAATCCAGTAGCTGGTTTTTCAAAAAGATCAACAAAATAGACCACTAGCCAGATTAATAAAAAAGAAAAGAGAGAATAATCAAATAGATGCAATAAAAAATGATACAGTGGATATTACCACAGATTCCATAGAAATTTCAACCATCATGAGAGATTATTGCAAACAACTCTATGCACATACACTAGTAAACCTGGAAGAAATGGATAAATTCCTGGATACTTGCCTCCTCCCAAGCCTAAACCAGGAAGAAGTCAAAACCCTGAATAGACCAATAACAAGATCTGAAGTTGAGTCAGCAATTAAGAGCCTACCACCTAATAAAAGCCCAGGTCCAGATGGGTTTACAGCCGAATTCTACCAGACATAGCAAGAGGAGCTGGTACCATTATTTCTAAAACTATTTCAAATAATCCCAAAAGAGGAAATATTTCCAAAATTATTTTATGAGAATAACTTCGTCTAGATACCAAAACCCAGCAGAGACTCATCAAGAAAAGAAAACTTCAGGCCAATATCCATGATGAACAAAGATGCAAAAATCTTCAATAAAATACTGGCAAGCCAATTGCAACAGAACATCAAAAAGCTTATCCACTGTGATCAAGTAGGATTCATCCTGGGATGCAAGGCTGGTTGAACATATGCAAGTTTATAAACATAATTCACCACATAAACAGAACCAAAGACAAAAACCACGATTATCTAATTGATGCAGAGAAGGCCTTTGACAAAATTCAACAGCCCTTTATGCTAAAAACCCTCAATAAACTAGGCATTGACAAAAATTATCTCAAAATAATAAAAACTATTTATGACAAACCAACAGCCAATTTTATACTGAACAAGCAAAAACTGGAACCATTCTCTTTGAAATCTGGCATTAGGCAAGTATTCTTTCTCTCACCACTCCTACTCAATGGAGTACTGGAAGTTCTAACAAGAGCAATCAGGCAAGGAAAAGAAATAAAGGGTATTCAAATAAGAAAAGAGGAAGTCTAATTGTCTCTATTTGCAGACGACATGATTGTATATCTAGAATACCCCATCATCTCAGCCCCAAATGTCCTGAAACTGATAAGCAACTTCCACAAAGTATGTTTTAGGTCTTATGTTTAAGTTTTTAATCCATCTGGAGTAAATTTCTTTAATCCATCTGGAGTAAAATTCTGATTTTGTATCAGAATCCAAAATCAATGTGCAAAAATCACAAGCATTTCTATACACCAATAACATAATTAAAGAGAGCCAAATCAAGAACAAACTGCCATTCACAATTGATACAAAGAGAATCAAATACCTAAAAATACAACTAACAATGAATGTAAAGGACCTCTTCAAGGAGAACTACAAGCCACTGTTCAACAAAATAAGAGAGGACACATACAGATGGAGTAACAGTCCACATTCATTGTTAGGAAGAATCAATATTGTGAAAATGGCCATATTGCCCAAAGTAATTTACAAATTCAATGCTATCCTAATCAAACTACAAATGACCTTCTTCACAGAACTGGAAAAAAACACCTTAAACTTCATATGGACAGGAGGCCTCAAACTACAGAACTTCAAACTATACTTCAAGGCTACAGTAATAAAAACAGCATGATACTGGTACCAACAGAGATATAGGCTCATGGAACACAACAGAGGCCTTGGAGGCAGCATAATATATCTACAACCATCTGATCCTTGATCAACCTTATAAAAACAAGCAATGGGGAAAGGATTCCCTGCTTAAAAATGGTGTTGAGAAACTGGCTAGCCATGTGCAGAAAGCAGAAACTGGACCCCTTCCTGACACCTTACACTAAAATTAACTCCAGATGGATTAAAGACTTAAACATATAGGCCTAACTCCATAAAAACCCTAGAAGAAAATCTAGGCAAAAACCATTCAGGATGTAGGCGTAGGTAGGGACTTCATAACCAAAACATCAACAGTATTGGCAACAAAAGCCAAAATAGACAAATGGGACCTAATCAAACTTCTCAGCTTCTGCACAGCAAAAAAAAAATGAATAGAATAGAACAGAATAGAATAGAATAGAATAGAATAGAATAGAATAGAATAGAATAATAAAATAAAATAAACTCATAATAAAATAAATAAAATAAAAGACAGTCACTAAAGTGAATCGACAACAAAGAGAACGGAAAAAACTTATGCAGTCTACCCATCTGACAAAGGGGGCTGATATCCAGAATTTACAAAGAACTAAAACAAATTTACAAAAAAAAAAAATCCCATTGAAAGGTGGGAAAAGGATATGAACAGACACTTTACAAAAGAAGACATACATGAGGCCAACAAACATATGAAAAAATGTTCATCATCACTGGTCATTAGATAAATTCAAATCAAAACTACATTGAGATACCATCTGACGCCAGTTAGAATGGCGATCATTGAAAAAATTGGATACAGCAGATGCTGGAGAGGATGTGAAGAAACAGGAACACTTTCACACTGTTGGTGGGAGTGTACATTAGTTCAACCATTGTGGAAGACAGTGTGGAGATTCCTCAAGGACTTACAAATGGAAATCCCATTTGACCCAGCAATCCTATTACTGGGTATATATTCAAAGGATTATAAATCATTCCACTATAAGGACACATGCACACGAATGTTCATTGCAACACTGTTTACAATAGCAAAGACCTGGAACCAACTCAAATGTCCATCGATGACAGAATGAACAGAGAAAATGTGGCACATATATACCATGGAATATTTTGCAGCCTTCAAAAACGATGAGTTGGTGTTCTTTGTAGGGACATGGATGAACCTGGAAACCATCATTCTCAGCTAACTGACACAGGAACAGAAAATCAAACAGTGCATGTTCTCACTCATAGGTGGGTGTTGAACAATGAGAACTCATGGACACAGGAAGTGGAGCATTGCACACTGGGGTCTGTTGGGGAGAAATGAGGGAGTGATAGTGGGATTCTGGGGAGTTGGAGAGAGATAGCATGGGGAGAAATGTCAGATATAGGTGAAGGGGAGGAAGGCAGCAAATCATGCTGCCATGTGTGTACTTATGCCACAATCCTGCATGTTCTTCACATGTATTCCAAAACCTAAATAGGAATAATAATAATAATAATGACAATGATAATTTAAAAAACATAATAAAATAAAATGTAAATCAAGTAAAACTGACATATATGGAATTGTTTAGTTTTCAATATATATTCCTAGTATTCCATATATATATATATATATATATATATATATATATATATATATATATATACACACACACACACACAAAGAGTCCATATATATTCCAAACTGCCATGAAAAATCAGTAAGCAGTATTGTTTATTTTTCCATATGCTAAACAATACTGATCATTGATTTTTCATGGCAGTTTATCCCCTCTCTGATTTGTAATTACTTTATTAAAACTCTTAAAGTGAATCTTACAGTTTGAAGTCACTGTAGCCTCTTCAGGAATAAAAGTCTTTTAAAAATAAAGTAGATAAAACAAGCAAAAAAGTCTAGAATATGTTTCAAAGACATAATACATCCCTATAAAGAATTGTTAACAAATATGCATAACGTAATTAGTTAAGGATCACAACTTACAACTTACTTAAAAAACAAAACAAAACAAAACAAAACAAAAAAAACCTCCATTTTTACAATTGTGATACCTTTTCCAGGAGTTTGAAAGCCCATTATAGCTCATCAAAGATGTCTACTGAACATTCTGCTATCCAATATTTTTCTTGAAATGTGGAGGTACTTCACATTAATTATATTCAACAACTTCTAAGAAAACTGAAATTCTTTAACTCCAGATACGTTACTTGAAAACTTCATTTACATTGGCTTGAGTACTGAAATATCTTTTCAACTTTTATGTCATATGACAAATTTTAATATTTGTCATTAAAATGTTATACTTTATAATGTAAATTCATAGTGTGTTCTAATGAACAAGTGTATATTTATATTATGCATGCCTTCCAACTCTTGTGAAGATTACTGTTTTACAAATGCCATTGATTAATTATTTAATACCCTACCTACTGTTTTACAAATGTCATTGATTAATTATTTAATACCCTACAATCAAAATTGGTTTGTATTTTATTATATTACTATTCAATTACTGTATTAAAAAGTCATAAAAAACTGAAAAAGAGGAAAAAATACTGTATGGTTTATTTAATCATAGATTACCTGAACTGACTTTATAGTAGTAACATTTATCCAAACTTGAATAAACTGAACTTTTCAAAAACTTCTGAAGTTTCTGTGATTTCTAAGAAATATACATTGAGTTAAGAAGTATACTCACACTATATCAGTTATATGTATGCTTGTCTTCATAATTTTCCGAAGAGATGATTGAACACTATTAGTTTCTCAAAGATGACTTCCACTGCAGATTTTAGTATTTTTGGAAGCTGTTTTAGCCTCTCTCCACCTGATACAGTTGCAACCTTTCCAATCCCACTTCCAGTTTAGAGCCAGGCTTAGAGTAAAACTTAAAATAAAGTCTATTGATGTATAAACTGTACACAGTTATGCAGACTTTTGTAAGCGCATAATCCATATTTTTCTCTTTCTTACTCTGCTATAGTGACTGTGACTTTGCTGTTATTTTAATAAGTTAAGCAGGCATATCCCTGGGACGTTTATACTTGCTAATTTGGCTTAATACTCACATAATTTTGCTTTTAGTGTTTCCTTTAGATAGTTACTTAAAGGTAACCTTGTTATTAATTTATTATGTCATTTTATATAAAAAAATTAAACTGCATAGTATAATAAATAATTCTGCCTCATGCATTTTGTATACAATTAATAACCTAACTCAAAAACATATCAAATAATTGTCTACTGTAAGAATTAATATAAAATCTAACATTCAGGAATCAAAATAGCATCTTCACAAACTATTTAAGTATTATTTTAACTATAAACTGTAACATTAAAAAAATGAGTGCTTCAGAAATATTAATAAATGCAAAACTGCAGGGCAGGCAGCCTCAAAGTCTCAGAAAAAATATTTTACCAACTAAAAACTGTCTCAATCTGGACTCTAAAAAAAAAAAAAAAAGTTTGTAACAACCATGCAAACACTGAAGCAGGAAAGGCAATTTAAAAATTATAGAAAAGACTGTGGTGTCATATAACCTCTCAGGCACAGCTGAAGTTTCCAAAACAGCAATCAACATTCCCAATGGGAAGGCCTAACCTCTGATTGTGGAAGGAGTAAAGAAGACTTTTGGTACACTACTAATTGTGCTTGTCCTAGAAAGTGTTAAATAAGACTGTTAATACATATTCTATTTCAAAAACTAAACATTTCTATGTTTAATCCAGACAATATGCCACCAGAATTCAAGCTAAGCTTTGAAGAACACATCTTGAAGAAATAAAGCCTAACTGCCAGTTAGTACATTATAACATTCCAGATAAAGATTTCTAAAAAACAAAACAAAACAACAACAACAAAAGTATAGTCAATATGAAGTAAAAACAGAAACTAAAAATGTCCCACATTTTTAGACAAAGATTTTAAGAAAATATTTGTAAGTATGTCCAAAAGAAAAATAAAAGAACAACATGAGAGTTTCAGAGACACAAATTATAAAAGGAAAATATAATAAATATAGAAAAAAAGTGCAATTATGAAAATAAAAGATTCAGCAAAGAAGGTTAACAAAAAATTGAGCAGACATAGATTCAATCAAAAAAAAAAAATCCAGTATAAGAACATTAAACAAAACAGATTAAAGATGTTCAAAAAGCCTAAGCTTCAGCTGATAAATATATGCAATATTGGTGTCTCATATATTCAGGAAAACAAAAGACAGAAAGAATATCTAATAATATTAATGAATAAATTTTTTCACAACTGGATATAGTATGTAAATCTACAAATTTAAGAAGACCAACAATCTTCAAACATAAAAAAACAGAGTCAAACACAAGAGCAGAAAGTTAAATCTTTTTTTTCTTTTCTTTCTTTTCTTTTTTGTTCTTTTTTTTTTTTTTTTTTTTTTTTACAAAAAACAAACACTGCATCATCTCACTCACTCATATGTAAGTGTTTTGAAAAATGAGAACACAAAGACACAGGGGGAAAAACATCACACACTTGGTCCTATTGAGGGGTAAGGCCTAGGGAAGGCATAGCGGGCATGTGAGTATTGGACAGAAATAGCATTAGGTGAAATGCCTAATGTAGATGAACGGGTGATGGATGCAGCAAATCATTATGGCACACACATACCTATGTAACAAACCTGAACGTTCTGTTCATGTATCCTAGAACTTAAAGTATAATTTAAAAAATAATAACAAAGTAAGTAAATAAATACAGGTTTTATAACTTTAGAATGTTAAATTTTGTTATTATTACAATGACAAAGTATATTATCAGACCACTAGAAAATTTTCTGCACTATACGTAAAAACGGAAGCCATGAATTCAGTTGCTTTTAGTTTTGCATAGAAGCACCATAGATTGAAGCCTCAACTGTCCCACTAGGTATTAAAAATGGAGAGCCAAAGACACATATTGCATATATATATATATATATATATATATATATATATATATATATATATATTTTTTTTTTTTTTTTTTTTTTTTTCATGCAACTTCTATCCTGCCAGTGCATACAAATGGGGAGAGACTTATTTGTGCTCAGTGCTCAGTAGAGCAGTGGATGCAGTGCCATTCATGGATTGGTTAACAGCCAATGGAACAACAAACATAAAAACATGTTTCAACCATGAGATGTGAAAAAATGAACATCTATGGATAACGGAAACACCAGCCTTTTGACAAGAGGGTGTGTTTCAGCATGAGGCTAATAGAAAGTGTCAGCAGATTCAGAGATACCATGTTGAGGAAGAAAGATGGCTTCACTCAGATCTTGCTACCAACAAGACCAGCAGATAACAACACATTGAATAGAGAGCTAATGAATGAAATACAGAGTGTTCTGGATAGTAAGCTTGGGCTGCTCATTGTGGTTGGTAGTATCTTTTGCTGTGGTCTTAATTTTCAAAACTTTGTGAAGCATTTAAAACATGACAGGACAAATGAAATGCTAAATTAGTGGACACCATCAAAAACTTTGTGAATACTTTCATTGAGTTTCAGAAACCTATTATATCAGTCAGTCTGCTCATGACACCAGACTAGGCTGAGCAGAGTTCATCATTAGATACAAGATTTTCTACTTTGTTTTCATGGCCCAATAAATCTTCACCCATAACTAATGCTTGAGTGGAGTACTAAAAAGATCCAGACTACTTATTATCAAGACAATTTTAAGCACTGTAACTTTAAAATAAATAGCTGACTTGGTGTCTCATGTCTCTCAGCACTGTGGGAGGCTGAGACAGCTAGATTGCTTGAGGTCAGAAGTTCTATACCATCCTGGCCAACATAGTGAAACCCCATATCTACTAATTTTTTAAAAAAAATTAGCTGGGAATTGTTTGGGACACTTGTAATCTCAGCTACTCCAGAGGCTGAGGCAAGATAATCACTTGAACCCGAGAGGCAGAGATTAAGTGAGTTAAAATTGTGCCATTGCATGCTAACCTTGGCAAAAAGAGAAAATCTCCATTACAAAAATAAACATACAACAATTACAAAAGTTTTTTTTTTTTTTGCTCAAATGGCATCGTTTTATGTTCAAATACACACATTTAAGTATAAACTGGTAAGCACTAGAATTATTGTAGCTCTATTTTTTTTTTTTTTGAGGCGGAGTTTCGCTCTTGTTACCCAGGCTGGAGTGCGATGGCATGTTCTCGGCTCACTGCAACCTCTGCCTCCTGGGTTCAGGCAATTCTCCTGCCTCAGCCTCCTGAGTAGCTGGGATTACAGGCACGAGCCACCATGCCCCGCTAATTTTTTTTGTATTTTTAGTAGATACGGGGTTTCACCATGTTGACCAGGATGGCCTCGATCTCTCGACCTCGTGATCCACCCACCTTGGCCTCCCAAAGTGCTGGGATTACAGGCTTGAGCCACCGCACCCGGCTGTAGCTCTAATTTTTTAATCTATGACTCATAAAATAGAAAAAGTGTTTTTTTTTAAATTTTGAATTACAAAAAAAATATTGAAATAACATTTTTCTTTTTTTTTTTTTTCCCACAGAATGGAGAGTCTTAAAGAGTATGAGACAGCTGCTATTTCCATTTCGCAAATATACACACAGGACAACATGAGATGTTGCATTTGTTTTTATTAAGGAACAAATAGTTGAGATAGAAAATTCTGAATGAAAAAAAAATTATCTTTCAGGATAAATATTTCTAACAAACAATTCACTGAGTATCATTACCCAAGGCAAAACATGTGCTAAAGATTTATGCTGAGATCTCAGTAGATTTTTCTTTCACGTTAAAATGCCTGTTTCTTACTCAGTTAGCTTATAAAAACAATTTTCTCTTGATAATAAAGTATTCTGTGCAATATTCATGAGTCATAAAATAATTTTGGTAGAAATATCTAGGTGAAAATGTTTATCACATGCAGTTTCTAGATTAACTTGAAGTATGTTTTATTTAAGAAGTTAAAATTCAGGACAATCATTAAATAGAAACTCTTTTCAAAAGAAGACAAAATAAAATATTTACCTGATATTTGACATTTTAAATGACTAGTTTTAGCCTTTATGTGCACAGTATTTTCAAGAAAACTCTACATATTCTGTGATTCAGTAGCTCTCTGTAGCCTGTACAGATGGATTTTATTAAAAACTTTGTTACATGTGGGCAGCAATAGCCGCCATTTTGTGATCTGTTGAGGTTTGCACAAGTTAAGTTTCAGTTCCTGTTTTCATGTTGACAAGTTTCAGTCTTTGTTTCTCCGCTGAATGTTTCAGTTTCTCCGTTGAATGTTTCAGTTTCTGTTTCTTCCCTGAATGTTTCAGTTTCAGTTCCTGTTTCTCCCGCTGAATGTTTCAGTTTCTGTTTCCTGCTGGTAAGTTTCAGTTTTTGAAACTTAGGAAGGCCAGAATTTCCCAACTGCAAGCTTCCTTTGCCCCGCCTCCCTGCCTGGCCTATTTAAGCTGTGAGCTCAGCAACAATAAACGAGACTTGATCAGACTCCTGTCTTGTCTCCATTTCTCGCGTCTCCTGCCCATCCATCCCCACTCCCTCCCTTCAAGCTCCTGTTGTTGTCCCGCAGGTCGGGACAGTCTGGCGCCCAACGTGGGGCTCGAAGTAAGAGGGACACAGTGAGGGACGTCATCGAAGCCGGCCGGATTGAAGGAAGAAATCCAGAGGAGGAGTCACCGCGGGAACCTGCTGCGGCCTTGCTCTCTGGTAAGTGGACGACGATATTATGGGTCAGGAAATTAGTAAGCATGAGTTGTTTGTAGAAGAACTCAGCATAGCATTAAAGGCGCGAGGAGTAAAGGTGAAAGTAAACCGGTTAATTAAATATTTTGATTATATTAAGGACGTTTGTCCCTGGTTCCCTCAAGAAGGAACCATAGATCAAAGATGTTGGAAAAGAGTAGGGGATGCCCTAAAAGATTATTATGATGCTTTTGGGCTTCAAAAGGTCCCTGTAATTGCTTTCTCATACTGGGATCTAATAAATGAAGTCATTACCCAAAAACATGACGATCCAATCATTGCTAATCTCATAACCCAGGGGGAAAATTGCCTGAGAGACTCATGTAAAAATTTGTCTGATAAAAGCCCCCCCTTTAAAGAAAATTCATTAGTTTTGGAAAAACCAGAACCCAAAGAGGGCAAGGAGAAAAAGTCAGGGGAAGCTGACTTAATGTCATTTAATAGCAACTCTGGTAAAGAGGAAGAGAAACCCGCGGAGAGCGGTGGGTCTGTGTGTTCCTTAGAGAAATTTGCTGAACGTGTAGCCGCAGGCCTTAAACAAAAATTAGCTAACCCAAAGTATCAAAAGAGGATTGTATGGCTAGCCAGTAGAGTCAATAATTCAGAGGACGAAGGCATTGATGAGGGCATTGATTGGGACGATCTTGAGGATGAAGTGGCTCGATACCAAAATTCCGATTGGCCGCCTGCCTCATTTCGGCCACCTCCGTATGTGCCTCAGCCTTCAGCCCCACCTATGGCTTTCCCTGCCATTGATCCTCAAAAAGAAATCCAATCTAAAATAGAATATCTTAAAACTCAAATAAAGCTTGAAACTGAACATCAGGAACTTATTGAGCAATTAGAAAAAATCAAACTAGGAAAGGTAAAAGGGGATGCTTGCTTGCCCGTTACCCCTCCACCTTGTACCGGAGCCATACCTAGGCAGCGCCCTGTAACCATGGCACCCTCCGGTACTGACCCTTTCATGTCCACTGCTTTTCCGGTCACTGAAACCATGGACCAACAAAATAACGCCTGGCGGCATCATAATGTGTCCCGACCTGCAGGACAACAACAGGAGCTCAAAGGGAGGGAGTGGGGATGGATGGGCAGGAGACGCCAGAAATGGAGACAAGACAGGAGTCTGATCAAGTCTCGTTTATTGTTGCTGAGCTCACAGCTTAAATAGGCCAGGCAGGGAGGCGGGGCAAAGGAAGCTTGCAGTTGGGAAATTCCCGCCTTCCTAAGTTTCAAAAACTGAAACTTACCAGCAGGAAACAGAAACTGAAACATTCAGCGGGAGAAACAGGAACTGAAACTGAAACATTCAGGGAAGAAACAGAAACTGAAACATTCAACGGAGAAACTGAAACATTCAGCGGAGAAACAGGAACTGAAACTGAAACATTCAGCGAAACATTCAATGGAGAAACTGAAACATTCAGCGGAGAAACAAAGACTGAAACTTGTCAACAGGAAAACAGGAACTGAAACTTAACTTGTGCAAACCTCAACAGATCACAAAATGGCGGCTATTGCTGCCCACAGGTCCCCCTTTTTTATTTTATTTAGAAATTAGGCTGAGGGGTAGTTATGCCCAGGGGAACCGTGCCTGTCTTAGGTCAGAGGACCCCACATGAGAGAACATTGACTCCTTATCCGTCATGGGGAGGGGAAAAACGTTTTCCTCCCTATCTTAGGTGGAGTCTCCTTACTCATGCTCCTCAGTTGCCCGTCATTGGCTAACCGGTTCAGCTCGCCGGGTGACCTGAGAGGAAGGGTATCAAGCTCCATCTCTAGATCTGCAATCTCCAGCCTGTGGTAATGGACCCGAATGGGCTGCATCTTTATGGCCTCAATTTGTGATCTTGAGAAGCTCCTGAGTTTGCTGAGTATAACAGGACTGATAGACAGTAAGACAAGGAGGGAAAGCAATCAGGATATATAATACCATGTTGTTGACTCCTAAAAAGGGAAAAGATAGAAGATCCTCAGGGCTCGATGTCATCCCTGGGTGGAGTTGGTTTTTCGGATTTTTTGGTATCTACTTGCTTTACAAGTCTCTCGGGAAGCCACCTGGCCGAATCGGCTTCCTTGGCATAAATGCACACCGATCCTCGACCCCAAATCAGGACCGGGTCTGGGCCATGCCATGCGCCCATCATGGGATCTTTCCACATTACCGATGCATAATGGCTTTTGGATTCAAAATGCCAGTGTCGATCGGCGGCGGAGTGTCCTTCTTGATCCAGTGTTAAAAAATTCAAAATAAATAAGGAGTGTGATAAAAGGTTTTTTGGTGATCCCTTATGGGGGTACCATTCCCCCTTTTTTATTTTATTTAGAGTGGTTTTTATGGTGAGATGAGCTCTTTCTACTATGCCTTGTCCCTGGGGGTTGTACGGGATGCCTGTACATAACCAGGCCCGTTGTACACCCCAGGGATGCAAAGGCAGTTAAAAGATGAGCAATAACATGTTTTGTGGCTTCTCCAGTTTGTAAAGTGGCAAAGATATATCCACTACAAGTATCAATGCAGACATGAACGTATTTAAGATTTCCAAATTCTGGGATGTGGGTGACATCCATTTGCCAAAGGGCATTAGTAGGAGGCCTCGAGGGTTAACTCCAAGATGTGGGACCGGTAAGTGAGGTGCACATTGTGTGCAGGACTTTACTATTTGTCGGGCTTGTTCTCTAGTTATGTGATGGAGTAGTCTTAAGGACTGAGCATTAAGATGATGCAAGTTGTGCGAATGTTGTGCTTGAGCTAGAGGGGTGTTAGGGAGTTGAACTAACAGAACACGGGTGGCTTGGTCTGCCTTGGCATTTCCAGAGGCCAATGGACCAGGTAAGCCTGAATGAGCACGTAAATGTCCAATGTAGAAAGGTTGTGTTCTGGAAATTAATAGCTTTTGTAGTTGAGAAAATAGTTTTGCAGTAGTTGAGGTGTGTTTTATGAATGGGGCTGTTTCTAACTTTGGGACAGAGGTAGCAATGTACGCACTGTCTGTATAAACATTGAGAGGATCATTGGGAAACATGGAAAATGCAGCTATAACTGCATGTAGCTCTGCTAATTGGGCAGACGAAGATTGCGATTGAAAGCTGATAGTTTGGTTTGGGGTAACAAAGGCTGCAAGCCCTGTGGATGACCCATCAGTGAAAATGGTAATTCCATTTGGAAGGGGATGAAGTCTGGTATTTTTAGGAAAAACGAAATCATGTCTGTTGGCAAAATCTAGAAGCTTATTGGGAGGATAATGATTATCGAGGTTGCCAGTATATGAGGCAAGTGCAATGGGCCATGCTTCAGTATTTTGCATGAGCCAATGGATCTGCTGTTTGGTATAAGGTTGGACAATGTTGTTAGGTTCCTGTCCGAAATATTCCTTGCCTAGGGTTCTTCCTTTGGTAATTAGACTGGCTACCATAAGGTAGTAAGGTTCAATGACTTTAGTGGGCATATTAGGAAGATGGATCCACATAAGTGGAGCAGTTTGCCAGAACACAGCTGTGGGAGATAATGAGGTATGACATATAATAAATTGGAGTGGTTTGTCAATATCGAAAAAGGTGATGGTTTGGTTATTGATAGCTTGGTTAACTAAATCGATAGCTGATTTTGCTTCAGGGGTGAGTTGTCTTAAAGAAGTAGGACTGGGATCCCCTACCAATATATCGTATAGCGGCTTGAGATCAGCTTTGCATAATTTTAGATAAGGTAACAGCCAGTTTATGTCTCCTAATAATTTTTGAAAATCATTGAGGGTTTTTAAACAGTCTAGCCTGAGTTGCACCTTTTGAGTCGATAGGCGAGTTCCACTTAACTGAAATCCTAGGTAAGTGTAGGGATCAGTAAGTTGCACCTTCTCTGGGGCTATGACTAATCCACTAGCAGTAAGGGCAGTTTGTAGACTTTTGAAACAAGACAAGACCACTTCCTCTTTTGCTGCTGCTAAAAGTATGTCATCCATATAATGGATGATGTATACATCCTTCCAATCTTTTCTAACTTCAGCAATGGCGATGGCCACATATGACTGGCATAAGGTGGGACTGTTGGCCATGCCCTGAGGCAAAACCTTCCATTGATATCTCTTCATAGGCTCTTTAAAGTTAATTGCGGGAAGGCTGAAAGCGAAACGCTTACAATCCTCTGGATGGAGAGGAATAGTAAAGAAACAGTCTTTTAGGTCTACAATAACTTTGTAGAATCCCAGAGGTACGGCTACAGGGGAAGGGAGGCCGGGTTGTAACGCTCCCATAAGGACCATGGATTTATTTACTTCCCTTAAATCTTGTAGCAACCGCCATTTTCTTGACTTCTTTTTTACAACAAAAATTGGCGTATTCCAGGGAGAATTACTAGGTTCAATATGTCCAGCCAGCAGCTGCTCCTGTACCAACTGCTGTGCAGCGGCTAGTTTTTCCTTTGAGAGGGGCCATTGGTCAACCCACACGGGCTGATCCGACAGCCACGTGATTTTTTCAGTGTGGGCTACAGGAAAGACCGAGGCCCCTAGGGAAAATACCCTAGGCCAGTACGATCGGTTTTTCCACTAGGCTGTAAAGGCTGTAAGAGCCCATTGTTATTTTTTCCAAGCCCAGTGCCTGGGACATACCCTTTGTTAAGCATTTGAGCAGTGACAATGTCATTAGGGCTACCAATTACAATTCCCAACTGGGTGAGAAGATCTCTGCCCCAGAGGTTAAAGGGAAGGCCTTCCAGAATATAAGGCTGAATGTTTCCTGTGTGGCCTTGCTCATCCCTCCAGACTAATAATTTAGAGCTCTTCTCTGGATTTTTAGACTGTCCAATGCCGGTAAGGCTGGTAAGTGTGGGGGTACTGGGCCAACTGGGAGGCCACTGAGATTTGCATATAATGGTAACATCTGCTCCAGTATCTACAAGTCCCTCGAATCGTTTTTCATCTAGCCACAAGGTCATCATAGGCTTATTATGAGATATAGAATGAGCCCAGTAAACATCTGAGGAGCCAAAGCCTGCATCCCCTCGCTGGCATTTTTTTGCAGGATTATTGGTTTTTACCATAGGTAGTAATAACAATTGAGCAAACCTTTGTCCAGGGGAAATGGTACTAATGACCTTGGGAGAAGTAACCATCACCTGAATTTCCCCAGAATAGTCACTATCTATTAATCCAGGAAGAACCTGCAAGCCCTGCATGGTTAGGCTACTACGTCCCAGAACAATTCCACATGTACCATCTGGCAGTGGTCCAAAAATACCAGTAGGCAAAGCCTGGACCCCCATTTCAGGTGTTAATACTGTGTGGGTGGAGGAACAGAGGTCCAGTCCTGCGCTTCCTTTCGTGGCTCTGTAGAGGGTAGAAACGGATTGTTGCTGGGAGTTTGATGGCCCTGCGGGAAAAAACTGACTGCCCCAAAAATTTGTTTCTGGTTCGGGGCCTGGGGCTGGCCCCTGTGCCCGTTTCCCGACCATGGAAGAAGCGGTTGTCCCTGGGCATCCCTTTTTGATTTGCATTCTTTTGCCCAGTGATTGCCACGTTTACATCGAGGGCAAAGGCCAGGAGCCTTAGGGGGAGGGTTTCTTGCTGCCCCGCAATCCCTGGCAAAGTGTCCCACATTTCCGCACTGAAAACATTTTCCTTTTGTTTGATGAGTTAAATATTGTTTGACTGTATAGCCTTGTAAAGCGGCAGCCATTGCTAAGCCCTGCTGATAGGCGGCGCCTATATCAGAACAAAGGCGGATGTAGCCGGAAAGATCTGTCTTTTTCTTATAAGGACGTATGGCAGCTTGGCAAGCAGCATTAGCATTTTCAAATGCAAGTTGTTTAACAAAGTCAGTTCCAGTTTCAGCACTGCCGAAAATTCTGCCCGCTGCCATAAGAAGGCGATGAACAAACTCAGAGAAAGGTTCATCGGGGCCTTGTTTTATGGTAGTTAGAGAGGAGCTGACATCCCCTTTTGTGGGGAGCTTTCGCCAAGCCTTCATACCCGCGGTCTGTATTTGGGCATACAGGCCAGCATCATATTGCATTTGCATGTCACTGGAGGCAAAATTGCCTTCGCCGGCTAGCATATCAAAAGTCCAATTATTATTAGCTTGGGCATTGCGGCGAGCAGTCTCTTTGCAACACTCGTGGTATTCTGACTTCCATAATAAATAATCCCCACCGGAGAGTGTGGCTCGCGCTAACGTCTGCCAGTCCCCGGGGGTCAGCCAATTTTCGGCCACAGACTCTATAATGGCAGTAGTATAGGGGGCAGTTGCACCATATTGTGCCACCGCTGTTTTTAACTCTTTTATGACCTTAAAATCAAATCCATTATGATGCCGCCAGGCGTTATTTTGTTGGTCCATGGTTTCAGTGACCGGAAAAGCAGTGGACATGAAAGGGTCAGTACCGGAGGGTGCCATGGTTACAGGGCGCTGCCTAGGTATGGCTCCGGTACAAGGTGGAGGGGTAACGGGCAAGCAAGCATCCCCTTTTACCTTTCCTAGTTTGATTTTTTCTAATTGCTCAATAAGTTCCTGATGTTCAGTTTCAAGCTTTATTTGAGTTTTAAGATATTCTATTTTAGATTGGATTTCTTTTTGAGGATCAATGGCAGGGAAAGCCATAGGTGGGGCTGAAGGCTGAGGCACATACGGAGGTGGCCGAAATGAGGCAGGCGGCCAATCGGAATTTTGGTATCGAGCCGCTTCATCCTCAAGATCGTCCCAATCAATGCCCTCATCAATGCCTTCGTCCTCTGAATTATTGGCTCTATTGGCTAGCCATACAATCCTCTTTCGATACTTTGGGTTAGCTAATTTTTGTTTAAGGCCTGCTGCTACACGTTCAGCAAATTTCTCTAAGGAACACACAGACCCACCGCTCTCCACGGGTTTCTCTTCCTCTTTACCAGAGTTGCTATTAAATGACATTAAGTCAGCTTCACCTGACTTTTTCTCCTTGCCCTCTTTGGATTCTGGTTTTTCCAAAACTAACGAATTTTCTTTAAAGGGGGGGCTTTTATCGGACAAATTTTTACATGATTCTCTCAGGCAGTTTTCCCCCTGGGTTATGAGATTAGCAATGACTGGATCGTCATGTTTTTGTGTAATGACTTCATTTATTAGATTCCAGTATGAGAAAGCAATTACAGGGACCTTTTGAAGCCCGAAAGCATCATAATAATCTTTTAGGGCATCCCCTACTCTTTTCCAACATCTTTGATCTATGGTTCCTTCTTGAGGGAACCAGGGACAAACGTCCTTAATATAATCTAAATATTTAATTAACCGGTTTACTTTCACCTTTACTCCTCGCGCCTTTAATGCTATGCTGAGTTCTTCTACAAACAACTCATGCTTACTAATTTCCTGACCCATAATATCGTTGTCCACTTACCAGAGAGCAAGGCCATAGCAGGTTCCCGCGGTGACTCCTCCTCTGGATTTCTTCCTTCAATCCGGCCGGCTTCGACGACGTCCCTCACTGTGTCCCTCTTACTTAAAGCCCCACGTTGGGCGCCAGACTGTCCCGACCTGCAGGACAACAACAGGAGCTCGAAGGGAGGGAGTGGGGATGGATGGGCAGGAGACGCGAGAAATGGAGACAAGACAGGAGTCTGATCAAGTCTCGTTTATTGTTGCTGAGCTCACAGCTTAAATAGGCCAGGCAGGGAGGCGGGGCAAAGGAAGCTTGCAGTTGGGAAATTCTGGCCTTCCTAAGTTTCAAAAACTGAAACTTACCAGCAGGAAACAGAAACTGAAACATTCAGCGGGAGAAACAGGAACTGAAACTGAAACATTCAGGGAAGAAACAGAAACTGAAACATTCAACACAGAAACTGAAACATTCAGCGGAGAAACAGGAACTGAAACTGAAACATTCAGGGAAACATTCAATGGAGAAACTGAAACATTCAGCGGAGAAACAAAGACTGAAACTTGTCAACAGGAAAACAGGAACTGAAACTTAACTTGTGCAAACCTCAACAGATCACAAAATGGCGGCTATTGCTGCCCACAATAATGGATTTGATTTTAAGGTCATAAAAGAGTTAAAAACAGCGGTGGCACAATATGGTGCAACTGCCCCCTATACTACTGCCATTATAGAGTCTGTGGCCGAAAATTGGCTGACCCCCAGGGACTGGCAGACGTTAGCACGAGCCACACTCTCCAGTGGGGATTATTTATTATGGAAGTCAGAATACCACGAGTGTTGCAAAGAGACTGCTCGCCGCAATGCCCAAGCTAATAATTGGACTTTTTATATGCTAGCCGGCGAAGGCAATTTTGCCTCCAGTGACATGCAAATGCAATATGATGCTGGCCTGTATGCCCAAATACAGACCGCGGGTATGAAGGCTTGGCGAAAGCTCCCCACAAAAGGGGATGTCAGCTCCTCTCTAACTACCATAAAACAAGGCCCCGATGAACCTTTCTCTGAGTTTGTTCATCGCCTTCTTATGGCAGCGGGCAGAATTTTCGGCAGTGCTGAAACTGGAACTGACTTTGTTAAACAACTTGCATTTGAAAATGCTAATGCTGCTTGCCAAGCTGCCATACGTCCTTATAAGAAAAAGACAGATCTTTCCGGCTACATCCGCCTTTGTTCTGATATAGGCGCCGCCTATCAGCAGGGCTTAGCAATGGCTGCCGCTTTACAAGGCTATACAGTCAAACAATATTTAACTCATCAAACAAAAGGAAAATGTTTTCAGTGCGGAAATGTGGGACACTTTGCCAGGGATTGCGGGGCAGCAAGAAACCCTCCCCCTAAGGCTCCTGGCCTTTGCCCTGGATGTAAACGTGGCAATCACTGGGCAAACGAATGCAAATCAAAAAGGGATGCCCAGGGACAACCGCTTCTTCCATGGTCGGGAAACGGGCACAGGGGCCAGCCCCAGGCCCCGAACCAGAAACAAATTTTTGGGGCAGTCAGTTTTTTCCCGCAGGGCCATCAAACTCCCAGCAACAATCCGTTTCTACCCTCTACAGAGCCACGAAAGGAAGCGCAGGACTGGACCTCTGTTCCTCCACCCACACAGTATTAACACCTGAAATGGGGGTCCAGGCTTTGCCTACTGGTATTTTTGGACCACTGCCAGATGGTACATGTGGAATTGTTCTGGGACGTAGTAGCCTGACCATGCAGGGCTTGCAGGTTCTTCCTGGATTAATAGATAGTGACTATTCTGGGGAAGTTAAGGTTATGGTTACTTCTCCCAAGGTCATTAGTACCATTTCCCCTAACAAAGGTTTGCTCAATTGTTATTACTACCTATGGTAAACACCAATAATCCTGCAAAAAAATGCCAGCGAGGGGATGCAGGCTTTGGCTCCTCAGATGTTTACTGGGCTCATTCTATATCTCATAATAAGCCTATGATGACCTTGTGGCTAGATGAAAAACGATTCGAGGGACTTGTAGATACTGGAGCAGATGTTACCATTATATGCAAATCTCAGTGGCCTCCCAGTTGGCCCAGTACCCCCACACTTACCAGCCTTACCGGCATTGGACAGTCTAAAAATCCAGAGAAGAGCTCTAAATTATTAGTCTGGAGGGATGAGCAAGGCCACACAGGAAACATTCAGCCTTATATTCTGGAAGGCCTTCCCTTTAACCTCTGGGGCAGAGATCTTCTCACCCAGTTGGGGATTGTAATTGGTAGCCCTAATGACATTGTCACTGCTCAAATGCTTAACAAAGGGTATGTCCCAGGCACTGGGCTTGGAAAAAATAACAATGGGCTCTTACAGCCTTTACAGCCTAGTGGAAAAACCGATCGTACTGGCCTAGGGTATTTTCCCTAGGGGCCTCGGTCTTTCCTGTAGCCCACGCTGAAAAAATCACGTGGCTGTCGGATCAGCCCGGTTGACCAATGGCCCCTCTCAAAGGAAAAACTAGCCGCTGCACAGCAGTTGGTACAGGAGCAGCTGCTGGCTGGACATATTGAACCTAGTAATTCTCCCTGGAATATGCCAATTTTTGTTGTAAAAAAGAAGTCAGGAAAATGGTGGTTGCTACAAGATTTAAGGGAAGTAAATAAATCCATGGTCCTTATGGGAGCTTTGCAACCCGGCCTCCCTTCCCCTGTAGCCATACCTCTGGGATTCTACAAAGTTATTGTAGACCTAAAACACTGTTTCTTTACTATTCCTCTCCATCCAGAGGATTGTAAGCGTTTCGCTTTCAGCCTTCCCGCAATTAATTTTAAAGAGCCTATGAAGAGATATCAATGGAAGGTTTTGCCTCAGGGCATGGCCAACAGTCCCACCTTATGCCAGTCATATGTGGCCATCGCCATTGCTGAAGTTAGAAAAGATTGGAAGGATGTATACATCATCCATTATATGGATGACATACTTTTAGCAGCAGCAAAAGAGGAAGTGGTCTTGTCTTGTTTCAAAAGTCTACAAACTGCCCTTACTGCTAGTGGATTAGTCATAGCCCCAGAGAAGGTGCAACTTACTGATCCCTACACTTACTTAGGATTTCAGTTAAGTGGAACTCGCCTATCGACTCAAAAGGTGCAACTCAGGCTAGACTGTTTAAAAACCCTCAATGATTTTCAAAAATTATTAGGAGACATAAACTGGCTGTTACCTTATCTAAAATTATGCAAAGCTGATCTCAAGCCCCTATACGATACATTGGTAGGGGATCCCAGTCCTACTTCTTTAAGACAACTCACCCCTGAAGCAAAATCAACTATCGATTTAGTTAACCAAGCTATCAATAACCAAACCATCACCTTTTTCGATATTGACAAACCACTCCAATTTATTATATGTCATACCTCATTATCTCCCACAGCTGTGTTCTGGCAAACTGCTCCACTTATGTGGTTCCATCTTCCTAATATGCCCACTAAAGTCATTGAACCTTACTACCTTATGGTAGCCAGTCTAATTACCAAAGGAAGAACCCTAGGCAAGGAATATTTCGGACAGGAACCTAACAACATTGTCCAACCTTATACCAAACAGCAGATCCATTGGCTCA
Source organism: Saimiri boliviensis (assembly GCF_048565385.1). NCBI lineage: Eukaryota > Metazoa > Chordata > Mammalia > Primates > Cebidae > Saimiri > Saimiri boliviensis. Next base: position 13,193,024 of record NC_133471.1, on the reverse strand, counting down.
TGCAAAATACTGAAGCATGGCCCATTGCACTTGCCTCATATACTGGCAACCTCGATAATCATTATCCTCCCAATAAGCTTCTAGATTTTGCCAACAGACATGATTTCGTTTTTCCTAAAAATACCAGACTTCATCCCCTTCCAAATGGAATTACCATTTTCACTGATGGGTCATCCACAGGGCTTGCAGCCTTTGTTACCCCAAACCAAACCATCAGCTTTCAATCCCAATCTTCGTCTGCCCAATTAGCAGAGCTAAATGCAGTTATAGCTGCATTTTCCATGTTTCCCAATGATCCTCTCAATGTTTATACAGACAGTGCATACATTGCTACCTCTGTCCCAAAGTTAGAAACAGCCCCATTCATAAAACACACCTGAACTGCTGCAAAACTATTTTCTCAACTACAAAAGCTATTAATTTCCAGAACACAACCTTTCTACATTGGACATTTACGTGCTCATTCAGGCTTACCTGGTCCATTGGCCTCTGGAAATGCCAAGGCAGACCTAGCCACCCGTGTTCTGTTAGTTCAACTCCCTAACACCCCTCTAGCTCAAGCACAACATTCGCACAACTTGCATCATCTTAATGCTCAATCCTTAAGACTACTCCATCACATAACTAGAGAACAAGCCCGACAAATAGTAAAGTCCTGCACACAATGTGCACCTCACTTACCGGTCCCACATCTTGGAGTTAACCCTGGAGGCCTCCTACCTAATGCCCTTTGGCAAATGGATGTCACCCCCATCCCAGAATTTGGAAATCTTAAATACGTTCATGTCTGCATTGATACTTGTAGTGGATATATCTTTGCCACTTTACAAACTGGAGAAGCCACAAAACATGTTATTGCTCATCTTTTAACTGCCTTTGCATCCCTGGGGTGTCCACGTAAAATCAAAACTGACAACGGGCCTGGTTATGTCAGTACAGCCTTCACTCAATTCTGTACTCAGCTAAACATTCAACATGTTACAGGCATCCCGTACAACCCCCAGGGACAAGGCATAGTAGAAAGAGCTCATCTCACCATAAAAACCACTCTAAATAAAATAAAAAAGGGGGAATGGTACCCTCATAAGGGATCACCAAAAAACCTTTTATCACACTCCTTATTTATTTTAAATTTTTTAACACTGGATCAAGAAGGACACTCCGCTGCCGATCGACACTGGCATTTTGAATCCAAAAGCCATTATGCATCGGTAATGTGGAAAGATCCCATGACAGGCGCATGGCATGGCCCGGACCCGGTCCTGATTTGGGGTCGAGGATCATTGTGCATTTATGCCAAGGAAGCCGATTCGGCCAGGTGGCTTCCCGAGAGGCTTGTAAAGCAAGTAGATACCAAAAAATTCGAAAAACCAACTCTACCCAGGGACGACACTGAGCCCTGAGGGTCTTCTATCTTTTTCCTTTTTAGGAGTCAACAACATGGTATTATTTATCCTGATTGCTTTCCCTCCTTGTCTTACTGTCTATCGGTCCTGTTATACTCAGCAAACTCAGGAGCTTCTCGAGATCACAAATTGAGGCCATAAAGATGCAGCCCATTTAGGTCCATTACCACAGGTTGGAGATTGCAGATCTAGAGATGGAGCTTGATACCCTTCCTCTCAGGTCACCCGGCGAGCTGAACCGGTTAGCCAATGACGGGCAACTGAGGAGCATGAGTAAGGACACTCCGCCTAAGATAGGGAGGAAAACGTTTTTCCCCTCCCCATGACGGATAAGGAGTCAATGTTCTCTCATGTGGGGTCCTCTGACCTAAGACAGGCACGGTTCCCGCGGGCATAACTACCCCTCAGCCTAATTTCTAAATGAAATAAAAAAGGGGGACCTGTGGGCAGCAATAGCCGCCATTTTGTGATCTGTTGAGGTTTGCACAAGTTAAGTTTCAGTTCCTGTTTTCCTGTTGACAAGTTTCAGTCTTTGTTTCTCCGCTGAATGTTTCAGTTTCTCCGTTAAATGTTTCAGTTTCTGTTTCTTCCCTGAATGTTTCAGTTTCAGTTCCTGTTTCTCCCGCTGAATGTTTCAGTTTCTGTTTCCTGCTGGTAAGTTTCAGTTTTTGAAACTTAGGAAGGCCGGAATTTCCCAACTGCAAGCTTCCTTTGCCCCGCCTCCCTGCCTGGCCTATTTAAGCTGTGAGCTCAGCAACAATAAACGAGACTTGATCAGACTCCTGTCTTGTCTCCATTTCTCGCGTCTCCTGCCCATCCATCCACACTTCCTCCCTTCGAGCTCCTGTTGTTGTCCTGCAGGTCGGGACAGTTACATAGGTATGATTTAATAATCCACTGGCTGTGGGTGATTCGTGTCATCTCCGTCACAGAATACTTAGGTGGTTACTTCATCAGTCATAAGTCTCTATAATCAATGTTATTTTTGTCCAACTTTTAACGAGGCTTTCTTGTCTATTTCACTCCCTTTGGCCTTACAGACATGCTTAGCTTTCCATGTAGTCCTGGAGTTAATTTTTCTACAGGTGAATCAGGCTTAGAGAAGAAAGAGGTTCATGTGGGAGTGACTGTTGTGTTTGGCCACTAAGCGTTGCAGGGCACAAAGAATGTGGCAGAATAAGAAGTTTTAGGTGCTTACATGGGTGCCAGCTTTCTGAAACTCTGTGGCTGTGTCAGGCATACCAAAAGGTGCTTCAACTGCAGGCACTAGGGAATGCAGAGGCATCAACAACATTAAAGGTTCCAGACTGCAGACACTCAAAAGTGGTGAAAAGCTCTGAATTGGAAAACTTTTAGGTCTAATCTTCCAGAAAGGCTGTATCTTTTCTATTCTCTCTTCTAGGCTTGTACACAATGTGGTGAACAAGGGTGTGTGTTTTTCAGCTATTTGTCATATCAGTCTGTTTCATGCTGCTGATATAGACATACCTGAGGCTGGGAAGAGGAAGAGGTTTAATTAGACTAATAATTTCACATAGCTACAATGTCTCAAAATCATGTCAGTCGGTGAAAGACACTTTTTACATGATGTCATCAAGAGAAAATTAGGAAAAAGCAAAGTGGGGCCTTCCAATAAACCATCAGATCTTATGAGACTTACTCACTATGATGAGACTAGCATGGAAAAAAAAAATGTACAGCTTCTGGATCACAGAATTCATATGATGAACAGCACCATCATTTTTCAGTCTCACACATTTTTCTGGTGGGTAAGATCTAACAGGGAGTAGATGATTTTACTCAAGAGACCTACACAAGCTGAGATAAAAAGAAGAAATAATACTTGTGTCATGAAAATAATAATTCTGTCCACCGTTCTCTCCATTAAACTGACAGATTAAAGTTAACAACAACTCATTTGTTAAAAGTTACTTTGAAATAATACTTTAAATTTTCATGTTAACATGAACAATTATACATATCCTTAGCTACAGACTTCTTAAGTCCATATTTTACCAGTGTTTTACATGTGACAGTTTTCTTGGATAGAGTCATACTTGACGGTATAATATAAAATTTTCATATGTGAAACAGACAAATTTAATCATTATAAGTTTATTTTTCAAAAAAAATTCTACTTGAAATAAGCGTATTCAATTTACTGTGGTCAAAATTTTATTTAAATAAAACTTTGCAATTATTTTTAATTTTAATTGACCATATAAGTTTAAATCATTGTTCTGAAACATACAACAATAGCCTTCACAGAAATACACTTCCTTTCACTGTAAACAATAATAACTGTTCGACCTATATTCACAGTTTTACTGTGAAATAAGATCAATAGAATTGTGTATTTGCAATCACTTTAAAAACTATAAATCCCTCTCCACCTGTGTAAATTGAAGAAAAATTAAGCATTAATCCATATTAGGAGCAGCTTAAATAAATTGTATGATGTTCAACTGCAAATTATGTAATTAAAAAAATAATTGTATTAAACAGACCTTTATGTACAGACAGGTTACTAATGCAAATCAAGGTTAACAATACTGTATATTGTATATTCTCATTTGTGTAAAAAATTATATGTATATCAAAGTACATATGCAGAATTGTTCTCTGGACCGGAAATATAAAATTAGAAGTTTTATAATTTTAGAACATATTCTCTTTTATATTTAAAATACAATCGCTAAATAAATTAACTTTAGCAAAACAAATTTCACAGTATACTCTTCTCTCTTGATAAAACATACAGGACAAATACACATCTAACTTTCTAAGATGTGAGTTTAGTTAGAAACTCCTACTACATGATTATAAATACCCTCACACCGAAAAAGACATGAGCAAAGATAATTTCACATTCACTAATTACAGATTTATACTGAATCCTATTGTTAATTTTATTTCTAATTATTGGTTTTCATTTGAAATAAAATTTTTGTTACAAATTTCTTATTTTTTCTTCCATGTCATCACATCTGAGTTTCAGTTTTTTGAAAGATCTGAACATAGCTATCCACTTTCTTGGACTTAAATAAGCATTTGAGTCCAACTTAATAAAATGTACTCAAGCCCAAGTGCAGTGGAATGTCTGTAATCCCAGGACTTTGGGGCACTGATGCAGGTGCATCACCTAAGGTTATTAATTCAACATCAACTGGCCAACATGATGAAACTCTGACTCTACTAAAAATACCAAACCTCACCGAGTGTGTTGATGGGTGCCTGTAAACCCAGCTACTAGGAAGACCGAGGCAAGGGAACCACTTGAACATGGAAGGTAGAGATTGCATTGAGATTGAGCTTTGACTAAACCAGTAAACTCCAACCTGGGTGACAGTGAGACTCTGTTTTAAAAGAAAAAAAAAAAAAAAAAAGTAGAAGAAGGGAGAGAGAGAGAGAGAGAGAGAGAGAGAGAGAGAGAGAGGTATTTTAAAAAGTCACTCAAATGTTATCTTTCTACTTTCTGATCTTCAAAAGAATACCCTTCTTAGAATTAAAATAAAATTACAAACAACTTGAATGGGGTTTAAATATATATTCAATAAATACATTTTGAACATAAAATTTTTTTATCATTAAATTTGGCCTTGTTACTCTAAAATTGTGGCTTTATTCCACATTTAATTAAATAAAACTTACTATGGAAAGTTAGTAAAACCAACAAACAGGAACATTTAAAAGACATAACTATTTATTCTCTTGATTAATGCCCTCTATCTAAAATGATTTTAATTATGTACCTGACTTTTTCAAAATGTTAAACTTGTTGCCAAAATAAAATTTCAATTAAACTATTATTAATTAGCAGATACAGATTTACAATGTTAATACTCAGTAGTTATTGCTGTGTCTATGTAGTATGTTTCAGTCACTCTACTATCTGAGATTTCTTACACGGCCAATAGTTAATGCTGTAAGTAGTTCAAAACCAGGATTGAATGTAGCAGCTGAGCTTCAGAACTACAGACTCAAACAGACTGCTCAGGTGGTAGTTCTTCACTTTTCATGTATTGCAGGCCAATTTGAATGCAGAAAAAAATAAGATGATTAAATTTTAGTAAGCTAAAAACTGTCATCCCTTAATATTAGTAGAAACCATGGGTCAGATAAACACATTAAAAAAAAATAGGCATGTTAATAGATAACAGGTAAACTTAAAGTATACTTTTTAAGTTTATTTGACAAAATGAAATATTTCCTTATAGTTTGAGACATTTGAATTTACTTACAAAAGAAAAAGCCTCAGTATAATCAATGTGTTGTGAGTTTCCCAGATTAGATATTTAAGTAAATTTTAGAAGCCGAGAATTTTATATGTGAAAATGCTATTTTAAATAAATTGATTTTTAATTACATTTAAATGGAAATAAATTTGTTTTCATAGAAGTAGAATCCATTAAAATTATATATTTTTGAGTCATGAGACATTAAATAAATGTCAAGATATTTGATATAAAATAAAGATTTACACAATATTTTTCTTATTTATAAGTTCAATCAAATGACATGGTTCATGCCTGTTATTCCAAATTTTAGCAGGCCAATGAGTGTATCACCATAGGCCAGAAGTTAAAGACCATCTTGGCAAATATGGTGAAACCCTGTGTTTACTAAAAATACAAATAATTGGCTGAGAACAGTGGCTTACACCTATAATTCCTGCAGTTTAGAGGACAAAGTGGGTAGATTACAAGATCAGGATATCTAGACCATCCTGAGCAGCTCAGTATAACCTCTTCTCACCACACACACACATACAAAAATCAGGCGTGGTGACATATACATGTAGTCATAGCTACTTGGGAAGCTGAGGCAGGAGAATTGCTTGAAACCAGGAGGTGAAGATTACTGTCAGCTGAGATCATGCCACTGCACTCTAGCCTGAACTAAAGAATGAGACTCAATTAAAAAAAATGCAAATAATTAGCCAGATGTGGAGGTGCAGACATGTAATTTCACCTAATCAGAAGAATAAAGATGAAGAGTCACTTGAATTTGAAAGACAGAAGGTTGGATAGCACTAGAATTTCACCACTCTACTTGAGCCTGAAAAACATTGTGACAATCTATCAAAGCAAAACTAGAAGAAAAAAACAAAAAGAAAGAAAAAAATGAAATTCAATCAAGTAAAAACTGATATTTACTACATACTGACTATTTGAAGTCTTTTATCCCAACTCTGATTTGCAATTACTTTACAAAATTTGTTAAAGTGAGTCATAGATTTCATAGTTACTGTCAATGCTTCAGATATTACAACTGTTCCTATACACCAATATCAGAATAATAGAGAGCCAAATTATGATTAAGCTACATTCACAATTGCCACAAAAAGAATGAAATATCTAGGAATACAACTAATAAAGGAAGCAAAAGACCTCTTCTGGGGAACTAAAAACCACTGCTCAAAGAAATAAGAAAGGTCAAAAACATGGAAAAACATTCCATGCTTTCGTTAGGCAGAATATTGTGAAAATGGCCTTCCTCCCCAAAGTAATTTACTGATTCAATGCTATCCACATCATCTATCCACAAGACCATTGACTTCTTCAGACAATTGAAAACAACAACAACAACAACACTTTACACTTCATATGGAACTAAAAGACTACCGGCATAGTAAAGAAAATTCTAAGCAAAAGGAATAAAACTGGAGGCATCATGCTACCAGACTTCAAACTATACTACAAGACAACAAAAATCAAAACAGCATGGTACTGGTACCAAAACAGAAATACAGACCAAAGGAAAAAAATCAGAAGTCTCCAAAGAAATGCCACACATCTACAATCATCTGATCTTTGATAAATCTGACAAAGACAGGCAATGGGGAAAATATTCCCTGTTCAAAAAATGGTTTGGAAAAACTGGCTAGCCATATACAGAAAGCACAAACTGAACCCCTTCTGGAAATGAAACCTTTGTGCTAAAATTAACTCCACATGGATTAAAGATTTAAACATAAGAACTAACACTATAAAAATCCTAGAAGGAAACCTAGGAAAAAAACATTCAGGACATAGGCATAGGTGTGAAAAACAAAACAAAACATGATTAGAGTGAACTGGTTACCAACAGAATGGGAAAAAAAAATTGCAACCCACCTATTTGACAAAGGGTTAATATACAGAATCTACAAAGAACTAAAGCAAATTTATGAGTAAAACAAAACAAAACAAAATCAAAAATTGGGCAAAGAATATGAACAAACTTTTTCAATTTTTTATGTTTATTATGTGGCTAATAAACATTAATTTTTTTTTAATTTACTGATAAGTGTAAGATTTCAGGAAGGAATCCCCTTTCTGCTTTCTGCACATGTCTAGCCAGTTTTTCCAACATCATTTATTAAACAGCAAATTCTTTCCCCATTGCTTGTTTTTATCAGTTTTGTCAAAGATTAGATGATTGTAGATGTGTGGAATTGCCTCCAAGGCCTCTGATCTGTTCCATCGGTCTACATCTCTGTTTTGGTACCAAAATCATGCTGGTTTTATTTTTGATAGTCTTGCAGTATAGTTTGAAGTTAGGTAGCATGATGCCTCCAACTTTTTTTATTTTGCTTAGAATTGTCTTGGCTATGCTGGATCTTTTTTTGTTCTATTTGAAGTTTAAGTTTATTGTTTTCCTCAGTTCTGTGAAGAGTAGTCTTTGGTAGCTTAATAGAGATTGCATTGAACCTATAAATTACTTTGAGCAGTATGACAAGTTTCACAATTTGGATTCTTTCTAACCATGATCATAGAGTGTTTCTCCATCTGTTTGTGTCCTCCCTTATTTACTTGAGCAGTGATTTATAGTTCTTTTTAAACAGGTTTTTTACATCGTTTGTTAACTGTATTCTTAGTTATTTTATTCTCTGTAGCAATTGTAAATGCGAGTTCACTCTTAATTGGCTCTCTGTTTGTCTGTTATTTGCATATGGGAATGCTTGTGATTTCTGCACACTGATTTTGTATCCCGAGACTCTGCTGAGGTTACTTATCAGCATAAGGAGTTTTTGGGTTGAGACAGTGGGGTCTCCTAAATATGCAATCATGTCGCCTGGAGTAAAGACAATTTAATTTCCTCCTTCCTAATTGAATACCTTTTATTTCATTTTCTTGCCTGATTGCTTTGGCTAGAACTTCCAATACTATATTGAATAGGAGTGATTGAGAGGGCATCCTTGTCTAGTGCTAGATTTCAAAGGTAATTCTTCTAGACTTTGCTCATTCCTGTATGATACAGAACTTCTATACAGACAAAGAATAATCAGTAGAGTGAACTGACAATACACAGAATGGAAAAAATATTTGCAATCTACCCATCTGACAAAAGGTTAACATCCAGAATCTATAAAGAACTAAAAGAGATATACAAGAAAAAGCAAGCAAATCCATTCAACAGTGGGCAAATAATATGATCAGACACTTTTCAAAACAGGTAGCAAACATTTAAGTTTTGGGGAGCAAAGAATACAGTTGACTCATAAAATAGACATCTTATAAGATAAAGCAAACTTTTAAGTTGGAGATGGAATAGGTCAGAAAACTAGAAGAGCACAGAGTTTGAAGAAAATCAGGTCTCCTGTAAAATTTCTATGAACCTTTAACTTCAAGGGGTTTCATATTTCTTCTTTATAACTTTCTAGAAGAGTAAATGTAAAATTACTTTCTCTCTCAAGATACAAACATATTTTGTTTTAATCATGGGAAAAAGTCACTATGACACCAGTGGGGAGACCAGAAATGCTGCTCAACATCCTACAGTGCAAAATAAAGCTTCTCACAATAAGTTATCTTAGAGCAAAATGTCAAAAGTCAGGGTTCAGATGTCTTGCTCTATAAGTAAGCTTCATATTCTACTAGAGTAATGCTAATCTGAAGCCCAAAGCCATATATTTCAGAAATATATTCACATAGAACTTACTATAAGTAAGAGATGAGGTGGTTTAATGAAAAACCAATCACTCAAATTTAATTTTTAAAAGTCTTCAAACATAATACTTTTCAGAAAATAGTAGAAATGTATCAAAATATAAGAAATTGTTTACCAGTATTCCAACTTTCAAAAGAGGTAAAGCATTTAAACAACATCAGCTATGCTTCTTTTATCATAAGATACCTTGGGAATTAACTGGGTAGACATACATTTCTGCAGCCAGTGGTGCCTTTGCCCGAGTTTTGCTGGGGCTTGCCAAGCTTTTTTCTATCCACTCTACCTGGTAGGCTGCACTTAGCTTGCATTTAGCAGTGTGGATTCCACACCTGGCAAGAGTAAGAATAGCAAACACTGGCAAAAGGTAAATGAGTGAATTTGGGCTCTGGCCACTACACACAGCCAGGCATAACAGCTATAAAACAGGCAGCTTAGTGCCAGCAGGTGTCCCAGCAGACTGAGAACTTGCAGCTTGATAGTGTGTATGGCTAGCAGCTTCCACAACTGATACTGAAAAATGCAGTGATAACCAGAAGTTTAAAGATGTTTTAACTAAAAAGCCCTAAAGGGGATAACACAGCCTTGAGTTTGGGATTTTCTATGTCTATGCAATCTTAAAGACTACAAGTCTCCTCCCTGTTACTCTTCTGTCTTTCCATGTCCCACAATGTGGTGAGCAAAAGGCAGGTTTCAGGCCTGTTTGTGTTACAGTTTTTGCAGCCTCATCATTCAGAGAATCTCAAATTTATGTCCTGTATTTAGGAAGAATTAGGTATATAGGGAAGTGAAGAATGATAAAGGGAAAGAGAAGCTTTACTTGCTGACGGAACTAAGAAGATACACAGGCAGTGTGTCCTGATGAGTATTCAGCTCTCAGAAGAGAGAGAGTTCTAGAATGAGTAGTACTGCTTCACAGGCTGGTGTCCTGATGAATGTTTAGTGCCCAGCAGAGAGGAGACGCTGAAGTGGGTAGCTCATATTTCCAACTCATTAACTTATCAGGTATTCAGCTGTCAGTTGAATAGAGACCCTGAAGTGGGTAGATACTTTCCATAGTTGGTGGTCCCAACATCTGCTCAGCTTTCATCACAGAGGAGACTTTCAAGTGGGTAGCTTCTCTCTGCAGCTGGTCATCTCATTGTCTTTCCAGCTCTCAACAGAAAACAGAGCCTGTGCTAGGTAGCTCTCTCTGCAGCTGGTACTTTCAACACCTCCTCAGTTCTCAGCAGAGAAGAGTCCCTGGTACTATGACATGTACACTTGTGTAGATAAGTCTGGAGATCTTATGTGCCTAATAGTAAAGAAAATGCATGCTCATTTTTTCCTGGGTGACTATAGAAGGTACTAAAGAAAGAACCATCTTTTCTTATTCTGGTCCATTAATCTAGTCCTGAGACATCAGGCTATAACTGGATGAAGGTGGGGCTTCAGTGAAGATGTACATATGTCTGTCCTAGAACCTATTTGCTTTCTGTTATTATTCAGGATACTCAGGTTATCTGCATCAAGTGATGCCTGCATGCCAGTATGAGGCTGCCTTCAGCATGCTCTTGGCTTCTCCCATGTTTCTTTCTCCCCAAAGTCTGAAGTCGGCTGAGGTGCCACGAGACAGGTTTGCCAGCAATGCTCAAAGCATGCACATATATGGCTGGACTGCAGCAGTGCTCAGTCTTGGCTCAAAATTTGCTCTGAGATTAAAACAGGTGCTGGAAGCAGAGAGATGTAATGGAATGAGAGTATAGTATATATAATGTGGTGTGCCAATACACATGCATGCATGTGTGTTACGTATGCCTTCCAGCTGTAGCCAAGTTTAGCTCTCCCCCAAATCCCAAGACTTTTTTTTTTTTTTTTCTTGGAAACACAACCACAGAGGCTGCCTAGAATTTAATTTGCTGTATTTATGTTGTACAGAAATAGTAAAAATTTAATGTCAAAGAGAAGAAGGTATATAAACCTTTTATAATCATATATTTACAGACTTGACTTCACTTTAATTATCCCAACTTGAACAACCAAACTTTTCAGAAGCTTCTTAAAGTTTCTCTAATTCATAAAAACACAAATTGGGGTAGGAAATCTTCAAATCAAATATCAAAAATTCTATATTCAACTTTCCCTTTTTTTATTCTATCTTTTAAAGTTTAACTTCCTCATTGTTTTGCCTCCTTGCCCCTAGTTTCAGTAAACAACGTACTTTAACCTTCCTTGCTCTCTGCGTGCCTCAGCTGAGTCTTAATATAAATCTATTGAATCCAGAGGTGTCTTTTCAACATTCTTCATACTAGAAACTCTGTCTATTAATTCTTTTGTTTTTTGTTTGTTTTTATTTTTATTTTTATTTGGTTTATTTATTTATTTTTTTTAAGAGAAAATAAATGGCTGATTTCAATGGGGTGGGAATGAAGCAGGAGCTGCAAGAAACGAATCTCTCAAACAGAACTGTGAAAGTGACTTTTTATTTAGCCAGGAGATGTGGGTGGGTGGAGTGGCTACAGTCTCATTCCCTGAGCTCCCTGAGGAGTACTTCCTTTCTCTTAGTACATGTGGAAAAGTAAGAAGGAGAAAGGTTACAGGAGCTGAACAAAGGAAGCAAATTACTTGGTGGCAGATGGAACATTAAGGTGGAGGTTGGATTTGCAAACCTGGAAGACGTGAGACAGCTCTGGGGTCTGACCAGTAGTGAAAACATTCTTTGCTACACTTTCAAGGCTTATAGAGAGCTTGGAGGCTGGAAACAAAAAGTTGAGTTAGTTTTTCAGGCCTTGGGTCTTATTATTGTCTGATCAGTGTCATTCAGAAAACTGATTGAACCCGTATTCCAGTGCTTTTGTATTTTATTTATTTATCTTTTTTACCCTGCCTTCTTATTCAGAGGGAAGAGGTTGAGGCCTGGAGGGAGGGTGATGGGGAGGGGGTGTCCCCTTGAAGAAAGTAGTAGGAATCTACCATACACTTTATTATTCAGATGCAGTGAGGCACGCTCTATGTGAGTACAAAAAATAAGTTGGCTTGATCACCAAAACATGCATAAAGGCTATTGCCTGTTGATCCTAGACTTTACTTTCATTTTCCTCCTTGAATTTTAGACTATGCAGGAACACTTCTAAATGCTGAGGCCTTTTGTAATGTAGATATATTTATAAGTATTTTCCAGATATGAACTGTAGAGTCATCGTGTGAGTCCCAAGGAGAAGGGAATCGTTGGGGCAGGCAGAAAGATGAAATCTCTGTGTATAAGATATTCAGTTAATGGATTTATAGAGAGTGCATATTGTTTCTTATAATGTTGGATGCACTTTTTTTCTATCTGAAAACCCAGAAACTAGGCTTATTTATTCCTGTAGTTATTTTCTCATGTTTTCTTTTATACTCACCTACTGCTGTAAATTCTTTCTCTACCCTCCTCCAGTTTTTCCACTTTTTTTCTTGCCACTTGTAATCTCTACCTCCATTCCTTCCTTTTCTCTTTAATTTGTTTTTGCATTTTCATGGGTATTTGGTAGCTGTAACTTTTTTTACTTGTTTATTTCTGCTTTTCTTAATCGAATTCACCTGTTTACTAGGTATTTGACAATGGTCTTCAAAAACGACATTGTTTGTTTCTTAACGTTTTAATCCTAGATGATATTATTTGAAAAATTATATTCTATGACACCTCTAAATAAGTAGTTACATCATCTACATATGATTTCTATATTTTCTTACAGGCTTTTGTCTCATAGGTAGAAATAGATACTTCATTGTGTTCTTCTCTGTTTACAAGAGTGCCCTTTATATCATACCCCTTTATATGACACATTGTCTCTTTTTTATGACATTGAATTGATTAATTCAGATGAGACTTTTTCCCATCTATTTGAGACTGAAGTCTCAAACTCAATCTCCTGACCTTGTGACCCACCAGCTTTGGTCTCCCAAAGTGTTTAAATCACAGGCATGAATTACCATGCCTGTCCTCTCTCTACCTTTTTTGATATTAGTATAGCTATTCAAGGTGCCTTATGATAGGAATAGTAATGCATATATTTATTTCATCTCTTTCCTTGTAATCTGTGTCTTTATTCCAAATGTATGTTTCCAGTAGGCAATATATAACTGGATTTAATTTTTTTATTCCACTTATAAAGTCTACTTTTTAGTTAGGTTATGCAAGCTACTTACAGTTGCTATAATCACTGATGCAGTTTTTTGTTTGTACCATTTTTAAATTTTATTTCTTCCATTTGTTCTTATAGGTATCATTTTCAATTTCTCAAGTATTTTAAATTTATTTTATATTATTTGTTGGCTTGCTACCTGTAAATGTTATTTAAGATTTTGTTTAAAGATTTATAGTGGACACCCTAAACTTAACGTATCCTACCTTGAAAAGATATTACACTTCTCCTTGAGCAATATTATAATATTAAAATAACATTTATATGTCTCTTGGCCTCTGTGCTACATGCACTTTTTAAAGTTATAGACCTACAATACTTTATTATTTCATTAATTAATTTTTAAAAGATTTGAGTAAAAGAATACATTTAAGATTTACACATATAATTGCCATTTTTTTCTGTCGTTTTATAAAACCCACTGTATCTTAGTGGCCCCTATTATAGTAATTGAAATATTCTATTTATATATACAATAATAGTAAAATTTTTAAAGTTTTTATGTTGTTAGCTTGTGATAAAGTAAAGAAAATACACAGTATTTCATAAAACTTAAGTCTAAGAGCATCCAAGAGCTATAGCATAGTTTGTTTGAACTGCAAGTCACATGCAATAACCTCACTGAAGTCCAAAAAAATTACAAAATTTTGTATAAATTAAATTTATACAAAATTGAAGCACTAGATTTCCCAGATACTGGGTTTCTACAGAGTTAGAATCTTATTCTCTCTCATTATTTTTGTCAGACAGTAATTTGAAATTCTAAGTTCTGAAGGAGAACATATCCGTGAAATTCTCTACTACTGTCTCTTATATTAGTATCTAGTATGAGAGAAAAATTAAGGTAAAAATGTCTGCTATGTTTGTTTTTTACCTGACAAATCTTGCTGAATATTGATATTTAGCACCTTAAAAAATTCTGAACAGTTGTACCTGTTCACTGTCAATATACCTGAAAAGCCAATTTATTTTGTCTACAGTTGCTGTTGTTTTTAGATACTTAACCCCTATAGTCAACAATATTTCCTGTAATTTAAATTTCTGATTTTAGAGATGCTTCAATAATCTGTTAGAATTATTTTAAGTATTTTTTCTATTGATTTTTTTTTTTTTTTTTTTTTTTTTTTTTTTTAGTTTTAGTTTTAGTTTTAGCTGTACTGTCATAAATGGAGTTTTCTAGAAGGGAGGTAAGTAAAGTTGCTTAACAACTTTAACATACTTATTTTTTTATTTTTTTTAAGCTTAGGTCAATTCTATCATAGAAAATGACACAAGAACAGAAAATCAAACACTGCATGTCCTCACTCATAGGTGGGTGTTGAGCAATGAGAACACATGTACACGGGGAGGGGAGCATCACACACTGGGGTCTGTTGGGGGAAATAGGGGAGGGACAGCAGGGGTTGGGGAGTTGGGGAGAGATAGCATAGGGATAAATGCCAGATATAGGTGATGGGGAGGAAGGCAGCAAATTATACTGCCATTTGTGTACGTCTGCAATAATCTTGCATGTCCTTCATGTGTACCCTCAAACTAAAATGCAATTTAGAAAAAAAAAAAAAAGAAATTACATTTTGTGCTTAAATTGAGGGTTGAAAGATAAATCTGTGACTCAAGCATATAGACATCCATTAATCTCAATAGTTTAACTCAAGAATCAGATGAAAACAGAGTTCAAGGCTAACCTAACTCTAATAATTTTACATAATATTTCAAATAACTTGAAATATATGCCCATTATATATCTTATTTGTCTTAGTCATAATTGTTTTATTAGTGATGTTTGTGTTTTAGTTTCAAAATACAAAAATATTTTCTCATGAAAAGGTGGTATTCATCTCTTTTGCTTTCTCATCTATAATTTTTTATAGCATTTCAGTGGTAACATCCAATCTGTTTTTAAAAATGGATGCATTTATTTTATCTTTCAGAAGAATTCTTTCCTATTTTGTTATTTCTTAGAAATCTTGCAAGTATTTTTTTTTTTTTTTTCTAAATAAGCGTAGGTAGTGATTTAATGAAAGAATGTTCTCAGTATTATATACTGGAGAGAACGATAAGCAGATGGTGGACTAGGAAGTGTCAGGCCTTCATTTCTTCACAGAACCAGTGAATTAATAACAATATATGAACCACAGTACCTTTATCAGAGCTCTAGAGACAAGTCGAGAAGCTGTAGCACTCAAACCCGTTACCACTCCTTTTAATTCCCTAGGATTTTTCATTTCACATGTTAATAGTGTAGTTGCTTTTGTTTGTTCAGTAGTACCACATCGTATAAATTTATTACAGCTTGTTTGACCATTCACCGTTAAAGAACATAAGAAATGCTTTTGATTGAGTTGCCGTATACGTTCATGTGCAGTTTTTTTCCCTAAGTTTTTATTCTTTAGGATAACCGCACTTAGTTGCAAGGTTGTGTGAGAACTGCATGCTAGTTTTGCAGTGACACTACCATTTTAATTGCCCCTCAGCAATGCATTAGTGGCCTGTTATTTCCACATTGACACCAGCATTTTGTGTTGTCACTACTTTTAAAATTGTAGATGAACTTATACAGCTAATAATATTTAATGGCTTATTCATTTATTTCCCATGTTTATATCCTCTTTGATAAAATGTCCTTGTGCTGTTTATCATTTTCTAATTGGTTTTTATCCAGTTACAGTAATTGAATCCGATGGTTCACAAATGTTTTCTTTAATCCACAGATTGGTATTGTAGTCTCTTCATAAGGTGTTTCACATAACAGTTTTTTTTTTTTAAATTTGATCCAATTTATCAGTATTACTTTTATGGCTTATACTTTTGAAATCAAATATGGTAACTCTTTGCTACCCCTAAGAAGCTTGAATTTTCTTTATGATTTCTTTTTCTAAAATGTCTTATTAAAAGCGTAATTTTACATTACATTCAGATCCATGAGCCATTTTGAGTTAATTTCTCTAGGGTGAGATTTATGGTAAGTCTGTTTTTTCTTAACCTATGAATGTTTATTTACTCTAGCATCATTTGTTGAAAGGCAATTTTCTAGGCACTGATTTGTGTTTTGCAGCTTTGTGACATATCACTTGGTCATATCTACATTGTTGTGGCTCTGTTTCTGGGATTCTCCTTTTGCTCTCTTTTTCATATGAATTTATTTCTATGTCAATATCACACTGTCTTGATTACATTAGATGTGTATTAAGTCTTTGAAACGTTATTGATATTTTGCTTCCACTATATACTTTTTAACACAACTATCTGAGCTAGCTTAGTGGCAAAGTTTGTTTGTCTACAAAAATTCTTGCTGAAAACTTAACACAACATACTGAATTTTCCCATCTATGTATTGTATTTCCTTTTATTTCTACTTTGATTTCTTTCACCAGTGTTTTGTATATTTCAGCATGGCATACAAAGGCTTGCTTTTGTTTGTTTGTTTACTTTGTTATGTTTGTACTTTACGTTCTGTCGGTACCTCTGCAGAATGTGTAAGTTTGTTACATAGGTATATATGTGCCATGGTGGTTCGCCCCACCCATCAATCCATCATCACATTGGGTATTTCTCCTAATGCTATTTCTCTCCCACACACCCCCACACACCCCCAAAGAGTCACAGTGTCTGATATTGTATTGCCTGTGTCCATGTGTTCTGTTGTTCAACTCCCACTTTTTAGTGAAAAAAAAAAAAAGTGTATTTTTTTCCATTATATTATTAATTTGTGGAGAATTATGGTTCCCAGTTCATTCATGTTCTTGCAAAGAATGTAAACTCATTTTTTATGGTTGCATAGTATTCCATGGTGTATAGGTGCCACATTTTTTATTTTTAATCCAGGTTATCAGTGATGGGCATTTGGGTTGGTTTCAGGCCTTTGATCTTGTTTTGTTTCAAGATATATCAAAGCGTTTTATATTCTTTGGAGCAGTTGTAAATGATACTGTTGCTAATTTGTTGTCCTGCTGACTTATGGTATGGGGAAATAGCAGAGTGCTGACTAGTTAGATTCACTTCTGTTCAATGTCTAGCAGCTTGAGTAGTGATAGATGCTTAATTCTGCACTGGAGTCCACAGACAGAGTAGGTTAATGGATTGATCAGACAAAAACACGAGTAATTACCCCTACTTAGCTCTTGTTCTTTAAATACTATTGTTTGATGGACTTGGTTGGTCAACTTGTAACTAGACTCTGCTAACACAGCTTAGAGAATAGGAATGTTGTCATCTATTTCCTCCATGTTACCTATTCTGCCTTTACAAGGACTCAGAGCATCACTGACCTGAGATAAGCTTGTCTTTGTACATGGCCCCACAGAAACAGCAGTTGGAGTTTTTTGTTGATGTTTGTCTCAAGTAGTTTGGTTATTGCCCCTAAAGAGGTCTTGTGTGGTTGTATGTGTTTATGTCATCCTGTCTTGGTCCTTTGTCTGAGAAAAAACAGGTTTCACTTGAAGCTTTTTTTGTCTGTGCCTATTGGAGATTCAGAATGAAAGCAACTACAATCCATCACCTGAGATATATGGAAGGCAATAAGTAAAACCAGTAAATTTACCATAGTATCATGCTTTAAGCCCTAGAGTCTGTTGACAAATATCTTCCTCTCTCTATCTTTTAGAGTCTTTGTTTCTTTCTGTGTCTGCAGTGTTTCAGTTGTTAAGAGTAAAAACTGGTGTATTGCATTGGAACTGGAAGCTCTAGGACGTCAAAAATTTAAAAAGTCTTTCAAAGTACCATGCAAACAAAATCCCATAAAGCAGAACATGGAAAGATATCATTACAGAAAATGATAGGATATAATTTGCGTATAATAAAGTGACTTTATGAAATAAATTTTTATAAAAATTGTATGTTAAGAAAAGTCTTTAGAATATATGAAAAAGAGTTAATGATTTATGGCACATAAATAATATAATTGAATGAAGAAAGGAAATACCTGCCATACACTTGTAGGAAAAAAAAGTATAAAGTTGACAATTCTTTCAGAAAATATGAGTAAAAAATATGTTATTTTCAACTTCAAAAGGAATATAGTAATAATACCTTATTCACAGGTTTTATTTGTTAAATAACAAATGATTTAATAGAAATTAAGCCTTATTTTAGATTCTCTGGGACAAAGCAAACAGTTGCAAAACCAACTCATAAAATCCAAAGATTCCAAGAGTAAGAATGATTATTTTCTAAAATATCAAACTGATTATCAAATAGAAAACCTCTCTAAGGTTAGAACACCAGTAATATTATTTGGATGTTAAACTTGGTAGTTTATGGAAATAGTCTATTGAGGTGTAAAGCTGAATAATTTCCAGGCAAAAGATCATGTCTGTATCCATTGGGGCTGGTCTCCCTACCTAAATAATTGGTGAAAGAAAGCCTTGTTCAGACATTTAGCTGTAATCTGAGAGTCAATATAGAAAACCATTTCACACAAGTAGTAGGATCTAACACAGAATGAGGTTTTTATTCAAAGGCATGAGGACAAATTTATATCTCAACCTCTATTGTGTGTGACATTCAAGACTGAAGTCAGATTTTTCATATTACCTACAAGATATAACTAAGAAGCAGAAACTGGCATGAAATACTATATTGAAATTAAGTTCTTAAAAACCTGGAAAGGTTAACATAAAACTGCCCTCCTAAGAATAATGTGGCCTTTAAAAACTTAAGATGGTTTTACCACCTCACAGATGTCATTGCCAATACACTGATGGATGTTACATACCTTAAGGAACAGCCCAAAAGAAAATGCTCTTAAGGGTCACACGCAAGGATAAAAAGTTGAATACAAAGAGTCTTCATAATAAGTAGTTTTAGGTGTTCTCTGAGATGAAAAACTGAAATCTAAAGACAAAAACAGGTGGGTAGAGGACAAAAATGAATCATTTAAATAAAATATTATACATCATTGAAAAATAAAGCACATACTAAAGGATCTCAGATAAATTTCTTTGTTTAGTTTTTATACAGGAGATTCAGTACAAATTATAGCCAGAATAAGTGATGTTCTAAGTAGATCTGAAAGTAAGCTTGCCAGATGTAGTGGCAAAATATGATAATATAATGTGATATTTTAATTTGAAATTTGTCGACAAATAACAAATAATTTATTTTTAGCATAGGCTATTCAATACAATATTGAGAATATAATTACACTAACATGTTATTTGTTGCCTATTTAAAATAAAAATGTAACTGGATATTCTACATTTTATCTGCTGACCATACATGAAAGAGAAGTTAATAAAAATTGACCTAGAGTAGAAAGCTTTTATATAAATTTACAGGACACACCAGAAGAAAAAAAAAAATTATAAAATGGGCAACAAAAAGGTATGAAAATAATTGCTACACATAATATTGTTCCATACAAGTTATCATTTAGTAAAAATGTTTTCCAACATATTTCAACATATTTTTAAAAACAAAAAAACATAAAAATATGTTTTTCAATACATTTTTAAAAGCTTAATTTATTTTGAGATTTATACCTTTACACTTATTTTCCTAAACTACAAGAAAATAATTACAAAGCTATAAATCTCAAGAAGAGATATGCAAATGTTGTATGTTTTTCAAGGGGGTTGGTAATAGATTTTACTTTTTTAGAAAAAGCATGTCAATAGTTAACTAACAAAAAGGTAGAAATGTGGAGATTGATATCAAAGGCAATAATAAAAATGTAAGAAAACTAAATCAATACAACTAGAAAAAAAAGATTGAGATGGGGGGAGAAACTTTTAGAAACAGACAGAAAGAGAAAAAAAGCCAGAGAAAAGAAATCTAGGGTAAATAAAAAGCTGCCTGATCAGATACTATTTATCTAGATTAGAGAATAATTATATTAGATATAAACCGTTTAAAGTTATACATTAAAATATAAAATACTCTAACATTACATTGAGAAAATTATACCTGGGGAATAATCACAATGAAATATTAAAAACAAAGTTTTAGAGAAAATTAACAAATACCTATCAGAAAAGATAAGCCACTGACATTTTATTAGACAAAAGAGAATTTTACAAAAAAAATGCAAGCAATATAGAGGGACAATAACAAATAGCAGAAGATGTGACAGACAATATACAAAATATAAAAAATAAAAATAAAAATAGCATAAGAGTCACAGATTTAAATACTTCAGTAGCATTGTCCCAAAATACATCTGAAGTAAATTTCATGGGTATTAACTGAGGTGAAAAATACCAATTATAGTGAGAGGTGTTTCATATATTCCTCAGCTAGACTAATCAGTATACAGACATTTAGTAATTAAGAGAAGTACTTTGCAATTAACAGTTAACAAATCTTTTTGATACATATGAGTGTTGCATGAGGCAAGTATTACTCTGATAACAAATCTAGAAAGAGATTGTTAAGAAGAAAGAATGTTACAGACCAATATATCTTAGTAATAGAAATCAAAATTCTCAAGGAAGTACTTGCAAATCAAATCCAGCAATATATTGCAAGGCACATATGTCATAACCCACTAGGATTTAACTTAGTGTTCCAAGGTTAGCTTAACATTCAAGAATCAGTTGTGCAATACTGATAGAAATAAGAAAAACAACCATATGATAATCTTAACAGATACGAAGAAGTATTTTATAAAACCAAACACACTTTTATGATTTAAGAAAACACTCAACAAAGTGGAAATGGAAAAAAAATACCTCAGGGTAGTCATCATGGCTCATGCCTGTAATCTCAGCATTTGAGAGGCCCAGGTGTGTTGATCACCTGTAGTCCGGAGTTTGAGACTAGCCTGACAAACCTAAGAATCCCTGTCTCTGCAAAAAATTGCAATATTAGCTGGATGAGGTGGGTGCCTGCCTGTAATCCAAGCTACTTTGGAGGCTGAGGCAGGAGAATACCTTGAATCCAGGAGGTGATGTTTTGCTGAGCCAAAATCATGCTATTGCACTCTGGCAAGGGCAACAAGAGTGAAACTTCATCTCAGAAACACACACACACACACACACACACACACACACACACACACACACACACAAGGAAAAGAAAAAGGAAGAAGAAAGGAAAGATCAAGAAAGAGAATTAGCTATAAAGACAGAAAGGGAGGGAGGGAGAGAGGTTGGGAGGAAGAAAACAGAAAAGGGAGGGAGGGAGGGAAAGAGGAAAGGATAGCAGAAAATAGCCTGACAAAAGGCATCTATGAAAATCCCACATCTAACATGAAATAAATGAAAAAATCTAATATTCATAGATTGGATGACAACGTTCCACCATTGATCTAGAGCTTCAATTAAGTCTCTAGCAAAGCTAGGTGGGATTTACAAAAATTACCATGCCAGTTCTATTATTATTATGGAATTTCATAGGAATCAGAATAACTAAAACAATACTCACACTTCCCATTTTAAAAATTATGACAAAGCCTCAATAGTTACACCAATGGAATAGAATTGAGAGGTCAGAAAGAAGCTTTCCCACTAATCATCAATTGATTTTCAACAATGGTGCCAAGATAATTCAATGGGGGAGAAACAGTCAAAATCTCAAGAAATGGAGCTGAGATACTTGGATATTCACAAGAAGTTGACACCTGTCTCATAATTACATCACTGTTATCTCAAAATATATTATAAACATACATTCAGAAGCTAAACACTATAAAATCAGATATTTAGAACAACATGTAGATGTATGTAATTTTAGATTAGGCAATGATTTCTTTGATATGTAACAAAAACACAGTAAGACCAGCTAAAATTGAACTTCAACAAGCTAAACATCTGTGCTTCAAAGAAATTATAAAGGAAGTTAAAAGACAAAAGACATTATGGGAGAAAAATATTGATACATCATAGAGCTAAGGATAAGAAAAGATAATTAGCTTTCAGAAAAGATAAAAATCAAATCACAATGAAATACTAATTTATATTGAGTAGAATGGGCTGCAATCAGAAATAAATAACCAATGTTGACAAGTGTATGGAAAATTTGGACCCTCATTCCATTACTTGTTGGGAAATAAAAGGAGAAATTTTTTTTGAGAAAACAGTCTGGTGCTTGGGCCAGGCAGGCTCACACCTGTAATCCCAGCACTTTGGAAGCCAATGTGGTCAGATCACAAGGTCAAGAGATCAAGACCATGTTGAAGAACCAAAAATAAAATGAGATTAAGAAAACATTCTTAAAAGAGAGCACACGAATAAAATACTTAGGAGTAAATTTAACAAATGTGCGAAAGTTATAATCTAATAACTCTAAAATACTGTGGAAATAAATTGAAGAACACTGAAATCAATGAAAATATATCTAATATTCATGAATTGAATAAAACTCCTCCACATTGGAACTACAGCTTCAGGTAAGTCTCTAGTAATTCCAGGTGACTCTTTATTAAACCTTGTCTCTACTGAAAGCATACAAATTATCTGAATGTGGTGATGAGGGCATGTAGTCCCAGATATTGAGGAAGCTGAGACAGGAGACTTGTTTGAATCCAGTAGGCGGAGGTTGCAGTGAGCCTAGATCATGCCATTGCACTCCAGCTAGGTGATAGAGTGAGACTACTAAAAAGGAAGAAAGGAAAGTAAGAAAGTAGGAAGAAAGAGATAAAAAGAAAGAAAGAAAGAAGAAAGAAGAAAGAAGGAAAGAAAGAAAGAGGAAGAAAGGCAAGAGAGGAAGCGAGAAAGTAAAGAAAAAGGAAGGAAGAAAGGAAGGAAGGAAGGGAGGAAGGGAGGGAAGAAGGAAGGAAGGAAGGAATGAAGAAAAAAGGAAGGAAGAAGAAAAGGAAACAGAAAAGTAGAAAAGAAAGAAAAAAGAAGGAAAGAAAGAAAGAACGAAAGAAAGAAAAGAAAAGAAAAAAGAAAAAGAAAGAAAGGAAGGAAGAAAGAAAAGAAAAAGAAAGAAAAAGAAAGGAAGGAAGGAAGGAAGAAGGAAAGACAGAAAGAAAGAAAAGAAAGAAAGAAAGAAAGAAAGAAAGAAAGAAAGAAAGAAAGAAAAGAAAGAGAAAGAAAAGAAAAGAAAAGAAAGAGGAAGACTGGAGATACAAGTTTGGAACTCATAGTACCATTCATAAATGCATCGTACAGAAAGAGATAACCAGGAGATTGAGATTAAATACATCAGGAATAATTCAAGTAAGAGACAGACTAAGAAACAATGGTTATATTTAACCAAGTGAAATGGTCTTTTCTATGACTGCATAGTATTCCATGATGTATATGTGCCACATTTTCTTTATCTAGTTCTTAATGATGGGGATTTGCTAACAGTGCCCCAATAAACATACGTGTGCATGCATACTTATAATAGAATTATTTATAATCTGTTGAGTATATACCTAGTAATGGCATTGCTTGGTCAAATACTATTTCATTTTCTAACTCTGAGGAATTGCCACACTGTCTTCCACAAGGGTTGAATTAATTTACAATGACACTAACAGTGTAAAAGTGTTCCTATTTCTCCACATCCTCTCCAATGTCTGTTGCTTCCTCATTTTTTAATGACCACCATTCTAACTGGCATGAGAAGGTATCCCAATGTGGTTTTTATTTGCATTACTCTAACGACCAGTGTTGATGAGCATTTTTTCATATGTTTGTTTGGTACATAAATGAGTTCTTTTGAGAAGTGTCTGTTCATATCCTTTGCCAAATTTTTGAACGGGTTCTTTGTTTTTTCTTGTAATTTTTAAAAATATTCTCCATAGATTCTGGATATTAGCCCTTTTGCCTTATGGGTAGACTGCATTTTTTTCCCCAAACAATGACAACTAATTTAAAAAGAAACTATTATATTTGGCACAAAATAAGCTGATGATGTTAAATAGAATAGTTTGTGTGGACTGTTTTAGATGAAA
Source organism: Saimiri boliviensis (assembly GCF_048565385.1). Taxonomy (NCBI): domain Eukaryota; kingdom Metazoa; phylum Chordata; class Mammalia; order Primates; family Cebidae; genus Saimiri; species Saimiri boliviensis. Next base: position 13,168,701 of record NC_133471.1, on the reverse strand, counting down.
ATCTCACTGGTTAAGTGGACATTTAAATTAGAGCATATTATGAATGGTAAAAATGTTTCACAGTTGTTTAACATTTTAAATTTAACAATGAGGATGTCATGGATTGCCTTGTGAGAAAGGACTGTGAGTTCACTCTTGTGAGATAAATAGAATTTATATATATATATATATATAAATTTATATATATATATATATAAATTTATATATATATATATATATATATATATATATTTATTTATAAATGCTAGAATTTGGACATCCTGAGATACTGGAAATCAGACATTTTATGATTCTAGAAATTCATATATTCTAGGATTCTCAAATTCGGACCATTTTAGGATTCTAGAATGCATGTATTCTAGGATACTATAATTCAGATATTTTAGGATTCTAAAATTCATACCTTCTAGGATTATAGAATTCAGACCTTTTTAGGATTCTATAATTCATACATTTTAGGATTCTAGAATTCAGGCCTTTTTAGGACTCTAGAATTCATGCAGTCTAGGATTCTAGAATTCAGACATTTTATGGCTTTAGAATTCAGACATACTACAATTCTGGACTTCAGACATGCTTGGATTCTAGAATTCAGACTTTCAACAATTCTAGAATCACACATTTAAAATTTATAAAATTCAAACATTTTATGATTCTACCATTCTAGAGTTTAAACATCCTAAGATACTAGAATTCAAATATTTTATGAATCTAGAATTCACACATTCTAGGTTTCTAGAATTCAGACCTTTTTTTTTAGGATTCTAGAATGCATATATTCTAGTATTGTAGAGTTTATATATTTTAGGATTCTAGAATTCATCTATTCTAGGATTCTAGAATTCAGACATTTTGAGGATTCTAGAATTCTTACATTCTAAGATGCTGGAATCTAGACCTTTTTAAGATTCTAGAATTCATACACTCTAAATTTCCAGAATTCATATATTCTATGTTACTAGAATTCAGATGTTTTATGGTTCTAGAATTCAGACATACTACAATTTTTGAATTCAGACATGTTTGGATTCTAGAATTCAGAATTTTTAAAATTCTAGAATTCATGCATATTAAAATTCTAAAATTAAGACATTTTATGATTCTAAAATTCTTGAATTTAAACATCGTACAATACTAGATTTCAGACATTTTAAGATTCTAGAATTCATACATTATTGGATTTTAGAATACAGATCCTCTTAAGATTCTACAATTCATACATTTTAGGATTCTAAATTTCAGACATTCTATCATCCTTGCATTCATACACCCTATGATTCTAAAGTTCATACATTCTAGGATTCTTTAATTCATACTATTTTATGATTCCAGAATTTACACATTTTAAAATTCTAAAATTCAGACATTTTATGATTCTACAATTTTAGAATTTATACATCCTAAGATACCAGAATTCAGACATTTTACGAATGTAAAATTTATACTTTCTAGATTTCTAGAATTGAGACATTTTATGATTCTACAATTCTAGAATTTAAACATCCTAACGTACTAGAATTCAGACATTTTATGATTCTAGATTTCATACATTATAGAAATATAGAATTCAGACTTTTTTTTTAAGATTCTAGAATTCATACATTTTAGGATTCTAAAATTCAGAAATGTTATCATTCTTGCATTCATACACCTATGATTCTAAAGTTCATACATTCTAGGATTCTACAATTCATGCTATTTTGATTCCAGAATTCAAACATTCTAGGATTCTAGAATTCAGACAATATATGGTTCTACAATTAGATAATTTTGACATTCATAGATTATAGAATTCTATTATTTTATGATTATAGAATTCATACATTCTAGTCATGCAGAATTCAGACATATTCTGAGTCTACAACTCTAGAATTTGGACATTCTCATATACTAGAATTTAAACATTTTATGATTCTAGAATTCATACATTCTCAGATTCTGAAATTTCGACCTTTTTAAGATTCTAGAATTCATAAGTTCTAAAATTCTAGAATTCATACATTCTAGGATTGTAGAATTCAGACATTTTATGGTTCTAGAATTCAGACTTGCTACAATTCAGAGATACATGGATTCTATAATTCAGATTTTCTACACTTCTAGGATTCACACATGTTAAAATTTTAAAATTCAGATATTTTATGATGCTACAGTTCTAAAATGTAAGCATTCTAAAATCATAGAATTCAGACATTTTATGGTTTTGAATTCATACATTCTAGAATGTATGAATACTATAGAATTCTGATCTTTTTACGATTCTAGAATTCATTCATTTTAGGATTTTAAAATTCAGACATTCTATCATTCTTGCATTCATACACCTTCTGATTCTAAAGTTCATACATTCTAGAATTCTAGAATTCATACTTTTTAATGATTCCAGAATCCAAACTTCCAAGGATTCTAGAATTCAGACATTTTATGATGCTAGAATTCAGACATTCTATAGTTCTAGTGTTGATTCATTGTGGGATTCTAGAATTCAGAATTTCTACAGTTCTAGAATTCACACATTTTAGGATTCAAAAATTCAAATATTTTATGATTCTACCAATCTAGAGTTTGTACTACCAATCTAGAATTTGTACATCCTCAGATACTAGAAATCAGACATTTTATGATTCTAGAAATTCATACATACTAAAATTCTCTATTTTATACCTTCTTAGGATTCTAGAATACATATATTGATGGATTCTAGAATTCATATATTTTACTATTCCAGAATTCATGCATTCTAGGTTTCTAGAATTCAGACATTTAATGATTCTACTATTCTAGAATTTGGACCTTCTCAGATTCTAGAATGTAAGCATTTTATGATTCTAAAATTCACAAATTCTAAGATTATAGAATTCAGACCTTTTTAACATTACAGAATTCATACCTTTTTAATTCGACAATTCAGACATTCTATCATCCTTGCATTCATATACCTTATGATTCTAAAGTTCATACATTCTAGGATTCTAAAATTCACACTATATTATGATTCCAGAATTCAAACATTCCAGGATACTGGAATTCAGATATTTTATGATTCTACAATTCTAAAATTTGGACCTTCTCAGATTCTAGAATCTAAACATTTTATGATTCTAGAATTCATATATTCTAGGGTTATGTAATTAGGAACTTTTTAAGGTTATAGAATTCATACATTTTGGATTCGACAATGCAGACATTCTATCATTCTTGCATTCATATGCCTTATGATTTTAAAGTTCATATATTCGAGGATTCTAGAATTCATACTATTTTATCATTCCAGAATTCAAACTTTCTAGGATTCTGGAATTCAGACATTTTATGATTCTAAGTTCTAGAATTTGAATATTCTCAGATTCTAGAATTTAAATATTTTATGACTCTAGAATTCACACATTCTAGGATTGTAGAATTCAGACTTTTTTTGATTCTAGAATTCATACATTCGAAGATTCTGGAATTTAGACCTATTTAAGACTCTAGAATTCATACACTCCAAATTTCTAGAATTTATACATTATAGGATTCTAGAATTCAGACCTTTTATGGTTCTAGAATTCAGACATAATAGAATTCTGGAATTCAGACATACTTAGAATCTAGAATTCAGAATTTCTATGATTCTAGGATTCACACATGTTAAAATTCTAAAAATCAGATACTTTATTATTCTCCAGTTCTAGAATTTAAACATCCTAAGAAATAGAATTCGGACATTTTATGATTTTTGAATTCATATATTACAGGATTATAGAATTGAGACCTTTTTTAGATTCTGGAATTCATACATTTTAGGATTCTAAAATTCAGACATTCTATCATTCTTGCATTCATACACCTTACGATTCTAAAGTTCATACATTCTAGGATTCTAGAATTTATATTATTTTATGATTCCAGAATTAAAACACTCTAGGATTCTAGAATTCAGACATTTTATGATGCTATAATTCAGACATCCTAAAGTTCTAGAATTGATTCATTGTGGGATTCTAGAATTCAGAATTTCTACAACCCTTGAATTCACACATTTTAGGATTCTAAAATTCAAACATTTTTTGATTCTGCCAATTTAGAATTATACATCCTCAGATACTAGAAATCAGACATTTTATGATTCTAGAAACTCATATATTCTAAAATTCTCAATTTCAGACCTTATTTAAAATTCTAGAATGCATATATTCTAAAATTCTAGAATTCATATATTATAGGATTATAGGATTCATTCATTAGAAATCTAGAATTCAGACCTTTTGAGAATTCTAGATTTCGTACATTTTAGGATTCTAGATTACAGTCCTTTTCAGGATTATAGAATTCATACATTCTCAAATTCTACAATTTAGACCTTTTGATGATTTTGGAATTCATACATTTTAGGATTCTAGAATTCATACCTTTTACATTCTGGAATTTAAATCTTTTAAAGATTCTAGAATTGATACACTCTGCCTTTCTAGAGCTGATATATTCTAGGATTCTAGAATTCAGACATTCTATGGTTCTAGTATTCAGACATTCTAAAATTCTGGAATACAGACTTGCTTGGATTCTAGAATTCAGAATTTCTACAATTCTAGAATTCACATATTATAAAATTCTAAAATTCAGACATTTTTTGATTCTATAATTCTAGAATGTAAACATCCTAAGATACTGGAATTCAGACATTTTATTATTCTAGAATTCATACGTTCTTAGATTCTAGTATTAAGATCTTTTTAAGATCCTAGAATTCTTACATTTTAGGATTTTACAATTCAGACATTCTATCATTCCTGCATTCATACACCTTATAACTCTAATGTTCAAAATTTCTAAGATATTAGAATTTATACTATTTTATGATTCCAGAATTCAAACATTTTAGGATTCTAGAATTCAGACCTTTTATAATTCTAGAATTCAGACATTCTAACATTCTGGAATTTAGATCTTGTGGGGTTCCAGAATTCAGAATTCAGACTTTTTACAATTCTAGAATTCACACATATCAGGATTCTAAAATTCAAACATTTTATCACTCTACAATTCTAGAATTTGAACATCCTCAGATACTAGAAATCAAATATTTTATGATTCTGAAATTCGTACTTTCTAGGATTCCAAAATTCAGACTTTTTTTTTTTTTTGATTCTATAATGCATATATTTTAGGATTCTAGAATTCATATATTTTAGAATTCTAGAATTCATAAATTTTAGGATTCTAGAATTCAGAACTTTTTAGGATTCAAGAGTTCATATATTCTAAGATTCTGAAATTTAGACCTTTGCAAGTTCCTAGAATTCATATACTCTAAAATTCTAGAACTTATACATTCTAGGATTCTAGAATTCAGTCATTTTATGGTTCTAGAATTCAGACATAGTACAATTCTGGAATTCAGAAAAGTGTAGATTCTAGAATTCCCACGTTCTACAATTCAAGAATACACACACTGTAAAAATTCTAAAATTCAGACATGTTATAATTCTACAATTCTAGAATTTAAACACCCAATTCAGACATTTTATGATTCTAGAATTCATACATTCTAAGATTCTGGAATTTAGACCTTTTTAAGATTCTAGAATACATACACCGTAAAATACTAGAATTCATGCATTCTAGGTTTCTAGAATTGAGACATTTTGTGGTTCTAGAATTCAAATATACTACAATTCTGAAATTCAGACAAACTTGGATTCTAGAATTTAAAATTTATACGATTCTAAAATTTACACATTTTAAAATTCCAATTTCTGATATTTTATGATTCCACATTTCTAGAATTTAAACATTCGATGACACTAGAATTCAGACATTTTATGGTTCCAGTATCTTAGAATCCTAGAATATATGCACTCTGGAATCCAGAAAAAGGACTTAATTCGAGAATCCTAGAATGTACGAAATTCTAGAATCGCAAAATGTATGATTTCTAGTATTTGAAGATGTTCAAATTCAAATATTTTATATTCTACACTTCTAGAATTTCAACATCCTCAAATACTAGAAATCAGACATATTGTGATTCTAGAAATTCATACATTCTGGGATTCTCGAATTAAGACCTTTTTCTGGATTCCAGAGTGCATATATTCTAGGATTCTAGAAGTAATATATTTTGGGATTCTATAATTCATACATTCTATAATTCTAGAATTCCGATTTTTTTTAATTGTAGAATTCATATGCCTTAGGATTATGGAATTCAGGCTGTTTTAGGATGCTACAATACAAACATTCTAAGATACTGGAATTCTAGGACCCATACACTCTAAAATTGTAGAACTCATGTATGCTATGATCCTGGAATTCAGATATTTTATGGTTCTAGAATACAGACAGTACAATTCTGGAATTTAGACAGGCTTGGATTCTAGAATTCGAACTTTCTACTCTTCTAGAATTCACACGTTTTAAAATTCTAAAATTCAGACATTTTATGATTTCACAATTCTAGAATTTAGACATTCTTAGATACTAGAATTCAGACATTTTATGATTGTAGAATTCACATTTTCCAAGTTTCTAGAATTCAAATCGTTTTAATATTCTAAAATTCATACATTTTAAGACACTAAAATTCAGATACTCTATCATTCTTTCATGCATACACATTATGATTCTAAAGTTCCTACATTCCAAGATCCTAGAATTCATACTATTTTTTGATTCCATAATCAAACATTCTAGGATTCTAGAATTCAGACATTTTATAATTCTACAATTCTAGAATTTCCACATTCTCATATTCTAGAATTTAAACATTTTATGATTCTAGAATTCATACATTCTAATATAATAGAATTCAGATCTTTTTAAGGTTCTAGATTTCATACATTTTGGATTCTACAATTCAGACATTCTATAATTCTGGCACCGATACACCTTATGATTCTAAAGTTCATACATTCTAGGATTCTAGAATTCATACTATTTTATGATTCCAGAATTCAGACTTTTTATGATTCTAGAATTCAGACCTTCTAACATTCTAGAATTCAGCATTTTGGTATAATAGAATTCTGACTTTCTACAATTTTAGAATTCACACATTTTATGACTCTAAAATTCAAAGATTTTGTTACTCTACAATTCTACAATTTGGACATCCTCATATAATAGAAATCTGACATTTTATGTTTCTAGAAATTAATACATTCTAAAATTCCGAAATTCAGATCTTCTTTAAGACTCTATAATGCATATATTCAAGGATTCTAGAATTCATATATATATAGGATTCTAGAATTCATATATATATAGGATTCTAGAATTCATACATTCTAAGATTCTGCAATAGAGACTATTTAGGATTCTAGAATTCATAACATCTAAAATTTTAGAACACATACGTTCTAGGATTCTCGAATACAGACATTTTATGATTCTAGAATTCAGACATACTACAATTCTGGAATTCAGACATGCTTGAATTCTAGAATTCACACTTTCTGTAATTCTAAAATTAATACATTTTAAAATTCTAAAATTCAGACATTTTATGATTCTATAATTCTAGAATTTAAACATCCTAAGATACTAGGATTCAGACATTTTATGATTCTAGAATTCATACAATCTAGAACTCTAGGTTTCATATTATTTTATTATTTTAGAATTCAAACATTCTCAGATTCCAGAATTCCGACATTTTATGATTCTAGAAGTAAGACATACTAAAATTTGAAAATTCAGACATTGTTGGATTCTAGGATTCAGCCTTTCTACAATTCTAGAATTTACACATTTTAAGATTCTAAAATTCAAACATTATATGATTCCACACTTCTAGAATTTGGACATCCTCACATATTAGAAAATAGATATTTTATGATTCTAGAAATTCATACATTCAAGGATTCTCGTATTCAGACCATTTTTAGGATTCTAGAAATCATATATTTTATGATTCTGGAATTAATACATTTTATGATTATAGAATTCAGATCTTTTTAGAGATCTAGAAATCATACACTCTAGGATTTTATAATTCATACATTCTAGAATTCTGGAATTCAGACTTTTTATTATTCTAGAATTTATGCATTATAGCATTCCAGAGTTCACACATTTTAGGACTCTAGAATTCCAACATTTGTTGATACTAGAATTCAGTCATTCTAAAATTCTAGAATTCAGACATCACTGGATTCTAAAATTAAGACTTTCTACAATTCTGGAACTCACACATTTTAGGGTTCTAGAATTTATACATTTTATAATTCTAGAATTTTATAAGATGGACATCCCCATATTCCAGAATTCAGATATTATATGATTCTAGAATTCACACACACCAGGATTATAGAATTCAGACCTAAGATACTAGAATTCATAAATTTTAGGATTCTAGAATTCAGACATTCTATCATTCTTGCATTCAAACATCTTATGATTCTAAAGTTCGTATATTCTTGTATTCTAGAATTGATACTATTTTATGATTCCAGAATTCAAACATTCTAGGATTCTAGAATTCATACTACTTTATGATTCTAGAATTCAGGCATGCTAAAATTCTAGAATTCAGATATTTTGGATTCTAGAATTCAGGCTTTCTAAAATTCTAGAATTCACAAATTTTAGGATTCTAAAATGCAAACATTTTATGATTCTACAATTCTAGAATTTGGACATTCTCAGACACTAGAAATCAGATATTTGATGATTCTAGAAATTCATACATCAAAGATTCTCCAATACAGAACTTTTTTAGGATTCTAGAATGCATATATTCTAGGATTCCAGAATTCATATATATTAGGATTCTAGAATTTATGCATTCAAGGATTATAGAATTCTGATATTTTTTGGATCTAGAATCTACAATTCTAAAATTTAGACATTCTCAGATTCTAGAATATAAACATTTTATGATTCTAGAGTTCACACATTCTAGTATTATAGAATTCAGACCTCTTTAGGATTCTAGAATTCACACATTCTCAGATTCTGGAATTTAGACATTTTTAAGAGTCTAGAATTCATACATTCTATTTTAGAACTCATACTCTCTAGGATTCTATAATTCAGACATTTTATGGTTCTAGAATTCAGACATAGTACAATTCTGGAATTCAGACCTGCTTGAGTTCTAGAATACAGACTTTCTGCAATTCTAGAATTCACACATTTAAAATTTATAAAATTCAGACATTTTATGTTTCTACAATTCTAGAATTTAAACATCCTAAGATACTAGAATTCAGATATTTTATGAATCTAGAATTCTTACATTCTAGGTTTCTAGAATTCAGACATTTTATGATTCTACATTTCTAGAATTTGAATATCATAAGATACTAGAATTCAGTCATTTTATGATTCTAGAATTCATACATTCTAGGATTACAGAATTCAGACCTTTTTAATATTCTAGAATTCATACATTTTAGGATTCTAAAATTCAGACATTCAATCATTCTTGCATGCATACACCTTAGGATTCTAAACTTCATACATTCCAGGATCCTAAAATTCATACTAGTTTATGATTCCAGAATCAAATATTCTAGGATTCTAGAATTCACACATTTTATAATTCTACAATTCTAGAATTTGGACATTCTCATATTCTAGAATTTAAACATTTTAAGATTTCAGAGTTCACACATTTTAAGATTATATAATTCAGACCTTTTTAAGATTCTAGAATTCATACAATTTAGAATTCTAAAATTTAGACATTCTATTATTCTTGCTTTCATACACTTTATGATTCTAAAGTTCATACATTCCAGTATTCTAGAATTCATAATATTTTATGATTCCAGAATTCAAACATTTTTGGATTCTAGAATACATAGATTTTATGATCCTAGCATTCAGACATTCTAAAATTCTAGAATTCATTCATAGTGGAATTCTATAATTCAGACTTTATACAATTCTGGAATTCACACATTTTAGGATTCTAAAATTCAAACATTTTATGTTTTACAATTCTAGAACGTGGACATCCTCAAATACTAGAAATCAGAAATTTTGTTATTCTAGAAATTTATTCAATCTAGGATTCTCAAATTGAGACCTCTTTTCTGGATTCTAGAATGTATATTTTCTAGGATTCTAGAATTCCTACATTCTTGAATTATAGAATTAAGATATTTTTAAAATTGTACAATTCATACACTTTAGGATTCTGGAATTAAGTCTGTTTCAGAATTCTACAATTCATACATTCTAAATTCTGGAATTTAGACCGTTTTGAGATTCTAGAATTCATACACTCTAAAATTCTGGAACTCAAATATTCTAGGATTCTAGAATTCAGATATTTTATTGTTCTAGGATACAGACATACTACAATTTTGGAATTCAAACATGCTTGGATTCTAGAATTCAGACTTTCTACTATTCTAGAATTCACACATTTTGAAATTCTAAAATTCAGACATTATGTGACTCAAGAATTCTAGAATTTTAACATCTTAAGGTACTAGAATTCAGACATTTTATGATTCTACAATTCATACAATCTATGTTTCTAGAATTCAGACATTTTATGCTTCTACAATTCTAGAATTTGGACACTCTCAGATTCTAGAATTTAAACATTTTATGATTCTAGAATTCATACATTTTAGGATTCTCAAATTCAGACATTTTGTAGGATTCTAACAATCATTTATTCTAGGATTTTAGAATTTATATATTTTAGGATTATAGAATTCATACATTCTAGAATTCTAGAATTCAGAACTTTTCAGGATTCTAGAATGCATACACTTTAGGATTCTAGAATTCAGGACTTTTTAGGATTGTAGAATTCATACACTCTATAATTCTAGAGCTCATATGTTATAGGATTCTAAAAATCAGGCAATTTCTGGTTCAAGGTTACAGACATAGTACAGTTCTGGAATTCAGACAAACTTGGATTCTGGAATTCAGACTTTCTCCTATTCTAGAATTCACACATTTTGATAGTCTAAAATTCAGACATTTTATGATTCAACAATTCTAGAATTTAAACATTCTAAGATAGTAGAATTCAGACATTTTATGATTCTACAATTCATACATTCTAAGTTTCTAGAATTCAAACATTTTATGATTCTCCAATTCTAGAATTTGGACATTCTCAGATTCTAGAATTTAAACATTTTATGGTTCTGGAATTCATATATAATAGGATTATAGAATTCAGACCTTTTTAAGATTCTAGAATTTATACACTTTTGATTCTAAAATTCAGACTTTCTATCATTCTTGCATTCATACACCTTATGATTCTAAAGTTCACCCACTCCGGGATTTTATAATTCATACTATTTTATGATTCCACAATTCAAATATTCTAGGATTCTAAAATTCATACAATTTATGATTCTAGAATTCAGACATTATAAAATTTTAGAATTAAGCACCATTTAATTCCAGAATTCAAATTTTCTGCAATTCTTGAATCCACACATTTTAGGACTCTAAAATTCAAACATTTTATGATTCTACAATTCAAAAATTTGGACATTGTCAGATACTAGAAATCAGACAACTTATGGTTCTAGAAATTCATATTATTGTAAGATTCTCGTATTCAGACCATTTTTAGGATTCTAGACTGCATATATTCTGGGATTCTAGAATTCATATATATTATGATTCTAGAATTCATACATTCTTGGATTCTAGAATTCAGACATGTCGAGGATTCTAGAATGCTTACATTCAAAGATGCTGGAGTTTAGACCTTTTTAAGATTCCAGAATTCATACACTCTAAAATTCTAGAGTTCATACATTCTAGGATTCTAGAAATCAGACTTTTCATGATTCTAGAATTCAGACATACTACTGAGATATCAGTTGATTTTTCTTTCACTTTAAAATGTCTGTTTCTTATTCAGTTAACTTACAGAAACCACTTTCTCTTTATAATAAAATTTTATGTGCAGTATTCATGAGTCATAAAATAATTTTGGTAGAAATATCTAAGTGTTTATCACATGCAGTTTTTAGGTTAACTTGAAGTATGTTTTATTTAAGAAGTTAAAATTCAGGACACATCATTAAATAGAAACTCTTTTCAAAAGAAGCCAAAATAAAATATTTACCTGATATTTGACCTTTTAAATTACTGGTTTTAGCCCTTATGTGCTGAGTATTTTCAAGAATACTCTACATGTTCTGTGATTCAGTAGCTCTCTGTAGCCTGTACACATGGGTTTTATTAAAAACTTCGTTACATAGGCATGATTTAATAATCCACTGGCTATGGGTGATCCATGTCACCTCTGTCACAGAATACTTAAGTGGTTACTTCATCAGTCATAAACCTCTATAATCAATGTTATTTTTGTCCAACTTTTAACGAGGCTTTCCGGTCAATTTTACTTCCTTCAGCCTTACAGACATGCTTAGCTTTCCCTGTGGTCTTGGAGCTAATTTTTCTATAGGTGAATCAGGCTTAGAGAAGAAAGAGGTACATGTGGGAGTCACTGTTGTGTTCGGCCACTAAGCATTGCAAGGCACACAGACTGTGGCGGAATAAGAAGTTTTAAGTGGTTACAAGGGTGCCAGCTTTCTGAAACTCTGTGGCTGCATCAGGCATACCAAAAGGTGCTTCAACTGCAGGCACTAGGGAATGCAGTGGCATCAACAACATTAAAGATTCCAGACTGCAGACACCCAAAAGTGGTGAAAAGCTCTGGATTGGAAAACTTTTAGGTCTAAGCTTCCAGGAAGGCTATATCTTTTCTATTCTCTCTTCTAGTCTTGTTGTATACAATGTGGTGAACAAGGGTGTGTGTTTTTCAGCTATTTGTTGTATTAGTCTATTTCATGCTGCTGATATAGACATAACTGAGGCTGGGAAGAGGAACAGGTTTAATTAGACTTATAATTTCACATAGCTAGAATATCTCAAAATCATGTCAGTTGGTCAAAGACACTTTTTACATGGTGACATCAAGAGAAAATTAGAAAAAAGCAAAGTGGGGCCTTCTGGTAAACCATCAAATCTTATGAAACTTATTCACTATGATGAGACTAGCATGGGAAAAAATGTACAGGTGCTGGATCACAGAATTCATGTGATTAGCAGCACCAGCATTTTTCAGTCTTACACATTTTTCTGGTGGGTAAGATCTACCAGGGAGCAGATCATTTTACTCAAGAAGACCTACACAAGCTGAGATAAAAAGAAGAAATAATACTTGTATTATCAAAATAATAATTCTGTCCACTGTTCTCTCCATTAAGCTGACAGATTGTTAACAACAACTCATTTGTTAAAACAGTTACTTTGAAATAATACTTTAAAATTTCATGGTAACATGAGCAATTATACAGATCTTTAACTACAGACTTCTTAAGTCCATATTTTAACAGCGTTTAACATGTAACAATTTTCTTGGAAAGAGTCATAAATGATGGTAAAATATAAAATTTTCATATGTGAAACAGACACATCTAATCATTATAAGTTTATTTTTCAAAAAAAAATTCTACATGAAATAAGTGTATTCAATTTACTGTGGTCAAAATTTTATTTAAATAAAACATTGCAATTATTTTTAATTTTAATTGACCATTTAAGTTTAAATCACTGTTCTGACCCATAAAACAATAGTCTTCACAGAAATACATTTCCTTCCACTGTAAACAACAATAACTGTTTGACCTATATTCACATGTGAATATGTGAAATAAGGTCAATAGAATTGTGTATTTACAATCACTTTAAAAACTATAAATCCCTCTCCACCTGTGGAAATTGAATGAAAATTAAGCATTAATCCATATTAGGAGCAGCTTAAATAAATTGTATAACATCGAACTGCAAATTACGTAATTACAGAAAATAACTATATTAAACAGACCTTTATGTATAGACAGTTTACTAATGCAAATCAAGGTGAACAATACTGTATATTGTATATTCTCATTTGTGTAAAAAATTATTATATGTATGTAAAAGTACCTATGCAGAATTGGTCTTCGAACCAGAAATATAAAACTAGTAGAAGGTTTATAATTTTAGAACATATTCTCTTTTATATTTAAAATACAATCGCTAAATAAATTAACTTTAGCAAAACAAATTTCACAGGATACTCTTCTCTCTTGATAAAACATACAGGAGAAATACAGGTCTAACTTTCTAAGATGTGAGTTTAGTTAGAAACTCCTACTACATGATGAAAAATATCCTCACACTGAAAAAGACATGAGCAAAGTTAATTTCACACATACTAATTAAAGATTTATACTGAATCCTATTGTTAATTATATTTCTAATTATTGGTTTTCATTTGAAATAAAATTTTTGTTACAAATTTCTTATTTTTTCTTCCACATCATCCCATCTGAGTTTCAGTTTTTGAAAGATCTGAACATAGCTATTCACTTTGTTGAACTTAAGTGAGTATTTGAGTTCAACTTAATAAAATGTACTCAAGCCCAAGTGCAGTGGAATGTCAGTGCCCAGCACTTTGGGGCACTGAGGCAGGTGCATCACATAAGGTTATGAATTCAACATCAACCGACCAACATGATGAAACTCTGTCTCTACTAAAAATGCCAAACCTCATCGAGTGTGTTGATCGGTGCCTGTAAACCCAACTACTGGGGAGGCTGAGGCAAGGGAATCACTTGAACCTGGAAGGTAGAGATTGCATTGAGCTTGGACTACACCAGTAAACTCCAGCCTGGGTGACAGAGTGAGACTCTGTCTTAAAAGAAAGAAGAAGAAGAAGGAGAAGGGGAAGGCGAAGGGAAAGGGGAAGGGGAAGGGGAAGGGGAAGGGGAATGGGGAAGGGGAAGGGGAAGGTGGAGAGGGAGAGGCAGAAGGAGAAGGAGAAGAAGAAAAGAGAGAGAGGAGAGAGAGAGAGAAAGAGAGAGAGAGAGAGAGAGAGAGAGAGATATTGAGATTAAAAAAGTCACTCAAATGTTACCTTTCTACATTCTATTCTTCAAAACAATACCCTTCTTAGAATTAAAATAAAATTACAAACAACTTCAATGTTTGGGGTTTAAATATATTTAAATATATATTCAATAAATACATTTTGAACATAAAATTTTTATATCATTAAATTTGGCTTCATTTTACTCTAAAGTTGTGGCTTTATTCCACATTTAATGACATAAAACTTACTATGGAAAGTAAGTAAAACCAACAAACAGGAACATTTAAAAGACATAACTTTATTTTCTTAATTAATGCCCTCTATCTAAAACGATTTTGTGTACCTTTTTCAAAATGTTAAACTTCTTGACAAAATAAAATTTCAAATTAAACTATTATAAATTAGCAAATAGAGATTTATAATTTTAATACTCAGTAGTTATTGCTGTGTCTATGTAGCATGTTTCAGTCAGTCTACTATCTGAGATTCCTTACACAGCCAATAGTTAATGCTATAAGTAGTTCAAAACCAGGATTGAATGTAGCAGCTGAGCTTCAGAACTACAGAGTCAAACAGCCTGCTCAGCTGGTAGTTCTTCATTTTTCATATATTGCAGATCAATTTTGAATGCAAAAAAAAAAATTAAATTTTAGTAAGCTAAAAACTGTCATCCCTTAATATTAGTAGAAAATATGGGTCAAATAAACACACTTATTCAAAGAAAATAGGCATGTTAATAGACATCAAGTAAACTTAAAATATACTTTTAACTTTATCTGACAAAATTAAACATTTCATTATAGTTTGAGATGTTTGAATTTTCTTACAAAAGAAAATTCTGTTCAAAATTACAATCAATGTGTTGTGAGTTTCCCGGATTAGATATTTAAAGTAAATTTTAGAAGCTGATAATTTTATATGTAAAAATGTCATTTTAAATAAATTGACTTTTAATTATATTTAAACAGAAATAAATTTATTTTACATAGAAATAGAATCCATTAAAATTATATATTTTTTGAGTTATGAGACATTAAACAAACGTCAAGATATTTGATATAAAATAAAGATTTACACAATATTTTTCTTATTTATAAGTTCAATCAAGTGACATGGCTCATGCCTGTTATTCCAAATTTTAGCAGGCCAAAGTGAGTGGATTACCTTAGGCCAGAAGTTTAAGACCATCTTGGCAAATATAGTGAAACCCTGTGTTTACTAAAATTACAAATAATTGGCTGAGAGCAGTGGCTTACACCTGTAATTACTGCAGTTTAGAGGACAAAGTGGGTAGATTACAAGATCAGGATATCTAGACCATCCTGAGCAGCTCGGTGTAACCTCTTCTCTCCACACACACACACACACACACACACACACACACACACAAAAGTCAGGTGTGGTGACATATACATGTAATCACAGCTACTCGGGAGGTTGAGGCAGGAGAATTGCTTGAAACCAGGGGGTGGAGGTTACTGTTAGCTGAGATGATGCGACTGCATTCTAGCCTGAACTAAAGAGTGAGTGAGACTCAATTAAAAAAAATGCAAATAATTAGCAAGATGTGGAGGTGCAGACATGTAATTTCACCTAATCAGAAGAATAAAGAAGAAGAGTCACTTGAATTTGAAAGTCAGAACGTTGGAGAGCACTAGAATTTCACCACTCTACTTGAGCCTGAAAAACATTGTGACAATCTATCAAAGAAAAAATAGAAAAAAAGAAAAAAAATTCAATTAAATAACAACTGAGATTTGCTACGTACTGACTATTTAAAGCCTTTTATCCCAACTCTGATTTGCAATTACTTTACAAAATTTGTTAAAGTGAGTCATAGATTTTATAGTTACTGTCAATGCTTTAGAAATTACAAACGTTCCTATACACCAATAGCACATTAACAGAGAGCCAAATTATGATTAAACTACAATTCACAATTGTCACAAAAATAATGAAATATCTAGGTAATAGAACTAATAAAGGAAGCAAAAGACCTCTTTTGGGGAACTACAAACCACTGCTCAAAGAAATAAGAAAGGACAAAAACATGGAAAAACATTCCATTGTTTTGGTTAGACAGAATATTGTGAAAATGGCCTTACTCCCCAAAGTAATTTACTGATTCAATGCTATCCACATCAATCTATCCACAAGATCATTGACTGTCTTCAAGAATTGGAAAACAACAACAACAACAACGACAACAAAACACTTAACACTTTATATGGAACTAAAAGACTACCTGCATAGTTAAGACAATTCTAAACAAAATGAACAAAGCTGGAGGCATCACACTACCAGACTTCAAACAATACTAAAAGACTACAAAAATCAAAACATCATGGTATTGGTACCAAAACAGAAATACAGACCAAAGGAAAAAAATCAGAAGTCTCCAAAGAAATGCCACACATCTACAATCATCTGATATTTGATAAATCTGACAAAAACAGACAATGGGGAAAAGATTCCCTGTTCAAAAAATGGTTTGGAAAAACTAGCTAACCATGTGCAGAAAGCACAAACTGAACCCCTTCCTGAAATGAAACCTTTGTGCTAAAATTAACTCCACGTGGATTAAAGATTTAAACATAAGACCTAATACATAAGAACCCTAGAAGGAAACCTAGGCAAAACCATTCAGGACATAGGCATAGGTGTGAAAAACAAAACAAAACATCATTAGAGTGAATTGGTTACCAACAGAATGGGAAAAAAATTTGCAATCCACCTATTTGACAAAGGGTTAATATGCAGAATCTACAAAGAATTAAGCAGATTTACGAGAAAAACAAAACAAAACAAAATCAAAAAGTGGGCAAAGAATATGAACAGACATTTTTCAAATTTGTATGTTTATTATGTGGCTAATAAACATTAAAAATTCTTATCATCACTGATAATTAGAGAAATGCAAATCAAAACCACTTTGAAATACCATTTCATGTCAGTTAGAATGGCATTCGTTAAAATATCTGGAGATTAATTAGGTTTGGCCTAGTTTTTCTTCTAAAATTTTTATGGGGTTAGGTCCTATATTTAAGTCTTTAATCTATCTGGAGTTAATTTTAGTGTAAGATTTCAGGAAGGAATCCGGTTTCTGCTTTCTGTACCTGTTTAGCCAGCTTTTCCAACATCATTTATTAAACAGCAAATTCTTTCCCCATTGCTTGTTTTTATCAGTTTTGTCAAAGATCAGATGATTGTAGATGTGTGAAATTGCCTCCAATGCCTCTGATCTGTTCCATTGGTCTACATCTCTCTTTTGGTACCAAAATCCTGCTGGTTTTATTTTTGATAGTCTTGCAGTATAGTTTGAAGTTAGGTAGCATGATGCCTCCAACTTTGTTTATTTTGCTTAGAATTGTCTTGGCTATGCTGGATCTCTCTTGGTTCCATATGAAATTTAAGTTTATTTTTTCCCCCTAGTTCTGTGAAGAGTGGTCTTTGGTAGCTTAATAGAGATTGCATTGAACCTATAAATTACTTTGAGCAGTGTGACAAGTTTCACAATTTTGATTCTTTCTAACCATCATCATAGAGTGTTTATCCATCTGTTTGTGTCCTCTCTTATTTACTTGAGCAGTGATTTGTAGTTCTCTTTAAACAGGTTCTTTACATTGTTTGTCAAGTGTATTCTTAGGTATTTTATTCTCTTTGTAGCAATTGTGAATGGGAGTTCACTCTTGATTGGCTCTCCATTTGTCTGTTATTTGCATATGGGAATGCTTGTGATTTCTGCACATTGATTTTGTATCCTGAGACTCTGCTGAGGTTACTTATCAGCATAAGGAGTTTTTGGGCTGAGACAGTGGGGTCTCCTAAATATGCAATCATGTCGTCTGCAAGTAGGGACAATTTAACTTCCTCTTTTCCTAATTGAATACCTTTTATTTCATTTTCTTGCCTGATTGCTCTGGCTAGAACTTCCAATACTATATTGAATAGGAATGATAAGAGGGTATCCTTATCTAGTGCTAGATTTCAAAGGGGATTATTCTAGTCTTTGCTCATTCCTGTATGATACGGAACTTCTATACAGACAAAGAAATAATCAGTAGAGTGAACTGGCAATAAATAGAATGGAAAAAAATATTTGCAATCTACCCATCTGACAAAGGGCTAATATCCAGAATCTATAAAGAACTAAAAGAGATATACAAGAAAAAGCAAGCAAATCCATTCAATAGTGGACAAAAAATATGAACAGACACTTTTCAAAACAGGTAGCAAACATTTAAGTTTTGGTGAGCAAAGGATACAGTTGACTTATAAAATAGACATCATATAAGATAAAGCAAACTTGGAAGTTGGCAATGGAAATGATCAGAAAGCTAGAACAGCAAAGAGAAGAAAATCAGGTCTCCTGTAAAATTTCCACGAACCTTTAATTTCAAGGGGTTTCATATTTCTTCTTTGTAACTTTCTAGAAGAGTATATGTCAAATTACTTTCTCTCACAAGATACAAACATATTTTGTTTTAATTATGGGAAAAGGAGGTCACTATGACACTAGTGGGGAGACCAGAAATGCTTCTCAACATCTATAGTGCAAAACAAAGCTTCTCTCAATAAGTTATCTTAGAACAAAATGTCAAAAGCCAGGGTTCAGATAACTTGCTCTATAGGTAAGCTTCATATTCCACTAGAGTAATGCTAATCTGAAGCCCAAAGCCATACATTTCAGAAATACATTCACATAGAACTTAATGTAAGTAAGAGATGAGGTAGTTTAATGAAAAACCAATCACTCAAATTTAATTTTTTAGAAGTCTTCAAATATAATAATTTTTCAGAAAATAGTAGAAATATATCAAAATATAAGAAACTGTTTACCAGTATTGCAACTTTCAAAAGAGGTAAAGCATTTAAACAACATCAGCTATGCTTCTTTTATCATAAGATACCTTGGGAATTACCTGGGCAGACATACATTTCTGCAGCCAGTGGTGCCTTTGCCTAAGTTTTGCTGGGGCTTGCCAAGCTTTTTCTATCCACTCTACTTGGTAGGCTGCAATCAGCTTGCATTTAGCAGTGTGGATTCCATACCTGGCAAAAAGTAAGAATAGCAAACACTGGCAAAAGGTAAATGAGTGAATTTCTGCTCTGGCCGCTACACACAGCCAGGCAAAACAGCTATAATACAGGCAGCTTAGTGCCACAGGTGTCCCAGCAGACTGAGAACTTGCAGCTTGATAGTATGTACGGCTAGCAGCTTCCACAATTGATACTGGAAAATGCAGTGATAACAGAAGCTTGAAGATGTTTTAACTAAAAAGCCCCAAAGGATAACACAGCCTTGAGTTTGGGATTTTCTATGTCTATGCAATCTTAAAGACTACAGCTCTCCTCCCTGTTACTCTTCTGTCTTTCTGTCTCCCACAGTGTGGTGAGCAAAAGGCAGGTTTCAGGTCTGTTTGTGTTATAGTTTTTTCAGCCCCATCATTCAGAGAACCTCAAATTTATGTCCAGTATTTAGGAATAATGAGGTACATAGGGAATTGAAAAATGATAAAGGGAAAGAGAAGCTTTACTTGTCGACAGAACTAAGAGGATACACAGGTAGTGTGTCCTGATGAGTATTCAGCTGTCAGAGGAGAGAGAATTCTAGAATGAGAAGTATTGCTTCACAGGCTGGTGTCCTGATGAATGTTTAGCTTCCAGCAGAGAAGAGACACTGAAGTGGGTA
Organism: Saimiri boliviensis; assembly: GCF_048565385.1. Taxonomy (NCBI): domain Eukaryota; kingdom Metazoa; phylum Chordata; class Mammalia; order Primates; family Cebidae; genus Saimiri; species Saimiri boliviensis. Next base: position 13,148,173 of record NC_133471.1, on the reverse strand, counting down.
GCTCATCTTTCCAACTCGTTAACATATCAGGTGTTCAGCTGTAAGTAGAATAGAGACACTGAAGTGGGTAGCTCCTTTCCATAGTTGGTGGTCCCAATATCTGCTCAGCTTTCATCACAGAGGAGACCTTCAAGTGGGTAGCTTCTCTTTGCAGTTGGTCATCTCATTGTCTTTCCAGCTGTCAACAGAAAATAGAGCCTATGCTAGGTAGCTTCTCTCTGCAGCTGTTACTTTCAACACCTCCTCAGTTCTCAGCAGAGAAGAGTCCCTGGTACTTTGACATGTACACCTGTGTAGATAGGTCTGGAGATCTTATGTGCCTAATAGTAAAGAAAATACATGCTCATTTGTTCTTGGGTGACTATAGAAGGTACTAAAGAAAGAACCATCATTTCCTATTCTGGCCCATTAATCTAGTCCCCAGACACCAGACTATAACTGGATGAAGGTGGGGCTTCAGTGAAGATGTACATATGTCTGCCCAGGAGCCTATTTGCTTTCTGTTATTATTCAGGATACCCAAGTTATTTGCATCAAGTGATGCCTACATGCCAGTATGGAGCTGCCCTCAGCACGCTCTTGGCTTCTCCCATGTTTGTTTATTACCAAAGTCTGAAGTGGGCTGAAGTGCCAGGAGACAGGTTTGCCAGCAATGCCCAAAGCATGCACATACATGGCTGGACTGCAACAGTGCTCAGTCTTAGCTCAAAACTTGCTCTGAAATTTAACCAGGTGCTGGAAGCAGAGAGATGTAATGGAGTGAGAGTATAGTATACATAATGTAGTGTACCAATACACATGTATGCATGTGTGTTATGTATGCCTTCCAGCTGTAGCCAAGTTTAGCTCTTCCCCAAATCCCAAGACATTTTTTTTTTTTAAACGCAACCACAGAGGCTGCCTAGAATTTCATTTGCTATATTAATGTTGTACAGAAATAGTAAAAATTTAATGTCAAAGAGGGAAAATAAACCTTTTATAATCATAAATTAACAGACCTGACTTCACTTTAATTATCCCAACTTGAACAACCAAACTTTTCAAAAGCTTCTTAAAGTTTCTCTAATTTATAAAAACAAAATTGGGGTAGGAAATCTTCAAATAAAATATCTAAAAGTTATATGTTCAACTTTCCTGTTTTCTGTTCTTTCTTTTAAAGTTTAACTTCATTGTTTTGCCTCCTTGCCCCTAGTTTCAGTAAACAACCTACTTTAACCTTCCTTGCTCTCTGTGTGCCTCAGCTGAGAGTCTTAATATAAATCTATTGACTCCAGAGGTGGCTTTCCCACATTCTTCAGACTAGGAACTCAGTCTGTTAATTCTGTGTTTTTGTTTGTTTGTTTGTTTTTGTTGTTTTGTTTTTAATTATTATTTTTTGTGGGTATTTTTGTTTGTTTGTTTGTTTGTTTTTAACAGAAAAGGAATGACTGATTTCAGTGGGGCGGGAATGAAGCAGGAGCTGCAAGAAACAAACCCCTCAAACACAGCACTGGGAAAGTGGCTTTTTATTTAGCCAGGAGCTGGAGGCGGCGGGGTGCTGCAGTCTCATTCATTGAGCTCCCTGAGGAGTACTTCCTTTCCCTTTTTAATGGCTTACAGCTCTAAAGGCGGTCGGGGGTCCGGGGCAGAGGTGAAACTCTGTCATTGCGTATTGGCCAGACAGTGGACCTTACAGTCTTTGGCTTTCATTAATTTGCTAATTAATATTTAGTACATGTAGAAAGGTAAGAAGGAGAAGGGTTACAGGAGCTGAACAAAGGAAGCAAATTACTTAGTGGCAGATGCAACATTAAGATGCACATTGGATTTGCAAACCTGGAGGACGTGAGCCAGTTCTGGGGTCTGACCAGTAGTGAAAACATTCTTTGTTACACTTTCAAGGCTTATAGAGAGCTTGGAAGCTGGAAACCAAAAACTGAGTTAGTTTTTCAGGCCTTGGGTCTTATTATGGTCTGATCAGTGGTATTCAGAAAACTGGTTGAACCCGGATTTCAGTGCTTTGGTGTTTTGTTATTATTATTTTTTATCCTGCCTTCTTATTCAGAGGGAGGAGGTGGAGGCCGGGAGGGAGGGAGATGGGGAGGGGCTGTCCCCTTGAAGAAAGTAGCTAATTGTTACTAATATGTTATAAATGTAAGAAGTGTACTTAAACATCAGAAGAAAAAAGCGATTCATATTGAAATGAAGTTTCAAACTGGCAGAAATCTACCATACACTTTATTATTCAGATGCAGTGAAGCACAGCTCTATGTGAGTACAAAAAATAAGTTCGCTTAATCACGAAAACTTGCCTACAGGCCATTGCTTGTTGATCCTAGACTTTACTTTCATTTTCCTCCTTGAATTTTAGACTATGGAGAAACACTTCTAAACTCAGACCTTTTGTAATGTAGATATATTTATGAGTATTTTCCAAATATCAACTGTAGAGTCATCCTGTGAGTCCCAAAGAGAAGGGGGTGACTGGGGCAGGCAGAAAGATGAAATCTGTGTGTATAAGATACTCAATAAATGGATTTATGGGGAGAGAGTGCATATTGTTTCCTATAATGTTGGATGCATTTTTTTTCTATCTCAAAGCCCAGAAACTGGGCTTATTTATTCCTGTAGTTATTTTCTTATGTTTTCCTTTATACTCACCTACTGCTGTAAATTCTTTCGCTACCCTCCTCCAATTTGTCTGCTTTTTTCTTGCCATTTGTAATCTCTACCTCCATTCCTTCCCTATCTCTTTAATGGGTTTTTGCCTTTTCGTTGGTATTTGGTAGCTATAACTTATTTTACTTGTTTTATTTCTGCTTTTCTTAATTGAATGCACCTGTTTACTAGATATTTGACAATTGTCTTTTAAAATGATATTGTTCATTTCTTAACGTTTTAATCCTAGTTGATATATTATTTGAAAAATTATATTCTATGACACCTCTAAATAAGTAGTTATATCATCTTCATATGATTCCCATATTTTCTTACAGCCTTGTTTCTCATAGGTAGAAATAGGTACTTCATTGTGTTCTTCTCTGTTTACAAGAGTGTCCTTTATATCACACACCATTATATGACGCATTGTCTCTTTTTTATGACATTGAATTGATTAATTCAGATGAGATTTTTTCTCATCTATTCGGGACTGAAGTCTCAAACTCAATCTCCTGACCTTGTGACCCACCAGCTTTGGCCTCCCAAAGTGTTTGAATCACAGGCATGAATTACCATGCTTGTCCTCTCTCTACCTTTTTTGATATTAGTATAGCTATTCAAGGTGCCTTATGATAGGAATAGTTGTGCATATATTTATTTCATCTCTTTCCTAGTAATCTGTGTCTTTATGCCAAATATATGTTTCCAGTAGGCAATATATAACTGGATTTAATTTTTTTATTCCACTTATAAGGTCTACTTTTTAGCTGGGTTATGTAAGCTGTTTACAGTTGCTGTACTCATTGATGTAGTTTTCTGTTTGCCCCATTTTTAAATTTTATTTGTTCCATTTTCTCATATAGGTCTCATTTTCAATTTCTCAAGTATTTTAAATTTATTTTATATTATTTGTTGGCCTGTTAACTGTAAATGTTATTTAAGATTTTGCTTAAAGATTTATAGCGTACACCCCAAATTTAACGTATCCTACCTTGAAAAGATATTACACTTCTCCTTGGGCAATATTAGAATATTAAAATAACATTTATTTTTCTCTCGGCCTCTGTGCTGCATGCACTTTTTAAAATTATGGACCTACAATACTTTATTATTTCAAGTTAATTAATTTTTAAAAGATTTGATTAAAAGAGTACATTTAAGATTTACACATATAATTGCCATTTTTTTCTGTCATTTTATAAAAGCCACTATATCTTAGTGGCCCTTATTATAGTAATTGAAATATTCTATTTGTAGATACAATAATAATCAACTTTTAAAGTTTTTATGTTGATTTTTATATTTCTTATAATTATTAGGTTGTAAAAAAGTAATGAAAATACACAGTATGTTATAAAACTTAAGTCTAACAGCATGCAAGAGCTATAGCAGTTTGTTTGAACTGAAACTCACATACAATAACTTCACTGAAGTCCAAAATAATTAGAAAATTTTGTATAAATTAAATTTATACAAAATTGAAGCACTAGGTTTCCTAGATACTGGGTGTCTACAGAGTTAGAATCTTATTCTCTCTCATTATTTTTGTCGGACAGTAATTTGAAATTCTAAGTTCTGAAGGAGAACATATCGGTGAAATTCTCTACCACTGTCTCTTATATTAGTATCTAGTTTGAGGGAAAAAATAAGGTAAAAATGTCTGCTGTGTTTGTTTTTACCTGCCAAATCTTGCTGAGTATTGATATTTAGCACCTTCAAAAATTCTGAGCAGTTGTACCTGTTCACTGTCAATATACCTGCAAAGCCAATTTATTTTGTCTACAGTTCCTGTTTTTTTTAGGTACTTAACCCCTGCAGTCAACAATATTTCCTATAATTTAAGCTTCTGATTTTGGAGACACTTCATGTATCTATTATATTACTCTTATAATAATCTGTTAGAATTATTTTAAGTACTCTTTCTATTGATAATTTTCTTAATTTTAGCTGTACTGTCATAAATAGAGTTTTCTAGAAGGGAGGTAAGTAAAGTTGTTTAACAACTTTAATATACTTATTTTTTATTTTATTTTATTTTATTTTATTTTAGCTTAGGTCAATTCTATCATAGAAAATGACACAAGAACAGAAAATCAAACATTGCATGTCCTCCCTCATAGGTGGATGTTGAACAATCAGAACACATGGACACAGGGAGGGGAGCATCACACACTGGGATCTGTTGAGGGAAATAGGGGAGGGACAGTAGGGGTTGGGGAGTTGGGGATAGATAGCATAGGGAGAAATGCCAGATATAGGTGACGGGGAGGAAGGCAGCAAATTATGCTGCCATGTGTGTACATATGTAATAATCTTGCATGTCCTTCACATGTACCCTTAAACTAAAATGCAGTTTAAAAAAGAGAAAATTACACTTTATGCTTAAATTGAGGGTTGAAAGATGAATCTGTGACTCAAACATATAGATATCCATTAATTTTAATGGTTTAATTCAAGAATCAGATGACAACGGAGTTCAAGACTAACCTAACTCTAATAATTTTATGTAATATTTCAATTAACTTGAAATATATGCCCATTGTATATCTTATTTGTCTTAGTCATAATTGTTTTATTAGATGTTTGTGTTTTAGTTTTACAATGCAAAAATATTTTATCATAAAAAGGTGGTATTCATCTGTTTGTTTTGCTTTCTCATCTATAATTTTTTATGGCATTTTGGGGGTAACACCCAATCTGTTTTTAAAAATGGATGCATTTTTTATCTTTCAGCAGAATTCTTTCCTGACCACTTTGTTATTTCTTAGAAATCATACAAGTTTTTTTTTTTTTTTTTTTTTTTTTTTTTTTTTTTTTTTCTAAATAAGCATAGGTAGTGATTTAATGAAAGAATGGTCTCAGTATTATGTACTGGAGAGGACAACAGGAGATGGTGGACTAGGAACTGTCAGGCCTTCATTTCTTCACAGAGCCAGTGAATTAATAACAATATATGAACCACAGTACCTTTGTCAGAGCTCTAGAGACAAGTTGAGAAGCTGTAGCACTCAAACCCAAGTTACTACTCCTTTTAATTCCCTAGGGTTTTTCCAATTGCACATGTGAATAGTTTAGTTGCTTTTTGTTGTTGAGTAGCACCACATGGTATAAATGTATTACAGCTTGTTTGACCATTCACAGTTGAAGAACATAAGAAATGCTTTTGACTGAGTTGCCATATATGTTTATGTGCAGTTTTTTTCCCTAAGTTTTTATTCTCTAGGATAACCACACTTAGTTGCAAGGTTGTCTGAGAACTGCATGCTAGTTTTGCAGTGACACTACAATTTTAATTGCCCCTCAGCAATGCATTAGTGACCCGATATTTCCACATCTACACCAGCATTTTATGTTGTCACTACTTTTAAAAATTGTAGATGAAATTATATAGCTAATAATATTTAATGGCTTATTCATTTATTTCCCATGTTTATATCCTGTTTGATAAAATATCCTTGTGCTGTTTGTCATTTTCTAATTAGTTTTTATCCAGTTATAGTAATTGAATACAATGGTTCACAAATGTTTTCTTTAATCCACAGATTGGCATTGTAGTCTCTTCATAAGGCCTTTCACATAGCAGTTTTTTTTTTTTATTTTAATTTGATCCAATTTATCAGTATTACATTTTTGGCTTATACTTTTAACTATGATAACTGTTTGCTACTCCTAAGAGTGTTGAATTTTCTTTATGATTTCTTTTTCTAAAATGTCTTATTAAAAGCATTGTAATTTTACATTACATTCAGATCCATGAGCCATTTTGAGTTAATTTCTCTAGGGTGAGATTTATGTTAAGCCTGTTTTTTCTCAACCTATGAATGTTCATTTGCTCTAGCATCATTTGTTGAAAGGCAATTTTCTCTGCACTGATTTGTAGTTTGCAGCTTTGTGACATATCACTTGGTCATATCTACATTGTTGTGGCTCTGTTTCTGAGATTTTCCTTTTGCTCTCTTTTTCATATGAATTTATTTCTATGTCAATATCACACTGTCTTGATTACATTAGATGTGTATTAAGTCTTTGAAAGGTTATTGATATATTGCTTCCACTATATACTTTTTTTTACACAACTATTTGAGCTAGCCTAGGGCCTAAGTTTGTTTGTCTACAAAAATTCTTGCTGACATTTTGATAGAAATTGCATCAACTATATAAACCAAACTGGGAAAACTTAACACAACATATTGAGTCTTCCCATCTATGAACACGTGTATCTCCTTTTATTTCTACTTTGATTTCTTTCACCAGTGTTTTATACATTTCAGCACAGCATACAAATGCTTGCTTTTGTTTGTTTGTTTACTTTGTTATGTTTGTACTTTACATTCTGTAGGTACCTGTGCAGAATGTGTAAGTTTGTTACATAGGTATATATGTGCCATGGTGGTTTGCCCCACCTATCAACCCATCATCACATTGGGTATTTCTCCTAATGCTATTTCTCTCCCACCCACCCCACACACACTCCCAAAGAGTCACAGTGTCTGATACTTTATTCACTGTGTCCATGTGTTCTGTTGTTCAACTCCCAGTTATTAATGAAAAAAATGTGGTGTTTTTTTTTTTTCTGTTATATTATTAGTTTGTGGAGAATTATGGTTCCCAGTTCATTCATATTCTTGCAAAGAATGTAAACTCATTTTTTATGGTTGCATAGAATTACACGGTGTATAGGTGCCACATTTTTTTTTTAATTCGGGTTATCAGTGATGGGCATTTGGATTGGTTTCAGGTCTTTGCTCTTGTTTTGTTTCAAGATATATCAAAGCATTTTATAGTCTTTGGAGCAGTCATAGATGATACTGTTGCTAATTTGTTGTCCTGCTGACCTATGGCATTGGGAAATAGGAGAGTGCTCACTAGTTAGATTCACTTCTACTGTTCGGTGTCTAGCAGGTTGAGTAGTGTTAGATGTTTAATTCTGTACTGGAGTCCACAGACAGAATAGGTTAATGGGTTGACCAGACAAAAACACGAGTAATTAGCCCTACTTACCTCTGGTTCTTTAAATACTATTGTTTGTTGGCTATGATTGGTCAACTTGCAACTAGACTCTGCTAACACAGCTTAGAGAATAGGAATGTTGTCATCTGTTTCCTCTATGTGATAGATAGAAGATTAGCTACCTATTCTGCCTTTACAAGGACTCAGAGCATCACTGACATGAGATAAGCTTGTCTCTGTACATGGCCCCACAGAAACAGCAGTTGGAATTTTTTTGTTGATGTTTGTCTCAAGCAGCTTGGTTATTTCCCCTAAAAAGGTCTTGTGTGGTTGTATGTGTTTATGTCATCCTGTCTTGGTCCTTTGCCTGAGAAAAGAACAGGTTCCACTTGAAGCTTTTTTTGTCTGTACCTATTGGAGATTCAGAATGAAAGCAACTACAATCCATCACCTGGGATATATGGAAGGCAATAAATAAAACCAGTACATTTACCATAGCATCATGCTTCAAGCCCTAGAGTCTGTTGACAAATGTCTTCCTCTTTCTATCTTTTAGAGTCTTTGTTTCTTTCTGTGGCTGCAGTGTTTTAGTTGTAAGAGTTAAAAACTGATGTTTTGCATTGGAACTGGAAGTCCTAGGACGTCAAAAATTTAAAAAGTCTTTCAAAGTACCATGCAAACAAAATCCCATAAAGCAGAACATGGAAGGATATCATTACAGAAAATGATAGGATATAATTTGCCTATAATAAAGTGACTTTATAAAATAAATTTTTATAAAAATTTTATGTCAAGAAATGTCTTTAGAATATATGTCAAAGAGTTAATGATTTATGGCACATGAATAATATAGGCAAATGAAGAAAGGAAATACCTGCCATGCACTTGTAGAAAAAAAAGTAAAGTTGACAGTTCTTCCAGAAAATATAAGTAAAAAATGTTATTTTTCAACTTCAAAAGGAATATAGTAATAACACCTTATTCAGGTTTTATTTGTTAAATAACAAATGATTTAATAGAAATCAAGCACTTATTTTAGATTCTCTGGGACAAAGCAAACAGTTGCAAAACTAACTTATAAAATCCAAAGATTCCAAGAGTAAGAATGATTATTTTTTAAAATATCAAACTGACTATCAAATAGGAAACCTCTCTAAGGTTAGAACACCAGTAATATTATTTTGAGGTTAAACTTGGTAGTTTATGGAAATAGTCTATTGAGGAGTAAAGTTGAATAATTTCCAGTCAAAAGACCATGTCTATATCCATTGGGGCTGGTCTCCCATCCTAAATAATTGGTGAAATAAAGGCTTGTTCAGACATTTACCTGTAATATGAGAATCAATACAGAAAGCATTGCCCACAGGTAGTAGGATCTAACACAGAATGAGGTTTTTATTCAAAGGCATGAGGACAAATTTATATCTCAACCTCTATTGTGTGTGTCATTCAAGACTGATATCAGATTTTTCATATTACCTACAAGATATAACTAACTAAGAAGCAGAAATTGGCATGAAATGCTATATTGAAATTAAGTTCTTAAAAACCAGGAAAGGTTAACATAAAACTGCTCTCTTAAGAATAATGTGGCCTTTAAAAACTTAAGATGGTTTTACCACCTCACAGATGTCATTCCCAATACATTGATGGATGTTACATACCCTAAGGAACAGCCCAAAAGAAAATGCTCTTAAGGGACACACTCAAAGATAAAAAGTTAAATCCAAATAGTCTTCATAATAAGTAGATTTAGGTGTTCTCTGAGATGAAAAATAAGAATCTAAAGACAAAAACAGGTGGGTAGAGGACAAAAACGAATTTTTTTTGAAAAATTATTATTTTTTATTGCATTTTAGGTTTTTGGGTACATGTGAAGAACATGCAAGATTGTTGCATAGGTACACACATGGCAATGTGGTTTGCTGCCTTCCTTCCCCTCACCTGTAACTGTCATTTCTCCCCATGCTATATCTTCCCTCCTCCCCACCCACCCTCCCTCCCCGATTTCCCCAAAACAGACCCCAGTGTGTAGTGCTCCCCTCCCTGTGTCCATGTGTTCTCATTGTTCAGCACCCACCTATGAGTGAGAACATGTGGTGTTTGATTTTCTGCTCTTGTGTCAGTTTGCTGAGAATTATGGTTTCCAGTTTCATCCATGTACCTGCAAAGGACACGAACTCATCATTTTTGACAGCTGCATAATATTCCATGGTGTATATGTACCACATTTTCCCTATCCAGCCTATCATTGATAGGCATTTGGGTTGGTTCCAGGTCTTTGCTATTGTAAACAGTGCTGCAATGAACATTTGTGTGCACCTGTCCTTATAGTAGAATGATTTATAATCCTTTGGCTATATTCCCAGTAATGGGACTGCTGGGTCAAATGGGATTTCCATTTTTAGGTCATTGAGGAATCACCACACTGTCTTCCACAGTGGTTGAATTAATTTATACTCCCACCAACATTGTAAAAGTGTTCCTATTTCTCCACATCCTCTCCAGCATCTGTTGTCTCCAGATTTTCTTAATGATCGCCATTCTAACTGGTGTGAGATGGCATCTCAATGTGGTTTTGATTTGCATTTCTCTAATGAGGAGTGATGATGAGCATTTTTTCATGTGTGTTGGCCTCCTATACATCTTCTCCTGTAAAGTTTCTGTTCATATCCTTTGCCCACTTTTGAATGGGCTTGCTTGTTTTTTTTTTTTTTTTTTTTTTTTTTTTCCTCTTAGATCTGTTTCAGTTCTTTGTAAATTCTGTATATCAGCCTCTTGTCAGATGGGTAGACTGCAAAATTGTTTCCCATTCTTTTGGTTGCCGATTCACTCTACTGACTGTTTCTTTTGCTGTGCAGCACCTGTGGAGTTTGATTAGGTCTCATTTGTCTATTTTGGCTTTTGTTGCCATTGCTTTTGGCGTTTTGGTCATGAAGTCCTTGCCTACGCCTATGTCCTGAATGGTTTTGCCTAGATTTTCTTCTAGGGTTTTTATGGTGTTAGGTCTGATGTTTAAGTCTTTAATCCATCTGGAGTTAATTTTGGTGTAAGGTGTCAGGAAAGGGTCCTTTTTCTGCTTTCTGCACATGGCTAGCCAGTTTTCTCAACACCATTTACGAAACAGGGAATTCTTTCCGCATTGCTTGTTTTTGTCAGGTTTGTGGAAGATCAGATGTTTGTAGATATGTTATATTTCCTCTGAGGCCTCTGTTCTGCTCCATTGGTCTATATCTCTGTTTTGGTACCAGTACCATGCTGTTTTGATTACTGTAGCCTTGTAGTATAATTTGAAGTCCGGTAGTGTGATGCCTCCTTCTTTGTTCTTTTGGCTTAGAATTGACTTGGCTATGCGGGCTCTCTTTTGGTTCCATATGAAGTTTAAGGTGCTTTTTTCCAGTTCTGTGAAGAAGGTCATTGGTAGCTTGATGGGAATAGCATTGAATTTGTAAATTACTTTGGGCAGTATGGCCATTTTTACGATGTTGATTCTTCCTAACGATGAACATGGAATGTTTCTCCATCTGTTTGTAGGTATTTTATTCTCTTTGTAACAATTGTGAATGGCAGTTCGTCCTTGATTTGGTTCTCTTTATGTCTGTTACTGGTGTATAGGAATGCTTGTGATTTTTGCACGTTGATTTTGTATCCTGAGACTTTGCTAAAATTGTTTATCAGTTTCAGGAGATTTTGGCCTGAGACGGTGGGGTCTTCTAGATATACAATCATGTCATCTTCAAATAGAGACAATTTGATTTCCTCCTTTCCTATTTGAATAATTTTTATTTCTTTTTCCTGCCTGATTGCTCTGGGTAGAACTTACAGTACTATATTGAATAGGAGTGGTGAGAGAGGGCATCTTTGTCTAGTGCCAGATTTCAAAGGGAATGCTTCTAGTTTTTGCCCATTCAGTATGATATTGACTGTTGGTTTGTTGTAAATGGCTTTTATTATTTTGAGATATGTTCTGTCAATACCTAGTTTATTGAGGGTTTTTAGCATAAAGGGCTGTTGGATTTTGTTAAAGGCCTTCTCTGCATCAATTGAGATAATCATGTGGTCTTTGTCTTTGGTTCTGTTTATGTGGTGAATTACTTTTATGGACTTGTGTATGTTGAACTAGTCTTGGATCCCTGGGATGAATCCTACTTGATCATGATGGATAAGCTTTTTGATATGCTGTTGCAATCAGCTTGCCAGTATTTTATTGAAGCTTTTTGCACCTATGTTCATCATGGATATTGGCCTGAAGTTTTCTTTTCTTGTTGAGTCTCTGCCAGGTTTTGGTATCAGGATGATATTTGCCTTATAAAATGATTTGGGAAGGGTTCCTTCTTTTTGAATTGTCTGCAATAGATTCAGAAGGAATTGTACCAGCTCCTCTTTGTATGTCTGGTAGAATTCGGTTGTGAACCCATCTGGACCTTGGCTTTTTTGGGTGGTAGGCTCTTTATTGCTGCCTCTACTTCAGACCTTGTTATTGGTCTATTCAGGGTTTAGACTTCTTCCTGGTTTAGTCTTGAAAGTATGCAGGTGTCTAGGAATTTATCCATTTCTTCCAGGTTTATTAGTTTATGTGCATAGAGCTGTTTGTAATAATATCTGATGATGGTTTGGATTTCTGTGGAATCTGTGGTGATATCCCTTTATCGTTTTTTATTGCATCAATTTGGTTATTCTCTCTTTTCTTTTTTATTAATCTGGCTAGTGGTCTGTTGTTTGTTGATCATTTCAAAAAACCAGCTCCTGGATTTATTGATTTTTTGAAGAGGTTTTTTTGTCTCTATTTTTTTCAGTTCTGCTCTGATCTTAGTTATTTTCTGTCTTCTGCTAGGTTTTGAGGTTTTTTTTATCTTGCTCCTCTAGCTCTTTCCATTTTGATGATAGGGTGTCAATTTTAGATTTCTACTTTCTTCTCATGTGGGCACTCATTGTTGTATATTTTCCTCTAGAGACTGCTTTAAATGTGTCCCAGAGATTCTGGTATGTTGTGTCTTCGTTCTCATTGGTTTTGAAGAACATCTTTATTTCTGCCTTCATTTCATTGTTTATCCAGTCAACATTCAAGAGCAAGTTGTTCAGTTTCCGTGAAGCTGTACGGTTCTGAGTTAGTTTCTGCATTATGAGTTCTAACTCGTTTGCACTGTGGTCTGAGAGACTGTTTATTACAATTTCCGTTCTTTCGCATTTGCTGAGGAGTGATTTATTGCCAATTATGTGGTCGATTTTAGAGTAGGTGTGATGTGGTGCTGAGAAGAATGTGTATTCCGTGGATTTGGGGTGGAGAGTTCTGTAAATGTCTATTAGGTTTGCTTGTTCCAGGTCTGAGTTCAGGTCCTCGATATCCTTGTTAATTTTCTGTCTGGTTGATGTGTCTAATATTGACAGTGGGGTGTTAACATCTTACACTATTATTTTGTGGGAGTCTAAGTCTCTTTGTAAGTCATTACGAACTTGCCTTATGTATCTGGGTGCGTATATATTTAGGATCGTTAGCTCTTCTTGTTGCAGTGATCCTTTTACCATTATGTAATGTCCTTCTTTGTCTCTTTTGATCTTTCTTGCTTTAAAGTCTGTTTTGTCAGAGATGAGAATTGCAAATCCTGCTTTTTTTTCTGCTCTCCATTTGTTTGGTAGATCTTCCTCCATCCCTTTGTTTTGAGCCTTTGTGTATCCTTGCATGTAAGATGGGTTTCCTGGATACAGAACACTGATGGGTTTTGGCTTTCTATCTGATTTGCCAGTCTGTGTCTTTTGATTGGGGCATTTAGTCCATTCACATTTAGGGATAGTATTGTTATGTGTGAATTTGATACTGTCATTTTGATGCTATCTGGCTGTTTTGTTGGTTAGTTGATGCAGATTCTTGATTGTGTCGATGCTCTTTTACCATTTGGTGTGTTTTTGGAGTGCCTGGTACTGGTTGTTCCTTTATATGTGTAAAGCCTCTTTCAGGGGTTCTTGTAGAGCAGGTTTGGTGGTGATGAAATCTCTGAGTGCTTGCTTGTTCGCAAAGGATTTTATTTTTCCTTCACTTTTGAAGCTTAGTTTGGGTGGATAGGAGATTCTGGGTTGAAAGTTCTTTTCTTTAAGGATGTTGAATATTGATTGGCCCCCAATCTCTTCTGGCTTGTAGGGTTTATGCTGAGAGATCTTCTGTGAGTCTAATGGGCTTCTCTTTTTGGGTAATCCGACCTTTCTCTCTGGCTGCCCTTAGCATTTTCTCTTTCATTTCAACCCAGGTGAATCTGACGATTATGTGCCTTGGGGTTGCTCTTCTTGAGGAATATCTTTGTGGTGTTCTTTGTATTTCTTGGATTTGAATATTGGCCTGCCTTGCTCAGTTGGGGAAGTTTTCCTGAATAATATCCTGAAGAGTATTTTCCCGCTTAGATTCATTCTGTTCATCATATTCTGGTACACCTATCAAATGTAGATTAGGGATTAGGTCTTTTCACATAGTCCCACAATTCTTGAAGATTTTGTTCATTCCTTTTTGTGCTTTTTTCTCTGTTCTTTACTTTTCTTTTTATTTCAATGAGTTTATCTTCGACCTCTGATATCCTTTCTTCTGCTTGGTCGATTTGGCTGTTGAAACTTGTGTATGCTTTGTCAAGTTTTTAGTATTGGGTTTTCAGCTCCATCAATTCACTTATATTCCTCTCTATGTTGTCCTTTCTCATTAGCATTTCGTCCTATCTTTTTTCAATGTTTCTAGTTTCTTTGCATTGGGTTAGAACATGTTCTTTTAGCTCACTGTATTTTCTTACTACCCACCTTCTGAAGTCTGATTCTGTCATTTCATCACACTCCTTATCCATCTGGTCTGCTTCCCTTGCTGGTGAGAAGTTGTGATTCCTTTTATGAATAGAGGTGTTCTGGTTTTGGGAGTTTTCATCCTTTTTTGCACTGGTTTCTTCCCATGTTTGTGGGTTTTTCCACCTGTTGTCTTTGTAGTTACTGTCTTTCAGATTGGGTCTCTGAGTGAGCTTTTAGTTTGTGGATACTGAAGTTACTTTTTTATTTTTAAGCTTTCCTTCTAACAGTCTGACCCCTCTGCTGTAGGACTGCTGAGGTCCACTCCAGGCCCTGCTTGCCTGGGGATCACCTGCAGCAGCTGCAGAACAGTAAGGGTTGCTACCAGTTTCCTCTTCTGCTATCTTTGTTGCAGAAGGATGCTCGCCAACTGTCAGTCCATTCTCTCCTTTATGAGGTGACTCTGAATCTATGGGGGTCAGGAAACTACTTTAGGAGACAGTCTATCTTTTACTGGGGCTTAAGTCCTGAGCTCTGAGCTCCGTTTTTCATTCAGAGCTGCTGGGCTGGTACGTTTAGATCTGCTGCAGCTGAACTCATAAACTGTTTTTTGTTCCCAGGTGCTCTGTCCCAGGGAGTAAGGGCTTTATGAGTTTCCATTGTGCTATTGCCCTTTTTTATTTTTCTTTCATTTCTGCCCCTCCCAGCTGGCAGCCCACCTAGCCACTGTCTGCCTGCAGAGGCTTTGCTAAGCTGCTGTGGGCTCTACCCAGCTACCCTGTGCTCTTCCCTGCAGTCCTGTTTATAAGGGCGTAGTTAGAACTGCCTCGGCAACGATGGCCCCATCTCTGTTATAGCAGACTCGCTCTGTTGTGGCATGTTGCCTTGGCAACTGTGGGTTGCCTCATTAATGATGGCCTGCCTCCGTAGTGGTGCAGAGTCTCAGTAATGGCAGACACCCCTTCCTCACAGAGCTGGACCATCCCGAGTTCAGCTGTACTTGCTGTTAAATGCTCAACCCAGATCGTTTCCAATTATTGTTTTTGTTGTCATTGTTGTTGCTGGGGGTGGGGAGTGGGACCAACTGAGCCTGATCACCTGGCTTCCTGACTCAGAGTCTTTTTTTTATTTTTTAAGTTGAACAACCCAGCGTTCCAGTCGCTTGTTGAAAAGGTGCCGGGATCCCCCGTGCTGTGACTCACTGAGTCGGCTCAAAGAGTGGCACCAAGGCTCCTGGCGGTTTTTTTTTTTTTTTTGCCTAGGAATCTCCTTGCCTGGCTCACTATTTCAGATTAATGGGCAACTCTGCTGCTCAGGGCTCCGATCACCAGCTAAGAGGGCTCCCAGACCAGTGGTTCGGAGAACCGCTGCAACAGGGCATGGTCAAAGCAGCCGTGTGGGCCAAATCAGCTCCAAGGGGGCCAAAACAGCCACATCAGCCGAAACAGTGGTGCTGGCGATCCCTCTGCCTGGGTATCTCCTGCTCTGTGGGCAATAAAAATTCATTTGGAAATGCAGCATCCATTCACCCTCTGCACTTTCACTTGGAGCTGGAGCCCTGAGCTATTCTTAGTCAGCCATCTTCCCAGCATTCCCCTATTTTACTGATTTTTATATATTGAATCTGTGACAAGAAAGTAATCCTGATCCATTCACGAAGAGAGGGTTCTTTAGCTCACTGTAGTTTCTTACTACAACTACACACAATTTTGTGCAAGAAAAAAATCAGGAGAAGTCCACAGTGCAAAATGAAAGCAAGTTTATTAAGAAAGTAGAGAAATAAAAGAATGCCTACTCCAGAGATAGATGTTGCTCATTTTCCTGGTTATTTCTTCATGATATGCTAAAGAAGGGTGGATTATTCATGGCATGCCTCCCCTTTTTAGACCATATAAGATGACTTCCTGATGTTTCATGGCATTTATAAACTGTCATGGCAGTAGTGGGAGTCCATCAGTGAGGACAACTAGAAGTCATCTTTACGGTCATTTTGGTTTTTGTGCATTGTGGCTGTCTCCTTCACCGCAACCTGTTTCATCAGCAAGTTCATTATGACCTGTAATTTTATGCTGACCTTTTGTTTTATTCTGTAACTTAGAATCTCTTAACCAACTGGGACTATAGCCTCCTATGTTTCAGGTTAATTTTACCCAGCTTCTGTTTAAGATGGAGTTGTACTGGTTCACATATCTCTGAAAAATCTCTTCTTGTTGCAGTAATACATTACGGTTGTTTGTTGTGCATTATCATTTATATGTATTGCTCAGATTGGCTTTGTAGTGTGTTATTGAGCACTTTTTTTTTTTCCTGCTGTGTTCATAAAGGATGGTCTGCAAACTCTCCTGATCTTGTCCTGGCTTTGAATATGCTACTGCATTTATAGTAGATTGTATTATATTTATGCCGGACACATTTGCTGTCTTAAGACACTTTTGGTGTCTTGAAATAGTGAGTGTGTAGAATGATTTACATGAATTATTAAATACGATTAAATATTAGATATTGCAGCTAAAAATGTCTTCAGTTAGCTTCTTTCACTCATTTTTCTTTCATTTACTTTGTGAAGGTAAGAATTCAATCAAATATCTTTCATTTCATATTCATATTTACACTTTATGAAAGCATCTAAACACAACTTCATACTCAGCAATTTGCTTCATACCTCTGGAGATGTAGAAGAATCTACCAATAATTTCTCCTCAAAAATCCAACACAATTTCTCAGATAAGATCATGGAAAATGAGGAATACAAAAGAAATTGTTTTTCATATTTTCAGAAGCAAAAATGATGTAGAGATAATAAATGATAGTGTGTAACTAAAGGTCAAAAATATCTAAAATTTATAATGATACAATCTTCTTTTTAATTTGCTATACATTTAATAATTTCTAAAAATACCTATCTAATAGGTTTTAATGAAGTAATGTGTTATAGACATTGAATTATGTGGTAAGAGAGAGGTTAAACAATAGGCAATGACACAGGCAACTTCAGAGATATTAAAAACATATTTTTTTGAGGAAGAGTGTTACACTAATAATTTTTTATAAATTTATTAAAAAATAAAAGATCTTCAACTGACCAAAAGGCAGTGGAAGAGCAGCAGGAGACAACGGTCCTGTCATCTCACACATTGTCCAACTTGCTGGTGTATGGAGTAGAGAGGTTCTGGCTGCTCTTTTATTCTCTTCAGCTGGCCCCCTTGCAGCCCTGCCCTAGCAACCTGAGAACCAAGAGAGCAGACCTGAAGGTTGCAAGTGAGTTGCCAACGTTCTATCATGAATGCATGGGGGATAATGATGGGGAGGGTTGTGGACTGAAGTCACTCACAGAGGACATGAGGAAGAATGGCAGCTGGTTGTAGGCTACAGCAGCTGCCAGGCATGACTGTGGCCTGAGCCCAGAGGAAAAAGACTAAGCCTTCAGCCTCCTGGCCACCTGCTCCTTCTGCAAGCATGCACTCCACCTCTGGGAGTGAGAGAGGAACTGAGCTTGAGTTCATGAAGCCCCTTCCCACAGTGGGGAGAAAAACCAGGAGAGAGGCTGATCGAATGGTCAGGACCACCTCATCAGAGATGTTTACTGCAGCCCTGCAGATGACTGCACTGTAGTCAGAAAAGCTGTTGACATCTCTTAAATAAACCTCTCTCTACTGGGCCCCTGAAAAAAAAAAAAAAATTAATTAATTTAAAAAAATTAAAAATGTATTTCTTTTTGAGAACTGTAGTTGTATTATGACAGAAAATGGACCCACATCATAAGATGCCTATGATCTCATATTGTATTTAAAATTTATGCTGGATTTCTTGATTTTTTAATATTATTTTAGTATATAGAAGCTTACATTAATAGCGTTTTCTAACAAATTCAAATATTATTTTGTATTGACCTTCATTATTGCTGGTGATGCTTTTGGTTTTCCTTGAAATCAGTTTTTCTAAAAGTGCTAATAGCCTATTCTGTTGTTTGTTCTATGTGGATTTTTCTTTTCTTTTCTTTTCTTTTCTTTTCTTTTCTTTTGCTGATAGCTTTTAATTCTTGTTCTTTCACTTTAGTTGTAACTACTTTAAAGCACATGACCACTTACAGTTGTGAACAGGTAACCCCAAACCTAAAATGCAATAAAAAAATAAATAAATAAAATAAAAATAAAATAATAAAAAAAATAAAAACAAAGAAAACCTTTAAACTCATTTATTTATGGAAATCCCATCTTGCTCTGTTGTGCAGGCTGCAATGCAGTGGTTTGCAAATTATGCCGCCTCACTGCAAATTCTGCTAGCTCACTGCAAACTCTGCCACACAGGTTCAAGTGATTCTCCTCCCTCAGCCTGCCAAACAACTGGGATTACAATCATTCAACACCACACCCAGTTAATTTTTGTATTTCAGAGATTCACCATGTTTTCCAGGCAGAATTCTGACTCCTGAGTTCAAAAGATTTCTCCTGATTCATCCTCACAAAGTTCTGTGATTAGAGACATAAGCCATCATACTTGCCCACATTTATTTTAATTTTATTTATGTGTCTTTTCTCCTTAGGATACATAAGACTTACTTAAGCTAAGAAGTCATGATTATAACAATTTGATATTCTTCCAGGCATTATTTTAAAAATGTTGCCACTTCCTATATTCTTTTAAAATTCTGATCAGATGTTTCGGCTTTGTCACTCTGTTCTTAACTGTACAATAATCTTCATTTTATATTTCCTACATTATTTACTCTTTGCTATATTTTTTGTAATTTTATAAAATTTATTTTTAAGTTATCTAATTATCTTTTAACTATTTAATCAAGGCAGTGATGTATGTGTGTGTATATATATATATTTGTATATATATATGTGTGTATATATGTGTATATATATATGTGTGTATACATATATATATATACACACACACACACCACACACACACACCCCACTGGCTTGATTAAACAGTATACACCATATATATATATATATATATATATATATATATATATATATATACACACCATATATATACAGACATACATGCATACATGTGTATATATGTATACCATATATATGTATACCATATATATGTGTATACTATATATATGTATATACACGTGTATATGTATATATATGTATATATGTATATATATCTGTGTGCATGTATGCATATATATACCACTAGCTGGATTAAATAGTTAAAAGATAATTATATATACACATATAGACATATATATGTACATACATATGTGTGTAATGCACACACATATGTGTGTGTGTGTGTATGTATACGAATTCTAGAAGTTCTGTTGGTTCTTTTTAAAATTGTTCATCATGGAGAAGTTGTCTTTTTTTATACTTCTGAAGCACTTTCTTTTTGCTCAAAAATTAATAATTTTGATTTGATAAGTTTAAAAAAATATTCTGGCTTCATTTTTATACCTTTTATTCACAGCATCTTTTCTTGTTTTCATTCGTGTTCTGGGATTTCTTATAAAGATCTGATTATTTTTTATTGAATTTTATCTGTGGAAGTTCTTTGAGGACCACCTTGAGGTTACACTTTATCACAGATTCTATTTGTGTTTGTTTCTGTCACTTACATAAAATTGCTTTAAGTACTCATTGATCTTTTATATGACTGCATTCTTATAATGATGCTAAGTGAGCAAAATTCTATCACTAGTAAAAAAAATATAAACAAATATATATTCCATTGAAAATTTGGGTGTTCTGAGAAAATTTAAATTTGTAACATTAGAAGAACATCTAAATATACTGATGTTTTTAAGTGTATTTTAGGACAAATAGCTTTTGTGGGGGTCAGAATATATGTGCTTTAGAAAAAGATTGGGATATCATTTAATCAAAATGATTCTGAAATAGTGAATTGATTTGTGTATGAATAAAAGATTCTTTACTTTTTACCTTATAATCTATTGTTTGAATCTTTTTATCAGACTGAAGTTACATATTATTTTAATTTGAAAATAAGTGGGAGAACTAAAATAAATGATAAGAGTAGAAACTGTTAGAAAATTATGATGTATTCAGTGTGACTAAGATAATGTGTGTAATTTCATGGTTTATTTCAAAATTGTTTATCTACTGATAATCTTTCAAATATTTCTACACATTTGTCACCAGAAAATGTTAACCTCAGATGTTACTTCATATTAAGAGATATTTGCAGACCACTATATTCAGTATATTTTAACACAATGCAACACATTCAAGTGCATTATAGTGGTTCAGGTTTTTATTTCTTTTGTTCCACAATTAATTTTTTAGATATATGTTACTTTCACTGTTAAAGAATGGTCTTTGGGTAGAGGTAAGTTGTGTTATTTAATGCTGATAATCAGGTAGATAAGGGTTGGGAGAACATAATAATGTAAGAGAAATTTGTAAGTTAAAATATATAATCTGAAATTAGGAATGCACTAAATTTTTCATAAGATTATATTTTTATGAATTTATTTGATTAGCAGTGTATAAAAGGATGCCACTGGAACTTAATGAAATTTAGTATGAATAGAAATTAGCATCAACTTATTTTATTGAAGTCAAAGAGGTAAATTAATCTTGATATAATATAGAGATATGAGATGGTGAAATAAGCTTTTATCTAAAACATATTTATATAATTTGGCTTTTGTAAATAGCATTGATTTAATTGAAATGGAAATTGTGTGACAGTTAGAATATGCCTGAGACTATAAAATTTTATAAAAGGCACCAGGCAAATCTTTCTGTTTCTTTTATATTAATTTTTTACCTTAGATACAGGGAATTCATGTGCATGGTTGTTACATGGAAATATTAGGAAATGCTGTGGTTTGAAGTGTGGATTTTATCACCCAGAGTAGTAAGCATAGTATCTGCTAGGTACGATTTTTTTTAGCTCATTTTATTCTTCCCTCCACCCACTAGTGGATCTCACTGTCTGTTATTCCTGTATTTATGTTCATGTGTGCTGAATATTCATGTGTGCTTATGAGTGAGAAAATGCAGTATTTGGTTTTCTCTTCTGCATTGATTTGCTCAGGATAATGACCTCTACCTGCATTTATGTTGCTAAAAAGGACATCATTTGTTTCTTTTGAATGGCGTGGAATATTCTACATGCACATACATAGAATACTAAACAACCATACAAAATAAATCAATCATCTACTTTATGTGGTGTGCCACTGATGGTCACCTGGGGTGATTCCATGTCCTTGCTATGATGAGTAGTACAGAAATGACCCAATGACTGCATGTGTCTTGGTGGTAGAATCATTGATATCCCTTTGGGTATATAGCTAGGAATGGAATTGGTGGGTTGAAATAGTAGCTCTGTTTTATGCTATTTGAGAAACTTCCAGACTGCTTTCCACAATGGGTGATCTAACTTTTAATACTACCAGCAGTATATAATGTTTTCTCAGCATCTTCACCCAGCATGTGTTGTTTTTGATTTTTTAATAGTAGCCATTTTTGCTGGCGTGTGATAGTAACTCGTTGTTTTGATTTGCCTTTTCATGATAATTAATGAGGCTAAATTTTGTGTTTTGTTTGTCTGTTT
Source organism: Saimiri boliviensis (assembly GCF_048565385.1). NCBI lineage: Eukaryota > Metazoa > Chordata > Mammalia > Primates > Cebidae > Saimiri > Saimiri boliviensis. The sequence goes on along the minus strand of NC_133471.1, from coordinate 13,126,279 downwards.
TAGATGGAGTTTCATTCTTATTGCCCAAGATCTAATACAATAGCATACTTTTGGCTTTCTTCATCCTCTACTTCCCTGATTCAAGTGATTCTCCTGCGTTAGCCTCCCAAGTAGCTAAACTTAGAGGCATGTGCCACTATGTCCAGGTTGTATTAGTTTTGCTATATTGGTTAGGCTGATCTCGAAATCCTAACTGTGTCTAGTCGGGATGGCTCATAGCTGTAATCCCAGCACGTTGTGTGGCTGAGGTGGGTGAGCATTTTTTAATATGTTTGTTGGCCACTTGTATGTCTTCTTTTGAGCAGTATCTGTTCATGTTCTTTTTAGCTATTTGCTAACAGAGTTATTTGTTTAGTTCTTGTTAATTTGTTTAAGGTTTTTAGGTTCTGGTTCTTAAGTCTTTGTTGTATGCATAGTTTGAAAATATCTTCTCCCATTGAGTAGGTTGTATGTTTGCTCCATTGACAATTTCCTTTGCTGTACAGAAACTTTAATTAGGTTCCTATTTTCTGTGTTTCTTTTTGTTCCAAAATTGCTTTGGGGGATTTAGTCAAATTTTTTTTGCTGCTCTCAGTGTTCCAAATAATATTTCCTATGTTATCTTCCATAATTTGTATAGTTTGAGGTGTTACATTTAAATCTTTAATTCATTTCATTTTGAATTAATTTTTGTATGCCATGAAAAGTAGGGGTCCAGTTTAAATCTACGTATAGCTAGCCAGTTATTCTAGAACCATTTGTTGAAAAGAGAAGTCTTTCCCCATTGCCTGTTTCACTGGATTGTCTAAGATTAGATAGTTGTAGGTGTGTGGCTTTATACCTGGGTTTTCTGACCTCTTTTCTTGGTCTCTTTGTCTGTTTTTGTACCAGTGCCAAGTTATTTTTGCTACTGCAGCATTTTAGTGTATTTTGAAGTCAGGTAGTGTAATATTATTGGCTTTGCTGCTTTTGTTTATGATTGCTTTGACTCATTTGGTTCTTTGTTGTTGTTCCACATGAAATTTAAAATAGTGTTTTTCTAATTTTGTGAAAAATGACATTGGCAATTTGATAAGAATAGCAGTGAATAATTTGAGCTTCTGCCCATCCAGTATGATATAGGCTATGGGTTTGTTATAAAAACTCTTAGTATTTTGAGTACATTATTTTCATGCTTTGTCTGTTGAGTTTGTAATGAATAGATGTTGGATTTTATCGAAGATATTTTTTATTGTGTTTTTGCTTTTGATTCAATTTATGCAGTGATCACATTTGTTGATTTACATATGTTTATCCAGCTTTGCATTTCAGGAAGAAAGCCTACTTTGATTGTGTTGTTCTAGCTTTTTGATGCACTGGGGAATCTAGTTGATTGATACTTTGTTGAGAGTCTGTGTTCTTGAAGGATATTGGCCAGAAGTATTTGTTGTTGTTGCTGTGCCTCAACAGTTTTTGGTATCAGGCAGGTACTGGCTTTAAACAATGAGATGGAAAAAAAAAAAAAAAAAAAAAAAAAAAAAAAAAAAAAAAGCCTCCCTCCTCAATTTTTCAGAATAACTTTAGTACCATTTTATAAGTTATTTATATACTTGGTGGAATTTGACAATGAACCATCTGCTTTAGAATTAAAAAAAAAAAAAAAAAAAGTTGGTAGGTTCTTTATTACCTAAATAATTTCAGGCATAGATTTTGGCCTATTCACAGTTTTAATCTCCTCCTGATTTAGTTTTGAGAGATTGCCTGCTTCCAGGAATTTATCTGTTTCCTCTAGATTTTCTAATTTGTATCCACAGAGTTGTTTGTAGTTATCTCTGAGGATTTTTTGTATTTCTGTGGGGTCAGTCACAATACTGCCTATGTGGTTTTGATTGTGCTTCTTTGGATCTTCTCTTTCTTTTCTTTTTTTCTCCCTTTTCTTGAGACAGAGTTTTTCCTCTGACACCTGGGATGCAGTGCAGGGGCATGATATTGTATCACTGACATATTAAGCTCCCAGGTTCAAGCAATTCTCATGCCTCAGTCTACTAAATAACTAGGAATACAGGCAAGCACAGCAATGCCTGGCTATTTTATATATTATATTATTTTATTTTATTTATTTTATTCTATTCTTTTTTACTTTATTTTATTAGTAAAGACAAAATTTTACTGTGTTGTTTAGGCTGGTCTCAAATTCCTCACCTCTAGTGATCCAACCAACACAACCTACCAAAATACTGATGTTACCAAAGTGCGCCCAGCCTCCTCTTTTTTCCTTTGTTAATTTAGATAGCTGTCTATCAATCTTATTTGTTTATTTATTTTATTTTGAAGGGCTAAAATCTTAGTTTTGTTTATGTAATCTTTTATATGGATTTTTGCATCACAATTTCATCAGGTTTTTCTTTAGTTTTAGTTATTTTCTTCTGCTAATTGGGAGTTGTTTTCACCTCTCTCTCAGTTCTTTTAGGTGAAAAGTTTGATTGTTAATGTGAGATTTTTCTAACTTTTTGATGAAGGCTTTTTAGGGTTATAACTTTCCACTTAACCCTGCCTTGGCTGCATCCCAGAGATTTGGGAAAGTGTTTTTTATTTGCATTTATTTCAAACAATTATCTTAATTTCTGCCTAAATTTTGATATTTACCTAGGAGTTATTCAGGTTAAGTTGTATGATTTTCATGTAGTTCTGTGATTTCCATATAGTTGTGTATTTTGAGAGATTTTTTTGTTATTGATTTCTATTTTTATTGTGGCATTGTAAAAAATTGTACTTTATGTAATTTTGGTTTCTTTTGAATTTGCTGAGGATTGCCTTATGGCAGAGGAGCTGTTAGTCAATTTTAGACTATGTTCTGTGTGCAGATGAGAAGAATGTCTATTCTCTGTTTCTTGGGTGTAATGTTCATTCTGTAGATGTCTGTTAGGTCCAGTTTGTCAAGGGTTGAGTTTAAGTTCAGTATTTCTTTGTTACTTTGTTAGACTTTTCATAGGACAAGTACATGTTCTACAAATCAGGGTACTCCATATTGGTTGTACATATATTTAGGACGGTTGTGGATTGAAACCATTATTGTTATGTAATAACCTTCACTGTCCTTCTCAATTTTGGGAGGTTTAACATCTGCTTTCCTGCTTTTCTTGTTTTTCATTTGCATGGTGGATCTTTACCAGGTCTTTTACTTTTAGGCTATGGGTGTCACTGGATGTGAGATGGGTGTCTTTAAGACACCCATGGTTGAGTTTTGTCTTTTTATTGAGCCTGTCACATTGTATCATTCCAGGTTAGTATTCATATGTGTGTCTTTGATCCTCTCATTGTATTGTTAACTGGTGGTTATGTGGACTTTCTTTCCTTGCTTCTTTATAATGCTTTTGTGTGTGTGTGTGTGTGTGTGTGTGTGTGTGTGTGTGTGTGTGTGGATTATGCACCTAAGTGTGCTTTTGTGGTTGGAGATATCATTCTTTAAAATTCGTTTTCATCATTTCATCGAGGATGGCTTGAAAGCCTAGTCTAATTGAAGTGTGAGTCCTTAGCATTTTCATGTAGGATAAAAAAATTATGTCTCCTTTACTTACAAATGTTAGTTTGGTGAAATATAAAATTCTTGTTTGGAATTTTTTTTAAAGATTGTTGAAAATAGACCCACAGTCTCTTGTGGATTGTAAGGTTTCTGCTGAAGATCTGCTGTCCTACTGGTTGTGTTCTCTCTGTAGGTAACCTGACAATTCTCCCTAACTGCTTTTACATTTTCATTTTTGGTTTGTATTTGTTTTCTTGTTTGTTTTCTCATTGACTTTAATGAATCTCATGTTTATGTGCCTTGGGAATATTATTACATAACATTTTTAAATGGTTCTCTGTATTCTTCAGGTTTGGATGTCAACCTCTTGCAGTGCAGTGAAAAAGACGTTCGGGAATGCTGGGAAGATGGCCGCCTAAGAACAGCTCAGGACTTCAGCTCCCAGTGAAAGTGCAGAGGGTGAGTGGATGCCGCATTTCCAGACGAACTCTTATTGCCCACAGACCAGGAGATACCCAGGCAGAGGGGTCGCCAGCATCACAGTCCCAGCCGGTGCCGCTGTTTTGGCCCCCACGGGGTTGATTCCACCCACACGGCTGCTGTGACCACGCCCTGTTTCTGCAGTTCTCCGTACAAAAGCCACTGGTCTGGGAGCCCTCTTAGCTGGCGAGCAGAGACCTGAGATGGAAGAGCTGCCCATTCATCTCAAATAGCCAGCCAGGCCAGGAGATTCCTAGGCAAAAAATCCACCAGGAGCCAGCGCCACAGTTTGAGCTGACTCAGTGAGTCGCCACAAGGGAAATCCCGGCGCCTTTTCAACAAGTGACTGGAATGCAGGGTCATTCAATTTAAAAGAAAAGACTCTGAGTCAGGGAGCCAGGTGATCAGGCTTGCTTGGTCCCACCCCTCCACCCACAACAACAACAAAAACAAAAACAGTAATTGGAAACCCTCTGGGTTGAGCCCTTCAAACCAAGCACAGCTGAACCAGGATGGTCCAGCTCGGTGGGGGAGGGGTTTCTGCCATTACTGAGACTCTCCACCGCTATGGAGGCAGGCTGCCATTGCCGAGGCAACCCGCCGTTGCTGAAGCAACCTGCCACAACAGAGAGAGTCCACCATAACAGAGGCAGGGCCACCATTGCCAAGACAGTTCTAACTATGCCCATATAAACAGGACTGCAGGGAAGAGCTCAGGGCAGCTGGGCAGAGCCCAGAGCAGCTCAGCAAAGCCCCTGTGGGCAGGCAGTGGCTAGGCGTGCTGCTAGCTGGGTGGGTCAGACCTGAAAGAAAAATCAAAAAAGGCAGTAGTGCAACAGAAACTCATAAAGGTCCAACTCCTGGGACAGAGCACCTGGGAACAAAAAATGCATTATGAGTTCAGCTGCAGCAGACCTAAACATACCTGCCCAGCAGCTCTGAATGAACAACGGAGCTCACAACTCAGGACTTAAGCCCCAATAAAAGATAGACTGTATCCTCAAGTAGCTCCCTGACCCCCATAGATCCAAAGACTCACCTCATAAAGGAGATAACGGACTGACAGTAGGTGAGCATCCTTCTGGGACAAAGATAGCAGAAGAGGAAACTGGCAGCAACCCTTACTGTTCTGCAGCTGCTGCAGGTGATCCACAGGCAAGCAGGGCCTGGAGAGAACCTCAGCAGTCCTACAGCAGATGGGCCAAACTGTTAGAAGGAAAGCTAAAAAAAAAAAAAAAAAAAAAAAAAAAAAAAGAGAGAAGAAACTTCAGCATCCACGAACTAGAAGCTCACTCAGAGACCCAATCTGAAAGACAGTTATTACAAAGACAACAGGTGGATAAACCCACAAAAATGGGAAGAAACCAGTGCAATAAGGATGAAAACTCCCAAAACCAGAACATCTCTTCTACTAAAAGGGATCACAACTCCTCACCAGCAATGGAAGCAAACCAGATGGATAAGGAGAGTGATGAAATGACAGAATCACGCTTCAGAAGGTGGGTAACAAGAAACTACAGTGAGTTAAACCCAACGCAAATAAAATAGGAACCTTGAAAAAAGATTGGACGAAATGCTAACGAGAATGGACAGCATAGAGAGGAATATAAGTGAATTGATGGAGCTGAAAAACACAACACGAGAACTTCGCGAAGCATGCACAAGCTTCAACAGCCGAATTGACCAAGCAGAAGAAAGAATATCAGAGGTCAAAGATCAACTCAATGAAATAAAAAGAGAAGGCAAGAACAGAGAAAAAAGTGCACAAAGGAATGAACAAAATCTTCAAGAAATGTGGGACTATGTGAAAAGACCTAATCTACATCTGATAGGTGTACCTGAATGTGATGAAGAGAATGAATCCAAGCTGGAAAATACTCTTCAGGATATTATCCAGGAAAACTTCCCCAACCTAGCAAGGCAGACCAATATTCAAATCCAGGAAATACAGAGAACACCACAAAGATATTCCTCAAGAAGAGCAACCCCAAGGCACATAAACGTCAGATTCACCAGCGTTGAAATGAAAGAGAAAATGCGAAGGGCAGCCAGAGAGAAAGGTCGGGTTACCCACAAAGGGAAGCCCTTTAGACTCACAGCAGATCTCTCTACATAAACCTTACAAGCCAGAAGAGATTGGGGGCCAATATTCAACATCCTTAAAGAAAAGGACTTTCAACCCAGAATCTCCTATCCAGCAAAACTAAGCTTCATAAGTGAAGGAAAAATAAAATCCTTTGCGAACAAGCAAGCACTCAGAGATTTCATCACCACCAAACCTGCTTTACAAGAACTCCTGAAAGAGGCTCTACACATATAAAGGAACAACCAGTACCAGCCACTCCAAAAACACACCAAATGGTAAAAGAGCATCAACACAATCAAGAATCTGCATCAACTAACCAACAAAACAGCCAGATAGCATCAAAATGACAGTATCAAATTCACACATAACAATACTATCCCTAAATGTGAATGGACTAAATGCCCCAATCAAAAGACACAGACTGGCAAATTGGATAAAAATCCAAAATCCATCAGTGTTCTGTATCCAGGAAACCCATCTTACATGCAAGGATACACAAAGGCTCAAAGTAAAGGGATGGAGGAAGATCTACCAAGCAAATGGAGAGCAAAAAAAAAAAAAAAAAAAAAAAAAAAAGCAGGAGTTGCAATTCTCATCTCTGATAAAATAGACTTTAAAGCAACAAAGATCAAAAGAGACAAAGAAGGACATTACATAATGGTAAAAGGATCACTGCAACAAGATGAGCTAACGATCCTAAATATATATGCAACCAATACAGGAGCATCCAGATACATAAGGCAAGTTCTGAATGACTTACAAAGAGACTTAGACACCCACACAATAATAGTGGGAGACGTTAACACCCCATTGTCAATATTAGACAGATCAACCAGACAGAAAATCAACAAGGATATCCAGGACCTGAATTGAGACCTGGAACAAGCAAACCTAATAGACATTTACAGAACTCTCCACCTGAAATCCATGGAATATACATTCTTCTCAGCACCACATCACACCTACTCTAAAATCGACCACATAATTGGCAATAAATCACTCCTCAGCAAATGCGAAAGAACAGAAATCATAACAATCTCTCAGACCACAGTGCAATCGAGTTAGAACTCAGAATGCAGAAACTAACTCAGAACCGCACAGCTTCACAGAAACTGAACAACTTGCTCTTGAATGTTGACTGGATAAACAATGAAATGAAGGCAGAAATAAAGATGTTCTTCAAAACCAATGAGAACGAAGACACAACATACCAGAATCTCTAGGACACATTTAAAGCAGTCTCTAGAGGAAAATATACAGCAATGAGTGCCCACATGAGAAGAAAGTAGAGATCTAAAATTGACACCCTATCATCAAAATGGAAAGAGCTAGAGGAGCAAGATAAAAAAAAAAAAAAAAAAGACCCAAAACCTAGCAGAAGACAGGAAATAACTAAGATCAGAGCAGAACTGAAGGAAATAGAGACACAAAAAACTGTTCAAAAAAATCAATAAATCCAGGAGCTGGTTTTTTGAAAAGATCAACAAAATAGACAGACCACTAGCCAGATTAATAAAAAAGAAAAGAGAGTATAACCAAATTGATACAATAAAAAACGATAAAGAGGATATCACCACAGATTCCACAGAAATCCAAACCATCATCAGAGATTATTACAAACAACTCTATGCATATAAACTAGTAAACCTGGAATAAATGGATAAATTCCTGGACACCTGCATCCTCCCAAGCCTAAACCTGGAAGAAGCCGTAACCCTGAATAGACCAATAACATGGACTGAAGTCGAGGCAGCAATAAAGAGCCTACCACCCAAAAAAAGCCCAGGTCCAGATGGGTTCACAGCTGAATTCTACCAGACATACAAAGAGGAGCTGATACCATTCCTTCTGAAACTATTCCAGACAATCCAAAAAGAGGGAATCCTTCCCAAGTCATTTTATGAGACAAACCATCCTGATACCAAAACCCCGCAGAGACTCAACAAGAAAAGAACATTTCAGGCCAATATCCATGATGAACGTTGATGCAAAAATCTTCAATAAAATACTGGCAAACCGATTGCAAGAACATATCAAAAAGCTTATCCACCATGATCAAGTAGGATTCATCCCTGGGATGCAAGGTTGGTTCAACATATGCAAGTCCATAAACGTAATTCACCACATAAACAGAACCAAAGACAAAAACCACATGATTATCTCAATTGATGCAGAGAAGGCTTTTGACGAAATTCAACAACACTTTATTCTAAAAACCCTCAATAAACTAGGTATTGACAGAACATATCTCAAAACAATAAAAGCTATATATCACAAACCAACAGACAATATCATAGTGAATGGGCAAAAGCTGTAAGCATTCCCTTTGAAATCTGGCACTAGACAAGGATGCCCTCTCTCACCACTCCTATTCAACATAGTACTGGAAGTTCTAGCCCGAGCATTCAGACAAGAAAAAGAAATAAAGGGTATCCAAATTGGAAAGGAGGAAATCAAATTGTCTCTATTTGCAGATGACATGATTGTATATCTGGAAGACCCCATCATCTCAGCCCAAAATTTCCAGAAACTGGTAAACAACTTCAGCAAAGTCTCAGGATACAAAATCAACGTGCAAAAATCACAAGCATTCCTACACACCAGTAATAGACTTAAAGAGAGCCAAATCAAGAACGAACTGCCATTCACAATTGCTACAAAGAGAATAAAATACCTAGGAATACAATGAACAAGGAAGGTAAAGGACTTCTTCAAGGAGAACTATAAGCCATTGCTCAACGAAATAAGAGAGGATACAAACAGATGGAGAAACATTCCATGTTCATGGTTAGGAAGAATCAACATCGTGAAAATGGCCATATTGCCCAAAGTAATTTACAGATTCAATGCTATTCCCATCAAGCTACCAATGACCTTCTTCACAGAACTGGAAAAAACACCTTAAACTTCATATGGAACCAAAAGAGAGCCCGCATAGCCAAGTCAATTCTAAGCAAAAAGAACAAAGCAGGAGGCATCACACTACCGGACTTCAAACTATACTACAAGGCTACAGTAATCAAAACAGCATGGTACTGGTACCAAAACAGAGATATAGACCAATGGAGCAGAACAGAGGCCTCAGAGGAAATACAGCATACCCACAACCATCTGATCTTCGACAAACTTGACAAAAACAAGCAATGGGGAAAGGATTCCCTGTTTAATAAATGGTGTTGGGAAAACTGGCTAGCCATGTGCAGAAAGCAGAAACAGAACCTCTTCCTGACACCTTACAACAAAATTAACTCCAGATGGATTAAAGACTTAAACATCAGACCTAACACCATAAAAACCCTAGAAGAAAATCCAGGCAAAACCATTCAGGAAATAGGTGTAGGCAAGGACTTCATGACCAAAACGCCAAAAGCAATGGCAACAAAAGCCAAAATAGACAAATGGGACCGAATCAAACTCCACAGCTGCTGCATGGCAAAAGAAACAGTTAGTAGAGTGAATCGGCAACCAACAGAATGGGAAAAAATTTTTGCAGCCTATCCATCTGACAAGGGGCTGATATCCAGAATTTACAAAGAACTAAAGCAGATCTACAAGAAAAAAACAAAAAAGCCCATTCAAAAATGGGAGAAGGATATAAACAGATACTTTACAAAAGAAGACATACAGGAGGCCAACAAACATATGAAAAAATGCTCATCATCACTGGTCATCAGAGAAATGCAAATCAAAACCACATTGAGATACCATCTCACACCAGTTAGAATGGCAATCATTAAAAAATCTGGAAACAACAGATGCTGGAGAGGATGTGGAGAAATAGAAACACTTTTACACTGTTGGTGGGAATGTAAATTAATTCAACCATTGTGGAAGACAGTGTGGCGATTCCTCAAGGACCTAAAAATAGGAATCCCATTTGACCCAGCAATCCCATGACTGGGTATATATCCAAAGGATTATAAATCATTCTACTACAAGGACACATGCACACGAATGTTCATTGCAGCACTGTTTACAATAGCAAAGACCTGGAACCAACCCAAATGTCCAACGATGATAGACTGGATAGGGAAAATGTGGTACATATACACCATGGAATATTAGGCAGCCATCAAAAACTATGAGTTCACGTCCTTTGTAGGGACATGGATGAACCAGGAAACCATCATTCTCAGCAAACTGACACAAGAGCAGAAAATCAAACACCATATATTCTCACTCATAGGCGGGTGTTGAACAATGAGAACACAAGGACACAGGGAGGGGAGCACTACACACTGGGGTCCGTTGGGGAGAAATGGGGGAAGGATGGGAGTGGGGTGGTGGGAAGAGATAGCATGGGGAGAAATGACAGATACAGGTGAGGGGAGAGAAGGCAGCAAACCACACTGCCATGTGTGTACCTATGCACCAATCTTACATACTCTTTACATGTACCCCAAAACCTAAAATGCAAAAAAAAAAAAAAAAAGACATTCATGACTGTCTCCTCAAAGATATATTTTTCAAGTGATTTATTATCTCTCTTTTTTTTGGTCTATTCTGCAGATAACACTTCCAATTGCATGTTGATGTTCTTACAGTGCAGTTTTCAGCTGAACACATCAATTTGTGGTCTTTCTTTAAATGTCTAGTTTATCTTTGAGCTCTCGGATTTCTTTTTTGCACTGGTGGACTTCCTTGGATTCTGTCCATTTTCAATTTATATGAGATTTCTTGCCATCCAGATGCTGAATTCCATGTCTGTCATTTGAGGCCATTGAAATTGTCTGCTGGGGAGCTACTGGGCTGATTTGGTGCTAAAAGAGATTTTTGTATTTAGAACTATCATCATTCTTGGACTCTTTCTTTCTCATCTGAGATGGCTGATGTGCCTTTAACTGTGATGCAAATGGAATATTATAATTTGGCTTAATTTCTGGAAGTTTTGAAATGGCAAAGTTTCTGTACAGTGTCATTGTCTCTAAATTCTTGTTTATGGTATTACACAGCATGGGGGCAGAATTAGTAAAGTGATTTTTTGTGTTGTAAGTTGGGCTAAAATCTACGAGATGATTCTAGAGAATAATGAGCAATAGATGACCTAATACTCAACTACAGAATTTCTTTCTGTGTTCTGGCATTTATTTCTGTATTTTAGTGGGCTAGGGACAGAGAGGCAAACCTCTGACTACATCTGTTTGTGGGCCTTGGGGAGGCCATGTGCAGTCACTGACACTGTGTTGAGAGGTTTTTATTTTTATTAATTAATTAATTAATTAATTATTTTTGTCAGATCTTTCCCCCGGTGGGGTTCTCTTAAGCAGAAGTCTGGTAGGCCAAGCTTTTATCAGACCAGCCCTGTTGTATAGGGCCCTCTAAAGCCACACTCCCACCACCTGATTCTCCTGCCTTCGTCTCCTGAGTAGCTGGGATTACAGGCATGTGGCACCATACCCATCTAATTTTTTTTAATTTTTTTTATTTTTACTAGATACAAAGTTTCTCTGTTTGTCAGGTTGGTCTCAAATTTCCAACCTCAGGCGATCTGCCAGCATCAACTTCACAAAGTGCTGAGATTACAGGCATGAACCACTGTACCTTTCTAATAAGGAGAGATTTTTCTAACTTCTTGATGAAGGCATGTCAGGGCTATAAACCTTCCACGTAAACCTGCTTTGGCTGCATCCCTGAGATATGGGACTTTTTTCTCTATTTTTATTTATTTCAAATATTTATTTTAATTTCTGCCTTAATTTTGATGTTCACCTAGGAGTAAGTTAGGTGTTAGTTGTTTGATTTCCATGTACTTGCTTATTTTGAGAGATCTTCTTGCTATTGATTTCTGTTTTTATGGTACTGTGGTCCGAGTGTGTGCATTGCATAATTTTGGTTTATTTTGAATTTACTGAGACTTGCCTTATGACTTAGCTGATAGTTAATATTGGTCTATGCTCTCTGTGCAGATGAGAACAATATCTATTATCTGTTTGTCAAGTGGAATGTTTTTTCTGTAGATACTTTGCTATGTCAAATTGATCAAGTGTTGCATTTAAGTCCATAGTTTCTTTGTTAGTCTCTTCATAGGTCAAGAAGAACTTGTTCTACAAATCAGATGCTCTAAAGTTGGATGTATATATATTTAGGATAATATTAGATTGTACTCATTATTTTTGTGTAATGACCTTTATTGTCCTCGATTTTCACTTGTTTGACACCTGCTTTCCTGGTCTTTTTGTTTTTCATTTGCATGGCACATCTTACCCAGGTGTTTTATGTTGAGGCCATAGGTGTCATTGGCTATGAAATGGGTGTCTTAAAGGCAACAGATGGTTGAGTTTTGTCTGTTATTCAGCCTGCATCTTTGTGTTATTCAAGGTTAGTATTGATATGTGTGGTTTTGATCATGTCATCGTGCTGTTCACAAGTTGCTCTGTAGTCATGGTTTCCTAGCTGCTTTATAATGCCTGTGGGCTATGAACTTAAGTGTGCTATTGTGGTAGCAGTATCATTATTTCAATTTTGTATCTAGCTTTCCCTGAAGAAGTCTTGAAAGTCTAATCTATTTGAAGTGTGTGTTCTTAACATTTGCTTGTTTGAGAAGGATTTTATTTCTCTTTTAATCTTAGTGTGGTGGGATGTGAAATTCTTGGTAAATTTTGTTTTTTTGAAGAATGTTAAAAATAGGCTCCCAGTCTTTTCTGGATTATAAGGTTTCTCCTAACGGGTCTTCAGCCATCTTGTAGGTGACTTGGCACTCTAGTTGCTCTTACATTTTTGTTTTTCTTGTTTATTTTTGCATTGACCTTGGTGAATCTGATGACTAGGTGTCTTGGGAATGGTCATATTAAGCAACACCTGGCTGGTTTTATCTGTATTCTTCATATTTGGATACCAAGCTTCTTGTGATGAGAAAGTCTTTCATTATTGTCTCCTCAAATATATATTAAAGTTGTTTATTCTCTCTCCATTTCTCTCTGGAATGCTGGTAAGTCAAGTCATAGATTTGGTCTTTTTTCTTACCCCAAATTTCTTTGAGGTTTTGCTCGTTTTTAATTCCATTTGTTTTATTTTTGACTGACAGAGTTGATTTAGAAGAACCAGTGTTGGAACTCTGAGATTCTTCCCTCAGCTCAGTCTACTCTGTTGTTAACATTTCCAATCGTATTATGATGTTCTTAGAGTGAAGCTTTTGGTGAAGAAATCAATGTATGGTCTTATTTAAGTGGCTATTTCATATTGCAGCTCTTCAATGTGTTTAATATTTTGCTTGCCTTACTTGGAGAGTTTCAATTTTCTCACCAAACTTAATGCGTTTTGCCATCCAGATTCTGAATACCATTTTTAATTGCATTTTAGGTTTGGGGTACATGTGAACTACATGCAAGATTGTGGCATAGGTACACACATGACAGTGTGATTTGCTGCCTTCTTCCCCTTCACTTGTATCTGGCATTTCTCCTCATGGTAAGTCTTCCCAACTCCCCATTCCTCACTGTCCCTCCCCTATTTCTTTCCAATAGACCCCAGTGTGTGTTGCTCCCCTCCCTGTGTCCATGCGTTTTTGTTGTTTAACAATCGCCTATGAATGAGAAGATGTGATGTTTCATTTTCTGTTCTTGTGTCGTCTGCTGAGAATGATGGTTTCCAGGTTCATCCATGTCCCTACAAAGGACATGAACCCATCATTTTTGATGGCGGTAAATTATTCCATGGTGTACATGTACCACATTTTCCCTGTCCAGTCTATCATTGATGGGCATTTGGGTTGGTTCCAGGTTTTTGCTATTGTAAACAGTGCTACAATGAACATTTGTCAGCATGCGTCCTTATAGTGGAATGATTTATAATCCTTTGGATATATACCCAGTAATGGGATTGCTGAGTCAAAAGACATTTCTATTTCTAGGTCCTTGAGGAATCTCCACACTGTCTTCCAAAATGGTTGAACTAATTTACATTCCCACCAACAGTGTAAAAGGGTTTCTATTTCTCCACATCCTCTCCAGCATCTGTTGTCTCTGAATTTTTTAATGATAGCCATCCTAACTGGCATCAGATGGCATCTCAAGGTAGTTTTAATTTGCATTTATCTAATGACCAGTGCTGATGAGCATTTTTCATATGTTTGTTGTCGTCATGTATGTCTTCTTTTGTAAAGTGTCCCTTCATATTCTTTGCCCACTTTTGGATGGGATTCTTTGTTTCTTTCTTGTAAATCTGTCTTAGCTCTTCTTAAATTCTGGATGTCAGCCCTTTGTCAGATGGGTAAACTGCAAAAATTTTTTCCCATTCTATTGGTTGCTGATTCACTCTAATGACTGTTTCTTTTGCTGTGCAGAAGCTGTGGAGTTTGATTAGGTCTGATTTGTCTATTTTGGTTTTTGCTGCCAATGCTTATGGTGTTTTGATCATGAAGTCCTTGCCTACTCCTATGTCCTGAATGGTTTTGCCTAGATTTTCTTCTAGGGTTTTTATGGTGTTAGGTCTTATGTTTAAATCTTTAATCCATCTGGAGTTAATTTTAGTGTGAGGTGTCAGGAAGGAGTCCAGTTTCTGCTTTCTGCACAGGGCTAGCCGTCTTTTCCCAAAAGCATTTATTAAACAGGGAATCTTTCCCCATTGTTTTTTTTTTTGGTCAGGTTTGTCAAAGATTGAATGGCTGTAGATACGTTGTGTTGCTTCCAAGGCCTCTGTTGTGTTCCATTGGTCTACATCTCTGTTTTGGTACCAGTACCATGCTGTTTTGATTACTGTTGCCTTGTAGCATAGTTTGACGTCCTGTAGTGTGATGCCTCCCGCTATGTTCTTTTTGTTTTGAATTGACTTGGCTATGCAGGCTCTCTTTTGGTTCCATATAAAGTTTAAGGTGTTTTTTTTTCCAGTTCTGCCTACATGAACGTGGAATGTTTCTACATCTGTTTGTGTCCTCTTTTATTTTGTTGAGCAGTGGCTTGTAGTTCACCTTGAAAATGTCCTTTACGTTCCTTGTTAATTGTATTTCTAGGTATTTTATTCTCTTTGTAGCAACTGTGAATGGCAGTTCATTCTTGATTTGGTTCTCTTTAAGTCTGTTATTGGTGTACAGGAATGCTTGTGATTTCTGCACATTGATTGTGTATCCTGAGACTTTGTTGAAGTTGCTTATCTCTTTCAGGAGATTTGGGCTGAGACAATGGGGTCTTCCAGATATACAATCATGTTGTCTGCAAATAGAGACAATTTGACTTCCTCTTTTTCTATTTGAATACACTTTATTTCTTTTTCTTGCCTGATTGTTCTCGCTAGAACTTCCAGTACCATATTGAGTAGGAGTGGTGAGAGAGGGCATCCTTGTCTAGTGCCAGATTTCAAAGGGAATGCTTCCAGTTTTTGACCATTCAGTATGATATTGCCTGTTGGTTTATTATAAATTGCTTGTATTATATTGAGATACATACCTTCAATACCTAGTTTACAGAATTCCATCTCTGTCATTTGAGATCATTGAGACTGGTTCCTGGGAACCTAATATGCTGATTTGCTGGTGAAGGACATTATGGTATTTTGAACTGTCACTGTTCTTGCAGTGGTTCTTTCTCATCTGGGAGTACTGATATAATTTTAACTGTAGTGTAAATTTAGTATCACTAGTTGGCCTAATTTTTGGCAGTTTTGAAATGACAAAGGCTCTGTACAACATCATTGCTGAATTCTTGCCTTGGATTCACCAGGGATAGGAGCAGAATTCGTAAAGTGACTTATTGATATTGTAATTTGTACTAAGATCTTGAAGGTTGTCCTAGAAAATAATCAGAAATAGATATCTAGAAAATAGTAGAAAATGGGATATTTCTTGGCTGAGTAGTTCATTTGTGTATTCCATGATTTGCAGCTGAGTATCTTTGTGTAATATGGCATTTGCAACCAAACAAGGGGGAATAAATTCCTCACTGGTCAGCTTGTGGTCCTGGGAAAGCCACCTGAAATCACTGGCACTGTGTTGAAAATTGTGTTGTTGCTCTTGGTGTTAGGTTTTTACTATGGTTACTTTCATTGAAGAGGGCATTCCTGCAGAACTTGACTCAGTTGTGGATGCCTAAAGTATAATAACACAGATATTATGCTTTGTCAGTTCACCTGAGGGTTCATAGAGAAGTATGTCATAGCCTTACTCAACACTCTGGACCCCATAACACTACAGTCCAATCACCTTACCTTTTCTCCACACTTTCTCCCCTACTCATCTGCCACAGAAATTACCTGATCCTTAGTGCCCGAGGCTCCTGTCAGATCTGATTGACAGGAGCACAACATTTCCTCACGTGAGAGACCTAGGTAATTTGCTTCTCATTAGTATCTAATGTTTGCCAAAGACCTGAGGTGACACAGTTTCATCCTGAAATAGTTTCATTCTCATCCCTGACTCCATTTTCCCACTGAACCTTTTCTTTTCCATCTGTGAAAAAATTATTTTCCACCAACGTGGCCCCTGGTATTAAAAAAGTTGGAAGTAATTGCGCTAGAAGAAGTCATGTCTAAGTCTCACAGCATCCCAAGAACCTGTGTGACTCAGTTTTCTCAGAGTATGGGCTGCTATCCTTTTGGGGTTGCTACCTGCAGGATCTTCCTGCACTCCCTGACTGAACAATGGATGAATAAAATACACTGACACAGGTATCATGCTTTGCCAGTTCAGCTGAGGGTCTGGACAGCTTATAGGCTTCCTGGAGAGTACTATAAACACATAGCAGCCATTGGTCCTTCCCAACAAGTGAGACGTGCATTTATTTAGTAAAGTTTAATTGATAAAGACTTGAGTCAATATCTCTAGATGTTGAAGATTAAAGCAAAGGTTCTGATGCCCAAAGCAAACACTATTAGTTTGTCATATCCCTGGTTGACCTCCCTCCAAGAGGGCCATCTGGCTCCAAGGTTAAGACCACATGATTGAACAAGTTATTCAAATAAACTCCCCCATACCATAGCTATTTGGTTTACTTTTTAACTAAATGTAAAGGGGATTTAAGCTGCCTTCAGCCATGAGCCATAGAAAAAACACTTAGGCTTTCCAAAAGGGTTTGAGACTATATTCTGTAACTTTTTGTATTATGTTTTCCTTAATAATTAGCCACCATCCTCAGTGAATTTCCACATCATTCCATTCAAATGCCAAGCACAGATCTATCCTAGCTTAGCACCCCTGGGCTACAAATTGCTGTCCTTGGGGTCCCTTCTCTGAAAGCTTGGGGTTAAGTTCCAAGTTCAGTGCAGGAACACACTCAGGTAGGGAAAAGCACATGGGCTTGGTGACGGAGGCTGTACCATGTGTCTGCTTGCTGGGACAATCAGGGAGGGACTTTGTGAGAGGGTGGTGGGCCTGAAGGACAAATGTGTCTCAATCCTGCAAAGAAATGGGCCCTGTCTCCTCTCTAGTGATTAACTTTTGCCAGAGCTCCACACAGCAAGATGGGCAGTTTGGAAGGATGGTTGCTTATGGCTAGGCTCTCTGAGAGATAAACCATTCACAAATGTCTTATCTCTGCTCCTGCTGCAGTTTCATCTCTAGTCTCTGGGTAGATTCCTCTGCATTGGAACATATCCCTGGGGGTGTGCGATGCCCTGCAACCAGTATTCCAGTAATACAGGAGTTATTAAGAAATTATTTTTAATTAGGTAGAAAGAAGGTAAAAATTTTTGGCTAATTTTCTTTTAATAAAAAGCAGCCCCAAACCTTTTATTCTCTAACAGAAAACAGCCTGAAAGGTAAGTCATAGATATGCAGGCTAAGAGCTTTTATATGTAAATACCAACAGCTGTACGTGGAAGCTGTGTGCATTCTATATAGCTTCTCTCTTTCTCTTTTCCTTGTCATTATGTGTCAGTGTCATGGCAACCTCTGTGGGCAGCAATTGCTGCCCTTTTGTGATCTACTCAGCCATGTTGTGGTTTGCATAAGTTTCAGTTTAATGTTTCCTGTTGACAAGTTTCAGTTTCTGTTTCCCCCGCTGATAAGTTTCAGTAATGTTTCAGTTTCTTTCCCCCCCACCCCGCTGATAAGTTTCAGCAAAGTTTCAGTTTCTGTTTCCTGCTAAGTTTCAGTTTCCTGAAACTTACGTAGGCCAGAATTTCCCATCCGGAAGCTACCCTTGTCCCACCTCTCTGCCTGAGCCTATTTAAGCTGTGAGCTTAGCAACAATAAACGAGACTTGATCAGACTCCTGTCTTGTCTCCATTCTTCTCATCTCCTGTTCCCATCCATTCCCACTCCCTCCCTTCGAGCTCCTGTTGTTGTCCTGCAGATCAGGACAAGCCTCCAGCTAAAACTGTGTACAGGCATGGCACCTGCCAAATGGAGGTTGCATTTGCATAATAAAATACTAGATTGGTAGTGTCAATCTTTTTGCAGGTTATGTAAATGGCACACCTGGTCAAACCAATTCCCTGAGCCCTGTGCAAACAAATCACCACCTCCTCAAGCCTCTGTATAAAATCGATCCCCATTATGCCACAAACCTGAGATCTTCTCTTGGTTAACCCACTTTCTCAGCATGAGACAGCTTTTGCTCTCTTTCTTCTTTTGTGTTTATTAAACTTTCTGCTCCTAAACCTACTCCTCCTGTGTGTCTGTTTTGAACTCTTTCTTGTCCATTACAAAAAACCAGGGTATATACCCTAAGCAAGGTAGCCATTTCACCAGGTGTCTGCCACCAGAATGAGCAGTCTTCCAGTCCCTTCACACATGCCTAGGATTCAGGAAGCAGCCATAGCATTCAGGCACACCAGACAGAATTCCCAGTTTTCTCCATTGCCAGCCTTTGGATCTGTGCCTCTTTTTCATCCATGCTTGAAGTTTTCTCTCTAATGTTCTGTTCAAAGTATGTTGGTGTGGTCAAAATGGAGGTCTTTGTGAAAGTGACATTTAGTTTTATTTACACTCATCTAGTCATCCATTTTAGTCCTAAATTTTCTGTAGCTACCCAGCCAACTATCAGAGCCTCAGAATTTGGAAGTGGTTTACTCTAAGGTTGGTGAAAATAATGTACCAACAAAAGCATAGGTTTGAAAAAGAAGTCTGTTAGAAAAAAAAAAAAAAAATTGCTGTGAAAGGATGCAGCAGAGCACCTCAGCTAGAGGACTGAGCTCACCACATGTGGATTTTCCTAAGGGTCCTTTATGGACTTTAACAAAACAGCTCAGGGTTGTAAAATCTAAATGGGTTTAGGCATGACATTCCAGAAATAAATCAAAATGTTATTTACTTACAGTAAAAGTTGAAGGATTTCTGAAATTATATGCTGTCTTTAGATATTATGAAAACTTGATTCTATATTCCCAGGTAAAGAGTTTTGCCTCTTGGATGGTCTACTGATGGTCACCAAGTGGTGTTTGCTCCCTTTTAAGTTCCTCAGATAAAAATTATTTTCTCTGGCTAGTCTGTTTTATGGTTACCAGGTGAGTTCTTCTCTCATCAATATCCAGATTGCAGTGGCATTTGTCTGAATTGACACATGAATAACTTGAAATAGAACAACCCCACACAGCCAAACACACACTCACACTTTCACACACATTGAGTCAGTGTCGGTTTTCTCTTAATTTGTGTACAGGAATTATGCAGAATTATTTAATATGTAGTCTTTGTTGAAATATATGTAAGTGTACCTCGAACATGTCTGTACTATATTTGCAACTTTGCATTAAACTATCAATATTAAAAATTTAACAAACCATCACCAAAAATGTTACCTTTACATATACATTCCTCTAATATACATGAAAAGGAAGATAACTAGTTAAACAGATAGATGTTGATTAGCTGCAGAAGTAAAACACATTCAAACATTTTTATTTGATCTTTAAAAGGGAAGTGCTGATTTTAACATGTAAAAGTAAGGTGATCATTTTTTATTTTCAAAGTTGATAAATATAGGCTTGAATATAGCCTCACAAAAAGACATGGAATGTATAGTGTTTTATTACAAATATGTCATTTGACATTATAAGCTGTCATTTGAACTTTTGTTGGAAGAAGGATTGTTTTTAAAACTTATATAAACAGCAAATAAAGACTAAGAAGTTGTTTGTCAAAGAAATAGATATTTGACAAGTGGACATCCAAACCAAATGAGAACCTGTTAGGTACACTTTTTCAGATGTCCAGAACCATTGAATTGCATATGACTTTCAGCAATCGTATGTATTACATACGCTTCAGTAAAACAAGTGAGTGCTAAATAAACCTGTGAATACACAGCAACTTCAGAGAATGGTATAAGATATATAGGTAGAATATTTTTTTTATAAAAATGTAAAATATGTAAAGTATGTTTAAATATATAAATGCAATACATAAAATATGACCTCTGGGCTTTTTGTGAGTATATAATTCTTGTGCAGTTCTAATAGCTTCATGGCTTTACATACTATTTTTGTTGCACACACAGATCTGCAGACTCTGTGCATTTATGTTACCAATACTTTTTTAACAAGCTTCATAATTATTTTTTCCTGTCTATTATCTTACAAATAGTTATTAACAACTATTGATAAACTTGTGAAAATTGTGTCAGTGTAAACCTGCTGTGGTGGCTCATGCTTGTAATCCCAGCACTTTGAGATCCCAAGGTGGGAGGATCACACGAGGTCATGAGTTTGAAACTAGCCTAACTTACAAGGTGAGGTCCTGTCTGTGTCTACTACATATACAAAAATTAGTTAGGTGTTGTTTTACAGCCTACAATCCCAGCTGCTTGGGAGGCTGAGGCAAAAAAAAAAAAAAAAAAAAAAAAAAAGCTTGATCCCAGGAGGTAGATGATGTAATGAGACAAGATAGCACCATTGCACTCCAACCTGGGCAACAAGAGTGAAATTTGGTTCCATTGCAAAAAGGAAGAAAAAAAAATTGTGTCAGTGGTCAGTGCAATACAGTTTTTTTGTGGTGTGGTTCTGCTTTGCTATTTGTCTCTCAATTTCACTCTCATTATTATTTTTGTATTCGGAGGGAACATTGTATTATTTTATTCTGTATGAGATGATGTTTGATGTACAAAAGCATTCTGGAATAGTTAAATCCAGAGAATTAATAAATGCATTTTCTCACAGTTATTATTATTATTATTTGGTAAGATCAAATAACATCCACACTGTGAACGTATTTCAGCAATATACCTTCATTAACTATAGTCACCCTGCTATAAAATGGATCTCTTTAAATTTATTACAGCTATCTTACTGTAATTACGAATGCTTTGATAAAACTCTTCTCATTCTTCCTTTTTCCCTAAAGACTCCAGTCTCTAGTAAAATTCGTTTTACTCTCTACATTTCTAGAGTCTTTTATCTTTTTCTCTTAAGTTTTCTCATAAGAGAGACATTATGTGCTATTTGTCTTTGTGTACCTGATATACTTTACTCAACATAATGTCCTCCAGATTCATCGCTGTTGCTGCAGATGACAATTTCATTTTGTTATAGCTGAATACTATTTCATTGCATATATGTATCATATTTTCCTTATGTATTCACTGATGGGCATTTGATTTGATTACATAACTTGACTAATGTGAGTAATGCTGAAATAAATGTGGGAATGCATAGATCTCTTTGACATTCTGATTTTAATTCCTTTGTATATATACCCAAAAGTGGAATTTCTGAATAACATATTAGTCCTGTATTTTTGTTTTTGAGGAAGCTCCAAACAGTTCATGGAGCATAATAAATATAGTGAGGTAAGTGGATATACTAATTTACATTCTCATCTGCAGTGTGCAATGGTTTTCTTTCCTCCATAATCTAGTTTTTTTTTTTTTTTCTTCTTTTGCTTTTTCTTTTAGTATTTACATAGTGATTATTCCAACCGAAATGCTATGATGTCTCATTGTGGTTTTGATTTGCATGACCTTTTTTTTTTTTTTCCTCTGAGACAGAATTTCACTCTTGTTGCCTAGGCTGAAGGACAATGGTGTGATTTCAGCTCACCACAACCACCACCTCCAGGTTGAAGAGATTCCCCTACATCCGCCTCCTGAGAAGCTGAGATTATAAGAGTGTGCCACCATGTCCGGATAATTTTTGTATTTTTAGTAGACTGGGTTCCACTCTGTTGACCAGGCTGGTCTCGACCTCCTGACCTCAGGTGATTAGACTGCTTCAGCCTTCTAAAAGGCTAGGATTACAGATGTGAGCCATTAAGCTGGCCATGTGTCTTCTTGTGAATAATAATTTTTGAGGAAAGCCTATTAAGAAACCTAATTTTTATACAGAGTTATTTATATTTTTTCTTTCTAATTTTCAAAATTTAACTTCTATTTCAGGTTCAGGGGTACATGTATAGGTTTGTTATACAGGTAAACTCATGTGATGGGGGGTTGTTATACAGATTATTTAATCACCCAAGTATTAAGTCTAGTGTCCGTTTGTTGTTTTCCCTGATTCTCTCCCTCCTAACACTCTCTACCTTTTGATAGACCAGTGAATATTTTTTTCCCTGTAGATGTCCATGTGTTCCTATGATTTAGCTCCCAATTATAAGTAAGCTTATATAGTACTTGTTTGTTTGTTTTGCTTTTGACTCTTTTATAGTTTCTTATATACTTTGATTAACCCCTTGTCTGATGTATAGTTTGCAAATATTTGCTCTCATTGTTTTACTCTGGTTATTACCATTATTAATTTTTTCTGTATAAAACCTTTACAGCATGATGTATCCTCATTTGTCTGTGGTTTTTATGCTCGTGCTTTTGAGGTCTGATTCAAGAAAATTCTTTCCAAGACCAAGGTCATTAAGTGTGTTTGTGTTTTTTTCTAGCAGTGTGACAGTTTTGGGTTTTCATTACATATTTAATTGTTTACTAAAATGTATTTTTACAGATGGGGTCTCATTACATAGCCTATGCCAGAGTGCAGTGGCATAAATGTGACATTCTACAGTGTTCGACTTCCAGGCTCAGGTGATCCCCCAAGTAGGTAGAACTATAGGTGACACCAGTGTGTAAGCTTTTTAATTTATTTGAGTAAATCTTTATGTGTGGTAAGAGATAGGGTTCTCACTTTATTTTTCTGCATGTAGCTCTTTTGTTTTACCAGCACCACTTACAGAAGAGACTGACTTTCTCATTCTGTGTTCTTGTCACCTCTGTCAAATATCATCAGGCTATACATGTGTGGATTTATTTTTGCTCCATGTGTTCTGTTGTATTGGTTTATAGCATTGTGAGGCCTACAGGTTTAAGGGTTCACTCCCCAACCCCACTGTCATATTCTGTATTGCTTTGGGTATTCAGGGTTTTCTTGTTTGTGTGCTTTAATATTAATTTAGGATATTTTTATTTCTGTGAAAAAATATCCTTAGTGTTTTAATAGAGATTGCATTGAGTCTGTAGACCTTTTTGGGTCATATAAACATTTAAACCATATTACTTTTTCCAGTCAGTGAACAGAAATAACTTTCAATTTATTTATGTTATTTTAATTTTTGCTAATGTTTCCTAGTTTTCAGAATGCACTTTTTATATCTCCTTGCTTAAATTTACTTTTAAGATTGTTTTGTTTTTCCCAAAGCTATTGTAAATGGGATCGTTTCCTTGTATTTTTCTTTTTTATGGATATTTTGCTAGTCATGTATGATGTATGAAATATTACTTAATTTTGTATATTGATTTTGTTAACTGAAACTTTACTGATTTTCTGAATTAGTTCTACCTGCTTTTTAGGGTTATGTTTAGGGGTATGTCATTAATAAATATGGATAAATTTATTCCTTTCTTTCCAATTTTGATACCTATTTTTAAATTTATCTTGTCTAATTGCTCTTACTAAAAAATTCCAGTATTGTGTTTATAAAACATTTCCAGTATTATATTTAACCAGAGAAAATGAACATCCTGGTGTTCTTTCACATCTTTGCAGAAAACGTTTCTACTTTTAACTCTCATTGAGTGTGGTGTTAGCAGTGGGTTTTTCATGTGTTGAATTATGTGTTTATTCCTGTCTATGTTATTTGTTATGTTGAGTTACAATTATTCTTTGCATAAGTTCTTAAGAGATGTTGAATTTGTCAAATGCTTATTTTACTTGTTGAAATGACTGCTTAGACTTTGTTTTACTTTTATTTTGTTCATGTGTTGTATGACCTTTAATGATTCTTGTGTATTAAAATATTCCTGCATTCCTGTCATGTCTCTTGATCTTGGTGAAGGATTTTAAACGTGTATTATAAGTCAGGTTCCCAGTATTTTGATCAGAAATTTTACATTATATTATTCAGGAATATTGGCCTCTAGTGTGTGCGTGTGCATGTGTTTGTGTGTGGTGTGTGTGTGTGTGTGTGTGCTTTTCTGTTTTTGAAATCAGTATGGCCTGCCCCATGGAATGAAAATGTTCACATTTCTTCCTTTTCGTCTTCTCCTTTTCTTCTTCTTTTTTCTCCCCCTCCCCTCTCCCCTCCCCTCCCCCTCCCCCTCTTCTTGCTTAGATTAAAAAGAATTGGCAGTAGTTGTATTTCAGGGGTAAGTAGAATGCAGAGTGAATCCATTGGGTTCCTGGGCTAGTTTTTAAAAGGTGATTTTTTCATTGCCAAATTGATATTTTTTTAACCATGTATTTGTTTCTAGGTACCAGTTAAGATATCTTCTTTTTTGTCTCTGATTATATTCTGTAGGGATTTTTTTTTTCTTTACTTTTGATTTTAGATTTTTGCGTTTCTAATTCCTTGATTGAAACATCAAGTTTTGTATTTAATATCTTCTTTTGAATATTATGTTTTCTATTTAATGTTTTCAATGACTCAGAAATATGCTGTTTAATTTTCATGTACTTTTGAATTAGTGATTTCAGAATAAACACTTGATATGAATATTATCTCTAAACTTGCATTTTTTTGAATTAATGTATGATATATGGAAAATGTATTTAGTACAGATGAAAGTGTACATTCTATAGGTCTTGGAAAGATAGTTCTGTAACTATTTTGTCCATTTGCCCTGCAATGACTTCTAGTTCAGTGTTACTTATTGATTTTCTGTCTGCCTAATCTATTCACTGCTGAAAGTAAGGTACTGAAGTTTTCTATTAGTATCTTGCA
The DNA here is from genome assembly GCF_048565385.1 of Saimiri boliviensis. NCBI lineage: Eukaryota > Metazoa > Chordata > Mammalia > Primates > Cebidae > Saimiri > Saimiri boliviensis. The sequence continues at coordinate 13,101,226 of NC_133471.1, read as the reverse complement.
GGTTTTTTTTTTTAATTTGGATATATTAATACTTAACTTATATGCATACATACATTAATTATATAGGTGTATTTCTGATATGATATTTTCTTTTTCCTCTTCCATCTCTGTGTCTTTGATATTTGGTGGTTTGATTATACTAAATATGGGAATATTCTTATTTGGTCTCAATCTGATCGGAAGCATTTTACATTCTGTAACTGCATATTTATATTGATATTTAGGCTTAGAAAGTTTTCTGTTATTACTTCTCTAAATAAGCTTTCTACATTTTTTTCTACATGTACTTTTTATTTTTGAGATAGAGTTTTGCTCTTGTTTCCCAGGCTGGAGTGTAATGACATGATCTTGGCTCATTGCCACCTCTGTGAGCTGCATTCCAGTGCTTCTCCTTCTTGAGCCTTCTAGGTAGCTGATATTACAGCTGTACGCCACCACACCCAGCTAACTTTTATATTTTTAGAAGAGACACAGTTTCACCACATTGGTTAGGCTTCCCTAAAACTCCTGATCACATTTGATCCACCCACCTCATCCTCCCATAGTGTTGCAATTACAGGCATGAGCCACCTCACTTAGCTTTATCACATTCTTCAAAATGAGTGACTAACACTCTTTGAATATTATTCCATAAGTCCTATGAAGTTTCTTTATATTTTTATCCTCTGACTATATATTACAATGGACCTGTCCTTCAATTTTTTTGCTTGACCACTTCTGCTGTCAATGCTCTCAACTACATTTTTTATTATGTTGTGGTTTTTATCTTCAAAATTTTTGTTAGTATTTTTCTTACATTACATTATCTCTCTGTCAAGTTTCGTAAATGTCTGAATCATTTGTGTTTTCCTGAAGTCCATGACATTGTCTTAAAATAACTGTTTTGAATTTTTTTGTCAGGCCATGTATTCATGCCAGTCTTTTTTGTGTCAGTCACCACTGGCACCTGTTTTTGACCACTTGGTACCATAACGTATCTCTGATAAAGCCTGATCCTTGTGACTATGCATTGTTGTCTGCACAGTAATGCAGTTGCCTGATTCAGTTTTCACAGTTTGGCTATTTTTGCAAATAAGTCTGTCCAAAAATTTAGGGCAAGAAGAAGGAAATTAAGTTTTAAGTTTAATTTCCTTAAGTTTAAGTTTATGGATAGCTTCAAATTTACGATAGCTTCAGCCCTGGTAGCATTAGGGGGAACCTTAATGTCTAGACATTGATGGTTGCAGTAATTTGGTTACTAAAGCTGACTCAGTACTGAGTTGAAAACTCGGAGCACTCAAGTACAGATTGCACCTGTAGCCCACAGTTGAACACTGGGAGCACTCAAGGTCTGCAACTGCCATGGTTTGCCCTTTCAGATTTATTCAGACCTGAGGTCACATTAGTCAATCAGTAAAACTATTGACTGCAACTCTAGTCCATTTTGCTGAGGCCAATTTCTCATGTGTTTCTGGGATGGCTCTGGAAACTTGCCCCTTGGTATCAACTTGCCCCTTGGTATCAACTTGCCCCTTGGTATCTCCTCCCAAAGAGCTGGGGCGAGAAAACAGGCAATTATCAGTCACAAGACCAAGTCCTATGCTTATTCACTGGAATCAAGAATCCTCCCAGCTCAGTCTCCTGGATAACTGGGTCTAGAATAATGTGCCACTATGCCTGGCTAAATTTTGCAGCAACAGGTTTATATCATGTTTCCAAGGTCAGTCTTGAACTCCTGGGCTTGAGTGATTCACTCACCTCAGCCTACTAATGTGTTAGGATTACAGGTATGAGTCACCACAACTGGTCAAATTTTACTTTCTAAAATTTAAATTTTAGGTTACGTATTTTGATTCAGTCTTATTTCTCATAAATGAAATTTGCAATGCTAACGATTTAGAGTTTCACTTTGAGTTTTTCTTAAGGAATAAAGGGAGTGTTGATATTCTTTTTTTTTTTTTTTTGAGATGGAGTTTCACTCTTGTTACCCAGGCTGGAGTGCAATGGTGCAATCTCGGCTCACCGCGACCTCCGCCTCCTGGATTCAAGCAATTCTCCTGCCTCAGCCTCCTGAGTAGTTGGGATTACAGGCACGCACCACCATGCCCAGCTGATTTTTAGTATTTTGCATAGAGACGGGGTTTCACCATGTTGACCAGGATGGTCTCGATCTCTTGACCTCGTGATCCACCCGCCTCGGCCTCCCAAAATGCTGGGATTACAGGCTTGAGCCACCACGCCCAGCCAGTATTCATTTTCTAAATAGTCTTAGAAAATAAAAAAGTAATTTAGATGAGAAATGACAATTTGACCACTTTTTGTTTTCTGGCTTCAGTTCATTGTTTATGAAGAGTGTATTTTTTTTTTAAACCTGCCTGTATATTGCAATGAATTTTTAGTCTTTCAACTAAATGTAGTATGAAATTATTTGAACAGATTATGCAACCACTTCATAACTTAGGTTTTCTTCCATGTCCTTATTTGCCTAATTATTTGAAGAACAATGTTGAAATTAAATTAATTTTGCTTATGAAGAATTTTCTGATAAAATTATATTAATAGACACAAACACACTTACGCAGACACTCACTTCTTAACTTCTGGAAATTTTAGATTTTCTGTTTCTCTAGTACTTTGTATTCAATCACTCAGCAAAATATGTCAGCTTCAATTCCAGAATTTACTTCAACTCCACAGCATATTTCTTGTTTCCTATTATCACCATAGTCTAAAACACAGCTTATGTTACATTGGACTCTACTTTATACTCTTAATTTCTTATTTTACAATCTTAATTTTCTTTAACGGTTCTCTTTTCCATATCTGATTCAGGTAACTTTATTATTTTTTCATTGAGGCTTCTTTTTATTTGCTATCACATCTTAGAGCATCAGATCTCAATGTCTTTCTAATATTTCATCTCTGCCAGTCTTCTCTTTGAGGGGATTTGTATATACATGTAGAAATGTAGTTATGCATGTATTTGTTATTTGTTTTTTCCAGGTGTAATATATGTATTGCATAAATAAATATTCCTGGTAATAAAAGATTAACAAAGCTTTTATTATTATTATTATTATTATTATTATTATTATTATTTTGTAAGTAAATGATTTTCTAAAAGAGTTGAGTGGTAGTAAGTAGATCTTGAAATCACCAGGTTAGAAGAGAAAGTGAACATTACTAACAAAAAATATTTTCTAACCTTTTTATATTTATCTTTAATAGCCTTGCTGATGACATGTTGCCCGTTATCAGCTGCTTATGAGGCAATTCACTGCAATATACTGGCCATCCAAATTAGTAACAATGATACTATCATTAATCTACAGACAAAAGAATTTCTCTGTATGATAATATGCCATTCTTTAGAAATTATCTCATTTGTAGGGACTCTGGCATTTTTCACTGCATCTCTGAAACTGAAGAGGCCTACCCCTTCTGTTGGTCATATATGTTGTATTAGTGGCTGGAGTTTTGGAAAAGTGGAGCTCATCTTCCTAGCAGCACAGAACATAATTCTGATATGGTGAGTACAGTACTCATGCTTAGCATCATCACACTACTATATGCTGCCATCAACTTCTGCTGGACAAGTGAAACTGCAGTTGTCAACTGAGAAAATAATTGACAGAGATAATAAATAAAATAAAATAAAATTAAAGACAGAGATAGGGGCCATAGAATTCTACACTACAAATTTCAGTTTTTAGAAAATGTGATAATAATGTTTGTATTTATGTTCTATTGAGGGAAAACTTTACTGAATTGTTGTTACACATTAATAGCCACACAGGACATAATAACCTACTTCTTAGCCTTTGGCTTTCTGTTTCTCTTCTATCAGTATTTGCACCCAAGGAAGTCAGGCGAAATATTGTCAAGGCATACTAAAAATTAGCCAGAATCACTGTGATATTATGTAAAAAGCTAAAGAAAACTCAATTAAAAGAACAAAAATAAGCAGCTAAGGAAATATTATCATTCTTGGAGTAGATTTGGGTATTTTTCATTCAACAAAGTATGAAATATTCTTAAAATATACATATGCACTTTCACAGAACAATGAATAAGGATGCCGAATGTGACTTTTTAAAGATAATCTTCTATTTAAAAATTATGAACAGCAAGATCTTGGAGGTAGATTTCAATAAAATTGATTTTTCTCCTGTGAGTGTGTATTAGTAATTTTTGTTGTCTTCCTTTCTTCATTCCTTCCTCCCTCCCTCCTTCTCTCTGTCTCTCTCTCTCTCTCTCTGTCTCTCTCTCTCTCTCTCTCTCTCTCTCTCTCTCTCTCTCTCCTTTTCTTCTTTTAGTGATGTATTATTATTCTATCTCTCAGTACTGAAAGTAGTGGCATGATCTCAGATCACTGCAACATCTTCCTTTGGGATTCAAGTGATTCTCTTGCTCAGACTCCCAAGTAGCTGAGACTATGTCACCTGTCAATACACAAGGCCATTAAAAAAAAAAAAAGAGAGAGAGAGAGATAGAGAGACAGGGTTTCACCATCTTGGCTAGCCTTGGGTCAAACTGTTGACCTCATAATCCACCTGCCACAACCTCCCAACATGATGGGATTACAGATCTGAGCCACCACACCAGCCTAATATTTTTTTAAATCTATAATTATACTATTCATTAAATAAAACAAAATCAAAAGTCCACCTGGGTCCAAAAGTTGAGCAGAAAAATCAACCATAATGCATTTTGACCTAGTACATTTTTGGAACCAGTGCCATTAATTTAACAAATGTTTGGAATCTAGTGTATACATTTTGAGCTTATGAAAATGCTCTTGTTTATATTAATTTAAGATAACTAAAGTCATTCTCATTGAACTTTGACTAACAGAAAACAATTCATATTAATGCATCTGAAGGTAAAAAAAAATAATTGAAATATAAAGAAATAATCATGTTAATAATTTAAAATACTAATTTACATGTCTACTGACCGTGCACATGGGTTCTCTTTGCTCTACGTTCTCAACAACACTTTCTTCTTTCATCTTCATGATAATAGCCATTCTAACATTTGTGAGAGAAGGGCTCATATAGGCTTTAATTTACATTTCCTTGATGTTTCGTGGTGTTAAACATTCAGTTCTTCAAAAATTATCTAGGTGTAGTAGTTCACACCTGTAATTCCAGCTACTAGGGAGGTTGAGGCATGAGAACTGCTTAATCTAAGGGATGGAGGTTTATATGAGCTGAGACAGCACCACTGCATTCCAGATTGGGTGACAAAAAGAGACTCTATCTCAAAATAAATAAATATATTAAATTAAATATAGAGTTGTTGACCATTTGATTGCCTTCTTTTTAGATATGTAAATTCAGATTCTTTGACAATTTTAATAGGCTTATTTGATTTTTGTTGTTGTTAAGTGGCTTGAGTTCCTTAAATACATTTATTATTCACCCTTTATCTCATTCGTGTGTTGCAGGCATTTTCTCAAAGCGTGTGGGTTATCACTTCACTCTGGTTATTGTTTCCTTTGCATTGATGTTTAGAAAATAAAATAAAATGAAAAATAGAATTTCCAGATGATTCAGCTACTCTACTTCTGAATATATACTCGAAGGATAGAAAATTAGTAAGCCAAAGAGATATTTACACTCCTATATTCATGTTATCATTATTCACAATAGCCAAGACAGAAAAACAACCCAGGTGCTTATCAACAGATTAACAGATTGTGTGACACATACACAATGGACTATATTATACAGCCTCAAATAAAAGGAGGAAGTTTTGTTATTTATTTTTGACAAAATAAATGAAGTTTAAAGACATTATGCTCAGTGAAATGAAACAGCACAGAAATACAAATATGGTATGATCACAAATATGTGTGAAATCTAAAATAGTTGAACTCATATGCCAGGTGTGGTGATTCCTGCCTGTTACTCCAGCACTTTGGGAGGATGAGGTGGTTTGAACACTTCACATTACAAGTTTGAGTCCACAGTGAGCCACAGCTGTGCCCCTGCACTCCAGCCTGTGAAACACAACAAGTCCCTTATTTTTTAAACAAACACACAAAAGGTAGTCAGGGATTGGAGTATCAAGTGGTGATGGTAGTGGTTAGGAAAAGTGAAGATGTTCGTGGAAGGGTAAAAAATTTAAGGGAGACAGAAAGAAGTTCTGGTTATCTGTTGCACAGAATAGTAATCACAGCTAATAAACATACATGTCAAAATTGCTGAAAACGCCAGGCATGCTGTCTCAGGTCTGTAATCCCAGCACACTTGGCAGCCATGGCAGGCAGATCACTTGAGGTCAGGAGTTGGAAGACCAGCCTAGCCAACACAGTGAAATATTGTCTATAACTTAAAATGCAATAATTAGTCAGGGTTGGTTGCACACACCGACAGTTCCAGCTACTTGGGAAGTTGAAGCAGAAGAATCAATTGAACTCGGACTGCAGGACTGCAGATGTTGCAATGAGCTGAGATTCCACCACTACGTTCCCATCCTCATGACAAAAGCAAAACTACAGCTCAAAAAAAAAAAAAAATGCAAAAAAAAAATTTAAAGATGGCAAAATAGCAACAGCCCCAGTCTGCAGTTCACAGAGATAGTGCACTAGAAGATAAGTGATCTCCACATTTCCAACTGAGATACCAGGTTCATCTCATTGTGACTGGTTAGACAATGAAAACAGCCCAAGGTGGGCAAGTGTAAGCAGGGTGGGACACAGCCCCACCTGCGAGGCACATGGGGCTAGAGAACTATCTCTCCCAGCCAAGGAAAGCCACTGGAGACTTTTCTGGTAATTCAGGAATTCTGGCTTAGATACTGTGCTTTTCCCACAGGATACACAACCCACAGACCAGGATATTCACTCTAGCACCTACAATGCCAGTGACCTGGGTTTCTAGCACAAAACTGGGTAACTCTTTTAGTCGAGTGGTACCTGGAACACTGGTGAGACAGAACTGCTCATTCTCTCTGAAAAAGGCTGAAGCCAGAGAGCCAAGTCACCTGGCTTGATGGGTCCCACCACCACTATGACTGGCAAACTACATCCACTGGCTTGAAATATTCATGTCCAGGATAGGAGTGTGAATTTGACCTGGGATGCTAGAGCTTGGTGGGTGAAAGGGAGTCTGTCATTGCTGATTCTCTGGTAGGTGGTTTCAACATCGCCTGTGTAAACAAAGCCTCCAGGAGGTTTACATAGCATCTGGGTGGAACCAAACACAAAAGCTTAGTGAGACCTCTGCAGAAAGACTGTCAAGTAGATTTTCTCCTTTTTGGGAAGGGTATTTCAGAAATAAAAACACAGCAGCCTATCAGGGTCTTACAAAGCCCCCACCGTCCTGGACAGAGCACCTGGGAAAGGGGAAGCCATGAGTTTCCCTTCAGCAAACATAAGTGCCCCAGCCCAGCATCTCTGGTGGGTGTGACAGATGTTATAGCACAGTGCTTGAGCTTCATTAATGGATAGACTGCCTCCTCAAGTGGTCCTGGGAACCCCTGTGTATCCTAACTGGGAGACACATCATACACGAAGGCTCTGACTGACAACTGCTAGGTACCCTTTTAGGATGAAGCTACAAGAAGAAAGAACAGGCAGTAATATTTGCTGTGTTACAGCACCTATGGATGATTCCCAGGCAAGAACGGTAGGACGGGCTTCCAGAAAACTCCAGCAAACTTGCAAGAGGGACTGGACTATTAGAATAAAAACTAATGCACAGAAACAAACAGCTTCAATATCAACAAAAAGGACATCCACTCAGAAATCTCATTAAGAAGTCACCAGTTTCAAAGACCAAAGGTAGAAAAAGATGTAAAGAAACCAGCAGAAAAGTCTAAAATTACCAGAATCCAGAATGTCTCTTCTCTTCTAAGGAATCACAATACTTCATCAGCAAGGGACCAAAACTGGAAGGCAAATGAAGGTTCCAAAAAATTGACAGAAGCAGGCTTCAGAGGTATGCAATAACAAATTTCTCTGAGCTAAAGGAGCATATTCTAACCCAATGAAAGAAAATGAACATTTTTTTCTAACCCTTGAAAAAAGGTTAGACGAAATGTTAATAAGAATAACCAGCATGGAAAAAACAAAAACAATTTGGTGGAGCTGAAATTTATAGCACAACAGCTTCATGAAGCATACACAAATTTCAACAACTGAATTAATCTGGCCAGAGAAAAAATATCAGAGATTGAAGATCAACTCAATGAAATAGAACAAGAAGGAAAATTAGAGAAAAAAGAGTGAAAAGAAATGAACAAATCCTCCAAGAAACATGGGATTGTATGAAAAGACAAAATCTATGTTTGATTGGTGTACCTGAACGTGACGGGGAGAATGAAACCAATTGGAAAACACTCTTCAGAATATTATCCAGGAGAACTTTCCCAACCTAGCAAGGCAGGACAACATTCAAATACAGGAAATACAAAATATACCACAAAGATATTCCTTAAAAAAAGCAATTGCAAGGCATAATATCATTGATTCACCAGGGTTGAAATAAAGAACAAAATATCCTACGGACAGCCAGAGAGAAAGATCAGGTTACCCACAAAGGGAAGCCCATCAGTCTCCCAGCAAATCTCTTGGCCAAAACTCTACAACCAGAAGAGAGTTGGGGGAGGGACAGTATTCAACATCCTAAATGAAAAGAATTTTTAACCCAGAATTTTATATCCAGCCATATTCAGCTTTGTAAGTGATGGAGAAATAAAAGTCTTTACACACAAGCAACTGCTGGAAGTTTTTGCCACCACATAGCCTACCCTGCAAGAGCTCCTGAAGGAAGCACTAAACACAGAAAGGAAGAAGTGCAAGCCACTGGAAAAACATAAAAATGGTAAAGACCAAGGATGCAATGAAGAAACTGGATCAACTAATAAGAAAAATAACCAGCTAGCATCTAAATGACAGAATTAAATTTATACAGCACAATATTAAACTTAAATGTAAATGGGATAAATGCCTCAATCAAAAGACACAGACTGACAACTTGAATAAAAAGTCAAGACTCACTGGTGTGCTGTATTCAGGAGACTCATCTAACATACAAAGGTATATTTAAAGGGATGGGGTAATATTTACCAAGCAAATAGAGAATAAAAGAAAGCAAGAGTTGCAATTCTAGTTCCTGATAGAATAAATTTTAAACCAGCAAAGATCAAAATAGACAAAGAATGAAATTACATAATGGTAAAGGTATTAATGCAACAAGAAGAGCTAACTAACCTAAATAGTTATGCACCCAATACAGGAGCACCCAGGTACATAAAGTAATTTCTTAATGACCTACAAAGAGACTTAGACTTCCACGCAATAATAGTGGGAGATTTCAACACCCTGCTTTTAATACTAGACAGATCAACATGACAGAAAATTTAAAAGGATATCCAGAACTTCAACTCAGATTTGGATGAAGCAGACCTAGAAGACATCTGCAGAACTCTCCTCCCCCAAAGCAGATAATATATTTTCTTCTCAACACCACATCACATTTAATACAAAGCTGACCATATAACTGGAAATAAAACACACCCCAGCAAATGAAAACAAAACAAAAAAACAAACAACAAAAACACCCAGAAACAATAACACACCTTTTTATCAGATCACAGTACAATCAAATTAGAATTCAGGATTTAAGAAACTCATACAAAACCGCACCTCTGCATGGAAACTAAGTACCCTGCTCCTGAATGTATACTGGAAAAATAACAAAATAGAGCCAGAAATAAAGATGTTCTTCAAAACCAATGAGAACAAAGGTACAATGTACCAGAATCTCTGGGACACATTAAAAGTATTCTCTAAAGGGAGATTTATAGCACTAACTGCTCCTGAAAAAAAGGTAGGAAAAATGTAAAATTGACATCCTAACAACATGATAAAAAAATAGAAAAGAAAATTTAAAAAAATAGATCACTAGTCAAACTAATAAAAAAGAAAAGAGAGAAAATCCAAATAAATGCAAAAGAAAATGATAAAAGGAATATCATTACCAATTCCACAGAAATACAAACTACCAGGCCAGGCGTGATGGCTCAAGCCTGTAATCCCAGCACTTTGGGAGGCCAAGGCGGGTGGATCATGAGGTCGAGAGATTGAGACCATCCTGGTCAACAAGGTGAAACCCCCTCTCTACTAAAAATACAAAAAAATTAGCTGGGCATGGTGGCACGTGCCTGTAATCCCAGCTACTCAGGAGGCTGAGGCAGGAGAATTGCCTGAACCCAGGAGCGGAGGTTGCAGTGAGCCGAGATCGCGCCATTGCACTCCAGCCTGGGTAACTAGAGTGAAACTCCATCTCAAAAAAAAAAAAATAATAATAATAAATAAATAAATAAAATAAAAAATAAATAAATAAATGAAAGAAATACAAACTACCATCAGATATTACTACAAACAACTCTATGCACACTGGCCATTAAATCTGGATGAAATGGACAAATTTCTGGACAATTGCACTCTCCCAAGACTACACCAGGAAGAAATTGAACCACTGAATAGGCCAATAACAAAGAATGAAGTTGAGGCAGCAATCAATAGACTACCAAATAAAAAAAGTCCAGGTCCAGATGGGTTCACAGCCAAATTCTACCAGACATACAAAAAGGAGATGGTTCCATTCCTTCTGAAACTACTCCAAACAATACAAAGGAGAAAATCCACCCTAACTCATTTTATGAGACCAACATTATCCTGATAACCAAAACCTGGAAGAGACTCAACTGAAAAAGAAAACTTTAGGCCAATATCCATTATGAACATTGATGCATAAATCTTCAATAAAATACTGGTAAACTGCAGTCAATGGCACACCAAAAAGTTAAACCATCATGATCAACTTGACTTCATCCCAGCGATGCAAGGCTGGTTCAACATACACAAATCTATAAATGTAATTCATCACATACACAGAACCAAATACGAAAACCACATGATTATCTTAATAGATGCAGCTAATACCTTTGAGAAAATTCAACAATGCTTCATGCTAAAACTTTCAATAAAATAAGTATGAATGATATAGATATCCCAAAATAATAAACCATTTATGACAAACACACTGTCAGTATTAATGGGCAAAACCTGAAAGCATTTTCATTGAAAATTTACAAAATACAAGGATGTCCTCTCTCACCCACTATTCAACATAGTATGGAAGTTCTGGATAAAGCCATCAGTCAAGAGAAAGAAATAAAGAGAATTTGAATAGAAAGAGTGGACATTATATTGTCTATGTTTTCAGATGACATGATTGTACGTTTAGAAAATGCTATCATCTCAGTCTAAAATATCCTTAAGCTGATAAGCAACTTCAGCAAAGTCCCAAGATACATCAATGTGCAAAAATTGCAGGCATTTCTATACAACAATAACAGACAAACAGGCAAATCATGAGTGAACTCCCATTCACAATTGCTACAAAGAGAACAAAATACCTAGGAATATAACTAACACGTGATGTGAATGATTTCTTCCAGAACTACAAAACACTGCTCAAGGAAATAAGAGAGGACACAAACATATGACAAATCATTCCATGCTCATGGTTAGGAAGCATTAATATTGTCAAAATGGCATACTACTCCACATAATTTATATATTTAAATCTATTCCCATCAAGCTACCAATGACTTTCTTCACAGAATTGAAAGAAAATTAAAAAAAAAAAACCTTAAATAATATTTTCTTTAGACATAGTATATCATTAACTTTTAGACACACAAAATAATGTGTGTCATATTAACTTTTATACAGTTAGATATTACAACTACTGTGACTTTAAGGATTTAGTGAGAAAAGCTTCAGAAAATCAGATAAGGATGGCACTGGGTGAATGGGTTGAGAAAATGTACACAAATCCCAGACAAACCCCAGAGCATGTATTTTCACAAGTAGGAGCACGTAAGACTGCAGGTAGTTGAGTAAACTAAATGTGAGAGGGAAATAGGCAGAAGCACTTGGTGAGTTCTGCAGTCCTTTTCTTAGGTTAACACAAAACCACTGGCGAAATTAAATTAGGGAGTGACAAGGTAAAATTCCTGTTTGTATATGAATATTTTGCTATTACTATGTGAGGCCCAGTGGTGCCAGGATGGATCTGTACTTTTCCAGGGGGCTGCACTGAGGAAAAAAGAGCACCATGCGAATATATCACAGCCAGGAAGGTAAGATCTGCATCTGTTCAGAAAAAAATATTCTAGATAGAATCAGCTTGGAGTCATAATTGCTCTTTATATCTGCCAAGGCTGTGAAAGCTGAGAATGCATTTCAGGAACAGTTTCAGAGAAAAAAACACTGGGCTAACATGAAAAGAAACATTTTTCTTCCAAATGGGAAAGGTGTTAAAGTGAAATAGGTCTATGGTTATTACTTCCATGTAAAAAAATATATATGTTTCCTGATTTGGTAGATATGTGTTGGTAACCTGGGACAGTATTCCTGCTCTTGGTAAAACACACTGAGTGATTATCCATGAAGCTGCAAATCTGGCACAGCCAAAATATATGAGGAATTTAGTATAAAGAAAAGATATACTAAATTCTATTGTAATATTTCTAGTAGTATAAAACTATTGGAAAGTAAATGACTTTTTAGTTAAAAATGACAAGGTTAATATCATGTCACTAAAGCAGAGATGGCAACTTCAAATTTCATTATAGAGACCAAATCCAACCTCAATCTAGCTGGGTGGAATCTGTAAAACCAAGTGCCCAGGTAAGAGTAGAAATGCTATGTCAGTATTACAGGTGTTACATATGTATGACAGGTATTAAATTAGTAATTATATGTGTTATATTAGTTTTATTATATCTTTGTATTACAAATGTTATATTACTGAGTGTTATGTGAGTATTACAGATGTTAGATAAGTATTACAGTTGATCCATCAGTATCACAGTTTTTACATTTGTATTGTAGATGATATATTGGTATTATGAGTATTACAGTTGATTTACAAGTATCAGAACAGCATTACAGATGTTACAACAGTGTTACCAATGTTCAATTTGTATTGCATATTGTATATTTGTATTGTGAGTATCACAGTTTTATTATGGTTTTTAGATAAGTAGTATGATTGTTATATTTGTATTGTGAATGGTACATTAGTGTTATGAGTGTTCTTATGCATTTATGAGTGTTACAGTTCTATTAGGAATATTATATCACTCTTACAGGTGTTACATTTGTATTATGCATGTTAAAGCTATGGATGTTAAAAATATGGTTGACCAAATAGCAACAGCTCTGGAGCCCAGTTTCCAGTGAGAAAGATGCAGAAGGTGAGTGATCTCCACATTTTCAACTGAGATACCAGTTTCATTTCAATGGGACTACACTAGGAGGGCAAAATAAGGCAGGGTGGGTTGCCCCACCTGGGAAGTGTAACTGGTTGGAGGATCAGGAACTTTAACTTCTTGGCAATTTGGTTCAGATACTGTGCTTCTTCCAAGGCCATTGCAAACCAGAGTCCAGAAGAATGCTGCTGAGCTGAAAAGCATCCCAAGTTACTAACACAGATCTTAGCAACACAGATGCCACGAGTTCTTGGCACAGATCTAGGCAGAGGCTTTGACTAGTGACAAGAGCACCAGCAGAATGGAACTACCTGCCTCCCCGATAGAAGGAGAGCTAAAAGCAGGGAGACAGATGATGTGGCTTGGCAGGTCCCACCCCCACAAAGACCAGTAAATTGAAGTCCTCTTTTTTGAGAGTTTCACAGCCAGCAGAACAGTTCAAACTTGACCTGGGACAATCAAGCTCAGTAGAGAAAAGGGCATCCACCATTGCAAAGGGGGTTCTAATCTCACCACTCCCTATGTAGCTAAAGTCAGAGGAAGCCTAAACAGCAGCTGAGTCAAGTCTGAAGCAGCCCAGCAACACCTCTGCAGGCAGACAAGGGACAGATTGGTTCCTCAAGAGGCTCCCTGACACTTGTATAACCAAAAAAAAAAAAAGTTAAAACAACAAAACAAAACAAACAAACAAACAAAAAACCTCATTCAGCAGAAGACCATGTTAGAAGAAAACCTAAAAAACAAAGATAAATAGCTTCAATATAAAAAGAAAGAACATTCACTCACAGATTCCTTTTGAAATAACTAACTTCAAAAATTAAAAGCAGATACATTCACAAAAAATGGGAAGAACCAGCACAAAAAGGATGAAATCATCAAAGACCAGAATGCCTCTCAATCTCCAAGGAATCACAACTCCTCACCAGCAAGAAAACAACACTAGATGGAGAACATATTTGATGAATTGACAGAAGCAGGCTTCAGAAGGTGGGTAATCACAAACTTCTCAGACCTAAAGAAACATGTTCTAATTCAATGCAAAACCTTAAAAAAAAGAGAGAGAAAATGCTAATGAGAATAATAAACTTAGAGAAGAACATAAATTATATGATGGAGCTGATAAACAGAGCAAGAGAATTTCTTGAGGCATTCACAAGTTTTAACAGTCAAATCAATCAAGCAGAAGAAAGGATATCAGAGATTGAAGATGAAGTCAATGAAATAAAAAAAGAAGACAAGATTAAAGAAAAAAGAATGAAAAGAAATTAGGTCAACCATTGTGGAGACAATGCTAATTTCTCAAGGATCCACAAAACAGAAATTCCATTTGACCCCACAATCCCATTACTGGGTATTTACCCAGAGAATTATAAATTGCTCTATTAGAAAGAAACATGCACATGTATGTTTGTTGTGGTGCTGTTTATGATAGGAAAGACCTGGAATTAACCCAAATGCCCATCAATGAAAGAGTGAACAAAGAAAATGTGACACACATACACCAAGAAATAGTATGCGGCCATAAGAAAATGATGAGTTTATGTCTTTTGTAGAGACACGGATGAATCTAGAAACGATCATTCTCAGCAAAGTGATGTAAGTACAGAAAACCAAACACTGCATGTTTTCTCTCATAAGCAGGTGATAAACAATGAGAATAGTTGGGCACAGGGAAGAGAACAACACTCACTGAGTAGTGGGGGGAGGGGAGTAAAGAAGAGGGACAGAAGGAGGCAAGAATGATGAGGAGGGATAACACTTGGAGAAATGCCTGATGTAGGTGATGTTGAGGGGTAGGAAGGAGGCAGAAAACCACCATGGCATATATGTACCTATGCAACAGAAAACCACCATGGCATGTATGTACCTATGCAGGATGCGGGACTTGCAAATATATGGCAGAATTCAACATACAATTAAGAAAAAAAAAAAAAAAAAGGAAATGAACAAAGCCTCCAAGAGAATGGATTACATAAAAAATCTTAATCTCTTCTTGATCAGTGTACCTGAATGTGACAGGAAGAATGAATCCAAGCTGGAAAACATTCTTCAGCATATTATCCAGGAGAACTTTTCCTACCTAGGAAGACAGGGCAATATTTAAATACAGGAAATACAGAGAATATCACCTGGACATTCCTCAAGAAGAGCAAACTCAAGGCTTATAATTATCAGATTCAACAGGGTTGGAATCCAAGAAAAAAATGCTAAGGGCAGTCAGAGAGAAAGGTTGGGTCACCCACAAAGAAAAGCCCATGAGACTTACAGTGGATCTCTCCGCAGAAACCATACAAGCCAGAAGCGAATAGAGGCCAATATGCAACATCTAAAAAAAAAAGAGATTTCAATTCACAATTTTATATCTACCCAAAGTAAGTTTCACAAATTTCTCTTTCACTTATGAAGTGAATAAATACAATCATTTATGGACGATCAGATTTAAATACCACCAGACCTACCTTAAAAGAGCTTCTGAAGAAAACACTAAATATGAAAAGAAACAAACAGTACCAGCCACTACAAAAACCTACCAAATGGTAAAGACCAATGATGCAATGAAGAAACGACATCACCCCTAATGGACAAAGCAACCAGCAGTAACAAAATGGCAGGATGGAATTTACACAAAATAATATTAACGCTAAATATAGATGGCCTAATGCCCCAGTCAAAAGACACATACTGGAAAACTGAATAAAATGTCAAGGCTCATCAGTGTGCCGTATTCAGGAGACCCATCACATGTAGAAAGGCACAAACAGACTAAAAATAAAGAGATGGAAGAATATTTACCAAGTAAATGGTGAGCAAAAGCAAGAAGGGGTTGCACATTTCGTCTCTGATAACATGTACTTTAAACCAACAAAAATCAAGAGACAAAGACGGGCATGACATAATGGTAAAACGGTCAATTCGAAAAGAAGAGTTAAATATTCTAAATATATATGCACCCAATACAGAAGCACCCATACACATACAGCAAGTTTTTAACAACCTACAAAGTGATTTAAACTCCCATACAATAATAGCGAGACATTTTAACACCTCACAACTGATATTAGACAGATCAACAAGAGAAAATCAGCAAGGATATCCAGGACTTGAAGGCAGATCCAACCAAATGAATCTAAAAGACACATACAGAACTATTCTCCCCAAATATACAGAATATACATTCTTCTCACTACCACATTGCACTTACCCTAAACTTGACCACATAGCTGGAAGTAAATTACTCCTCAGCAAATGCAAAAGAATGTAAATCATAACAATCGGAATCTCAGACAACAGTGCCATCAAATGATAACTCAGGATTAAGGAACTCACTCAAAACCTCATAATTACGTGGAAACTAAACAACTTGCTCCTTAATAAAGACTAGATGAAAAATGTAAAAAAGTCGAAATAAAGATGTTTTTCAAAACCAATGAAAATGAAGACAACATACTAGCATCTCTGGGACACACTTAAAGCAGTGTCTAGTGCTAGAGAGAAATTTATAGAATTAAATTCCCACCAGAGAAGTGAAGACAGATATAAAATTAACACACTAACATCATGAATAAAAGAACTAGAGAAGCAAGATCAAACAAATTCAAAAGGTAACCAGAAGAAATAACTAATAATAAAGTAGAACTGAAAGAGAGAAAGACACACAAACGAAACTCAAAAAATCAATAAATTCAAGAGTTCAATTAAAAAAATATCAAAATCAACTGTTAGCCAGATTAATAAAAAAGGAAACCACAGAATAATCAAATAGATGCAATAAACAATCTTAAAGAAAATATGACCACTGATCCCACAGAAATACAAATTACGATTACTATCAAATATTACTACAAACTCCTTCATGCAAGTAAACCTGTAAATCTATAAGAAAGTGATAAATTTCTGGACACTTACACCCTCCTAAGACTAAATCAGGAAGAAGTAGAGTTCCTGAATATATCGATAACAAGGTCTGAAGTTAAAAAATCAAATAATAGACTATTAACAACAACAACAACAAATCCAGAACCAGACAGGTTCACAATTGAAAATCAAGCTGATACTATTTCTTCTGAAACTGTTCCAAAGAATACAAAAAGAGAGAATACTCCTTAACTCATTTTATGAGACCAATATTATTCTAATGCCAAAACCTGGTAGAGGCACAAATAAGAAAGAACATTTCAGGCTAATATCTACGACAAACATTGATGCAAATATCTTTAATAAAATCCTGCAAACTGAATCCAACAGCTCATCAAAACGCTTATCCATCAGGATCAAGTTGGCTTGATGCCAAGCATGCAAGGCTTGTTCAACTTTCATAAATATATAAATGTAATCCGTCGCATGAACAGAATCAAAGACTGAAACAACAAGATTATCTCAATAGTTCCATAGGAGACCTTCAACAAAATTCAATAGCCATTTTTGCTAGAACTCTCAACAAAATTCAAGTCTTTTATGCTTAAAACTATCAATAAATTAGATATTGATAAATTGTATCTCCAAACAATGAGAACTATTTGTGGCAAACCCACAGCGAATATCATACCTAATGAGCAAAACCTGGAAGCATTCCTTTTGAAAACTGGCAAACAACAAGGATGTCCTCTCTAAACATTCCTATTCAACATAGTATGGGAAGTCCTGGCTAGGGCTATCAGGCAAGATAAAGAAATGAAACATATTTGGATAGAAAAAGAGGATATTAAATAGTTTCTGTTTGCAGATGGCATGCTTGTATATTTAGAAAATCCCATTGTCTCAGCCCAAAATCTCCTTAAACTGATAAACAACTTCAGCAAATTTTCAGTATACAAAATCAACAGTTAAAAATAACAAGCATTCCTATGAACCAATAATAGGGTAAAATCATGAGTTAACTTCCATCCACAATTGCTACAAAGAGAAGAAAATACTTAGAAATAAAAATTTAAAAAGATGTGAAGGAATTATTCAAGGAGAACTACAAACCACTGCTCAAGTAAATAAGAAAGAGCACACACACATGAAAAATCATTCCATACTCATGGTTAGAAATAATCAGTATCAGGAAAATGCCCCTACTGCTCAAAGTAATTTATAGATTCAATGCTATCCCCATTAAGCTACCAATGACTTTCTTCAGAGAATCAGAAAAAAAAGATCCTTAAACTTCATATGGAATCAAAAAAGAGCTCACATAACCAAGGAATTCAAGGAGGGGTAAAAAAAGAACTGAAGCTATTACCCTACCTGACTTCAAACTATATTACAAAGCTACTCTCATCATAATAGCATGATACTCATACCAAAAACAGAGATATAGTCCAATGGAACAGAACAGATGCTGCCTAAAGAATGTCACACAACAATAACCATCTGATCTCTGACAAACCTGACAAAAACAAGCAATAAGGAAAGAATACCCTATTTAATAAATGATGTTGGAAAACCTGCTTAGTCATATGCAGAAAGCTGAAACTGGATTCCACCCTTAAACCTTATACAAAAATTAACTCTAGTTGGACTGAAAATTTATACATAAGACTTAAAAAGCACTTGAAGAAAACATAGGCAATATCATTGAGGACATAAGCAAGTACTGCATGACTAAAACAGCAAAAGCAATGTCAATAAAATCCAAAATAGACAAATGGGATATAATTAAAATAAGAAACTTCTGCACATCAGAAGACACATCAACAGAGTGAACAAATGAACAACAGAATAATAAAAAAAAAAAATGCAATTGACCCATCTGACAAAGGGCTAATATCCAGAATTTAAAAAATTTAAATTTACAGGAAAAAAATCTCCATTAAAAAGTGGGCAAGGAACATGAACAGACACTTTTCAAAGACAGATATTTGTGCAGCCAGCCAACATGAAAACAAGCTCATCATAGCTGGTCTTCAGAGAAATGCAAATCAAAACCATATTGAAATACCATCTCATGCCAGTTAGAATGGAGACTATTAAAAACAACAGGTACTGGAGACAATGTGTACAAATAGAATGGCTTTTACACTGTTGGTAAGAGTGTAAATTAATTCAACAGTTGTGGAAGACAATGAGGCAATTTCTTAGAGATCTAGAAATGGAAATATTATTTTGCCCAGCAATCGCATTACTGGTAATAGGTGTGCAAATCATTCTATTATAAAAACACATGTACACATGTTTATTGTGACACTGTTCACAATAGCAAATACCTGGAACCAACCCAAATGTCCATCAATGGTAGACTGGATTTAAAAAATGTGTCACATATACACTGTGGAATACTATAGTGCCATAAAAAATATTAGTTCATGTCTTTTGCAGGGATATGGACAAAGTTGAAAACCATGATTCCCTACAAACTGACACAAAATCAGAAAAATAAGCACTGAATGTACTCATTCATCAGTGTGTGTTGAACAATGAGAACACATGGACAAAGGAAGGAGAACATGACACACCATGGCTTGGGGTTTGTGGTGCTATTGGACGAATCACTGAGGGGGGATGTATTGGGGAGTGATAGCATTAGGAGAAATAGCTAATGTAGATGACAAGGCAATTTATGCTGGAAACCACCTCCAAACCACGTGTTTATCTGTGTAACAGACCTGCACAATCTGCATAAATACCCCAGAACTTAAAGTACGATAAACAAATAAAATATGTGCATGTATATATGAAATAAAATAAAAAAAATATATTTTATTGTACTTTTGGTTCTGTGATACATGTGTTTATATATATAGACAGATATAGATACAGATATTATAGAGATAGATAGATATAGATATATAATAAAATAAAAGACATATAAGCTTATATATACATTTTTATATAAATAAATATATATACATATTTATAAATTTATATATGTATTTATATATACATGTATAAGGTTATATATACATATATTTATATAAATAATATAAATAAGCTTATATATGTTTATATACATATATTTATTTATACAAATATATAAATGTATATATAAGCTTATATACTTATATATAAAAATATATTTATATAAATATATAAATGCATATATTTATATAAATATAAATAAGACATAAGCTTATATATATTCATATATGTATATATGTATTTATATATGTATATATATGATTATATATGTCTTTTATTATATATCTATATCTATCTATATCTATATGTGCTGAAGAAAGGTAGAAAGTTTTATTAAGCCATATCTGAATAATAATGCTGCACTCTGAGGTGATGTGGCAGCCTGAGAGCTAGGTGGGACATGTAGCCAGAAGCCATTTTCTTTTTTTTTCAGTGAGTGCACAGAAAGAAATATAACCTAATCTCCAGGGTGATTTTAAAAGCCAATATAGCTGCTGATGCTGGGTTGGCTGTGAGATCTGTAAACCATGCCTGCCCCCGCAGTATTTATTCCACCATGTTGACCCTGCCACAATCATGTGCAAACTTAGGCCACACCCTGAGCAGCTGCCTCCCCTCTGCTTTTCTCTGGCCCATAGGCAGGAGCAACCGTGGCTGCAGCATGTCACCATGCCCACTCATAGAGCTGAGCAATGGTTTCCCTAGACTCAGCTTCCAGCCAGCCAGCAAGGAGTAAAAGGCCCCAAGGGAAGTGCTTGCCTGCTTTGCCCAACAGGCTCCTGCAGGTTTTTACCCAGAGATAACAGTCACAGAATAGAAAAGTAGCAGAAAGCAGAAAGCAAGCAGAAAGACTTTGAAGAAAAAAACTGTGCCTTTATTTAAAACTGGCCCAATCTGCTTAAAGATGGGCTGAATCCTACCCCTGTCACTGTGTGCTGCTGCTCCACTGTTCTTAAAGAGACCAGAGAGATTTTTAAGGAAGAGAGAGAGAGAGAGAGAGAGAGAGAGAGAGAGAGAGAGAGAGAGAAAGAGAGAGGGATGGAGGGAGGGAAGGGGAGAGAGAGAGAGTGAGAGAGAGAAGTATATAACTCATCCCTCTGGCATGATTTCTTAAGCTGACTCATGGCTATACTGAGTCTTCCTGGCTGGCTTGGCAAAATTTTTTCCAGATTTTGAGGCACAGAGGAGCACTTAGCTTTCCTGTGAGAAAGTGTTTTCAGACTTTTGGTCTCTCACTCATCCAAGAATGAGAGAGAAAACCAGGATGGGTAATTTCATAAGAAAATATCAGACTCCCAAAGGTTTTTATAGATAAGTAATATATTTAGGACAAAAAAAGGTATGGGGTGGCGGGGCAGAGAGATGGACAGATTTACCAGAAAAAAGCATTATCCCATTTAAAACTAATCAAAGGATATAAACAGATAATTTTCAAAAGGAGACATATATGAGGCCAACATATATTTTTAAAATGCTTATCATTACTAGTCATTAAATAAATGCAATTAAAAACTGCATTGAGATACCATCTCACACCAGTTAGAATGGTGACCATTAAATAATCTGGAGACAATAGATGCTAGAGAAGTTACGGAGAAATAGAAACACTTTTACTTGGTGGGAGCGTAAATTACTTCAATTATTGTGGGAGACACTGGCTATTCCTCAGGGCTCTATAAATAGAAATATTATTTGACCCAGCAATCCCGTTATTGGGTATATACCCAAAGGATTATAAATCATCCTATTATAAAGACATATGCACACATATGTTCATTGTGGCACTGTTTACAATAGCAAAGGCCTGGAACCAACCCAAATACTCATCGATGATAGACTGGACAAGAAAAATATGGCACACATACACCATGGAATACAATGTAACATAAAAAACGATGAGTTAGTGTTCTTTGCAGGGACATGGATGAATCTGGAAACCGTCATTCTCAGCAAGCTGATACAAGAACAGACAAACCATCACCACATATTCTCACTCATAGATGGGTGTTAAAAAATGAGAACACGTGGACACAGGGAGGGCTTCATTGCACACTGCAGTCTGTTGGGGGGCTTTGGATTGGTGGGGGATAGAGTGGTTGGGGAGAGACAACATGGGGAGAAATGCCAGATATTGGTGATGGGGAGATATAAGTGTATGTACCTATGCAGCAATCCTGCATGATCTGCACATGTACACCAAAAACTAGAGTACAATAAAAAGTATAAATAAATAAATAATAAGAAATATATTGTTTAAAAGTTATACTCTAAGACTAAAATTGTTTTAATTATATACTGTTTGATACCAAATGTTAAGCTAGTGATCAAAAACAAAAACAAATCAAATCATGAGTTAATTTTTTCTAAATAAAAAATAGAATTCCAAGCAAAACTACTGTTGGTGAACAAAGGCAGCTTTATAATTTAAAATACTAATTAGTTATTGCTTTGTTTATGTAATATATTTCAGTCCAACAGTCTGCTATCTTTTTGAGGTTCTTTCCCCATCCAATAGCTAGAGCTACAAGTAGATGAAAAGCAGGATTGATGGTAGTGGGTGAACTAAAGACTGGAACAGTTGACTTTGCCTTTAGTTAATTACTTTACATATTCTTGATGAATTTTTGATGCAAGGATGATGAAAACATCAATTAATATTTAGTAAATGAGTAAGAAAAACTAATCACAATATTATTAATAGAAATCATAGCTTAAAAACCATGTATTTTCAAATAAAATACTTTTAATTTTATTTGACATAATTAAGGATTTTTTTTGCATCTTATAAAAATGTTGAGTTTTCTCACATTAAAAAAATCTAAAAAAGGACCTAAGTAGTAATCAACAATGTAACTAGTTTTCCAAATTAGATTTTTAAGGACAGTTTCAAAACCTGAGAACTTTACCCAAAAGAAAAATAACATTCTTAATTAGCTTCCTCTTTTGATTATATATAAATGGAGATACATTTATTTTTAATAGAAAGTGAATAGGTTAAAATTACATTATCGTGCTTGAATTATGAAACTGAATTAAAATCATTCATATAAATATAGTACAAAAATAAAGTTTTGCAAGATGAATACTTTTATCAATTAGAAATTCAATCAAGGTCAAGTCATGGTGGTTTACACCTGTAATCTCAGCACATTTTGAGAATAAGGCAATCAGATTAGTTGAGGTCAGGGGTTTGAGACTAGTCTGGCCATCGTGGTGAATACCCATTGGCAGTGATGGTGCACAGCTCTAATCTTAGCTAATTAAGAGGCTGATGCAAATACATAACTTTAACCTGAGAGGCAAAGGGTTGCAGTGTGCCAGCATTTCAGCACTGCAATCCAGCCAGAGGGACAACATGAGATTTTGTTCTAAGAATAGAAGAAAATATATTTAGTCAACTAAAAATTGAAATATACAACTTTACTGTCATTCCAGTTTTTCAAAATTCTAATTTGTTGTTATATTACAATGTCTCAAATGAATTCTGGATAAGATTTCCAAGTTATTATAACCTCTTCAAAAATAAATGCCTTTTATTTTTATTGAATGACATTTCATATTTTGTTTCATGCCATATATGCAGGTTTATTTTATTTTTAAACTCTTTTTTCCTTTCTCCTACAGACCTTAGTGTGTATTGTTCCCCTTCCTCATCTATGTGCCTTCAATGTTCAGTTCCAATGCATGAGTTTATATACTCAGTGTTTGGTTTCTTTATGTTTATTTGTTTCTGTGTTAGTTTGCAGAGGAGAATGGCTTCCAGCTACATACATGTCCCTTCATAGTACCTTATTTTATTCTTTTTTATTACTTCATAAAATTTCATTGTGTATATGTTCCACACTTTCTTTATCTACTCTGTTATAGATGGCCATTTGGGCCAATTCCATGTCTTTATTACTGTGAATAGTGCTATAGTAAACATACACAGGTCTGTATTCTTGTAATAAAATTAGTGATTTTTGGGTGGGCATATACCCAATAATTAAGTTGCTAACCTCAATGATATTTCTAGTTTAAATACTTGATGAATCACCACACACATTTTCACAATATGTGTACTTATTTATATACTGCATAACAGTGTAAAGACACTCTATTACTGCTCTGCCTCACTACATTATGTTGTTTTTGAGTTCTTAGCACCATTTTGACTGGCTTCACATGATATCTCATGGCAGTTTAGATTTACATTTCCCTAACAATTAGTGATTCAGGGCTTTCTGAGATGAAGACCAACAACTCTTTTCTTTCACCAATGTGGCCACTTTATCAGCTTTTCAACACCCATTTTACCTGTGTTCTTGACACTACCCTGCAAAATTTAAAGTATGACATGCCTAACTTATATTATAAAGATAGAAAATGACAAGATGTTAGAACACCAGAGTCATTGAAAAATGAATCTCATATAAAATTTCTGCAAATTAAAAAAAAAAAAAAGGTTGTTTCTTATTTTTTCTTCAAAACTTTTCTAGAATAGTGAATGTCATCAGTATTACTTCCACAAGACATAAACATATTTAGGTATTTCTGCTGTGGAAAAAGAGGTTACTGTTGCACTTAGTGGAAGAGGCCATAAATGCTGATTATTGTTCTACAATGCACAGAAGAATCACCTCATTAAAGAAATTATATGAGTACACAGTGTCATTATCCAGGGGTCTGAAATACTTTTCCATTAGTAAGCTTTATTATCTACCTTAAAAATGCTACTCTGAACCCCAATGCCATATGTTTCAGAAATATAGTCTTATGGAATGTAAGAGAGTAGGAAAGTGTATGAAAGAGACATCAAGAGGATGAATGCAAATACAAATCTTTCAAATTTAATTTTTAAAAAATTTTGAAATATAATAATTTGCAAATAAGGCTTAAAATGTCAAATTGTAAAGCACTAAATTTCCAGTATTTTGAGATCCAGGAGAAGTAAGGCATTTAAGCACAACTAGCTATAATTCTTTGTCATGGGATTTTTAGAAATTACCTTACCACCTGGCAACCTCTGTGGCCAGTGGTGCCTTTGTCTAAGTTTTTGTGTAGGCATGCTATCTTTGTTCTATTCATTCTGCCTGACAGAGTGCACTTAGCTTGCATTATAAACAAGTGTGGGATCTAGCCACTACACATATGCCAGTCGTGGCAGGACAGAAAATTTTAAGTTGCAACAGAAGTTCCATCTCAGTGAGTAGTAGGATCTGGACCAGAGATACTGCAGGCAGATTTCACAGTTAATAATGGTGATTAAGGTGATGCCCAAAAGCTTACAAATTCCAGAAACTGCAAAGTTTAAACAGAATGTCACACGCCTGGGTATGAGAGTTTTTAGACCTGTGTACCCTAAAAGGTCACAGTTCTCCTCTTATTTTTGTTTTCTGCAATGTGATGAGCAAGGGATATCTTTTATCATTATATGCGTTACAGCTTTTAGCTCCACCATTCACAGGATTTCAAATAATTGTTCTGCATACAGGAAGTCAGAGGTACATGGATAAGTGAAGAGTAAGCAACATAAAGAGAAGCATTATTGCGTGAGAGAACTCAGAACACTCCCCCATTGGGTAGTTTTCCCAAGACCAGCTGTCCTAATGAAAGTGCATTTCTCAGCAGAGAGAAGATTCAGAAGTGGGTAGCTCCTCTCTATAGAAAAGGTGTCAATAATTAGTGCCCAGCTTTCAGTAGAAAGGAGACCCTGGAGTGAGTGGCTTCTCCCTCCTGCTGCTCATCTTATCAGGTGATAATCGCTCCATAGAGGGAAGATCCTGGAGTGCCTATATTCTCTTTACATCTGGTGATCCCAATAGCAGGTAAGCCTTCAGCAGAGAGGAAACAGTAAAATGGGTAGCTCCTTTTTTTAGTTGGTCATTCTACTATTTCCCCAGCTCTCAGCAGAGCTGCACTGTTCATAGATCTCACATCACCTCAGCTCTCAACAGAGAGAAGGCACTTGAGTTTGTTGCTCTTCTCTACAGCTGATAGTCTAAAAAGTCCTAGAGTCTGACTGAGTTCAGAAATTTAATGCGCTTAAAAAAAAAAAAAAAAATTCTTGTGATTACTTGGTGGTTGGGCAGCAATGGTGAAAGAAACGTGGAGTTCTATCAGGCTGAATTTATCAATTAGAGCACACAAAGTAAGGACTTTGCATTTAACGTGTAAGCTTGGGATGTAGAGGAAGATCCAAAATCTTAGTGATACCGGGATGGTGGAATGGATTTGTCTTTAGACATACTCATCTTACACGAGTGGGTCTAGAATACATATTCTTGACCAATGTCTTGTGAAACAGATTTGTGAGGACAGCACCTACATCTTTGAATAGCCGTGTACTTGTTTTTCTGTGTATGTCAGATCTAACAGTGGGAACCACAGTTATTCAATGACAAAATTTAAATATGATGAAAACAATTGGATCCTGAGGTAGCAGGTTCCAAGTGGCAGCACTCACCTATCAAAGGCAAGGTGGGTGTAGCTAAGGGAAAGTGCAAATTAGAATGTTCTGACTTCTATAGAGCTCTAGCATTGGATAATTAATCACAATGTTTTGGTAGTAAAATTGATAGAAAATTTACTGCATTCCCACTTAAGTTATACAAACGGAAAACTTTTGGGTCAAATGGATACAATATTATTCAGAATTATTAAAACAAGAATTATAGCCTTTCAATAAATTTTCAGATTACATCCAATTTAAATACCCAGAACCACTTAAATAAAGGGGAGATCAGATTATTTATAGAAAAGATCCAACTACATTACTGAAAATTTTTGCAGTGAAACTTTATTTCACCTTTTCCCAAGGACACCTGCAGCCTTTTACTGAGGTGACAGTGAATGAGAAAAATAAAATGATCAGAAGTTTTAAAAACTACTGGACACTAGCTCTGAGGCAATATAAGTTTCAGGGAAACCAAAATGTCATTGTGGTCCTACAGTTAAAGTAAGAGCTGATAGAGGTCAGATAATTAATAAGGTTTTAACTTAGGTCATATTACAGGTCTTTCATTGTTTCCCTGGATTCATCCTGTGGTCATTTTCTCATTGCCAGAATGCATAATTGGCATAGACATACTTAGCAGCTAGCAGAACTCCACATTTGCTCCCTGACATGCAGGGTGAGTGCTACTATAATAGAAAAGGGGAAATGGAAGCCTAAGAGCTGCCTCCACCTAGAGAAGTAGTATGTGAAAAGAAATATTACATTCCTGAGGGTACTGCAAAACTTAGTGCCACCTTAAGGAAATTCAAAGACTCAGGAGTCGTAATTAAGAGCACATTCTCATTTAAATCTCCAATTTAGTCTGTATGGAAGACAGCTGGGTGTTGAAGAATGACAGTGGATTACCATAACTTAACCAAGTTGTGATTCAAATTGTGGCTTCTGTACCAGAGGTAATTTTATTACTTGAGCAAATTAATACATGGGATATTACTAAGTATTAAGGCATAGGATCACAATAGATAATATATACTACAATATACTATTTTATATATGTGGGAGTTTATTATATGTTACATATCATATAATATGTATGATATGAGCTTTAAAAATTTGGATAACAATCTTATTTCTGCTAATACAACATATATGCTAATGTCTTGATTTCACACTGTTTGCAATAATGTGTCTAAAGTGAATAGATATCCCTTATATATTAAGCCAAATGTAAATTTTGTCTTTCTGTTTTGGCATTAAATAACAACATACTAATTGTGGAGAAAAATAAACAAGCTCTATATTGGTAGGAGATGTGCCTTTTGGAGAAGTCTCCAGCATCAAGAACAGAGCCTACAGTCAGATGCCTAAATAGGAATCAATTGAGCTTTAAAAATATGGATAACAGCCATGTTAGCATTCAGCCATAAATGCTATGCTAAATGCTAACATTTGAAACAAACTTTGATCCAAGTGTAAAAGATTTTATGTTGTATAAATTTATTTTCTTTTGGAATTTATCTTAACATTTTCACGTATTTTTCTACTACTTTACTATCCTCATTCATTTATCTTTATTTTCTCTTACTGTCTAATATGCATTTCTATGAGTGTATTTACTTTTTATTATTTTGGAACAAGATAGAGCATACATAATTCTAATAAAAGATGCTCATTATAAAACTTCTCTGAAGTATTTTTTAAACAAAACAAAATGCTAGAGTATTAACCTTACTCAACAACTTTAGAAAAAGCACAAACGTAACTCTAACCATAATCCTTGAAATATTGATTTTTCTTTGGCTTGCTTATTTTAATATTTTAGTTATTTTCATGTCATAAGAAAAATATTTATGCTCAATGTGTATGCGTAACATACTGTGCCAATGCACATATGTGCATGTGTATTATGTATGCCTTCCAGCAGTACTCAAGATTAGCTTTTTTCAAATGCCATGGATTGAGTTTTCTCTCTTGGTATCTCCAAACAGAGGCTGCCTAGTTCAATTTTCTATGTTAATGTTTTACAGAAATATTCAAAAAATATAAGAAAGAAAAGGGAAGAAAGAGAAAATATAGGGTTTAGATTCTAATTTTTGAGTAACTGAATTGAGTTTTTTAATAGTTACCCTAGCTTGAATGAACTTGACATAAGGTTTTTAAAAATCTTTCTGATTTACAGAAACAAAAGATTGTTAAGATGTCTTCAAAATATAATATCAAAATATTCTAAATGTATGTTTTTAAAATTATTTTCTGGAGAGATATTTTGACACTGAATTTCTCAAAGATGCCTGAGATTACATTTTAGGATATTTTTCAAGATTTCTCAACCCTCAGCACTTGATGCTAGTAACAAGCTTACCAATTTCACTTAGAGTCATGAACAAGGCTTAGAGTGAAATTAAGATCTGCTGCCCTAAAAATTCCTAGAAAACAACATTGACTGTCTATTACTGCTATGAACAATCTATAGCTGTTCTACTTCCATAGTCTGCTCCAGTCACAGTGACTTGGCAAATTTTTAAACAATTTCAGCAACTTTCTACCAGGAATCATTGTACTTGTGGATCTTGCTGCATGCTTACATGAGTATTCCCTTATGATTTTATTTAGATATTTACTTGAAAATATGTAAGCAAATTATTATATATTTGTTTTACATAAACTGAAATTTACTTTGTAATAGAGAATCTTACCTCTTACATTTTATACAGAATTGATTATCTCAATTTATTAAAAGCAAACCTAAAAAACTTATAGCATATCCACTAAAACAAAAATCTAACATCTAGAATCCTAAACTGGAAAAGTGAAATTTAATTTAAGTATTTTAAACAACACTTTATGAAACAAAACAAAAATGTCATAAGTAAAAATAAACTTTGAGATGAGAAAACAATCAGTGCTTCATAGATAAAAAATAAAGCAAAACTGCAGGGCAGATAATTTCAAACCATTAAAAAAACAAACAAACAAACAAACAAAAAACATTAAACCAATCAAAAATAGTCTGGACCCTGGATACCAAGAGTTTATATCAACCAATTAAACATTTACAAGAGACAATGGTCAATTCTTTTTCATGTATTTCCATACTACCTCCTAGGCACAGATGAAGTCTTTATAATTAAATCCTTATTTTTTATTGCAGAGCTCTGATTCCTGCTTCCAGAAAAAGTAAACAAGTCCTATGTGCTAATTTATTTTGTTTTGTTTTATTTTATTTTATTTTAATTTTTTGCCAGTCTCTCCTGGGGACACATGAAGAATCGATGAGACACATATATTTCTGCTTTTCCTAATTCAGAGCAAACTCTTGGCTGAAAATACCAGAAATTGGCTATAAATATTTAAGTTGCTGAGAACAAAGAATGCAGTTATTTTATACAATAGAGAAACTATAAACAGGAACAAAAATTAAAGAGATCTTTATTTGAAAAAAGCTGAATATTTAAAGGCAGTTTAATATACTGAAACAGTTAGAAAACTATGCACAATCTTATGACAGAAAATATTCTCTAAATATATGTTAAACCATAAATGTTAATTCTCCAGCTTATCTATAGCTCCAATATGATAATAGATTGAAAGCCATAAAAAAATATAAACAAATCCCCCTGAGAGTTTAAGGAGACTTTTAATACATATCCTGTATTAAAAAGTGATAGTTTTATTATATAACTTTTTATTATTATACTATAAATTCTGGATCAGAAATGCAGCTTTCTAATACAGTTGTACATGCGCTATGGTGGTTTGCTGCACCCATCAACCCATCATATACATAAGGTATTCCTCCTAATGCTACCTCTCACCTCTCCTCCATCCCCTGATAAGACCAAGTTTGTGATGTTTTCCTCCCTGAGTCCACATGTTCTCATTGTTCCACTCTCACTAATGAGTGAGAACAGGCAGTGTTTTGATTTCCATTCATCTGTTAGGTTACTGAGAATGATGGTTTCAACCTTTACTCACGTTTCTTTTTTAATTTACTTTGTTAATTTACAGGCAAAAGAAAGGCAAAAATCTTCAACCAGAATATAGTCAATGATAGCCACGTCAAGAAACATAGTCAGTTAAGAGCGAAGACAACGAAAATGGTAAAACCAGAAAGGGATAAGTAACGTGTTATATTCAAGGAAGTCTAATTAAAATTAACAGATGATTGCTCAGCAGCAACCCTAGAAGTTAGAATACAGAATAATATCAAAATTTTAGTGGAAAAAAATGAGATCAAATCTGATATCTATAACTGGTAAAATGATACTCAAGCAAAAGTATCTAGATAAAGAAAAGGTAGAATTGATGACTAACTTTTCACTAAAGAAAAAAATGCTGTTATGATTAAAACCCTGACAAAGTTAAAAATTAATGGACACTCAGTCAATTGAGAAAAATAGAAATGTACAAGAGCAGCAAATTTTTCCATAGTTAAGATCACACTTTTGATTTTTCAAACAAGTTAGTATTATTCAAAGTAGGCTATTTTAAATTTACAGTAAAAATTGATGTTTCAAATATAACTCTTTAGTATAAAAGTACAGAATAATATTTTAGTCAAACTCCACAGCTTCTTCACAGCAAAAGAAACAGTCGTGAGAGTGAATCAGTCACCAACAGAATGGGAAAAAATTTTTGCAGTTTACCCATCTGACAAAGAACTGATATCCAGAATTTACAAAGAACAAAAACAAATTTACAAGAAAAAAACAAATGAGCCCATTCAAAAGTGGGTGAAGGATATGAACAGACACTTTATGAAAGAAGACATACATGAGGCCAACGAATGTATGAAAAAATGCTCATCATCACTGGTCATTAGAGAAATGCAAATCAAAACTACATTGAGATACCACCTCACTCCAGTTAGAATGGTGACCATTAAAAAATCTGGAGACAACAGATGCTGGAGAGAATGTGGAGAAACAGGAACATTTTTACACTGTTGGTGGGAGTGTAAATTAGTTCAACTATTGTGGAAGATAAGGTGGTGATTCTCAAGGACCGAGAAATAGAAATTTCATTTGTCCCAGCAATCCTATTACTGGGTATATATCCAAAAGATTATAAATCATTCTACTATAAGAAAAGATGCACATGAATGTTCATTGCCACACTATTTAAAATAGCAAAGACTGGAACCAACCCAAATGCCCATGAGTGAAAGACTGGACAAAAAACATGTGTCACATATACACCATGGAATATTATGCAGCCATCAAAAACGATGAGTTGGTATCCTTTGCAGGGACATGGATGAACCTGGAAACCATCATTCTCAGCAAACTTACACAAGAACAGAAAATCAAATACCACATGTTCTCACTTATAGGTGGGTGTTGAACAGTGAGGACACATGGACACAGGGAGGGAAGCATCACACATTGGGGCCTGTTTGGGGGAAATAGGTGAGGAACAGTGGGGTGTGGGGAGTTGGGGAGACATAGCATGGAGAGAAATGACAGATATAGGTGAAGGAAAGGAAGGCAACAAATCATGCTGTCATGTTTGTACCTATGCAACAATCTTGCATGTTCTTCCCATGTACTCCAAAATCTGAAATGCCATAAAAAAATAAAAATAAAAACAAAAATTAATAAAAAATAAATAAAAATTAACCACATTTTCACAATGATCAAAGGAGGATTTGAAGTACAATAAAGTAAAAGAAAATACAGAAGACAAGCAAGTAAATGTCAGAATAAGTAATATTTTAAGTGCATTTTATTTTAAATGTGAGATCTTTTATAAAAAAGCACAGACTGGCAAAAGCACACTTTTAAAAGAAGAATGTATTTATATTATTTACATGCAAGTCTTACTTTAGATGCAGAGAGACAGATGCCAAAACTAAAATAAAGTAAAGTTGGAGAAAATGTATGAGTTCAACTATATAATAAGTGCAGTGGCAGAATCAGAGTGATGCAATTATTGGTAATTCCAGAGTCTATTTGAACATTTACAGCTTTCAAAAGAAGACTTTTATGCTAAATATCAATTAAATTTTATTAACTTTATAGGACCGATTAACAGCAGCTACTTACTCTTTATTAAGCACCACTGAGGTATGCTGCCTACAAATATTAACCACCGCTGAGGTAAGCTGCCTTTTGCAAGCTTCTGGA
Organism: Saimiri boliviensis; assembly: GCF_048565385.1. NCBI lineage: Eukaryota > Metazoa > Chordata > Mammalia > Primates > Cebidae > Saimiri > Saimiri boliviensis. The sequence continues at coordinate 13,068,550 of NC_133471.1, read as the reverse complement.
GAAGCTTGCAAAAGCCATGATGAAAAGAAAGAACCCTGCCCTTCAAACCTCAGAAGAACTTGCAGACTGAATGCAGCTTCTAATATGAAGGTTCCAACAGAGGTAGTCATTGTTTTATTTCCCAAACTTTTTTTCAGGCTTTTTCTCCTACTGCTCAAGCAACTTTTATAAGATTTAAATAACCAAAACATAATTTTTTTCTAATTTTTCTTTTGTTTCTCTTAAGAGGTTAGACAGTTATGAAAAAGGCATTCAAAAATAAACACATATAAATAAAAATTTAGAATAAATTGAGATGTTAACCTTATGTGTCCCCAGTCAGTGCAGACTAAATATTAAACAAACAAAGAAAACAAGAAGTTTAGTAACATTGATTTTCTGGACAGAAAGAGCCTATATAATGAATTTTAAAAATCTAGTCAAAAATAAGGGGAGAAAATCTGACTTTCAATATTACAGCATTTAAAAATTCAAATGTGCTTTATAAATACAAACAAAATCATAAACCAAAAAGTGCAATGTGATTCTACAGTTCATTGAAGAAAGAAAAATAAATAAATAACTATAAGAAACTTGTTCTGGACAGCCCAAATGGCAGGCTTACTAAAGAATAATTTTTGGGCCAGGCATAGTAGCTCATGCCTATAATCTCAGCACTTTAAGAGGCTGAGACATTCAAATCACAAGGTCGAGAGATCAGATCCAGACCATCCTGGCCAACATCATTAAACACCATCTCTATCAATAATTAGCTGTGTGGTAGTGCCCCTTTGTAGTTTCAGCTACTTGGGAGGCTGAGGCAGGAGAATTAGAAAAAAAAAAAAAAAATAGCAAACATAATGAGAATTGAAATTATTAAGTCAGAAAGAAATGTAAAAAATGTAAACACTGTCAAAGAGGCATACATAAGCATTTTGGAAATTTAAGGGCAAAAGACAAAAAGTCAGGGAGACTACTAAAAAAAAAATGGTCAAGTGTGCCACAAATCTGAGAAAGGGAAAAACAGCAAAGAAGCTTAAAAAAATTTCAAGTAAGATAAACTCAAAGTAACACACTCAAACCTACATGATTATCACCACCAATTAACACAGAAATACAAGTTATCATTAGAGAATACTACAAACACCTCTATACATACAAACCAGAAAATGTAGAAGAAGTGGATAAATCATATTCATAACAAAGTTGCAATTGCTGTGCTGAAGGTTTCATGGTAATTGGCTGGTAGATTAGCATACAAAAAGAACAGCTTTACAAATGTCTACATTTGAGATTGGAATAAACTTTTATTGATTGAATACCAAGTTAAAAATGCATAATTAACTTTTTTTTTTTTGACATGGAGTTTTGCTCTTGTTACCCAGGCTGGAGTGCGATGGTGGAATCTTGGCTCACCGCAACCTCCACCTCCTGGGTTCAGGCAATTATCCTGCCTCAGCCTCCTGAGTAGCTGGGATTGCAGGCACGCACCACCATGCTCAGCTAATTTTTTGTATTTTTAGTAGAGATGGGGTTTCACCATGTTGACCATGATGGTCTCGATCTCTTGACCTTGTGATCCACCCGCCTCGGCCTCCCAGAGTTAAGGGATTACAAGCTTGAGCCACCGCGCCCAGTGCATAATTAACTTTTTAAAACAAATAGAAAAATCTTGCAAGAAGCAAGATAAGTTATTACATGTTAATAAGACTATCAAAAATAAACAGCAGGTTTATTTTCTAAAAACTCAGCAACCAGAAAGCAGTAGACGAACATGTTCCAGAAGATGTAAGAAAAATTCTTCAAACAGAAATATTGTGTTAAAACAATGTTTTCATTAAAAGTGAAGGAGAAATTATTACATTTTCTAATAAAAGCTGGGGCTTATTACCAGCACACTACACTTTAAGAAATACTTTATGGGATACTTCAGGGTAAAATGAACAAACACTAAACAGTGTATAAATAAAAAATCATCAAGGTAAATATAAACACTTTGACAATGATAAAGAACAACATAAATTTACAATGTGTACTATCACAATTTGTTTTCCAGATAATTTAACACACACACACACACACACACACACACACACACACATTTTATATATATAAATACATACACACACACACATATATATGTATGTATATATATATATATATATATATATATATATATATATATACACACACACACACATATATATATATGTATGTATGTGTATATATATATATATATATTTTTTTAAACTGTCACCTATTTGGCTTTTGACATACAATGCATAGAGGTATAATTTTGAGAATGGAATAAGTGAAATAATAGACGTCAAGCTATACAGGAATAAGGGTTCTATGTGTTATTGAGGGTAAACTAGCATAATATTAAAATATAATTTTAGAAGGTTTAATGTAATTATTATAGCAACCACAATAGAAAGAGTAACAGGCAGGTAGAAAGCTTTCTGCACTACACCACAGAGCAAGAGCTGTGAATTCAGCTATTATTACCTGAGGCTAATTAGCCAGCTATCTTGGCACTATGAGATCAAGTCCAAGTGGTGTCACCTGGAAGTAAGTATGAAGAGACTAAGTCACATAACATAGCTGCTTCCTCACACAACTTTTAGTACATAGGAGGCCACTAAGTGGAAGAGGCTTATCTATGCCAAACACCTAATAAAGAACTGGAGGTAGAAAAAAGTGGCTACATGGAGACTCAACTGATACAAAGTTGGCACAGCAACTGCCTCCATTCTGTCTTTTTCTTCATGACTTCCCAGGATTTTAAGTTGAAACTACTCTTTATAAAAGACAACAACAACAAAAAATACAAAATTGGAGACAGAGTATTTAGTTCAGTGCAAAGGTATGACAAACAGAATGACACTTGGGAACCAGAGCAGAACCTTGTGAACTGTGAAATACATATTTTCTGCTTTAACAGGTGACAGACTAAAAAACAGAACAAAAGGACACAGACTGGAACAAGTGGAATTTTTTCAAATAATGCCAATAAAGGAGCTTCCAGATCTACCAGCAGCAGTTTTCTAAGAACTCTCCCAAAACATCATCGATTGGCAGACATAACAAATCCAAAAACAGCCAGTGTTTTTCTGCCATCCAGAACGTTAGAAAAAACACTTGAACTGTCTGAGCTAAAAAAACATGGAGCTGTTAAATTGAAGTGTCAGGACACTTGCCCCTTAGATACTCTTTAACAGCAAGAAATAAATAAGTACCTTTTATGAACCCAAGAAACTGGATTCTATTGCACCCGATAAGCAGCACAAGGTGTTCAAGGTGGCAGCTGAGAAGCTCATCAGATCTCATCAGATCCTGGTGCAGAACAGCCTGGAATAGAAAAGAGGACCCAGACACAGCCACTAATGTATCAGATATCTAGCTTGGTTACTGCTTCATGGATGCAAACTCAACTAACATGGAAGGTGTATTGGTATTAATGGACACATTTATAGCCAATGGAACAGCAAATATGCATATACCTGTTTGAATAGTGAGAAGTGGATCAAGAAATATTATTAGTGAAGGAAGAAAAACAGCCTTTTATCAAGAGGGTGCATTTCACTGTAAGGCCAAAAGAAATTACCAGCAGATACAGAGGCATTGTAGTAAAGAAAGATGATAAATGACCCAGATATTGCTATCTACTTAACTGACAGTTAAAAAAATGCAATGAATACAGAAGTAATTACAAAAATCATGAATGCTCTGGAAAGGGCAGATGACAGCAATCTCGTGTTGCTCAGCACAGCTGGCAGTGTCTTCTGCTATCACCTTGATTTGGGGTACATTTCGAGGCCTTTAAGGAATGACAAAAATAAAACAAATATTGAAATGGAGGATAACACCAAGAACTTTGTGAACATTCCATTCAATTTTAAAAGTCGGTTGCTGCCTTAGCCAATGGCCTAACCATTGGACTAGGTGCATCCATGCTGACCCTTTGTAATTTGGTTTGAGCTGAAGAAAAGTCTTGGTTTCCACCACTTTGTAAGACCTTTGAACAGAGCCCAGATGTCTGTGCTAATGTTACATTTCCAAATATCATGAGTGAAACCTCTACCAATGAAAGGTTCATTGGTGGGTGAAAGCTGTGAAATACATATTTTCACAGCATGGAGGCATGTGCCAATGTCCTTGTCTCTCGGGTATTTTTGACTTCAACTTCCACCCAAGATGTTATGATTCAAATTAAGAAGTCTGCCTCATGTTATGCTGGAGGAATATATGGCCCTTGTATACTGTAATACTAAATATAATTTGATCAGTCCAGTGAAAGACAGTGTGAAATACTAAAGAAAATTTGGAGCTCAGCACAAATGTTAGAGTTCATTTTAGAATATGAGCAAAAGAAATTTGATTTGTTTTAATTGTCAGTATATCTGCCCAGGCCTCAATAACTGAGCTATGTGGAATACATCATTAACTGAAAGATGCCCCAATCCATCTCTGTAGCTCCCCAAAATGTCAATTATAACTAAGGTTTTTGAAAAAGAACTGAGAATGTTTAAGCTATTTATTTAATATAGTCCAGGTATTTTTAACTACTATACATTTAAAATAAATAATAAACTGGCTACTTTTCTCAAATGTCATAATTTTATGTACATTTAAGCCCAAATATAAAAGCAGACTGTTGAGCACTAGCCTGTTCATTTAAGTCCTAAACTTTATTTATGGCTGCCACTAGATAAAAGAGCAGAATCGCATTTTATTAGAATTGAGTGACAGAAAAATCTGTAATAGTGTTGATCAGCTTGACTTTATAGTGACAAAAATGCTGCAGAAACATAAAGTTCTAAATAAAAAGACTTATATTTTAGAATAAAAATTTTCAACACAAAATTTACTGATGCTCTTTCATCCAAACTGAACATATGGTTTACTTTATCCTGAGATAACAATTGATTTTCTTTTTCTTCATAAAATACTAGCTCTTACCTAGTTAGCAACTACTTTTATAAAAATACAAGAAATCTAAACTGTATATAACATTTAAAATAATTGATGTCTACTTTTAGGTGAACAAAATTTTCTAGAACACTCGACATGTTTTAGTTATGCAGAAGCTGTCTGAATCTTGTTCTTGGGTTTTTTACGGAGGCTCCATTACATTAACATAATTGAATAATCCACATTGCTCAAGTATCTCATGGCTGTTAGATTTATTTTAGTCATTCAATCTGACAGGTTACCCACAACTCAAACTGCAGGCCCATATACTATTCCTGCTTTGGGTGAGCCAGGCACAGAGTAGAGAGAGATGCATGAGTAAGTGACTGTTGAGTCAAGCCATTGCATGTAGCTAGGCCCATATGCTGTGATAAGCTGACAAGGTCCAGATACCAGCACAGGTGTTAGTTTTCTGCAAGTCTATGACGAAATTAGACATATCACTAGTTGATTCCCCTGCGGGCACTGGAGAATTCAGTTGTATTGGCGTTCAGAAGTCTAGAAATGTCAGAAACTGCAGAGCTTTCAAAATGATGTCACAGCCCTGGCTTTGAAAATGTTTAGGTCTGTGCTCTTTCAAGGGCTGAAGCCCTGCTTTCTTTTATTATTATTTTTTTATTTTTATTTTCGGTAAGCAACAATATGGCCATTTTGTGTGTTTTAGCCCTATTTCTTTGACTAATTTTTCAGTTTTGCCATATATTGGAGACCCAAAGTGGTAGTTTTTCAAAAGAAGGACATATTTGCATCTGTGCAATACTCAATAAAGAGGAGACACAGAATGAAGAATTCCAATCTTGAAGGTAGGTTGTGCTGACATCTCTGCAGCCCTCAGTAAAGGAGATTCATAGTGCATAATTTCTATATGCAGGAAGATTTCTGAGATGTGTATTACAGCCCTTAGTGGAGAGAAGACCTATCTAACCACAGATTTGTAATCACAATAAGTGTATAGCTGTCAGTGGAGAGGAGACCCACAGTTAATAGCTCCACTTTTCAAGCAGATTATTCCATGATCTGCCTGAGTCTGAAGTTCATATGGGCTTTATGTAGTAGAAAGAATGTGCCTCATTTTTCATGGGTGGCTATGGGTGGGACCAGAAAGAGGCATTAGTTCTCCCTATAATCTCCAAAACATGCAGCCTGCTGCCTAGACTTCAGACAATCCATTACTTAAACATTCCTTTAGGAATGGTTCACTAAGGAACTCCTTCTTTCTGCCTAGGTGCCTATCTGTCTCCTGCTACACTTCATGGTGCCAATACTGTTTACACAGATACCTCACAATAATAGATTGCTGCATTATTGTACATTAATAAGTCTGAAATGATTCAAGTCTGTGATTTAAACTCTGGAATGCTTCAGTCTGCTGAAATATCTGGGAAACTGGCCACACATTGATGCACATCTTTGGGGGATGTTCAAAATGTTTTAGTCGCCAACACAGGCTGGAAAGCATAAAGATAGCTTCATTTTTGTTGCCTTAGCTCTCCTTTCTAAGATTCTGTGATGTCTATAACTTCTAGGACATCATTATCCATAATTGTTCCCCTTCTATAGTCTTTTCCAGCCACAGTGACCTGGCTATGTTTTAAACAATTTAGGCAAGCTTCCACCAGGTACCACCATACGTGTTGATCTTGCTGCATGCTTTCATGATTATTCCCTATTACTTTATTTAGACATCTACCTAAAAGTCACTATGTAAGAAAATAATTGTACATTTGTTTTACATAAAATCAAAATGTATAATAGAAAATTTTGCTTCATATATTTTCTATGGAATACTTTACTTCAGTTAATATAAAGTAAACAAAACCCTTAGAACATTACCACTAAAATAAAAATCTAACGTCTAGGATTCCAAATTAAGAGAATAACATTCAATTCAAATATTATAAAAAACATTGTTAAGAGACAAAAACATAAATCTCATACATAAAAATAAACTCAAATTATAAAAAAAAAAAAGTACTGCTTCATAGATAAAAATAAAAGCAAAACTGCAGGGCTGGCAACTTCAAACAATTAAAAAAAAATTAAACCAATCAAAAACTGCTCTGGATTTTTATTTCTTCTCAATTTATAGTATTGTCTCTGATTATCACTGTACACATGGAAAATTTATTCATAGTTAGCTTTGCCAGGGTTGTAATTGTAATAGCATTTTTATTTTTAAAATGGATACTCTCAGTTTTATTTTAGCTTTCCTTAATCTTCTCATTTTTGCTTAAGTATCATTTTACCACTTACATATGTCAGGTTTGATAGCATTTTTTCAGGTATCCTACAACCATCTGTCTTCTGTGATTTTTACTGAACAGTCATCTGTTAATTTTAAGGATGAAATTCCTGTACATAACAAGTTGCTTATACCTTTCTTCTTTCACAATATTCTTTTCTTTGGCTCTTGATTGACTATAATGTTTTTTGATGTTTCTATTACAGACTATATTCTGGTTGAAGATTTTTGCTCTTCTTCAATGGGTAGATTCAGATTTTTAATTAACTTAGACAGATTTTTGGCCATTTTACCTTTCAGATATTCTTTTTTTTACCTCTTCTTTTCTGTTACTTATGAGAAGCCCATGTTGCATATATTGATATACCTCGTGGTGTTCTATTTACTTGTTAGATTTTTTTCACATAATTTGATTTTTAATTCTCAGACTGTTATTTCAGTTTTCGCTTAATCAGATTGTCTGAATGTTTACCTGCTCAAGTCTGATGTTAAACTTTATTGTAGATTTTATTGCAGTCATTGTGCTATTTATTTCAAATTTTATATATTTTCTTTTACAAGTTTTGTCACTAATGCTCTCATGTTGTTTTTCATCCTTTGTCTTTTTACTGTAAGCTTACTTAAAACTGTTGTGTTAAATTCTTTGCCTCTAAAACTTGGGACAGATTCAGTTTCTGTATTTACTTTACATTGGTCATATGCTTCTTTTTATTTTTTTATATTTATTTGTTGTTGTTATTCAGAAAACTATAGTTGAAATATCATAATGTGCTAACTGTAAATTATAGATTTGCTTCATTTCTTCAAGGAGTTCTAACTTATTAAATACTTACCTTGCATTTTATTAGCATTTTCAATACGAAAAATGTAAAAACTATCACTTTTAAAAGCTGGATCCGTATTAACACTCTCTTTAACATTCAGGGGAATTGTTCATAATTCTGTCTTAGCCTTCAGTTTCTTGTCAGATTGGAGCTATGGAATTAATGTATATTGTTTTGTTTCTTCTGCATGTTTCGTATCATAACATATGCATTATTTTTTTAAATTCTGCAATATATTAAACTGCTTTAAAATATTCTGATCTTTGCAAGTATAGATCTCTTCAACTTTTTTTCCTATTTATTGTTTATATATTGTATAAAATAACTATTCTTTTTGATCTCAACAACTTAAGAGACTAGAAAAAACACAGTAAGGTAGGATATCAGGGCTTCTTGACTCTTTTTGGAAGCAGGAATCAGGTCCTCATGTTGACAATAATAGATCTCAATTTTAAAGCCTTTATCTGTCCCAGAGAGGTGGTATGGTAAGCCACACACACAAACAAGCTAACTATGTTAGAATTGTCTCTCTTTATTGTCTACTTGGTTGACATAAAATCTTGATTTTTAGTGTCCAGACTGATTTGACTGATTCGACTTTCATTTTTCAATGGTTCAAAGCTGTTTGCCCTGTAGTTTGTTTTCATTTGTGTCTATGAAGCATTTTTTTTTAAATTTCATTTGTGTATAAGACTTACAGTTTTGTCCACTTAAAATGTTGTTTAAAATTCTTAAATTGAAAACACTTTCAATTTGGAATACTACATGACAGGTTTTGGTTTCAGTGGTTATGTTATAAAGTTTTTTGGTTTGCTTTTTATTAATTGAGGTTATAAATTTTATATAAAGTAATTAAAGCAAAATTTCTTATTATGAAATAGATTTTGGTTTCATGTAAAAAAATATATAATAATTTGCTTACAAAGTGACTTCCAGCTAAATATCTAAAAAAAAGGTGATATTTGAATAATAAATATCTAAATAAAATAGCTTTTTAAATAAGAATGTCTAGATAAGTTAAAGCTAAAAGAAATTGTGGCTAACTCATCTTTTGAAAAATGCTATTTTTTATTAAAATGAAACATAAACTATTAATGAACACTCAGTGTGTACAGATATAATCTGAGGCATTAATATAAAATTAGAAGAATGGAGAAGTACGAGAGCACCATACTTTATATCATTCACTTTAAACTTTAGATTACTCAGACAAATTAGTATTATTCAAAGTAAATTCTTTTAAGTTTATAACAATAACTGAAGCCCTAAATATAAGTACATATAACATTTCAAATACAAAATTTTGAAAAAAAATATTTATAATACTTTAAGTTCTGGTGTACATTCACAGATTGTCCAGGTTTATTGCATAATAATACACATACCATGGTGGTTGTTTGCTGCATCCATCGTCCAATCATCTGCATTAGGTAATATTTCTAGTGCTATACTTTCCCAATCCCCCCAGTCCTTCCTATTCTTTTCATAGTCCCCCAAACCGGCTGGCCCTGGTGTGTGATGATTCCCTCCCTGTGTCCATGTGTTCTCATTGTTCAACACCCACCTATGAGTGAGCATATGCAGTGTTGTGTCTGTTTGCTGAGAATCATGGTTTCCGGTTCCATCCATATTCCTGCAAAGAACATGAACTCAACATTTTTGATGGTTGCATAGTATTCCACGGTGTATATGTGTAATATTTTCTTTATCCAGTCTGTCACTGATGGGCATTTGGGTTGGTTCCAAGTTTCTGCTATTGTAAACACTGTTATGATGAACACATGTGTGCATGTGTCTTTATAAGAAAATGATTTATGAACCTTTGGGTATATACCCAGTAATGGTATTGTTAGGTCAAATTGTATTTCTATTTCTGAATCCTTGAGAAATTGCAACATTGTCTTTCACAATGATTGAACTAATTTACACTCCCACCAGCAGTATAAAAGCATTTCTATGTCTCCACATCTTCTCCAGCATCTCTTGTCGCTTGATTTTTTAATTATCACCATTCTAACTGGGGTGGGGTGGCATCTCACTGTGGTTTTGATTTGCATTTCTCTAGTGGCCAGTAATGATGAGATTTTTTATGTTCATTGACTGCATACATGCTTTTTATTGAAAAGCATCATATTCTTTTCCACTTTTGTTACGCGGCAGTTTTTTTCTTGTAAATTTGTTTAAGTTCTCCATAGACTCTGGATATATGTTTTTTGTCAGATGGGTAGATTGCAAAACTCTTTTCATATTCTGTTGTTTGCCAGTTCACTCTATTGATATTTTCTTTTGCTGTGCAGAAGTTCTTAGGTTTAATTAGATCTTATTTATCTACTTTGGCTTTTTGTTGCCATTGCTTTTTGTGTTTGATCATAAAGTCCTTGCCCATGCCTGTGTACTGAATGGTATTGCCTAGCTTTCCTCCTAGGGTTTTTATGGTTTTAGGCTTCATGCTTAATCTATAATCTATCTAGAGATATTTTTCATATGTTGTGTAAAGAAGGGATCTCATTTTAGCTTTCTGGATATGGCTAATCAGTTTTTGAGACACCGTTTGCTTATTTATCTTTTTTCCTTTTTTTATTGCAATTTAGGTTTGGGGGAACATGTGAAGAACATGCACGATTGTTGCATAGGTACACACATGGCAGTGTGATTTGCTGCCTTCCTCCCCTTCACCTATATCTGGCATTTCTCCCCGTGCTATCTCTCCCCACCTCCCCACCCCCTGTTCCTCTCCCAATTTTTCCCCTGCAGACCCCAGTGTGTAGTGCTACCCTCCCTGTGTCCATGTGTTCTTAGAGATACCATTTATTAAATATGGAATCCTTTTCTCATTGCTTGTTTTTGTCTGGTTTGTCAAAGATCAGATGGTTCTATTTGCATGGCATTCTTTCTGAGGTATCTGTTCTGTTGCATATTTCTAGATCTCTGTTTGGGTACCAGTACCATGTTGTGTTACCTACATAATCCTTTTTTTTTTTTTTAATGAATAAAAGAGAAAGTGAGGATCAAATAAGATAATAAAGATGGAAAATGAGAAAGTAAATATTAGCATAATTACTTTTATACTTGTAATAATTTTATACTCATAATAACCTTAAATGTGTTCTTGCTTAAAAAGGCATAGACTGCTGCAAATGCATTATTAAATGAATGATTCATTTATATAGTTTCTATGCTAGACTTAATTTAGGTGAAAATATTCAGGGGCCAAAACTTGTATTAAAATAATACAAGTTTCTGGAAAAGGCATGACAGAGGACTACAGAGTACTGTATGTGTCTCTCTTTAACTAAACAATAGATCCAGTGGCAAAATTAATCTAATGCAATTATTTTGGAATTCCAGAGGTTATCTGAAGGTTTACAGCTTCAAAAACAAAAACAAAATTTCCATAGTAAACAATTAAATTTTCTCCATTTTATAGCACAAATCAACAGTAGCTATTTATTTGTTATTAACTATCACTGTGGCATGCTAATTGCAAATATTTGGGAAGCAGCTTGGAAGAGGCAGAAAAACAGAAAGGACTCTGACTTAAAACTCGCAGGAGGATTTGTGCACTGAATGCTGCTCTTAATTACAGAGGTCCCAACAAATGTGAATAGTCATTGTTTCATTACCAAACGCTGTGTAGACTTTTCCTCCTCCTGTTCAAGCAACTTTCAGAATATAATTTAAAGAGCCAGGACACATTACTTCGCAGTTTTTTTTTTTTTTTTTTTTTTTTTCTTCTTAAGAAGTTAGAAATTGTTAGACAAAAAAAAAAAAAAAAAATCAAAAATAAATACATATATATGAAAGTATAAATAAATTATATGATAATGCCATGTACCCCATAACTGTGCAGACTCAAAAAAGACCCAAAAATAAATTTGGTAGGACTGATTTCCAGTACAGAAAGAGCCTACACGATGAATAAACAAAACCCTTTTCAACCACAAAGAAAAAGAAAATCTGATTGTTAAAGTAACAGCATTTTAAAATTTAAATACACTTGTTCACCATTAATCAAATCATGAAACATAAAATGAAAAAAAAATTTAAAAAAACTACAGCTCATTCTAAGAAGAAAAAATAATAATAATATCAAACTCAAGGTTTTCCCAGACAACCCAAATGGCAGGTTTACTAAAAAAAAGATTTTTAAAATTAATGTTCATAGGAAAATAATAGAATAAATGAAAGAATCACAGAAAAATCATTGAAAAAATAATTATTAATAAAGGGTATAAAATTATTTTAATGACAAAATTATACAGATAAAAGTAAAACAACTGAAATAAATATTCACTATAGAATATTAAAACTAGGCTTGAACAGAGGAAAGAAAAAAATATCAGCAAACCTAAAGAAAAATTAATTAAAATTATTATGTAAGGAAACAAAAAGAAGAAAAGCAATGAAGAAATGTGAACACAGCCTAGAAACATCTTGGAAACCATCAAGTGGCCATAGTTACACATTTTGGAGGTTCAAAGGAAGAGACAAGAAATCAGGAAATGTGTGTAAAAAGCAGTGGTCAAAAATGACACAAATTTGAGGAAGTAAATAAACACCCAAACACTCAACAAAACTCAAGTGAGATAAACTCAAAGAAACACACTTAAACTTACATGATAATTTAGCCATTTAAAACAAAAACAGAGATTCTTGAAAGCAGCAAAAGAACAGTTATGTAAAACAACTCTCAAAAATAATCAATAATTTTTATCTGAAAACTCAGAGACCACAAAGCCGTAGACTAGCACATTTCAAGTGATGTAAGAAAAACTTTCCAACAGAAAACTTATGTGCAAAGAAATTGTCCATCAATAGTGACGAAGAAATCATGACATTCCCAAATGAAATCTGGGGCCTTTTTTTAGTAGATGATCCTTTAAGAAATGCTTTATGGGGTTACTTTAGGGTAAAGTGAACAGACGCTAAATAGCAATATCAATAAACACAAATTAAAATAAAGACAAATAGATAATTCTAAAACAAAAAAAATTAACAATGTGTAGCTCCACAATCTGTTATACACATAATTTGAAACACTAATATAGTTAATAAAAAGTTATCACTAAAACTTTACATGTATTTTTGACATACAATAATTACAGGTATAATTTTGAGAACTGAATAAGTAAAATAATGGGGGCCAACATATAGAGAAGTATGTGTTTTCATGTTGTCACAGGTAAGCTAGTATAACTTTAAAAATGTTATAACTTTAGAATGTTCAATATAATTGTCATGGCAATGACGAAAGAGAGTAACAGGCAGGTAGAAAGCTTTGCACACTATGTAAGACTAAGATCTGTGGATTTAGCTAATCTTACATGAAGCTACCTAGCAAGCTATCTTGGCATCATAAGACCAAGTCCAAGCTGTCCCAACAAAGAGTAAGTGTAAGAGGGTAAGGCTCTCTGACTGCTTCTTCACACAACTTTGGCCACAAAGTGGAAGAGACTCATCCATGCCTAGCACCTGGTGAAGTACTGAAGGCAGAAAGATGTGGCTATGAAGAGACCCAACTGAAAAAATGTTGGCACAGCAACTGCCCAATTCTGTCTGTTTCTTCATGGCTTCCCAGGAGTTTGAGGTGGAAGCTATTGTTGACAAAAGACAAAACAGAAAAGGGAAGACAGAGTATTTGGTTCGGTGGAAAGGTTATGACAAACAGGATGACACTTGGGAACCAGAGCAGAACCTCACAAACTGTAGAGAATGTATTTGTGACCTTATCAGATGACAGACTGATAAACAGACAAAATGGACACAGATCAGAACAAGTAGAATTTCTTCAAACAATGTAAGGAAACAAGCTTCCAGAACTTCCACGTCCAGCTTTTCTAAGAACTCTCCTAAAATGCCATTGACTGGCAAACACCACAAATCCAAATACAACAAGTTGTTTGCTGCCAGACGAACATTAGAGAAAACACAGCTTCACTTCTCACTGACCCAAAAAAATTTGGAGCAGAAAAACTCAACTATCAAGACACTTGTATCTCATAGCCCAGTTAACGGGCAGAATACAGTTAGGTCCTTTCTGAAACCTGAGAAACTAGATCCTGTTGCACCAGTTCAGGAGGACAAGGTGGTGTTCAAGGTGGCAGCAGAGAAACCGATCAGAATTTCATCAGATTCTGACACAGAAGAGGCTGGAATAGAAAACAGGACCCAGACACAACCACCCATGTCTCAGATGTCTGACTCAGTTACTGCTTCCATGGCCACAGAGTCAGATAACAAAGAAGGGATAGTGGTATTAATGGACCCTTCAGCAACCGATGGAACAACAAATAAGCACACATCTGTTTCAAGAGTGAGAGGTGGAAAAAGAGAGATTATTGATGATAGAAAAGACCAGCCTTTTATCAAGAGGATGTATTTCACCATCAGGTTAAAAGAAAGTGCCAACAGATACAGAGACATTGTTGTCAAGAAAAAACATGAATTCACCCAGATATTGCTATCTACTATAATCAACAGAGAAAAATGCACTCAATACAGAAGTCATTAAAGAAATCATAAATGCTCTGGAAAGGGCTGCTGTGGATGACAGCAAGCTTGTGTTGTTCAGCACAGTTGGCAGTGTCTTCTGCTGTGGTCTTGATTTTGGGTACATTGCGAAGCATTTAAGGAATGACAGAAACAGAATGAGCACTGAAATTGTGGACACAATTAAGAACTTTGTGAACAATTTTATTCATTTAAAAAAACTTATTGTGGTATCAGTCAATGGTCCAGCCATTGGACTAGGTGCATCCATACTACCTCTTTGTGACTTGGTTTGGGCTAATGAAAAGGCTTGGTTTCAAACCCCATATATGACCTTTGGACAGAGTCCAGATGGCTGTGCTACTGTTACCTTTCCAAGGATTATGGGTGAAGCAGCTGAAATGTTGATTGGTGGGCGAAAGCTGACAGCACGGGAGGCATGTGCCAAAGGCCTGGTCTCTCAGGTGTTCTTGACTGCAACTTTCACCCAGGAGGTTATGATTCAAATTAACAGGCTTGCTTCCTGTAATCCTGTTATACCGGAGAAGTGTAAGACCCTCATTTGCTGTAATATTAAGAAGGAGTTGGAACAGGCCAATGTGAGAGAGTGTGAAATGCTGAAAAAAATCTGGAGCTCAGCAGATGGGATAGAATCCATGCTAAAGTATGTTCAAACAAAAATTGATGAATTTTAATTACCTGTCTGTCTGCTTATGACACAAGAACTGAGCTTAGCAGAATATATAATTAGCTGAATATGCCCTAATTCATTTTCATAGCACAAAATAACTTCAATAATAGCTAAGGCTTGTAGAGAGAATTGAAAACATCTAAACTCTTTATTTAATATTATCAAGAAATTGTTAAACACTGTAATTTAAAATAAACAATAAAACAAATTATTTGCTCAAATATCCTTATTTTATGCACACAAAAGCCCAAATTTAAAAGCAGACTAGTGAGCACTAAATTTTTCTTTCAAGCTTTAATTTTTATCGATGACTACTATAAATCAGGTGAGATTGGTGCTCTATTAGATTCAAGTAACAGAAAAAAATTTTGATAATGTTTGTTTTTCTTATTTTTACATTCTAGAATGCAGAGTCAATTGAGGTAAGTGTCAGCCTCTGCTCCCCTACCGCAGATAACATCTGAGTTGGTGCCTCTGACTTTAGAGTGGCACAAACACCTCAGAGACACACAATTCTAAATTAAAAGAACTTGTATTTCAAAGTAATGATTTCCAATATATATTTCACTCATGATTATTCTTCCAAACTGAACATATGGTTACAATTTATGCTGAGATAATTAATTTTTATACATGTCTAATTGTTACCCAGTTAACATAAATAAACTTTTACTTTTCTAAAGTAAAATTTGCTGCATTCTATTAGTGAATCATGAATTTATTAGGTAGAAATATCCAAGTTTTACAATGTGTAGTGTTAATTTAGAGTATGTAGCACTTAGTATATTAAAATTCTGGACAACTTTTTTTTGTGTATATATATATATACATATATATATATATATATATATATATATATATATATATATATTTTTTTTTTTTTTTTTTTCTGACACAGTCTCATGTTGTCATCTGGACTGGATTGCAGTGGCAATCTTAGCTCACTGCAACTTCTGCCTCCCAGATTTAGCAATTATTCTCCCTCAGCCTCCTGAGTAACTAGGCTAACAGGGCCTGACACTACTCCTAGCTAATTTTTGGGGATTTTTTTTTAGTAGAGAGAGGGTTTCATTATGTTGGCCAGGCTTGCCTTGAACTCCTGACCTTGTGATTTGCTTGCCTTGGCCCACCAAAGTGATGGGATTACAGGCATGAGCAGCCACACCTGGAATGGACACATTTTTAAAGGCAGAAACTTCTTTCCGAACAAAGAAAAGGCACCTAAACTGTATCTGAAATTTAAAATTATTGGTTTCTGCTTTTATCTGCACATAATTTTCTAGAAAATGCTACATGCTAAGCTATCCAGAAGCTCTCTGAATCCTGTCCTAATGGGTTTTTATGGAGGCTCCATTACATAGGCATGAGTAAATAATTCACTGGCCACTGATAATGTGAATTTTGTCACAGTGTATCTACAGTGTTGATTTGCCAGCCAAAAATCTCTGTAGGTAATGTCACCTTTGCCTAAGTTTCTGTTGAGCCTGCTGGACTAATTTTGCCCACCCATCTTCTAGCCTGCACTAAGCTGAAACTAAGTACTCAAATTCCATTTCTGCTATGGATAAGCCTGCCACAGAATAAAGAGAGGTGAATGAGTGAGTGATGATTGAGTCCAGCCACTGCACATAGCTAGTCACATTTGCTCTGATGAGGTGATCAGGTCAAGGTGCCAGCACA
The DNA here is from genome assembly GCF_048565385.1 of Saimiri boliviensis. Classification (NCBI taxonomy): domain Eukaryota; kingdom Metazoa; phylum Chordata; class Mammalia; order Primates; family Cebidae; genus Saimiri; species Saimiri boliviensis. The sequence continues at coordinate 13,051,671 of NC_133471.1, read as the reverse complement.
GGTGACAACTTGCTGCAAGTCTTTGGCTGAATGAGGCATTTCACAAGCTATTTCCTCTGCAGGCACTGAACAATGCAGTAGCATCCAGAAACATAAGTGTCAGAAACTACACAGCCACAAAAATGGTATTACATCCCTGAAAGATTTAAGTCTGGTCTCTTTTAGCAACCAAACCTCTTCTGTTTTTTGTTTGTTTGTTTGTTCGTTTGTTTCCTGGTAAGCAGCAATGTGGCAAATGGGGGATTATGTGTTCTAGCCTTTTGTGTTACTAAACTTTCACTGCTGTTATTCAGTGAATCCTGTTTCTTATCCCATTTACAGGAAAAAAAAATGAGTTATGTGAAAAAACTGTAGAATAATAAAAAAATGAATAAATAGGTGCCTTATTGAGTGACAGTACAGTTTCAGGACTCCCAAAGTTGGAAGAGCCTTTTCACAAGCAGGACATAGTTGTCTCTGTGCCACACTTGGTGAAGTGGAGACCCTGAATGAAGAGTTCTAATCTGTGGACAGGTTGTGCTGACATCTCTGCAGTTCTGAGTAAAGAGGACATGCAGAGTGGGTAGCTTCTTTCTGCAGGAAGTTTGCTAAGATGATTCTGCAGACCTTACTGGAGAGAACAGCTATCCAACTATAGGCATGTAACCCCAATAAGTGTGTAACTCCTAGTGGAGAGGAGACTCACAGTTGGTAGCTTCACTTTGCAGGCATATATAATTTCATAATTAGCCTGAGACTGGAGCTCACATGGGCTTCAAAGGGCAGAAAGTATATGCTGATTGCTACATGAGTGATCATGACTGGGCCAAGAAAGAGACAAAACTTTTTGTCATGGTCTCCAGAATATGCATGCAAGCTTTAGGCAGTCTATGGTTTGAAAGTCGGACTCCACAGTCACTATCCAACTCAATAAGCCCCCATGTGCTCATTAATGCCCAAGGACTAGAGAAAAATGAGGTGACAGAAGGCCATTGTGTCAGTACCACCTTAAGAGTAAGCACACATGGCCAGGTCATGATAGCTGGGCTCAGCAAAACCTTGTTTTATTTTCACAGAGGTGCCGTGAGAGCTGAGGGGATTCAGGCTAATGGAAGCAGATACTTCAGAGCTTTTTTGGGAAGGATAGCTTCCCAGGCTCTGGAAAGCTCAGGGATGCCTGAGTCTGTACCTGTGGCTAAGCAGCTGCAACTACTTCTTAGTAGATGAGGTTTCTTCTAATTTAACTTGAATGTGGGTGTGACTTCTACCTATTCTTAGTTCCCATCAGCTTCCCAGAATGCACAGTCCTGGCTGCACCTGTCTCGGTCACCTGGGATCTTTACAGCAGCCTCTTAAAATGGACTGCAGCACATTTTATATTCCAGAATAATGCAGAGTGAAGCTGAGAGTCGCTACACTCTATTTTATGCCTTTGTCTTCTCATTGAAAAGCCTCAAACTAAAGCTGTCCAGCACGTTTAGCATATCAAAAGAAAACACTTTAGAGATTCCAAAGATTTTAGGAATTCTATACCAGAAAACAGAGACAAACAGCAAACATATTTAGCAATCTCACAGCACTAAAAAGAAAACCCTAGAACCAGAGTCTTAAATGGTTGAATTATAAAAAAAAAGGTCTAAGAATTCAAACAATTTATTTTATTTTTAAAAATTATTTATTTTAAAATAAAAAGGTACAGATCAAACATTGCTAATAGAAAAATTATGCTTACTCTAATGTGAAATTTGATTGATGATGTGATACAAGTACAAGACTCCACAGAAAATTTTCTAATGCAAACTTTGTTACATGTACAAAATACATAAAATTACTTCCATGAAGCTGAGGGGGAAAAAATACCTTTATGAAGATGAGGGGAAAAAACAAGAAGTTGGAAGGAGTTTTGGTACAATTATTTTAAGCAGCTGAACAATATGAAAAATTAGGCTGCAAACATTAATAAAGGAAGTAGTAGAGGAGAACAGACTAAAGATATGTCCACAGCTGCAGTAATAAAACAAGAACAAAGTAAAAATGCCTTTGTCATTTTGGCTAAAACATATCCACAGGTACACAGATCCTGGCTTAATGTCCCAGACAAAGCTTTTACTTCAGCCCCTGAAGTAGGCCACATCTGGAATAGTGCTTTCTTTAAGAGAGCTAACAGACAACTCAGAATATTCTTTTTTCCAGTTTGTAGACACATTAGCCCCAGCCTTATAGTTAAATCTCCCATGAGCTCCATCTTTTCTCTGGAGAGCTTTTTCTTTATTTTTGGTTATTAAACTTATTTTCTTACTTGAATTTTGCATCCAATCTTCTTAATTATCCTGACCATGATCCATCACTTCAGCCTGTGATAGGTCCCAGACCAAGCTTCACTTTAGTTCATGCTTGGTCCAGGACCAAGGCCTAAAGTTAAGTTAAGTCACATAAATGAATTATCACTTCAGTTCCTGGTGAATACCAGGTCAAGATTCAGGGTCAAGTTGAGTAATACTTGCTCCAAGACCACTAACAATATTTCTTTTCTTCCCTGAGTTTAGAAACTCTGAAGCCCAACCTCATAGTAGGCAAACTACTCACATCCCATCTAAAAAGTATAGAGTTTTTACTTATAAAAATTTTGTTTAATCATATTTGTATTCATCCTCTCTAATTTTCCTGGCCATGAGACAAAGATCTCTGTGTATATCTCACAATGAGAGATTGCTACATTGTGGTGCATTAATGAGACTGCAATAACTGAAGTCTGGGAATTGAGCTCCGGAATCTATCGGTCTTGTGGTATCATCTGGGAAACTGGCCCCATGTTGTGATGCACACTCCTGGGGGCTGTCCATCATATAGTGGTCACCAACATAGATTTAGTAAAGTCAACATGGCTTCCTTTTTTTTTTCGCCTTAGCCATTCTTTCTAAGGTGCTTTGATTTATCTCACTGGTAGAAATTCACACATGCATCTCAAACATATTGCGTAATTGGGTCACTAATGTCTTTGCCTTTCTTTTGTTCCTCTCTTTTTGCCTAGGCTTTTCCTGGGTCCTATCATTAAAGACAGAGACGGCTATCCCCAGGACGTTTTCCAAGGTACTATACAATTCCAGAGTCTGCTTTTGTAGTTATCTTCTGGTATCAGGGGCTGCCTGAGTAATAAATAGTCTTTAAGATTATCCATGTATTAATTGAATAAGGATATATAAATATGTGTTTTATGAATGCCTCTTTTTGCCTTTTCATAAAGGCCAAGAATTTTTTCTCTGGTGTCTTATTCAATAGGAGTAGTTTAGAGTCATTGAGAGGTTTGTGTTTCTGGTTCTTCATCAACCTTTTAATATGCACATCAAAAAGTTTCTTTTCTTGTTTCTAATCTATGGAATTACTAATGCTCAAAATATGATTTTTAAAAGTCTCTTTCTTGCTACTGGAATTCAGAATCTTGTCTGTTCTTTGCTCATTTTATTGAGTGCTTTAACATTTTTATAAATGACTATAGAAGACTTGCAGTTTGTCCCTGAATCTCTGTTGCCTGTGGGGTTGTTTCTCAGAAGCAGGTAGAATTTGCCTTAGGAGTAACACAGCATCTTCCCACGTAAGAACAAACACTTTGCGAGGCTGAGGCAGGTAAAACATAAGGTCAGGAGTCCAAGACAAGTCTGGCCAACATAGCGAAACCTTGTGTTTACTAAAAATTTAAAAATTAGCTGGGTGTGGTGATGTGTGCTTCTAAGCCCAGCTACTTAGGACATGAGACAGGAGAAGTGTGTAATCTAGGGAAGGGAAGGTTGCAATGAACCAAGATGGCCCCATTGCACTCCAACATGGACAATCGGGCAAATGGCCTAGCTATAAGAAAAGTTCCATGTATTTATTGAGAAATTAGGAAACTTGGCTGGGTCTTTAATTGTTTAGGTTAGTGTAATGAAAAAGAAACCTGCACTTCACTGGCACCTCATTGATTAGATATTTCCTATAGCAGTGGCAGTGGACTTCTGGGGTTGGGTATTAAAACTGAAAAAGCTGATAGTAATGTGACTAGAAAATTGTCTAGATAAAGAAAATGAGAAAAGCTAAGGCAACAACAACAACAAAAAATGCTTTTTCAGAGTTTCCAGGGGAAACTTTTTTGGACTTTGGATAGTTTTTTTTTTCTTTGGGCTTTTCTGTTATGACTGCTTTGAAGACATGCATAATTTTACAATATTTACACAAGTTGAGGATGTTTCACAGAACAAAGAAATCTTGCAAATAGGGCACCGCAACCAATTTGTCCTTCTAGCATCAGAAAATATCTAACTGTTTAATAGTATTGAAAGACCAAACTACATGGTTATGGTAAATCCTTGGTAAAATTCCTCTAAGCAGAGAATGCCTGAAAAATCAAGTTGTAGGCACAAATATGAACAGTATACAGTAACCTGTGGTAAACTCAAGACAACGAAACAGTCCCCAACATTTTTTGTATGTCTAAGACATGGTCACAGCTATCAAATAAAAAACAAGTTTTCCCTTTAAAATGCAATGTCCTTTGCATAACTGGTGGGCTTTCAGGAAATAGCGTCTCCTGTTTTTTGGACATGTACATATGTTACAATGAATATTTTATGTTACTGAATGTGCTTTAAACTTTGAGCCGAGCTTTTATAAATGATTACATTAGCCTCTGGTCTCAGACCAAGGTTCTTAGTTATACTTTCTCTGAGCTATTGATTGTTTTAAGGCCATGTTCCTAAGCCAAGCTGAGCCATATATGAGTCATCACTTCAGTTCCTCTTTGGTCCTGGGAAAAGTTGAGTGGTCCTGTCTTCAAAATTAGTTAATATGTTTGCTCTCTTTCCATTCCACAGAAACATCAAATTCTTCCTCACAGTGGGCAACTCATTCTTCCACCCTTGCAATTAATGCATAAATGTTAGTTATAATCTCACCTTTGGCATTCATTACTTTTAATGTTCTTGGTCTTCAGATTTAATAGAAATCTGTATGACACCTCACAGTGAGAGACTGATATACTGTGGTGCATGGGGCGTGGCAACACATGTTTTGGTGCATGGACTAGAAAACAGTTAAAAAAAAAAAAAAAAAAAAAACCTGAGTAGAAGTACACTCCAAATTATTTACATTCATTTCTGAGACTTGTTGCATCAAAGTTTTATTTTTCCTTTTCTTCAATTTTTAAAGCCCAATAAAGTGGCTGCCATTCTCACCAGACTCAGAAGAAAGACATACCAGGAAACACTTTGGCAATTTTCCCTTGCCTGCAGGCAACATTTTGTTGCCTCTGTTCCAATCCTGTTCCCCACCCCCCACCCCCACCCCTTGCAGAGAAGCTAGTCAACCATCAAAACCAAAGAAATTTAGGAAAGCTGAAATTCCTAATCTTTCTGGTTAAGACTCCGAACTAACTCTAGTTTCTGAAAGTCCATCAGAGTGTTGCCATAAACAAAAATCTAGACTTTTCTGTTACATTTTTTGGGCAGATACTATATCTCCTATTTCTTCTCTGTATGTAATATTGCAACCTGCAAATATCTTACTGGGTAAAGTCAGCTGGAATCTTATAATTAGGACTGTTTTATAATAGCTGCAATTTTCAAGTTATCTAAAAGCACAGAATTTAACATTGTGGTTTAAAAAGTTTACATTTGGTAAAGCTTTATTTGTCCCCCAATGTTAAACATTTATGGCACTGTGTGGAAGGTATACATTAAGAAGAAATCTTTTCCTTTCATATGGTTATGTTTCTGTAAAAATTTCAGAATGGTCATATAAATCTAAACAGTTTCTTTATCTGATACATTACTTTTTTTCTCCAGTGACAAATACTGTGGGCACAGTCTATAGAGCTGCAATCCTAACTTTTGACTATGAAAACCTTGGAGTCAGATTTTCCCAATGCCACCTAGTGAGATATAACTTATCTGTAGGAAGCATTATCAGTACTTTGCACCAAACCTTGAGTTTTTTAACTTCTCTTACCGTATGTCTCTCTAATAGTAATAAGACTTCATGTCCTATACATAAACAAAAATCTCCACTTTCTATAGTTGGAATAAAGTTGCCTTTGAGAGACATCTTCTAGCTCAGTGCTGTTTTATGAAAGCATCAACACCTTGAACATCTTCTGGGTTGAATAGGCTTACAAGACCAGCAAAGAATCCCCAGTGGAGATCTAGGGCCTTTTGCAGGCAAACATCACTTCTCCTGCTGGCTGCCTTCTCTGGAAACATGAGCAAAGATTATGCTTTCACCCATGGAAGATACATATGTTAGTTGCCAGACTCAGAAAAGACAAGAGAATGAAAAGACAAGCAACACGCTTTCTATCTTTCTTTTCACTTGGGCTTACTTCAGAAATAGGAAGAAAACTATGGAATGCTTTCTCTTTCTATTTTTTTATTGTTGTTTGTTTGCCTGGGGGCTTGAAAATCTTACCAGGTCCAGGACAGACAGGCCTGGCTTTCTGGGGAAAACATTCATTTTAATACGATTCAACAACTAGATCTTTTCTTCAGGTCACAAAGAAAATCGTTTGAAATTTCCTACGAACAAACTCATTTTGATTTCAGAGACAACAAAGATTATTGACAGCATTTGTAAAACTGACTTTTTCCTCTTGGCAGTCATATTAGGTAAATCTAAAAATAGGTAATTTGTTAAAGTCAGAGACAAACGCCTGTGGAACCCTCAAATGAAACTTCTGAATGACCTACCTACTGCTACCCTTGCTTGCTCTCCAATAGCCATTTGAACATCTTGTCTTACTTTGTGACCAAAGACACCCTCAACTTAACTGTTGCCCCTGGAGGACATTGTTAATACAGGTGGTGCTGCTAGAGTTCAAGTTTTCTTCTTATCACAGGAACTTAGACAAATAATGAGCAGCATAGGCAAGTCCTCTGATAATTGTGATTGATATTGATATACAGAGGCTTTTCAAAATCTATCCCATGTGTTTAATTTTACTTGAAAAATTCTACATTATTCCTAAACTGAATCCTAACTGTTGCTCTAAAGTAGACAATATTACAGACTGCAGAATTATTCATGAATAAACCACATGTATGCTATAGCGAGCCCAAAAACTAGAACATGAGAGACTGAAAAAAAAAGTTTTAACATATAGAAGAATTCTTATGTTTAAGAGGAAGGGAGGCAGAGTTTCTTGAAAACTCAGTTGAAACCTTAGTGATTTATAGATGAGCAAAAAGCAAACAAATAAATAATTTCTAATTTGCATGCTGAAGGTTTATTAGGGAAAAGGGCAAAACTTCTTAATTACTCTAAGCTACTCATAGTAGATTAAAACCAAATAAAATTAATTAGTCTTTATTGAATAAGTGAGAGTGGCTTCAGTGAAACACATTTTTATATCTACTTACTCAGTTAAGAAAGAGTTAATCTTACAATAAATATTTATTACTCAGGCAGCTGCTGACATCAAAAGGAAGCTCCAAAAACGTGTCATAAGTTTGGATAACATTATAATTTTAGCAATGCATCAAGATGTTACAGTCTTTTGTTTTAATTTGAAATAAAACCCAGAGTCCTCTGTTTTACTTTTAAGAAGATTCAGGGTTGTAGACACAAGAAAGAGATTAAAGCAAAAGTTTAAATAAGTGACACAAGAAGCACTCTGCCAGCAGAGATAAAAGGTAAATAAGTTGTTCACTGAGCTTTAAAGTTTTTATGACAAGAATAAAAAATAAAGAAATATGCTTAGTTTACAAGCTGTCTTGCAGAACGTGTGACTTAGCTTTACCCAGGTCCAGGACATGCTAGACAGCTTAGCTCAGGAAACTTGCCTGAGAGCAATCTGAGAATGAAGTAATAATTTATAAAGGCTACTTAGCTTGGCCCATAAACTATTAGGAGCTAAAGTAAAAGCTTGGCCTGGGATGCTGGCCCTGAGCCAATCAGATACTTGAATGATTATTTATATGGGCTGAGTAAATAATCAAAAAAGAAAAGAAAGGTGCCAATCAGTACCTACCCAGAAAAATAAAAAGAAATGTTTTTTTCTGGAAGCCACTGAGTATACAAAAAACAGCATTTCTATGCCAGGCATTGTTTTCACATCTGAGTGAACTGGAGGTTTTTGCAAGTTTTTATTAGAGTGGACTGCAGGTTCTACTATTTGCGTCACTGCAGGCAGGTCTTCAGTCACAGCCCTCTGGGCTAGATCTTTTAATGTTGCCCACAGCTTGATTTTTCTGAGTCTGCTTATTGTATTATATTAAAATAAGGCCCTACCCCTGGGCTTGGGGTCCTTCAGGGGACACTTTACTTGCTATATACCTAAGGAAAGCTAGAGAGCTTGTCTTTTTTCTCGCTCTGAAATGGAAAAAGTGACTGCTTTTATGGAGATGAGTCAATGAAGGTTTCTGGCTACCTTCTGTTTGAGAAGGGTGTTATGTAGGCTACAGCAGCTAGGATTCTACCCAGGGTTGATTTAAATATCCTTAGAAGAAAGGAAAGTTAATGCAGGATTTAATTTGCATTACACATTGAAGATAGACAGTCTTTAGGCAATAAGAAATGATTTGGGTTGTTAGAGATTAGGTATTATAAGCAGACAAGGAAGTAAGAGCTGTAGCTGCTGACATAACCTGGATAGCTGTAGCTATATGTATGTCTGTTATGTCTGGCTACAGGAGACTCGGTTTTAGTTTTTTGTTTGTTTGCTTGTTTTATCCTTCAAAACAAAAATTCTGTTATAAACACCCTAATACATATGTAATATTATATATATATATACATATATAATATATATACATATGTATTATATATATATTATATATACACATATATGTGTAGTAGGCATTTCTGAAAAAATATATGTATTTTTCAATATATTTCCATTTATATTTATATATATTATATAAAATCTGTATAATATACCTTATATTACATCGATATAATATATTTTATATTAAATATATATTATACATTTCATATAAAATATATATAATATATTTTATATTAAATATATATTATACATTTCATATAAAATATATATAATATATTTTATATTAAATGTACATATTATATATTTTTTGTATTAAAGATATATATATATATAAAATACATATTTTACCACACAAATACTGTGGAAGGTTTGCCCAGAATTAGAACACTTTTCTAGATTTCTTCAATACTCATGTGTTACTATTTCCTCTGAACTGTAGCTGTAGATCACCAGTTGGCTTACAGAAACAGCAAGGTTAATTTAAAATGTAAGTCACAACTTTAAAACAACTTATTAGGCTAGAACATAGTGATAGTGGTTTGATAGGTTGTGTAACACATTTGTTTTCTCTAGTCCTTGTTTTCCTTAAGAACAAATCATCGTACAAGTCAGTTGCTTGCAAAAGAAGTTTCTCTTACATAGGCTTTCTTTATCGAGTTTTATGGAACTTCATTTCACAAAAAATCACAAATAGGACATTATAAAGCTGAGAATAGTGAAAGGTTTGTATCATAAAGTAGAATCTCCTATATTCTTTAAGATTTGAAGTTCATAGGGTTCCTGGGTTTCCTAGAAAGTATTTTTGTTTATTTGTTTTTTACTTACCTCATGTTACAAACCTATATTGTAGACAAAGAATAAGGTCAGTTTTCACAGGGGACATTTATTCTGCAAGTCAAGTTTAATTAAAGAAAAACACCCTCTTTGAGTCAAAGCCTTAGGAAAGTAACCAAGTTTTCTTATTGTGTTTTCTTGCAAATAAAAATAATTTTGTTTTTGCACTGATCCAAACAAATATATTACTGTAAGATAAGAATAATCAGAAATAGTTTCCAAATATTAGAAAAACCAGTTACCAAAAAAAAAAAAAAAAAAGGCATGTTCTAAATTTTTTTAACAGGGGTAGACCTAACTACATAGGTAAACCTGTAGTTGATTTCAAAGAAAGTGCTTTTGACTCTAGAAAACAAAACAATGATCAGAAATTTTTAAGCAAAAGGTAAAGAGATTTTGTTATTATTCTATTAATTTAGTCTATTTTAACATTTGTTTTGCTTGATATATAGAAACATTGTATCTATTCTGAAGTTATGTATATTTTTATGTTATAAAAACCTTCAGTAGAGAACATGTGTTAAACCTCAGCTAATTATAAATCAGTTTTTTTGGAGGATTAAAACAAGACAATAGTCTACAAAGTATCAAGGGTTGTTAGTCAGATGCAGAATTAACAAAGAAATTTTGTTGTTTCTGTGATTTGCAATAGCTTAACATAATAACTTTAAGTAAATTTGATAGCACATATTCAGACATTAGAAGATTAATAATCCATGTGGTTAATATTTGTAACTAAAATGTATTCTGAAAGAACAAGACATTACTCTCACAATCACCTGTTTATAAATATGTTATATAACACTGTTTGCCTTTTTATTTTATGGCCCAAGCATCCCCTAAATTATCCAAAGTCTATGGCTGAGAAAATACATTCATGAAATTGAAATTTAATTATGGGAAGCTTGCCAAACATTTTAGAGGTTTAACACAATTAGTGTTATTACATAGAATTCCAGATTTTCATAAGTCATTTGTTTTGCCAAATAAAGCAAGTAAAATTATGTGAAAAGTCAGTAGCATATTATTAACCTTCACTATTACATAATTATTGGTTTCAGAAAGAAAACAAAATTTTACCATTGCATTAGTCTACTACCAATTTAACCCTGAGTTTAATGAAACTTTATATATTTTATTTAACCTTAGCAAATTTGACCAGGAAGTGAGATTTTCACAAACCTACTACAACATTTAAACATTACACAAATTTGCAGAACAGCAATAAGTGTTTCAAGATTGCTCTTTTGCCTTCATTTCAATACTTAATTAAAAAAATAAACATAAAAAATATTTTTCATTTAGTTAATACTTTGCTTTTTTGCAAAAGTACATGTTTTACAGTTATTTTACAACTTGTCCAAACATTTGGCTTTATTTTATTTAATTAAAGAAAGTCCCTTAACTCTAGGCAAAATGTTCACTTCCATGCCTTTCTGTAATTTTTTTTTTTTTTTTTTACTACAAACACATTCTACTTTTCTAGCACACCTTGTGTTTAAATTTACATTTAGCTGTCTCAATTACACATTATAATAACACCTTTTAACCTTTAATAACTTGAATGTAAACTCTCATGTTTTAAAATTTTGTCTCGGGTACAGATAAAGTCGTATTTATTTCACCATAGTTAGAGACGTAATTTTTTTATGTCCTCAGGACTTACCAACTGCAAAAGTGGCAAGTAGACAGTTTTCAAATGCCAACGAGGCAGTTTACAATCTTGAAAAAATGTAGGAAACCTGGTGCTTAAACTGCACAATTTAGATAACCTATTGACATCTTGAAAGTACTTGCATTTTATTAGTAATTGCAGAGGCTATTTTTGTTTTACAACAATAAAAATCACGTGAACTGAAGAGTGAATCTTCTTCTAAAAAATAATTAGTTAAACTACCTATCCTTCACTTCTTTTAAAAAAATAGTTGGTTAAACCACCTATTTTTCACTAAGTTAATTAATTAGATCTCTTTATTAATATATACGACCGTGCAGACAAACAGATGATCCAGGAGTTATAGATTTTATTTTAACAATTTTCTAATTAAATTATTGACCTCTGTGTAAGTCCTTTAAAAGCAGGATTATGGGCTGGACGTGGTGGCTCACGCTTGTAATCCCAGCACTTTGGGAGGCCGAGGTGGGTGGATCATGAGGTCAAGAGATCGAGACCATCCTGGTCAACCCCATCTCTACTAAAAATACAAAAAATTAGCTGGGCATGGTGGTGTGTGCCTGTAATCCCAGCTACTCAGGAGGCTGAGGCAGGAGAATTGCCTGAACCCAGGAGGCAGAGGTTGCGGTGAGCCGAGATCGCGACATTGCACTCCAGCCTGGGTAACAAGAGCGAAACTCCGTCTCAAAAAAAAAAAAAAAAAAAAAAAAGCAGGATGATGATTACAATTCCCAGGGCCTAATAGAAAAGCATAATTGGAAGACAGAGCTAGATTTTGAGAGGAACATATCCCCCTCTAATTCCAGGGGTTACATGAGGAAAATAGATTTCTCATGAAAGTGTGTTCATGGTACATTTTTTATTACCCATAAGAAGTCCCAGGCCACCAGGTTTTATCCAAGGGCCTTTTATGCATCCCTCAAGAATGGCAAGATAGAATAGAGAAAAGTAATTTAGTAGACTGAGAAAAAAAAAAAAACCTTTTGTAGAAAAAACAAGATTTATGAGAAAAATATAAATGTCTTATGGATATACTTATAGCATAAATCTCCCCTTGTAATTAAGCTGAATACTCTTTTGGAAGTTTTATATTAATTTAACTTTAGGGAAAACATAAACAGTGATTCTTATCATGTATTTATTTTACCTGTTTGCAACACTACATGTTCACGATTATATCATCTTCTCAAGTTTCCCGTGGCTGAGTTCAGGCAAAGGTGCAATTTCAACTGGATGTAGATCCCTCTAACAAAAAAGCTTGATATTTGAAGATGTGACTGTCAGTTAGGAAGAGACTTTTCTTAGTAAACAGCAGTCCTGCCATGCTGTGTGATGTGCAAACGATTAAGTTATTTTCATGGTTAACGTATTGGCCTCCAAAACCAACAAATTCACTGATGCAACTGCTCAGCAGTAGGATGCCCATTATTTTAGTTATCAAACTAAATTTTTTGCTTAGATAAACAATTGGCTGCTGACAGGAATCTTGAGCCTCAGACAAAATTTGGAGGTCTTCTCTTTTTCCTTCTGGTAGAGATTAAATACCTATACTAAAAAATAAATAAATAAATAAATAAATAAAATAAAAAAATAACTGAGGGATTTATGCAGTAAGTAAGGGTCATTTTAGCTAGTTAGTTTTTTGACTATTAGGCTTTAAGTTAACCTGTAAGTTTTATCTGCTTTCGTTTCTTCTATGAGGTGTTATCAAAGATGAACTACTTCTCCATACCTAGGTACTTACTATCTTTAAAGTTAAGTAACACCTAAGAATCTTCTTAACTCTTAAGAAAAATTAGCTTAATTGGTTCCTAACAAGACCATAGCCAAGTGAGCTTTAGAGTTTGAGATCTGATTTTTTTCCAACTAGTTTAGCAGAGCATTTGTGCATTCCCAGAAAGCCAATCACATTCTTGTTGTTGTTGTCATCTCACCAGTGCACAACACATAACAGTCTCTACTCATCTAAGATAATGCTGATTATTTTTCATTCTACATTTTAGAAGACTAAAGAGCACAGACACATTTCAGAAGACTAACAAGCACTAGGTCAGAGTGAAAGTTTAATATACTAAAGAAGAAAGGTCACTGCCAGCAGTGATGGGGTCAAAATGAGTTAACCTATATGAAACTTGTCTTCATGTTTTCCATATATTGTGAATGATAATAAATAGGATTAGTCTGTGTGCTGTCTTGAAGAATGCATAACTTAGTTTGGCTTGGGGCCTTAGACCAAAGACCAATCAGAAAGATTAGCCTGAGACTTAGAGCCAGTACCAATCAGGGGCTAAGTGAATATTCATAGAGGTTAAACAGCTTATCCAATGATTTATCAGGAACTGAATAGTATGGCCCAAGGTCTTGGGCTAGGACTAATCTTAGGCTAAAGTGATGATTCATAGAGGTCTCCTGATTATAAAATAGACAAAGGCCTTTTAATTGCAGGCCTTGTTTTCCTGTCTGAGTGCACTTGAAGTTTCTGAGTGAGCATTAGGTTCTTGTATCTGTGGAGTTGCAATCACTTTTTCAGGCACAATTCTCTGTGCTATTGTGTTTATTGGTGCCTGCAGCTCGAATTTTATTTTCCAGATTGTTTTTTATCTTGTGTGAGATTCAGACACTGAATAGTAACTAAGAACTTTCTGGGGACACTTCCCTTTCTGACTATGTAAGTTAAGCCAGCTAACTGTCTTCACTATAGACGGAGGGAGTCCCTAAACGGAATTTCTCTTTTAATGCTCCCTAAAAGAGAGAAACCAGTTCTGTATTTAGAAAAAAAAATAAAATATGTTTTTCATTTTCCTTCAGATTTACTTGATCCTCTGGGTCACAATGGCTGTTAGTTCTGGGGACCAATTCTTCCTACTGAACAATCTAGAAAACACATGCTGGACCTTTGTCTCATCTGCATCCAAGGAAGTGTCATAAGTGCTGCCTGTAAATGCAAACACAACCTTTACTTATGGATCTGGAGAAGCTAGTCAGCAGAACTTGGCACATTGGCTTGCACAAAGCCATAGCTTTTTGGCCTGCCTTTTTACTAAACCCTCTGACCCCAAAAGGCTTGCAAGGCATTCCAGAAAACTGGGAGATATTAAGTAGTAGTAGAATTTGTGCAAGACGATTTAATGAAATAAGTGTTCTCATATGAACTTTGGTTTCTCTAAACTATGTTCCCAGTGAAACATCAGATTCTCAGGGAATGAGACAAATTGACTTTCAAACACTTTGAATTCTAAATTTATTTAAATCAGAACAGAATCCTCAGAATAGTAAAGAAACTGAATGGTAAATCCTTTTATAGATTTGGACAGCAAAGAGACTGAAATCTGCCCTTTAACAGTGTCTTCCTCCCAATAGTTAAAAGCTGCCTGTTTACAGATAGAACATGAAGCGTAATCATTGACAGAGAAATGTAAATGGAAAAACAATAGAAAACTCAAAGATTTGGAAAATGAGTTGTCAACACTTTCAGTAAAAATAAATCTCATTTTCTTTGGGGGTGATGTAAGAATACAAATACTAGGTTAAAAATTTTTACTTCAGGCTGTGTGTAGTGACTCATATCTGTAATCCCCTTTGGGTGCCAAGGCAGGTGAATTACCCAAAGTCTGAAGATTAAGACCAGCCTCATGAATGACCAATACAGTAAAACCCCATCTATAATTTCATGTGTGTGTGTGTGTGTGTGTGTGTGTGTGTGTGTGTGTGTGTATGCAATATGCATATATATATATATATATATATATATATATATATATATATATATGCATATTGCCAGGCACTGGTAATTGCAACTACTCAGAAGGCTGAGTCAGGAGAATTACTTGAACCCAGGAGTCAGAGGTTGCACTGAGAAAATATTTTACTATTGCCCTACAGCCATGTTGCCAAGAGAAAAACTTTATCTCAATACTATACTACTACTGCTACTACTACTGATAATAATAACAATGAAACAATTCTGACTTCAAATTCTTGTTAGTCAAAAGTTACAAAAGAGAGGTGAGATTTAATAGGTTATCTCTACTGTATGCCACCCAAGAGGCAAAAATTAACTTGTCTCCTGACATAACTGTTATATGAAAGCAAATAATATCTCTTAAAAAAAAAACAAATTAAAAATGAGTATTCATTTGAGATAAAATATTCTTCTTCACACTGCCATAAATGTCTACTATTAAGAGACCAAAAGACCATTAATAGGTAAAAATTTATACTAAAATCTTGACTTCTTGTTTCAGGGAAATTACAAAAATAAATATTTTTAATTACATTCCTGATTATTAAGTCATCGAGTGATTCTACCTAGGAAAATTAATCCCTAGCCCATTAAAAGGCCAAGAACATCACATACAAAAAAAATGAATATAATGCATTATAGCTATGATAACAAAATATGGTAAATTCAATTGACAAAACCTGGAAATAGGTACAACTCTATTTGTACTGATGACACAAATAGAGAAACCAAACTTAGTGTGAGAGCACTTCTTTCATTAAAATATCTTCCACAAATTCTACTCCTGCTTAATATTGCTCAGGTTTCTAGGATATCCTGCAAGCCTTTTGGGCTCAGAGGGTTTAGTGAAAAAGCAGTGCAAAAAGCTAAGACTTTTGTAGGTGAGTGAGCCAATGGCCTAATAAGTTGTCAGGGATCAGAGTTAAAGGAAATCAGATAACACTAAAATTTAACCTCAAGCAGAAACCATTAGTTTCCTAGGATTGCCTTTACATCTGATGTGATTGCCAAGCTTTTTTTTTTGAAAAAATACTAGATTGAAACTAACAAGACCTTTTTGAAATGAATGTGAAGATTGAAGGTCGACTCTTACTCTTTGGATAAATTATTTTCTTCTCAGCTTATGTACTAACATATGTTGCCGTATCCCCAAAGCACCAAGTAACAGTATCTTTTTATCTGAGATTATATACAAAGATCTTTGTCTTATGTCCAATAATTAATTAATTAAATACATAAATAAAAAGAAGCTCAGTCACAAAGGTGAGATAAAGCAAATGACATAAGTAGAAGAAAGCTCTCTGCCAGTGAAAAGAAGGACAGAAATATTTTTCTCAGTATGAGGCTGTGGCTATAGGTTATTACAAACTACGAGGAGAATGAAATGTGCTTAGTCAGTGGGCTGTTTTGAAGAATATGTGATTCAGGTTAATCCAGCGTCTTAACATTGATTAGAAATCTTAGAAACTCTTTTCAGAAAAAAAACAGGGACTGAAGTACTAATTTATAGCAAGTGCTCAGATTGTCCCATGACTTTCAGAAAGTAATGTGAAAACTTAGCCCAATAACTTGATCTAGTCCTAATCAGTAACCAAAATAATAATTTATAAAGGCCAGACTTTTACAATAGAAAATGGGAGGAGGTATAGCATAAAAAGATAAAAGATAAGAAAATAACAGAGACTCTAGAGACCACAGTGAAGGTCTGTAAAATCCAGGTCCTTGAGGGCACCTGCTTACTGCAATTAACGTGGCAAGAAGGGACACTTTAACATGAAAAGTTGAGAAAACAAAGGAAAGACACTTTAACATGAAATGTTGAGAAAACAAAGGAAAGCCACTTCAACAGTGTCCAACCTGTGGTTATGAGTACTGAAACAAGTGTTTTTGTTTTGTTTTTGTTGTTGTTGTTTTGTTTTGTTTTTTCAGGGGCACACATTACTAGGTCCAGCACCAGTCTCACAAATGTCCCATCAAGACTGATAGTTGGAGATATATTCTCCAGCTCTAACAGCTTTCATAATCTTCATGACCCTTGGGTGATTCTTGACATGAGAAGAAGAAAGTTCGACTTCCTTCTGAAAACTGGATCAGGCTTCTTTGTTCTTCTTGACTATATAGACTTTCTCTTTTGCCATAATGTGAAAATGATGAATGAGTCAGCAAAGTTCTTTGCCCAATAATTTTTCAGTCCATCAGTTATAGTTAGAACAACCTTCTATTTCCTCATGCCAATTTAATTATTCATGAAGTCCCGCTACTAGTAGAAGAAGATACTTTGACCAATATAAAAGCCAATATTTTAATGGCTTCAGCACGAACACTTTTTTTCCATTAGTAAAAAACAATATTAATGAAGAAGTGTAAGATCCCAAGAAAATTATTTGCCGGACTATGACCACTGTGTTTATCCATATTTACTTCAGAATCCCACTGTTTTTTTTGTTTGTTTTTGTTTTGTTTTGTTTTGTTTTGTTTTGTTTTTGTTTTGTTTTGTTTTGTTTTTTCTAGAAACGTTTTTTCCCTAAGACAGAAGGGCTAGAAACATTGTAAGTAGGCTCTAGGAGAAAGGCTTTCTTAGACCCTGCAACAGTTTTTATAAAATATCAGGTATCAAGCATAGAGAAACCCAATGAGAAATGAAGCTGCTTAAGAACCTTTCTATCACTACGGAGGCAGTTTTTTTTTTTTTTTTTTTACTCTATTTGGTTGTTCTTAATTCCTGAGCTATGCTAACTCAAATTCCCAAGGACACTAAATGGTGTACATTTTCAGCCCTGAAGGATGCCTATTTTATTTATATTATAGCACCCAGGTTCCTAATTCCTGTTTCCCTTTGAGGATCTTTCCAACCAGCCTGCACAGCTAACATGGAAAGTACTGCCACAAGGCACTTAAGAAAGCCTTCATCTCTTTTAATATATTTTATCTAAAGAGTTCACTGGTTTCCCTTATTCTCAGGTTAAAGTTTTACAATATATTGATGACATTCTCCTCTGTGGTTCAACTAAAAAGCCGCCTCAATTTTTTAGCACACAGAGGTTATGAAGTCTCAGTCAAAGACTCAACTTTGGCAGACTTCAGTGAAGAATATAGAACTGATCTTATCAAAAGAAATCAGAACATTAGTTGAGGGGATAATTGAGTCTATTTCCTCTTTTACTTTTTCCCAACCTTTTAATCAGCTAAGAGAATTTTGGACACTCTATCAATTTTTGCAGATTGTGGATAACCAGGTATAGTGAAACTTGTAACTCATTATATTACCCTATAAAATAAACTCAAGCAGCTTTGGCTAACTTGCTGACCTGGGTACTAGAAAGTCAAAATAAATACTTTAACTAGCCAAAACAAGCCTTACTAATAGGACATTTCCTCAATGTTCCCAGAAATTAGACGTTTCATTTTCATGTTTCAGAAAATAAATGCATGGCCTTGAGAGTCTTAAATCAGTCCTGCCATCCAGACAAACAGTTGGTAAGTTACCTAAGCAATGACTTAAAGTTTGTGCTTAAAGAATAAACAAACTGCCTCTAAGCCATTGTCGTAGTGGCCATGCTGGTGTTGGAAGACACAAAGGTAAACATGAAGAATAATTTATTTACAGTTATCCTACAAAGAAAGTTTCTGGATAACAGAAAATCTTTTTTCTAAAATATCTAGCTTTGCTGCTGAAAGATTTGCAATTTGATTAACAACCTGACTTTGCATCCAAATCACTCTTCCAAGAAAAATGTGAGGAAGCTGAACATGATTCTATAAAGAAACTAGAAAAATCTGTGTATCAAAGGGATGTCAAAGAAACACCCTTAGAAAATTTATAATTAATTATCTTTACAAATATGAGTTCTTTTCATTATAAAAGAGACACAAAAGGCGGGGTATGCAATATTCACTTTGAATAACATTACTCAGAATGTGTCTCATCAGGCATAAGCATACAATTCGCTGAGTTACTTGCACTCACAAAAACACTCAAGCAAAGCCAAAACAAGTTATAACATTTATACTGGTTCTAAGTATGCTTTTATGATTACCTATGCCTATGCTGCTTGGTGAAAAGAAATTTCTTGTCTCCTATTAAATATCATCAGAATTTACATAGATTTTTCTCATGTCTTTTCTATTGTGGAAAGTAGCAGTAATACACTGTTTCTGTCAGAATTTTTCCCAGAAGAATAATTTCATCAGTACCAATTTAGAAAGACTATTTAAGAACAATTATGTTTTGTTGCACTTCATAGAAATAATTAGGTAAATATAAAATTATAGTTTATTTTACCATAAATTCAGGCTTGTCATAAACTTTTTTTTTTCCAAACAAGAAAAATAAATAAATAAAAATTATGTATCAATTTTTTTTTTTTTTTTTTTTTTTGGAAAAGAAGTTTTACTTTTGTTGCCCAGGTTGGAGTGTAATTTCATGACCTCGGCTTACTGCAATCTCAGTCTCCCAGGTTCAAACAATTATCTTGCATCAGCTCCCTTAGTAGCTGGGATTCACAGGCATCCACCACTATGCCCGGTTTTGCATTTTTAGTAAAGATGGGGTTTCTCCCTGTTGGTAAGGCTAATCTCAAACTTCTGACCTCAGGAAATTTATGCATCTTGGCCTACCAAACTGCTGAAATTACAGGTGTAAGCCAACTTGCCTGGGCTATATGTTTTACATCTCGTCATACATTTGTAATTATCTTCTTGCCTCATTAGTTGTATTTAGTATTTGTTTATAGGCTATCCCTGTTGATTTGTATGAGCCAATCATAAATCTCCAGCTGCAGGTAAGTATAAAATACAAAAATATTAATATTGTAAAATAATGTAACAATATCTTTATTGTGGACAATTATTCTACATATATTGAAAGGTAATGAGAGTTTGAAGTGTGCCCATAATTGAGGGATATTTAGTTTGGGGGCATAAGACCAAAGAAGCTAAGCAAATTTAAGCCCCAGGCAAACACATTTCTCATGCATAACTATAGACCTCAGTTATCAGCAAAAGTCAGAAGCCTGAGAATTAAAAAGAAAAATTATTTGTTATACCGTAAGTTTTGGGTTACATAGGCATATAGTGCACGTTTGTTACATCAGTATAGACATGTCATATCTGGAGAAAAGAGTGAGGAAATTCTTCAAGTATTTAGAAATAGAAATATTGTTTAACCCAGCAATCCCATTATTGAGTCCATACCCAAAGGTTTATAAATTATTCTATTATAAAGACACAGGCACAGGTATTATTGCACACTCTTCACCACAGCCTAAGAATTTTTAAGCTATGCTTTCTTATCACATTTCAACCATATGTTTTCATAACTAAATGGTTTCTTCTTACATAAAAGCCATCAAACTTCAAGTAGTACTGTAAATGAAACCATTTATGAAAATGCCATGTTTTAAGAATCATACCAGGACCTCAGGTGGAGCTCTACTGTTGTATTTACTTACACATCTACCCTACCTAGCAAGAGGTAGCTAGAAAAATTGGTGCCCAATCTTTCTAACAGCAGCTAGTGTCTTCACACCTCAAGGGGACAATGAGAGAGAAAATTTTCGTTGTTATTGTGGGTCCTTGATAAAACTTCTTTCAACAGAGATGCAGCCTACAAAAATAGGCTGCAGGCACAGATTAGTAAACTTAAAAAAAATCTTCAGTCCACTCTTAGGAAGAAGCAAGGCCCAACATAGACATTTCTTTGTTCTTTGTGCATAAATATATGCCCCCAACAACAGTGACTAAGAAACAAGACCCAACATTGAAACAACTTTGTCTTTGTATAGGCAACAAACTTCCAATAAACAGTAACATATTTTGGGTGGTACACATTAGGCTACAATTAATTTCAGTGTGCATTTTTCTTTTTTATTTATTTTTCTGCACACACTTTGGACTTTAAGCTGAACTGCTATGAATCATCATGTCAGAGTCTGATTAGCGCTGAATTGCTATGAATCATCATGTCAGAGTCTGATTAGCCCCTCTCCAAGGTCATGGACCAAACTTTTATTTCAGCACTTGATTCATTTCAAGCAAGAGCCCAAAAGTCAAGGTGAGTGATTCTTTTTTCAGGATCAGTCATTATGTTCTTCCATTTTTCAGTTAATGAGGATCCCAAACCCAAGAATCACACTTGGGTAGATAATTTGGTCCCCAGTGTGGAGAGCTATTTTATTTTTCTTTTTAAACTCTCTTTCCAAATTCAGTTTGTGTGCCTCTTCCTTAATTTTTTTTGTCGCTGAGACAAATAGTGTATTATGATACCTCATGAGAAAGATTGCCTACATTGTTGTGCATTGGTGAGACTGGAGCAATTGAAGCTTGGGAATTGAGCCCTGGAATGCATTAAGTCTTGCTGAATCATCTGAAAATTTGGTCCTGGAGTGAAACCAGAGCTGATGTAAACAGTCCACCTTCCAGTGGTTACCACCAGAGGCTGGAGAGGGTTGAGGTAAAATCTTTTTGTTTTCTCAGTAATTCTTCATGGAGTAGCCTGGCTTGACACATTGGCAGCAGTTAGAAAGTGCAGCTCAAAAACTATGGATTTTATAGAATGTTAATTTGGCCACCAGTGTCTTTGTTCTTTCCTTGCTTTATCTCTTTTTCCTGCTTCTCATCCTGGGTCCTGTTGTAAAAGACCAAGAAGGCCACTTCACAAAATTTCTAAGGTGCTCTTTGGTCCCATAGCCTGCTTTTCTGGGTTTACTTCTGATTTGAGGTGTGAAAATTTAACTTGCCTTCAAAGATTGTCCGTATTATATTAAAATCAGGAAATACAGAGGTTTGTTTCTCAAAATTTTCTCTGTCCACACAAATTGAGATATTTTAATCTGTTTTTTTGTGTGTGTTTTTTTGTTTTTGTTTTAATTCAGTGTGGCCAGTTTATATTAATTGAGAAGTTTGGTTCAGTTTTTTTGCAAGCCGTTTAATATGCACATCAGAAAATGTTTTTCCCACTCACCCATGAAGTTACTAGTACTTCTTGGCAAATGTACTTTGAACAAAGAAACACACTAAAGAGTCAGGCTGCAGGCAAATTAAAAAAAAAAAAAATAGCAATAGCGACCATTTTGTGATCTGTTTAAGTTTGCACAAGTTTCAGTTCCTGTTTTCCTGCTGATAAGTTTCAGTTCCTGTTTTCCTGCTGATAAGTTTCAGTTTAATGTTTCCTGTTGACAGGTTTCAGTCTTTGTTCCCGCCCCCACCAGGATAAGTTTCAGTAATGTTTCTGTTTCTGTTTCTCTGGCTGAATGTTTCAGTTTCTGATTCCTGCTGGTAAGTTTCAGTTTTGAAACTCAGGAAGGCCAGAGTTTCCCAACTACAAGCTTCCTTTGCCTCCGCCTCTCTGCCTGCACCTATTTAAGCTGTGAGCTCAGCAACAATAAATGAGACTTGATCAGACTCCTGTCTTGTCTCCATTCTTCGAATCTCTTGCCCATCCATCCCCACTCCCTCCCTTCAAGCTCCTGTTGTTGTCCTGCAGGTCAGGACAACAAAAACTTGCACAAACCTGAAGTCTATTCATATAAAGAAGCAAAGCCTAATAAAAATTCCCTTATGCTTTTTTTTTTGTTTGTTTTGCCTAACACATACAGATAATTTGATAAGAGAATGAGACCCTGCATAAAAACACCTTTGTTCTTAATATGATACAGAAAGTAATGTCTGTTTCTTTCACTCACAGGGCTTCAGTGCATTCCAGTAAACAGTTTTCTTCCCCCCCCCCTTTTTTTTTTTCCTTTTTCTTTGTATATTGTTTAGGCTGAGAACTGAGACTCTGTACATCTACTCTTTGGTTACTTGTTAGTCCTGGGTCAAGGTTATAAGCCATGTCAACAAGTGCTTTCTCCAAGACTACAAAGCACACTCTTTTCTTACTGGGAATGCAATCTTTTCTTTGTTCATAAAAACATCAAAACCTGCCTCATAGTGATAAAATCCCTTGGTTTTCTGTCTCTTCTGTAAATAGTTACTTTACTTTTTGCTTACTAAGCTTTCATTCACCAGGAAATATAAAAGCCAATATTATTGTATTTAAGGTTTCTGTGACTTTATTCTGCTGATAGATTTAAAAAAGAAGAGGTCAAAAACACTATCTCACATCCATAATCCTGAACAAGCTGGTAGGATTCCTTAAGCCCAAAGGTTTGAGAGCAGCTAGGGAAACATATTGTGACATTGTCCTTCCAGAAAATAAGGTTAGCCAAGGGTGGTGGCAGGCACCTCGGCTCCCAGCTATGTGGGAGGCTGAAAGTGGGAATATTTCTTGATCCTGAGAGTTCCACTGTGTAGTGAATCATGTTTAGACTGTATAACTGAGATTCTGAATCAATATAATGAAATAAATAAGTGACAGACCATAAAACAATAATTATATATGTGTATTGTTAGTACATATTTTAAAACAAGCAATTTTTGACATAAAAGCATAGGAAGAAAGAGTAGTATGGAAAAATATTTTGTATAATGTCACCACTAGGTGTTTATAATCCACACTGTATTATTATAAATTTAAGATATTAATTATAATACTCTGGATGACAACTAAGAAAATAACTATGAAGACATATTGAAGAGAAATGTGGCATCAAAATGGTACCCTAAATAGCAAACTAAATTATTTCTTCTCAGTAATTATTTCAAATGCAAATAAGTTAGTTAACTCTATTTAAAAGATGTGGATTGGCAGAATTACTTTTTTAGATATATTAAAATGGATAGGAAATTATTAATATAAACAGTAACCAAAATAGAACTAGAAAAACTAAGCAAATAGCAAAAATGTTTAATTTGCCAAGAAGATATAATACTTAACTAATACTAATACTAAGCTAAATAGCAGATTCTTAGGATTTAGGAAACAAAAATAGATATGAGCGGTTTTACAGTTCTGTATAATAGCTAATATTTTTAATATCCTACTTTTAGCAAGGGATGAAACAAATAAACAGATGTTCTATTAAAAAAATAAAATAAAAAGGTCCTGAACAGCAGGACCTTTTTAGTTTATTTACAGCATGAGAAACCTGTAAAACACTCCACTCTATGAGATGATTACACATTCTTCTGAAATGCATAAAGGTCATTCTTCATGCTGTCACTAGAATGGACTTTATGGTATGCCACAAAGCAAGTTTCATTATTTGTTCAATTACTAACATTAATTGAAATCTCACATTCTGAAAATGACACATTATGCTTTCTCTAACCACAGCAAAATAAATAAAGAGACCCATTTTTAAAAACTAAAGAATTCATAATATTTGGAAACTAAACATTACACTCTTCAACAACCAATCATTAACTGAAGAATCTGCAGGATAGTACTTGTTCCTTGCAGATAAAATCACAACATGATGAAACTTCTGGAATGCAGCAAAATGAATTCTGAGGAAGATACATTAAAGAGAAGAATTGTAAAATCTGTAACAGAAATTTATACACAAGAAAGTAGAAAAAAGAGCAAACTAAAGAAGAGTAGTTTTACCAAAAAACAGCATAGTCATTTTCAATAATTCTAACCCCTACATCACAACACACACAGTAAACCAAAGTAAGAATATGGTGCAGTGATAATCACCAGCAATACCCAGAACTCAAATATGAGAATGAAATAGCTCTGATGGTGACAGAGAAGTGAAGAAACCAGGTAGATGATAAAGTTTGGCTATATATTTATGACTCTCTTTCCTGATATGCTGGCAACCAAGTGTGAGGAAAAAAATAAAACTTTAAATTATGGTTACTGTAGTGGAGAAAATAAAGTAAATAACCAGCCTTTCCAACACTTTCGATTCCCTGCCAGAAGAGGCATTCCTGCTTTTAACCTGCAGGAACCCTTGCAAATGCCTGAAAACAGAAAAATTCCTGAGGGCCACCAGAGACAAAGCAGTAAGGCAACACTACCATCTCCAGCCTGGATATCTCCATCACAGTAGATGCCAAATCAGAGTGCTTGTGCAGCAGTAACATAAGATAGCAAATATATTTTATAATTTTCCTGAGAACAAACCCATATCAAGCCTTCCCACACTCTTAGGATATTCTCTTTAATAGAGAACTGGCAGTATTCCCAAGCTGGCCAGAGCTGAGGCAAATCTAGGCTTAAGGCACAATCTACTGCCAAAAAAGAAGTACTGAACTAGTAAAAATAAATCAAACAAACCCCCCAAAATAGGTATAATGTTAAAAAAAAAAAACCCTGAAAACAAACAACCTAAATAAAATACAAAATAAGACAGAGATAAGAGTGAGATAAATAGCCTTTCCAAAAAAAAAAAAAAATGTATAACCACAGACATAATAGTAAACAGGGAATCCTTTCAAATAGACAAAGCAAGGAAACATTGATAAATGCTAATTAATGAGATGGTTCTCAGTTAGTTCTGTCATCAAAAATTAAAATTAGCAGTTTTTAGGAAACTCAGTTAACCACAAAAATATAGAAAGAAATGAATTTTTGATAGAAAGTTTTTAAAATGGAATGAAATACTTTTAAAAATATGAAAATCATGAAACAGAGAAACATGGACACTGAAGTCAAAAATTCAAGAAGCTATCAACAGCAGAAAAGGTAAAACAGAATAAATAATCTGTCCGTGCTAAAGCAGGTTATTACTGCCAAATTTGGTGGCTTATACCTGTAATCTCAGCCCTTTGAATGACTGAAGTGAGTGAATCACTTGAGTTAGAAGTTCAAGACCAGCCTGGCCAACATGGTAATACACACTCTCTACTTAGAAAACAAAACAAAACAAAACAAAAATAAAACAAAACAAAACAAAAAAAAATGGCTGGACATAATGGTGCACTCTTGTACTCTCAGGTATTCAGGAGACTGAGACAGTTAAATCAGTTGAATCTGGGAGGCAGACGTTTCAGTGAGCTAAGACCCTGTCATTGCACTTCAGCCTGGACAAGAGAATAAGATGAGAGAAAAACAGAGGGAAAGAGCAAACGAAAGGGAAAAAAGGAAGGAAGGAAGGGAGGAAGGAAGGAACAAAGGTAGAAATAAAGGAAAGGAAGAAGGGAGAAAAAGAGGGAGGAAGGGAGAGAGAAAAGGAGGGAGACAGGGAGGGAAGCATAGAGGGAGGGAGAAAAACAAAAAAGAAAATTAAAACAAGCTACTAGGAAATGCACAAAAAGAAAAAAATGCAAAAAATGAAGAACACTTTCAAGACATGTTACCTCTCAGGAGCAAATTCAAAAATTAGTAATATTTAAGACAGACCTTAGCAACAGGAAGGTATAGAGTCCATATTCAAATGAATTATAATAACCTTCCAAAATTTGAAAAAGTTATTTCAAAAATTTGAAAAGGTTCGGAAAAGTCACAGACTGCAAAAAATTAACACCCAATAAAACTACTCCAATACAAGTAATAATCAAACTCTCAATGTCAAGAAATAAAGGGGACTCTAAAGTCAGTAAGGAGAAATAGGTAATAATAATAATAATAATAATAATAATAGAATAACTTAAAATCATTTAGAAAAAACGTCAACTTTTTTTTTTTTTTTTAGACGGAGTTTCGCTCTTGTTGCCCAGGCTGGAGTGCAATGGTGCGATCTCGGCTCACCGCAACCTCCGCCTCCTGGGTTCAGGCAATTCTCCTGCCTCAGCCTCCTGAGTAGCTGGGATTACAGGCATGCGCCACCATGCCCAGCTAATTTTTTGTATTTTTAGTAGAGACGGGGTTTCACCATGTTGACCAGGATGGTCTCAATCTCTTGACCTCGTGATCCACCCGCCTTGTCCTCCCAAAGTGCTGGGATTACAGGCTTGAGCCACCGCGCCCGGCCCCAACAACAAATTTTTAAGGAAGACATAATATTAATCAATATAAAGTGTGACATCAAAAACTTAATTTGAAGGAAAGTAACAGTCTAGAGTGTTTACTTTTTTATATGTCAAAAGTTATTAAAAGCTTAAAACAGTTTATTATTAAATATAAAATGTTTTTTTGGGGCAAAATCATCATTGCAAAAAAGAAAAGAAAGAGAAAGAAAAAGAAAGAAAGAAAGAAAGAAGAAAGAGATCCAAAATAGCTGATCATTAGCAGCTCGGGATTGTAGCTCCCAGTGAAAGCAGATAATGAGAGGATGCCACACTTTCAGGTGAATTTTCATTGCTCATGCACCAGGAGATTCCCAGCAGAGGAGCCCCATGGGTCGACAGCATGACTCTAGTGGCCAGCGAGGCAGTTTTGCCACTGCCTCAATGTGGCAGTTATTGGTGCAGAGTCAGAAAATCACCATCAATCTTAATTTTGCTGTTTTGGCCAGCCAGTGGGTTGCTCAGATTTTAGCACTGAAAATCAACAAGTTGGATGTCCACTCAGAAATCCCATTATAAAGATGGTAATTATAAAGACCACAGATGGATAAATCTATAATGAAGGGAAGAAACCAGCCTCAAATGCCTGGGAATACCCAAAATCAGAATGTCTCTCCCTCTGCAGGGGATCACAGTTTCAAATCAGCAAGTGAACAAGGCCTAATGGAGAATGAGTGTGCTTCATTACAGATGCAGGCTTCAAAAGGTGGATGATAGGAAACTTTTGTGAGTTAAAAGAACTTGTTCTAACCCAATGCAAATAAACTAAGAACTTTGAAAAAAGGTTTGATGAAATGTTAACAAGAATACACAATTTAGAGAGGAATATAAGTGAATTAATGGAACTAAAAAAACACAACATGAGAACTTTGTGAACTATGCACAAGTTTTAATAGCCGAATTGTTCAAGCAGAAGAAAAGATATCAGAGGTCAAAGACCAACTTAATGAAATAAAATAAGACAATATTAGAGAAAAAAGGATTTAAAAAAATGAGCAGAGTCTCCAAGAAATATGGAACTATGTGAAAAGACCTAATCTAAGTTTGATAGGTGTACCTGAATGTGACAAAGAGAACCAATCCAAGCTGGAAAATATGCCTCAGGATGTTATTCAGGAAAACTTTCTCAACCTAGCAAGGCAGGACAATATTCAACTCCAGGTAATACAGAGAACACCACAAAGATATTACTCAAGAAGACCAACCTCAAGGCACATAATAACCACAAGATTCAGCAGGGTTGAAATGGAGAAGAAAATACTGAGGGCAGCCAGACAGAAAGATCAGGTTACCCGTAAAGGGAAGCCTATCAGACTCACAGCAGATCTCTCAGCAGAAACACTACAAGCCAGAACAGAGTGGTAGCCAATATTCAACACCTATAAAGAAAAGAACTTTCAACCTAGAATTTTACATCCAGCCAAACTAAACTTCATAAGTGAAGGAAAAATAAAATCTTTTGTGAACAAGCAAGCACTCGGATATTTCATCACCACTAGGCCACCTTCACAAGAGCTTCTGAAAGAACCACTACACATAAAAAGCAACAACCAGTATCAGCCTTTCTAAAAAATACCAAAAAGTAAAGAACATCAACATAATCAAGAATTTATATCAACTAATGGGAAGAATAGCCAGCTAATATTAAATGGCAGTATTAAATTTACATATATTATTATTAGTTCTAAATTTAAATCGACTAAATTCCCCAATCAAAAGACACAGACAGGAAAAAAAAAAAAAAAAAAAAAAAAAAAAAAAAAAAAAAAAGTCAAACCTCATCTGTATGCTGCATCCAAACCCATCTCACATGCAAGAATACACAAAGACTCAAAAAGGGATGGAGAAATAATTGCCAACCAAATGGAGGCAAAAATAAATAAATAAATAAATAAATAACAAGTAGGAGTTGCAGTTTTTGCCTCTGATAAAATAGACTTTAAAGTGACATAGATCAAAAGAAGCAAAGAAAGATATTAAATAATGATATAAAAATCAGTGCAACAAGAAAAGCTAAAGATCCTAAATATATACACACCCAATACAGGAATACCCAGATATATAAGACTTACAGAGAGACTTAGACTCCCACACAATAATAATGGAAGACTTCAACATCAATATTAGACAGATCAATGAGACAGAAAATTAACAACTATATCCAGGATTTAAACTCAGATCTGGAACAAGTAAACCTAATTAACATGTATAGAACTCTCCACTTTAAATACACAAAACATACATTCTTATCAGTACCACTTCACACCTATTTACAGGTTTTAATGAAATATTGCTTGGCTGCTTGTTTGTTACTTTCTTCCCTCATTTTTTTTTCATGTCTGTTTTATTAAGCACAATTATAGGCATACCCATTTTAGATTGCATTCTAGCCCAGGCAATAGAGCAACACCCCCGTTCTCTCTCCCTCTTCCTCTACCTCTTTCTTACTCTTCTTCATTCTTTTTTAAAATTCTTTTTTTCTTTCTTTCTCTCTTTCTTATTTTTTCTTTTAAAAAATAAAAAGAAAGAAACAGAAACACACTACAGAAGCTACACCAACGAAAAGAATACAAAGGAATTAAATCTTGTCACTACAGCAAAACAGTAATTGATAAAATTTTAAATGTAGACTACAAGAAAGAATGAAAGTAAAAAAAATAGGTTAAATGATGAGTTACAGTGTATAAAGAACTTGTAAATCTCAACAGTAGAAAAACAAATAAACACATTAAAAATGAGCAAAAGCTCAGAATAGACATTTTTCCAAGAAACATACAAAAAAAGTGGGCAACAAGTATGTGTCAAAATATTAAGCATCATATCATCAGTTACATATAAATCAAATGTACTATGAGACATTACCTAACTCACATTGCAATGGCTATTATCAAAAACTCAAAAGATCACAAATATTAGCTAGGGTGTAGAGAAAATGAAATTATTGTATGTTGTTGGTGGCAATGTAGATTGTTATAGCCATTATGAAAATTGATATGAAGGTCTCTGCAAAATTAAAATAGAGCTACCTGTGCCCCAAGCAAATCTTTTTTTATGCATATAACAAAAAATTGTATCACCATCTTATAGAGATATCTGCACTCTAATGTTCATTGCAGCATTATTTACAGTAGCTAAGATATGAAAACAACCTGTTTCAAATACAATGAAATACTATTTAGCACTAAAAAATAAGATCTTGACACTTTTCACAACGTGGAGGAGCTTTACGGAAATTATGCTAAGTGGAATAAACCAGACACAGAAAGATAAATATTGCATAATCTCAGTTATATGCAACAGAGTACAAGGTGGTGCCAGGCTATTTTGTTGTTGTTGCTGCCGTTAATAAGCTCTCAAAAGATAACAGAGCAAGAATTTCCTCATTACCACAAGACTGGCACCATGCTCTTCATAGAGGATCTGCTTCCATAACCCAATCTTCTCACCCTGAATCCCACCTCCAAAACTCTGGATCAAATTTCAACAGACATTTTGCAACCTCAAATATCCAAACTATAGTAGTAATTATGAGAGATTACAAATATGTTAATTTGCTTCAGTATAGTAACCTTTTAAATGTCAATATGTATCTCATAAATCATGTTGTACACATGAAATATACATAATAAAATGTATTTTTAAAGGTAAACATTATAAATATACATCTAATTTTGTTAAGCACATAATTTAATCATGTATTCAAAAAAATGTGAATTGCCGGCTCCTCTTATTTTACAGATGTCTCTATTTCTTCCAATTATCTGGCTCTCTTAGTGATCTGTGCTGTCATCCTGGGATAGAGCTCAGGATCCCCTCAGGAAACAGAATGCTGCATTTTCTGCTGTGTGGATCTGGCTTGGGGGCAACCAAGGGCTTAGATGCTGACTGTATAGTGGCTTTGTATGGCAAGGGGAAGGGTGCATTTCTGCAGGCCCTGACCCTCTAAGGACTCAGGGTGGCCTTGAGCATACTGTCCACTAGACACAGGAAGGTCCTGCCCAAAGGGATGTGCAAGTGCAGCTGCACGAATGGCCTGGCTTGGGATCAGTACAGCTTAGGGCAGTGCTGCCTGAGTGTCCTGACTACTCTCTGCATACCCAAGAACATTCTCAGGAGACATTCTATTATCCAATTCACCAGGGCACAAAGTGCTGTATCTGCTGATGGCAGAGAAGCTAGCCTGGGTTTCTGCTCCCTTTCTCAATGAAATGTGCTACTCTCAGATCGCCCCCTTTGACTCCTGTGACTCAGGGAGTGGGAGCAAGGCTAAAAGTTTTGTTGTTGTGGACTGGGAGAACTTGGAGAGGAAGCAACTGCTAAGTTAGTCTGAAACTGGTTTGCTATTTATCAGCAGCTCAAAACAGCCCTTCATCAGCACTTGGAGCAAGATCAGAAGGGAAGAGCAGAAGAACACAGTCTAAGGAGGAGATCCAAACTTCCTGGAACACTGAGGCAACGTCAAAGTTACCTCTGGGTGTGTGGAAAGACCTCAGTCATCAGACGAGTGTCGCAAGGGCCATAGTCTTCTTGTGTTTGGGTAGCTAATTTCTGAAAAGGCCCAGGCCCAGGTAGTCATACTAATTACAGGGATAGCCCTTCACCAATCA
Source organism: Saimiri boliviensis (assembly GCF_048565385.1). Classification (NCBI taxonomy): domain Eukaryota; kingdom Metazoa; phylum Chordata; class Mammalia; order Primates; family Cebidae; genus Saimiri; species Saimiri boliviensis. The sequence goes on along the minus strand of NC_133471.1, from coordinate 13,020,250 downwards.
GTAGGTTAAGATCTTTACTCTGTGTAAGTAAGATCACCGAGGTCAAGGATCTGAGGCTTATGAGTAGCTCCAGTGAATCTGTGGCTGTCCTTCTGCATATGGAATTTACTGTGTGGGAGGGACACATCTTGGGCTGGAGACAAGGGTGTCATGTCACCAGAGCAGGTGTTGGTGACTTGATTTGAGGTACAACAAAAGCACCATAATTGGGGATGTTCTGTGATAGTAATTATGTGTTGTTGGTAACTCCTTCCAGACTAAATACAGGGCAAAAGACAAAAAGATATTTAAGTGGTCCTGGCATGACAGCCTTTTCTGGTCAGCATAGCTGCTCATGCCTTTTTGAAAGGAGGTTGAGACTCAGAGTCACACAAAACATCTTCTCCCATACAATTGCATTCAGAGAAACACCAAGAAAGGTGGCCTCCTAAGTTCTTGGTCCATTACCTGTGTTCCCTCTTGTTCCCCTGCTTTATAATATCCCCTTTTCTCCACAGCGCCGGGCAATAACTTCTTTCCATACTGCCATTTCTTTACATTTGGAATCAGCAGCTTCTACTCCAGATGACTTTTTCTTATGATGCCATCTATAAAGTTGCCTTCTGTGACCTGTGTGTAAACAATCCCCTCTAAACACCCTACGTATGAGAGGTTTTAGGGAAAAGAGTCTGTCTTCATGAGTGTGAAGTACCCACAGTATGTGTGTATGAGAGGAAGATGACAGAGCATGTTTTCACCCATTGACCCAGAAGAGGGATCATTACAGTTGAGAGAAGTAAGTCTGGGTTTCGTCTGGACACATGTTTTTGTGACTCACACAGTTTTTCTAAATGACACATTGAGACCTGCTGTGGGCTGGACGATAAGGCTGAAGCCACTTAAAAGCTGTACAATTGAAGGTAAGTCGCTCACTTACCTGATCCTGGCTTTCTGCTCTTTACATGGTACTACCCATATCTTGCAGAGTTTCTGTCAATTCACCTGCACATATGGTGTTCAGAAAATGCTACTTTTCCTTTGTTGAAATATAGCTACCCATGAATATTATGTGCTAAGTTATGGATTACAGCAGAGAAAGATTTAGAAGACCTTGTAAACACTGATGAGGCATCCCTGATAGTACTGAGTATCTGTGAAGATAGCAGAGGAAAACTAACATAGAGCTGTAAATGGTCAGTAGGTCTTTCATAGGTAGTCACACAGGCATGAGTGAATCAGAAAAGAGTTCTTGCCGCCCATCCACCACCAATGTCAGAACATCAGGGGATGGTTGAAGGCTTATCAGGTTGCTTCTCTAAAATTAATATCTTAGCAGCTGAAGCCAGGGAGAGATAAGCTCTCACTCATCTGCAGCTGTTAACATTTAAATGTTAATTAAATGCAGGCAGGCAACAAGGAGAAGCAAAAAGGGCTTCCAATAAAATCTCAAGTATTAGGTGAGTGGACTGAGCCATCCACATTAAGAGATAAAGTGCTAAATATGACCATTTTGTATCACTCCACTGAGAAAGGAGAGATAGCCTCAGAAAAGCATGTTTACAACTTCTTAAACACACTCCCTGTGGTCACTCCCAGATGGTAAAAAGGGCACTATGCATGCAAGCTGCCTATGCTAAGGGAAGAATCATGGAAAAGGGTGAACCACATGCTGGTGGTGGGCCAGCCTATAATGTCTCTGGATAAAGAGTAATGTCCTCATTTGTTCTTCATGTCCCCACTTGGATTTCTTCCTAGTGCATTTTCCATTCTTTCCATTCTTTCCTGATTCAAAGCTTTGTAACAGACATCCACCCCTGCTGTGTAACCTTCCTCAGTCTCTTTTTCTGCTTTATGCCCTTCAGTTGAGTTCTTTTCTCTGAAGAGGCAGGAATTTATGTTGCTAAGGATCTGGATGGACGTGCTGCCAGTAACTCAGCAACTGTTCACCGCTAACAGGCCTAGGAGTTAGTGGACAGTGTGGCTAGAGTATATGCCCATAATGTGGTTTCCAAGACCCCAGGCAGTTCCTGACTGTGGAAAGATATGAAACTCAGGCTACAGACACACTGCGGAAAGAAAGATCACTCTCCTGAGGAAATACTTTGTATAAGATATTTTTTAACTGAGGTAGAATTCCCATAATATAAAATTAACTATTTCAACTGTATAATTTAGTGACATTTAGTATGTACACGTTTTTGAGCAACTACCACCTCTTACTTCCAAATTATTTACATCATCCTAAAAGGAAATCCTTTACCTGCTAAGGAGCTGCTACCCAAACTGTCCTCCTTCTGACCCCTGGAAAATAGTAATTTGTTTTCTGTCTCTAAGGATTTACTTATTCTGGATATTTATAGAAGAAAATTTCATACAGTATGTGACCTTTTTTGTTCAGCTTATTTAAATGCAATGGTTTGAATTTTTTCCATATTGTAGTGTTAGTGTCTCAATCTTTTTAACAGCTTAATATTATGCAATTAAATTGATACACTGCTTTTGTTTTTCTGTTTTTTTGTTGGTGAACATCTGGTTTGTTTCCACCTTTTAGATATTGTGAATATCTGGGAGTGAATTTTTTGATGTCATAATTCTGTTAGATTTTTGCAGAAACACTGAACTATTTTCCACAGAACCTGCACCATTTTACATTCACATTTCTCCATTGCCATATCAACCCAATGTTAGTTTAAGGCTTTTTAAAAAATAATAATTACAAATATAATTGCTGTGAGGGTATCTTATTGTGGCTTTGAGTTGCATTTCCCTGAGGTAAGTGATGTTGAGCATGTGCTAGTTATGTATGTGCTAGTTATGTATGTTTGGATATAAGTATTTTGAAGTCCTCTACCCATTTTTTAAATTGTATTGTTTTCTTTTTGTTATTGAGTTGCAAGAGTTCCTTTTATATCCTGGATACTAGACCCTTACCATACGTATGACTTGCAAATATTCTGTCCTATGCTGTTAGGTTTCTTTTCACTATACTAGTAGTGACTTTTGATTTATGAAACCTTTAGGTTTAATGAAGTTAACATCTATTTTTTGTTTTCTGTGCATTCAGTCTCATATCCATGAATTATTGATAATCCAATGACAATAAGCACACAAAATGTTGTTCAACAGCAGTAGCCTTTGGGTAAATAAATATCTGAACCAAATGAGATTACCACTTTACAACCATTAGAATGTCAGTTTTTTTAAAGGAAAAGTTGTAGAGTATGTAGAGAAATAGGGCTAATATCCAGAACTAAAATGGATATACAAGAAAAAACAATAATAATCATTCAAAAGTAGGCTAAGGATATGAACACTTTTCAAAATAAGATATATTTGAGCACAACAAACATGAAAAAAGCTCATCATCACTGGTCACTAGAGAAATGCAAATCAAAACCATACTGAGATATGATCTCATGCCAGTTAGAATGGCGATCATTAAAAAATCTAGAGACAACAGATTCTGGAGACGGTTTGGAGAAATAGAAGCACTCAAATATCTGGTGGGAGTGTAAACTAGTTCAACCATTGTTGAAGACAGTATGGTGATTTCTCAAGGATTTAGAAATATAAATTTTATTTGACTCAATAATCCCATTACTGGGTATATACCCAAAGAATTATAAATCATTCTACTATAAAGACACATGCACACATATGTTCATTGCAGCCCTTTGTAAAATAGCAAAGACCCAAAACCAACCCAAATGCCCATCAATGACAGACTGGACAAAGAAAATGTAGTACACATAATACTACACAGCCATAAAAAATAATGAGTTTATGTACTTTGTAGGGACTTAGATAAATCTGGAAACCCTCACTCTTAGAAAAATGACACAAGAACAGAAAGCCAAACACTGCATGTTCTCACTCATAGGTGGATGTTGAACAATGAGGACACATGGCCTCAGAGAGAGGAGCATCACACACTGGGGACAACTGGAGGAGGATAAGGGGGGAAAAATGGGGGTAGATAGGGTGAGGAGGGATGATTAGAAAAAAAGAAATTTTGTTCATTGCAGGTGAGAATGTGATATGGCAGAGATCGTTGAACAGAAACATGAGAATGCTTAATGCCACTGACATATACACCTACAAATGTTTAGGATGGTAAAAGCTATGTTATGTACCTTCTATGCCACATACAACAAAGCGTTCCTCAGAATTGGCCCTGAAATAGCTCCATGCATAATGAAAGAAGACCCTTCTTCCCCAAACTTAGTAAAAGCCTTTTATTCATGCTGGTCCGACATACTCCTGTGTTGTGGACCGTCCGGACGGGTAGGCACGTCTGCCCGGGGCTCTCTCGACCTACAAGAGGGTCCCAATACCTGGAAGAGGGAGTGTGCCTGAGAAAATAATAAAGACAGAGAGAGAGAAAGCGAGGCATCTGGAGGGCTGATAGGCTGTGCCTAAACAGCAAATTTTATTTTTCAAAGGCCAGGAATAAATACACTTTCTTGGCTCTGGTTTACGTCATAGCAAGAGGAATGTAAATGTATGCCTCACATGGCCTATACAATAGAGAAATCAGATACACAATGGTTGCAAGAGGAAATGCAAATGTATACCTTACATGGCCTATACAATTGAAAAGTCAGATACACAATCAGTGGTTGTAAAAAGTAACAGAATTTCCTGTAATCACAAAGCTTGTTTGCATCCAGACATTATTCCTCCTGGCTGCAGGTATCTCCGGTTTGATCTTGTTTTAGAACTGAGATGTGAAAAGGTTTTCTGGTTTTGCTTATCAGAATATCTCTTAACCGGATTCTCCTTTGTCTACTCCTAACTCAATTTAACTCAACTTCCCCATTCAGGAATCTCTGATTCAGGAATCAAAGCCATCCCTTATGGTGGCATTTGCTTTGCAAATATCGACAGTTAAACCATTATCTAGGGTACAAGGCAGTTAGGTAAGTAAAGGTTAAAACTTATTCTTAAAGAGAGAGTCATAAAAAGGTTAAAAGCAGGAACTGGTTGCTGGTAGGGGGTTACTCGGTCTAGCAGCAACGCATAGTTTTAGGCCCAAACGATATTGTGGTTGATATTAGAAACTGATCATTCATCTTTCTTCCTATATTTCTGGATAGCTCGACTGCCTTCAGTAGGAAACTGTGTTTGGGATCAAACTCACCGTATAGTGAGACTCACGCCTTTCAGGGGTCTCACACGGGAATGTTCCCCATACTCCTGGGTCTTCCAGATGAAACATGATCTCACCAACCAAGCAGATGCCACTCCACCTGGTGCATTAATATCCTTTCCATCATTCTGCTTCCCTTTTAACTCACTCCTTGTCCCCTCCACATATTGTATATCACATGTCTGTTTACCATCTCTGTAGAGTTTTCAATAATGTCATAAAATGGACCGGGCGCAGTGGCTCAAACCTGTAATCCCAGCACTTTGGGAGGCCGAAGCGGGTGGATCACGAGGTCGAGAGATCGAGACCATCCTGGTCAACATGGTGAAACCCCGTCTCTACTAAAAATACAAAAAACTAGCTGGGCGTGGTGGTGCGTGCCTGTAATCCCAGCTACTCAGGAGGCTGAGGCAGGAGAATTGCCTGAGCCCAGGAGGTGGAGGTTTTGGTGAGCCGAGATCACACCATTGCACTCCAGCCTGGGTAACAAGAGCGAAACTCCGTCTCAAAAAAAAAAAAAAAAGTCATAAAATGGAATCATACAATATGTGATGTCTTCAATCTGGTCCTTTGTGTTGTTATTGTTGTTTTCTCATTATCCTAAAATTGCTGCCCCCAAAAAAGCATGCATGTGTTGTGACACAGAAATTTGATTTTTAAAAATGTACTCTAGGGCTGGGCAAGATAAGTGACCTCTCTAATCCCAGCATTTTGGGAGCCCGAGAATAGTGGATCACGAGGTCAGGAGTTTGACAACAGATTGGCTACTATGATGAAACCTCATCTTTACAAAAAATACAAAAATTTAGCCAGGTTCACTGGTGCATGTTTGTAGCTACTCTGGAGGCTGAGACAGGATATCCAGTTGAATCTGGTAGCTGAGGTATGTGTGGATATCTATGGAGCCACTGCCACTCTGGCAGGCATTGCACCACTGAGGGGAAGACTTGAAGCCTCAGCCATCAGCAGAAGCATCAGGGAATCAATAAGCAGTGTTTGGTATGCCTGTTCTTTATCTGGATCTATTCCTTGGTGAGGTATCTATACAGGTATTTACACTTTAATTGGGTTATCTTCTTGACTTACAGAGTTGCTTTCTATATTTTACATACAAGTCATTTTTCAGATGTGTTTACTGCATTTTTTCTTAGTCAGTGGCTTGCATTTCATTTCCCTAAAAGAATCATGTATATATATATGATTCATTTTCCTAAAAGAATCATGTATATATATATGTGTGTGTGTGTGTGTGTGTGTGTGTGTGTGTACACACACACACACATATTTTTTGTTTCAGACAAAGTCTTCCTTTGTCTCCTAGGCTGGAGTAGAATGACAATATATTGGTTCACTGCATCCTCTTACTCTTTGGTTCAAGAAATTGGCCTAATTTGGGGGTATATTTAGTAGAAATAGTGTTTCACAATGCTGATTTGAAACTCTTCACCTCAGGTGATCCATTCTACTGGGCCTCCAAAATGCTGTGATTAGCTGTTTGAGTCACCGTGACTGATATTAACAGGATTTTTGAGAGTAGACATTTCAAATTTTAATAAAGTCTACATTATCAATTTTTTTCATGGACTGGCCAATAACTAATTACGAAACACAAGGCCATGCAGATTTTCTCCCATTACAACTTTGCATTGGGAAATTTGAATATATATAATTTCACTTTAGGTTCTTGGTTACATATGCAGAACATGCAGAATTGTTTTATAGATACATACATGGCAATGTTTTTGCTGCCTCCATCTCTTAGTCACCTGTGTCTGGCATTTCTCCCAATGTTCTCCCTAAACAACCTCCCTACCCCCACTGTCCATTTTCTATTTCACCCAAACACACAACACTGTGGGATGCTCCCATCCATTTTTACACTGTTGGTGGGAGTGTAAATTAGTTCCATCATTGTGAAAGATAGTGTGGCAATTCATCAAAGGCTAGAAATAAAATTGCATTTGACCTAGCAATCCTGTTACTGGGTATATATCCAAAGGTTTATAAATTGTTCTATGTGTTCTACATGTTCTCATTGTTCAAGAGCCACCTATAAGTGAGAATATGTGGTGTTGAATTATCTGTTCTTGTGTCAGTTTCCTGAGAACGATGGTATCCAGATTGATCCATGTCCCTAAAAAGGACACAAATTCATCATTTTTATGGCCACATAGTATTCCATGGTGTATATATGCCACATTTTCTTTTTTCAATCTATCACCAATGGACATTTGGGTTGGTGCCAAGTCATTTTTATGGCTGCATAGTATACTATGGCGTATATGCCCCACATTTTCCTTGTCCAGTCTATCATCAATTGACATTTGGGTGGATTGCAGGTCATTTTTTATGGCTGCATAGTATACCATGGTGTATATGCCCCACATTTTCCTTGTCCAATCTATCATCAATGGACATTTGGGTTGCTTCCAAGTCTTTGCTATTGTAAACAGTGCTACAATAGACATACATATGCATGTGTCTTTATATAGAACAATTTATAAACCTTTGGATATAAACCCAGTAACAGGATTGCTAGGTCAAATGGAATTTCTATTTCTAGGCCTTTGATGAATTGCCACACTATCTTTCACAATGATGAAACTAATTTACACTCCCATCAACAGTGTAAAAATGTTCCTATTTCTCCACAACCTCTCCAGCATCTGTTGTCTCCAGATTTTTTAATGATGGCAATTTGAACTGGAGTGAGATGGTATATCAGTGTGGTTTTGATTTGCATGTATCTAATGAGCAGTGATAATGACTATTGTTTCATGTGTTTACTGGCATCATATATGTCTTCTTTTGAAGTATCTGTTCACATCCTTAATCCACTTTTGAATTCTTTTTTGTATTTGTGTATGTGTAAATCTACAAGATCCTTATAGATTCTGGATATTAGCCCTTTGTCAGATGGGTAGATTGAAAAAATGTTTTTTCCATTCTGTTGGTTGCTGGGTCACTCTAAGGATGTTTCTTTTGCTGTAAAGAAGCTCTGGAGTTTAATTAAATCCCATTTGTCTATTTTGGCTTTTGTTACCAATGCTTTTGGTGTTTTAGGCATGAAGTCCTTGCCAATGCCTGTGTTCTGAATGGTTTTGCCTAGGTTTTCCTCAAGGATTTTTTTGACATTAGGTCTTATGTTTAAGTCTGTAATCCATCTGGAGTTAATTTTAGTGTAAGTTGTCAGAAAGGGGTCAAGTTTCTCCTTTCTGCACATGGCTAGCCATTTTTTCTAACATCATTAATTAAACAGGGAATCCTTTCCCCATTGCTTGTTTTTGTCAGGTTTGTCAAAGATCAGATGGTTGTAGATGTGTGATGTCTCTGAGCCCTCTGTTCTGTTCCATTGGTCTATATCTCTGTTATGTACTAGTACCATTCTGTTTTGATTACTGTAACCTTGAGGTATAGTCTGAAGTCACGTACCATGATGCCTCCCACTTTGTTTTTTTTTTTTGCTTAGAATTGTTTTAGCTATATGGGGTCTCATTTGATTCCATATGAAATTTAAGGTGGTTGGGATTCAAAATCAATGTGCAGAAATCACAAGCATTCCTACACACCAATAACAGACTGAAAGACAGCCAAATCAAGAACAAACTGAAATTCACAGTTTCTACAAAGGAAATAAAATACCTAGAAATACAACTAACATAGGCTGCAAAGGACCTGATCAAGGAGAACTACAAACCACTGCTCAAGGAAATAAAAGAGGATACAAACAGATGGAAAAACATTCCATGCTCATAGTTTGAAAGAATCAATATTGTAAAAATGGCCACACTGCCTAAAGTAATTTATAGATTCAATGCTATCCTCATCAAGGTACATAGCATTTCTAAGCCAACATAACCACATATTGGAAATGGAAATTCTCTATTATGTACACGTTTTTTCTTTTTTCCTCACAGCAACACCACAGCTTGTTTTTTCACTGTTAACCTCAGGCTCTAAATATCTTCTCATTTGGAAAGTTTCTGACTCTAGCAATCAGAAGTACTATGTGTTCTGTAGCCACATGTTAATCTCCATATTGTTCCCACGGCAGGGAATGTGCCATCTGATCCATTCAAGGCTTCTAATCTTTTGTCTCTTAAGACAGTTCTTCTTAATTAGAAGATTTTAAGTCCAGAGGTTAGTGAGAACCATTCTATGTGGATAAATGCTTTAGCACAGACCATAATAGCAAAATACAGAGTAGAATCTAGCAGTTTAGGGAGGGTCAAAATTTAGTTGCTTCTAGGTCCTAGCTTCTTGGTCTAGTACCCAGTCAAGAAGGAAGTATATCTTGGGAACAGTTGTTATTATATTTGCTCTAGACTGTAGACTGTAAGCCAGCTTCTCTTAAAGGTGGTCCAGTCTAAGCCCAGAGAGAGAAAAGGATGCCTTGGTGTAGAGAATCAAAATGAAGTTGTTTGGGGGAATTCTCTTTCACTGTCTCAGTCACAGTTTTGCAATGACTGTTTCAAAAGCTGCCTGTCATTCCTCTGAAAATACCCTGTGTGCTGACCATTAAGATACAACCTAATTAAGCCTTGTTTGTTTCATCTCTGAGGTTACTTTTTGTACAGTTCAAAAGATGAAAATCTAAACTGCTTGTCAAGTAACAAGGGATTTTTAAAGAGATTTTAAGAAAATTGTTCAGCTTAATTAGAAGTGGATATTCAAGTTATGGATATATTTAAAAGCTTTTTTTTCCCCCCTAGAATAGAAGGTCTCTTTTCTTCTCCATCCACGAAATTATTATTTTTTATTTTGTTGTCTAACCAGTCTTAATGCATTTATGAGGGACCCCCTAAGATAAATTCTGATAGCATGGGAATCCTAAGGAAAAAGAGAATAGGTGCCACAGACTCCATGTTAAAACACACACACACACACACACACACACACACACACACACACACACACACCAAACATCTGTTTTTTCATGAAACCTCCAAAATTAAAGGGAAATACTTTTCTCTCAAAATCCAAGGCCCTGTTTTCTTACATATTGTATTATCTAATATTTTGAGTTTTGGTGGTATAAAATTACTTCACCTTATGAGGGAAATTTGATAATAACTAAGTAGAAAATTCGCTGTGTGAGATGGCTAATAGTAATTATATTTCTGAGAAGTGATTAAAAAAAATATAGCATGGCCATCCAGATTTAAAAAAAAAGAAAAAAAAAGTGCAGCAAGGCCACCCAGATATAAATAAATAAATAAATAAATAAATAAACAAACAAACAAACAAAAAGCATGCTCTTGGCCACATAAAATACATAAAAACTGTCTCACACTCCACATTAAGAAAAAGACTCCCATAGGGAGTGACCTAAATATCCTCAGCTGTTTCTGCTTATTAGGCCCTAAAAATTCATGCTACTGGCCCTGTTTCTCCAAGGGCTCCAATCTGAGAATAGTAATCCAATGAAGAATCTGACAATGAAAAATCTCTGAATCTTCTGTCTGTTCGGATTGTTATATATGTGTTGCCTATAATATCTACAAAAAGAATTTCTAAGTAATTGGCTTGAAAAATAAAGCACTTAAATATTTTTTAGTTCATGTGACTTTAAGAAATAAACATTATCGTAAGGATTATTGGTAAAATAGAAGTGTTGTTACAATGTAAATAGGTGGTCTGAGCAATACAAGTTAGGCATTAGGTTTGCTAAATGTTCCAAGTTGGTCTACTGTGTGCTTTACAGATAGGTAAGGCATGGAGCTAGATCCTGAGAAATCAAAATTTATATGCACTTCTGTCTAGATCCCAGTATCCACACATGATATATAATTAAAATCACTTACTAACCAAGATTTTCACTGAAAATGAAAGTGACTAATTTTGTTTTTCACAATTGAATTTGAGATGTTAGTTGCTCACACAAAATACATTGTTGGATTATATTATAAACTAAGAGTAATTTTAATTGCCAACAGTCGGTATACACTCATACATCTTAAATAATTAGGACAGTGTATATTAGGTTTTAGAAATTTTTGAGTTTGAGAACAGTGAGACCACACATTTGTATCACATAGTGTATCATTCCCTGTAAGTCCCCAAAAGTACCATATAATCAAACATACTAGTGTTTCTACAAAGAGTAATAGATATTCCCTTTAAGGATGAAGGGTAAAAAAGATTTAAATAGCTTTCTTTAATTAAGTTCTTATTACTTCAGAAAGTCAGTTACAATAGCAACCTTATTTTTAAAAGCCTTTCTTAATAGAGTTTTTTGACTTAGATAAAGTACTTTAAATGTGTGTTAATTGTGGTTTTGGAAATACAACACTGAGTACACAGTCCTGATGGGATACAAAGCATTAGAATAAACAAAAAAAAAAATTAAAAGTTCTCTGACGCATATTGCAGAAAGTGTGTGACTTAGATTTGGAGAGGAAAAAGCATTTTGCAAGACTAAAGGATGAGATTGTTAAGTTTCTTTTTTTTTGACATGGTAATTCAGACTTAGTATTGACATAACTTGTCTTCTTAGCAATCAGGTGAGATATTCAGTTTGACTTGATGAAGCATTACATGATCACAGACAGAATAAATTAAAAATGTCTCACTGGCTGTAATAATAGACCACAGTTAGAAAGTGTTGAAAATTATCAGTAGAAGCTTGTGGTTGTTCTGTATTAGAAAAACTGCTATGTGTAGACAGATTCATAAGCTCTTTATGAGTTAGAATTAGCACATTTTGATAATTTCATATTGGAGGAAGTAGAGCAGCAGTAAGGAGATGATGAGACATATGTTTGGGTTGTGATTTGATGAATTGAGGGAATGGTCATGGAATTTACTGTTAGAAAAAAGAATCTGTTTCAGCAGACTCCACTTTGAAACCACATGGGACATCTAAAGATTTCAAATTATGAGTTTGACACATATGTCTAGAATGTTGAATCATATGCAGAATAAATATAAAGTGGGGGAAAAATGTGAAAAACAAGCAGATTTTAGTTGTATGTATGGTCTTCACATTTAATGTTTGACAATTCAATTTCTTGTTGAGATAAAGAATAGCAATATATTTATAACAGGAATTCTAAAATAGTAAAAGCAATATGCAAAAATTGTATATGTCAATATGTGTGAAGCATAGTAAAATATATTTTATGTGCTTGGTAGAATACATTAGATAAAGCTGCTCAAACTTTGCTTCATGTAATGCCAGTGAAGTACATATCAGAATCCACAGTAGTTTGAAATACCATTATACCAAGATTTCTGATTAAATTGCTAGTAAGTCACAATTGTTCTATAAAGCAATAATTGTCATAGTTTATTTCTCTATTATTTTAAAACTTTTGTTATTGGTTGTAGAATTCAGTTAAAATATAATCCTCTTCTGAGTTTATGTAATTCATATAATGTTTCCTTTTGATGTAAAATTTCTAATGTTATTTTTAGACACAAAAGGCCAGGAAATATGTTGCATAGTTATAAAGAAAGCAATTTGTTTGTTCAAATTGGTTACAATGTATTATGTTTCGATTCTTATATTACTTGAATCATTAGTATCGATCACTATGAATGCAAAGTGTAGTCTACATTAGTCAAGACCTGGAAATACACAGTGAGCACTACTGATAATGGTACATTGTAACCCAGCTATGTTAAGGGTCTTTCAGTTTGGGCCATACTTATTTGCAATCTATGTTTCTCTTCTGGCCTATACATAGATTTTGGAATTTCTGTTCTTAGAGTGTACAAGAGGAATATATGTAGATTAATCCTGACTCTGCATTACTGCTGCATATTGATAACGCTGCCACCTCAAGGGAATACATCATGATGTCTAGTTGCTGGTTCTAATCATTTCCCAATCATCCCACAGAAGGTTATTCAAATGGATACCAACACATCATTTTTTAATATACTCCTTAAATTTTAACTACTAAGCAACTGTACTAGTATGTGACACAGTTTGTTGAATGTACATGAGTCACATACTTTCATCTGCTTGTTAGTCCAGTTTTTTATTGTCTACATGTCCAGGACATTGATTACTATTTACTAATCATGAATTCAAACAAATCCCTTTAAAAAATACTGGTTTAACATTTTTAATCACTCATAAAATAAGAGCTTGCAGTTCAATCATTGAGCTAATTTGCTCATTCCACCTTCAATTAGCCTTTTCATTTCTGTTCTCTATGAAAGCCTGCTAAATGGAACATTGTCTTCCCATCCTGAAACTGACATTAGTCAGCCAAGCAGGTTGCTAGGGGTGAATAGGAAGCTCTTCAAAGGCATTGCCCATGTGACAGTGAGATTCAGTAACTCCTGAGGTGGTTTCAAATTTGATCCTAGAAAATAAGAGACTACTTGCTCTTGAACAGGATGAGTAGCACATCCTTACACTTCTGTGGTAATATATTTTTCATATTATCTTTGAATTCTTCTGAGCACTTCCTTATTGGACTGTTTTCTTAATTCGCTCAATGTATTATAGGTGTTGCAGGTTTTAAAATTATTTTATGGTCTTCAGCCATAGAAGCAGTCTCAACACCAAGGCAAGAAACTATTGTAATTATCATTCAATTGTACATACTGTTTCAGGGCATCCAGGAGTTTTGTGGATCGAAATTTTCACTCAGTGTTGATGAGTGGCATGTGTGAGTTTTGTGCTATTGCTTCAGATTGCTCAAGAACATGTTGCAAGCACTTTCAAACTCAGAATTTAGACCACAATGTCCCAGACTATTGAGTAGAAGAGCTTTTTACAATTCAGAAATGGCCTGATTTAGTAAAATTTCTTATTGTAGTGAACCTTCATTTATTGTTCTTTTAAATGGGTTCATTTTAAATTTACATATTTACAAAGAGCAAATGATATTTGGTTACACATGGACAATGAGCGATGACCAAATTCTTAATTGGCCTCTTGGTAATTGGTATATTAGTCATTGCAGAAATGTATCTATTTGTCAAATATGTTTGAAATCTAAAATTCTCATTGTTTTGAAATATATAATAAATTATTTATAGCTATAATTACCCTGCTCTACAATCAAACTTTATAAACTATTTCTTGTGTTTTTTTAACCTATTAACTTACTCATTTATTTGTTTGCTTGAGGTCTTTTCCAGCCTACAATGATCTACCATGATATTTTCTGCCTCCATGAAATAAACTTGTTTATTTCCCATATGTGAATAAAAACATGCAATATTTGGCCTTTATAATTTCTGTCTAATTATGCTTAATGTAATGTTCCTTAAATTAAGTCATTTTCTGCTTAGTGTTTAGGTAATGTATTGAAGTTCTTATAAAACTGAAATAATCATCCACCTAAATTTTACCGTATCTATTACTAAAATTCTCCATGTATATAGAATTGTAGTTTGAAAATAGCTAAATGAACAAAGATGATTTGAAGGTGTTTTATGATCCTAAGATAGTAATCTTTTCTGCCTCTTGTCTTACTTAATTCTGCTTTGTCTTCATTAATAAAAATATTCATATGAATTATTTAGGGGAGAAACAAGACTCCAAAAAACAAAAATAAGTCAGTGATTTACTACTTTGACTTTCAAAATATAATGAAAGAAATTAAAACAAACACTAAAATTAACTAAAAATAAAAGGTATGCCTTGTTTTGTATTTCTTTTTTGCAAAGCATTTTACTTCAATTTTTATTATTATTGCTTATTTCAAACATGGGTTATTAAAACAGAGTTCATAGAAAAGTTATTTAAAAGAATAACAAAATAATCACACACACTTAGGTAATATTGTAAAGTTTATTCAAGTAGACCGGAGGTTAGATAAATGAGTCTTTTGCCATATAAGTCACTTCAGAGGAATAAGTTACTTAATCTTTCTATGATTCAGTATCTCTTGTGAGAATAATACATTTTTGCAAATTACATGAGATAATTTACATGATAGAATAAGAATTATTAACACGTAATTAATGCAACTATTCACAGTAGCTTGTGAAAGAAAGGGAAGGGGAGCATAAACAAAAGCTTCAAAAGTCCTAATACTGTAGTCACAGAGTAAAATACCATTATTGCACAAACATCTAACAGATTTCTATTTGCTTTTTTTTGTCTTTGGTTTGTCATGCAGAAATAATACCCAGTTTCTGCCCTGGAGAATTTTATTGCAGAGAAAATGTAATCAGGCAAATATGCATGGCATATTGCACTGATGTGACAAAATACAACACAAGAAATCAACCACAAATGTGGGTTAGTTAACCAATATAAAATGTTATGTTCTGATTGCCTCTTTTATTTCTTGCCAATATGATTAGCCATCTCCATGTGCATTCAATTCAACACCCTAGGGGTAACATAGATTATAATATCAGAACTTATATTCTAATTATTCTTTGAACAATGGCTGTTAACCAAGAGTTGGCGAACATTTTGTATGAAGACTCTACTAAAAGTAAAGCTACACCCATTGTAATGCTTGGATGATATGGTTTATTAGGTTTAGAAAAGAGGAACAAAGTTTGTGTTTTATTTTTTCTTACACAGAGTTCTATAATAATATATTTCTAAATTGTGATTCAGATGAGCATTCTTATTCTTGTAGATGATAAAGCTTACCTACTGAACAGTATTTTTAAATCCTGACTTATGATATTTTATTTTTAGATATATATATATATATATATATATATATATATATTTATTGTGAGAGCATTTGCTGTGCATCGTAAGATATTGACCAGAATTTCTGGCCTCTTCTGCTCAATGTCACAGCAACCTCTTTTCCCCACAGTTGTGAAAAACAAATTTGTTTGTGTCTTGTTAGAGCAAAATTGGTGATATCATGTATTCTAGAGATTTCTAATGAAGAAAGAAAAGACAACCTGAAAGGTTTGAAAAAATTGTACAGGAATTCCCTCAGATTCTCTATTGCTTTTACTCCCCATATTTTTCTATGTTCATATTTTAAGTTGGACCTATATTATGTTTTCTTTTGCAGGATAGTGTTAAAAACACATGTGAAATGGGCATTAGAGAGCTGAGATGTTGATGTCCCTCTTGGGGTGACAATGAAGACACTGGGTTTCAAACTCAGTAGAAAATGTGTCACTGTTGTGATATGTTTCATTCATTTAAATTAAGTTCTGAATTTTGGGACTGAACTAGTTATTATGACCTTATAAATATTTGCCAGCAAATCTATGTAATTGAGCTCTATAAATATGTCTTCGAGTCATAATCTTGATTTTCTTTCTTTTTTCTTGGGGTACTTTAATTTTAAAAAGCCTACCAATCCTGAAAAGTTTACAATAACTGTAAACTGTGTGCCTCACTTTAAGAGATATAGTAATTACAATTCAGAAGTGATTAAAAAAAGCTATGAAAACTCAATGAGCAGTATTAGTTGTCCTCATATGAATCAGTTTTCTTGACTGAGTTTCATTTTATCTTATTTTATTTTATCTTAGTTTATCCTACTTATTTTATTCTAAGATTAAATCTCACTTTAGTGCTCAGGCTGGAGTGCAGTGGTATTATCTTGCCTCACTACAACCTCCTGCCTTCCAGGTACAAGTGATTTTCTTTTCTCAGCCTTTCAATTAGATGAAAATATAGCCATGTGCCACCATGCCTGACCAAGATTTTGTATTTTTAGTAGAGTTGGGTTTTAGTCTGTTGGCCAGGCTTATTTTAAAATTTTGATCTGAAGTGAAAAAAGCCACCTCAGAGAAGACCAACTCTGGCCTTCCAAAGTCTTGGAATTACAGAAAAAAAACACTGCACCATAGTTTTTTAATGAATTTCCATATATAAAAATTTATGTTTCAAAACTTTATTTTATATATATATAATAAATATATACATATATATTTATATATGCAAATATACATATATATTTATATATGCAAAACTTTATTATGTATATATACACATATATATTTATTATATATACACACATATATGTATATATGTGAATATATATATACATATATACATATATATGTGTATATATTATATATATACATAATAAAGTTTTGCAAGATGGATTTTATATTTATATAAACTCACTTCTTATATATATAAAAATATATATATATTTATTTAGATATATAAAATCACTGCTTAAAATGTCAGAACTTTAATTGTCCTGTGGAATTCTTGATGAGTTTCTTTATATGTCTTATAATTCAATAAAATAATATAATTTTAATGCACTCTGTTTTTATGAAAATAAATTTATTTTTATATGTGATTTCAAAAGTAAATTTAGAATTTTACTTTTTGTGTAAAATTTTCAGGTTTTAAAAATCACTTTATAATATCTTATCTGGAGAAGTGACCAGACTTATTAAATTATACATAGTAATTTTGCGAAGATTATTTTTGCCAAAAAATAACTGAAATTATTACAAGATATAATATGTTAAATTATCTTAAACAAACTTAGAACTATTTCCTCTGAAAGGACGTGTTTTTCCACGCTATACTTTATAATAATATCTTATGTGTTCTTCCAACTTAGTAGAGATCAATTAATTATTTCATCTTTCCTGCATGCAAAATTTCAAACAATATAAAAGAAGTGAATAACTATCAGATGAGCAGAATTTTTCAGGCTATAGTTTACATGCTACTATTTATCCTGGTTTTGAACTAATTATAGCGTTAGCTATTAGCTGTGTAAGAAATTTCAAACTAATATTAGGCAGTTTAAACACAACAATAAACAGTGATTATTCTAATGTATAAGGGTATTTTGTTCATTAATAATGTTTTAACATTTTATGGGAATGCTGGGAAGATGGCCGCCTAAGAACAGCTCAGGACTTCAGCTCCCAGTGAAAGTGCAGAGGGTGAGTGAACGCCGCATTTACAGACGAACTGTTATTGCCCACAGACCAGGAGATACCCAGGCAGAGGGGTCGCCAGTGTCGCAGTCCCAGCTGGTGTGGCTGTTTTGGCCCCTGTGGGGCTGATTCCGCCCGCGCGGCTGCTGTGACCACTCCCTGTTGCTGTGGTCCTCCGTACAAAAACCACTGGTCTGGGAGCCCTCTTAGCTGGCGAACAGAGCCCTGAGATGGCAGAGTGGGCCATTCATCTGAAATAGCGAGTCAGGCCAGGAGATTCCTAGGCAGAAAATCCACCAGGAGCCGGCGCCGCAGTTCGAGCCGACTCCGTGAGTCGCAGTACGGGAGATCCCGGAGCCTTTTCAACAAGCGACCGGAACGCGGGGTCGTTCAACTTAAAAGAAAAGACTCGGAGTCAGGGAGCCAGGTGATCAGGCTCGGTTGGTCCCAGCCTTCCACCCCCAACAACAACCAAAACAAAAACAGTAATTGGAAACCCTCGGGGTTGAGCCCTTCAAACCAAGCACAGCTGAACCTGGAAGGCCCGGCTCGGTGGGGGAGGGGCTTCCGCCATTACTGAGACTCTCCACCACTACAGAGGCAGGCTGCCGTTGCCGAGGCAACCTCCCACAACAGAGAGAGTCCGCCATAACAGAGGCAGGGCCACCGTTGCCGAGACAGTTCTAACTACTCCCATATAAAAAGGACTACAGGGAAGAGCTCAGGGCAGCTGGGCGGAGCCCACAGCGGCTCAGCAAAGCCCCTGCGGGCAGGCAGTGGCTAGGCCTGCTGCTAGCTGGGTGGGTCAGACCTGAAAGAAAAATCAAAAAAAGGCAGTAGTGCAACGGAAACTCATAAAGCTCCAACTCCCTGGGACAGAGACAGACAACAGGTGGATAAACCCACAAAAATGGGAAGAAACCAGCGTAAAAAGGACGAAACCTCCCGAAACCAGAACACCTCTCCTCCTAAAAGGGATCACAACTCCTCACCAGCAAGGGAACCAGACTGGATGGAGAAGGAGAGTGATGAAATGACAGAATCAGACTTCAGAAGGTGGGTAGTTAGAAACTACAGCGAGCTAAAAGAACATGTTCTAACCGCACGCAAAGAAAATAGGAACCTTGAAAAAAGATTGGACGAACTGCTGACGAGAATGGACAGCATAGAGAGGAGTATAAGTGAATTGATGGAGCTGAAAAACGCAACGCGAGAACTTCGTGAAGCATGCACAAGCTTCAATAGCCGAATTGACCAAGCAGAAGAAAGGATATCAGAGGTCGAAGATCAACTCAATGAAATAAAAAGAGAAGGCAAGAACAGAGAAAAAAGCGCAAAAAGGAATGAACAAAATCTTCAAGAAATGTGGGACTATGTGAAAAGACCTAATCTACGTCTGATAGGTGTACCTGAATGTGATGAAGAGAATGAATCCAAGCTGGAAAATACTCTTCAGGATATTATCTGGGAAAACTTCCCCAACCTAGCAAGGCAGACCAATATTCAAATCCAGGAAATACAGAGAACACCACAAAGATATTCCTCAAGAAGAGCAACCCCAAGGCACATAATCGTCAGATTCACCAAGGTTGAAATGAAAGAGAAAATGCTAAGGGCAGCCAGAGAGAAAGGTCGGGTTACCCACAAAGGGAAGCCCATTAGACTCACAGCAGATCTCTCAGCAGAAACCCTACAAGCCAGAAGAGATTGGGGGCCAATATTCAACATCCTTAAAGAAAAGAACTTTCAACCCAGAATCTCCTATCCAGCCAAACTAAGCTTCATAAGCGAAGGAAAATAAAATCCTTTGTGAACAAGCAAGCGCTCAGAGATTTCATCACCACCAAACCTGCTCTACAAGAACTCCTGAAAGAGGCACTACACTTATAAAGGAACAACCAGTACCAGGCACTCCAAAAACACACCAAATGGTAAAAGAGCATCGACACAATCAAGAATCTGCATCAACTAACCAACAAAACAGCCAGGTAGCATCAAAATGACAGTATCAAAATCACACATAACAATACTATCCCTAAATGTCAATGGACTAAATGCCCCAATCAAAAGACACAGACTGGCAAACTGGATAAAAAGCCAAAACCCATCAGTGTGCTGTATCCAGGAAACCCATCTTACATGCAAGGATACACAAAGGCTCAAAATAAAGGGATGGAGGAAGATCTACCAAGCAAATGGAGAGCAAAAAAAGGCAGGAGTTGCAACTCTCATCTCTGATAAAATAGACTTTAAAGCAACAAAGATCAAAAGAGACAAAGAAGGACATTACATAATGGTAAAAGGATCACTGCAACAAGAAGAGCTAACGATCCTAAATATATACGCACCCAATACAGGAGCACCCAGATACATAAGGCAAGTTCTCAATGACCTACAAAGAGACTTAGACTCCCACACAATAATAGTGGGAGATTTTAACACCCCACTGTCAATATTAGACAGATCATCCAGACAGAAAATCAACAAGGATATCCAGGACATGAACTCAGACCTGGAACAAGCAAACCTAATAGACATTTACAGAACTCTCCACCCCAAATCCACAGAATATACATTCTTCTCAGCACCACATCACACCTACTCTAAAATTGACCACATAATTGGCAGTAAATCACTCCTCAGCAAATGCAAAAGAACAGAAATCATAACAAACAGTCTCTCAGACCACAGTGCAATCGAGTTAGAACTCAGAATGCAGAAACTAACTCAGAATCACACAGCTTCATGGAAACTGAACAACTTGCTCTTGAATGTTGACTGGATAAACAATGAAATGAAGGCAGAAATAAAGATGTTCTTCGAAACCAATGAGAACGAAGACACAACATACCAGAATCTCTGGGACACATTTAAAGCAGTCTCTAGAGGAAAATATATAGCAATGAGTGCCCACATGAGAAGAAAGGAGAGGTCAAAAATTGACACCCTATCATCAAAATTGAAAGAGCTAGAGGAGCAAGATCAAAAAAACTCAAAGCCTAGCAGAAGACAGGAAATATCTAAGATCAGAGCAGAACTGAAGGAAATAGAGACACAAAAAACTCTTCAAAAAATCAATAAATCCAGGAGCTGGTTTTTTGAAAAGATCAACAAAATAGACAGACCACTAGCCAGATTAATAAAAAAGAAAAGAGAGAATAACCAAATTGATGCAATAAAAAACGATAAAGGGGATATCACCACAGATTCCACAGAAATCCAAACCATCATCAGAGATTATTACAAACAACTCTATGCACATAAATTAGTAAACCTGGAAGAAATGGATAAATTCCTGGACACCTGCACCCTCCCAAGCCTAAACCTGGAAGAAGCCGAAACCCTGAATAGACCAATAACATGGTCTGAAGTCAAGGCAACAATAAAGAGCCTACCACCCAAAAAAAGCCCAGGTCCAGATGGGTTCACAGCGGAATTCTACCAGACATACAAAGAGGAGCTGATACCATTCCTTCTGAAACTATTCCAGACAATCCAAAAAGAGGGAATCCTTCCCAAATCATTTTACGAGACAAACATCATCCTGATACCAAAACCCGGCAGAGACTCAACAAGAAAAGAAAATTTCAGGCCAATATCCATGATGAACATAGATGCAAAAATCTTCAATCAAATACTGGCAAACCGATTGCAACAGCATATCAAAAAGCTCATCCACCATGATCAAGTAGGATTCATCCCGGGGATGCAAGGCTGGTTCAACATACGCAAGTCCATAAACGTAATTCATCACATAAACAGAACCAAAGACAAAAACCACATGATTATCTCAATTGACGCAGAGAAGGCTTTTGACAAAATTCAACAACCCTTTATGCTAAAAACCCTCAATAAACTAGGTATTGATGGAACGTATCTCAAAACAATAAAAGCTATTTACGACAAACCAACAGCCAATATCATACTGAATGGGCAAAAACTGGAAGCATTCCCTTTGAAATCTGGCACTAAACAAGGATGCCCTCTCTCACCACTCCTATTCAATATAGTACTGGAAGTTCTAGCCAGAGCAATCAGGCAAGAAAAAGAAATAAAGGGTATTCAAATTGGAAAGGAGGAAATCAAATTGTCTCTATTTGCAGATGACATGATTGTATATCTGGAAGACCCCATCATCTCAGCCCAAAATCTCCTGAAACTGATAAACAACTTCAGCAAAGTCTCAGGATACAAAATCAACGTGCAAAAATCACAAGCATTCCTATACACCAGTAATAGACTTCAAGAGAGCCAAGTCAAGAACGAACTGCCATTCACAATTGCTACAAAGAGAATAAAGTACCTAGGAATACAACTAACAAGGAACGTAAAGGACCTCTTCAAGGAGAACTACAAGCCATTGCTCAATGAAATAAGAGAGGATACAAGCAGATGGAGAAATATTCCATGTTCATGGTTAGGAAGAATCAACATTGTGAAAATGGCCATACTGCCCAAAGTAATTTACAGATTCAACGCTATTCCCATCAAGCTACCAATGACCTTCTTCACAGAACTGGAAAAAAACACCTTAAACTTCATATGGAACCAAAAGAGAGCCCACATAGCCAAGTCAACTCTAAGCAAAAATAACAAAGCAGGAGGCATCACACTACCGGACTTCAAACTATACTACAAGGCTACAGTAATCAAAACAGCATGGTACTGGTACCAAAACAGAGATATAGACCAATGGAACAGAACAGAGGCCTCACAGGAAATACAACATACCCACAACCATCTGATCTTCGACAAACCTGACAAAAACAAGCAATGGGGAAAGGACTCCCTGTTTAATAAATGGTGTTGGGAAAACTGGCTAGCCATGTGCAGAAAGCAGAAACAGGACCCCTTCCTGACACCTTACACCAAAATTAACTCCAGATGGATTAAAGATTTAAACATCAGACCTAACACCATAAAAACCTTAGAGGAAAATCTAGGCAAAACCATTCAGGACATAGGTGTAGGCAAGGACTTCATGACCAAAACGCCAAAAGTAATGGCAACAAAAGCCAAAATAGACAAATGGGACCTAATCAAACTCCACAGCTTCTGCACGGCAAAAGAAACAGTCAGTAGAGTGAATCGGCAACCAACAGAATGGGAAAAAATTTTTGCAGCCTACCCATCTGACAAGGGGCTGATATCCAGAATTTACAAAGAACTAAAGCAGATCTACAAGAAAAAAACAAACAAGCCCATTCAAAAATGGGCAAAGGACATGAACAGATACTTTACAAAAGAAGACATACAGGAGGCCAACAAACATATGAAAAAATGCTCATCATCACTGGTCATCAGAGAAATGCAAATCAAAACCACATTGAGATACCATCTCACACCAGTTAGAATGGCGATCATTAAAAAATCGGGAAACAACAGATGCTGGAGAGGATGTGGAGAAATAGGAACACTTTTACACTGTTGGTGGGAATGTAAATTAATTCAACCATTGTGGAAGACAGTGTGGCGATTCCTCAAGGACCTAAAAATAGAAATCCCATTTGACCCAGCAATCCCATTACTGGGTATATATCCAAAGGATTATAAATCATTCTACTACAAGGACACGTGCACACGAATGTTCATTGCAGCACTGTTTACAATAGCAAAGACCTGGATCCAACCCAAGTGCCCAACGATGATAGACTGGATAGGGAAAATGTGGTACATATACACCATGGAATATTACGCAGCCATCAAAAAGGATGAGTTCACGTCCTTTGTAGGGACATGGATGAACCTGGAAACCATCATTCTCAGCAAACTGACACAAGAGCAGAAAATCAAACACCATATATTCTCACTCATAGGCGGGTGCTGAACAATGAGAACACAAGGACACAGGGAGGGGAGCTCTACACACTGGGGTCCGTTGGGGGGAAATGGGGGAGGGACGGAGGGGTGGGGAGGTGGGAAGAGATAGCATGGGGAGAAATGACAGATACAGGTGAGGGGACGGAAGGCAGCAAACCACACTGCCATGTGTGTACCTATGCAACAATCTTGCATGTTCATCACATGTACCCCGAAACCTAAAATGCAATAAAATGCAATAAAAAAAAATAAAAAAAAAACACATTTTATTATGTCATTTACAAAAAATTGACTGTCCTTTTAATTTTTTCTTCAAGAAGTTTAACATTTTTTTCAGTTTGAGGATATTCTGAATTGTGAGTTTAACAGTTTTTTCAGTTTGAGGATATTCCACATTGTAAGAGTTTCTAGATAAACTTGCTGCTTAAAATGTCAGAACTTTAATTATCCTGTGGAATCTATGAAGAGAGAAGAGAGGGCTTTTTTTTTTCTCTGCTTAAAGATTTTTTGTTGTTGTTGTTGCTACATTTGATTTAGTTAGCTAATATATTAAAAGTATAAATATATGTTTCAAAAAGTTTATTCTTTAAGAAGACTTATGTTGTTAATTTGTTTACCTATGTTTATGCATGGTGAATTTGTATTTTCAAGTATATAATATATACGAAAAAGTTTTTCTTTCTAACAATTTTATATTTCTGGTAGAGACTGCCTCCTTGTATGCACATTTATATACATATAGCTGTTCATTTATAATTTACTTTTTATAAAATGTAAATATACAACATAGGATATCGTTAACTCAGTTTTATACTTAGTAACATACCCATCAGTATGTCTGTTCAATTCTTACCTTTTAGCTACATAACTTAAAGTTTAATGTGTTCCAATTTTTGTAATCCATTCCTAAGATGGTGATTGATGTTTAAGTTGTCTTTAATTTTAAATAAGCCAGAGAGGAATTTATACTGCTCACAGTGATTTTAAATACATTATCTCAATGACTCTTTTCATAATAAAACTGTGAATATAGGCAAAGCAATTGTCACTATTTACTAAAGACAGAAACAAATATTTATACTTATAGCATCGTTTTCTGTTAGTCAGAATCCTGTCTTGAAATGAACTTATCTTATATACAATCAAAACTGAGAAAACTCTAATGTTTTACATAGGTAAAGTCCAGGCAAGAGTGAATTGAATACACGTATTTTAAGTGGAAAAGTTTTTTAATTAGTTAACTTACAATAATTAAAGTAAGTTGGTGTCTAACACATTGAAATTTAGTATGATATCATCTTGTATGACTCAAAGAAAACTGTTACAGAAGAAAATGACTATTCATATACAAAGTAATCTCATAGATAATCCAAAGATTTCTTATCAGAAACATGAGAGCCCAAAAAGCATTTAGCATAGATATTCCAGGTGATGTAATAACATTAAAAACAAAACAAAACAAAACAAAACAAAACTACAATGGGCTAGTATATTCCAAGTGTTGATGGAAAAAACTTACAAACAGAGATCTTATTTCAAAAACAACTCTCCATCAATATTCCCAGATAGGTGCTGTGAAAGTTTGTTTAAAAAAAAAAAAAAAAAATCTAGGCCAAACCATTCAGAACATAGCCAGAGGCAAGGGCTTCATGACTAAAACACCAAAAGCATTGGGAACAAAAACCAAAATAGACAAATGAGACCTCATCAAACTCCACAGCTTCTGCATGGCAAAAGAAACAGTCATGAGAGTGAATCAGCAACTAACACAGAATGAGAAAAAATTTTTGCAGTTTACCCATCTGACAAGGGGTTGGTATCCAGAATTTACAAAGAACTAAAACAGATTTACAAGAAAAAGCAAACAAACCCACTCAAAAGTGGGCAAAATATATTAACAGATACTTTACAGAAGAAGGCATACATGAGGCCAACAAACGTATGAAAAAATGCTCATTATTACTGGTCATCAGAGAAATGCAAATCATAACTACATTGAGATAACATCTCACTCCAGTTAGAATGGCGATCATTAAAAAATCTGGAAAGAACAGATGCTGGAGAGGATGTGGAGAAATAGGAACACTTTTACATTGTTGGTGGGAGTGTAAATTAGTTTAAACATTGTGGAAGACAGTGTAGCAATTCCTCAAGGACCTAGAAATAGAAATGCCATTTGACCCAGCAATCCCATTACTGGGTATATAACAAAAGGATTATAAATTATTCTACTATAAGGACACAAGCACACAAATACTCATTGCAGCACTGTTTACAATAGCAAAGACCTGGAAACAACCCAAATGCCCATCAATGATAGACTGGACAGGGAAAATGTGGCACATATGCATCATGGAATATTATGCAGCCATCAAAAACGATGAGTTTGTGTCCTTTGTAGGGACATGGATGAACCTGGAAACCATTATTCTCAGCAAACTGACACAAGAGCAAAAAATCAAACACCACATGTTCTCACTCATAGGTGGGTGTTGAACAACGAGAACACATGGACACAGGGAAGGGAACACTACACACTGGGGTCTGTTGAGGGGAAATATGAGAGGGACCATGGCGGGTGGGGAGTTGAGGAGAGATAGTATGGGGAAAAATGCCAGATATAGGTGACAGGGACGAAGGCAGAAAATCACGCTACCATGTGTGTACCTATGTAACAATCTTGCATGTTCATCACATGTACCCCAAAACCTATAATCTAATTAAAAACAAAACAAAACAAACAAACAAAAAAAACCACTATACAACATTTAGGAAAATGCTTCATGAGTTATGTAAGGGTGAAACAAAATGACACTAGAGAGCTGTATGAAGAAATAAATGTGAAAGTTAAGATGCATACATGGGCAGTTATAGAAGCTATAAAACATTTTAACAATACACAGCTACACAATTTTTTTACATGGTTAAAAAAGACAAATGTACTTCAAAAAAACTATTGCTATCTTATTGTTTTTGACACAAAATGCATGCAAATGTGAATCTGAGAACTCAATAACTAAAATAATGGGCATTAAGGTATAGAACTTGTAATTCTGGTGTGCTACTGAAGACAAACTAATGTGACTTTAAGTTTTATAATTTTAGAATGTTAAATTTAATTGTCATAGCAACTACAAAAGAAATAGTAATGGTTCCTTAGAAAGTTTTCTACATTACATGTGAGCATGGGAGCCATGGATTAAGCTGCTTTCTTTTGAGGTTACCTATCTCTCCATGGAGACACCCTGGGTCAATGCTTGAAGTGTCCCACCAGGAAGTAAGCACAGAGAGACAAAGCACATATTGTGGCTGCTGCTTCATACAACTTCTACTCCAGCAGTGCATACAAAGTGGGAGAGACTTATTTGTGCTCAGTAACTGGTAGAGCAGTGGACACAGTGCCATTCACAGATTTGTTAACAGCAAATAGAAAAACAAACACCAATATCTATTCAACCACAACAGGCAAAAAGAGAAAATATATGGATGATGAAAGACACCAGCCTTTTGACAAGAGGGTGCATTTCAGCGTGAGGCTAATGGAAACTGCCAGCACATACAGAGACGTTGTGGTGAGGAAGAAAGATGATTTCACTTAGATCTTACTACCAACAAGATCAACATGAAATAACACTTTGAACAGAGAAGTAATAAATGAAATACAGAGTGCTCTGGATAGAGCTGCTGCTGACAGCAAGTTTGCTCTGCTCAGTGCAGTTGGCAGTGTCTTTTGCTATGGTCTTGATTTTGATAACTTTGTGAAGCATTTAAAATATAATAGAAAAAAAGCTAATGTTAAACTAGTGGACACCATCAAAAACTTTGTGAATGCTTTTACTGCGTTTCAGAAAACTGTTATTGTATCGGTCAATGGCCCAGCCATTGCACTTGGTGCATCTATACTGTCTCTCTGTGATGTGATTTGAGCTAATGAGAAGGCTTGGTTTCAAACCCCTTACACAATGTTTGGACAGAGCCTGATGGCTGTTCCACCATTTTTTTTTTTTCCAGAAATAATGGGAAGAGCAGCTGCCAACGAAATGTTTATCAATGGATGGAAGATGAATGCACAAGAAGCATGTGACAAAGTCCTGGTCTCTCAGATGTTTTGGCCTGAAACTTTCACACAGAAGTTATTGTTAGAATTAAAGAGCTTACCTCATGCAATTCATTTGTTTTGGAGAATTCCAAAGCTCTTGTGCGCTATAACATGAAGAAAGAGTTAAAACAGGCCAATGAGAGAGAGTGTGAAGTCCTAAAGAAAATCTGAGGATAAGCACAAGGAATGGATTACATGTTGAAATATGGGGAAAATAAAATTGATACATTTTGATTCTCAGTAGGTCTGCTCTTGATACTGGACTAGGCTGAACAGAACTCACTATTAGATTTAAGATGCATTAATCCATCCTCACAGCTTGAGAAAATTCACACTTAACTAATGCTTGTGAACAAAACTAAAACCATCCAAACTATTTGTTATCAGTGACATTTTAAGCATTGTAAAATTAAAACAAATAATGGGAAAACTTTTTTTTTGCTCAAGTGTTATTATTTTATTCACATATACAAATCTAATCTATTATTTATTCACATATACAAATACTGGTGAGCACTAGACTGTTTCTTTAAGCTCTGGTTTTATTTATGGATAACACTGTATTTAAAAAAAAAAGAAAGATGTTTCTTTAATTTTGAATTACAGAACATATTGAAATAGTGTCTATTTGTTTTTGCTACAAGGTTGAGTCTAAAAGAGCATGAGGCAGCCTCCATTTCCATCTCACAAATATAAACACAGGACAACCTGATATGTTGCATTTGTCTTCATGAAGGCAGAAACACCTCAGAGAAAGAAAATTCTAAATCAAAAAACTTATCTTTCAGGATAAGTACTTTTAATAAAATAATCAATTGGGTGCAGTGTCTCATTTCTGTAATCCCAGCACTTTGGGAGGCTGAGATGGGTGGATTGTCTGAGCTCAGGAGTTGAGACCAACCTGGGGAATATGCTAAAACCATGTCTCTACTACAAATACAAAAAGTTAGCCAGGTATGGTGGTGTGTGCCTGTAATCTCAGCTACTCTGGAAGCTGAAACAGGAGAATCACTTGAAACTGGAAGGTGTAGGTTGCAGTGCACTGAGATGGCATCACTGCACTTCAACCTTGTGGAAAGACAGACTCAGTCTCAAAAAGAAAAAAAAAAAATTCTGAAAATTATTATCCCGAGTAAAACATGCTAAAGTGTAAGACAGGCATATCAATTAATTTTTCTTTCATTTTTAATTGTCTAGCTCTTAGTTAACTTAGATAAACCACTGTCTCTCTAGACTAGAGTCTGTTGTGCAGTATTAGTGAATCATAAAATCGTTTAGGTAGAAATGTCTAAGTAATAATGTTTATTACACCATTCTTAGGTTAACTTGGAGTATGTTTTATTTAATAAGTTAAAATTCTGGACATACTATTAAATTCAGAAATTCAAAACACTCAAAAAGTTTGCCTTTTTAAATTACTATATATTTTAATTTTAAATTACTGGTGTACACCTTTATATGCACAATACTTTTAACAAATTCTACATGTTCTGCTATACATAAACTCCCTGATGACCATTCACTTGGGTTTTAAGAAGCTTTATTGGGTGCAATGTGTCATGCTTCTACTCTCGGCACTTTGGGGGACTGAGACAGGAGTATCACAAAGTCAGGAGTTCTAGACCTGTGTGACCAACATGTTGAAACCTCGTCTCTACTAAAAACACAAAAATTACCCAGGCATGGTGACATGAACCTGTAATACCACCTATTCAGGAGGCTGAAACAGGAATTGCTTGAAAACAGGCAGTTACAATCAGCTGAGGTTACTCCACAACACTCCATTCTGAGTAACAAAGGGATACTCCATCTCAAACAGACAAAAAAAAAAAAAAAAAAAAAAAAAAAAAAAAAAAAAAAAACTTTATTACATAAGCCTTATTTCATCATATAAAGGCTACTGCTGATCCATATCACCTCTGTCACAGAATCCTTAGGTGGTTACTTCAGTCATAAACCTCTATAAGCAGTATTATTTTTGCCCAACTTTTACTGAAGCTCTCTGGTCTCATTTCATTCCCTCAGCCTTACAGAGGGGCTCAGCTTGTCCTATGAACCTGGAGGTTATTTTTGCTGTGGGTGAATCAGGCACAGAGCAGAAAGAGTTACATGCAGGAATGACTGTTGTGTTCAGCCTTTGAGCATAGCAGGGCACAATGACTGTGGCAGAAAAAGAAGCTTTAGGTGCTGGAAAGGGTCCCAGCTCTCTGAAATCCTATCTTCCACAACAGGCACTAGGGAATGCAGTGCAAGCTTAAAGATGCAGACTGCAGAGACCCAAAAGTGGTGTGAAGCCTTGGATTGGAAAACATGTTGGTCTAGGCTTTCTGAAATGCTTTAGCTTTTCTCTTCTCCTTTTGAGTCTTGTTGTTGACAATATGGTGAATGAGCGTGTGTGTTTTTCAGCTATGTTTGCAGTATTAGTCTATTTTCATGCTGCTGATAAAGACAAACCCAAGGCTGGGAAGAAAAGGTTTAATTGAACTTATGCCACATGGCTGGGGAGGTCTCAGAACCACTTCAGTTGGTGAAAGGCACTTTTTTCATGATGGTGTCAACAGAAAATAATAAGCAAAGATATATACACCTGATAAATCTATCAGACTTTGTGAGACTTATTCACTATGCTAAGACTAGTATGGGAAAGACTGACCTCCATTATTCAACGACTTTCTTTATGTTTCTCCCACAATGTGTGTGAATTCTGGGAGCTACAATTCAAGGTGTCATTGAGTGGGGACACCACGAAATTGTATAATTCTGCTCCTGAATCTTCTCAACCTCAGTTTCTCTCCTTTTATACTAATCATGGCTTTGAAGTTCTCAAAAATTTTAACTCATTTTAGTATTAACCCAAATATCCACAGTCTGAAGTTTTGGCTGAGATAAAGCAAGTCTGACCTCTAACTCTGGCAAATCAAAATTTCCTTAATTGGTTCATATATGCAATGGGAGTATATGTATTTGTTAAAGAGCACCAGTCCAAAAGGTGAAAATTTTCACCACATCGGTGTTATATGCAAGTCCAAAATCCAGTCAGGTAATCAAGTCATAAAGCTGCAAAATAATCTTTTTTGAAGCCAAATCTCACATCAAATTTGCACTGATGAAAAGATGGATTTCTTTCTAGGTTGAAGAAGTTTTTTTGGATGATATCTTGAAGAGGATTTTCCAGCTTGGATTCATCCTTTTTGTGCTGATTTCTTTCCATCTTTGTGGATTTACCCACCTGTCATCTTTGAAGTTGTTCACTTTCAGATTGGGTCTCTGAGTGACTGTCCAGCTTGTTGATGATGAAGCTAATTTGAAAAGTCAGTCATGAGGATCACATTGCCTCTGAGCCACAGTTTAATAAATATCAGCTGTCAGAATTGGAACTTGCACCAATTTCATTTTATTTTCTTTTTTTTCTTTTTTTTTTTTTTTTTTTTTTTTTTTTTTTTTTTTTTTTTTTTTTTTTGAGATGGAGTTTCGCTCTTGTTACCCAGGCTGGAGTGCAATGGCTCGATCTCGGCTCACCGCAAGCTCCGCCTCCTGGGTTCAGGCAATTCTCCTGACTCAGCCTCCTGAGTAGCTGGGATTACAGGCACGCACCACCATGCCCAGCTAATTTTTTGTATTTTTAGTAGATACAGGGTTTCACCATGTTGACCAGGATGGTCTCGATCTCTTGACCTTGTGATCCACCCGCCTCAGCCTCCCAAAGTGCTGGGATTACAGGCTTGAGCCACCGCGCCCGGCTTCATTTTATTTTCTATATAGATAATGCATACTTTAGGACAGATAGCAGATATGTGAATTTTTATTCTCATCCCTTGATGCTGGCCTGCCACAGGTCCCTAACAAAAAGTGTGACACTTTTGCTAACATAAAATCTCCCATATTTGTTCTAAAGAAAAAACATTTACCCCCTGGAAGGTTTTTCTGGAGATACATCCCAGCAACTTGAGACAGTGAGGTATTTAAATGCTACATTAATTTGGTGAGATATGCAACTGTACTGCAGAGCAGCTGGGGATGGTTTGTCAGAGCTGTAAATGCATTAATCAAAACACTCTGGAAAACATTTATGTGTAAGAATTCAGTTACTGCTTTTACTGAGACTAGACATCATGTCGTTCCTGTTCTTTATTTGCTTCAATATCTTAGTAAGCCTTCATATTACTAACAACCATGTAAGCCTAGTTAGAAGACAGTATCAAAAGAAATTGGATCTGAAAGAGAATGCTGAGCATGATGGCTAGTGAGCACATTACAAGGCAAAGCAAGGTATCTAATCTTGTTGGATTTGATGGACTTCACATTAAAAATGATGAGGATTATTCTGTGTGAATACTTGCTCTATCACAAAGCTCTCAGATCCTGCAAGCATGCCCTCCTAGTTCGCTTTGCATTAACTGGTAATTTTCCATATACTTATGAGTCTAGACCATTGATATACTGAATACCTCTCATTAAATTTGGAATGTTTCAACATAAATTGAAATCCATCAAATTTGCCTCAGGTGCATATTGAGATAGTGATACTGAGGAATTTACATTTATGACTGTACATTAACTTTATTTTTTTCATATTTTGATATCTTATATTTTACCTGTCATCTTTTTATCTATTATGTTCCCTCTTTATTGCTTGCATTTTTCTAAAATTCTCTTCTGTCTAATACATTATCAGTGGTGTCAGTGTGATTCTTAATATGTAAAAGCAAATATTTCTCAATCTAATGTTTGAATATTTCATATTTTAACACAGAAAGAATTTATATCTAATAGAGGAACTCTCTTTATTACATAACTAACATATTAGACATTTTTAAATTTACTCTAGATTTTTTTGTGTTTCTGCCTTTGCCTCCTTTCTTTCTGCCTCTATTCTCTCCTCCCCACCAGCCACCTGTTTTTATAATTGTATTGATTTAGTTCTTTTTACTTTTATTTATTTCCTTTCCTGCCTTGACATTAATCACAATATTTATAGAATTTCTTTAGTTAATCAGAAGTACCTAATTGACTATTTTTGTTACAAAGTTAAACATATTTTGAACTCCCCTTCAGGAAAAAAAAAAAAAAAAAAAAAAAAAAAAAGGGAAAGAAAAAGAAAAAGAAGCTTTTATGTTTTGTACTTTGGTCTTTTGATAAGTCTTTAGTATATGTTTAGTATTTGTGAGTCAAAAATGTATTTCATAAGTGTTAAACTATGTTGAATAATAGTGTAAGTACAAACTATTTTTATAAATTTTCTGTTGCCTTTTCTATGTATTTTTGTCTTCTGGTGTATGAGACCATACTCTGAGCTAAGGTTCAATAACTTTTCCTTCATGTATGATTACAAATAAAATATGAGATTTCCAATTATATTTTTATTTTAAATAACAAATAGCATTTTAGTACAACTCTTAATATTTTAGTAATATTCTCAATATTGCATGAGACAGATTCCTTTTTCAATTATTGTATAATTGTCAAGTAAAAAATTTATCTTTGTTCTCCTATCCAACTTTTTCCTCCTTTATATTTCATTCTTTCATCTCAGAGAAGACAAAAACCTACTTACTATAAAGACCATTTTGATTCAACATTTTATTCTTCAGTGTGACCCTTAAGCGTGTCTTTTTTGTTGTTGTTGTTTGTTTTTGGCTATTGCTTAGGACATGTTTTGTTTCAATGAATTAGCAATGTTGTCCATAATGTGGTAAAGCATTCTTAAGTAATTTAATATCAAGTTATTCTTAACTGGACAGTTTTATGGTCAATCTTTCCAGAATTTTAGAAAAGCATTTTTGCAAGCTATAATTTTATACCAGTTTCTGCTTTTGAGGCAGTTATGGCTTGTAGGTAATATAAAAACTCTGATCCCAGACTTGAATATTCTACAAGATAGAGGGTAAGATCTGAATCATTCCCACCTTCGATTTGAATCAAAATCTCATTCTGAGTGAGGTCCTAGTATCCATGGGCCAGGACTTTCTGTATTCAGTGAAAAATTTTAGGTAAATAGCATAACAACACTTTCTTTCACCAGGTATTTAGGCAGGGAGCCCAGCCCCTTTGGACACAGAAATTGTCTCTTTCCTGGGAATAACTCCACCTTTACTCTTCAACTGACTATTTTAATGAAGTTGCAACTTTAGTCTCAAATTATCATTATTGGGATTATTGGGGAATAAACTTCAGAAATGTTTTTATTCTTGATAGTTTGATTTAAAATAATAATTTTT
Organism: Saimiri boliviensis; assembly: GCF_048565385.1. Lineage (NCBI taxonomy): Eukaryota > Metazoa > Chordata > Mammalia > Primates > Cebidae > Saimiri > Saimiri boliviensis. The sequence goes on along the minus strand of NC_133471.1, from coordinate 12,986,181 downwards.
GTCTTACACTTATGATCTCTCATTTTCATAAGAGTTGCTTTGGCAACTGTTTATTTTTTTTCAGATACCTAGCAATAGGTTTTTTATTTATATTAAATCACTTGTTACTTAACAAATAAATCTGGAGAGAAAGGTGTTATCACTATTTTCCTTCTGCAGCTGTGGAAGAATGTATTTTTGCTTATATTTTCTGCAAGCATTGCCAACTTAATTTTTTTCAAAGTGTATGGAAGTTATTTTGTATTTTCTTCATTGATTTATACTATTTATATTCTATAAATAATTGGCTATTTTACATATATTATAAAGACTTATTTGAGGTTAATTTTGGTGAATATTTATTTTATAAAATCACTTTATTCTAGGTAGATCATATTGATTTTTCTTCACGATTATATCTGCTCATGTTTTGCTTTATGAGATTTGATTTGCATAATGTTTTAACAGTATTTCTCCACTTTTCAATTTCTAGGACTTTGAGTTGTAATGCTACATCCCAAACTTTCTCTTAACACCTAAAGCACCACAGACATATGAGAAGAAACAAAGATAGACTCTGAAGGGTAGAAAGAGGAAGAGATATTTTCTAAGAACTCTAAGACTGGAAGAATGATCCTATGATACATTTATTGAGTTTTCTTATTGCCCTCCATGTATCCCAGGTGATGGACTGTAGAAAAGCTTCCACTCCAGATTCTCTAGTAGGCATATACAAAAAGGGCTTCAGGAAATCCTGTTGTCTCCTAGCCAAAGGACGGGGAAAGGATGACCTAACCACACAAAACCTTTCTAGGGGGAATAATCAAGATACTCCAGACAAACACCACAAAGAAACACTACTACTTCAACTTCTTTGGAGCCATGTGCACAGACAATGTTCTCCCAGGTCAGTGATGCTCTGATTCCTCAGAATAGCAGATTAGGCATCTAATCTTCTATTACTCACCCAGAGAAAAGAGAGGTTGGTAGTCCACCCTCCTTACTAGTGTCAGCAGGCTACAGTAGCAAGCTGAGCCCCCAGGTCCACTCAACAACAATAGGTTGTAAAGCATCAGAGCTAAGTAGGGCTGATTGCACTGAGCTTCTTGCCTGCCCTCCTCACTACCTTACTTTATTCTGTCAGAAGGCTTTAATGAAAAGTTAAGCATCTATGGCAACCAAATTCTGAGGCACTGAACTGTTGAAGTGAATTTAAACTAATCAGTATTCTGCTCTTTCCACACACCATAGGTCAGCAGGGCCAAATATTAGCTACTCCACCATCTACAACTGTTTCTAAGACGATGAAATGCTTTGATCAACATTGAAATGAAACAAAACAGGTATGGGATCTGGATGCTAAAACATAAAACTCTGGTGGAAAAGACTATAAAAAATGGAAATAAAGGGAGATACGCTATGTTTATGTTTGGGAATATTCAATATATTGTGTTAATTTTCCCAAGCCTAATCTTTACATTTGATGAAATTCCTATCAAAATATCAGCAAAAATGTTTACAGACAAAGCAAACTTCCTTTCTAGGATAGCTAAGAAAATTTTTTACAAATATTATATACAGTTAGGAAACCAACAATAATGTATTAGAGAGGTATTACACAACTAAAGTAATCAAAACAGTTTGCTATTGGCATAGGGATTATTCATATAAAAATGGAGAAAAAGGGAATAGCAAGGAATAGAGCAACACTGGTGTGAATATGAGTAAGTGGTGTCACACAAACTGGCAAATGCAAATCAGTAAAGAAAATGTAGTCTTTCAGTAAATTTTGGCAAGGCAAGTGGATATCAGCAGATTAAGGGGAAAAAAGCTCTAACAAAAACCTCACCCTACAAAAATTAACTCAGAATTGCTCATAAACATGAATGTAATATAAAATTATGATATTTCATATAAAACTTTATCATACAGAAATAAAGAATCATACAGAAAATTTAATCATTTTAGGTGTAGCAAAGTGTCATTACATTTAGAAGTGTAAGCAATAGAAGGAAAACTGATAACCTTGATCGAATCCAAGTTATAAACTTCTGCTCATTCATAATAACTTACAAAGAGACTGAAAAGCCAATCTTCTGCATATCGGAGTACCCAGCAACACCAGCTACAGAAAGGAGTACTCTCTCCACTGGGAGTAGCAGCTGCAGCAAAGAGCTTCAGAGAAGTGCAGAGATGTCCAAATGACTTGCCTACAGATAGGAGCCACCATCTCCAGTGCATCCTCTCTACTAAGAGCTGAATGCTCCCTGGGAGGAAGTGCCAAAAGAGAGAAGCAGTACACTCCTCTGAGCTCTTTTAACACTACATAAAACACCCTTCTCTTTCTTCTCCTTTCTCCTGTTCTCCCTTTCTTTTTTTTCCTTCTCCCTCCTTCCTTCTCCTTCCTCTTACCGCTTTCTGCCTTCCATGTCCCCCTACTCCTCCTATCTCCTCCTCCTCCTCCTCCTCTTCTTCTTGTTTTCTTTTTCTTCTTCTTCTCCTTCTTCTCCTTTTTCTCCGTCTTCTTCTTCCTCTTCTTCTTCTCCCCCTCCCCCTCCCCCCTCCCCCTCCCCTCCCCCTCCCCTGCCCCCTCCCCCTCTTCCTCTCCCCCTCCCCTCCCCCTCCCCCCCCTCCTCCTCCTCATCCTCCTCCTCCTCTCTTCAGTTGCCTATGTACCTCATTCTTCCTGCATGCAATACAAGTACACAGGAACAGGTGCCATGTACACAGAGGTTTCTGACTGGAAATATTGTTACCAAATTTATCCTGTAACAACAGCACTGACATTTCTATGTAGATATTTATTATATTGTTTCATTGAGGTGCAGGGCTTCCTATTTTGGGCCAGAATGAGAGATTTTTATTTGAAAAGTTAACATTGGGAGACTGTTAGGAGACTCTGGATCTTACTATAACATTATATTGTTCATATAAAGATGGCTTTTTCTGATACCACCCTAACAGAAGAAAGAGTATGCTTGTTGAGTAGAGGCACAATTTCAAATTTGCTGCTTCACTTTCTTTGACAGCCAAAGAAGGGTTCCTCATTATTGATGAATACATATGCCAGATTGAGCTTCACCGTAGGCCTTATTTGTACCTCCCTGGCTAGGAGGGGAAGGGCGTCTTGTTACCACATGGAAGAATTGAAAGCTCTAGCTCTATAGTCTACCTTCTCTGATCACACTCCAGAAGTGGTGGAGGTGCTTCATTACTGCCTGGTGCAACCGATGTTCCAACTTAGACTTTTTTGTCCTGGCTAGATTTCTGGTTCTGCTTTATTCTGTGTTGTATTGTTTAGCTAAAATATGATGGCTCTTTTATAGAAGATTAGTCTTTCAGTATGTGTACCTTTTGTACTCCTGTGGCTACAGAATTTGGGTTTTGGGGAACATTTTTGTCTGTGCGTATTTATATATTTCAGGCCCATCTCCTTCATGATCAAGTCTATGAAAACATGAACCAGAAATAATCCAGGGAATTCACCCATCTTATCACTTGCTGGGACTCAAATGTTATTTCCAGTTTATCTGCTTGTTCTACCTTTCAGAGACTTAAGTTTGCTTTATATACAAAACCCTGGGATATTAACTGTGTTTATAAGAGGAGAAAAATGCATCTGCTTCATCTACTTTATTTTTAAAGGGATGACTCCAGTTGTATAACACCCATGGTGTTTCTTTTGGGCAGCAAATTTGAAGTAATTTTTGCTGTTGAAATAGTTTGACCTAACTACTGAGAGAATACTTAAGGAGATAGAGTACCTTTTTTTAAATCTTAGAGGAAAATACAATATTTTTGGATTGTGCCATTGTACTCAGACCTAAGCAACACAGTGAGACCCTGCCTCAGGGGGAAAAAAAGGAAGAAGAAAAATGTGCATTAGAAATAATGAAAGGTGGAATCTTGTAGGAGGTAATTAGAGGTGCAAATCTACTGGAATGCTTTGGTGGAAGATCAACAATTATTATGCCTAATGACAGCTGTAAAATTCCACCATGTGCTGACAGTGATGCAATACATGAGCATAATATTTTGTGATCTTTATTGCTTAAGTGATTATACAAATAATTGTGATCAGGGTTACTGAGCTCACTAGGTATGAACTGTAATTAAGAATATCTTTGCCTACTAAAATTCAAGGTTAAAATAACTGAGTAAAAGTAATTAAGAAAATATCAAAGTATGTAGAGTTTGTTAAACTTTTTCTAGATTTTCTGTGCTTCTGTGGTTCTATCTCGTTGCTTCTGAGCATCTATACCTTTGTGTGATCCTAATTTAGGCCCTCATTTAATTTATGCCAGACTACTTGATAAGTCACTTATTACTTTTTCCTAAATCCATTTTATTTTTATTTTCTTGCTTACTTTTATAATTTTGAATGTCCTCTCCAAATTTTACGTTTAAATTATATGGCCATTTGTGATAGGGAAGGGAGGTAGAAATTTTAAGAGGTGGTTAGCCATGAAGTATATCCTCAAGACTGGATTTTTGACTTTATCTGGAGAAGAGGTTAGTTACTGTGTGAGTGGGCTTTGGATCAAAGTATGAGTTTGGCCCCTATTTTCTGATCATCACATGTCTTTCACCATCTGATGCCAGACTGCCATCTTGTATCATAGAAGGAAGACCTCACCCGATGCAGCCCCTTGGACTTACCAGCCTCCCGAACCATGACAACACAAGTGTATTTTCAAATTGTCCAGTCTGTGGTACTCTGTTGCTGCAGCAGAAAGTAGAATAAATACATATATATATATATATATATATATATATATATATATATATATGCGTATATATATATGTGTATATACATGTATACATATATATGTATATATGTATATATATACATATAACCATATATGTGTATATATATGTGTGTGTGTATATATACATGTATATATGTATGTAGATATAATATGTATTTATGTATATATGTGTGTATGTATATGTATATATGAGTTTATATGTATGTATATACACACACATATATGTATACACATAGACATATATAGTATTTTTAAATATGTTAATGTTCATATATATCCATATTTATATATATACATAAATTCACACACACATATATATATATATATATATATATATATATATATATATATTTGTATTTTTGAAACTATTATAATAGCCTGCCTTGGAAACAAAACAGTACACTTTTAACCCTATATTTAGAAATAAAGGAAAAGGAAATATAAATGTAACCATGTAATTTTATTATTCAATAGGTTAATTGAAGGAATTTTCTTTTTTTGTCATCATAAATTTCAGTATCTGTTTTCATGTATAATCTGGTACTTGATTTGTGGAAGATCAGTTGTAATTAGAGTGATATTTGCCTGGTGAAAATAATTTAAGAACTGGCTTGTAATGAGAAGCAGCTGATGTTATTAGTAATCTTGGAGCAGGTTAGGATAAGAAGACTCATTAACTGATACCTCAGGATATTTGGTTGCAAAAGTTTGTCGTTCCACTATCAGCATGAAGAAATGGTGTTGTAAGGAAGATATGATGTGATATTGAGAATGTGCAGTTGTAACATAATGGAAAATGTAGCCATTAGGTAATATGAGAGGACATATGAATATTGGCCACCTGATTTAAAATAGCATTTTGATCTACTGCAATTTGTTGTGATGGCATAACTGAGGTTGAATATTGAGAAGGAGGAAATCCACTTCTAGTTAGGTTACCAATTCTCTGGTTGATGAAGAGTTTTTTTTGTTACAGGTATATACAAATTTGTACAGGTTGAAAATGAACGTTCTCCAGTAGTATCAGCAATTAAGCCAGAATTATGATTATCCATGTTAGCTCCTGCTCTAAAGTGCTTCTTGTTGAAATCTTCAGTGAATAAGTTAGATACAAGAGAATCATTTTCATCCCAATTCTTCTTTTTATTCTTTCTAAAAGTTGTGCATAGCCACATTTAAAGGTTCTGTTATAATAGCACTTTAACTAAATCCAAAGGAGAAGGCAATTCAGTGCCATTTTAACCAAGACAATTGACAATAACAAATGTAACACAGAAAATTTCAGATTTATCTTTATTACACAAAGTTAATTTCATCAAACAATACATGGATATTGTTTACTGTATTGAAAAATGTGCTTTTTGGGGGAAAAAAAGCAGTCAAATTGTTAAACCTTCAAGTAAAAACATGTTACACATTGTAACATTTCATTAGCTGTTTTGTTATCTTTATTTGGAGTTCATGGCTAAGTTTAAAAGTTGTTAGAAAAAATTTTTACGGCCCTGAAAGTTTAATGCTTAAGCTGTCCTTAATAATTTCAAGTAATTAAATAATTCTTACCTTAATATTTTATATAATTTTCAAAATCTGGTCTTAACTGCAAGTCTTAATTTCTTTACTGATGTATAGAATAAAATTACATATATACTCTAGATATAAAGTTGTAACTGGAACATTTCAAATACCTTGCATAAAAGAGACTCCTTTTCTTCTATAAGAAAGTCAGTTAGGAAAGCTTATCTTTGAAAATTCTCTTGAATTTTACTAAATCCATAAAATTGAGCTGTTGAACTCTGCTTTTTATACTGTGAGTTTTAAATACTCTGTAATTCTTTTTTTTTTCAAAATTTCTTTCTTGAAGAGTCCTTCATTAATCACTACACAAGTTTCATTCTCATCCCATCAAATAGACTTGAACTGGTCACTTTCAACTACTTTTCAAAGTTTCCTGGGAATATTTAAAGAAAGAAAATTATTATTCTTAGCTCAGAGACACAAACTGTATAAAGTGAGCTTTTTATCAATTATTCTTGTGACAAAACCTGAAGAGCATTTTCTTCAATCATTGACTTTAAATGTGAGTTCCCAGGGAATGTGTATTCATTCTACTGAGACCTAGTGGAGGCTTCCAAGCCAGTTGATTCATCTTTAGGAGAAACATCTTGAGTGAAACATGTGCCATCCCAAGTAAATATTGTTTTACCTACTTTTCCTGCCTGCTTATTTTTCAACACTGCACTTTCAAATACTTCTTTAGTAGGCCTACCCAGGTAAGTAATCTAGATCTTCAGGATGGTTCTTAACTTTAGTAGCCACAACATCGCAAGAGGACTTTGGTCTTCTAGCAACAAACCTAAAAATATGGCCAAGAGTGTTTTCTTCCTAACCTGCTAAATGTATCCAGTAAAAATAAAATACAGATTGATGACTTACACAGAATAATTTTCTGCTAAAATCTCATCCCTGCAGAATCTTTTAAATACATTTAAAAAATAATGTCCTCAGTCCCTGAAATGAATATAATTTTCTCCCTGATACACACCTTGTAACTACATGTTCCAGATGTGTAGGGCCTGGTAATTGAAAAAAAAAAAAAAAAAAAAAAAAAAAAAAAAAAAAAAAAAAAAAACAAAAACAAAACAAAACAAAAAAAAAAAAACAGGCCATTTTTAAAAGCTCTGTCACATTGGCATATTGGAATAACAACTAATCCTGTGCAAAACCTATATGGTCCAAAGACACAATTATAGAAATAAAAGTGAGGATACAGGTGGTCAGGGGTGGGGAAATAGAAAGAACTGCTTAGGACATATGAGACATCCTGTTGGGCAATAGAAATATTTATGAACTAAAGAGAAAAGAAAACATCATAAACATTAAATTCCATTGAAATGTGCACTCTAAAGTAATTTGATATCATGTGAAACTTACCTCAGAAAATTAAGATGAAAACAAATGTAAATAAAACCAACTGATCAGATTTCAGAGTAAAAAGTTCTTTATGTATATATTCAAATTTTTTTGTCTTACCATTAGAATTATAATAATGCTATTAAGTATGTCTCTATTATATGACAAATGTAAATGATGTAAAATATTTTAAAAGCATGTGATCTTCTTGTAAAGAGATCCCAAAGAATGAGAGATTAAAAGAAGCAGTAATAATTACAAGAAAGTGTTTTAGGGAAATGTATACATGTGTCTAAGCAAATTTTTTAAAAATTGTACTTTAGGTTCTGGGGTAAATGTGTAACATTCAGGATTGTTGTATAGGTAAATATATGGCAAGGTGGTTTGCTGCCTCCATCCCCCGCTCTCACCTATATTTGGCATTTTCCCTGTGTTATCCTGCCCTAACTTCCCTACCCTTCACTGTCCCTCCCTTTGCACCCCCAACAGACTCCAGTGTGTGATGCTCCCCTTCATGTGTCCATGTGTTCTCATTGTTGAATACTCAGCTATGAGTGATTTTTTTTCCCATTTTTCTCAAAGGTCCAAATAATTATTAAAAGCAAATATTTAAAGGAATAATCTTTGTGTCCTACAACATAATAATATCATTATAAAATAGAACTTAAATCTGTGAATTAATCTTTGTATTGAATAGAATATTTCATCTCTTTGAAAAATAACTATAACAGTAAGAATTTTTATATGCTCATGTTTGAAAGGTGGTATATTAAAATTCTAACTCCTTGGCATTGGTAAATATTGGACAAATATAGAAGAAATAATTATTTTTGATATTTCTTATACTGTAAAATACAGTCTCTCATACTGTAAAGTGGTATTATTGTTAGCAGGTTGTCTTGGTTTAATATAGTTTAGGTTTAGGGAATGTTTTTTGATTCTTTAATTCAGAGTTTTATGTATTAACAGTTTATTTTAAAAGTCCACATCAGTAAACTTCTTCTGAAGAAGAAACATATGCTCCTCTCAGATGTGGATAATCAATTTTGACAGTTTTTCCATTAAAAAAATAAAAATAATATATTTATATTATTTTTTTTTGGGGGGGGGAATTAACACATGGCCTGTGTGAAGGGAGTCCAGGCTTCTTTTGCAGTGGGAGGGGATGATTGATTACTGACAGCAGCAAAAGATAGAGTAAGGGTGTGAAGAAAATATGGAATTACTGGCAGCATAAGATGAAGAAATTATATTAAATGTAAAATAAGCTAACTGAAATTGTGGTGGAGCATTTGAGGAAGCTAAGATGAGTGACTGTGTACAGAGGAAGAAGACCTTGCTGTTTTCAGTGGGAGATGGCCCAGCTAAAGCTGTCACTTGACTCCAAACATGAAGCCAACCTTTAAAAATAAAGAGTGGAGAAAATAAGCAGTTTTTTTCTGAACTACATAAATACGAAAGAGGCTTGATTCACTTAGCTATGTAAAAGAGTAAGATGTCAGACTTCTTTAGTGGCAGCCTGTGGTACACATTATGCTCTTGTTAAATGTATATGTAATTTTACGCAAATTTATTTTCATTTTCTCTCTTCTTTGTGAAGATGTTAATCTGTGTTGGGAGTTGAATTTAGTTTTGATTATATTTTTTTTTTTCAATGAGAAAGTGGATCTGAGGAAAAATAGTAGGGGAAACAAGCCAGGCATAGTAGCTGATGACAGTAGTTGAAGCATTTTAGGAGGCTGATACAGGTAGACGACACAATATCAGGAGTTGAAGACCAGCCTGCCTAACATCGTGAAATCCTGTCCTTACTAAAATACGAAAAAAAAAAAAAAAAAAAAAAAAAAAAAAAAAAAAAAAAAAAAACAACAAAAAAAAAAACAACAACAACAAAAACCCAGGAGTGGTCGCATGTACCTATAATTTCAGCTACTCAGAAGCTGAGGAAGCAGAATCATTCAAACCCAGTAAGCAGGAGTTCCACCAAGCCGAGATTGTGCTATTGTCCTTTAGTTGGTAACAAGAGCAAAACTATCTCTAAAACAAAACTAAACAAAAGCTTTGGAGTAGTGGATGTAGACCTTGGAAATGATAAATTACAAAGAAGTTCGTGTAGAAAATGAGACTAGAAATGGTGTTGTTAAAGTGATGAATGACAGCATTAATGTTTGAACAAGTTTTAAATCAATGAAGGTGGCAAATAAAAAAGATACATAGGGGCAACCCTTGATCTTCTAGAATCAGCTACTTCAGCCTACCTTGCTCTCTGCCTCAGTGGGGAGTCTTAATATAAATTTATTGACTCCAAGTGTAGCTTTTCTCATGTATTGAACCTAGAAACTCCTTCCCTTGGTTCTGATTTTAAGAGAAGAAAAGCAGTTATTTAGCAATGGGGTATGACAATGATTAATTGTTATTCATATATTACAAATTTCAGCATGCAGTTAAATATCAGGAGAAAGTGCTTCATGTTCAAGTGAAGTCTCAAAGGGATATAAATCTTGCATGTCCTTTGTTACTCAGATCAGTGAGGCATACTCTATGTGAGTATGAGGAACAAGTTCACTTAATCACTAACACAGTCTTAAAGTCTATTGTTCAGTGACTCTTTTTTTTTTTATTTATTTTTATTTATTTATTTATTTATTTATTTTGAGATGGAGTTTCCCTCTTGTTACCCAGGCTGGAGTGCAATGGCACGATCTCGGCTCACCGCAACCTCCGCCTCCTGGTCTCAGGCAATTCTCCTGCCTCAGCCTCCTAAGTATCCGGGATTACAGGCACGCACCACCATGCCCAGCTAGTTTTATTGTATTTTTAGTAGAGACGGGGTTTCACCATGTTGACCAAGATGGTCTCGATCTTTCGACCTCGTGATCCACCCGCCTCGGCCTCCCAAAGTGCTGGGATTACAGGCTTGAGCCACCGCGCCCGGCCTGTTCAGTGACTCTTGACTACTTTCACTTTCTACCTTGAATTACAGACTCTAGAAGTCCTGATTCTAAACTCTGAGACTCTTTTCTATGTAGATATTCTCATGAGTGTTTTCCAAAAATAAACTGTAGAGGTCATCCTGTGAGTTGAGAGGAGAAGTTAGTGGTTGGGAGAGGCAGAAAAGTGCAATCTGATTCAATGTTATATTCAATGCATGAATCACTGGGGAGAGAGTGGGTAATAGTTCTTATAATGTTGGATGTATTTTTCTTGAATCACAAAGCCCGGTAACTCAGATGCATCTGTCGTTATTTTTTCATGCTTTACTTTATACTCCTTACCTACTTTTGTAATATTTCTCTCTACTCTCTTGACTCATTCCCACGCTCTCTCTCTCTTTTTTTTCATTTGTGTTGCCTCTCTCCATTCATTCTTTTGATTAAATCTTCCCTTTTTTTCTGTGGGTATCTGGTAGCTGTATTTACTTTGTTTTCTTTCTGCTTCTACTTACTTAGTCTGTTTACTAGGTATTTAACAATTGTCTTTAAAAGCAACAACTTTCATTTCTTAACATTTTATTCCTAGTGGTACATGATTTTGGAAACAAGCTTTGATGACACCTCTAGTTAAATAATTACATCATCTGCACCTGATACCTATATTTTCTAACAGGTATGTTACCCATAGGTAGAAATGGGTACTATATTGTGCTCTTCTCTATTTACAAGAGTGTTCTTTAGGCCAGGCGTGGTGGCTCAAGCCTGTAATCCCAGCACTTTGGGAGGCCGAGGCGGGTGGATCACGAGGTCAAGAGATCGAGACCATCCTGGTCAAAATGGTGAAACCCCGTCTCTAATAAAAATACAAAAAATTAGCTGGGCATGGTGGCGTGTGCCTGTAATCCCAGCTACTCAGGAGGCTGAGGCAGGAGAATTGCCTGAACCCAGGAGGCAGAGGTTGCGGTGAGCCAAGATTGCGCCATTGCACTCCAGCCTGGGTAACAAGAGTGAAACTCCACCTCAAAAAAAAAAAAAAAAAAAAAAAGAGTGTTCTTTATATCTCATGCCTTTAAATGACACATTATCTGTTTGCTGTGATGTTCAAGTGATAATCTGAAATGTGATTTACTTTATCTGTCCACTTGAAAAATGTCTCATAAAGTGAGTTAGGGAGATTCCCTCTTTTTGTATTGTTTGGAATAGTTTCAGAAGGAATGGTTTCAACCTTTTTTTTTTTTTTTTAACCTCTTGTAGAATTTGTCTGTGAAGCAGTCTGATCCTGGAGTTTTTTTTTTTGGTTGGTAGGCTATTAATTGCTGCCTCAACTTCAGATCTTATTATTGGTCTCTTTGGGTATTCAGCTTCTTCCTGGTTTAGTCTTGGGAGGAAGTCAGTATACAGGAATGTACCCATTTCTTCTAGATTCACTGGTTTGTTTGCATAGACGTGTTTGCAGTAATCTCTGATGGTAGTTTGTATTTCTGTGGAATTGGTGGTGATGTTTCATTTATTATTTTTTATTGCGTCAGTTTCAATCTTCTTTCTTTTTAATTAGTCTGGCTAGTAATATATCTGTTTTGTTGATCTTTTCAATTTTCTTTCATATTCTTATAGGATCTGTCTGAAAGCAATAAATTTTGTTTGTTTGCTTGTTAGTTTTTTTCCTTGGACTTTCTATCTGATCATTCTAAGACGCAAGTATTAGCTCTCATAGACCTTTTTTATCACATTAGGAATCTCTAATTGCTAATGTTCTATTTCTGACACTCTGTTACCTGTGAGTTGATGTTTCTGCATTGAAAAAAAAAATACCTTTTAGTACTTGAGCACCCTGAAGTTTCATATTTTAGATTAGTGTGGTATTTATTATTATTGATTGTGCCATTTCTGGAGAAAATTAATAGGCAAACTTTAGTCTTTGCAATTCATCTTTTCAACATGTTCCACAGTAGATGTTTATAACTCTCATGAACTGAAAATTGGCTCAGATATGTTTTAAAGTAGCACCCTTACCCCTGTCACCATTGGTTATGTATAGAATACAGCTCAAAAGTAAGGTGTTCCAGTTCATTTTAAATAATTTTTTTCAAAAACTTATGCTGCAACCATGTTTCCAAGCTCTACCAGCTGAATACTCAAGAACTGACTAAGGCAAGCTCTTTTCTCATATTCCATGGTCAAGTACTCTTAATCTGCCATTTCTGTATTTCTAAGAAATTATGATGGTGATATCAATAGAAACAAGTTTTTCTTTCCCTATCCTTTGTTGTATTCTGAAAACATCAGATACTTTAGTTTAGAGTAAAACAACTATTGCTTTCCTTGATAAACTAAAGAAGATTTCATCACTTTCCAAACATAATCTTACTTTTCCCCGATATCTCTGTTAGAATATTATCAATCACCCATAATACTCTAACTTATAACTAAATTGGCTTTCTTTAATTTTTATAGGAAAAATGTGGGAGGTAGGTGATTAATAATTATCTGTCCATAAACAAGCATTTTTGCAGACTTGCAGTATACATACATACATTGTAAGTATATAAATTCATATAGATAGATAGATAGATAGATAGATAGATAGATAGATAGATAGTGATAAATGTTGCAGCATTCTATCTTAATTAAAAATTATCCAGGTATCTAAAAATTATCCATTAATTAGTTGATTTACTGTTAGTCTATTTTAAAATTACTAAGAATCTTGAAAGTTAAATATTTAAGCAGAAATATTATAGATTATGTTAAAATAATTTTAAAATTTTGTTTTATTTTAGTTGAAAACATAATTTCACAATTTTCTAAATCATGATTTTGTAAAAATAATATGAGCAAATTTGATTAGTAAGTAAATAAAGAAAATTTAGAAAATTCAGAATATCTAGTCACTTTATGGGAAAACACACAAATCTTGCAAAATTAAATTATATACATATACTTATTACACTATTATATTTGGAAAACCATACGTATGGTAAATTTCAAATAAAATGGCCAAGCAAACCAGCTTGATCTATGAAAAAAAATATTTATTAAATAAACTTGAATTTTTACATTAAATTTTCTATGGGCTACTTATTTGTTCAAAAAGGACATTTTATACTTAAAAACATATTTAATTAAATTATTTAAAAGAGAAGTCATCCTGTTTGTAAAATGACGATTTTGTTGTCAATAGAATATAAGCTGATGTTTCATTTTTTATTTATGTTTTTGAAATTGATTGTTGCTCTATTGCCCATGCTGGAGTGCACTGACACAATCTTGGTTCACTGCAAACTCTGCCTCCCTGATTCTAGCGATTCTCATGCCTCAACTTCCCAAGTAGCTAAGATTACAAGCACTGCCACCACACATGGCTAATTTTTGTACATTTAGTAGCAATGAAGTTTCAGTATGCTGGCCAATCTTGTTTCAAACTCCTGACATCAGAAATTCACTTCCTCAGCCTCTCAAAGTGCTGAGATTACAGGTATGGGCCACCGTGCCCAATCCAAACTGTTTTTTGTTTATTAGTGTTCTTGTTGTTGTTTGTTTATATTCAGAGTCTCAAGGTCAATAAAATTTCAATGTTTGCATATTCGTTTTTTATTATTTATTTATTTATTTGTGTTACTCTACTTTAAATACTGGGGTACATGAACAGATATTGTGGGACTTTTGCATAGGTACAAACATGCTATGGTGGTTTGCTGCATCAATTTTTCCATCACCTATATCATGCATTTCTCCCATTGTTATCCATCCCCACCCTCCTTGCCCATCACTGTACCTCACTGCCCCAACCCCCAAAAGCCCCCAGTGTTAGATGTTCCCCTACAGGTGCCCATGTATTCTCATTGTTCGACACCCATCTTGCAGTGAGAATAGGCAGTGTTTGGTTTTCTGTTCCTGTGTCAGTTAGCTGAGAATGGTGGTTTCCAGGTATATCCATGTCACTACAAAGGACATGAACTCCTCATTTTTAAGGTTGCATAGTATTCTATGATGTATATTTGCACATTTATTTGTCCAGTCTATCACTGATGAGCATTTGGATTGGTTCCAGATCTTTGCTATTGTAAACAGTGCCACAGTGAACATACAAGTGAATGGGTCTTTATGAGAGAACAATGTAAAATCCTTTGGTTATATAGCCAGCAATGGGATTGCGTGGTCAAATGGCATTTCTAATTCTAGGTCCTTGAGGAATTGCCACACTGTCTTCCACAATGGTTGAACTAATTTACACTCCCATCAACAGTGTTAAAATGCTTCTATTTCTCCATATATTCTCTAGCATCTGTTGTCTCCAGAATTTTTAATGAGAGTCATTCTAACTGGCATGAGATGGTATCTCAATATGGTTTTGATTTACATATCTCTAATGACCAGTAATAATGAGCATTTTTTTCTTGTAAATCTGCTTTATTTCTTTGTAGGTTCTGCATAGTACCCTTTGTCAGATAGATATATTGTGAAATTTTTTCCATTCTATTGTATCCCAGTTTAGTCTAATGATTTATTCTTTTGCTGTGCAGAAACTCTCCAGTTTGCTTAGATCAAATTTGTCTGTTTTGGCTTCTGTTGCCATTACTTTTGGGTGTTTTATTCAGGAAGTCCTTGCTTATGCCTATGGACTGAATGTTTTTCCCTAGGTTTTCTTCTAGAGTTTTTATGGTGTTATGTTTTATGTTTAAATCTTTAATCCATCTGGAGTTAATTTTAGTGTAATGTGTAAGGAAGGAGTCCAGATTCAGCTTTCTGCACATGGCTAGCCAGTTTTCCCAACACCATTTATTAAACATGGAATCCTTTAGCCCATTGCTTATTTTTGTCGATTTTGTTTTGTTTTGTTTTCCCCAGTTTTGTAAATGTGTGGCATTATTTCCAGTGCCTCTGTTGTTTCATTTGTGTATGTCTCTGACTTGGTACCAGTATCATGATGTTTTAATTACAGTAGCCATGTATCATAGTTTGAAGTCAGGTAGCATGATGCCTCCAGCTTTGTTCTTTTTTCTAAGGATTGTCCTGGCTTTGCAGCCTCTTTTTTGGTTTCTTAAAAAGTTTGAAGTGTTTTTTTTTTTTGTTGTTGTTGTTGTTGTTATTGTCCTTGTTGTTGTTGTTGTTGTTTTTCTCTGTTATGTGAAGAAGGTCAATGATAATTTGATGGGGATAGCATTGTTTCTATAAATTACTTTGGGCAATATGGTCATTTTCATGATACTGATGCTTTCTAAAGCTGAGAATAAAATGTTTTTTCAACTGTTAGTGTCCTCTCTTATTTTCTTCAGCAGCAGTTTGTAGTTTTTCTTGATGAGATCCTTTACTTCCTTTGTTAGTTGTATTCCTAGATATTTTATTCTCTTTGTAGCAATTGTGAATAAAGGAATACTCTTGATTTGGATCTCTGTTATCCTGTTATTGATATATAGAAATGCTTGTGTTTTCTGCACAGTGATTTTGTATCCTGAGACTTGGCTGAAAATGCTTATCAGTTTAAGGACATTTTGGTTGAGACAATGGAGTCTTCTAAATATATAATCATGTCATCTGCAAATAGAGAAAATTTGACTTCCTGTTTTCCTAAATGAATACAATTTATTTCTTTTTCTTGCCAGATTACTCTGGCTAGAACTTCCAATACTATATTGAATAGGTGTGGTGAGAGAGGGCATCCTTGTCTAGTGCCATATTTCAAAGGGAATGCTTCCAGGTTTTGTTCATTCAGTATAATATTGGTTGTGGATTTGTCATAAATAGCTTTTATGATTTTGAGGTACATTCCATCAATACCTAGTTTATTGAGAGTGTATAGCATAAAGGGCTGTTGAATTTTGTGGAAGGCTGTTTAAATTTGTCGAAGGCCTTCTCTGCATCTATATAGGTAATCATGTGGTTTTGACTTTGGTTCTGTTTATGTAATGGATTTCATTTATAGTCATGCCTATGTTGAACCAGACTTTCATCCCTGAGATAAGGCCTCCTTGATAGTGATGATAAGCTTCTTGATGTACTGTCACATTCGGTTTGTAAGTACTTTATTGAAGATTTTTACATATATGTTCATCATGTATACTGGCTTAATTTTTTTTTTTTTTTTTTTTTTGTTTTGTTTTGTTTTGTTGAATCTGGGCTTGCTTTTGATATCAGTATGATGTTGGTCTCATAAAATGAGTTAGGGAGGATTCCCTCTTTTTATATTGTTTGGAATAGTTTTATAAGAAGTGGTACTTGTTCTTTTTTTTTTTTTTTTTTTTTTTTTTACATCTGGAAGAATTTGGCTATCCACCCAACTGGACCTGAATTTTTTTTTTTTTTTTTTTTTTTTTTTAGGTTGGTAGACTGTTAATTGCTCCCTCAACTTCAGCTTATTATTTTTCTATTTGGGGTTTCAACTTCTTTCTGGTTTAGTCTTTGGAGGGTGCAAGTGTCTACAAATTAATCCATTTCTTTGAGGTTTACTGGTTTATGAGCATAGAGTTGATTGTAGTAATCTGTGATGGTAATTTTTATTTCCATGGAATCAGTAGTGGTGTCCCATTTATCAATTTTTATTACATCTATTTTATTCTTCTCTCCTTTCTTTTTTTGTTAGTCTGGCTAGTAGTCTATTTTGTTGATTTTTACAATAAAGAAAGATCCTGGATTTATTATTTTTTTAAGAGCTTTTCTGTTTTAGTCTCCTTCAGTTATGCTCTGATCTTAGTTATTTCTTGTCTTTCTGCTAGCTTATGAGTTTTCTTTTCTTTTCTTTTCTTTTCTTCTTTTTTTCCTTGGATATTGTTCGTCCAGCTCCTTCAATTTTGACAATGCTGTGTCAATTTTAGATCTTTTCTCACTTTTCATGTGGGCATTTGTTGCTATAAATTTCCCTCTAGACACTGCTTTAAATGTGCTCCAAACATTCTGGTACATTGTGTCTTTGTTCTTACTGGTTTTGAAGAACATCTTTATTTCTGTCTTAATTTCATTGTTTATCCAGTAGTCATGCAGGAGCCAGTTGTTCATTTTCCATTTAATGGTACTGTTTTGAGTGAGTTTATCACCCTGAGTTCTAATTTCAATTGCATTGTGGTCTGAGAGACTGTTTTTTTAACATTTCTATTTTTTGCATTTGCTGATGAGAGGTTTACTTCCAATTCTGTGGTCAATTTTAGAGTAATTGTGATGTGGTGTTGAAAATAATGTGTGATCTGCAGATTTGGGGTGGGGAGTTCTGGAGATGTCTATTTGGTTCACTTGGTCCAGTTCTGCATTCAAGTTCGGGATATTTTTGTTAATTTTCTGTGTCATTAATCTGTCTATATTGACAGTGCAATGTTAAAGTCTGCCCACTATTATCATGTGGGAGTCTAAGTGTTTTTTCAGTCTTTAGAAGTTGTTTTATGTTTCTGGGTGCTCTTGTTTTGTTGTTTATATAATTGGGGTAGTTAGCTCTTCTTGTTGTATTGATCCCTTTACCATAATGTAATGCCCTTCTTTGTCTCTTTTGATATTTGTTGATTTAAAGTATATTTTTTTCAGAGACTAGAATGGCAAACGCTGCTTTTTTTCCCTCTCCATTTGCTTTTCAAATCTTTCTCCATCCCTTTATTTTTAGTCCACGTGTGTCTTTGCTTGTGAACTGGATTTTCTGAATATAGCACACTGATGGATCTTAACTTTTTATTGTTTGCTAGTCTGTGTCTTTTGATTGGGGCATTTAGGCCATTTACATTTAACATTAATATTATTATATGTGATGTGAATTTGATCCTGCCATTTTGTTACTGGTTGGTTATTTTGCACGTTAGTTGACACAGCTTATTCATTGCATGGTTGGGCTTTACTATTTGGTACATTTTTGCAGTGGCTTGCACTTGTTTTTTTTCCATGTTTGGTGCTTCTTTCAGGAGCTCTTGTAAGGCAGGTGTGGTGGTGATGAAATCTCTCAGTAATTTCTTCTCCATAAAGAATTTTATGACTCTTTCACTTATCATATTCTGGGTTGAAAGCTGTTTTCTTTAAGGATGTTGAATATTGGCCCCTACTCTTTTCTGGGTTGTAGAGTTTCTGCCAAGAGATCCACTGTGGGTCTGATGGGTTTCCCTTTGTGGGTGACCCAACCTTTCTCTCTGGCTGCACTTGGCATTTTTAAGTTGATTTCATTTCTGATCAATCTGACAACTACGTGCCTTGGGGTTGCTCTTCTGTATGGATATCTTTGTGTTGTTCTCTGTATTTCCTGGTTTTGAAAGTTTGGCTGAATTGCTAGATTGGAGAAGTTTTTCAGAATAATATTCTTAAGAGGCTTTTCCCGCTTGGATTCAGCCTCCCCATCACCCTAAAATACATTGATCAAGCGTTGAATAGATTTTTTCACATAATCCTATATTTCTTGTATGCATTGTTCTTTTTACTCTTTTTTCTCTAATCTTGTCTTCTCATTTTATTTCATTGAGTTGATCTTTAATTTCTGATATTCTGTTTTCTGCTTGACCCATTTGGGTACTGAAAATTGTGTATGATTTGCAATGCCCTCATAGTGTGTTTTTCACCTCTATCAAGTCATTTATGTTCTCCAAGCTCGTTAGCATTGTGTCTAAAGTTTTTCAAGATTTCTTGTTTCTTTTCACTGCGTTAGAACATGTTCATTTAGCTCATAGAATTTGGTTATTATCCACCTTTTGAAGCCTGCTTCTGTCAATTTGTCATACCCATTGTCTATCCTGTTTTTTTTTTGGTTGTTGTTGTTGTTGTTGTCGTATTGTTTTGTTTTTTGCCTTGCTGGTGTCTAGTTATGATCTCTTGGAAGAAGAGAGACATTCTGGTCTTTGACGATTTCATCGTATTTACAGTGTTTTCTTCCCATTTTCATGGGTTTATCTACCTTTGACCTTTCAAGTTGGTGATTTTTGATGGAATCTCTGAGTAGAAATTCTTTTTGTTGATGTTGAAGCTATTTATTTCTGTTTTTAGTTTTTCTTCTAACAGTCAGGACCCTCCAGTGTATGAGGATTTTTGGTTGTTGTTGTTATGCAGGGGTCGGAGAGCTACTAGGGGAAGCAGTCTGTCCCTTGTGTGCCAGCAGAGACACTACTAGGACTTTGGACTCAGCCTAGCTGCTGTGTGTAGGCTTCCTCTGACTTTGGTTTATGCAGTTGAGATTAAACCCACCTTCACTATGGTGGATGCCTATTCCCCCATTGAGCTCAATTGTCCTATGTCAAGCTTGAACTGATGTGCTAGCTGGGCAACTCTCAAGTGAGAAGGCTTCAGTTTGCTGTGTTAGTGGGTGTGGGACCTGCCAAACTGTATCACCTGTCTCCCTGCTTTTAGCTCTCCCTTTTCTAGGGAGCAGGTTGTCTGTTGTGCTTGTACTCTCAATGTTAGCCAAAACCTTCAACCAGTTCTGTGCTGAGAACTCAGTGCTGAATTGGCTGGAGCTATTGCTCAGATCTGTACTGGCAACTCACTGCACTTTTCAGCCTGGATGCATTCTCCGAAACTGTGGGTTGCAAAGG
Source organism: Saimiri boliviensis (assembly GCF_048565385.1). Lineage (NCBI taxonomy): Eukaryota > Metazoa > Chordata > Mammalia > Primates > Cebidae > Saimiri > Saimiri boliviensis. The sequence goes on along the minus strand of NC_133471.1, from coordinate 12,966,102 downwards.
GAAGGGGAGAAGCACACTATTTGAACGGGAGTGCTGAGGAGGCAAATTCCCTAATCCTCCAATCAGTCACATTTCCCAGGTGGGGCATCACCAGTCCCTGCCTGTGTTCCCATTCTCTCGGTCACCCACTGTCCAACCAATCTCATTGAAAGTAACCTGGATCTGAGTTGGAAATAGAGAATTCAGTGGTCTTCTGCTTCTCTTTTGCTGAAAGCCACATTCAAGACATGTTTTTATTTGACCATCTTGGTGGAAGTCTATCATATATGTGTATGTGTGTGTGTGTGTGTGTGTGTGTGTGTGTGTGTGTATAATAAATGTCTATATTTTATATATATAATAAATGTGTATATATTTTCTATATATAGTAAATGAGTGTATAATATATATACACACACATATATATATATATACCCACACACATATATATGTACATATGTATATGTGTATACATATATATATATATATATAATACTTTAACTTCTAGGTTACATGTGCACATTGGAAAGAATTTTATATATGTATACATCTGCCATGGTGGTTTGCTGCTTATGTCCCCCCCTTCAACTACATTAAATATTTCTCCTAACAATTTCCCTCCCTAATCTCCCCAACATGTGCTATATCTCTCTTACCACCCCCTCCCCAATTACCCAACAAATCCCCGTGTGTGATGTTCTCCTTCCTGTGTCCATGGGTTCTCATTGTTCAACATCCAATTATTAGTGAGAATATGCAGTGTTTGGTTTTTTGTTCTTGTGTTAGTTAGCTGAGAATGATGGTTTCCAGCTCGATCCATGTCCCTGCAAAGGATATGAAGTTGTGCTTTTATATGGCTGCATAGTATTCCATGGTGTATATGTGACACATTTTCTTTATCCAGTCTCTCAGTGATGGGCATTTAGGTTTGTTCCAAGTTGTTGCTATTGAAAACTGTCACAATGAACACACATGAGACTTTATAATGGAAAAAAAAATTATAATTCTTTGGATATATACTCTAAAATAGAATTTCTGGGTCAAATGGTATTTCTGTATCTAGATCCTTCAGGAACTGACACAATGTCTTCCACCATTGTTGAACTAATTTACACCTCCCCCAACACTGTAAAAGCATTTTTCTTTCCCCACAGGCTCTCCAGCATTTGTTGTTTCCAGATTTTTTCATGATTATTATTCTAACTGGCATGAAATGGTATCTCAATATGGTTTTGATTTATATTTACCTAATGACCAATGATGATGAGCATTTTTTATATGTTTGTTGGATGCATAAATGTCTTCTTTTGAAAATTGTCTGTTCATATCCTGTGCACACTTTTCAATGTGATTTTTTTTCTTGCAAATTTGGTTTACTTCTTTATAGATTCTAGATATTAGGCCTCTGTCAGAAGAGTACCTTATAAAAACTTTCCTATTCTGTTGGTTGTCCATTCACTTCAATGATTGTTTCTTTGTCTGTGCAGAGACCCTTAAGTTTAATTAGATCTCATTTGTCTATTTTAGATTTTGTTGCCATTGCTTTTGGTGTTTTAGTCATGAAGTCCTTGTCTATGCCTCTGTCCTGAATGGTATTGCCTATATTTTCTTCTAGAGTTTTTAGGGTGTAGGCGTTATGTTTAAACCTCTAACTCATCTGGATTTAATGTTTTATAAGGTGTAAAGAAGGGGTCTAGTTTCGACTTTCTGCACATGGCTACCCAGTTCTCCCAACACCATTTATTTAAAAAGGGGATTCTTTTCCCATTGCTTTTGTCAGGGCTGTCAAAGATCAGGTTGTTGTAAATGTGTGACATTACTTCTAAGGCCATCATTCTGTTCCATTCATCTCTATCTCTGTTTTGGTACCATTACTATACTGTTTTCATTATTTTAGTCTTGTGGTATAGTTTGAAGTCAGGTACCGTGATGCCTACAGCTTTGTTCTTTTTGCTTAGTGTTGTATTTGCTATGCAGGCGCTCTTTAGGTTCCATATGAAATTTCAGTTGATTTTTTCTAATTCTTTGCAGAAAGTCAGTGGTACATTGATGGGGAGAGCATTGAATCTAGAAATTATTTGAGGCAGTATGGCCATATTTACAATATAAATTATTTCTAACTTTGAGCATGGAATATTTTTCTATCTGTTTGTTTCCTCTCCTTTTTCTTGAGCAGTGTTTTGTAGTTCTTCTTGAAGAGGTCTTTCATGTCCTTTGTTAGTTGTCATCGTTATTTTATTCTCCTTGTAGCAATTGTGAATGGGAGTTCATCCATGATTTAGTTTTCTGTCTGTTATTGGTGTAGGTTAAAAATGCTTGTAATTTTTGCACAGTGATTTTGTATCCTGAGACTCTGTTGAAGTTGCATCTAAAGGAGATTTGAGGCTGAGACCCTGAGATCTTCTAAATATTCAATGTCTTCTGCAATTAGAGACAATTTTACTTCCTCATTTCCTAATCAAATACTATTTATTTCTTGTTCTTGGTTGACTGCTTTGGCTACAACTTCCAATACTATGTTGAATAGAAATGGTGAGAAAAGGCAACCTGTTCTACAGCCAGTTTTCAAAGGAAATGCTTCCAGTTTTTGCCTATTCAGCATGATATTGGCTATGTGTTTTTGATGAATAGCTTTTATTATATTGAGATATGTTTCATCAATATCTAGTTTCTTGAGAGATTTTAGCCCACAGGCCTGTTCAATCTTGTCCAAGGCCCTTCTCTGCAACTGTTGAGATAATCATGTGTTTTTTGTATTTGATTCTGTTTATGTGAGGGATTACTTTTATAGATTTTTATATATTGAACCAGTCTTATATCCCTGGAATGAAATTACTTGATTGCAATAAATAATCTTTTTGATGTGCTGTTTCATTCGATTTGCAAGTATTTTATTGAAGACTTTTGCATGTATGTTCATCATCGTTATTGGCCTGAAATTTTCTTTTTAAACTATGTGTCTGTCAGATTTTAGCATCAGGATAATTTTGTGCCTTAAAATGTGTTAGAGAGGATTTCTTATTTCTGTATTGTTTTAAATAATTTCAAAATAAATGGTACTAGCTCCTCTTTGTATGTCTGGTAGAATTCAGTTGTGAACCAATCTAAACATGGAGATTTGGTAGGCTACTAATTGCTGCCTCAATTACACATTGTTATTGGTCTATTCAGGGATTCAACTTCTTCCTGGATTAGTCCTGAGAGACTGTAAGTGTCCAGTAATTTATCTGTTTATTTTAGATTTATGGATTTATGTGCCTAGAATTGTTTGAGGTAATTTCTGATGGTAGTTTGAATTTCTGTGGAATCCATTGTGATATGTCTTTTTTCTTTTTTTCTTGAATCTATGAGATGCTTCTCTCTCTCTCTCTCTCTCTTTTTTTTTTTTTTTTTTTTTTTTTTTTTTTTTTTTTTATTAGTCTGGCTAGTGGTCCATCTTTTTTGTTGATCTTTTCAGAAAACCAGCTACTGGATTTATTAATTTTTTGAAGGGTTTCTTCTGTCTCTGTCTCCCTCAGTTATTTCTTGTCTTCTGCTAGATTTTGAATTTGTTTAAACTTGCTCCTCTGTTTCTTTTAATTGTGACATTGGGTGCCAAATTTCTCCTCTGTTTCTTTTAATTGTGACATTGGGTGTCAAATTTAGATCTTTCCTTGCTTCTAATATGGGCATTTATTGCTATAAATTTCCCTCTAGATACTGCTTTAAATGTACCCAGACATTCTGGTATATTGTGTCTTTGTTCTCATTGACTTCGAATAACATCTTTATTTCTGCCTTCATTTCATTATTTGTCCAATAGTTATTCAGGAGCAGGTTGTTCAGTTTTTTCTAATTGTGTGGGTTTGAGTGGGTTTCTTAATCCTGCATTCTAATTTGATGGCTTTGTGATCTGAGAGACTCTTTGTTATAATTTCCATTCTTTCAAATTTGGTGAGGAGTGATTTACTTCCAATTATGTGCTTACTTTTTGAGTAAGTGTGATGTTGTGATGAGAAAAATGTATATTCTGTGGATCTGTAGTTGAGAGTTCTGTAAATGTCTATTAGGTCCACTTGGTCCAGATCTGATTTCAAGTCCTCAATATCCTTGTTAATTTTTTTTCTCATTTATCTGTCTACATTTACAGTGGGGGTTTAATGTCTCCCACTATTATTGTGTGGGAATTCAAATCTGTTTGTAGGCAGGTAAGAATTTGCTTTATGAACCTGCATTATCCTGTATCATGTGTATATATATTTATGATAGTTAGCTCTTCTTGTTTCATTGATTCATTTAGTGTTATGTAATGCTTTCTTTGTCCATGATGTAAGAGACTAGAATTACAAACCCTGCTTTTTCTTGCTTGCTTGCTCTTGATTTCCTAGGTAAATTTTTCTCCATCCCTTTATTTTGAGTGTATGTATATGTTTGCACATGAGATAGTTCTCCTGTATACAGCATATGAATGTGTATTCACTTTTTATCTAATTTGGCTATCTATGTCTTTTGATTGGGGCATATAGCTCCTTTACATTTAAGGTTACTATTGTTATGTGTAGAATTTCATCCCACCATTTTGAAACTATCTGATTGCGTTGCCAGTTAGTTGACCAAGTTTCTTCATTCTGTCAGTGGTCTGTACCATTTGGCAGGATTTCATAGTACCTAGTACTGGTTGTTCCTTTACATACTGAGTGCTTCATTCAGAGCTCTTGTAAGGTAGGCTTGGTGGTGACAAAATCTCTCAGCAATTGCTTGTCTGTAAATAGTTTTATTTCTCCTTCACTTATGAGACTTACTGTCCTTGGATATGATATTTTGGGTGAAAGTTCTTTTCTTTAAAAATGATGCATATTGGCCCCTACTCTTTTCTGGTTTTCAGGTTTTTTTTGTGGAGAGATAGTTTAGGAGTCTGATGGGCTTCTCTTCATGGCTAATCTGGCCTTTCTCTCTGGCTGCTCTTAACATTTTTAAGTTCATTTCAATGTTGGTGAATCAGGTGATTATCTGCCTTGTGGTAGCTCTTCCTGAGGGATATCTTTGTGATGTTTTTTCTATTTCCTGGATGTAAATGTTGGCCTGCATTGCTACATTGGGAAGTTCTACATTAAAATATACTGAAGAGTGTTTTTCACCTTAGATTAATTCTCCTCATCACATTCAGGAACACATATCAAATGTAGATTAGGTCTTTTCCATAATCCCCTATGTCCTGGAGGCATTGTTTATTTCTTTTCACTCTTTTTTGTTCCATACTCTTACGTTTTCATTTTATTTAATTGAGTTGATCTTCAAACTCTGATATGCTTTCTTTTGCTTGGTTAATTCAGCTATTTAAACTTATGTATGCTTCACAAATTTCTTGTGCTGTGTTTTTCAGCTCCATCGGGTTGTTTATGTTCTTCTCTAAGCTGGTTATTCCACTTAGCATTTCATTTACCTCTTTTTCAAGGTTCTTAGTTTCTGTGCATTGCATTAGACCATGTTCCTGTAGCTCAAAGAAGTTGGTTATTACCCATCTACTGAAGCCTACATCTGTCTATTGGTCAAACTCATTCTCCATCCTGTTTTGTTAACTTGCTTACGAGGAGTAGTGTTCCTTGGAGGAGGAGTGGCATTTGGGTTTTTGATGATTTCAACATTTTGTGAGTTTTGTTTTTTTTTTTTTTTTTTTTTTTTTTTTTTTTAATCTTTGTGGATTTAACTGTTATTGGTCTTTGAAGTTGGTGACTTTCAGATGACATCCATAAGTAGATATTCTTTGTGTTAATGTTACACTATTTCTTTCTGCTCTTTAGCTTTCCTTGTAACAGGCCCCTCTACAGCAGGACTGCTGGAGGTCCACTGCAGAAGAGCAGCTCCCATGGGTGATTCCCAGGCAATCAGGGTCTGGTTTGAACAGCAATGCTTCCTGTTTCTTCCTCTGGTAGCTCTGTCCAAGAATGATACACGCCAGATGTCAGCCAGAACTCTCTTGTGTGAGGTGACTCTATGGATACACAGGGGTCAGGGATCCACTTGAGGTTCATATGTACCTCATCAAAGTTCAAGTGTGCTGCTGTTCTGGTAGCTCTGTCTTTCCTTTCAGAGCTGCTGGGCAGAGATGTGGGAGCTGCTGGGCAGGAATGTTTAAGTGTGTGACAGTGGAACTCACAACCACTCCTTTTCTCAGGTGCTCTGTCCCAGAAAGGTGGGGCTTTATTTATAAGTCCCTGTCTGGCTGCTGCATTTTTTCAGAGATACCCTGCTCAGCAAAGATGGATTCTAGTCATAGTTTGCTTGCAAAAGTGTTGCTGAGTTGCCAAGCTCCCCATACAGTTGCTAATGTAAACTTCTTTGCAATTTGGTTTACACAGGCAAGGTTAGGATTGTCTCAGTAATGGCAGACTGCCCTGGGAATGGCAGACACCCCTCCCCCCACTTAGCTCAACTGTCCCAGGTTGAGCTCAAACTGCTGTGCTGACTGTAAACATCTCAAGCCAGCGAGTTTCACTTTGCTGTTCTTAGTGGGAGTGGAATCTGCTGAGATGGAACACTTGGCTCCCCACCTTCAACACTCCCCAACTTTTCTGCAGGGGAATGGATGGCTTTGTCTTGCAGGCATTCCAGGAACTGGACAAAATGGCTGTCCAGTTTTGTACTGAAAACCATGATATTGTTGGCTCTGGTGGGAATTTCCTGGTTTGTGGGCTGTAAAGATCTTGGGAGGACTGCAGTTTCTGAATCAGAGTGCTGGAGTGGCTGGAACAGTCCCTGATGTCCTCTGTTTGTTGGGAGGGTGGTCCTCTAGCTTGTTGCACTTCCTGTGTGAGGCATCACCCCATTCTTCCTCAAATTGCCCTCTTTTATCTACGCTTACTGTACAATTCCCATAGAGATAAACCTGGTACATTAGGTGAAATATGGAGATTACTCACCTGCCTTGTTTTCACTGGGAACTGTGCTCTGGAGCTGTACTTTTTCAGCCATCTTTGAAAAAGTCTCCCCACAAAGATCTCCAAATGCATTTGAGGAGAATGCAGCCTACAGATGCTTTGTTACTGTTTAGAAACAGAGATAAGACAAGGCATCCTCAGACCTCTTCCTTTTTTTCTTGGTGTCATTTAGAATAAATAGGAAATGTTAAAGCATTATTCTATTCCATCCTCTGTCTCATCTGGGTCCCAGAAACTGTCATATGTTCTGCATATAAATGCAAGTATAATATTTACTCATGGATTGAGCTAGTCAGCAGAACTAGGCATGCTCACAAAGCTTTCTCCCCAACCTTTTTATTGAACACACTGAGGCCAAAAGAATTTCAAAGTACTCCAGTGTGAGCATACCTAGTTCTACTGTCATTTAGTAGTAAAATTTGTGCCAGAATTTTTAATGGAGAAAGTGTCCTCATACTAACTTTGGTCTCCATATCTATGTTCCGAAAAAACATCAAAATCTCAGAGAATGAGACAAATTGACTGTCAAACATTTTAAGACCCACATTAGTGGAACACAAAACAGATGCCTAAGAAGAATGCAGAAACCTGTGCCTAAGAAGAGTGTAGAAACTGAATTGTCCTTTATTACATGGGAAGAGAAACTAGGCTAAAATTTGTCCTTTAACAGTGTCTTCTTCCCAAGAATAAAAGTGAAAGCTGCCGGTTTGCAGATAACATTTGGGACCTAATCACTGATAGAAAAATGTAAATGAAAAATAAACAGGAAAACGCTGTTTTGGACAATGAGGTGCCAACATTTTCAGTAAAATGTACATCTCATTTCACCAGGCGTTTATCACAAGACTGGCTAAGGTGGTGAAACCCCATCTCAACTAAAAATACAAAAACTAGTCAGGTGGGGTGAAAGGCACCTGTAATTGCTGCTGCTTGGGAGGTTGAGGCAGGAGAATCACTTTAACCCAGGAGGTGGAGGATGCAGAAAGCTACGTCTGCACAACTGCACTCCACCAACCTCGATGCCAGGAGAACAACACCATCTCAAAAATAATTAATTAAGTAAGTAAGTAAGTAAATAAATAAATAAATAAATAAAATGAAAAGAAAATCCAACTCCAAATTCTTTTCAGTAAGAGTTAAAAAGAGTGATATGGGGTTTGATAGATTGTCTCCACTGTATGCCTTCCAACAGGCAAAAATTAACTGGTCTCATAATACAGTTGTTACATGGAAGAAAATAATAGCTTATTTTTGAAAAAAAACCCACAAATATAGAAAACAGTATTCACTTGGGACAAAATATTCTCCCATACAATGCCATGAATGTCTATGATTGAAGACAAAATGGCCTTATAGGTAACAATTTATACTTAAATCTTAAATTTCCCTTAGTTCAGGGAAATTACAAAAACAAACTTATTTGAATTTCTTTTCTGATTATTCAGTCATCAAGTGGCTCTACCCAGCAAAATTTATCCCTAAATGGTAAAAATGCCCACAACATTGTATATAAAATATTTATAAAGACATAATAGCTGTGAAAAGAAAAATGGTATATTTTATTGAAAAAACCTGTAAGTTCTTGTGCCAATTGGCCTGATGAGCTCTCAGGGACTCACAGATTTAGTCTAATGGAAATAAGGTAACACCAAAGTGCGTCCTCGACCAGAAACTTTCAGTTTCCCTAGGTTCTCCTTTAAATCCCATGTCGTTGTCCAGCTCTTTATGAAAGAAAACTAAAATAAAACAAGCAAGATACATTCAAAATAAATTTGGAAGTTTAAAAATCCACTCTTATCTTCCTGAATTATTTTATTTTCAGCCCCTGAACCAATTTTTAGTGTAGTTGTGCCGATGCACTAAGATGTATGTAACAGTATTCTTTTGTCTGAGATTATACCCAATGATCTTTGTCTTACATCCAAAAAATAATAATAAATACAGTGGAAAAAATATAGCAGGTTCAATTTCAGAAATATTATAAACGAGTAAGAGAAAAAAATTTACTTAGTCATGTGGACAGTAAAATAAATAAAGATCCGTTTTCATGGCCGGGCGCGGTGGCTCAAGCCTGTAATCCCAGCACTTTGGGAGGCCGAGGCGGGTGGATCACGAGGTCGAGAGATCGAGACCATCCTGGTCAACATGGTGAAACCCTGTCTCTACTAGAAATACAAAAAATTAGCTGGGCATGGTGGCACGTGCCTGTAATCCCAGCTACTCAGGAGGCTGAGGCAGGAGAATTGCCTGAACCCGGGAGGCGGAGGTTGCGGTGAGCCGAGATCGCGCCATTGCACTCCAGCCTGGGGGACAAGAGCGAAACTCCATCTCAAAAAAAAAAAAAAAAAAAAAAAAAAAAAAAATCCCTTTTCAAATTATTTCAGCCTATTAAAAATAGGTTGTAGTTTCCTTCTCTACTCCTTTGCCCATTTAATCTAGTTAATCTACTCAAAGGCCTTTATACATCAGTTAGCTAAAATGAAGAAATCAGCATATTTTGTGTTCTGAGTTCTTACATTGTACCCTAGATATCTTCCCTGACATGTCTGGACAAGCCTGGGCAAGCCTTGGGTTATAGCATGCTCCTCTTTCCTTATTTCTGCCTCTTCAGCATTCTGTAAGCTACTTTCTCTTTTCTTTTGTTCTCCACTGCCCTTACCTCTTCTGGGAAGTTTTAAATTGTTAGCCAATAGATTATACTGTAGAATATGAGGTTCAGTTCTAGGCCCTGGAATCTGGACAAAACAATAAATTCTGATGCATTAGACATGAATATGACTGCTCTTTTTTCTTTCTTTCTTTCTTTTTTTTTTTGCACTCTCATGGCAAGACTGCTGGAAAGCAGTGCCCTTTCAGCAGAAAGCAAAAGAAAGTCTTGCCGAGAAATCTTTCATCTGAATGGCGATTCTTCCTTGTAAAATCGAAAGATAAGCACCTATTCCCAACAGTCAGTAGGCTTTTTTGAAGAACATGTAATGCGACTTATCCCAGGGTCTTGGCCTGAGATTAATTAAATATCTTAGCCTAGGATCATTTTCCATAATAATTAGAAGCTGAACTCATAATTTATAGTGTCTGCTCAGACTGTCCCATGACCTAGCAGGAGCTGACGTGAAAGCTTTTACCAAGAGTTTGGCCCAGGCCTAATCAGAAACTAAACAAATAATTTATAAAAGCTGGTCTCACATTCCAAAAAGAAAATAAAAAATGTCAAGCACAACCTACCATAATTCACTGTGTTCATGACCCTAACAGACAGAAAACTAGTTTCTGAGAGCCCACTAATTAAATAAAGGACAAGGGTATTTTGCCAGGTCTTGCTTTCTTATCTTAGTGAGCCAGAGGTTTGTGCAAGATGTTTATCTGAATGGTCTGAAGGTTCTGTAGAGACATAGATCTGGCTCTGATAAAACTCCCTGTGTTACTTATCTTACTAGCATCTGCTCCCTGATTTCTTTTTCAAGCTGCTGTTTTTCAGGTTATGTGTAAATGAAGCACTGACCTGTAGGCTAGGAGTTTTCCAGGAACACTTTTCTTGCTGTATCCCTAAGTCAAAGTGGCCTTTTCCTCTCAATAACACCCTAGAGAACCTCCCAAATCTGGCTACTTTAAGCTTTTACAGTAAAAAATAGGAGGAGAAGTAGCAGAAAAAGAGAATACAATGAAAAAAGGACAGAGACCCTAGTGACCACAATACATACCTATAAAATCCAGGTCCATGAGGGTACCTGCCAACTGCTATCAGTGTGTCAAGAAAGGACATTTTAGCAAGAAATACTGAGACAACAAGAAGCTACCTCAACACTATCTAAACTGTGGTGGTGACTAATAAAAGGAGTGCTGTTTCAGAGGCACACATAACTAGGTCCAGGATTCGTCCTTCAAATGTGCTGTCAGAAATGCTAGTTTGCAGCATGTTCTGTAGCTCTAACAACTAGCATATTTTTCAGAAATCTTGGATGTTGCTGGAGTTGGAAGGAAGGAAGATAGACTTTCTTTTGGAAACTGAAGCAGTCTCTTTGTCCACTTCTCCAATCAAGGCCTTCTCTTCTCTTATAATGTGACAATAATGGATGTGTCTTTAAATTATTTTTTCCAAGATTTTCTCAGCCCATCAGTTACAGTTGGAACACCTTCTATTTACTAATGCCAATTTAATTATTTCCAAGAGTCTCAATTTGTAACTAGGTAAAGATATTTTGCCTCATATAAAGCCACCATCTTAATGGCCACAGAACTTTGTTTCACTTTAGTGGAAACCAGTACTATCTACAATGTGTGATATATCAAAGAAAAACCTGCTGGGCTACAGATACTTTACAAATTCATATTTACATTAAGGATTTCACTATTGTTTTTAGACAGAGGCCATATTTTCCAAAGACAGAGGGTGGAAAAGAGCTAGCAGCCATCATAAATAACTAACCATAGCAAAAGCACCTCTTTAAACCCTACCACAGTCTTTACCAAACCCCAATTTTTAAGAGTAAAGAAACCAAATGAGAAACAGAGTTTAGTTAAGAATGTTTGTCTCACTAATGAGGCACTTTTTTTTTTTTTTTTTTTTAATCTATCTGATTCTTTGTACTTTTTAAATCTATCTGATTCCTGTACTTTGCTAAATCAGATTACTAAGAGGAATGCTGGTTTACAATTTTGGACCTGAAGAATGCCTTTTTATTTATATCTTTGCACTTTGGCTTCTAATATTTGAGAATGAGAATTATGATTGCCTTTGAGGGTCTCTTCAACCAGGCTACACGGTTAACAAGAAACGTACTGCCACAGGGGTTTTAAGAAAGCCTCCGCCTATTTTAATAGATGTTATCAAAAGACCTCTCTGAATTCTCTCATTTTCAGGTTAAACTTTTATAATATGTTGAAGACATTTTTCTCTTTTCTTCAGTTGAGTGAGCTTCTCAATTGTCCAGCAAGTAGAGTTTATAAAGTCTCAAAGTCTAAGGCTCAGTCTTATCAGACCTCAGTAAAATAATTGAGCTCAGCCTCATCAAAAGAAACCAGAACATTAGTTGAGGAGAATATTTAGCCCATTTCTTCGTTTTCTTTCTTTAACTTCTAAATCAGCTAAGAGAATTTTAGGCATTACTGGCTTTTGCAGATTGTGGATACCTAGGTATGTTAAAATGGGTAAATTTTTATATCAACTTATAAAATAAAGGTGATATAAAGCCATAAGCGACTGTGGCTCACTTTGTGATCTGGGCAACTAAAGATCAAATACCTTTAACTAGCAAAACAAGCTTTACTTGAAGCAACTTCCCTCATTCTTATCGAATTCTATTAAATTAAATTAACTAAAAAATTAATTTTTATGGTTTATAAATGAAAGAGCTGTGAAAATGTCAGCTCAGGTCCATTGTTCAGTAAAGCAGTCAGTAAGTTACCTAAGCAAGGACTTTGACTGACTGCTTGAAGAATAAACTGTCAGGCCTCCAATCAGTTGCCATGTGGCTGAGCTGGTGTTGGAAGCCACAAAGTTGACCATGGAAAATAATTTAACTTTTTACTCCAAACATAATGTAACAGAACTGCTTTACTCAAGAAAGTTTCCAGATAATAATCTTTCCTAAAATATCAAACTTTTCTGCTGAAGAAATTGCAGTTTGGTTAAAAACCTGACTTTGCCTGAACTCAGTCACTTTCTGCCCAGAAAAATCTCAAGAACCTGATTAAGATTGTAAACAGAGAGTCATGAAAATTTGTGAATCCTGAGAGGACCTCACAGAAACTCCCATTAAAAAACCTAGAATTGATTCTCTGCAGATGGGAGCTCTTTCGCAAAACAAAAAACATCAAAGGCAGAGTGTGCAATAGTTAATTTGAATAACATTATTGAGAACCTTTCTCTATCTCCCGGCATAAATGCTCAGTTACTTATATTCATGAGGACAATCAAACAAAGCAGAACAAAACAAACAAAAACTATAGCATTTATAATGGTACAAAGTATGTTTTTCTGGTCATCTATTTCAATGCCACTTGTTGAAAAGGAGTAAAATTCCTGTCTCCCATTAAATGTTATCAGAATGGAACTATGTTATATTTATTTTTCTTTTGTAGAAAGCACAGAAACCTATTGTTTCTACCAGAGCTTCCTTGTGTAAAATAGTTTCATAAAAGCAAATTAAGAAAGAGTATCTAGGAGTAATTATTTTTGCTGTACATTATGCAAATAATTAGGTAAAATCTAAAATTATCATTTATTTTGATACTACTTCAGGGCTTATCTAAGTTGCATTTTACAGAAATGATAAATAAATTAAAATGTTTCATTTTTTTTTTTTTTCTGTCGAGTTGAAGTTTCTCTCTTATTGTTCAGACTAGAGTGCAATATCATTATCTTGGCTCACCACAAACCCAGACTCTTAGGTTTAAGCAATTCTTCTGACTCAGCCTCCCAAGTAGCTGGGATTGCAGGCATGCCTCACCACATCTGGCTAATTTTGTATTTTTGGTACACAAGGGGTTTCTCCATGTTGGTCCCACTAGTCTTGATCTCCATGTTGGTCATGCTAATCTTGAACTCTTGACCTCAGGTGATGTGCATGCCTTAGCTATCCAAAGTGTTGAGATTTCAGGTGTAAGCCACCTTGCCTGGAGTGTATATTTCAGATCTACACATTTGCCATTATCTTCAGTATTTGCCTATAATTCAGATGATTGATGTTGATTCCTGTGAGCCAGCCAGATATTTAGGTAGAAATATAAAAAGATAATATTGTAAGATATGTAACAATATCCTTGTTGTGGACAATTATTCTATAAATCTTGCCAAATAATGAGAGTACATACTGAACTCATAATCAAGGATCTATTTGTGTTTGGGTAGACAAAACCAAGGAATTTCAGAAAAAGCAAGTACTAATGGACCCAAAACTTATCAGGCGTAAATATAGCCCTAAGTTATCAGGACCTGTCAGCAGCTTCAGAATTATTAAGCTATCCTTATCTTTTCCAAGTCTGGAAATTGAGCCCTGGGATGGGTAAGTCTTGCTGGACAATCTGACAATCAGGCTTTGGAGTGAAATTTGTGACTCTGCAGACAGACCACCTTCCAATGGTCACCACCACAGGCTGGACAGGGTTGAGGTGGCATTGTTTTGTTCTCTAAGAAGTTCTTTCTGAAGTATCCTGACTTGCCACACTGGTAGTGTTGGAAAGTGCAGCTCAAAAATTATGGATTTTATAGATCTGTAATCTTTCTTTCTCTCTTGTTCCTGGGCCTGTTTTTTTTTTAACACTGTTGTGAAAGAAAAACAAGGACATCCCATGACTTTTATAAAGTGCTATTTGGTCTTGTAACTTGCTGTTGTTGTTTCCTTCTGATTTAAGGAGTGAGTAATATACACTTACTTTCTAAGAATATTTGTATTTTGTTTAAATCAGGAGATAGAGTGGTATGTTTCATAAAATTCTTTCTCAATCTTTCTGTAGAATCTGAAATATTTTTATGATGTTTTAAATTCAATATGACCAGTTTATATTAATTGAGAAGTTTAGTTTTAATTCCTTGCTAGCCTTTATTAATATGCACATCATAAAGTGTTTTATTTTCCACTGATTCATGAAATCACTAAGGCTTTTGTTAGGGTTTTCAAGGAGCGCTGTTTCTCTTCCTATATGAAATGTGGATTTTGTCTTTTTCTCTCAGGTTTTTTTTTGTTTGTTTGTTTGTTTGTTTTGTTTTTTAATGTTTTTCTTCTTGGACTGGCTACATGAGACATGCTGTTTGCTGTGAATCACTCTGTCGCCTGTGGGACTTCCTGTTTCTAAGCAGTAGTTCAAATTTTACTTAAGGGTGGCATAACATTTTGTCATTCAAGATCAAAAACATGAATAAGAGTTTGAAAAGCCTATATATATTTATTGGAATTATCAGAACACTTTTCTAATTCCACTCTAATGATTTAAGGTTTTATAATACAAAAGGAACCTGGATTACAGGGATACCATGTTTATTGGCCATTTTGTTTCTGAGTAGCAGAGGAATAGTGGGGTTGTTATGTCGAATTAAAGGAGCTGAGGATGATAAAGTGGTTAGGGAAGTCTGTGAATAAGGAGAAAAGGAAAACCTGGGACATCCAAAAATTCCTTCTGTGGGATTCATGGAGAATTTGTTTCTCTGACTTTTTAGAATTGTCCACTATAGACTTGTCTAATATGCTAACAAAAAGTGGTTAATTTTACAATGTTTACAAAGATCTGGATTGTTTTTCAGGTAAAAGTAAGTTAGCACAAAGGGGACCTCAGGTCATTTGGCCTCTCACTGGCAAAAAAAATATCTCATTATTGGATAGTATTGAGAGGAAAATCTTAGGTAGTTAGGGTTGGTTCTTGGTAAAATTACTTTAAACAAATAAACAGACTAAAAAATCCAAAATTCAGCTGCAGATAACTTTACTACACAAACTTGTAACCCACTCATATAAAGAAATAAAGTCTAACAAATAAATCATTTACTTGTCCCCCTTCATGAAGTTTTCTATACTTCTATTATCTATTTCTCTCCTTACGGCACCATATAAAACTTTTTATTGCAAGACCTTAGACAAATAAAGATAATTTTAATGACATTTTCTGATGACTAAGATAGATATATAAAATCACTCAAAAACCTAGCTCAGGTATTTCATTTTACAAGAAGGGATGTTACATTACTTCTAAACCAAACTCTATATGTTGCATAAAATTTGGCATTTGTGCAGTACTCCTAAACCAAACACAATGCGTTGCAGAAAATATAGGCAGAGAAAACATTTGGATATTAAATATATATTTATTAGAACCAGTCTAAAAATATAAAGATAAAGAAATCTAGAGAAAATGAGGATGAAATAGAAAAATAACGTAAACAGACAGCAGAATCTTTATTCCCAACAGGAAGAAAGACAATGTTTCTTGAAAACTTAATTGAAATTCCAGTCATTTTGTAGAAGAATGGAAATAAAAATAACTTTTTAGTATGTGTACTGGAATGCTTATGAAATAACAGGATGAAACCCCTTAGTTACTGTAAGCTATCAATTAAAACCTAATGATAATTCCCCATCCTTCACACAATCAGAAAAAGCAAAATAAAAACAAACAAATAACAACAAAACAAAAACTTTTTTTTTAATTTTATATGGAACCAAAACAGAGCCAACACATCTAAGACAATCCTAATTAAAAAGAAAAAAACCTGGAGGCATTAGGCTACCTGACTTCAAACTATACTACAAGGCTACAGTAAGCAAAACAGCATGTTACAGGTACTTAAACAGATATGTAAACCAACGAAACAGAACAGAGCCCTCAGAAATACCACCAATCTACAACCATCTGTTCTTTGACAAAATTGACAAAAATATGCAATGGGAAAAGCATTTCTTATATAATAAATTATGTTGGAAAACCTGACCAGCTATATGCAGAAAACTAAAACTGGACCCCTTTTTAACTCCATATAAAGAAAGCTTAAATATATATATATATATATATATATATATATATATATATATATATATATATATATATAGTTTCCTGTAGTGGAAAAGATACTTGAACTTTAGGAGCATTATGTTCATAGAGCATTTTCTGTAACACAGAATTTGTTAATTTTGGGGGTGACATAACAGAAGAAGCTGATGATATGGCTGTTGGGGGCCTTTTATAAGGCAAACAAGTTGAGAACCCAGAAGTTGAGTTCGAGAATTCTGCAAAAGATTTGTTTTTTCTCTGAGTTTAGAAAACTCTCATTTGTAGACTTGTTTGATATAGCTAACAAGAATGTAGGGTTAATTTTACCATGCTTATAAACATCTGGGTTGTCCGGAAAATAAAGTAAAGATTTTATTATTGGATACTAACGAAATTATGCTTTTTCCAGAAAGACCAGAACTTTTGCTCATAAAATGGCCACACCTTTGTGCAATACAATAAAAGCTATTTTTTTTCCTCAGAGTCTCAAACTGAAAGAAGTTCCAGTGTATAAGAATACAATTAATGAGGGTACATACTGTAGAAAGATTTTTACTGTGTAGAAAAATTTTTACCGTGTAGAAATAGAAAGAATATTTTGTAAATCTCTCAGTTGTAGTTGGGAAGGTCTAGTATTTAAACACACCAATATACTTATTCTTGAAAATTTCATTCTTTTACTAGGTAATTTTAGCTCATATGGAAACCATTATTTTAATTGCTTCACGACAAGGCTCTTTATCTCTGCTTAGTTAAAACCAATATTAACTCAGGAAAGTTGTTTTGTGAAGAAAAAATTCACTGGGCTACAATTTTTATAGTCATTCAGATTAGCCTTAAGGGTTTCATTTTATTAAATTGTACTTTAGTTTCTGAGGTAGCAGTGCAGATCATGCAGGATAGTTGCATAAGTTTATACATGACAAGGTGGTTTGCTGCCTTTCTCCCCTCATCACTTCTATCTGGTATTTCTCCACACATTATGCCTCCCCACCCTCCCCACCTCTGACTCTTCCTTCCCTAGTTGCCTTAGTTTTCTGATTTTCTGTTCTTGTGTCAGTTTGCTGAGAATGATGGTTTCCAGATTTATGCATGTCTCTATGAAAGATACGAATTCATAGTTTTTATGACTACATAGAATTCCATGGTGTATATGTGCCATATTTTCTTTATCCAGTCAGTTGCTGATGAACATTTGGGTTGGTTCCAAGTATTTGCTATTGTAAACAGTGCCACAATGAACATATATGTGCATGTGTATTTATGATAGAACAATTTGTAATTCTTTTGGTATGTACCCAGTAATAGGATTACTGGATCAAATGATATTCCTATTTCTAGGTCCTTGAAAAATTGCCACACTGTCTTCCATAATGGTTGCACTACTTTGCACTCTACCAACAGTGTAAAAGTATTCCTATTTCTCCACATACTCTTTAGCATCTTGTTGTCTCCAGATTTTTTTTAATGATTGCCATTCTAACTGGTGTGAGATGGCATCTCAATGTGGTTTTGCTTTGCACTTCCCTAATTACTAGTGATGATGGGTATTTTTTCATGCGTTTCTTGGCCTCATATTTTTTTTTTCTTTTGTAAAATATCTGTTCATATCCTTTACCCAATTTGAATGTGCTATTTTTTTTCTTGTAAATCTGTTTTAGTTCTTCGTGATTCTGAATATTAGACCTTTGTCAGATGGGTAGATTGCAAAATAATTTTTACCATTTTATTGGTTGCCAGTTAACTCTAATGATTGTTTCCTTTGCTGTACAGAAGCTCTGGATTTTAATTAGATCTCATTTGTCTATTTTGGCTTTTGGTGCCATTACTTTTAGTGTTTTAGCCATGAAGTCCTTGCCTATGCCTATGCCCTGAAGGTTTTGCCTAGGTTTTCTTCTAGGGTTTTTATGGTGTTAGGTTTTATGTTTAGATCTTTAATCATCTGGAGTTAATTTTAGTGTAAGGTGTCAGAAAAAGGTGCAGTTTCTGCTTTCTGCACATTGCTAGCCAATTTTTCCAACACAATTTATTAAACAGGTAAACATTTCCTCACTGCTTGTTTTGCTCAGGTTTGTCAAAGACCAGATGATTGTAGAGAAGTGGTGTTGCTTCTGGGACCTCTGTTCTGTTCTATTGTTCTATGTCTCTGTTTTGGTACCAGTACCATGCTGTTTTGATTACTGTGTCCTTGTAGCATAGTTTGAATTCTGAGAGCAGGATGCCTCCAGTTTGTACACTTTGAGTAGGATTGTTTTAGCTATGTGGGCTCTCTTTTAGTTCCA
Organism: Saimiri boliviensis; assembly: GCF_048565385.1. Classification (NCBI taxonomy): domain Eukaryota; kingdom Metazoa; phylum Chordata; class Mammalia; order Primates; family Cebidae; genus Saimiri; species Saimiri boliviensis. Next base: position 12,947,444 of record NC_133471.1, on the reverse strand, counting down.
TATGAAGTTTGAAGTGGTTTTTTTTTGTTGTTGTTTTGTTTTGTTTTGTTTATTTCAATTCTGTGAGGAAGGTCACTGGAAGCTTGATAGGGATAGTGTTGAATCTATTTTGGGCATCATGGTCATTTTTATGATATTGATTCTCCCTAACCATGAGCATAGAATGTTTTGCCGGCTCTTTGTGTCCTTATTTCATTGAGCAGTGGTTTGTAGTTCTCCTTTAAGAGGTTCTTTGCATTCTTTGTTAGTTGTATTCCTAGGTATTCCATTTTCTTTGTAGCAATCATGAATGGGGGTTTCCTTTTGATTTGCTCTCTGTGTGTCTGTTATTGTATATAGAAATGCTTGTGATTTCTGCACACTGATTTTTGTACACTGAGACTTTGTTAAATTTGTTTATGAGTTTCAAGAGATTTGAGGCTGAGATAATGGGGTCTTCTAAATATACGATCAAGTCATCTGCAAATACTGACAATGTAGTTTACTCTTTTAATAATTGAATATGCTTTATTTCTTTTTCTTGTCAGATTACTCTGGCTGGAACTTTCAGTACTATACTAAATAGGAGTGGTCAGAGAAGGCATCCTTGTCTTGTGCCAGATTTCAAAGGGAATGCTTCCACTTTTTGCCTGTTCATTATGATATTGGTTGTGGTTTTGTCATAAATAGCATTTATTATTTTATGATATGGTCCATCTATACCTAGCTTTTTGAGAGCTTTTAGCATAAAGCTCTGTTGAATTTTGTTGAAGGCCTTCTCTGAATCTGTTGAGGTAAGCCTGAAGATTTTGTCTTTTGTTCTGTTTATGTGATGGATTATATTTATAGACTTGTGTATGTTGAACCAGCCTTGCAGCTCCGGGATGAAGTCTACTTGATCATGATGAATAAGCTTTTTGATTTGCTATTGCTTTCTGTTTGCCAGTATTTTATTAAGATTTTTATGTTTGATGTTCATCATAAATATTGGTCTGAAGTTTTCTTTTTTAGTAGTGTCTGCCCGGTTTTTGTATTAGAAAGACGTTGGTCTTGTAAAAATGAGTTGGGGAGGATTCCTTCTTTTGGTATTGTTTGAAATAGTTTCAGGAGGAATGGTACCATCTCCTCTTTGCACGTTTGGTAGAATTCAAATGTAAACCCATCTGGACCTAGGCTTTTCTTAGTTGGTAGACTATTAATTGCTGCCTCAGCTTCAACCCTTTTTATTGGTCTATTCAGGGTTTCAATTTCTTCATGGCTTAATTTTGGAAGATTGCAAGTGACCAGAAATCTATTCATTTCTTTCAGATTACTGGTTTGTGTGCATAGAGTTGTTTGTAGTAATCTCTGATGGTAGTTTGTAAATTCTGTGGAATTGGTGGTGATGTCCCCTTTAACATTTTTATTGAATCTATTTGATTCCTCTACATTTTGTTTTTCTTAATGTGGTTAACAGCCTATATATTTTGTCATTCTTTTCAAAAAACTATCTCCTGGATTTGTTGATTTTTTGAAGGGATTTTTTATCTCTATCTCCTTCAGTTCTGCTTTGATCTTAGTTATTTCTTGTCTTCTGCTACCTTTGGAGTTTTTTTTTTTTTTTTTTTTTTTTTTTTTTTTTTTTTTTTTTTTTGATCTTGCTCCTCTAACTCGATTTTTTGATGGTAGGGTATTAATTTTAGACTTTTCTTGCTCCTCATGTGGCCATTTATTGCTATGAATTTCCCTATAAACACTGCTTTAAATGTGTGCCCAATATTCTGGTATGTTGTGTCTTTGTTCTCATTGGCTTTAAAGAACATCTTTATTTCTGCCTTCATTTTATTGTTTATCCAGTCAACTTGCAGTAGCCAGTTGTTCATTTTCCATGAAGATATGTGATTTTGAGTTTGTTTCTTAATCCTAAATTCTAATTTGATTGCACTGTGGTCTGAGAGACTGTTATGATTTCTGTTCCTTTGCATTTACTGGGGAGTGATTTACTTCCAATTATGTTGTTGATTTTAGAGTAAGTGTGACATGATCCTGAGAAGAATGTATATTCTATGGATCTGAGGTTGAGAGTTATGTCAATGTCTATTAAGTTTGCTTGGTTCATATCTGCATTAAAGTCCTGGATTTTCTTGTTGATTTTCTGTCTTGTTGAGCTGTCTAATATTGACAGTGAAGTGTTAAAGTCTCCCACTATAATTGTATGGGAATCTAAGTCCCTTTGTAGGTCATTATGTGCTTGCTTTATGTACCTGGGTGCTCCTGTACTGGTTGCATACATATTTAAAATAGTTACTTCTTCTTCTTGTATTGATTCTTTTATCATTATGTAATGCCCTTCTTTGTCTCTTTTGATTGTTGTTGGTTTAAAGTCCATTTTATCAGAGAATAAGATTGCCACTCCTGCTTGTTTTTCTCTTTCTCTTCATTTGCTTGGCAAATCTTCTTCTATCTTTTTATTTTGAGTCTATGTGTGTCTCTGCACCTAAGTTGGGTCTCCTAAATACAGCACACTGATGGCTCTTGGCTTTGTATTCAATTTGCTGGTCTGTGTCTTTTGATTAGGTCATTCAGTCTGTTTATATTTAATGTTAATATTGTTAGGTGTGAATTTAATCCTGCCATTTTATTACTTGTTGATTGTTTTGTCCTTTAGTTGATGTAATTTCTTCCCAGTGTTGTTGGTCTTTACTGTTTGGTTCCTTATTTCTGTGGCTAGTACTGATTGTGCCTTTCTGTGTTTAGTGCTTTGCTCAGGAGCTCTTGTAGGGCAGGTCTGGTAGTGAGAATTGCTTGTCTTTAAAGGATTTTATTTCTCTATCACTTATGAAGCTTAGTTTGGCTGGATGTAAAATTCTGGGTTGAATATTCTTTTCTTTAAGGATGTTAAATATTGGCCTTCACTCTCTTCTGACTTACAGAGTTTCTGTCAAGAGATCTGCTGTGAGTCTGATCTGCTTCCCTTTGTTGGTGACCCAACATTTCTCTCTGACTGCCCTTAGTATTTTTTCTTTTGTTTCAACACTACCAAATCTAACAATTAATGTGCCTTGGGCTTGCTCCTCTAGAGGGGTATCCTTGTAATGTTCTCTGTATTTCCTCTATTAGAATGTTGGCCTGTGTTTCCTGAATGTTGGGGAAGTGCTCCTGAAGAGTGTTTTCCATCTTGGATTCATTTTTTCTGTCATCTTCCAATACACTGATCAAGCATCTATTAGGTCTTTTCACATAATCCCACATTTCTTGAAGGCTTTGTTCATTTCTTTTTACTCTTTGTTCTCTTTTCTTACTATATCATTTTGTTTCATTGAGTTAACCTTCAAACTTTGGTATCATTTCTTCTGCTTGATCTATTCAGCTATTGAAACTTGTGTATGTTTCACAAAGTTCTTGTGCTCTGCTTTTCAGCTCCATCAATTTGTTCATGTTCTTCTCTAAGCTGGTTATTCTAGTTAGCATTTTCTCTAAACTTTTCTTCAAGGTTTCTAGTTTCTTTGCATTGGGTTAGAACACATTCCTTTAACTCAGAGAAGTTAGTTATTACTCACCTTCTAAAGCCTGCTTCTGTCAATTTATCAAATTTGTTCTCCATCCAGCTTTGTTCCTTTGCTGGTGAGGAGTTTTGATCTCATGGTAGGGGAGAGGAATTCTGGTCTTTGATTGTTTCATCCTTCTGTGCTAGTTTTTTCCCATCTCATTTTATTTATATAGTTTTATCTCTGGTAGCTTCTTGGGGAGGCGGCCTTTTCTTTGCCTGTCTGAAAAGGCACTGCTAGGCTGCCACAGGTTTAATGGAGCTGCTGTGTCTTTTATTTACTCAGGAAAATTAGGCCAGCTTGTGCAATGGCAGCTTTTCCTAACCCTGCTGAGCTGGATCATTTCTTGTCACTCTCTAGATGTGAAACTCTGGCATGAGAGTTTTTTTCAGTCTGCTGAGTTTGTGTAGAGCGGGTAGAACTTGTCCTGTTGTATGGGCTCTTTCCCTGTTTTCAGTTCCCCTTCACTCTTGGAGAAAGTTAGATATATCTAGCTGACTTTTGAGCTTTTGCATTAGCCAGTACTTCTGCCTAGATCTATGAAGACAGCCCCAGCTCTGGCCAAGTTGCTCTACTACCCTGTTCAGGCAGCTTACTAAAGTTTTCAGCCAGTTACGAGCTCCTGTTCTGTGGGTTGAAGAGGGCTTACTTAGGTGGAGCACTGTATCAGAACTGAAATCCCAGAGAGGGAGATCCCTCAGTCATCCCATCTATGTGCACTAGTAAATTTTTCAAAAAATGTGTTTTGTTAGTTGTTAAGTAGAGCTTAAGATGTGTTTATTAAAATTGGTTTTCTGTGGTACAATACATGCATGCTTTTTGACAGCAATCACAGAATAATGAGCCTACAATAACAACAAAATAATTCTAAATAACAGAGGTAATCAGGAAAAAGTGAATTAAAATAAAGATAAGAGTACTGAATATGCATAATATGTATAAATTTAAAAAAAATACAATCAAAACTGCAACAGAAACTTTCATTATTTTCTAGGGGAAGACATAATCATATAAAACTTTACACATTTTCTTTTCTTCTGCCAGAGTTTTGGCAGTTTTACTTTAAAGCTATATGTGGTCTTGCCTTGTAGGCTAATGAGTGTGCACTTAGGTATTTAAACAACTGCTTTGGAAACTCACATGGAATCAAAACTTGCATACAATTATGTATATCAGCTCTATTGACAATTTCCAAATAATTTAAGGAGTCAGGATGCCCTTCAATAATAAGCAAACCAGTTATATCCGTGAAATTGAATACTATTTGGCAAGAAAACAAGAGAATAAATGAAGAAGTCATGAGAGTCATGAATACATCTAACACACATAAAGCTAAATTTAAAAAGCCAGTGTGTAGAGATCACATATTGTATAATGATTTTATAGCAAAGTCTACAGAGATGGTAAACAGATCCTTAATTTACAGTGGTTTATAAGGGCAGATAGTAAGTTGTATAGGAGAACAGGATGATGGAGAAAGGCATAAATGAATCAGGCAGAAGTGGAATCCTTCTGGTTTGGATCATGCAGGGCATGTGGAAGAGCCAGGACTGTGTATCACCAGCATGAATAAAAAAGGCTTCTATTAACTCTTAGAGAGAAGTGTCTTTCCTCACACATGGGACTAGTACAACTTCTGAGGAAGCTTTCATTGCATGTGGTAAAATATACATAACGGAATGTACCATTTCAAACATCTTTAAGTATATAGCTCTGTGACATTAACTATGTTCATGTTATGCAACCATCACCATCATTTTACATTCTCACCAGCAATGCAAAACTATTCCAATTACTCCACATACATTTTTCCTCAAAAAACAAAAAGACACTTCAATGGGCATAACATTTTAATCACTTTGTGGTTCAGATATTCATATGCCTAATGGCTAAGTGACATTGAACATCTTTTCATGTGACTATTGGCTCTGGATTTGTCAACAATTTATTGGCTATCACTTAATAACCAGAAAACAAAACAAAACAAAACAAAAGTAGATAAATTGAAGTTCATTGAAACTAAAGACATTTGTGTACCAAAGAACACTGTCAGAATGGTGAAAAACAGCATGGAACAAAATATTTGCAAGTCATATATATGGTATGTGTCTACTTTCCAGCATATAGAAATAATTATTACAACCGAAAAACAAAAAGAACATCCACTCAACGTTCCAAAAAAGAGGTAAGCTGTGGTGGCACACACCTATAATCCCAGCACTTTGGCTAATTACAGGGTCTAGAGATCAATATTATCCTAGCCAACATAATGAAACCCTGTCTTTACTAAAAATACAAAAAATAGGTAGGCATGATGACATAAGCCTGCTTTCACAGCTATTCAGGTGGCTGAAGTAGGAAAATTGTTTGAATCCAGGGGCAGAAGTTGTGAGCTGCCATTGCCTTATTGTACTCCAGCCTGTGTGACAGACCAAGAATCTATCTAAAATAAAAGAACTTGGAAGAACTTTTCTTCAAAGATATACATATAGGACATGGAAAGATGGCCAACATCACTAGTCTAAGACAAAAACAAGTCAAAGCCATAATAACATACCACTTTACATCCATTATTAATTGCTATTAATAGAAGAAAAAAAATAACAAGGATAGAAATGAAAGTTAAGAAATGCTTACCTTCCACGTGCTGTGGAAGATAGTTTAGTGGTTGTGCAAAAACCTAAACATATAATTAACATAGGACCTAGCAAATCCATCCCCAGTTATACACAAAAAAGAATGTAAAACATGTATTCAAACAAAAACATTTACACTTATGATCATAGAAGCATTATTCACAGTTACTAAATGATAGAAACAAACCAAATGTCCAACAACAAATAATAGGAAAGCAAAATGTAGTATATTCATAAAATTGCATAATTTAATGTATAAAAAGTATTAAGACATTAATATTACAAAGTGGAAACATTTTTAAATCATTTTGGTTAAAGAAACTAAATATAAAAGGTCACATAATATGTAACTTCATTTATATAACTATCCAGAATAAGTAAATCAATATGTTACAGAACTTTAGAGATGGAAGTGATTGTTGAGATTGTAGAAGTTTATTTAAGGTGTACACCAATCCGGCTTGGAGTTACATCCAAAATTGCTGAGTGGGACAAAGACAGGGCTTTACTTTCTATACAAGAAGGATACAGTGGCACTAAAACAAATTTGCAGGTGCCAAACAAAGGCAATGAAAAAAAATTAAATGTACTTTAGGTTCTGGGGCATATGTGCAGATCATGCAGGATTGTTGCATAGGTACACACATGGTAATGGGGTTTGCTGCCTCCATCCCCCCGTCACCTATATCTGGAATTTCTCCCCCATTTTATCCTTCCTCAACCTCCCTATCCTCACTATCCCTCCCCTCATCTCCCCAGTCTCCCCAACCACCCCCAGTGTGTGATGCTCCCCTCTCTATGTCCATGTGTTTTCATTGTGCAACACCTTCCTGTGAGTGAGTACATGCGGTGTTTGATTTTCTGTTCTCATATCAGTTTGTTGAGAATAATGGTTTCCAGATTCATCCATGTCCCTACAAAGGACACAAACTCATCAATTTTTATCAATGTATAGTATTCCATAGTGTACATGTGCCACAATTTCCTTGTCCAGTCTATCATAAATGGGGTTAGTTCCAGGTTTTGCTATAATAAACAGTGCCACAATGAACACATGTGTACATGTGCCTTGATAATAGGAATATTTATAATCTTTCGGGTATTTATTCAGTAATGGGATTAGTGGGACAAATGGAATTCCTATTTCTAGGTCTTTGAGAAATTGTTACACTGTCTTCCACAATGGTTGAACTAATTTATACTCCTACCAACAGTGTAAAAGTGTTCCTATATCTCCACCTGCTCTCCATTATCTGTTGTCTCCTGATTCTTTAATGATCACCACTCAAAATAGCATGAGATGCTATGTTAATGTGCTTTTAATTTTCATGTCTTTAATGACTAGTGAGGATGACTCTTTTATCATGTTTCTTGGCTGCATAAATGTCTTTTTTGAAAGTGTCTGTTCATACCCTTCACCCACTTTTTCCTGGGGTTGCTTGATTTTTTGTAGGTTCTAGATACTGGTCATTTGTCAGATGAATAGATTGCAATATATTTTTTTCCATTCTATTAGTTGCTGGTTCATCTAAGGATCATTTCTTTTGCTGAGCAGAAGCTCTTCACATTAATTAGATCCCATTTGGCTATTTTGGCTTTTGGTGTTTTAGTCATGAGGTACTTGTCCATGCTATATTTTAAACAAGTTAGGCAGGCTTCCACCAGATTGTCATACTTGTTAATCTTGCTGCATGTTTTCATGGTGATTCCCTTATTATTTTCCTTGGATATGTACTTGAAAGTCACATTGTAAGCAAATTATTGTATATTTGTTTTATATAAAATCAAAATGTTCTTTATAATAATTGTACCTCATACATTTTATATAAAATTAATAACCTCAATTAATAAAAATCAAACAAAAACTTCAAAACATAGTAAAACCAAAACCTAACATTGAAGATTCCAAATTAAAAAGGTAACAATATATTTAAGTATTTTAAGCCACATTTTAAAAAGACAAAAAACATTTCATATGAAAAGATAAACACTGAAATGAGAAAAAATGTCATACTTCTTTGATAAAAATTAAGGCAAAATATCAGAGGAGGCAGCTTAAAGCCATTCAAAAAAAAAAAAAAAAAAAAAAAAAAAAAAAACCACCAAACCAATCAAGAACTGGTCTTGGAATTATCATTTTGCTTAACTCACATTGTTGTCTCAGATTATATCTGTATACACTGAGTATTCATTAACAGTTAACTTCACCAGGGTTGTAATAGCAGTAGCATTTTTATTTTAGTGAAGGGTTAGTCACACTTTCTTTTAGCTTTCATTTTTTATCTACATATTTTTGCTGGAGTATCATTTTACCAGTTAAATATTTCATATTTCACAACATTTATTCTGATATTCTACCACCTTCTGACTTCCATTGTTTCTGATGAAAAGTCATCTGTTAATTTTAATCAACAGTGCTTGTATATAATAAGTTGCTTATCCCTTTCTGTCTTAACAACTTTTTTTTGTATTGGCTCACTTTTTTTTTTTTTTTTTTTTTTTTTTTTTTTTTTTTTGTATTGCTGCTTCTGATTATGGAGGTCTCCATAAAGATGAATAGTAATTGTTTCATTCCCAAACACGTTGCGGGCTTTTTCTCCTTCTGCTCAAGGTGATTTAAAAAGCTAGATTATTTTTTTTTTTCTAATATTGTTTTTCTTCATCTAAAGAGATCAGACATTAGTGGACAGAAAATTCAAAAATGAACATATAAATAAAACTTTGGAATAAATTGGGATGTTAACAATTTGTACACCAAAACAGTGCAGGCTCAAGAAAGACCCAAAAAGAAATTCAGTAGAATTGATTGCCAGGACAGAAAGAGCCTGAATGATGAATAAACAAAATTCCAGCCAACTATAGAAAAAGAAAACTGATTTTTAATTTAAATGCTCTTGATCTATGCCAACAAAGTCACAAACCATAAAGTGAAATTTTAAAATATGGCTAATTCTAAATAATAATAATAATAATAATAATCACAAACAGATGGTTTTCTGCAATAGCCCAAATGGCAGGCTTAGTAAAAAATAATTTTTAAAATTAATGTTCATAGCAAGCTAACAGGATAAACAAAAGAAGCACAAAAAACCATGAACAAAATACTTATTAATAAAGCATAACATTAGTTTAATAATAAAATATTTTCTGTAGATACAAAGTAAAACAACTGAAATGTAAATTTACCACATAAAATTAAAAGCACACTTGAATAAAGTAAAGACAAAAATATCAGCAAACTTATAAAAAGGGCAGTTGAAATTATTGAGTCAGGAAAAGAAAGAAAAAAAATAAAAAATGTGAACATAGCCTAGACACCTGTGGGAAACCATCAAGCCGCCATACATACTCATTTTGGAAGTTCAGGGGGAATGCTGGGAAGATGGCCGCCTAAGAACAGCTCAGGACTTCAGCTCCCAGTGAAAGTGCAGAGGGTGAGTGGACGCGGCATTTCCAGACGAACTCTTATTGCCCACAGACCAGGAGATACCCAGGCAGAGGGGTCGCCAGCATCGCAATCCCAGCCGGTGCGGCTGTTTTGGCCCCCGCGGGGCTGATTCCGCCCGCGCAGCTGCTGTGACCACTCCCTGTTGCTGCGGTTCTCCATACAAAAGCCACTGGTCTGGGAGCCCTCTTAGCTGGCGAGCAGAGCCCTGAGATGGCAGAATAGCCCATTCATCTGAAATAGCAAGTCAGGCCAGGAGATTCCTAGGCAAAAAATCCGCCAGGAGCCGGCGCCACAGTTCAAGCCGACTCCCTGAGTCGCAGCAGGGGAGATCATTCTACTACAAGGACACATGCACACGAATGTTCATTGCAGCACTGTTTACAATAGCAAAGACCTGGAACCAACCCAAATGCCCAACGATGAGAGACTGGATAGGGAAAATGTGGTACATATACACCATGGAATATTATGCAGCCATCAAAAACGATGAGTTCACGTCCTTTGTAGGGACATGGATGAACCTGGAAACCATTATTCTCAGCAAACTGACACAAGAGCAGAAAATCAAACACCGTATATTCTCGCTCATAGGCGGGTGTTGAACAATGAGAACACATGGACACAGGGAGGGGAGCACTACACACTGGGATCCGTTGGGGGGAAGTGGGGGAGGGGCGGGGGGGTGAGGAGGTGGGAAAAGTTAGCATGGGGAGAAATGACAGATACAGGTGAGGGGACGGAAGGAAGCAAAGCACACTGCCATGTGTGTACCTATGCAACAATCTTGCATGTTCATCACATGTACCCCAAAACCTAAAATGCAATAAAAAAAAAAAAAAAGATGAGGATGATGAAAATGATAATAGCAATAAATAAATAATTTAGTCTCAATTACAATGATCAGGAATTGTGCTAGATTTCTAAAAATGTCATCTTAATTTATTATCACAATAGCCTGACAAGGTCAATATCACACATATTTAAAATGTGAGCAATCTAAGATTGTGAGAGGTTAAAGCAACTTGTCCTAGGTCAAGGTATTCTTTTGAAAAAGTGGGCACAATTTAAAATTGCATTTGTCTAATTCTAGAGCTCATGCTTTTTCTACCATGAAGGATGCTTCTTATGCTCAAAGATATTCATCTTCCTGATAGGAATGGAGGAAAGATAAATTCCCAGCAACAGTACAGTAATGGCTCTCCACTGAAATATTATACAGTAATGAAAATGGTATTTATGAACTCTTTGTAATATTATCTTTATTATTTCTATAGAAGTAGAATCACATATGTATATGTGATTTAATTCTAACTGTGCAAATAAATCCATTATAACCACTTTTGCATTTTAAAATAATAGATAGGTTCTATTTTTGACAACTAACCATCAGAATTTACCCACCTAGTGTCTGAAAGCATTTTGGCAACTCCTATGAAACTTCAGATAGGAGGATTTGAGACATATGGAGTGTAATTTGTGGAAGAGTTAGGTAATGCCCTGATTCATAGAGAAACACTATCAAAAAGATTTTTGAAATTTGGAAGACATTCTACCCTTAATATTTTTTGTTTCTAATTATGAATACTATCATAAACAATATTTAATAAAAATGAATTATTTTTGGAAAAAAAAAAAAAAAACATAGTGAAACCCTGTGTCTACTAAAAATACAAAAAACTAGCTGGGCATGTTGGCACGTGCCTGTAATCCCAGCTACTTAGGAGGCTGAGGCAGGAAAATTGCCTGAGCCCAGGAGGCAGAGGTTGTGGTGAGCCGAGGTCGCGCCCTTGCACTCCAGCCTGGGTAACGAGAGCGAAACTCCGTCTCAAAAAAAAAAAAAAAAAAAAAAAAAAGGTAGTCTGTCCCTTAGCAGAGCTCAAGCACTGTACTGGGAGATTCACTGCTCCCTGTAGAGTACTATGCAGGAACATTTAAGTCTGCTCTAGCTGTAGCCACAATCATCTTTTCCCCTGGGTGCTGTCTTAGGGAGATTAGAGTTTTATTTGTAAGCCCCTGACTGGGCTGTTGCCTTTCCTTCAGAGATTCCCTGCCCAGTGAGAAGGAATCTAGAGAGCCACTTTTAAACTCTTCAGTGAGTTTCATGTAGTCCAAACTTCCTGGCAGCTTTTTTAACACTGTAAAGGGAAAACCACCTACTCAAGTCTCAGTAGTGGCAGTCACTCCTCCCCTTACCAAGTTAAATAATCCCAAGTCAGCTTCAGACTTCTGGGCTGGCAGTGAGATCTTCAAGCCAATTGGTCTTAACTTGCTGGGCTCCATAAGAGTGCAACCCACTAAGAGATACTACTTGGCTGTATGGATTCAGCCTCCTCAGGGGAGTGAACAGTTATATCTGGCTGTTGTTCCAAGTGTCACTGAGGAACAACAAGAACAAAAAATCTGCAGCTAGCTTGATGTCTGGTCATGCAGCCTGACAGGTTTGTGCTTGAAACCCAGGGTCATGGTGGTGTAAGCACACTATGAAAATTCTTGGTCTGTGAGTTGCAAAGACTGTAGAAAGTGCAGTATCTGGGCTGGATATCACAATCCTTCCTGGCTTCCCTTGGCTAGGGAATGGATTTCCCAGCAATTCCTGGGCTAGGCAACACCCCACCCTGCTTCTACTTGCTCTCTGTGAGCTGTATCAATTGACTAAGTGGTTCCTATGAGATGAACTGTGTACCTCAGTTGAAAATACAGAAATCACCAACCCCCACCCCCACATCCACCATCACCCTTCTGCATTGCTCTTGCTGGAAGCTGCAGAACAGAGTTATCCCTATTGATTATCCTGCTAAATTTCACTTCTTACTTGAAGTAAAATTACCAGAAGTTTTACTTAGTATATCTAAGAATGAAAAAAAAAGGAACAATGAAAAATATTTTATCAAAGAGATATGTGTCTTAAAATTTGAATCAGAGGTAGTGGAATCTTTTGGGAAAGGTAAAGAAAAACTAACAGACCAAAAACATGTTATTTCACATTTTGGCTCATCTTTGAAGAAGGACATTTAAAAAGCAAAGGCTTCAGAATTCTAATCTGTGTCGAGTATTCAGCATTCAAATTATGTAGTGAAGGGGGAATTGGTGTATTTTTTCAATTCTAGTTTATACTCTAGAAATTCCTGCTGCTGCCTTGACATCTGTAAAGGAATCCCTTGGTTTAAGGGTATCTCTAAATATTCAACATATTGTTTAATTAGGTGGAGATACTCTCTCATTGTAGAAACTATGAATTTAAGAAAAATAACATAGTAAAATAAATGTAACAATATGTACTAGCATTTCTTTTAATTTTTACAAAGTAGAGATTAGAATATATTTTCTAAGTGTTTCTTTTTTGGAACAATACACAAACACATTATTTGGCAACAACCTAATAATAGTAATAAAATAATAATGACCTAACACCAACAAAATAATGCTCACTGACACATCTCATCAGGGAAAAGCAAATAAAAAGGTCAATGTGATAACACTGAACATCTATAAAACTGCAAACATCTCTTTAAATGCAATTAAAATTGTGAAAAGAAATTTAATTATCTGCTGACAAAATGCACAATTATGTAGTAATTTTAAAATATACTACTCTTTTTCTGCCACAGTTTTGGTAGTTTTTTATCCAACATCAAACATGGTCTCACCATATAGGATAAAAATGGCACTCAGGAATTTAGATAACTGCTTTGAAAACTCACATCTAAGAAAAAACCACATACAATTAGGTGTAGCTACATTTATAATAGCCAAATACTTCAAGAAATGGGGATGCCCTTCAATAGTAAAAAAAAAAAAAATCTAGGAACACTAATGAAATAAAAGACTATTTAACAAGAGAAAGAGAGTAACCTGTGAAGTTATGCCAAGTCATGGATGCATCTAATATACATAAAGCTAAGTGAATAAAGTCAACCTGAAGAGATCTCATATTGCATCATCCAATTTCTATGACATTATAAAGAAGAAAAATCTACAGAGATGGTAAACGGACCTGTGATATACAGTGGTTTGTAATGGGGCAGGAAGTAAGTCAAATAAGGGACCAGGGTAAAGGAAAAGGGAACAAAGAGGCCAGGTGAAAGTGGACTCTCTCTAGTTGGTAAGATCATGCTGGGTGTCTGGAAAAGTCAGCAGTGTGTATCACCAGCATGAATTGAAAGCTAGGAGCACCTTTCCTTACCTGGCCACCAGATGTCCTGATGCCACTGTCTCTCCTGGATCGGACCAGAACAGAGAAGGCACACTATTCTCATTGTGGATGCAGACCCAACCCCAAAGCCAAGGTCACTCCTGAGTGGGTTCCAAAGAGAAAGCTCTATCAGATGCCAACCAACACTTCCTTGTGCATCAGCAACTCGGTGCATGGGTTTTGTTGGTCCACTCTTGCACCCTCTCATGGCAGGTGATGTCTCTAATCCCACCACTTTGGGAGACTGAGAAGGGTAGATCACGATAATCCAATTTAAAGGTAAAAACCTGTATACATACCTCACCAAGGATAGATATGGATGGAAAACAGGCACCTCAAACACTGCTTGCTGAGTCCTCAATGCTTCTGTTGAAGGCTGAGGCTCGAAGTCATCCCCTCAGGAGTAGTGGTAGCTTCCAGAGTGACAGTGGCTCCATAGACCATCTGCACATACCCCAGCTACCAGATTCAACTGATATCCTGTCTCAGCCTCCAGAGTAGCTGGTACTACAAATGTGTGTCACCAAACCTGGTTAATTTTTTGTATTTTTAGTATAGATAAGGTTTCATCATACTGGCCAGTCGTGTCAAACTCCTGACCTCATGATTTACCATTTTCAGTCTCCCAAAATGGTGGGATTAGAGATGTCACCTATCATGCCCAGCCCTAGAGTACGTTTTTTATAATTGATTTTCTGTGGCCCAACACATGTATGCTTTTTTTAGCAGCAATCTTAGAATAATGAGAAAAGTGATAATAACCAAAAAGGCCATATTGAAGAGATCACATATTGTATGGTCCCATTTTTATGACATTATTGAAAGCTCTACAGAGATGGTAAATAGACCTGTGATGTGCCATAATTTAGAGGGGGTAGGAAATGAGTTGAATAGGAAAATAGGATGATAAAAAGGGTATAAATGGGCCAGGTGGAGTGGAATCTCCCTGGTTGGTGAGATTATGCTCAGTCTGGAAGAGCCAGGAGTGCATAGGACCAGCAAGAATAAAAAGGTTTTTAGTCACTTTAGGGTAGATGGGTCTTCTTTCATCATACATGCAGGTATTGCAGGGCCAGTTCTGAGGAACTTTTTGTTGTATGTGGTAAAGAAGACACATAACATAGCATCTACCAACTGCAACATTTGTAGGAGTATAGTTCAGTGGCATTACGTATGCTCACATTTTTTTCAGCCATCTCTGCCATTTCACCTTCCTGCCAGCAATGCATAGAGTTTCTAGTTTCTTTACATACTCTTCAACATTTCTGTTAAAAACTGACATTCTAGTGGTTTTGAAGTGGTAATCTCATTATGGTTTAGATATTTATTTACCAAAAGGCTAGTGATGCCAAACATCTTTGAATGTGCTTTTTGGCATTTAATTTATCAATAATTTCATGCCTGTGACACTGAATGCACAGGAAACAAAAAATATGTAGATGAACTTCATCAATCCTAAGGAGTTTCATGAATCAAAAGACACTATCAGTATAGTGAAAAGAAAACCAACAGCACAGAACAAAATATTTTCAAGTCATATATATGATAAGGGTCTAGTATCCAGAATATAGAAGAAACACTTGCAGCTCAATAACCAAAAGGAAAGCAATCCAATTAAGAAAAAATAGGCAGAAGAGTTGAAAAGACTTTTCTCCAAACATTCACAAATGGCACATGAAAAGATGCTCAACATAACTAACCTTGGGGAAATGCAAATCAAAGCCACAATAAGATACTACCTCACAACCATTGTAATAGTCATTATTATTTTATGAAACTTAAACTATCAATGGCTTGATATGGAAATGGAGAAATGTAAATGTAGAATGGTACAGATTCTGTGGGAAACAGTTTAATGTTTATGCAAAAAGCTGAACATAGAATTACCATACACATTAGCAAATGCACTCTCAGATACATACACATATGTAAACTAGGTATTCGCACAAAAGCATGTATGCATGTATTCATAGAAGCATTATTCACAATATCTAAAAGGTGAAAACAAACGAGACATCTACCAACAAAAAATAATAAAAAACAAAAGTAGTATATCCGTTCATTCATATAATATTCAGCTGTAAAAAGGATGGAGACTCTAACTACAATATGGAGGAGCTTCAAAACTATTGTGTTTAAAGAAGCTGAAAACAAAATGTCACATACTTTATAAAATTTTCTTTATATAAATATCCAAAATCAGTAAATCCTTAGAGACAAAAAACAAATTACTCTTTTACAAGGGTCAGAAGAGGACAGATTTGGTAGTAGCTCCTTAACAGGTAAAGGATTTCCTTTTAGGATGATAGAAATAATTCAGAAGCAAGCAGCAGTAGTTGCTCAAAAATGTGTATGTACTAAATGTCATTGAATTATACATTTCAAAAAGTTAATTTAATATTATAAGAATTTTTTTCTCAATTAAAAAAATTATCTTATCCAAAGTATTTCCTCAGCAGAACGATCTTTCTTTCCACGATGTGCCCATTGCCTGAAATTCCTGTCTTTCGACAGTCAGGAAGTGCCTTGTGGTCTTGAAAACCACATTATGGGTATATACTCCAGCCACACTGTCCACTAGCTCCTAGACCTGTTACTGGTGAGCAGTATCTGAGTTACTGGCAGCACATGAACCCAGGTCTTTAGAGACATCATTCTTGCCTCTTCAGAAGATAGAATTCAACTGACGGGCATAAAGCAGAAAAAGAGACTGAGGGAAGTTACAAACCAGGGGTGGATGTTTATTACAAAACTTTAGAGCAGGAAAGAATGGAAAATGCACTAGGAAGTGATTGAAGTGAGGAACTTGAAGAACAAATGAAACCATTAACCTTCATCCAGGAACATTATAGGCTGGTTCACCACCAGCGTCTGTGCACCCTTTTCCATGATTCTTCCCTTGTCATAGACTGTTTGCATACAAGTGCCATTTTTACCATCTGGAAGTGACCATGAGGAGTGTGTTTAAGATGCTGTACACATGCCTTTCTGAGGCTATCTTTCCTTTCCCGGTGGAATGATATGAAAAGACCATATACCACCATTTTGTCTCTTAATGTGCATGCCTCAGTTCACTTGCCTAATACTTGAGATTTTATTGGAAGCCCATTTTGCTTCTCCCTGGAATCTGCCTGCATTTAATTAACACTTTAATGTTAACAGCTGTGGATCAGTGGGAGCTTGTCTCTCCCTGGCTTCAGCTGCTGAGTTATCAGTTTCAAAGAAGAAACCAGATAACTGTCCAATCATCCCCTGATGGCCTGGCATTCCTGGTGCGTGGGTGGCAAGAACCATCTCCTGATCCACTCATGCTTATGTGACTACCTATGACAGCTCCAGTGGCTATTTACAGCTCCAGGTTATTTTTTCTCTGCTATCTTCACAGACACTCATTAATCAGCAATGCCTCCTCTGTATTTACAAGGTCTTCTAAATCTTTGCTGTAATCCAGAACTCAGCACATAATATTCATGGGTAGCTATATTTCAACAAAGGAAAATTAGCATTGTCTGCACACCATACATGCAGGTGTCTTGCTCAGGTGAATTCACAGCAACTCTGCAAGGTACGGGCAGTATGATATGCAGAGCAGAAAGCCAGGATCAGGTCACTGAGTGACTCATCTTCAATTGCACAGCTTGTAAGTGGCTTCTTCCTTATCTTCCAGCCCACAGCCAGTTCTCCAAGTGTCATTTAGAAAAACTATGTGAGTCACATAAATATCTGTCCAGGCTACACTCATACTTACTTCTATTGATGAAGTTAATATCTGTCTCTGGGTGCAATGGGTGACAAGATGCACCCAGTCATCTTTCTCTTATAAAGACCCATTGTACGTACTTAACATCAATCAGGACTGACTCATTTTTCTAAACCCTTTCATACCTAGGATGTTTAGAGGGTAATGTTTACACACAGGTCACAGAAGGCAAATTTAGAGATGATATCAGAAGAAGAAGCCATCTGGAGAACAAGCTGCTGCTTCCAAATGTAAAGAGAGGGCAGTATGGAAAGAAGTTATTGCCCTGCAGTGTGGAGACAAGAGATTATCATGACTAAATCAGGGGAAGAAGAGGGAAAGCAGGTAATGGATCAAAAACTAAGGACAAGAGTCAGTGGTTCCTTAGCAAGGTCAATGCATACCTACCGTGACATGATGTGGCCACTGTACACTTAGGAGTAAACTATGAAAAATAAAGACAATTTCATAGACTACAGACATAAAAAAAATGTTTATGACAGCCTTATGCATAATGATCCAAGACCAGTAGTTGCCCAAATCTCATCCACAGAAGTGTGAACTAGCTGTGGCACATCCACACCATGGCATGTGGCTTAGCATGAAAAGAAATGGACTATTGAAGTGCACACAACAGGGTGACTCTCAAAGTAGCTATACTGAATTTAAGAAGCCAGGTCAGAGAAAAACAGAAAGATTGAAGCACATGCCATATTTAAATAAATTTTCATTAAATTCAGTGCACCATTAAAGATAGAAGTAGATCTGTGGTCTTAGGGTGGCCAGGGAGAGATTGGTATGGGTGGGAAGAAGTTATGTTTTTGTGACTTTTATTATGGTTGTGGCCTTGCAGTGGATAAAACAGTCACATGGAGAAAACCATTATTTTATTTTAATTTACATATGTGCAGTTTACTGTATGCCAATCCAATGTCAAATAACTTGTTTTCAAAGAAAAAACAATGTTTTGTTTTATAGAAAGAATAATAATTCTCAGGTGAGAGGAAGAATGGACAGGGGACATAAGGGTGGGAAAAATAAGAAGGGTTAGCACAGCCACGTGGAGAGGTAAGCAAGCCCCAGGGGACAGGGTGGCTATAGGAGCCTCTGTCCGAGCCTCTCAGTTCCAGTGCTATATGGCAAAGTGAGCCCATCCGTAAGATGTGGATTTTCTCACAATCTAGCTGTTTCAGCCATCAGAGCATGTGACTGGAGGACTGCTACCCCTTTTCTCATATGAATCCAGTAATTCTGTCCTTACTGAGCACCTACCTAGAACCAATGTGGTTTCAGTTTCCAGATGGGGGAGATGCCAACATACTTGGGATCTAGTTCTGGTGACCCCAAAATGGACACAGGCCTCTAGGGAGGAGCACAGCTCATTTGTGGTACAATCAAGATTGCAAAGTACACAAGGTGACACAGAATTCAGGCCAGCCAGCCCAGGCCATGTGAACCTGGCTCACCACTCATGGCCTTCAGCCTCCCTTTGTGAGAAAGGAAGCATTACAACCATCAATTTCAACAGCCTTTCTAAGCTTTCACAGGACAAAACAAGTTTGAATTCTGTGACCTCAAATTCTGCTGTCATTCAGGACCTGACACAGCTTTAGTGCCACCGACTGGAGTCAGAGTCTGCAACTGAATTCCTCCTGCTTGTGCAGAAGGATGTGTCACGTGACCTCAGCCTACACTTGTGGCTGGTTCACACAGCACTTGATCATCAGCCCTTAATGGCTTCCACTTTTACCTCTAACCAAACTTTACCAAGATGTCCCTGGGGTGAAAGCTGTCACTACCTTCCTTTCTGTTTGACTTTCCAGATACTATCTCAGAACACATTTTATTTTCAAAGACAAGCTACTGTAGATCTAAACAGCCTTGGGTTGACATTTAGGAAAGCTATGGATTGAGAAGGAAGGTTACTTTCTGCTCTGAATTTATGGGACTGTAAAACAAGCATTAAAATAGCCTTGAGCTCAGACACTGTACATGCCTGGGGGAAAAAAAAAAAAAAAAAAAAAAAAAAAAAAAGGCTTACATAGTACTCCGTCGTGCACACCAGAGTGAGTGACCACCTAATACAGTAACTAGTGGCCCAGGAACTTCATAGGTCAAAGTGACCTTTATGTCTCCTTGTCTGCTTTCTGCTATTTCTCCCTTCATGCAGAACCTTATATACCCTCTGTGATAGAGAAAAAATTGTTCAAGTGCTAATATGGACATTCTGGTTCTATCATAGTAGACCAATGGGTTTCATATTCTCTCTCTAAGACAAAGATAAAGAGAAACACATTTGCACAATGTCCACAGCTGTATGGTCAGCATGCAGGTGGAAGGAGACCATCATGATGCCCATGCAGCAGCAAGGAACAAGAAGGTGAAGATTTCTGCAAATAAATCAGGGAAGCTGAGGGATTCTCTCATTTCAGCATCATTTGTAATTGCACATAGGTAAATATGAGTGTACAAAAGTTTTTTAAAAGCAGAAAATGAAAAACAAGTATGATCAAACAGACAATTCACATCTAGAAAAATGAGTCTTTAAGTTTCTTCTTAGTTCTGGGCCCACAGCTTCCTCTATTCAGGGAAGAGCCAGAAGCTATGGACACACTAGTCCCAGGGAACAATAAAATGTTGCTTCCATAAAAAGTAACACAATACAGAAAGATAAGAAAATTCAGAGTTTACAAAAGACATCCTGAATTTCTCTTAAAGAGTATAGCTCTAACTCTAAAGAAATGAAAGACAGAAATTAAGAATATTTTTATTGCATTTTAGGTTTTGGGGTATATGTGAAAAAAATGAAAGATTGTTGCATACGTGCACACATGGCAGTGTGATTTGCTGCCTTCCCCTTCTTCAACTATATCTGTCGTTTCTCCCCATGCTATCTCTCCCCAACTCCCCACCCTGAACTGTCCCTCCTCTATTTCCCCCCACATAACCCCAGCGTATAGTACTCCCCTCCCTGTGTCCATGTGTTCTCATTGTTCAACACCCGCCTGTGAGTGAGAACATGTGATGTTTGATTTTCTGCTGAGAATGATGGTTTCCAGGTTCATCCATGTCCCTACAAAGAACATGAACTCATCATTTTTGATGGCTGCATAATATTCCAAGGTCTATATGTGCCACATTTTCCCTGTCCAGTCTATCATCAATGGGCATTTGTGTTGTTTCCAGGTCTTTGCTATTGTAAACTGTGCTGCAATGAGCATTCGTGTGCATGTGTCCTTATAATAGAATGACTTATAATCCTTTGAATATATACCCAGTAATGGGATTGCTGGGTCAAATGGAAATATTTTTAAAAACACATATAACATTTACAAATTTTATAAAGAAAGAGATTAGCTGCCAGGTTTGATCCCAGAGATGCAATATCCAAATAGGACTTAAAATGTAAAGAGAACTGTAAACATGTAAGAAGAGACATCACAAAAGTTTACAACAAGGCTGAGAGATTTAAAAATACCTTGATTTTTAAGAGGAAAGGCTTAACAGCAACATCAGTTTAAAAGACCCATATCTAGAAACATTGGTTTAAAATTTCAGAGCATACACACACATACACACACACACACACACACACACACACACACACAAACACATAAAATAGGCTCTCTGTATAGATATACACATGAAAATTACATCTAGCTAAACAACTATTTTTACTGAATGTTAGCAAAAAGATACAATTTCTTTCAAGTCTGAAGGAAAAAGTTCTTTAACTCAAAATTCTATCTCTGCCAAATTGTTAATCAAATGTGAAGGCAGATTAAAGACATTAAAGAATAAGAATCAAGGAAGAAAGAATAAGACCTAGAACTCAGGAAGCACTGAAGCAAACCCAGGGAGGCAGTTGTGAGACCTCTGAAAATGACAGCTCCACCACAAGCCCAGAGAGATGTTGTTTGGATGGGAACAAAAAATGGAGGCTCCCAGCAGTGACTTTTTAAAAAAGAAAGGAGGAAAAACAGTTAGAAATTCCAAGAAAACAGAAAACTAACTATATATATATAAAATTCATAGTGCCAATATCCTTCCTACAAGAGTAAAGTCACTAGATTCTATTGTATTGGAACAACAAAATGGATATCTAAATATGCATTACTTACAATTACCTACAGCTACAAATGAAAACTAGGAAAGAAACTAAAATCGTGCTGTGTTTACCATGGGCTGAGGTTGGAGGACAGGTATGGAGTCTAAGAAGCTCAACTGTCCTCTGTTGCACCTAGTGTTAACAGGCAGTTTAGGAAACTAGAGTGAGACACATAGGGTGGTATCTCTTTCTATGTAATTCTTCCCTTTTATCAGAAGAAAATATATAAGGAATAATTTGGTGTTTCAGAGAGTTCAAAAAGTATCTCTGTTCTAGCTGTAATTGTTCCAGGTCTAATTAAACACCACATCTTAATCGTGGCCCTACTTACACACTTACACTCCCTCAAACAAGACACAAGTAGTCACAACATCCAGTTCGGAAACTCAAGGTGTCTCCAAAGCAGATTCACCTGAAGGCATCAGCAAAGGCAGCCAGAGATACAGTCATAGAGGCTTCTGCAGGGTGCATCATGAAGTCCAGCCTATCACCACAGACAAACTGCCCAGTCAGAAAGAAAACATTATTGAAGGACACCAGTGCTAGAGACATCAGCCACAATTCAGGTGCAGCCAGAAAGGGGTACAGCATGTTACTGCCAGCAGCTAGAAGGCTAAAGCCAGTGCCAGAGAAAATGTCGAGGAGGATGGCAGGATTATGGGCAGACCCATACTGGTACATCTCAGCACCCTCCAGGACACCCTCAGCATCCTCTAGGACACCCTCAGCACCCTCCAGGACACCTCCAGGAAGCTGCTACCCAACCCTGGTCCCTGATGTGGCATCTTTGCTGGTGGCTTCCGCATCCCTGGGGTCTGACACAATCCCAGCGTCAGGGCTGTGTCATCCCTATGCTCACTTCATGCCTTGGTCCCCATCTGAGGAAGAAGAGAAACTGAACAGGTGAGATGGTCCCACAGCCCATGGTTGACAGTACCTGTCAGTCAGTGACTTTCAGGTTATCTTGTCTCCAAGAAGTCCGGGCCCAAGCCCAGCTGCACCATGGTCCTTGAGTGCTCCCTGGGAACTGTGGAGACCCACTTTCTTGATGTCCCTCTGAAAATGGTCAGATGTGAGGGGAGGTTTTGTGGGACTCCCAGTCCCAGCCTAATTCCAAAAAGACATGAGCAGCCTGTTGACCAGAAAAGGCTGTCACCCCTGGACCACCAAAATATCTTTCTGTCTCTTGTCCTACCTATAGTCTGCACAGAATGAATAACAACACATAATTACTAATGCAGGACATTCCACATTCTGGTGATTGTACAGTCCTTCATATCAACTCACCAACACCTGCTCTGGTGACATGCCCCCTTGGCTCCAGCCCAAGACCTGACCCTGTCACAATGTGACCTCCATATGCAGAAGGACAGCCACAGCCCTACTTGAGCTAGTCCCAAGCCTCAGATCCTTGACCTCAGTGATCTTGCTTACAGAGAGTGAAGACCTGATCCTACCGATTGGTGGAGGGCTGTCCCTGTAACTACTGTGACTACCTAAGCCTGGTCCTTGTCAGAAATTATCTCCCCAAACACAAGGTGACTAGGGCCCTGTGGCACTCATCAGATCACTGAGGTCTGTCCACACACCCAGAGGTAACATGGGAATTACCTGAGGGCTGCAGGAAGTCGGGATCCCCTCCTTGCACTGGGGTCTTCTGGGCTTGTTCCAGGTGCTGGTGAAAGGCAGTTTTGAGCTGCTGATAAATAGCAAACCGGCTTCATAGCTGCTTAGCCATTGCTTCCTCTACAAGTTCTCCTGCTCCACAACATCAAAACTTTTAGCCCTGCTCCCAATCCCTGAGGCAAAGGAATCACAGAGGGTGATCTGAGAGCTCATTCCACTGAAAAAGGGAGCAGAAACCCAGGTTAACTTCTGCACCATCAGCAGATTTGGCACTTGGCACACTGGCAAATTGGAAAATGGAACATCTCCTGAGAACGTACTTGAGTATGCAGAGAGGGGTCATGACACCCAGGCTGCACTTCCCTGAGCTGTCCTGATCCCAAGCCAGACTATCTGTGCAGCTTCACTTACACATCCTCTCAGGGAAGTCATTCCAGGGTCTCATGGGACAGCATGCCAAGGGCCACCCTGAATCCTTAGAGGGTCAGGGCCTATGAAAATGTGAACCTTTCTCATCGTACCCTGCAAAGCCACTGTGCAGTCAGAGAACATCTTACCCTCAGTTGCCCCCAAAGCAGACCCACACAGTGGGGAATGCACCATTCTCTTTCTTGGGGTGACCCTAAGCGCCATCCCCTGATGACAGCAAAGAGAACGGAGAGAGCCAGCTAATTGGACGGGACATAGAAGTCTGTGAAGGAAGTAACAAGAACCTTAAAGTAACATTTTTTGGAATATGTGATGAAATTATGTGCTTAATAAAATTAGATGTCTGAGTACTTACAATGTTTATCTTTAAAAATACCTTATGTTATGTGCATTTTATGTGTACAACATGATACTATGAGATACATATGGACATTTTTAAAAGTTACTATACTGAAGCAAATTCACATATTTGTTATCTCATGTAGTCACTACTACAGTTTGGATATTTGACTTTACAAACTTAATGTTGAAATTTGATCCAGAGTTTTGGAGGTGGGGTTAAGTGGGAGATGTGTGAGTTATGAGGTGGATCCCTTGTGAAGGGCTTGGTGACACTTTTGTGGTAATGAGGAAATTCTTCCTCTATTAGCATTTGAGAGCTCATTAACAACAACAACAGCAACAAAAGCCTGGCACCACCCTCTGTTGCATATAAGTGAGGTTATGCAATATTTTTCTTTGTGTGTCTGGCTTATTCTACTTAGCATAATTCTCTCAAAGCTCTTCTATGTTGTGGAAAATGGCCAGACCTTACCTGTTTAGGGCTAAATAATATTGCATTGTGTTGGACACTTAGTTTGTTTCCATATCTTAGCTAACGTAAATAATTCTTCAATGAACATTAGAGTGTAGATATCGCTATAGGGTGGTAATATTTTATTATTATATGCCTAATATCAATTTCCATAATGGCTACACCAATCTACATTACCAACAACAACATAAAAGAGTTTCATTTTTTCTACACCCTAGCTAACATTTGTGAACTTTTGAGTTTTTTATAATAGCCATCCCTCAGCTCTAGCAAACCTAGGAATATTGCCAAGTCCCCTATTTAAGAGATCATGAAAGAAATATCCTAACAGTGCGGCAGTGAGTTAGGTAATGTCCCATAGTACCTCTGATTTATCTGTAACTGATAATATGAAGCTTAATATTTTTTTTCATACTTGTTGCCCATTTTAAAAATATGTTCCTTGGAGAAATGTCTATTCCAAGTTTTTGCTCATTTTTATTTTTTTTTCTACTATTGAATTTTACAAGTTCTTTATAAACTGTAATTCATCATTTAACCTCATTTTTTTCTTTCATTCTTTGCTGTTGTCTACATTTAAATTTTTAGCAATTACTGTTTTTCTGTAGTGACAAACTTTAATTCTTTTGTCTTTTTTGTTGGCATAGTTGCTGTAGTGTGTTTTTTTTCTTTTCTTTTAATGGCTCTTTTAATATTCACATAAAACATTTTATATTTATTAATCAGCTAAGCTTTTGATAACTTTTGACCTGTTAAAAAACTCTATAGACTGTTACATTCCTTCCAATTGTTTTTGATGTTACACGTGAAATCTTTTAATATAGCATCTTCATTGAATACTTGTTGTTAACAAGTCTTTTGCTGAATGATTTTAAGCTCTTCTATGTTTTAAAATCTATTTTCCCTTACTGATTTTAGAATCCCCTTTATTTCTTGAATTCTGAGAGTTTGATTATTACTTGTTTTGTGGTCGTTTTATTGGGTGTTAATTTTTTAGGTAGTCTATGGCTTTTCTGAACCTGTATATTTACATCTTTTTCATATTTTGGAAGTTTGTTATTATTCATTTGAATATGGTCTCTATATCTTCCTGTTGCTAAGGTCTCCGTTGAACATTACTCATTTTTAGATTTCTTTCTATGAGGTAGTTTTGCATATCTTGAAAGTGTTCTTCAATTTTCACGATTCTTTTCTTTATTTTGCTATGTGCATTTCCCAGTAACCTGTTTTAATTTTCTTTTTTATTTTCATGCCTGCCTTCCTCCTTTTTTTCTTTCCTTCCTTCCTTTTTTGGTCCCTTCCTTCCTTCCTTTTTTGGTTCCTTCCTTCTTTCCTTCCTTTCTTCCTTCCTTCTTTTTTTTCTTCCTTCCTTTCTTCCTTCCCTTCTTCCTTCCTTCTCTTTCTTTCTTTTTCTCTTTCTTTCTTTCATCTCACTCTCTTGTCCAGGCCAGAGTGCAATGGCATGATCTTACCTCACTTTCAAATTCTGCTTTCCAGATCCAACTGATTCAACTGTCTCAGTCTCCTGAATAGCTGTGAGTACAAGATTGTAGGGTCCAGCTATTTATTTTAATATTCCAAGGAGAGACAGGGTACTACCATATTGGCTAGTCTGGCCTTTAACTGTGAATCTTAAGTGATGCACCCACCTCAGTCATCCAAAGTGCTGGGATTACAGGTGTGAACCACCAAACCTGGCACTAATAACCTGTGTTAGAGCTCTCATTGTTTATACTGTTTTATCTTTTCTTCTGTTGAGAGCCTCTTGAAATTTTTACTTCAGTCAATATGTTTCTCAGTTCCAAGATTTTCATATTTTTAAAAGCACTTCATTCCATTTTTAAAATTTTCTATCAAAAGTTTATATTTTACATGTTGGTTTAGTGATCGGAGTTTCCTGGAAACTGTTATTTTTAACTGTTGATCACAGAATTCACTGACAGCCATCTCATTGATTATCATTGATCAATATTTTCTTGCTTTGTTCATTTGAAAGGTTATGATTCTGAGTTTCCTATTATGTCTGTGGTTATACATTTATTTTTTTGAAAGATTATTTAGTCTGTTCTTCTCTCTGTCTCATTTCACATCTTATTTAGGATATTTGCTTTGAGAATTATATATTTTTTTCACATTTTTTAAAATGTTTTTATTTTTTTATTGCATTTTAGGTTTGGGGGTACATGTGAAGGACATGCAAGATTGTTGCATAGGTACACACATGGCAGTGTGGTTTGCTGCCTTCCTTCCCCTCACCTATATCTCTCATTTCTCCCCATCCTATCTCTTCCCACATCCCCACCCTATCGTCCCTCCCCCATTTTTTCCCATGGACCTCAGTGTGTAGTGCTCAGCTCCCTGTGTCCATGTGTTCTCATTGTTCAACACCCGCCTATGAGTGAGAACATGCGGTGTTTGATTTTCTGCTCTTGTGTCAGTTTGCTGAGAATGATGGTTTCCAGGTTCATCCATGTCCCTACAAAGGACACAAACTCATCGTTTTTGATGGCTGCATAATATTCCATGGTGTATATGTACCACATTTCCCTATCCAGTCTATCATTGATGGGCATTTGGGTTGGTTCCAGGTCTTTGCTATTGTAAACAGTGCTGCAATGAACATTCGTGTGCATGTGTCCTTATAGTAGAATGATTTATAATCCTTTGGATATATACCCAGTAATGGGATTGCTGGGTCAAATGGCATTTCTATTTTTAGGTCCTTGAGGAATCGCCACACTGTCTTCCACAATGGTTGAATTAATTTACACTCCCACCAACAGTGTAAACGTGTTCCTATTTCTCCACATCCTCTCCAACATCTGTTGTCTCCAGATTTTTTAATGATCGCTATTCTAACTGGTGTGAGATGGTATCTCAATGTGGCTTTGATTTGCATTTCTCTAATGACCAGTGATGATTAACATTTTTTCATATGTTTGTTGGCCTCCTGTATGTCTTCTTTTGTAAAGTGACTGTTCATATCCTTCACCCATTTTTGAATGGGCTTGTTTGTTTTTTTCTTGTAGATCTGTTTTAGTTCTTTGTAAATTCTGGATATCAGCCCCTTGTCAGATGGGTAGACTGCAAATTTTTTTTCCCATTCTGTTGGTTGCCAATTCACTCTACTGACTGTTTCTTTTGCCATGCAGAAGCTGTGGAGTTTGATTAGGTCCCATTTGTCTATTTTGGCTTTTGTTGCCATTGCTTTTGGCATTTTGGTCATGAAGTCCTTGCCTACACCTATGTCCTGACGGTTTTGCCTAGATTTTCTTGTAGGGTTTTTAAGGTTTTAGGTATGATATTTAAGTCGTTAATCCATCTGGAGTTAATTTTGGTGTAAAATGTCAGGAAGGGGTCCTGTTTCTGCTTTCTGCACATGGCTAGCCAGTTTTCCCAACACCATTTGTTAAACAGGGAGTCCTTTCCCCACTGCTTGGTTTTGTCAGGTTTGTCAAAGATCGGATGGTTGTAGATATGTTGTATTTCCTCTGAGGCCTCTATTCCATTCCATTGGTCTATATCTCTGCTTTGGTACCAGTACCATGATGTTTTGATTACTGTAGCCTTGTAGTATAGTTTGAAATCAGGTAGTGTGATGCCTCCTGCTTTGTTCTTTTTGCTTAGAATTGACTTGGCTATGTAGGCTCTCTTGGTTCCACATGAAGTTAAAGGTGTTTTTTTCCAGTTATGTGAAGAAGGTCATTGGTAGCTTGATGGGAATAGCATTTGAATTTGTAAATTACTCTGGGCAGTATGGCCATTTTCATGATGTTGAGTCTTCCTAACCATGAACATGGAATGTTTCTCCATCTGTTTGTGTCCTCTCTTATTTCATTGAGCAGTGGCTTGTAGTTCTCTTTGAAGAGGTCCTTTACATTCCTTGTTAGTTGTATTCCTAGGTATTTTATTCTCTTAGTAGCAATTGTGAATGGCAGTTCCTTCTTGATTTGGCTCTTTTTAAGTCTGTTACTGGTGTATAGGAATGCTTGTGATTTTTGCAATAACTAAGATCAGAGCAGAACTTAAGGATATAGAGACACAAAAAACTCCTCAAAAAAAAAAATCAATAAATATAGGAGCTGGTTTTTCAAAAAGAGCAACAAAATAGACAGACCCCTAGCCAGATTAATAAAAAAAATAAAAGAGATAATAACCACATTGATGCAATAAAAAACGATAAAGGGAATATCACCACAGATTCCACAGAAATCCAAACCATCAGAGATTGTAATAATCAGAGATTATTGAAAACAACTCTATGCACATAAACTAGTAAGCCTGGAAGAAATAGATTCCTGGACACTTGCATCCTCCCAAGCCTAAACCTGGAAGAAGTCGAAACCCTGAATAGACCAATAACAAGGTCTGAATGGAGGCAGTGTTTAAGAGCCTACCACCCAAGAAAAACCCAGGTCCAGATGGGTTCACAGCCGAACTCCACCAGACATACAAAGAGGAGCTGGTACCATTACTTCTGAAACTATTCCAGACAATCCAAAAGAGGGATTCCTTCACAAATCATTTTATGAGACCAACATCATCCTGATACCAAAACCCGGCAGAGACTCAACAAGAAAAGAAAATATGTAGATATTCAGGCCAATATCCATGATGAACATAGATGCAAAAATCTTCAATAAAATACTAGCAAGCCAATTGCAATAGCATATCAAAAAGCTTATCCACGATGATCAAGTAGGATTCATCCCAGGGATGCAAGGCTGGTTCAACATATGCAAGTCCATAAATGTAATTCACCACATCAACAGAACCAAAGACAAAAACCCCATAATTATCTCAATTGATGCAGAGAAGGCCTTTGAAAAAATTCAACAGCTCTT
Source organism: Saimiri boliviensis (assembly GCF_048565385.1). Taxonomy (NCBI): domain Eukaryota; kingdom Metazoa; phylum Chordata; class Mammalia; order Primates; family Cebidae; genus Saimiri; species Saimiri boliviensis. The sequence continues at coordinate 12,918,102 of NC_133471.1, read as the reverse complement.
TATGCTAAAAACCCTCAATAAACTAGGTATTGATGGAACATATCTCAAAATAATAAAAGCTGTTTATGACAAACCAACAGCCAATATCATACTGAATGGGCAAAAGCTGGAAGCATTCCCTTTGAAATCTGGCACTAGACAAGGATGCCCTCTCTCACCACTATTAATATAGTACTCTAAGTTCTAGCTGGGGCAATCAGGCAAAAAAAAAAAAAAAAAAAAAAAAAAAAAAAGAAGAAGAAAGAAAGAAAGAAAGAAACGATATTCAAATAGGAAAGGAGGAAATCAAATAGTCTCTATTTGCAGATGACATGACTCTATATCTAGAAGACCCCATTATCTCAGCCCAAAATCTCCTGAAACTGATAAACAGCTTCAGCAAAGTCTCAGGACACAAAATCAACGGGTAAAATCACAAGCATTCCTATACACTAGAGAATTATTTTTTATAACATACATATTGTGGGAGTTTTATTTGTTTGATTTTTGCTGGCTAAGTGCCTCTTTTTTGGCAGAAGGTGGTGCATTAATTCTAGCTTTACCACCGCTCTAGCAAACCTAAGAATACTGTCAGTCCCCTATTGAAGATCCTGAAGGGCATATCCTAACAGTGTTGGAAGGCTGTGTATGGGTTTGTTCTCAGAAAAATTATAGAATATACCTACTACCTTATGTTACTGCTGCACAAACACTCTGATTTGGCATCTACTGTGACTCAGATATCCAGGCTGGAGATGGTAGTGCTGCCTTATTGCTTTATCCCTTGTTGTCCTCAAGAATTTTTCTCTTTTTAGGCATTCTCAAAACTTCCTATGGGTTAAACACAGGAGCAGTTCTTCTGCCAGGGAATCAAAAATTTTGGAGAAGCTGGTTGTTTATTTTAACTTTATTTTTTCCACGATAGTAACCATAAGTCAAAGGTTTTTTTATTTCCCCCACACCTGGTTACCAGCATATAGGAACAGAGAGTGATGAATATAAAGCCAAACTTTATTATCATCTCCCTGGTTTCTTCACATCTCTTTCACCATAGGAGATGTTTCATCCTTATTTCTGAGTTCTGTTTTATTGCTGTTGATAATCACTGCATCATATAATTATTTCAGTCTTCTCTGTGTGCTCTGGTGTAGGGACTAGGATTACTGAAAATGATATTGCCATTTTTTTTTTTTTTGATGTGAGTACTCTTCTTTAGTTTACCCTTTTTCTACTTTCTTGTGAATAAATTTATGTTACTGATTTTACATTTCTTTTCTTTAATGTATTGTTCTCAGCATTGATTTTGCTGCATTCCAGAAGATTTAGTATGTTGTGATTTTTTATTTATCTGCAAGAATCACTTAATTTCCTGCAGATCATTCAGTTAACCATTGGTGGTTGAATAGTGTACTGTAGTTTCCAAATATTATACATTTTTTTTAGTTTTTAGAGAATGGGTCTCTATATTTATTTTGCTGTGGTTGGAGAAATCACTATGTGTGATTTCCATAACATGTGATTTCAATTAATGTTCCTATAATGAGACTTGTTTTATGGCCTAGCATAAAGTCCATTCTAGAGATAGAATGAAGAATGATCCTTATGAACTTTAGAAGAATGTGTAATCAGCTTGTGGAGTGGAGTATTTTATATGTTTCTGATAGTTTTCATTGGTTTAGAGTGCTGTTCAGGATTTTTTTATTTTATTTATATTTTTCAAAAAAACTTCTGTTTGGCTGTTTCATTGTTAAAAGTAGGATATTAAAAAATTAGCAATTGTGCAGAACTGTATAATTCTTTAAATCTGTTCACTTTTGTTTCATGTATCCTGGGGATCTGTCTTGTCAATAGTGTTAGTATTAGGTAAGTAGTATATCTTCTTGGTGAATTGAACACTTTTGATATTTGCTTAATTTCCCTAGCTCTATTTTGGTAACTGTTTTTATTAATTTTTCCCCTCTCTTTTAAAATATCTAAATATTCTACCAGTCTATGTAATTTAACTTGAGTTAACTTATTTGCACTTAAAATAATTACTGAAAAGAAATAATTTGTTTTGCTATTTAGGGTACCATTTTGATACCACATTTCTCTTCAGTATATTTTAATAGTTACTTTCTTAGTGGTCTTTAAGGTGTTTTTCTTTTTCATTTGACATTCGTGGATAAGTAGAATTGTATCTATCTGCACACTTGGGAAGTTTAAGTCATTCTTTTCAAATATGTTAAATTTATAATAATACGGTGTGAATTATAATAACTTAATGTTGACATTATACAAAACATATTTTCCCATACTGCCGTTTCTATCTTTCTATTCTTTTTGGTCAAAAATTTTTGTTTTACAATATATGCTAACAGCACACATATATAATTATTGTTTTTATTTTTGTCACTTCTTTATTTTATTATATTGATACAGAATCTAAATTACACAGTCTAAACGTGGTTTGCTACAAACTTGAGCTCTCAGGATCAAGGGATCTTCCCACCTCTCTCTCCCACATAGCTAGTTGCAGAGGTGCCTGTCACCACCCCTCTCCAGCTTTATTTTCTGTAAGAACAAAGTTCAACACTACGTTGCCCTGGTCTCAAACATTTGGGATCAAGGAATTCTACCAGCTTGATCAGGATTATAGGTGTGAGATACTGTCTCTGGCCTCTACCCTTCTAAATCTAGTAGCAAAACAAAGTCACTGAAACCATAAATACAATAATATTGTCTTTTATATTTCCTGGTACACTTACTTTATCAATGTTCTTTATTTCTTTATTTGAATCTGAGTTACTGTCTATTATTCATTCATTACTATCTTCCTGCATCATTTTTGAAAGGCTGTCTAGTAGTGACATACTCTCTTTATTTCTGTTCTCTTGAAAATGTCCTATTTAATAACAATTTCAAAGTTTAGTTTTACTAGACATTGAGTTTATAATTAACTTTTTTTCTTTCACAAGTTTAAACATATTATCCCAATGCCTTCTTTCTTCCATGATTTTAGTGATAAATTGGCTGTTAATGTCATTATGGAAAACTTGCATGTGGTCAGTTCTGTCTTGCCCTCTATTTATTTGTTTCTTTTGTTTCTTTGTTTGTTTTCGTTTTTTCAATTTCCGTATATGGATATCAGTGTGGATATATTTCAGTTTATTCTTCTTAGGGTTTCTTGTTTTCCATCTGAGATTCTTGGATAAGTAGATTTGTATCTATAGCACACTTGGGAAGCTTTAGTCATTGTTTCTTCAAATATGTTTTCTATGCCTATCTCTCCTTTCCCTGTGGGGCTCCCAATACAAATATGTTGATATACTTGATGTGGATCTTTGGCTACCTTAGTTTTATTCATTTTTCTGTTTTTCTTTTTTTTTTTTTCCTTTTTGTTCCTTAGATTAAATAATATCAAACAATCCATCTTCATCTTCCCTGATTATGCTTTTTGCAGGTTCATGCATGCAATTCAGCCCTTCTAGTTAGAGAATATATATTTCCTTTTTAAAAATAATTTATATGTTTTTATTAGTATTTTACATTTTTGAAACACTCTTCTTCTGGCTTCCCTTATGTCTTTGAGAACATTGAAGTGAAGTGAACTAAAATATTTGCCTAGTACGTATCATGCCTTTTTCATTACTTTCCCTTTGAGTGTGCCATTTTTTGTTGTTGTTTATTGGAATGCCTTGTATTTTATTGAACACTAAACACTAGATATCATTCAGTGTATCTGGAAAACAGATTCCTGGCCTCCACAATTGCTTAGATTTAGGGGTTGTTTACTTGTTTAGCAACTCTCAAAAGCTACTTTTTTAGTCTGTATTTTGTATCATGTAGGACCACTTAACCTGTATTCTGCTATCTTATTGGCCATCTACTGTGTTTTACACATTTTTAGCAAACACTCCGAGCAAATAAAAAGGAAAAAGAAAAAAGGAAGAAAATAAAAACTGCACAGACTTTGCAGATTGACTCTTTGAGAAACTCTAGTGTTTATTCCAGAGTAAGGGAAAAGTGAAAGCTTCAAGGTCTTCTCTGAGCATGCATCCAACAGTAGACATATGTATAGCTCTCTAGATATACCAGTTGAAGACTGTGCATGATGTTTTATACCTGTAATTCCAGCACTTTGGGATGCTTAAGTGAACAAATTGCTTGAGCCCAAGAGTTTGAGACCAGACTCAACAACATAGTGGGATCTCATTTCTATAAAAAACAGAAATGATAATTAAAAAAAAAAAAAAATTGGTCTGTCCTAGCAGAGGTTCTCATGAATGCCCCATCCTTAAGAAAAAAAGTTATAGTATTCCATGTCTGTACTGTGGGAGGCTTATATGAGAGAATAAAGAATTTAGAGAAGTTGAGATGCTCAGGAGGCTGAAGTGGGACGAATACTTGAACCCAGGGAGATTATGTCCTTGGTGAGCTATGATCTTGCCACAGAACTCCAAATTGGACCATAGGACAAGACTCTGTCTCTATTTAAAAACAAAACCAAAACAAACAACAGTAAATTGTGAGAGATTTTTGAATCTGATTTTCCACATCAATTTTCTTCCCCAGCCACATCCATCCAGACATTTTGTTTGTGTACTGGGGTCCTGACTGTCATCCCTTGCTCTAGGTGGCTCTGACTAGTACATATTCCTTCCACAAATGCCTCCTGGGAGTCAACTCTACTCCTGAGAAAACTCTGAGGTAGGCTGAAGAAAAGCATCTGAGCTAACAGTATCCAAGGAACCCTCAGACAATTCAAATCACACAACCACAATTCTTTGAGATAAGCTCTTTATTGTCCCCACATGCATCCACAACTGCATCTAGAATTTAATCTTTACCGTTACCATGAAGACATGGAGTGGGTGATGATGGGTGGCTAAAATGGCACATACTGTCTTGCCCAAACTCAGAAGTCAGATCTTTCTTTATTATACATTTCCTTAGATTCCACAGCTCTGAAAAATCAAACCTGAGGTTTTTTTTTTCTCTGCCTTATAACCTTTAATTATCAACCTAGTGGACTTTAATGATAGCATAAAATAGAAACTTGCTTAAATTTACCTTGATTTTTAATGTTTACGAGGACTTTTTTTCAGAGTCTGACCCTTTCATCCAGGCTGCAGTGCAGTGGCTTGATATCTGATCAATGCAAACTCTGTCTTTCAAGTTTAAGTGATTCTAGGGATCACAGGCATGCTCCACCACATGTGGCTAATTTTTTTTATTTGTAGTAGAGGGGGGTTTCATCATGTTGCCCAGACTATTGACCTCAAGTGATCTGTCCACGTGTGCCTCCAAAAGTGCTGAGATTACAGGCATAAGCCATTGCACCCAGTCTATTTAGTAAGATTTTATTTAAGACTGCTTCCATCACTACCATAAGTGCCATTCCCTCTTTCATGTAATAAGAAATATTAAGAAATAAGCATTTTATTGATAAATTTTAAGTTATATAACTCTATTATTTTCCAAAAATGTTGAGAGTTAATTTATTTCACTACAGTATGGTAGTTGTTACAAATAACCAAGTTTCATCTTGACCCACTTTGATCTCATAGTCTCTAACAAAACTATTTCAATGTAAAAATTAGCTATATAATTAGGCTACATGATATAAGGCTTATATATTATTACTTTAGTGATATGAAATAATTAAACATAAAGGTGATTTTTTGGACAATATTATATTCATGTTGTAGAATATTACCCTCAAAATAATTTCATTGAGTAGTTGTAGGCATATTGCTAAGAAGTTCAAAACACACTCTTTAGATGTTATTGAGAAAAGAAATATGAAATGTTATGACTGTCTTGTAAATATAGTCAAAATCAGCGAGGAGATGGCTTGTGTCTTCTATGATTAAAGAAAAAAAAGAAATAAATAATGAACTATTTGAGATTTTCCCTTTTATTTCCCATATCATTTAAGTTATAAATTATAAAGAATCCAAATAAATGAAATAATCGATTCAAGTAATAAAAATATTTAAATAAGTTTTAAATATAAACCATTTAAATTTAATTATATTAATTCAATGGTTAGGGTACATTATTTTATTCATACAACTTCAACAGACTCTCAAGTACAGAAAGGATTATGTCAAGTTCACACATATAAATGTCTTATAGCTAGAGTGGATAAAAATGGAAGAAGTCAAAGAACAAATAACCTAAGCTTTTCTGCAACCCAACTAAAATCTTGTTTTATAAATAATCTATAGACTTGGTGTAAAAAATTTAATACTGAAATTATAAAGTTTGATTATTTATTATAGCATTAGATGCATAGAGAGCTCATTATATCTCAGAATTTTAGGTTCAAATTGTATATAACAGTAAATAAAACTGAAATGGCTCCTCACTTCATAAAGTAATAGTTAATAGTAAAGAAGAAAAAAAAAGAAAAGAAATATCTTCAATTCATTTAAATAAAAGAGTAATGTCTAGACACTACGTGAAAAACAAATTGTATAGGGTAGCACAGAATCAGAAGGTAAATTAAGGTATCGATAGTGTCATTTAGGGAAAAATGAATGATGACATCAACTGGAAGGCAGAAACTGAAATAAAAAATTTGTAAGTTGCAAGTCATACATAATTTATTATAAATAAAGCAGGAAAGAGATGAGGGAAAATAATATATTTGAAATGTCTCCAGTTTTTATGTTATCAAGATGATGCATTTTTGGTACTAAAATAATGGCACAGTGAGGCATGTAGGAAGTAAAAGTTCAGGGGAAGTTTTCAATTTAGCTATCTTAATCTTAGAATGCCTGCAAGAAAAAAATAATAAAAAGATGCAATGTATAGGAATCTAGAGATTATAACACTAGTTGATTTCAGTGAAACTACAGGTTTAAAGTGTAAGCACTCTTTGTCTCAAAACAGCAACAATGAAAAGTCAGATGTGGTGGTGTGCATCTATAGTCCCAGCTAGTGAAGAGACTGAGGCAGAAAGATTTTAAGAGCCCAGGAATTTGAAGCTGTAGTGAGAGAAGTTCTCATCACTGCACTCCAGTCTGGGTGACAGAAAACTTTCTTCAAGAGAAAAAGAAAAAAAAAGTAGTAAAGAGAAAAATAAAAGAAGTGAAAAGTGAAATAAGAAAGGGGAGGATGGAAAAAAGAAAGGGAAGGAGAAAGAGTGATTTATGCTAATGAAACGAGTTGTCTAATGAACAGAGATCTATGAAATAAAGTGAAACAAAGTACACAGACAATTAAATAGAAAAATCAATGGAAAGTTGACCCATGTAATCCAAAGCAAAATAGTAATTGAGAAACGAGAAGGTAATCAGCTTCAAAAATACATACGACAGTTTGAGGAATATGCAACAAACAAGTGATGAATGAGATTTGGTGACAAGAAGGTATGAGATATAATTCTTAGTAACATGGCAAATGCCTGAATAATAATTTTAAAAAAGCTTAAAAGAGAAAGGAAGTAAAACAGTGTAAGGGCCATCTCTTACCAGCAGTTGTGGTATCATGGAAAACAAAGTAAATGAGTTGCAAGTGGCACATCCAGAACTAAGAAAAGCATCGTGTAGTTCAAGTAAAGAAGATGATCAAGGCAGGCATGGTGGCTTATGCTTGTAATCCTAGCACTTTGGGAGGCTGAGGTGGGCAGATCACTTGAGGACAGGAGTTCCAGTACCAGCTTAGCCGACATAGTGAAACCCTGTCTCTACTAAACATTTAAAAATTAGCCAAACATTGCAGTGCACACATGCCTGTAATCTCAAATACTCCGAAGGTTGAGGCAGGAGAATTGCCTGAACCTGGAAGGCAAAGGTTGCAGAGAGCTGAGATTGTGTCAGAGACTCTCATCTTCTAAAATAAAATAATAAGAAAAGAAAATGATCTTGGAGATAGGGCAAAAAATACACAAAGAGACAGTAAATAATAAGTAAATACATGTTTTTAAAACTGTAAAATCTAAAACAAAGGTAAAGAGGGTCATAGAAACGGAAAAAAATTATACACAAATGTACATGAGGTTTATTTTCAGTGGTGATTTCTCATGAGGGAGAAACACAAAAGAAAGTGTGAGTAAGAAAATTGTCTCTATTGCTTTGGTAGAAAAAAATGAGAAAAAACAAGATGAATCAAATAACGAAAATTATGTATTGAGCTTTAGGGTTCTTAATTCCTTCCCATGCTATTTTTACTCCCAAATAACAGAAGGAAAATAGTCAAAATAAAAGGACATACAGGCATATATTACTCTCTACAAAAAGCTAAGTTCATTTTAATTTTAATTGATTTTTCTAAAAATCTTATTCTAAGTGAACAAATGTAAATATTTATGGGACACAAAGTGGTTTTATAATACATATATATATTGCAAAATAATTAAATTGGTCTAGTTAACATATCCATTACCTCACATACTATCATTTATTTGTGAAAATATTTAAATTCTACTTTTACTTTGTTTCTTTTTCTTTCTTTCTTTTTTTTTTTTTTTTTTTTTTTTTTGAGTCTGAGTTTCCCTCTGTCACTTAGGCTGAAGTATAGTGGCACAATCTTGGCTCCGCCTCCCTGGTTGAAGTGATTCTTCTGCCTCAGCCTGCAGAGTAGCTGCAACTACAGGCACATGCCACCATGCCTGGCTAATATATAAATTTATTATTATTTCTAATAGAGACAGACAGGGTTTTCCCATATTCTCCAGGCTGGTTTCAAACTCCTGACCTCATTACCTGCCCAACTCAACCTCCTAAAGTGGTGGAAATACAAGAGTGAACCACTGCACCTGGCCTAAATTCTCCACTTCCAATAATGCTTTTCTTGAGTTGGAATTCCACCCTGGCTGCCCAGGCTGGTGTGCAGTGACACAATTTCAACTTATTGCACTCTGTGCTTTGAGTTTGAGTGATTTTCCTGCCTCAGGCTCCCGAGTAGCTGGAACTACAAGCATGTGCCACCAAACCTGAATAATTATTGTATTTTCAGTAGAGATGGTGTTTTATCATGTTTGCCAAGCTAGTGTCCAACTCCTGGCCTCAAGCGATCCACCCACCAAGTCCATCCGAAGTGCTGAATTATAGGTGTGAGCTACAAAATGTAGCCTTACTTTTGTTGCAGTTTTGAAGTATACATTTATAACGGTGATCAACATTTTGTGCAACAGATCAACAGAACTTTTTCCTGTGTCACCGAAATTTTTCCTGTTTAACTGACAGCTCCCTTTTCCCCACTTACTCAAATTACTGCCCCGCACTCCAATCTCTGACTGCTTTTTGTGTGTTTGTTCGAAGAGTCAGAATCTTGCTATGTTGCACAGGGGACTATGTTGCGCAGTGCCACAGCTGTGGCTCACTGTGGTCTTAAACTCCTAACTTCAAGAGATCCATCCACCACAACATCTCAAAGTGCCAGAGCTACAGGCATCAGACACCACAGCTGGTATATTCATTCAATGTTTTTATGCATTCAACTGTTTTGAAATTTACACGTAATTGTGATCATACTGTATTTGCCTTTCTGTGTCTGTGTTATCACACTGAGCATAATGTCCCAATTCCATTCATTTTGTCACAAATAAATCTACTGCATAGTATATTTTATTGTGCATACTTGTCACATTTTACATGTTGATCTTTTATCAACACTTGGGTTGTTTTCATACCTTGGCGCTTGTGAGTACACTGATATAAGTATAAGAGTTCAAATACCTCGTCAACATACTCATTTTACATCCTTTGAGTACATATTCAGAAGTAGAGAAGCGGAATAATTGAGTACATATTCAGAAGTAGAGTAGGTGAATAATGTGTTAATTGTATTTTTAATTTTATTTTTGAAACCTCGATTATATAATCCCCAAAATGTAGGCTAAAAAAGCACAATAACAAAAACACAATTGGATTGCATTACATCAAACTAATAAATGTCCACACACCAAAGGAAACAATTAGCAGAATGAAGAGACAACTCTCACATTGGGAAAACATGCCTGCAAATCATGTATATGATAAAAGGTGAATAATAAATACATGCAAGGAGCTCAAATGACTTAATAACAACAGAAAGCAAGACTACTAAAATGAGAAAAGGACCTGAATTTACATTTCTCAAAAGAAGACATACAAATGGCCGACAATTCTATGTTTAATGTTAATTTACTTATTTATTTATATAATTTATTAATTTCTCTGAGACTATGTCTCACTCTTTTATCCAGGCTGGAGTGCAGGGGTGTGATTTGAGCTCACTGAAAGCTCTGGCCCTGAAGTTCACACAATTCACCCACCTCAGCCTCCCTAGTAGGTGGAATTACAGGTGTGCCCTACTATGCCTGGCTAATTTTTGAACAACTGTTTATTTGAAGATACTCAACAACACCAATCATCAGGGAAATGCAAATTAAAGCTAATAATGAGCCCTTATGTGAGAAGGGCTATCACTATAAAGATAAAAGGTGTTAAGTTTTGTTGATAATGTAAAGCAAAATGTGTCTGTGCATTATTGGTAGGGATGTAAATTAATATATTAAATTATTAACATGATTATTTCTACTTGAACATGGCTTTTGTGCTTTAAAATACATTGATACATGTTGCTTTCTGTTAGTCAAAGTTCAATGAGAAAGGCATTATTTACATTAAATTAATATAAATAGGATTATTCTCATAAGACTTCTCTTTCATGTTCTTATTAAGTAAAGAATGAATCCCACTGAAACTACTCTTTCTGAAGAGAGAATGTAGACTAATAGTGTGTACCCTAGATTACAAACACATGTTAAATTAAAGGCCTAGGTAACAAAAATAGTAATACTAAGTGAAAAATAAATTATGGTTATTTTTTTCTGGGCAGCTTTTGAACCCAAATAGATTTTTAATTTTGTTTTGTTTAATATATTCTATAATTATAGTTAAGAAAGCAGAAATTTCTAATATACATTCAGAGGAGAAAAATCAATTTTATTAGAAACTGCTTTCAAGATTTTGCTGTTTCTTACTAAAGTACCATTCAGCATCTTTACTCATTTTTCTGTGAAAGTATATATTTATATTTTATAAATATTGCATACTTTTTTGATTAAATATTATCCAATTGTGACAGTAATTCCTCAGCTGCTTATTTTTATTCTTTTAACTGACGCTTCTCTAGCTATTTACATAATATCACAATATTTGTGGCTGATTTGTGATATTTCCTGGCAAGTCTTTGCCTGACCACTTGTTAAAAGAATAGCATAAAGCCACCGGCCAATAGGTAGGTTATGACTTGCTACATGGCAACTAATCAGTGACATTTTGCCTACAAAGAGCCTAAATACCAATATCGTTATTACATTTTCTAAAAATTGAAAGCTGTAATGTAGGATTCTATGACCCCATCTCTGTCTCCTGCCAATTACGTTCTCATTCGAAAATTGTAGTTTTACTACTGATCAGTTGATGGTTGCATGTAGTTGTGTGATCAAGACATGCATCAGTGTTGTACCCACCACACGGGAATTATTTTCTGTGTTGCAAAGGAAATGACCTACACTCTTTCAAAACCACAGCCATGATATCAACAATTATACAAAATATATTATTAATAGAAAAGATAGGCTCTACAGTTTTAGAGATGCACTGAAAAATGCCAGAGACACTACACATGAGATAATCTTCGAAAGACATCATATGGTGATACAAATGAATTCTATTGATTTAAGCATAATTGTAGCAGCATTGTTGCTCATCTGGGTGGCCAGTATATTGCAGTGAATGGCCCCGTTAAGTTATTGATAACAGGGAGTATGCTACCAGCAATGCTACTAAAAATAAACATGAAAATATTAGATAATGCCACTTTTTTTTTTTAAGTTGCCATTTAAAGATATATTCCTACTCACCTGGCACCTTTAGAAAGTCATTTACTTCTAAAAAGAAAAGAGCATTTGTTAAGTTTCCATTGTCTGGGATATAGTCAATATATACATGCAAAACACATATTACACCTGGGAAAAACAAATAATAAGTAAATACATACATATTTACATTTATGCATGTATGTACACATTCCCTCAAAATGAAGACAGGCATAAGTGAAAGAAAAGAGAGATTCAGATCTGATGCTATAAGATGTGATAGCACATAGAAGGTGGTCTCAATTTATAAAATAATATTACCTGAATTAGAATTTGAAAAGATAGTTCCATTCTTTACAGAAAATGTGAGTGTAAAATAGGAAATCAGAGGGTAAAGTGGAAGGCTAATGTAATATCAACTGTATTTTAGGAGAAAATAAATAAGCTCTGGAGGTAAAGTAAATCCTGGATTTGTTGAATGATAGAATACAAGGTAATATAGAAACAGATAAATTAAAAGTTCCAGAAATTAAGAGGTATGATCATTTCTCTGTTTGTATGTATCTAAGTAATTTTATCAAAGTTATTTATAAGCAAAATTAATTTAATTTTACATTGTTCTCCAAATAGATAGAGAGATAAGCACCTGGAAGATAACCAAAGTTATAAAGTAGTGGTATAATCTGTTCAAACAATTTTATACCACATTCAGTTGAAAGAGTAAAAATTTATTGAATGTATACCTGCAGGTTTAAAAAATACATGCTCTTCATACACAATTAAATTAAGAAAACTAAAAGAGGCCAAATGGTCATTCCTCATCGAAATTAACCATTTCATTTCTAATACCATTTAGAAATTTAATATCAACACTACATTTATTTATTAAGGAATACTTAAACTCTAAAGTATTAGCATTTTTAACTGAGTTCATGAGAAATAAGACTGAGTAAAAATAAATGACATAAAAATTAAACTTTGCAAGGTAAAATTTGTCTGGGTGTGGTGGCTCACACCTGTAATCCTAGCAATTTAGGAGGCTGATGTGACTGGGTCACTTCACACAGTAGTTCAAGATCAATCTTGCTGCAGTCCTGTTTTTACCAAAAAAAAAAAAAAAAAAAAAAAAAAAAAAGACACACACACACACACACACAAATCACAAATTAGCCAGATATTGTGGCACATGCCTATATTCCCAGCTACTTAGTAGTCTAAGGTGAAAATACTGCTTGAGCCCAGGAAGTAATAGGATTTTGTCTTGGGACTTTGTTTGACTATCCCCTGACCCTAGCACTTTGGAAGGCTGATGCCCAGGGGTAAACATGAAGACTTATCCTGGCAACAGATGGAAAACTTTGGTCTCAGCAGGATGAACTTGAGGTCTAGTCAATATTTCTACCAATTGGCATCTGGACCTGAATAAACCTCAAAGGGCAGGTCATAACGGCTGCAGGCCTTGAGTGCACCCAGTACCCAGTACTCAACTGTGGGCTACAGGTGCAACATAGCACTGAGTTCGCATTGTTGATCAAATTACTGCAGCCATCAGAATCTGGGCATTAGGATTCCCCCTAGTGCTACCAGGCCTGAAGCTATCTTAGGTTTAAAGATCTTAATTTTCTTTGTCTTCTTGGCCTGAGTGGAGAGACTTACAGCAAAAAGAAACTTCCAAACAAAGCAAATCAGTGAACACTGAATCAGGCACCTATTTCACTGTGCAGACATTAATACATAGTCTCAAGAATCAGAATTGATGAGAGAAACATAATGGCACCAAGTGGTCAAAATAAGGCGCCTGTAGTGACTGACATGAAAGAGATGGGCATAGACACATGGCCTGACAAGGAATTCCAAAGTTATTTTAAAACAATGTAGCCAACTACAGGAAACATAAAAAATGCAATAGAGAAAACTGAGAGCACAGGTGGTCAAGCAGAAAAGCTCAAAGACAGGTCCATTGAAAATATGCAGTCAGAGGAGAAAAAAGAAAGTTCATGGCATTTATGGAATAACATCCAAAGAGCAAATTTATTAGTCACTGATGTTCATGAATGTGGTAGAGCTGAGTGATGGCTCATGCTCCTAATCTCAGCACTTCGGGAGACTGATACAGGTGGACTACATATGGTCAGTAGTTTGAGAACAGTCAGGCCAACATGGTAAACCCTGTCTCTACTAAAATTAAAACATTAGGTGGGCATGGGGGTAGATGCCTGTAATTCCAGCTACTTAGGGGGCTGAGTGAAAATAATCACTGGAACCCTGGACACAGTGGTTGCAGTAACCCATGATCATACCATTGCACTCTGGCCTAGGTGACAAGAGCCAATTTCCATTGCAGAAAAAGAAAAAGCATATCATAGGAAAAAAAAAAGAGAGTGGAAAGCTTATTTTGGGAAATAATAACAGAAACCTTTCCCAATATAAATATAAATATAAATATAAATATAAATATAAATATAAATATAAATATTAATATTCAGGAAATAAAAATATTCAGAAATACCAAATGTTTTCAATAAGATTTATTCTTAAGACAGTACATTGTAATGAATTTGAAAAGAGGTAAATCATATTAAGTATCTTTCGTAAAATCACTAACTTATAAGGACATGAAAATCAAACAACATATTCCCGAACAATCAATGAGTTAATAACAAAGACCTTAAAGAAAAAGCATCCTATTTCTTGAAAAAAAAAATAGAAACACAACACACCAAAACCAAGTGATACAACCAAAGCACTTTTAAGAGGGAAGTTGTGGCAACAAATGCCTTCATCAAAAATAAGACATCAAATACACAACTTGATGTTTCAATCAAGAAATTAGAAAAACAAAAAGCTAAACTCAAGTACAAAATACTACCAATTATTTTTATTCTAGTCAAAAAGGGAAAGATGCTGGAACTGTTTCAATTCATGCTGTGGGGCTGTCATTACACTGATTACAAATCAGACAAAGACACACACACACACACACACACACACACAAACTATGGAGCAATATACATGATTAACAGATGTAAAAATCCTCAACAAAATACTGGGAAAATGACTCATAATGCACATTTACAAAATCATTTATCCTGATCAAGCAAGATTATAGGAATCCAATACATTACATCAACAAAATAGAGAAATAAATCTCTATTTATTACAGTCATTTCAATATGTGAACAAAAACCCTTGAAAAACTCATCATCTTTTCATAATAAAATATCATAACAAATTTTGCATAGAACAATTGTAATGCCACACAACAAATGACATAGACAAGTATAACCAAGTAACACTATACATGGCAAACCATAGAGAACATCACACTTAACAGGTGTTAAAAGATGAAAGCTTTTCTGTGAGATCTGACAGAAGAAATAGGCGTTTATTTTCAATACTTATCTTAATGTAATAAAGGCAGTCTTTAGCCAGAGCAATTAGACAAGAGAAAAAAAGAAAAGGCACCCAAATTGGAAAGGAAGAAGTAAAATTGTTCACATCTGCTAATGACATAATATAGAAATCTCTAAAGACACAAATAAAAAGCAGTTAAATCTAACTCAGAAAATCAGTAAACTTTCAGTTTACAAAATCAACCTGTGAAATTCACAGCATTTTCATACACTAGTTGATAAATAACTTAAGAAAAACTCAAGAAAACAATGCCATTTATAATAGCTATGACAGGCTGGGCACTTTTGGTCACACCTGTAATACCAGCATTTCGGAAGGCCAAGACAGGAAGATCACCATATGCTGGAAGTTTGAGACCAGCATGACTAATATGAAGAAACACCATCTCTACTAAAAATGCAAAATTAGCTGGGCTTGGTGTCACATGCCTGTAATAGCAGCTACTCAGGAGACTGATGCAGCAGAGGCAGAGATTTGGTGAGCTGAGATCATGCCATTGCACTCCAGCCTGGTCAAAAGAGAAAAACACCATCCCTGGAGAAAAAAAAAAAAAAAAGAAAAAGAAAAAGAAAAAAGAAAAGAAAAGAAAAAAAAAAAAAAGAAAAGAAAAGAAAACAATGAGACAAATATAAAATCTAACTAAAATGACATAAATAAACGGAAAGCTATCCATATTTATTGACCAACAAATGTAATGTGATTAAAATGTTTATATGAATCAAAGAGGTTCACAGACCTCTCATAGACCTAACAAAACACCAATGGCAATTTTCACACCTATAAAATTTTTCTCAATTAATATGAACCCCCCCCCCACACACACATACACACACAGAAAGAAAATTCTGAATAGCTAAAGCAATGCTGACGATGGCAGTGGGACTGGGAAATAAACTTACAGCACTAGAGGCATCACGATGTCATGAACCAATATAACAGGATAGAGTAAGCAGAAGGAAATCACTACACGTATATCCAACTGATATTCTACTTAGATGCCAAAAACACAAAAATAAAGGTCAGTACTTTCACCAAGTGGTGCAGGGAAAACAAGAACCTTATCAATCACCACATACAAAATGTAACTCAAATGAATTAAAATATTTACTACAGTGATGTATATCTATAGTTGCAGCTACTTCAGGGTCTGAGGCTTCTGAGCCTATTAGTTTGGGGCTGTAGCATGCCACAGTCATGCCAGTGCACTCCTCCCTATGCAGTGTAGTAATAACTGATCTGTAAAACTAAAATTTTAAAAACATTAAAAAATCAACATGTGCTGAAAATTAAGAAGTCTC
The DNA here is from genome assembly GCF_048565385.1 of Saimiri boliviensis. NCBI lineage: Eukaryota > Metazoa > Chordata > Mammalia > Primates > Cebidae > Saimiri > Saimiri boliviensis. The sequence continues at coordinate 12,901,614 of NC_133471.1, read as the reverse complement.
AAACTACTGGAATAAAGCACAGGACATACTTAATGAGCTTGGTCTGGGCAAATTTTTTTTTTTTTTTTGGAAATGTCCTCAAAAGCACAAGCAACAAAAGCACAGACAAATGAGATTATGTCATGTTGGAAAGCTTCCACACAGAAAAAAAAATCCCCAGAATGATAGAATGACAGAAAATATTTGCAATTTATATATTAGACAAGGGGTTAATCAAAATGTACAAAGAAATAAGAAAAGATTCAAAAGCAAAACAAACAAATAAATATCCCAATTAAATGGTCCCTTTTCCTAATAACAAAATGTATATATGTGGCTAAAAGTTAGGGGTGGGGGTGTGTGTGTGTGTGTGTGTGTGTGTGTCTGTGCATGTGTGTGTGTGTGTGTGTGTAAAACAACAATTACAACACTACTCATCATTGTAGAAATGTAAATCAAACCCAAAATGAGATCCCATCTCCAATAATCCAAAATAGCTAGTATTATAAAGTCAAAATATAACAGATACTGGTGAGGTTGTGGTTTGGTGGGAATGTCAAGTAGTTCAACTATTGTAGGAAGCAGTGTGGTTATTCAAAGGCCTAAAATTAGAACTACCAATAAACCCAGGAATTCCATTAGTGAATATATACTCAAAGAAATATAAATTTTTCTAGGATAAAGACAAGCAAACGTATATTTATGCAGAACTGTTCAGAACTGCAAAGATGGAATCAACCTAAATGCTCAACAATGACAAACTGGATGAAGAACATACGGTACGTTTATGACATTGAATACAATGCAATCATTAAGAAAACAATATGATGTTCTTTGCAGGACCATTAATAAATCTGAAAGTCACTATCTTTTACAAAGGGACACAGGCACAGAGAGACAAATACTTCATATTTTCCCTTATCATTGGGAGCTAACTAATGAAAACACATGAACATATAAAGGAAAACAACAGACAGTGCTCCTATCAGAGGGTTGCGATGGAAAGAAGGGAGAGTCTCAAGAAAAACAGCTAGTGGGCACTAGGCTTGATACCTGGGTGATAAAATAAACTGTCCAACAATCTTCCATCACATGAGTTTACTTACATAACAAACCTGTATATGTACCCCTGAACCTACAATAAAGTTAAATTTTAAAAGTTTGAAAGAAAAATTAAATACTTCTCTATTAAAAAAAATAGGTCTCTTAATTGGCCTTTTTCTAAAGACATGCAAATCAAAACCACCATAAGACATCACCTTATCCCTGTTAGAATGGTCATCATTTTAAAAATGAAAAGAACAAATGGAAGAAACTAAATTCCTTCTTTGAGGAAAGAAAACCTTCACACTCTGTGGTTGACAATATAAACTAGTATGCTCATTATACATCACTACACCTCTTATATTCCATAAACAATTTGGAGCTTTTTCTAAAGTTAAAAATAGAATTAATGCACTATTCAGAAATTCCACTTTTGGGTGTATATCAAGAGAAATTGAATCCACAATGTTAAAGAGGTATATTCACACTCATGTTTATTTCAGAATTATTCAAAGTAGCCAAGATATGGAATAAATTTCAGTATCTATCAGTGAATGAAGCCATAAGAAAAATGTTGTACATATATACAATGGAATAATATTCAGCTATAAAAAATAGTGAAATTCTTCTCTGCAGCAACAGGTATAAACCTGCAGGATGTAAGGTTGAAGGAATCACTTCAGACACAGAAAGACAAATACCACATAGTCTCACCTTTAAGAGAAAGCTTAAAGAAAGAGAAAGAGAGTGAGAGAGATGGAGAGAGCGAGAGATGGAGAGAGAGATGGAGAGAGAGAGAGTGAGAGAGATAAGGGAGGGAGAGAGAGAGATAAGGGAGGGGAGAGAGAGAGAGAGAGAGAGAGAGAGAGAGAGAGAGAGAGAGAGAGAGAGAGAGAGACTTGGGGGTGAGTTTCAAGTTCAGTGGAGGTCATCAGGGCCTTCAACCTGTAGGAACACACTCAGGAGAAGAAACCATCTATGCTGAGTGACAGAGGCAGTGCTGAGTGCCTGCTTGGTGGGGCAGTCAGGTGGTGGCCTTGGGAGATGCTGCTAAGCCAAAAAAACAGATGTTTCTCAGGCCCTGCCGTCTCCCCAATGATTAGCTCTGGCCAGAAACCATCACCTGGACATGGGCATCTCTGGAGGATGGTTGCTTATGGCCAAACTCTCATAGAGACAACTCATTCTCAAGGGTCCTGGCTCTGCTCCTGCTGCAGCTTCATTTTTAGTCTCTGGAGAAGATACCCCCTGCCATCAAATATATCCATAGGGATGTAGGATGCCCTGCAGCTAGCATTCCAGTAATTCAGGAGTTATAAATAAATAATTTTTAGGCAGCTAGTGAGGGTAAAACTTTTCTGTACAAATTTCCTTTAATAAAAATTAACCCAAATCATTTCTTCACTAACAGAAAGCAGCCTGAAACCTCAGGTATCAATATGCAAACTAGGAGCTTTTATGTATAAATGCCAGCAGCTGTATCTTAGAAGCCAGGTACATTCAATATGTTGTCTTCTTTTCTATTCTTGTTGTCATGACATGTGCTGGTGTCATGGCAGCCACTGCGTGAAACTGTATATAGGTATGTTGCTTTCCAGTTGAAGGCTGCATTTGCACCATAAAAAACTAGGGTGGTGTGGCCATTTTGCAGGCTATGTAAATGGCACACCTTGTCAAACCAGTCCCCTCAGTCCTGTATCAATCAATCATCACCTCCTGCAGCCTCTGTGTAAAATTGATCTCATTATGCCACAAACTGGGGACCCTCTCTTGGATGACCTGCCTTCCCAGCATGAGGAATATTTTCTCTCTTCTTTTTTGTCTATTGAACTGTCTACTTCTGAACCCACTCCTCCTGTGTGTCTATGTCCTGAACTCTTTCTTGACTGTCACAAAGAACCAGAAATATAACCCAGACAAAAAAAGCCATTTCACCAGGCCTCTGCCACCAAAGTTGGCAGTCCCCCAGATGCTTCACTCATGCCTTAGGGGCCAGGAAGCAGCTATAACATTCAGGCACACCAGTGTTCCCCGCTTACTCCCTCATCAGCCTTAGTGTCTACATCTTTTCTTCATCCACATTTGAGGTTTTCTCTACAAAGATTTGTTCTATTTATATTAGTGTGATCAAAGTGGAAATCTCTGTGAGAGCAACATTTCCCAGATTATCAGTTGTCCATCACAGCCACATGTTTCCAGTGCCAGAGAACTGTCAGGGCCCAGGCATTGGGAAGTGGTCAACTCCAACATCTGTGGTGTGAAAAGTAAGAAAGCTTTTCTTCAAAGTTTTTATTTTTTTAAAAACATAAATAATAAGTATTGGAAATACTCATTTATTTTAAAAACAAACTTCCTTGCTTTTTGCTTATAAATCTTTGTTAATCTCTAGGTAACTTTTAAAAATACTAAGAAAATAATTACATTCTATGTCTTTGTACATTAACCAAGATACCTGTTCTCACCTATAAGCTGCTTAGATATGTCCAAACATGCACAGGTGTTACCCAGCTTGCAGCCTACACCACTTCCTTATGTGGGAACATTATTATTTATCTAGATTTTCATTAACAACTTTCTTTCTTCTTTTGTTCTCCATCACGTGTTTACTCATTCAGGAAAGTTTTAAGTTTTCAGCCAATGGGGATCAGTGTAGATTTTGTGGTCCAGCTTCAGTCAATGGAGACAGGAGACAGCAGTAAGGACTCAATATGTCAGAGATAAAGATCTGCTTTTCATTGTTTGTTGTGTTCTGATGACAATCAGGATTTCAAGGAGTAACCTTTGTGAGGAAAGTAAAATTGCTTTGCTCAGAAAGTTCTTGTCTGAGTGCTAGTTCTTCTTTTTGACACTGAGGAACAAGTATTCTTCTAATAGTAGAAATAATTTACTCACAAAAGTATAGATTTGAAACAGAAAAGATTGTTAGAAATAATTCTTTGAAATAAATGAAAATAGAAAAAAAAATTCCAAATCTCTGAGATGCAACCAAATCATAGTTAAGTGGAAGGTGTATAATCCTAAAAAGCCTTCATGAACAAGTTAGAAAAATCTCAGATAAATCATCAAACTTTGCAACTAGAACTGGGAGGAAGGGGGAACCAACTCTCAATCTAGCAGAAGAAAATAGCTAAAACTAAAGAATAACTTAATAAAATTGAGATGTTAAAATCTATATAAAAATTACTTAAACCAACCCATGAGTTGGCCCAAAAGATAAAATACATTAAAAAAAAAAAAAAAAAAAAAAAAAAACTTGAAAATAAAATAAATAAAGAGAATGCTATCTAAATTAACAAAAAAGTTGGGGGCTGGGCATGGTGACTTACCTCTGTAATCCCAGTTTTCGTGAAGTAGATTTGTGGGGATCACTTGTGGTCAGGAGTTTGAGACCAGCCTAGTCTACATGTTAAATTCCTGTCTTTAGTAAAAACGCAAAAATTACCTAGGCATACTAGTGCATGCCTGTGATCCCAGCTACTCAGGAGGCTGAGGCATGAAAACTGCTTGAGGCTGGGTGGTGGTGTGACAGGGTTTTGGGGGTGCCAGTGAGGCACAGCTCCCCCAAGAGAATGTTACAGGTTGTTGGTTTCTTGTTCTCTCAAGAATGAGAGAGGAAAGCACGGAGGGCACAGTTTAGTCCTATAGTAAATACTGGACTCAAAAAAGTTTTGCAGAAAAGTAATTTACTTAGGTATGGAAAGAAGAAAAGGAGAAAAATAGAGACTGAAACAGCTAACTCTCACATTGAATGAGAGAAAGAAATGCCACTTTGCACTGAGCCGCTTCTCACTGAGTGAGAAGCGTTCCCAGAAGGGGGAAAACTGGAGAAGAAAAACTCTCCTCACACTGAGTGAAAGAGTCCAGAAAGGTGAAATCCAGAAGAAGAAAGCAGCTTTGAGAGAGACGTGGAGTTTAGGAGAGGAAGATATCCTTCCATGAGAAAGTGTGGAAGAGGACTCCAGAGGAGAAATCCAGGAGAGAGAAAGAAGGCTTCCATGAAGGGAGTGTTTGTGGAAGTGGACCCAAAACATGGCATCCAAAGGCATGTGGAAGAAGGCAACTTTCCACCTGGGAGGAACTCCCACCTTCTCCAAGAATTCAGGCCAATGAAGGGAGTTCCTTAGAACTTCTGCTAGAGTGAGCTGATTTTGACTATTCCCACGCCTGTGAAAATTAAAATAGAGACCATTACATCTCCCCGATGGAGATGGGAGGGAGGCATAGCACTGGGAAGCTCTTGCCCTTCAATATACTCCCTGTTGTGGACCCAGAAAGAGAACATGTTTCCTCAGTGGAGGTGTCAGTGATCCAAGATCATGTCACTGTACTTTAGCCTGGGTGACACAGAAAAACTTTGTCTGAAAAAAAAAAAAGAGAAAAAAAGAAAAGAAGACCAAAAAAGCACAATCAAAACAACATGGGCTGTATTATGACTGATCCCACAGAAATATAAAATATCTCCAGAGAGCACTATAAAAAACTCCATGATCATTGTACTACACATGTTACAAAATGTAGAGGAAACAGATAAATTCTTGGAAGCACATCATCTCCCAAGACTAAATCAGAATGAAACTGAAAATCTGCCTAGGCCATAGGCCAATATCTATGTCTGTAATTGTTTAGGTAAAAACAAACTTACCAATGATTAGAAAGAAAATTTGGAACATACGGATTCATAGCCTAATTCTGCCAGATGTACAACAAACTCATTTTAGTGCTATTATAATTATTCAATAAATTGAAGGAAATGGGCTTTTTCATCTCTTATTCTATGAAGCCATGATCAGACTGATTCCAAAATCTGGCAGAGACACAACAAAATAGAAAGAAAGAAAGAAGAGAAAAAAAAAAAAAAAAAAAAAAAAAAAAAAAAAAAAAGCTTCTCGCCAAGTATGTCTAATAGGCACAGATGCACAATTCCTCAACAAAATGTCATCAAACTAGAATCCACATTGGATCAAGAAGCTAGCACCCCACAATCACATTAGTCTTTATTCCTGTAATGAAAAGTTGGGGTTGGGTCTACATATGAAAATCAGTAAATGTGATCACTGCTTAAACAGAAGCAAAAGCAAAAATCAAAAACAGTAAAATCTATTGAAAAAATCAAACATTTCTTCAGGATAAACTCAACAAAATAAATATCAAAAGAATAAGTCTTTTAGGACAAACACACAGGAAACAGCATATTGAATGAGTAGAAGATCAAATAATTCAATGCTATTCCTATTAAACTGCCAATGTCATTCTTCACAAAATTAGCAAGAATCTTATTCTAAATTTCATGTGGAACTACAACAGCAGCAGCAACAAAAAGTCCAATTAATCAAAGCTGGCATTGGCTCCCCTCCCTTTACCCATCACTGCCTTCTGCCTTAACTCTAGCACCTCTGGCCTGGCTCCACCAAAGTCTGCCTTGGGAAGCCTGAGCTCATCCTATGATGGCAGCCATGCCAATGGGCAGTTGAAAGGATATGGCACTGGTCCACAATGCCCGGAGCCCATATCCAAGTCCAGTGGCTTCAGCGACTCTGTATCTGGCCCAGGAGTGCTGGGGTCAGGGCCACACTGTGCCCCCTGGTCCACCTCCTGCTGCCGCATGCCGGCCTTTTCCTTCACCACCACCTCCATTACCGCCATTGCCTCGTCCACCAGAAGCACCACCTTCGTCCACAAGGCCGGCCCCCCAAATCCCCGGCTGTGTGCACTAGCCACCCTCTCCTACCTCCAGGCTGAACACAATGCCCTCCTCTGGCCTCCCGCAGACACCTGCCTCTGCTGCTCAACACACGCCAGGGAACCCCTACACCGTACAGACCAGTCCTTGAAAAACCCGTGGGCCTCGCCCTGCTGAGCATCCGTTGCTAAAGCTACGTGGACCCAGGGCTCCTGGGATGCGCCACCGGGCTGCTGTCCCACGCATGCACCTTGGGGCCCTGGGCCCCAGCGGGATCAGCTATGCCCAGCAGCCCGGAAGACACAGGGCAGGCCCTGGACCTGTGAAGCCCTGACGGCAGCGGTGCATGCCTTTGTTGCCTGCTGGTGGGAACCTCTGGGTCGGCAATGAGGTGTCTTGCGTGTGCACAGCACAGCCTGTACACAGTCCATCCACGGGTGACCCTGGCAGCTGGCCTCCAGTGTGTCTAGGACCCAGCATGAGAGGAATGCTACCGGGAGTCCAGCATCCTTAGAGAGGAAGCATGGCACTCGGGGTCTGTATTCGCCTAGACCTGCCAAGAGTGCAGACAAAGTCCACCCCAGCAAGATTCCAGGCGGCTTTCCTCCCACGCACCTGCCCCGCCCCACTTCCCCCAAGCCTCCTCCGCTGCAGCCCTTGCCCCAGCAGCCAGCGCTGGTCCCTCTCCCTCTCCTCTGGATCTGCAACATTCAGGACCACCTGCCTGGCCTGCCTAAGGAAGTGAGACGTTTCATGTGTTCGCTGTGGGTCAATGGCCTGCCACAGTCATGATGGCAGTTAGGCCATGGGACTTCTATGCCCACAATCCCAAACGGCTGGCTGCCCGCCTGGCCTGCGAGTGAACCTAGAGCCACTGGGCAAAAACTGGCCTGCTGGTGGTCACCCGTGGCTCGCCCGAGGAGTGTGGAGCTGCAAGACATCCGGATGCAGCCACGCCCCTCTGCCGTGCAAGACCGACACCCACCGTCGCACTGATTGGCTGCCGACAGAGGCTGTTTCGGCTACTTCCGTAGGGCTGCCGGGGGATTTTTCTTTCCCGCCCAGTCTGCCTACCGGCCTCTCAATCGGGGGCCGGATGCAAGCCAGGTGCAAGCAGCCTGAGGGCCTGGTGACCCAGAGGCTGTTTGTCCTGCTGAGAAGCACCTGTAATTTCTGTTTCTCTGCTCAGGTTGGTCTCACCAGGCGTTCCGACGTTGTAAGTGAAAGGGGCTGGGGTTTTCAGTGTGCGGGCGTTGAATTATGGGAGGAGATGGTAGAGCGGGGTCGTCCTTAGCGCCCGTGAGAAACTCGGGTTTGTTAAACTCACGGATGTTTCTTGAGGATTCTTCCTTTTACTGTTGGACGTGTCCGATGTGGGGGCAGCTTGTAGGAGAGGGACCTCGGGAGCCATTGTTTTCCTGTGCACGTTTTATTGAAACAGTTTTTCTCTGTCAGTGTGGTCATAACAAATACACAGGCAGTGTACTTACGCAGTGTGATCAGGGAAACAACAAAAGCTTGTACTTTTCGTTAGCACGTTTCAAATGTCTGATTTTCTTCACACGACATAGCATGCTACGTTTGGCATAAATTGCGTGACTTTCGGTTTGTAGAAGTCTGGAAGCATGAATAATCAGTTTAAATTTGCCTCTTTTAAACCTGTAATTGTCTCCCTCCTTCCATGACAGGGTTTGAAAGACGTTTCCTGTGTCTCTGGTACCGTTGATAATTTAAAAGGAAGAAGTGTTTGCAATGGAGATCAATGGTGGTAGATAGGTGAAAACAGAAGCAAATAGATGCACTTAAGGTTTTGTATTGACCTGGCAAACTAACGTACTCCTGTAATCCCAACATTTTCGGAAGTTAAGGTGTAAGAATGACTTGAGGTCACGAGTTGGAGGCTAGCCTGAGTAACATATTGGGGGTCGTTTAATCTGTTGCCATTCTGGCACCAGGGACCGGTTTAGAGGAAGACAGCTTTTCCACAGACTAGGCGTTGGTAGGGGGAAGAAGGCGGCGAGTGAGAGGCGGCAGCTTAGCATGGGGCATGGGGTAGGGCGGGGCTTCTGCTCGGAACAGCGTGATGGAGCAGTTTTGGCTGCATCGGGGCTGGGTGGAGCACATGCTGTGGTAGCGGGGTGACATGGAGGAGGGTGTCATGCAGATGTGGCACCTCACGTCATTCTCAGATGTTACATTCTCATAAGGAAATTGCCACTGAGATTTCTTGCATTCATAGGCCAAAGTACTGCTCCTAGCCTCTGCCCATCCAAGTGGAGGTGCGGCTCAGAGACTTAGAGTGCTTCACCCCTCGTTTTGCGGCCTGGTCCTTGAAAGGCCAAAGAAGTTTATGGCCGAAAGCCAGAGTTTGTGGATACCCGACCTAGTCAGTGTATATTTCAAATCACTAAAAGTTTGTACGATATTTAAAAGGTTCTCCCCCAAGAAAGCATCTAGTTTAATGGCTCAGTTTAATTATTTATCTAAATATCAGGTTGTGCGTGGCAGTTTACCCTTGAAAAGTGATGGCACTTTGGTAGCCCCATGTTGGCATATCACTTGAGCCCAGAAGTTTTAAAGTTGGTCATCATGGTACAAGCTGGGTCTATTGAAACACACACACACACACACACACACACACACACACACAGAGAAACAGACATACACACACGCCTGTACACGCACGCACCCCTGCACACACCCCTGCATACACACACACACACACACACTCACCTACCCAGCTCTGGTAGCAACACACACCTCTGCACATACACGAACCCCTGCACACACACACAGCCCTGCACATACTTCTGCACACACACAAACGCACACACGCAAACACGCACACACACAGACACATAGCAGCTCTGGTAGCAGGCCACTGTAGTCCCAGCTACTTGGGAAGCTGGGACATGACAGGATCACTTGAGGCTGGATGGAGGAGGCTGCAGGGAGCAGTGCAAATTGGCAGTGGAAAACTTAAGAAAAATTGTACTTCATAAATAAATAATTTTCAAATAAAGCTATTTAAATTGGGGAATGATGTGTATTTCCACTTTGTAAAATTAGAATTGCTTCTCTTATCTAGTTTTTCTTAAGGTTTTTCTCAGGTATGCAGTGAAATGCACCATTAATCCATGATGCCATTCCCGCTTTTGCTCTTTATGTTACAGATTTTTTCATATAGGAATTAAGGTACATTAGAAGAGGTGAGCCTCTTTAAGGGAATTTCACATCGGTTTTCAACACAACCATGCACAAAACTGGGGAAACTATTCTGGGCCAAGAAATAACACAAGACATCTCAAGATAGGAAGAACTGCTTACTTGTCTGCAACAGGTCTTGGACGGGATTTAAGATCCTTTCCCAAATAAAAAAAGACATGTAGTGTTTAAATAGAGTGATTAGCAGAACTGTTTTCAAACATTACTTTGGCCTACAGAAAAGATTAAACTGAAGAAAGTTATCGTGAATTTAATTAGGACGTTAAACCATTTCTGAGAAATTACATGAAGTACTACATTAAGAGTCTTTTTTTAGGGATGCCTCTAGGCAAGATAAGAAATGAGTAAGACAGAAAATATGAAAGAGACCAAACAGGGATCACATTTATTGAAAGAGAATTAGAGTAGATACAGAACTGTAAATAATATTTGGACATTTTATGTCATACAAAGCAGCAGGATCAAGAATGAATTCCTAATGAACAATGTGACTAACCACTTTGAATAAATAACCTTACGATTTCAGATGACACAGTCTTTCATATCGCTTCAAGACACTGGATCTTTTAAATATGTGATGTGAATGCAAATATGAAGCAGATTGTATATTGTAAAGAAGAGATGGGCCACATTCTCCCATACAATGTGTGATGGTTTAATTTTTTAGGTGTTATGTTTAATACTGGAGGCCTTTTCAAGAAATGGAATAAGGGAATTGGTGTTCATTTCTTAACAGAATGCGTGGTCTCAGAGATTGTTGCAGGTTTTGCAATGTTCTCAACGTGGGCATTTCAGCAAAAAGAAAGTTTGTTAAGGAGAAAACATCTAGAACGTAAATACAGTTGATGTAAAAATGTCTGTAAAATAGGATTAGTTGAAATGTGGCAGCGTTGCTGATGGTATGCTTAATACTTTTAGTTTTTGGATGGAAAAGCAATAAAAGTAGAAGAATCCAAGAAACCATTTTTTCAAAGTGCTGGCAGGCAGAGAACACTGCATTTTTCAGGAAAGAGAAGACCCACAGGAAAACAGAGATCTGCAAGAGGAAGGAGTGGACAGACAAGAGGTTGGCATCTCTCACGTAGAGCACGCTTGGGTAAAGTTTTAAAATATAAAGTTGGAAGCACAGGACTGAAAGACAGAAAGCTTGAAATTAATAGAAATTTCTCAAATTTCTTTATATTTTTATGAACAGAAAATTAACTAACTGAATAAGCAACATGCTTTGTAAGTACTAAAAGTGTATAATGAGAATGATTAATGTCTGAAACTCATTTTAAAATCTTAATTGCTTTGTATTGAAATAAGAAAAATTTCAACGTGAATTGAGTTTATGAATCTTGATTACATGTTCTCCACAGATTTTCTGCTGAACATGTTTCCATTTATTATTCTTTAGAGTTTCATACTTTGAATCTCAGAATTTCATATAAGTTGTATTATCAAAATACCATGAAACCTTGAAATCCTTCCAATGGGATATTAGTAACTGAGTATTTGGGGACTGATTTTAACAATATTTGTTTGTTTCTTTCTCTCTCTCTCTCTCTCTCTCTCTCTCTCTCTCTCTCTCTCTCTCTCTGTGTGTGTGTGTGTGTGTGTGTGTGTAAACATGTATACAAATGAAAACCATTTCACTTTTGATATGGATAGTTTGTAAATAGGTCTGCCATAAAGTATTCTTCCTTCATGGAGTATAGAAATTCAGTTTCTTAAAAGATTCTATGACTCAGAAATGTCGAAACTTTGGCTTCACAAAGTCATATGTATCTTTCTTTGCTGAAGGAAGAGCTTCTGAAAATGGCATTTAAGATTGATTTACTCAGTAGGACAGAGGGGTTAATTTCTACTTAAAAAAAGTGACCATGTAGTAAGAAAATACCTATTGGTTAACTTGTATTATCTATTAACCAACCATCAAAAATCTAACATTTAGTTTGGACGTTTAATCGCTAGCTATGTACTTTATGGGAGATATATTTTCTAAATTTGAAATTGCAGTGTTTGCTTCATTTTAAGAGGAAGAACTTCTTGTCTTTTTTGATTGCAATTAATCTTGAAGGTTAAGATTAATAATACTCTGCCATGTATGAAAATGCATATATTCTTAACATTTGACTCCACCAAGATCTCACATTTTTGTAGATACCTTAAAAAAATTATCATTTAATACATGATTCTTTCAATTTTACATTTTGTAATAGAGTATCAGTGAAGTTAGGTATCTACTGACTTCAAAATGAACAAGTCAGCACATTTTCATTAAAAGTTTAGCCAGTAACACATCATGTGGAAGACTGATGTCTAAGAAGCTGCACATGAAGAGTATATTAAAAGAGACTGTTTTCTATTTTGAAAAGGGCATAATGATGTAACTAGCACTTTAATAGTACTGCTTATTGCTAGGAGAATAATTCTTGGCCATCATTAGAAAACCTGCACTGGTACATTTTAATTTTTCAACGTTTAAGATAGGGCCAACTGCTTCAAGACCAAGGAGAACATTTAGGTGTAAATATGGCATGCAGCCATTCGAGGGTTGCAGTATTTGTGTGAGTGAGATGCACTGAACAACATGGGTAAATTGACTTTCTTGAGCTGAGAAAGCACCAACGGGTAACCTTTACAATCAGTGAAGACTTTGACAGTTTTACGTGTTTTGCCTGTGTCATTAATAGTCGTAGACAATTCATATGAGAAAGAAAATAATGACTAATAGTTATTAGCCATTAACCATGAACTTTTACCTAAGTGTTAGTGTATGTCTTAAGTTTGTAAGAACTGGCCTTGTAGGATTCAAGAGATAATTCAGAGCCATTAAGAAGTATTCAAAGTGTCATGAATTTCTGGTGACTTAGGGAAAGAAGAATTGAGTCACTGAAGAAATATCTTGCAACAGTTGTCTTAGAGAACAAATAATAGTGTTTCAGGTTTCCTGCTGTTTACATAATGTTAAATTTACAGGTCCCACATCAAGTGAAAGAGGTAATTGTGGAGGTTCTTCATGCGGAAAGTCAGTCTTTTCCTGCAGGCGTGACCATATATCACAAAAAGATAATGCTTATACAACTAAGAATAGGCAAAGGAAAAATGAAAAACTAGTTTATTGTTGTGTTAGTGATGAAATTCACGTAAGAAAATGGAAAATTTTTAGGTCAACAATTAAGTGGCATTTATTACATGCTGTTGTGCAATCTCCATCTAGTTCCAAAACCTTTTCATGGCTCCAAACTGCAAGTCTCTTACCAGTTAAGCAGTCCCTTTCATTTTGTCTTTTCCCTCAGCTGCTAGTAACCACCACTCTGTTTTGTTTGTGAACTGACCTGTTCTGCATACTTCATGTTAATGGGCTTGATCAATGTCTACTCCACTTTTATATCTGTTTTCTTTCTGACTGATGTCCTGAAGTTTCATTCACATCATAGCACTTCACTTTTTACATAAGCTGTTAACCCATTCTTTGGTTTGAGTGTTTCCTCTACACTGTTTTGATGCACACATGTTTATTTGAGTACAGTTAACTGAATTCTCGGTATGTATGAGTGATAACTTTTGGTGTTTATGTTTTGTTTTGTTTTGTTTTGTTTTCATTCTTGAAGCCCCACCACATTTCTTAGTAGCTGCATTATTTTCCAATCCAACAAGTATTGATTCAGGGTTCCAGTTTATCTCCATCCACTCACGGTCTTGATATTTCTAAGATTTTAAAATGTATAACCATTTAAGTATGGCTGAAATATTTTATCTCATTGGGGTTTGAAATATATTTTCTGAATACCTAATTGTGAGTACCAGATCCACTTGTCTTTTGGGTATTTTCATATTGTATTTGGAGAAGTGCCTAGGCCTTTATATATGTCTGGCCTTTATTTCATTTAAGCTGTAAATAAGTTATGTTTTTGATACTAGAAGTTGACAACTTAAAATTTGTTTCTTCAACTGATGCAATCAGAAGTAATCGAAGTTTCCGAGACAACGTGGAGCATACTTCGATGCGTACACACTATGCATACCCTGATGATGATCGTTCTAGACAGGATACACATTTCACTAGAGGATATAGGTATTATAACATTTTTTGGTTTTGTCCAATAGATTTCTTAAGTAGTTCATTCTGACACTGTCAAATCATTTTTATTTTTTATTTTTTTTAATTTAGTGATCATGATGGCTACAGAAGGCACCGTGGTAGAAATCATTCTTAACATCGTAGTAGAACTTCTAACAGAGATTCACATCAGACTTATAGTAAGACTCCAAGTTTGATTTTTAAAGTACAGAATTATATTGAATAGACCAGATTTTTTAAAAGGGAAAGTATAAAGGAAAAATGTAACATGTTAAAAATGCTGAGAGTTTTGAAATGTGGAAAGCTTAAGGAAGTGTATGAAGCTCAGAGCCTCTGTTAATTGTCAGAAAATGTGACTGGCGTTTAATTCAGAATATAATTCCTTAAGCTTGAAAATACTATTCTTATTCATCTTTTAAATAAAGCCTTTTGAGCAATGCAGAAATAAATACTATCCTGTAAATAAAGACAGATGAATGCAAGTATTTCCAAATGGTACTTTATCTGATTCATGCTTTTGTGATGCCAGTAAAAATGTTTAACTGTATTTCAACATAAGTTCTATGATTTTATTAACCCTGCAGGGACCTCTCGTGGTGCAGCACCTGCACAAAGGCCTAGGAAGACTTACGGTGGAAGCAGTTGCCCTGATTACAGCAATACACGAGATAGATATGTCAGAAGTCGGGACAAGTACTCAAGGGGCCATGGTGACTTCTCTTCCAGTGATCGTGAGCATTGTGGCAGAAAAGAACCAATGTGTCCAACCTCTGTGGAGACAGTGGACCGTGCTTCTCCTGAAGCACATCATAGCTCAAGACACGGGACATCTATGGGGAATGACGGGGGGAGACGATCTGAAAAAGGAGACTGAAGGTGATACTAAAAATCATGATTATTTCATGTCAGAACTTGCTGTTGCATGGAAAATTAATATGTTGTTTCTGCATTGTTACCTGAGTACCACTGTAAGAAATAGGTTGTTTTTTGGGGGAGAGACAGATGCTCATTTTCTCCATGAATATTTTTGAGGTATTAAGATAAAAACTTATTTTTTGAAAATAATTTTACAACTGTTAGTGCTAATTGAACTGAAAACTATTCTGCGTTGATGTAATGTCTGTTTAAAAATTTTCAGAATAAAATGTTACATGTAATATCAAATGCCTGATTTCATTGCTACACAAGCTCAAAAGCAAATTATATAGGAATGTAAACTGTGGTGTTGACAATTTCATTCCTTTATTTGCCCCTAAGTTGATAGAAAAATAGACATCTCTTAAGTTTCCATTGGGATCTGTACACATTTCCTATCTGAACTATGTTTCTTTAGTTTATACCTGTATTCCCACCACTTTGGGAGGCCTAAAGAGGTGGGTGTACCTAGCAGGTCAGGAGACTGAAACCATCCTCGCTTGCAGGATGAAAGCCAGTCTCTAATAAAAATACAGAAAATCCGCCATGTATGGTGGCACATGGCTGTAGTCACAGCTACTCTGGAGGCTGTGTCAGGAGAACTGCTTGAAACCAGGAGGCAGACATTGCAGTGAGCTAGGATTGCACAACTGCACTCCAGCCTGGGTGGCAGAGAGAATGTGTCTCAAACAAACAAACAAACAAACAAACAAAAATAGCAGTTTGGCCAGGGAAGTTGGCTCACTCCTGTAATCCCAACATTGAAGAGATCACAAGGTCAATTTTCAGGTCTTCAGAAAGACTACTGAACTAAACTCAAACTAAAATATTTGTCCTTAAAAGTATATTAAAGCACAAAGGAAACCATTAGGTTTGCTTGTTGCTAAAGTTCAAGGTACCCAGAACATTCTCCTTGTAGCATTCTGTGACTAAAGGGGACAAAGGTTATGAAAAAATATTTAATCAAAAGTGAACCAGCTAAGTTTTCTAACTGCACAGCTTAATGACATTAATTGTTCCTAATTAGTGGAAAATAAATTTCTTTCAGGAATTAACATTAATTCTTTATTGAAATATTTGGCAATGGTGTTAAGTAAGTGTTTAGCAATATGGTCTCACAAATAGGTATGATCTGGAAAGGCTGGGGTTTTTTGGAGTTATTTTTATTTTTTTATTTATGTATTTATTTATTTTGTGATGTAGACTAGCCTTGTCATCTAAGTGAGGATGCAGTGGCTTGAACTTAATTCACTGCAACCTCCACCTATTGGGTTCAAGCTATTTTTCTTCCTCAGCATCTTAAGTAACTGGGATTTCAGGTGTCTCCCAGCACAACTGGGTAATATTTTGTAATTTTTTGTACAGACAGCATTTGATGCTCATGGCCAAGGTGGTCTACAAATCAGGATCCACCCTTTTCTGCCTCCCCAAGTGCTATTAATACAGGAATAAGCCACCATGCACAGCATATCAGATTTCCACTATGCTCAGCCTATCAGATTTAATTTAATATGGATAGGAATGCTTTAAAAGTCATCCCTTTGGGACAGTTAGTTGTATAATACATCAGCATAAAGTTTCAGAGTGCAGATTGCTTAAACGTCTAAGATATTATCAAGTAATCAAAATAAAATGGGTGGTGGAGAAATCTGTTGATGCTATCAGATAAAAATGTTTGGACCCAAGTAAGTAAACCAATTAATTTACTTGATCATACTACCTAAAGAAATGGAATATATAAAGATTAAAGATCTAATTAATGGATTAATATATAAAGATATAAATAACTATTAAAATATGTAAGAATGCTTACCTGAGTGTTCTATAGTTTTCCATTGAAACAAAACTTTTATAATCCATAGTGTTTAGAAGTAACAAACTAACCTACAGAAATAAGTATTTTCATGAGAAAATTTTGACAAGATTTGTTTTTTAGTGTAAAAAAGGCCAAATAATTTTAGAAAAGTTACCATTTTTGAGTTTTGGGTGGGTTATGCATGTTGTGATATTGCATGTTGATTCACATATGAAGTAGAATTCTGAAGATTAAATAAAAAGATAAAACTCGCTAGTCGTGTGTTTTCACAGTGGCAATTCAAGATCTGGTGTCTTTTCAGGTGTGATAACTCAGGTCTTTAATCCCAGCATTTTGCGAGGCTGAGACAGGCATTGCACTTCACCTGAGGCATTTGAGACAAAGGCTGGGCGACATGGAGAAATAGTCTCTATGGAATAGCCAAAACCGGCTGCATTTAATTGTGCATCAGTGTACTTTTTGCTTTTTGGGATGCTAAGGCAGGAGGATAGCTTAAAGATGTGAGGGCCAGTCTGCAGTGAGCTTGTGAGCTGGCTCCACTGCATTTTATTTTTGGAGACAGAGTGAGTCACAGTTTTAAGAAAAAGTGTCTATGATATTCTGACCCTGAGAGTAGTTTTCCTAAATTACCACCATGTGGAATGCATTCATAAGAATTTAATAAAATGGGAAACAGAAAATAAGCTGTGAGATACAATCTCAGCTCACTGCAACCTCTGCCTCTCCGGTTTAATGGATTATCCTGCCTCAGCCAGTGAAATGTGGTGAGGTGCAGTGGCTTGGCCCTGTAGTCCCAGCAGGTTGGGAGGCTGAGGTGGGTGGTTTACTTGAGGTCAGGAGTTTGAGGCCAGTGTGGCACCCATGGTAAACCCTGTCTCTACTAAAAATACACACATTAGAGGCAGGGTGCGTTTGCTGATGCCTGTGGTCCCAGCACTTTGGGAGTCTGAGGAAGACAGATCATTAGGTCAGTAGTTATAGATCAGCCTGGCCAGCATTGTGAAACCCTGTTTTTACTAAAAATACAAACAATTAGCTGGGCATGGTGGACTGCGCCTGTAGTTCCAGCTACTCAGGAGGCCATGGCAGGAGAATCGCTTGAGCCTGGGAGGTGGAGAGGTTGCGGTGAGCCGAGACTGGGCCAGTGCACTCCAGCCTGGTTGACAGAGCCACTCTGTCTCAAACAAACAAATGAAAAAAGTGAGTTGCCTGAATTCATTCTCAGGGTCATGGTACCTGATTTTAAGCTCTCCTGAATGCTGAGGAGATGGAAACAGCATAGTAGAAGGTCTTTGTAGTCCCAGCTATTCCTGGGGGCTCAGATCAGAGAATCCCTTGAGCCCAGGAGGTTGAGACTGCAGTGAGTCAAGATTGAACCACTGCACTCCGCCCTGGATGAGAGAGTGAGACCCAGCTTTGAAAAAGGAAAAATGATATGGAAATTCCATTCGATGAAGAAGGTAATTAAAGCCCACACTTTAGCTTCAAAATTGCTCCATTTTTTTTTTTCTTTTTTTTTTTTTAGAGAGTCTGACTGTGTGTCCCAGGCTGGAGTAAAAGGGTGTGATCTCTGCTCAGTGTAGCCTCAGACTTCTGATGAGTTCAAGCGATTCTCATGCCTCAGTCTCCCAAGTAGCTGACGTTAACAAACACCCACCACCCCAGTCACCCAGGCTGGTCTGCAATGGTGGGATCTTGGGTCACTGCAACCTTCACCCCCTGGGTTCAAGCGATTCTCCTGCCTCAGCCTCCTGAGTAGTTTGAATTATAGGTACCCACGACCACGCCCAGCTAATTTTTTTTTTTATTTTTAGTAGACACCAGGTTTAGCCTCATTGGCCAGGCTGGTCTGGAACTCCTGACCTCGGATGATTCACCTGCCTCAGCCTCCCAAAATGCTGGGATAGCAGGTGTGAGTCACCATGCCCAGCCCAAATGTTCCAAATTTGTAAGTGACATGAACACATGTTGGTATTACTTATAGCTCATAGGATTCAAGAAATTAAGATTTTTCCTGCTGGCAAAGAAATTCTAATAGCCTCGTATACCTTGAATATTAACCCCTGGTATTCCACTTTTAATTTTTTTTTTTTTTTTTTTTTAGATGGAGTTTCACTCTTGTTACCCAGTTGGAGTGCAATGGCACAATCTCGGCTCACCGCATCCTCCGCCTCCTGGGTTCAGGCAATTCTCTTGCCTCAACCTCTTCAGTAGCTGGGATTACAGGCACGCACCACCATGCCCAGCTAATTTTTTGTATTTTTAGTAGAGATGGGGTTTCACCATGTTGACCAGGATGGTCTAGATCTCTTGACCTTGTGATCCACCCACCTAGGCCTCCCAAAGTGCTGGGATTACAGGCTTGAGCCACCGTGCCTGGCCTCCAGTTTTACTATCTTATTTATTTATTTATTTATTTATTTCATTTTTGTGACAGTGTCTGGCTCTGACAGTGTCTGGCTCTGATCAACCACTGGAGTGCAGTGGTTTGATCTCAGCTCTCTGCAACCACCACCTCATAAATATGATTCTCCTGCTTCTGCCTCCCGAGTAGTTGGCATTATAAATGCCTGGCACATGGCTAATTTTTGTCCTTTTGTAGTACAGATGGCTTTCACCAGGCTGACCAGGTTTATCTTGAACTCTTGACCTCAAGTAATTTGCCTGCCTTGGCCTCCCAAACTGCTGGGATAATAGGTGTGAGCCACCGTGCCCAGCCTCCAGGTGGCATATCTTGCTGATAGGTTTGATTACCTGAATGAGCCCAATTTGACAATAAAGGATGGCAGTATCTCTTTTCAGCCGCACAGAGTGTCACAGATGAAATGAAATCGATCTTCAGTATGCAAGGTAGTCAATGCATTCTGATTTGCAATTTTGACTAATCTGGTAAGAGGTGGGGGCTGAGGAATTTCAAGCTATTTTTTTTTTGTTTGTTTGTTTTACTATTTTGTTTTGTTTTTTTGAGACAGAGTCTCACTCTGTCACTCAGGCCGGAGTGTCGTGGCGCGATCTCAGCGCACTGCAACCACTCCGCCTCCTGGGTTCAAGCGATTCTCTTGCCACAGCACCCTGACTAGCTGAGACTACAGGCATCCGCCACCATGTCCAGGTGATTTTTCATATATTTATCATAGACAGGGTTTCACCATTCTGGCCAGGCTCGTCTGGAACTCCCGACTTCGTGATCCAACCACCACTGCCTCCCAGAATGCTGGCATGACAGGCATGAGCCACTGTTCCTGGCCACTGTTTTGTTTTTTAAACAAAAGCACTATTGCATGTCTCATGAGTGCTACAGAAAACACATTGTAAAATATTTTCCACCAAATTATGACTCTTTATTTTGACAAAAAATCATGTGCCAGAAAATCAGACCTTCTTTTTAAAACATTGAATGTATATTATGGTTAGCATATATGCCCATTGCTGTCTGGCCAAGGAATAATTGAAGTTGATTCAAGTTAAGTCTCTCAGAATGTATAACACCTGTTGAGTGGGGTTTGCTATTCTAAGCAAAATGGGCCTATGAAAGGCCCATTTATCTCTTTCCTTCAACTTCTGGATGTGTTGAAGTACAGATAATCCTGTAGGTACAATTTACACTTACTGCTGCCTTCCACCTGAAGCTATCAGAGCACATGATGACTTCTTAATATGGCACATCTGAAGGAAAACTCTGAAATGTGGCTAGGTGCAGTGACTCAGGCCTGTTACCCCAGCAGGTTGGGAGGCTGAGGCAGGTGGGTAACTTGAGGTCAGGAGGTTGAGGCCAGTTTGGCCCACGTGGTGGAACCATTTTTCAACTAAAATCACAAACATTAGAGGCCTGGTGCCTTGCCTCACGCTTGTAATCCCAGCAGTTTGGGAGGCTGAGGTGGGTGAATTACCTGACGTCAGGAGTTCAAGACCATACTTAACAACATGGTGAAACACCATCTCAAGGAAAAACACACAAATTAGCCAGCTGTAGTGCTGGGTGCCTATAATCCCAGCTACTCTACAGGTTGGGGTAGGAGAATCACTCGAATCCAGAAGGGAGACACTGCAGTGAGCTGAGATTGTCCCATTGTACTCCAGCCTGGGTGAAAGAGTGAGACTCTCTCTGTCTGTCTCTGTCTCTGTCTCTGTCTCTGTCTCTGTCTCTGTCTCTCTCTCTCTCTCTCTCTCACCCTCTCTCTTGCTCTCTCTCTCTCTCTGTGTGTGTCTACACACATATATATTATATATACACACATATATAAACACACACATATATATGTATATCTATATACACACACACATATATATAAACTGTTGTGCCGTGTTCATTGTTGCCAACTAAATGCTACCCTTTTCCACAAAAGCTTGTTGTCTTTAACAATAAAATTTTTTAACTTTGCAGTAGAGCACACATCATATGAACTCTATCATTTCAGCCATTTTTAATAGTCCAATTCATTGGTAATAAGTACCTTAAAATAATTATGCAACCCTCATCATCATCCACCTCCGGAATGTTTCCATCTTCCCAAACAGAAACTGTCCACAATAAAAACCCAATTTCTGAACTGGGCAAGAAGGCTGACACCTGTAACCCCAGCACTTTGGGAGGCCAAGGTGGGCAGATCAGGGAATCAACAGATCAAGACCATTCTGGACACCAGGGTGAAACCCCATCTCTACTAAAATACAAAAATCAGATGAGCATAGTGGTACACAGGTGTAATTCCAAGCTACTTGGGAAGTTGAGGCAGAGGATTTCCTGAATCTAGGAGACAGAGGCAGCAGTGAGTCAAGATGGAGCCACTGTACTCCAATCTGACTGACAGAGGAAGACTGCACGTCAAAACGAAGAGAAAGAAAGAAAAGAGGAGAAACACCAGTTCCCCATTCCACCTTCCTACTCTCTGCCACTCAGTTCTAGTTTCTGTCTCTGAAATCTGTGCCTGTTCTAGACATTTTAGATAAATGAAGTCATACGCTATGTGGCCTTTCATGCCTGGCTTCTCTCAGCCTGATGTCTTCAAGGTTCATCCACACTGCCGCCTGTGTTTGAGCCTCATCCCTTTTCCTGGCTGTATAGTATTCCACTGAGTGCACAGAGCACATTCTGTTTTACCTGCTCATCCATGGATTGGACACCTGTGTTTTTTTCCATCTCTGGGCTGTTGTGAATCATGCTGCCATATATGTGAGTATAGCCGTACGCTCTGTTTTTCTAGGAAAGCCTTTAGAAATGTGTTCATACATGACATCCTGTCTTTTGCGGGGACATCGATGGATCTGGAGATGGTCATTCTCGGCAAATTAACACAGGAACAGAAATCCAAACACTGCATGTTCTCACTCCTAAGTGGGAGCTGAAAGATGAGACCACATGGACACAGGGAGGGGAACATCGCATACCAGCACCTCTCAGTGTGAGTGGTGGGAGGAAGAGCATCAGGAGCAATAGCTCAAGCATAGTGGCCTTAATACCTAGGTGATGGTTTGTCTGTTTCAGCAAAGCACCTTGAAAGACATTTACCTATGTAACCAAGCTGCACACTTGTTCGTGTTCCCCAGAGCTTAAAACACATTCTTTTTTAGATGGGGTTTCAGGCTTGCTGCCCATTTGGAGTGCAGTGCTGTATCTCAGCTCAACTCAACGTCCACCTTGCAGGTTTCACGTGACTCTCCTGCCTCAGCATCTCGAGTAGCTGGGATCACAGGCATGCACCAGCACATCTGGCCAAATTTTGTATTTTTAGTAGAGATTGGGTTTCTCCGTGTTGGTCAGTCTGGTCTTGAACTACAGATCTCAGGTGATCCGCCCACCTCGGCCTCCCAAAGTGCTGGGATTGAAGATGTGGGCACCACACTGGGCAAGATAAAATTTTCGGAAAGTTTACATAGTACAAAGAAAAGATGTCTAGTTGTTTTTATTAGACCGATGGTAGAGTCAAGCACTTTCTCTGATAAGGCATTGGGACCCATGTGAAATCACTAGACTGAATTGCATGTAGGATTCGAGGAAGAAGGCCAGTCAGCTGCACTCACTTTGTGGGGTGGCCAATGCGCCTGAGCCACCTGCCCCTGACACTCCCATCCATAGGGGACAGTTGACGGTTTGCTGTCTTCCGTGGGAAAACGTCTTCCCCTACCACCACTTTAAAAAAGACCAGCCCCAAAACTGGTCCTGGGATTTACTTACAATCTTCTCATTATGTAGTTACCTCCTAGGAAAATCATGGCAAGACCCTTTCCTCCCTTTTTTCTTATGCATTAAATTAGGGCAAGACCTCTTCTGATGTCCTGGTAACAGGCAAGTCCCTAGACATTTCCCAGTCTGAGCTGCCCTGAGTGTACACACCAATCTGCTGCTCAACTCCCACTGTCAGGTTACACTACTGTGCAGCAGTGTCCTTTGACCAACACACAGTAGCAGAGAGGCCAGCGTGCGGGAACAAAGAGTTCCCGCTGTTTACTGAGTATGTTGCGGAGAAAACCTGTTTCTCCTGCATGGTGAGTCATGGGGATGGCAGTCAGAGGAGGTCAACACTCTCACTCAAGAGCCTCAGCTGCCTGCATGGGAGCAGGGGCAAAACTGGGCTATAGATTTTCAAAGCTCAACTGCTGATACCCAGCAGGAGGTCTGTAATGCATATGGAAGGCAACACAAAAACCGTAAGAACTTTGACCATCAAACCCTCTTCCCTGAGACAACACAGCTCTTCTCACAGAAGCTGTGGTGACCAGAGTCCATATGGCACAAGAAGGTTAGCACTCTATTAGTGCCTCTCCAAGGCAGATGCTCGTGTAGGAACTGTTTTATCTAGGAATGGAGAGGAAAGTTCTCTACCCACCACTGAAATCCCCCTCCCCCTCTGTGGCAGAGACAACTCCTTGTACTGTGCAGAGACACAGATGTTCCTTCATACCAGCCACTCACTCGAGAAGGAAGGCTGTTATGTTTTGTCCTCCTGCGTGAGGCTTATAACACATGCTCTGCCACTTCAGGTTCCTTCTCTTTACATTATTAGTGTTGTGCAAAGTATGCTGGGAAAAAAAAAAAAAAAAAAAAAAAAAAAAAGCATGCCACAGAAAGTAAAAGGGCCCTGGGCTCCAGAAACAATATACAGTGCCATTCATTAGCGAGGAGAGATCCTCACTAGAGTTGGTAAGGAACAAAATGCACTCGCAATGGTGTTAGTTACAAACAATCTTCACTCTTGGCCTAATAAAGAATCTTGGAGAAAAGCTTAATCCATCTAAAGATGTAAACATCAACAACAGTGTCCATATCCTGGGTCATCAAGGGACAGAGAGTCCATGCATGGACCTGCTGGCATTCTTGTATTTAATGGATCCACCCCCATTCCTCTCACCTCTGTATGTCTGTGTTTTCCCTTAGTCACCTATGCCTGAAGAAATAGAAATTTTAAAAAGGTGTATCCCAAATACCTTCCCACATGTGTCTGTATCCTTCCTCACAGTCCCTCCATACACCTCACATGCCCATTTCTTATCATGTTGGTGGGACCCGAGAGAATGACTGTCCCATAAAATCACCAGAGATGTGATTATGCATTCACCTATACAAGAAGAACATGTGAATTCAATACATAAGTGAACTTCAAGATTTTCATCATCCTCTTCTAGCTTAATGTGTCTTATGATACCCCAAAGGATTTTGGAGGTGTCTTGTCCCTGAAAACTGGGCCCTGGATATCTTAGTGCCCATTATCCCATTTCCTTGAACTACTGCTGCTTCTGTAGCACAAAGCAAGCCTCCAACTTCACTGTCTTCTCTTTCTTTTGCCTCCCCAACTCTGTCCTCTAGGAAGAATCCCAAAATGCGCCACACCCATTCAATCTACAACTTCAGAGGCCCGGCTCCACTGCAGACGATGCAGAGAATGAAGCACATGGATTGATCAACCCATTATCACACTGGAATCCAGTGGATGCACACACACACATGCACACACACACCAATACACACAGCAACACAAGACACAACCCCTCCCCAGACACACACACACACACACACACACACACACACACACACAGAGTCACACATCCTTGACAGTGTTTATTTTCACTCCATAAAATCCAAGTTTACCCCCTCTTCCTGTCTGCATTCTTTTATGACAGGACCTGTCTTTCTTTCATTTCCTGTGCATAAGACCATGCGGAGTACTGACATCTGAATAATGTAGTAAGTTTTCAGAAGTTCTGCTGTTTCAGGAAAAGTCCGGCGCACCACCATATTCCACTCGAAATCTGGGAGTCCCCTAGAGAAACACAACTGCATGTCAAAATGCATTTCCTCTGAGCAATAGTTTTAAATGTTTTAATTCTAGAGCTTGCCCAGAAAAAACTTGTGGCACTTGTTTCCATGGTTGGCAGTCGTGGAAACAAGTGCCACAAACTGAAGTTAATGATTCAGCCTCGCTTCTCAGTGAGTCTGGACACAGACTCTGCTTCCCTGGGCTTAAGACTCCCCAGCTCTAACCTGCCAGAGCACTGCAGTCTCTGATGTGCCTCTTTCAGCCCAAATGCCCTGAATGTACTGGATTCTGTCACTCTCTGTCTCCCTGTTGAGGAATTTCTACGTTTCCGAATGGAGCATCTATCCAGGCTCCCTGCATAGAGATGTGTCCACCTCCTCATCCTGAGGATCAGTCAGCTCTAGCTCCAACTGAAGGGCTCATCTGAAATCTCTGTTCCCTCTTCAGGTGGCTTCAACCTCATGCAGTATTGCAGGGGATTGCGCCAGAGGTCCTTACTTATGATCTATCAATGGAATCAATTGGGAAAGCCCTCATCAGGGCTCAGCCAAGCAGCTGGGAACACACCGGGGTCATTCCTGATGTTTCCCAGGGAGGACCCACCTCAGCGATCCTGTTAGATCCTGCGACGTTGTGGTCAGAAAATCAGTTGAAGAAGTTAGGACTGCAGTTGTGGTGTCTGTGGCGATAGGCCTCACGTTCATAACGCTGATAGCACTGAATTGGAGTGGAATGAGAAGGCCTGTATTCTACAGAGAGGGGATTTTGCCGGAAGTGGGCTTGATCCGCCCACCCACCACCTTCCTTTCGCCCACGTTGGCAATGATCCACCCACCCACCACCTCCCTTCCACTGCCCCTCCTGGGAAGCCACCAGTCACCTGTGAGGTTCATAAGATACTCCTTGGTAACCACTTTATTCCGGAAGTAGGGGTTGCTCCGAAAGAACAACACGATCTTGCAGACATGAATAGGATGCTTGGTTTCTTTCACCTGTCAGGACAAAGTGGAGAAAGCTTAAGTTTCTTTTCAGGGGAGGTGCCCACTGTTGCTGACAGCAAGGAGTTGCTTCCCTTCTCCCTCCCCACTAAACCTTCTGGCCTCAGTCTTCACGGCCTCACCTCCAAGTTGATCATGTAGCTAAGCATGTCTTCATCTTGGTCAGTGATCAGGGCTGACATCTTGGGGTGGTTCGCAATCTGACTTACGTCAAAGAGCCTTCGCATGGATGGAAGGAAGAGCTACACGCAACAGGGAAGCAGGTCTAAGAGCCAGAAGGAACAGGGAAGAAGCTCTAAGGCTGGGGTACGGGATTTCTGAGATCTGCTTGAGTGTGTGACCTTCGTTTCCCCACCCCCTCCCCCGAATTAAGGCCTTGTGGGTTCACGGAGTGTGTATAATTCTGAGGCTGACTGGGGCAACCTGCAGAGGGCTGCTGCTGTCTCAGGAGTGGCAGAAGCAGCTTATACCCGAAAATGCCCTGTCCCAGATCTGACTGGCAAGGGGGAGCAACCGCACTCCCTTCTCAATAGCTCGATTGTCAGAAAAAACTCTTCTGGCGAGAAGTCGCTTTTGCTCTTCAAAAAGACGACTCAAACTCCTGCTGCTCGGCATCAGGAAGGGTCTCTGTGCCGCAGGCCGGAGAGCAGGACCCGCGACCGCTCCGGCTTTCCACAGCCAGACTTTCACGCGGCAACTCGCAACTGGCACCTCACCGTGGTTTCCAGAATAGTCATATCCCCGCTGAGCTGCCCGTAAGTGACTTACAGTTCCCCTAGGGCATCTTTCAAGTGGAGAAACAGAAAAAGTGCTGAAAAGGATACGGCATTGGCCCAGAAGCCGGGGATGCCCCGGATGATGGCGCCTCTGCGGTCCACGTGGGGCTTGCGCCTGCGCTCCAGCTTTTCCGTCTGCTGAGAAAAGGCCCTCCTGGCTCGAGCATTAACAGGCTCCAGCTCCGGCTGAACGGCCCGCAGCTCCTCCAGTGCAGACTCTGGCGTCATGGGTCCAGGCCCCGGCAGTGCCCGTTTGTCCTGCTGCTCCCGCTCCACATCGGCTTCCTCCTCGGCCACCACTTCCACTTCCGCCATTATGTCGTCCTCCACCAGCAGCGCCTCCTCCTCCTCCCTCAAGGCCTCCTCGTTGCTCTCCTGCGCTCGCGGGCAGCCTGCGGGTGGCTTGACGGACCCCCAGGGCGCATGCGCCGGACTTCAAGGGCGAACTGCCTCCAAAGGCTGTCTGAGCGCGACGCAGACCGCAGGCCTCCCCCAGCGGCCAGTCAGTGCGAGGGTCCCTGGAGGCCACGCCCCCCGGCTGGCCTGCAGCCCCAGCCTCCTCGGGCAAGCCTCCGTGAGAAGCCCTGGGAGCTTGCGGCAGGCGGCGCTGGGTGCGGGCACACGCGGGCTGCCTGCCCTTTGGAATTGTGCGCATGGAAGCGCTGTGCCCTGACTGTCATCATGAGTGTGGCAGGCCATTGACCCACAGGGAACACATGAAGCATCTGAGTTCAGTCGGCAGGCCAGGTAGACGGTACTGAGTGTTCCAAGATCAAGATCGAGAGGAGAGAGAGGGGCACCAGCGCTGGCTGCTGGGGCGAGGGCTGTGGAGAGGCTTGAGGAAGTGGGCGGGGCAGGCGCCTGGGAGGACAGTTGCCTAGTATCTTGCTGGAGTGGAATTTGTCCGCTCCGGCGGTGGAAACTCTCGCTCGGACTCTTGCAGGTCTACGCACAGACAGGCTCCGAGTACCTTGCTTCCTCCCTGAGGATGCTGGACGCCCAGGAGCATTCCAAAGGACCTCGCGTCCAGTGCCCTGGACACACCTTGTGGACCCAGAGGCTACCGCAAGCGCAGCAGCGGCCGTGGTGCCTGCTGGCTGGGCTCTGTAAGACCAGGGCCTCCGCCTCCTGCTCCTGGGCTCCTGTGCGCAGCTGACCCTGTTGGGGACCTGGGCCCCACGGCAAGGGCCGAGGGCAGCGAACCCGGTGGGGCTCCCCAGGAACCTTGGGTCCACGTAGGCGCCGTCCGGGGTTCTCAGCATGGGAGGCCCGCGGGCCTCGCGGGGAGTCCAGGGCTGCCGGGGTCTTGGGGTGGCCGCCACAGGGCATGGTCTGTGAGAGCCCGCAGGAGGGGCCGAGTTCAGGCTGGAGGCTCTGCAAGGGAGGACGGCTGGGGCGAAGAGCTAGGAGGCAGCCTTGCGGCAGGAGGCAGGGCTGGTGGTGGACGACATAACGGTGGACGTGGACGGGGTGGCCGAGGAGGAGGCTGACACCGAGGAGCGGCAGCAGGTGGACCAGCGGGCCCAGCGCCCTGGCTCCAGCAAGCCCTGGCCGGCAACGGACTCGCCGGAGGTCCTTCACTTGGAGCTGGGCTCCGTTCATGCCCCAGACGGCAGGGCATCTCCGGCTTCTGGGGAGATCCGTATCCTTGCAGGTTCTCAGGACTCGGGTTCATGGGACGCGGGGCTGCCCTCCCCTGCAAGGTAGGCACCAGCTCCTGAGACACACTTTCCTCACTTTTGCTTGCCCTGCCCCCAAAGGGGTGTAGTAGGCCCTGAGCATATATAACCTCCCTCGCAACCACAAGAGCCCCATGGGGAGCACCAGGAGCGGCCCTGCGGCCCCTTCTACCCACAGCAGTTTCCTCATGGGGAGTCATCCACCCCTCAGGGAGTTCGGGAGAGGAGAACACCGTACACTCAGAGAGCAGCTGACCCTACTCAGCAGGCAGCACACAAGGGCCTCGTGCAGCTCCAGAATCCCGAGAAAGCAGCCGCCTCGCACCACCCAGCCCGCCTCCTAACCTCCTGACCACTTCTTCGGGGGCTGGCCCCTGGACAGCGTAGGCTTTCTCGACCTCGTTCCACCCACCCCCAAGACCACCACAGTCGTGAAGTGCCCCCACGCCAGACACAGCCAGAGGACCACCAAGAAAGGGTGCCAGGCCAAAGGTCTGCCGGAGAGCCCTACCCCACACTCTCTGCCCTCTTGCAGAGTTCCAGGGTGTTTCACCACACACTCACGCAGTCATCTGGAGGCTCTTTGACCAGAGGCAGATTGCGCAGCACACCCAGATGTTCCACCCCCCACCCCCAGATCAAAAGCCACCATACAGCCTTGCTTACTTGCTGAGCTGCATGACGGCTTTGCAGGTCAGGCTGGGAAGCCTGGGTCTAGGGTAGAGGTCAGGACTCAGGGGTTCCTCTGGATCCCAGGGGGCGGTGTCTTAGCGGGCGAGCTGGGTAGCGGAAATGCATGCTTCCCTCCAGCAGCTAGCAGGCCCGCTTCAGCCCAGCTAGCTGAAATGGTCTCTTTGTGTCCCTACTTCTTCTCCCTTCATCACCAAACAGGTGGAGGAACTCAGCCATCCCGGGTAACAGCAGCAGGATGAAGTTGTCCTTTCATGCTAACCTTTACTTCCTCAGTGAAGTGATCATTAAGGAGTATCTCCTTGGCATCTTAGGTAAGTAGTGCCTCCAGTCGCCCCAGTGGAAGTGTGTGAGAGGCTAGGCCTGGCGTGAGACTTCCCCACCCGCCTGTCTCTCTCAACAGCAGTCCATTTGCTGTAGGATCATGAAGGTGAAGCCCCCATCTGCAGAAGGGACACCAGCTACCTGAGCTTGTTCAGCTGGTTGGCTGATGATATGATAATATAGGGAAAGAGACTCAAGAAAAATTTTGAGTGCCCTTCAGATTCCTTTAGACTACTCACTTGTAAATTTTTAACTTCTTCCCACTGTGGTTCTGCTCAGTTTATTATTTGTAATTTATATTTGTTTCCTTATTTGCCTCTTGCGGAACATTTTTCTCGAAGGAGGTTTTTTGGTTGTTGTTTTGTTTTGTTTTTGTTTTTGTTTTTATTTTCCTGTTGGATATGTGAGCACTATTTCTTCAATATAATTTTTTATCTTATTTTTATTTTTTCAGATGGAGTCTCACTCTGTTGCTCAGGCTGGAGTGGTGTGATCTCAGCTCACTGCAACATGCCCCTCCCAGCTTCAAGCAGTTCCCCTGCCTCTGCCCTCTGAGGAGCCAGGATCACGGGTTTGTGCCACCAGGCCCAGCTAATTTTTGTAATTTTAGTCAAGATTGGGTTTCACTGTGTTTGGCAAGCTGTTCTCGAACCCCTGACCTCAAGTGATCCACCTACCTGGGCCTCCCAAAATGCTGAGATTAAAGGCATGAGCCACCATGCCCAGCCTCATTTGTTTGTTGATGTATTTTAAGTCTCGTTCTATTTTCTTCACATTCTCATATTGTAGAGTTATTGTAATAATATATTTTATCTATTTACTCACTACTTCAGTAGGATTTGAAAAGCAATGTTTCCATTCACTGAACACAATGCTGTGAATAGGTTAAACCTTGGGTAGCACTGCCATCCTTTCCTTCATAAATTCTTCAGGAACTCTCATACTGTTTTCCCCCACCTGAGGAGAACATGCAGATATGAAAATTTGTGTGAGCGAGTAGGTATCAAATATAATCTGAAAGACCAGTGAAGTTCAGAAATACAATTTTGCAGTTTTGCATTTTTAATTCACATCATTTTGAAAACGTTATTTGCTGGTAAATGAAATCCTGTATTCACGTTCATGTTAAAGACACACTGTGAATCCTTTCAAGAATGAAATGGCAATAATCCAAGGCCATGCATTAGTTTAGGAAGTAATGACACAGCGGTTGTTATGAAGAAAAATCATATTTATTGAACGTATGTTTAGAGAGATTTTAGAAGGCTTAAGTCAGCATTTTTGCTATTGTTGCTCTGGAGTTTTATCAGACTGTGACCAGACTGTAGCATGACTAGCTGTAGTGGCTAGGTTACCAAAGTCTCTGGGCTGCAGTAGTTATTATTGAAGAAAGGCGCAATGAGTTTGGCTGTTTAAGGAGAGTGGACAACTAAGCAATTTCTACCCAAAGCCTGGTTTACTGGGCAGCATCCTTTCACTGACGTAGATAAGATCCAGAAGAAGTGTGGACTCACTATAGTAACTAGGACTTTGAGACTGGTGAAGCCTATTTGCCTCCAACTGCCATAGCCAGATATTGGCCTGCACATAACCAATATCTGCCATAGCCGGATATTGGCCTATTTGCCTCCAACTGCTATAGCCAGATATTGGCCTGCACAACAGCCCTTCTGGACTCACTGAGTCCTATAAATTTGAACATAGACTTTGTACTTAAATGCCTATCCCAACGTCTTAAACGTAGGTTTAATAAGCGGATGATGAAGATGTATTCCCACGAAAGGGAGACATGAAATGAGTGCCTAGGAAACTCATCTGGATCAAATACCTTGGGAAAAAAAAAAAAACAAAAAAACAAAAAAACAAAAAAAAAAAAAAAAAAAACCTTACTGGGAAAGAAATCACTGAAGATCAAATCCTAGAATGATATGTTTTGGCCGGGCATGGTGGCTCAAGCCTAACTAGGTCAGGAGATCGAGCCCATCTGCCTAAGATGGTGAAACCCAGTCTCTGCTAAAAATACAAGAATTAGCTGAGTGTGGTAGCATGTGCCTGTAGTACCAGCTACTGGGAAGGCTGAGGCAGAAGAAACACTTGCATCTGGGAGGCGGAGTTTGCAGGGAGCAGAGATGGCACCACTGCACTCCAGACTGGGCAATAGTGCTAGACTCCTTCTAAAAAAAGTATAATTAGAACAATTTTAAAAATAGAAACGTTATATTTCACTGGGGAAATAAAACACACTGGACTCCTTTTAAACTCTGAAGTGTAAAGACACTATTGTTAAAATAAGAGAATTATATACAATGTCTCATTTGTTTGAAGAGCAGCATACTAGCTCTTCAGTATGCCTAGAGATTAATAACCCGTGTAGGAAAACTCAGAGATTAGGAACAAATTTTTTCAAAGAATGTGTTCTGTAATTACAGAGTTTTAATATTTACTCCTACTGATCCATGATTCATGTGTATTCGTCAGTTAGGCATAGGCCATATATTTTTTTATATAGGGACAAAGTTTTGTCTATATAACAATATAGTTTCTCTCATGTAAAAAGAGGAAAAATAAATGAATTGCATACCACATTTGCGTCAGAGACTTTGGCCTGAGTAATGAAGCAAACAGTGAAATTGCCTATGCCAGGGTACAGATGGGCACACCTTGAAGCTTCCATCACTTGCATCTGAATTCTCACAGGTCTCTCCTAGAAAACATTTCTGGATTCTCACTGGTCTCTCCTAGAAAGCCAAATGGACTATAAGTATCCTAAAGAACATATGGCACATTTATACACCACGTATTGTGGTAATAACTATCCTAAAGAACACGTGCTACGTTTAAACACTAAGAATTGAGATGAGGCCATGATTTGTCTTATCCTTAAAGTCTCATCATCACTTAATCTTGTATCTATAACTTATACAAACAAATTCACTATATTTTTAACACCATCAACCTTTTACATCACACATTTATCTTCTATTTCATTCTCTTTCCAGTCATTTTTTTTTTATAATGGTGTTCCTCTCTGTCACCCAGGCTGTAGTGCAGTGGCGGTCTCAGCTCACTGCAACCTCTGCCTCCCAGTTCAAGCATTTTCTCCTTCCTCAGCCTCCTGAGTAGCTGGAATTACTGGCACACATCACCACTCCTGGCTAATTTTGTAATTTTTGTAGAGATGGTGTATCCCTGTGTGCATCAGACTCTTCTGAAATCAGAGGACCCACCTGCCTCCCAAACTGCTGGGATTACAGGCATGAGCCACTGCACTTGGCCTTTATTTACTTTTTTCTTTCTTTTTTCTGAGACAAGTTCTTGTTTTGTTACCGAGGCTGGAGCACACTGGCACAATTTGGGCTCACTGTAGGCTTGACCTCCTGGGCTCAAGCTATCCTCCCGCCTCAGCTTTCCATGTAGCTGGGACTATACGTGTGCACGACCACGCCTGGTTATTATTATTTTTTTTTTTTTTAAGAAATGAAATCTTGCTGTATTGCACAAGCTGGTATCAAACCCCTTGGCTCAAAGAGTCCTTCTAGTTTAAGCTCCCAAAGTGCTCAACTTACAGGTATGTTGAGCACTTCAACAGCCTAGTCCCTTTTTAATCACATTTAAAAATGCCACTCTTCAAAATTAACAAGTCAGGTTTCTACTTACAAAGGTTCCAAATTTCACGTCAAGTTCAGATTCATTTGCATAAAGAGGTAAACATAACAATCAAAAATACCTCTTATTTTTCTTTTGTTCCACAGTTAGCAAAGTTTTGGAAAACAAATCATCTCTACCTTGGTTTACAAAACTTGACTGTACAGAGAAATATCCTCATATTTTTCCCATCTGAAATCCTGTCAAGTTATGGTCAGAAACATCATCTTATAAAACAGATCTCCTAGTGGGTATCTGATATGGATTAAAAGCCTTATAATTAGTAAGGCAGAAATTGTGATTGTGCTTATTTTTTTGAAGAGTAATATTCAATATATGAACTTCACTTGGTTTTTTGTTTTTTTAAGAACTACTACCCTAATAAGGAAAGTAACTGCTGACCCGGAATAAGAGTTCTTGGCCCAGACAGCCAGGGTTCTGGACTATTCTGGATCTTCAGATAGCCCAAGGGTGCTAGGAGCTAACTGTGAGTCTGGATCACTTGAAAGAGTAGCAATGCCAGGCCATTTCTTGCTGCACCACTCACCAACTGGAATCTCTCATGCAGTGGAATGGTAGACATCTTAACAACTCTCAGTGGTGCCACAGGGCGCCTCAGGCCCAGTATCACAGCAGTGTCTTCAGGATTCGTGTGTGTGTGGGCAAATTAAAGTGCTTTCACTAGAAAACCGGAAACTTAAATACTGCATCAGGCCTTCCAGCATATTTCCCTAATCATGATACCCGAGTCCCCTAGTTCATCTTCAGAGAAATCAGAAGTCTGTAAATAAAGTGTCGACACACAATGGGAATGCAGAGGAATTAACTGAACAGAAATACTACTTAGCTAAAAACAGAGAGGCAATTTCTTTTTAGCCTAAAACAAAACTGTCATCTGCATATGTGAAATGGCCAGGCATTATGGAAATGAATTTGCACAGAGAAACCTTCAGCAGTGTAATTACAGGATAATGAGTTTTCGGCTATGGGAAGAGCAGGCACAGACTTACATGCTCCTGACACAGTGGTCAGCTGTGAGAGCCCAGGAACTGCTCATTATTAAACCACTGCAGATCTGACTGCCACTGCTCATGATCACAGCCTGCCAAGGCATGGTATATCACAGAGAAATGTGATTTGCCAAAACTGAGGGGAAATATAAGCACCATTAATTTGAGTGGATCTGCCATCCGAAGACCAATTTTTTAAAGTTTTACGTCCCCCCTCTTTCTGCTAACCCGGTCAGCATTGTGAACCATGACTAGCAAACACAACTTCTACATGCTTTGTGTTTACACATTCTTCTTGAAAAAAAAAAAAAAAAAAAAAGTGTTTCTTTTAATATGTCTTCAAGATCTTAGTTTCTTTGTTTCCTAGCTTTAATTTGTTTAGGTAAAATGTTGTAAGTCATTACAGCATTCTCCCCCATTGCAACCTTTATAAAGATACTATCTTAGCTACTTAGAAGTTGTTGAAGTAGATAAGCAACAACAAATAATGTGATTTGAAGAAATTACATAAGTAGAGAACATTTTGGAGATAAGGCACTTGTCTCTAAATTGTAGGGAACTTATCTTACTAAGCTTATAATCTTAGTGAGATATCAAAACAGTGGTTTAAAGAGAAAATTCAAGTTTCAGTTTCAGGAAAGAGCTAAAAAAAACTAGATAGATATATTGACTGATTGATAGATGGAATAGATACATAGATTGGATAGATTGATTAGATAGAGAGATTAGATAGATAGACAAGACAGACAGACAGACAGATAGGAAATACAGATGAAATTAGAAGCATGTAGGTCAGTGTAGTTGTTTCTGAATTAGGCTTCGAGGATATAAGCAAAGAATTATGGCCTCCTTTGTATTTTAAATGTATTATACACTGTAGCTATGGCAATAGGAGATAACTATAAAATACCTCCTATTTAAATTTAATGCATGAGACCAGAAGAGATCTCTCAGTTTCCAAGGAAATAAGGGAAACACAGGAATGTGAAACAGACATTGCTAATGTTGTGCCAGGTTTTGTACCAGCTCAGGGAAGGAGGAAAATGATAATCCTAGTGTAATACAGTCTAGTGTAACGGCACTGAAAACACATTATTTACCTACTACCATTCTGTTTCTAAATATCATACTGCCTTTAACTTAACATACACTAAATTTAAAATAATTCTGTTACAAATGTAAGGTATTGTGTGGTAAGAAAGAAATGACTTTGTGTTAGGAGAGTGTGTCTTAATGTTAGTTCCATTCATGTATTTAAATTGTGCCATTATGTTCTGGGGTACATGTACAGATCTTGCAGGATTGTTGCATAGGTACACATGCAACACCATGGTGGTTTGCTGTCTCCATTCCCCTGTCATCTACATCAGGCAATTCTCCCAGGGTTATCCCTCCTCAACCTCCCTGTCCCCCACTGTTCCTCCCCTTGCTCCCCACCCACCAACAGACCCAAGCTGGTGATGCTCCCCTCCCTGTGCACATGTATTTTCACTGTTCAGCACCCACCTATGTGGTGTTTGGTTTTTGTTTTTGTGTCTGTTTGTTGAGAATGATGGTTTCCAGATTCATCCATATCCCTACAAAGGACATGAACTCATTGTTTTTGATGGCTGCATAGTATTCCATTGTGTATATATGCCACATTTTCCCTGTCCCGTCTATCATTGATGGGCACTTGGGTTGGTTCCAGGTCTTCACTATTGCAAACAGTGGCACAATGAACATACATGTGCATGTGTCTTTATAATAGAACAATTTATAATCCTTTGGATATATACCCGGTATTGGGATCATTGGGTCAAATGGAATTTCTATTTCTAGATCCTTGAGGAATC
Source organism: Saimiri boliviensis (assembly GCF_048565385.1). Lineage (NCBI taxonomy): Eukaryota > Metazoa > Chordata > Mammalia > Primates > Cebidae > Saimiri > Saimiri boliviensis. The sequence continues at coordinate 12,865,674 of NC_133471.1, read as the reverse complement.
ACCATGCTGTCTTCCACAATGACTGAACTGATCTACCCTCCGACCAACAGTGTAAAAGCGATCCTATTTCTCCACATCCTCTCCAGCATCTGTGGTCTCCTGATTGTTTTACTGATCCTCATTCTAGCTTGTGCGAGGTGGTATCTCAATGTGGTTTTGATTTGCATGTCTCTGATGACCACTGATACTGAGCATTTTTTCATATGTTTCTTGGCCTCATAAAGGTGTTCTTTTGAAAAGATGTCTGTTCATACCTTTGCACACTCTTGAATGGCTTTTTTCTTTTCTTACAAATCTGCTGTAGTTCTTTGCACATTCTGGGTGTTAGCTCATGTCAGATGGGTATACTGCAAAAAATTGTTCCCGTTCTTCTGGTTGGGGGTTACCTCTAATTATTGTCTCTTTTGCTGTGCAGAAACTGTTACGTTTAAATACATCCCACTTGTCTATTTTGGCTTCTGTTGCCGTTGCTTTTGGGGTTTGGTCATGACATTAACAGTCCCATTCATGTTTTGCCATGAGAACTTGACAAATTCATTCTACTTATTTAATATCAGACTAAACAATTAAGATGGCTATAGTAATAATCTTATATGGTCTTTATCATACAGTAATCTATCTCATGCAGCGATACTATGGAAATGAAAACATATACCGAGTAGGAAATGCCTTTGTGAGCCATAAGGAAAACAATTCCTATGATTTGGTAGATAAAAAATCTTTCATTTCTCAGGAAGAGCTTTCCATTCCCCTCTCCTTCCCTCAGTTCTTTTCTATTTCCATTCTCTTCTTTTTCTACTTCCCCTACCAAGTTTTTAAGCCTTACCCTGAGGCTGTGGCAGACAGATGAACTGTGGCAGAGAGATGAACAGAAGCAGGAGTGGAGGTGAAAGCAGAGGCATTTGCGGAGGTAGAGAGTGAAAGAGACATGGAACCAGAGATAGTCATGGGCCCTTGCTTGTACCAGGGTGCATGGCTAAGCTGTGTCACTCCCTGGAGCCAGAAGAGGAAAGAGTAGACTTTGCTGAAGACATGGGGCTTTGTGTAGTGCTCATTAAAGTGACTCAAGATTCCCACTTGCACCCAAGCATTCTTTTGCTGTAGATGGCGCACTAAAGGTGCCCGCAGGTCACCCTGCAAGAAAAAACAAACAAGATATCAGTAATTATTTTGAAGGAGGGCCAGAAGTAACTCTCGGTGTTTCAGTGATTCCTCTTTCTCCTGATATTCACACCCCATGAATTTGTCTCCTTAGAAACAGACTCCCCCATAGCTTTTTGTCCTCCACATGGAAAGTGAATTTATTCAGCATGGGCCAAAATTGGGCACAAGTGCTGACTTGCAGGATCTTCAGATGCCTTTTTTTTTTTTTTTTTTTTTTTTTTTGGCATAATTTTAGGACTTCCCAGTGGAAAACAGAGAAGCGTCTTAGTGTGGTTTGTTTTTAACTTTAACCTAGATTAGAGAGAGAAGTATGGTGACTGGAAGAGAAAGAAAAATCTTGTATTATTCATGAAAGGATACTATTATCTTTCCAAACATGGTTCTCTTCCATTCAAGTATCTTCTTCATTACTCACCCCTCATAAGGACCAGCTGGGTAGCCAACAGTCATATAGTTAGTTGTATGTTTTCCTATGGTTTCTCACTTTCCTCCAGGCATGAAGGAAGCAGCTGGTGTTGAAAATGTAGCGGCTGCTTCAGGAAGAACAAGCCAGGTTGTAGAGGTCCCTTGGGACGTAGGTAGAGTATGGTATGGTCAATGCTCACAACTGGAGCTTGGGCAGGATGCTGGAGATCAATAAGCCCCATTTGGACCATGGCCAGGGCCAGGGCCAGGGCTTCTGAGTTTTTTCTGAGGAAAAATATCAAGATAGAGTCTTGTTATTTCCACATCAATGTGAAAATACCCCTGGAGATCATGTGAATCAGATGAAATCCAATTAAGCACTAAAGTACAAAGAGTACTTTAGACATGATTTTCAAGGATCATTTAAGACCAGGTGGACCACATGGTGAGACTCCATTCTTGCAAAAAAAAATATATATATATATATATATATATATATATATATATATATATATATATATATATGCACAGAAGCAGTGGTGTGTGCCTGTGTTCTCAGGTACTCAGGAGACTTAGGTGGGAGAACCCCTTAGTCTTGTGAGTCTGAGGCTACTGTGAGTCATGCCATTGCACTCCCACCTGGTTAACAGAGTAAGACCCTCTCTGTCTCTCTCTCTCTTTCTCTCACTCTCTCTCTCTCTCTCACACACACACACACACACAAACATGCACACACACACACAGTGGAAAGAGAGAAATATACTCATTAACAATCTCAGTATTTTAATTGCTTTATAATAGTACCTTAATCTTGAAATGAATTATTCAGTGTTACATAAAATTGGTACATCTAGCTCTCATAAGGATCCACCGTTCATTCTGTGGAGCCAGCACAGAAATGGGAGAAAGACAGTTGCATGGAAACTGTCCAAGGAAATTCACCGATTTCTGCCTCCCTATAATTGGGACACTTGGGGACAGGACCACGGCATAATCCACACTCTGCTGAAGGGATCCACATGTGGGATAGAGTGAGATTAGTGTTATTTCTTTCCTGTTTCTGAAATCTAATTTTAGCTTTTTAGGAAAGTGCTCGGAAATTTAAGTATCTTCAATTCTGAGAAAATGCTTGGAAATGTACTTTATTATACTGTAATTTTAGAAATAGTACAGAGGTTATGTGCATACTTGCCCTTCACATAATAATTTAATATGTGTGTATACATATATATGTGTGTGTTTATATATATATATATATATATATATATATATATATGTATGTGTTTATGTGTGTGCATATGTATACACACACATATATATGTGTATATTCATTGTATATAACCAAGTTACTAGTATCCAACATATTATACTAGTCTACTGTTTTCCAACAATGTGTGAATATATATATATATATATATATATATATATATATATATATATATTAAACCAACTCTAAGAAGTAAGATTATCCTTAAAGTATTGTTTTCAGAATAGAATCATGTTTATAAAACACAGCTCATAAGCTCTGTTTGGCCAAAATAAGATTTTCTCTAAATATTTAGACATCTCTGCTGATTCATGCAATGATCTAAATTTTGCTATTGCAAAGGTCTGAGAACAGAACCTCTGATTTTACAAACTCCAGTTTTAGTCTCCAGCAAGAGTCTTAGTACCAAGTACATTAACTCAAACATACGGGCAGACTAAACTTGCCTGTGGTTTCATGAGAAACAACTGCTGTCTTGAAGAACCAGAAAGCCTGGAAACTTTCTTTCCAGATCACAGCTAGTTGACACTCAGCCATGGAAACCTTGAGTTCTGAATGCCTAAGAGGTTGTTGTCCAGGCTTGCATCCAGGTTGAGATCCAGGCATCAGGAGAGGTTGTTTTGTTACAAGAGTGGCTGGAGCAGCATGCAAAGATGAGAAAGAATGAGGAAGAATGGACTCTTCAGTAAATATTGAGGAAGATATTTCCTGAAGAGGATTAGCAGAAGAGGCTATGGATGAGAGTCACATGTGGGATACAGTGAGATTAGTGTTACTTCTTTCCTGTTGCTGAAATCTAATTTTAGGTTTTTAGGAAAATGCTTGGAAATACACTTTATTATACTGTAATTTTAGAAATAGTACAGAAGTTATGTGCATACTTTCCCTTCACGTAATAATTTAATATGTGTGTATACATATATATGTGTGTGTTTATATATATATATATGTGTGTGTGTGTACATGTGTGTTTATATATGTATATGTATATGTATATGTATATATTCATTGTATATAACCAAGTTACTAGTATCCAACATATTATACTAGTCTACTGTTTTCCAATTGTATGTGTATGTATATATGTATATACCTCAAGTGAGGAATTAGCAGAAGAGGCTGTGGATGGGAGAAGAGGAGAGAAGTCCATGGGAGAAAAAGACTGAGCAAGATGGGAAAATGCACAATGGAGGAAATGTGCAAGAAGAAAAGACTGAACAGGAAGGGGACAGTGTCCATGGACATGGAAGAGAATAAGAGATAAGAAAGAAAAAGGATGAAGAAAGAGAGATAAGAGAGGTAGAAGGGATATCAGGCCTTTCTTCTGTCTTGTTGTTTTTAACTTTCCTGCCACAGCGCTGGCAAATAAACCTTCCAGGAAGCCAAACACTTGTAAGCGGGCTTGGTTGCAGAGAATTGATTTTATTGAATTAATTTTATTTAAGTTTTAAGAAAAACTAGGGATACAGGTGCTGATTAATTCTTGTTTTACTTAATAAATTTTATTTTATTATTTTGAGAAGAAATGATGGAATTCTGTATGGATTCATTCTTTATTTAATTTTATTTACTTTTTGAGAAGAAACTATGCATCTATGTATTGATTCATTCTTTTAGTTAATTAATTAAGTTTATTTTTTGAGAAGAAACTATAGATCTAAGTGCTGATTCATTCTAGTTTTTATAAATTAATTTTGTTTATTTTTTAAGAAGAAACCGTGGCTCTAGGTAGAAATTCATTCTCACTTTATTTAATTGATTAATTTTATTTACTTTTTTGAGAAGATAGGCTGGATCTAGGTGCTATTCATTCTTGTTTTATTTAAGGAGTTTTATTAATTTTTTCAGAAGAAACTGTGGATCTGGGTGTTCATTCATTCCTACTTTAATTAATTAATTTTTTAGAAGAAACGACAGATGTGGGTGCTGATTCATTCTTGTTTTATTTCATTAATTTTATTCATTTTTTAGGAGAAACTATAGTTCTACATATTGATTCATTCTTGTTTAATTAATCAATTTGCTGTGACATTCTCAGTCTGTGTCACTCAAGGTGTGAGACAATATTCCCAGGACATGGCATCATTTTTTTTTTTTTTTTTTTTTTTTTTTGGAGATGGGGTTTTGCTCGTTACCCCAGACTGGAGCGCATTGGCAAGGTCTTGGCTCATCACAACCTCGGCCTCCTGGGTTCAAGTGATTCTCCTGCCTCAGCCTGCCAAGTAGCTGAGATTACAGGTGCTTACCACCACATGCAGCTAATTTTTGTATTTTTATTAGAGACAAGGTTCACTGTGTTGGCCAGGTGGGTCTGGGTCTCCTGATCTTGTGATCTGCCCACCTGCACTTCCCTAAGTGCTGGGATTACAGGTATGAGCCACCACACCCAGCCCTATTGTTTTATTTTATTTTATTATGATTATTATTTTGAGTTGGAGTTTTGCTCTTGGTGCCCAGGCTGGTGTGCAGCAGCACGATCTCAGCTCACTGCAACCTCCACCCTCAGGTTCAAGTGATTCTCCTGCCTAAGCCTCCAGAGTAGCTGGGTGACAGCTGCCGGCCACCATGCCTGGCTAAGTTTTGCATTGTTAGTAGAGATGGGGTTTCACCATGTGGGCCATGCTGGTCTTGAACTCCTGGCCTCAAGTTAGATTTACTTATTTCTAGGAGTAGCAGACTTTGTAAGTGTTGAGTAGGACGGGTAATTCAATGTCTACACTCAAAACCTTCATTCTGGGCTGGGTGTGGTGATTCACACCTGTAATCCCAGAACTTTGTTAGGCTGAGGTGGGTGTATCACCTGAGGTCGGGAGTTCGAGACCAGCCTGACCAATATGGTGACACCAGCTCTCTACCAGAAATACAAAAATAATCCGGTCCCTGTTGTGGGTGCATCTAGTCCCAGGTACTCATCAGCCTGAGGCAGGACAATCGCTTGAACCTGGGAGGAGGAGGTTGCAGTGAGCTGAGCTGGAGCCACTGCACTCCAGGTGTGCAGCACACTGCGATACCATCTCGAAAAACAAAACAAAGCAAAACATAATCTAATTCTGAGTAATGTCTCTTCTCTGGCTGCCCCCCTGATGTTGGCAAGGGAAGACATGCATTTTTTCAAATTTTAAAATGTTTTCAATGTTTATTACTTTTGGAGACTGATTGTCACTCTGTCACCCAGGCTGGAGTGCAATAGTGCCACCTCGGCACACCACAGTCTCCGCTTACTGATTTCAAATGATTCTCATCCCTCAGCCTCCCGAGTACCTGGGATTATAGGAATGTGCCACCACACCTAAATAATTCTATATTTTCAGTAGAGACAGCTTTCTCCATGTTGACTATGCTGGTTTTGAACTCCTGAACTCAGGTAATCCTCTCTCCTTGGCCTACCAAAGTGCTGGGATGGCAGACGTGAGCCACTATGCCTGACCTTTATGATGATGCTTATTATTATTGACACAAGTCTGGCTTGTTGCCCAGGCTGGAATGCAGTGGCTTGATCTCAGATCACTGCAACCTCTGCCTCCCAGGTTCAAGGTATTCTCCTGGCTCAGTCTCCTGAGTAGCTGGGATTATAGGCACATGACACCATGCATGGCTAATTTTGTATTTTTAGTAGAGATAGGGTTTCAGCATGTTGGCCAGGCTGATCTCAAACTGCTGGCCTCAGCTGATCATCCGTCTTCAGCATCCTGAAGTGCTGGGATTATAGGCCTGAGCCACGGTGCCTGGCCTCCCAACTGGTTTTTCTCTACTTCCTTTAACTTTTGTGCTTGCAAACTCTGAAGCACGTGAGTCCCTTTCCTTTGTACAGAAAACGTCCCTCTTACCAGCCCTTTCCAGAAAACTGTCTCCATTTACTGGAAACCTCCAATCTGGTATCCATCATCCACATATGTTTTTGTCATCAAAGACATGCTTTTCTCCCCAGAATGCCTGTTGTCTTTCTCAAAGGGCCTTTCATTTTGCAATCAGATGGGATTTCTGAAAAAAATTTCCCCCTATGATTGTCTTCCTTTTAGAAGTATCTGTTTTTATCCTTCACCCTCTTTCGGATGGGGTTCAAGCTGACACAGAATAGAGAAACAAAAACTGAATGTTCTCACTCATAAGTGGGTGTTGAACAATGAGGACACATGACACAGGGAGGGGAGCATGACACATGGGGCCCTATCAGGTGGGTCGGGGGTCTAAACCAGAGACAGCAGGGAGTAGGAGACTATGGGAGGAATAACAGGGTGTTTGTGGCTAGGGGAGGGATAGCAGGAGGTTAGGAGCTAGGGGAGGAAGAGCAGAGGGCTGGAGGGCTAGGGATGGGACAGCAGCCTGTTAGGCCCTAGGGGAAGGGTATCAGAGGGTGGAGGGTCTAGGGAAGAAATAGCAGGGGGTCAGGTCTAGGGCATGGTTAGCAGTGGGTGGAGGGCTTGGGGAGGAATAGCAGTGGGTGGGGGCTAGGGGAGGGACAGCAGAGGTTTGGGGAGCTAGGGGAGAAATAGCAGGGGTGAGGGGCTAGGAGATGGAGAGGAGAGGGTTGGGTTTAGGGGAGGAATAGCAGGAGTTTAGGGGATTCTTTAGGGATAGCAGGGGTGGAGGGCCAGGGGAAGGATAGCATGAGGTTGTGGGGCTGGGGGAGGGATATCAGAGGGTCGGGACTAGGAGAAAGATTGCAGAGGGTGAGGGCCTAGGGGACGGGCAGCAGTGGGTGGGGGAAGGAGGGAAGGAATAGCAGGGGAGTAGGGGCAAGGGGAGGGATAGCAGGATATTAGGAGCTAGGGGAGGAAGAGCAGGGGGATAGGCACTCGGGGAGGGATAGCAGCAGGTGGAGGGCTAGGGGAGGTATAGCATGAAGAGAAATCCCTAATGTAGATGACGGGGTGAAGAATGCAGCAAACCACCAAGGCACATGTACACCTGTGTAATAAACCTGCACCTTCTGCCCATGTACCCTAGAACTTTAATAATAATGTTTTTTTAAAGCAGTAGGTTCTTTCCACCAAGAAGTAGACATCCACTTCTGACTCTGGGCCTCTTGGGACCCCGTTTTCTTTTCTATTCTTGTTTTTTTCTTTTGAGATGGAGTCTCGCTATGTTGCCCAGGGTGGAATGCAGTGGCACCATCTCGACTCACTGCAACCTCTGTCTCCCAGGTTGAAGCGATTCTCCTGCCTCAGCCTCATGAGTAGCTAAGGCTACAGGCAACTGCCACCACACCCAGCTAATTTTTGTATTTATAGTAGAGATATTGTTTCACCATGTTCACCCTTCTGGTCTGGAATTCCTGACCTTAAGTGATCCACCCACCTCGGCCTCCCAAAGTGCTGGGATTAGAGGCTTGAGCCATAGCACACGACCCAGGAAACTATTTTCAAGATGAGAAACAGTTAAACTGGTGCATGTGACATTATATGTATTTTGGCAAAATCAAAAAGAATGGTACAGGAGTGGTGGCAGTGAGCCTAGGTCACACCACTGTACTGCACTCTGGGTGACAAAGTGAGACTCCATCTCAAAATCCTTGTAGGTCCTGAGTGTCAGACCATGGAAGCTTTGCTTGATCCTCCCCTGTATGCAGACACAGAAATGACTCACCATAAATAAAACAGAGCAGAACAAAGGTTTGGAAAAGACCCTCCAGAAGGGATTATCACTATGGTGCAGGAACCTGAGGTCCAGCAAAGCAAAAAGAGCTGGAATGAACAAGCTCCCTCTGCAGAGAACTCAGAGGCACAGCAGGGGGCCAGCTGGGTTTGCTCTGAAAAATGAAGAGGCATGGATTTAGCACAGGTCGTTCTACCTCCATCATCCTCGGTCTGACAGAGATGGATCGCCATCCTCTGCCCCTCAGGCACCTCCGTCCAAAGTTTAAAAAGAGTCTGGGTGAATGTAAGCACATATGGGCACCTAAAACACAAGGCATGGTTTGTAATGGAGATACAGCCCACCTTGATGGAAGCACTGGCAGACAACAAAGAAATGAATGCAAACACTGCAGACTCTGACAGAAGTGAAATTAGGAAATATGTTTCTCATTGACACCTGAATTCACAGTAAGATATTGTGTTATTACAGAATAATTTCTCGCCCACCCTTGATATTGCTCATGGCAGAAATACTAACAACTTTGGAAAAGTTGAAAAAAAAAGTTATTTTTCTTTTCATTCTGAATCTGACTCTGTCTCCCAGGCTGGAGTGCAATCATACCATCTTGACTGACTGAAACCTCTACCTTCTGGGTTCAGGCGACACTCCTGCCTGCCCCTCCCATGTAGCTGAGATTACAGGCACACATCACCACGCTGGGCCAACTTTAGTGTGTATATATATATATATATATATATATATATATATATTTTTTTTTTTTTTTTTTTTTTTTTTTTTTTTTAGTAGAGACTGGGTTTTACCATTTTGGCCAGGATGGGCTCCAACTTTTGACTTCCACTATTAGAATTTCTTTGTCAGCAGGAAAAATCTTAATTTCTTGCATCATCTGAGTTATAAGTAACAGCATCTCTTGTGTTTGTGTCACTTAAGAATTTGGAACATTTGGGCTGGGGGTGGTGACTCACACCTGCTATCAAGCATTTTGGGAGGCTGAGGCAGGTGGATCATCTGAGGTCAGGAATTCCAGACCAGCCTGGCCAAGGAGGCTAAGCCTGGTGTCTACTAAAAATACAAAAATTAGCCGGGCTTGGTGGTGGGTACCTATAATTCAAACTACTCAGGAGGCAGAGGCAGCACAATTGCTTGAACCTAGGAGTTGGAAGTTCCAGTGAGCCAAGACAGGGGTGGTGGGTTCCTGTACTGTCAGCTACTTGGGTGACTGAGGCATGAGAATGGTTTGAACTCGGAAGTCTGAGGATGCACTGAGCAGAGATTGGACACAGAATCAGATTCTGTAAAAAAAAAAAAAAAAAAAAAAAAAAAAAAAAAAAAAAAAAGACATTGGAGCAATTTTAAAAGGTAAAGTGTGGGCTTTAATTACCTTCTTCATCAAATGAAATTTCCATATCCTTTCTCCTTTTTCAAGGTGGTGTCTCACTCTGTCATCCAGGCTGGACTGCAGTGGTGCAATCTCGACTCACTGCATCCTCAACCTCCTGGGCTCAAGAGATATCTCTCACCTCAGCGCCCAGTGTAGCTCAGATTACAGGCACCTTCCACTATGGTATTTCCATATCCTCAGCATTCAGGATAGCTTAAGATTAGGTCCCATGACCCTGAGAATGAATTCAAGCAACTCACTTTTTTCATTTGCTTGTTTGAGACACAGTCTGACTCTGTTAACCAGGCTGGAGTGCACTGGCCCAGTCTCGGCTCACTGCAGCCTCCACCTTTCAGGTTCAAGGGATTGTGGTGCCTCAGTCTCCCAGGCAGCTGAGATTACAGGTGCCCACCACCATGCCCAGCTAATTTTTGTATTTTTAGTAGAGACAAAGTTTCATGATGGTGGCCAGGCTGGTCGTGAAATCCTGACTTCAGGTGATCCACCCACCACGGCCTCTCAAAGTGAAGAGACTACAGGCGTGAGCCACCATGCCCAGCCCAAGCCACTGATTCAGATAAAGGTCACTTTGCTTGGCTCTAATTTTTCTGGCCCTGTTTTTTTTTCTTTTCTTTTCTTTGGAGGTGTAGTGTCGCTCCAAATTGCTGGGATTACAGGTGTGAGCCACCAGGGACAGCTCACACAGCTGATTGAGATAAAGGTCACCTTAGCCATAGTTCTCTTTGACCCCATTTTTAAATCTTCTTTCCCTCCAAGAGTGGGAAATCCTGATTTAAGCCCACATCTTTACACTCTCACAGAGTTGACAGGTATTTAACAAAACAATAATCGGGTGCTGTATCTGCCAAGGAGAACATACTGTACAAACATAGACAAAGTGTGGTATTGGCATTCACAGCTTCAGCTAAACACGCGATGAATTTTTCATTGCCTCTCGGCTTTGAACTTCGTCGTGATGGCTGGATGCGGTGATTTGTATTTGCCTCTGAAGTGTGTTCGCTGTCAGCTATACTCAGATGTTTAGAAGGCTGCCTGTTTTGAGAATTTCATAGGATCCTTCTAAAATTGTGTGATTGTTTTTTTGTTTTATTTTTCTCTCCCACCATGAGTGAAGCTGCGACGAACGCTGTCTGGCAATGAACGGTGGCATTTGCATTGTGCTGTTCGTCTATCTTAATAATGTTAACGTGTTCATGAAAAGACGTGATCGTGTACTCACGATTTCATGTTTCTACATTTTAGATTCAGTATTTCTGTTCCCAAAATGGCTCTACATAAACCACGGACCCCAAGGCTCTTTGATAAAAGAAGTATGCCAGCGGGCATAGTGGCTCAGGCCTGTCATCCCAGCACTTTGGGAGCCCGAGGTGGGTGCATCACCTGAGCTCAGGAGTTCAAGACTAGCCTGAGCAACATGGCCAAACCGTATCTTTACTAAAAGTACAAATTAGCCAGACATGGTGGCTGGTGCCTGTGACCCTAGCTACTCGGGAGGCTGAAGCAGGAGAATCACTGAAAGCCGGAAGGCTGAGGTTGCGGTGCGCCGAGATCATGCCACTGCCCTCCAGCCTGGGTGACAAGAGCGAGACTTTGTCTCAAAATAAAGAGCTATGCCATCTTGCATCTGGCACTCACTCCAGTCCGTACTAATTCATCTCTTACTGTAGGCTGGGTCTGTGTTAGACAATGCATGAGTCTCCTGATTCTGCTGTTAACAAATGACCAAAAGCCGAGGGTTTAAAACACCAGAAATTGAGCCTCTCCCAGTCCTGGAGACCTGGAGTCTGAGGTCAAGGTGTGGGCAGGGCCACGCTCTTTCCAGAGTGTCTCAGGGAGGATCCTTTCTGCCTCTCCCAGATCCTGGGGTTCCAGCATCCCTAGGCTTGTGGCCCGATCATTCCATTCTCTGCCTCCATCTCCATATGACCCTCTTCTCTGTGTCTGTGTCTACTCTTCTGCCTCCTGGAAGGTCAGGGTACCAAAATGAAGCAGGAGCAATGAGAAAGAAGCCTTTGGATCATTGAACTGAGGAAGAAAGTGGCTTTTTATTTGGCTGGGAACTGTGTGGGGTTACAGCCTCATTCACTGAGCTCCCAGAGAAGCAGCTTGTCTCCTCTTTTACAGGCTTACAACGCTAAAGAGGAATCTGAGGCGAAACTATGTCACTGTCTATTTGCTGGATATCCAACTTTACAAACTTTTGGCTTCATTGATTTACTAATTCATATGCAGGTTGAGTATAAACAGGCAGGGGAGGGGCTTACAGAGAAAAGACCAGCAAATCATTATTTGGCAGGGGTGTTTCCAGGAGGGAGCCTGGCCCGGGCTGTTGTGGGGGTGGTGACCCAGTGCTGGGCTTCAGCCATTACAGATAACATTCATTTGCAACTCTTTCAAGGCTTACAGATAGCAGAGACTCTGCGAACTGAAAAAAGAGACATTTTCCCAACCATTTGGAATTATATTTATTTTCTCACCCTCCTCTCCTTCCAGAGGGGAGGAGGAGGAGGTTGAGGCCAGAAAGTCAGAGGAGTGGAGGTGGTCTCCTCTCTCAGTAACATGTGGATGTTTGTATTAAACAATTTTAAACTACTTTTTTTAACTAAATATTTGTACGAGTCATGTAAACTTAAATGTATATTTCTAGTTTTAAGAGTGTGTAATTCACAAGTGTCAAGGAGCTTCAATAGAAATAAAGATAGAGGTAGAGATAGACAAGTTAGAGACAGAAATAATGATAGATACAGATACAGGTAGAGAGGAAGATAGAAATAGAGAGAGAGAGAGAGAAAGAGAGAGGAAGGGAGAGGGAGAGGGAGAGGGAGAGGGAGAGGGGGGAGAGAGAGAGAGAGAGAGAGAGAGAGAGAGAGAGAGAGAGAGAGAGAGAGAAAGAATGAATTCCAGATAGATCAGGGAGATGGGGAAATTCCCATTAAGGTAAAATGGTTGCCAACATAGGGAGTCAGGCAATAATGTCCACCTAGGAAAAAGGCTAGTAAGAAGTGAATCCAACATATAGTGTGTTCCTGCTATTCTTATTGATGGATCCTAATGTGGTTAAATCTGTTTATAGATTTCTGAGGAGTCTTTGTAGTTAATTCACAGGCAAACTTTGTGCAAGACCTGCACTAATTTACATTCTCACCAACAGTGTGCCAAGCTATCCTTTTCTCTGCATCTGCAACAGAAACAGGTTCTTTCGTCTTTTGGATAACAGCCATTCTGACTGATGTCAAATGAATGGATTAGGGATTATGAGCAATTTGTCCTATGTCTTGTGGGCAATTATGTCTTAGGTTCACAATTTATTATGCACATCATTTGCTCAATTTTTTTTATGCTGTTGAGTTGTTTGAGTTACTTATGTATTGTAAATCTTTACTGTTATCTGAAGTACAGTGATACAATAATTTCTTCCATACAGTAGGATGTTTTAGTTTCCTGTGCTATATGTGAGCACCTTACTTTGATACAACTCCAGGCTGTGTTTTTCATGTTCTTTACTGTGCTTTCGCAGTCTCTTTGGGACCATCGTTGTCCGCAGTGATGCCGTGGATCTCCTTCCTTTTGATTTCTTCTGGTATTTTTTATGGTTGGGTGTCTGACATTAGAGTCTGGTCAGAAATAATCAACCCCTCTGCACTCCCCCAACACACAGAGTTTTTTTTTTTTTTTTTTTTTTTGAGGTGGTGTTTTGCTTTTTTCACCCAGGCAGGAGTGCAGAGGTGCAATCTCAACTCACTGCAGCCTCAGCCTTTTGGGTTCAAGCTATTCTCCTGCCACAGAATTCTGATTAACAGAGATTCCAAGTGCATGTGCCACCAAAAATTTCTAATTTTTGCACTTTTTTACAGACAGCATTTCATCATGTTAGCCAGGCTGGTCTTAAAGTCCTGATCCACCCTCTTCTACCTCCCAAAGTGCTAGGATTACAGGAATGAACCCCTATGCTCAACCTATTAGATTTAGTTGAAGATATGAATTGGAATGCTTTAAACATTATGCTTTTTGGAAAGTTAAGAATTCTGGAGCCCCCAGGAAAGAATGTATGCTAAACAAGGTGTGGATTATTCATTCAACCTCTTTGAAAAGAGGGTCTTTGCATATATAGTTAAGGGAAGAATACTGACATGAAATCATGCTTAATTATTCATACTGGCTATAAATCCAATATGAATAATGCTGGTGAAAGCATAGCAGTGAGGATGGCCAGAGGTCACCCTTGACACCATCTTGGTTTTGGCGGGTTTTGATGGGCTTTCTTACTGTAACCTGTTTTATCAGCAAGGTCTTTATGGCCTGTATCTTTTTATCTTTTTTGAGAGGGAGTCTCTCTGTGTCGCCCAGGCTGGAGTGCAGTGGCGTGATCTCGGCTCACTGCAACCTCCACCTCTTGTGTTCAAGCAATTCACCTGCCTCAGCCTCCGATGTAGCTGGGATTACAGGCACCCACCACCATGACCGGATAATTCTTTTTTATATTTCATAGAGACAGAGTTTCACCATGTTGGCTGGGAGGGTCTCAATCTGCTGACCTTGTGTTCCATCCGCCTCAGCCTCCCAGTGTACTGGGATTACAGGCATGAGCCAGTGCACCCGGCTATGTCCTGTATCTTCTACCAACTTCCTAGCTCACTTGTGAGTGAGAATGTCTTCACCATGTGAGAATGAGGTGTCAGCCTCATTTTACCAAGCTCCTTGCTTCCTTGACTCACATTCTAGGGTAGAGAGAGGTGGTCTTGCTCAGGGCACAGCTGCACCAAAAGGCTGAAACTGACAACTGGGGGTCTTGCTAGGTGTGCACAAGAAGGGGACAGCCATGCAGAGCTCTTCAGGGAAAGCATGCCCAGCTCAGAAAGATGGAGTTGCCATGCTTACAACACTTCTGACAACACCCAAAGGCTGCAATTCATCTTGGGGAGACACCCAGAGTACAATCTCTGAGCTGAGGAAACCCTGTTTCTCAACCTTATAAGATGAGACTGGTACCTTTCCAAACTGGCAGCACAGATGGACATTTCTCCTGACAATGTGCAGGAAAACCAGTCTCTGCCACATACCGTCTTCTAGTGACCCCCAAGTTTCACTTCAAAGAATCAGTATGTCAGCATGTCCAGGTCTCCTATTCTTTAAATCTCTATTTTGTTTGTTTGTTTTGAGATGGAGTCTGGCTCTGTTGCCCAGGCTGGTGTGCAATGGCGTGATCTCTGCTCACTGCAACCTCCACCTTCCAGGTTTAAACAATTCTCCTGCCTCAGCCTCCCAAGTAGCTGGGACTTCAGGTGCCTGCCACTACACCCAGCTTTTTGTATGTTTAGGAGAATCAGCGTTCCACCATATTGGCCAGGCTGGTCTCAAACTCCTGCCCTGGCACTTCACCCACCTTAGCCTCCCAAAGTTCTGGGATTACAGGCATGAGCCACCACGCCTGACCTAAATCTCTACTTTAATGTTTAACTTCCTCATAATTCCAGTAAACAACCTTCTCCACCAGTTCTAATCAGTAGTTCACATCTGCTTGCAGCTCCCCAGCTCTGTACCTACTCATCCCAGTCACCTGATCACACGTGGCTGCCTGCTCTGTCCGGCCCTCAAGCATCCTTCCCTCCAAAACACCCACCCTGCCACCCCAGCTCACACCCCTGCCCTCTTTAAAATAGCCAATCAGGATTAGTCTGGCTTGTGTGGTCTACCATTAGCCGATAGGGGAAGGACACTGCAGTAGGGATGACCCCCATCAGGCATAAGTACCCCTTCCCCCTTTTCCAAGAGTGGGACCACCATTGCTCCACCTTTGAGCCACAACCTTCTCAGGAAGTAAACTGTCTTCCTGAGAGGAAGTATCTTCATGTGCTATTTCTTTTGTGCCATCGACATTTTACTTGTAACACCCTGCAACATCTGCAAGTGTCAGAGTTTCTTCACCCTTAACATTTTTGCCAATCATATTGGTGTGAAAACAGTGCCTCTCGGCAGTCTTGATGTGCTCATCAGGTAATGCACCTAAAAATGTTAACAGTAGCCCTGCTACAAAATATCACATAGAAATATTCCTATTAGTGCCTTGGCCCAGTGGTTCATGCCTGTCATCCCAGCACTTTGGGGGTCTGAGGTGAGTGGGTCGACTGAGGTCAGGAGTTCGAAACCAGCCTGACCAACGTGGAGAAATCCCATCTCTACTAAAGATACAAAAAAAAAAAAAAAAAAAAAAGGAAAAAGAAAAATAGAAATCACCTGGGCGTGTTTGTGAGTGCCTGTAATCCAAGCTACTTGGGAAGCTGAGGCAGGAGAATCACTTCAGCCCAGCAGGTGGAGGTTGCGGTGAGCCGAGGTCACACCACTTTACTCCAGCCTGGGCAAGAAGAGCAAAACTCCACCTCATGAAAGAAAAAGAAAGAGAGAGGTGAGGAGAGGAGAGGAGAGGAGAGGAGAGGAGAGGAGAGGAGAGGAAAGGAGAGGAGAGGAGAGGGAAAAATATTTTTTATTTCCATTTTCTGTTTCCACTAGGAAAATATCTAATGGTCATAGATGGAAAGATGCATCCATATCTTCTGGAATATTCTCCTGCTGGGATATGAGGGACTCATCAAAATAAAGAGACTGCAGAAACACAGGATGTACAAATCTTTGAAATTATTCAAAGAATTCCTTTTGTTTCTCTTTGAGTCTGAAATACTGTTGTCCAAAAATTATACAGAGCATGATATACCCTTTGTCATAAAGTTAGGGACATTTAAAACAGAGAAATGCAATAAGGTGATGTAGCAATGGAAACCGAAAAATGAAGAAAATGGAATCCAAACAAGGTCACATTGGGTAGCGGGGAGTAGTACAGAGGGCTGGATGGGGTGGGAGAAACCACAGGTTTACGTTACTTTTAAAGTCTCCGTTTATATATTGGTACTGGATGGACAGGTTGTCTTAGAGTGTTCAAAGTGAAGAGACTGGAAACCATCATTCTGAGCAAAATTGATACAGGGACAGACGACCAACCAGACACTGCCTATTCTCACTCATAAGTGGGTGTTGAACAGTGAGAACACATGGACACAGGAATGGGAACATCACACACCGGGGCCTGTTGGGGGTTGGGAGCTAGGAGATTCATAGAAGGGGTGGGGGTATTGGGGACGGATAACATTAGAAGAAGTATCTAATGTGTATGATGGGGAGACGGATGTAGCAAACCACCGTGGCATATGTATACCTATGTAACAAACCTGAAATTTCTGCACAGGTACCCCCAGAAATTAAAGGATAAAAAAAAATGACCTCTACCAACCCTCCAAAATTCAACTATAATATTGTAGGTGGGTATTGACAATACCTAACTTTGGCTATGCTTGGTGGCTCATGCCTACAATCCCTCTACTTTCAGAGGCTGAGGCAGGCAGATGACAAGGTCAGGAGATCAAGACCGTCTTGGTATACATAGTAAAATCCCATCTTTACTAAAATACAAAAACATCAGCAGCCCTGGAGCTGTGCACCTGTAGTCCGAGGCTCTGAGGAGGTTGAGGCAGAGAAATTCCTTGAACCCGGGCAGCGGAGGATTCTGTGAGCCAAGATCGTGCCACTGGACTACAGTGTGGGTGACAGAGCAAGACTCTGTCTCAGGGAAAAAAAACAAAACAAAACAAAACAAAACAAAAAAAAACTAACATCTTAAATATATAAAAATATTAAGATAAAACTGGGACAATAGGTGCCTGTCATCACACCTGGCTTTTTGTATTTCTAGCAGAGACAGGGTTTCACCATATTGTCAGGGCTGGTCTCAAACTCCTGACCTTGCTCTCCACCCACCTCAGCCTCCCAAACTTTAGGAGTTCAAGACCAGCCAGGCCAACATTGCAAAAGCTCCTCTCTGCTAAAAATACAAAAAGGCAAAAATCAAGGCAGAAATTCAGGCTCAAGAGGTGAGGGTCCTAACTGCAGAGCCTGTGAGAACAAATAACAGTAAGAACAAGCATAAGGAAAAGTGCCGTAATTTGGGTGGTACCTGCTTTGTTGACAGAAATAATGGCATTTCCCTTTCATTCTGTCTCATACTCCCCCCATCTCTTCAATTTTTGTGAACTGTGCCCACAGTCACACCTCCAGGTGTTTTTAAATGTTGATCCCTGTGTACAAACTCTCTGAAATCTCTCTGGCCAACTCCTGTGCACTCTGCAAAACACCATTTACCTGATCCCTGATGCTTCACATTGGTCACCCTTGCAGAAATAAGGCTGAGCTCTCCCGCCTATGTTTTTTTTTTTTTTTTTTTTTTTTTTTTTCCTCCTGTTTTTGCCTTGAGGGGTTGATGGAGTTTGGCTCTCCTCACCCAGGCTAGAGTGCAGTGGCATAAGCTCAGCTCACTGCAATTTCCACCTCCTGGGTTCAAGCGATTTTCCTGCATTGGCCTACAGAGCAGCTCAGATGCCAGGCATCTGCCACCACGCTCGGCTAATGTTTGTATTTTTAGTAGACACCGTGTTTCATCATGTTGGCCCGGCTGGTCTTGAACCCCTGACCTCAGGTGATCCGCCCACCTCAGCCTCCCAATGTGCTGGGATGACAAGCATGAGCTGCTATGCCTGGCCTGAAAAAATTGTTTTAACAGTAAGTAGAATCAAGGAATTGAGTTCTGAAAAAAAGCTTTGGTTATGCTGAAAGCCCAGACTACACCACCACCCACAATATCCATGGAACAAAATGGCCACTGTACTCCGTAAATCTACACAAATTAAAATTAAAAAAAAAAAAAAAATCCAAAGAAAAGTAGTGGTCATCCTTGACTTCATGGAGTAGTCACCCCTAGCTGCATCCAGCATTATAATACCTACAAAAGAAAGGCCAGGCTAGACGGCTCATGACTGTCATCCCAGCACTTTGGGAGGCCGAAGTGGGTGGATCACAAGGTCAGGAGTTCAAGACCAGCCAGTCCAATGTGGTGAAAAACTATCTCTATGGAAAATAACAAAAATCAGCTGGGCGTGGTGTCCGGTGCTAGTAGTCCCAGCTACTGGGGAGGCTGAGGCAGGACAGTGGCTTGAACTCGGGAGATGAAGGTTGTAGTGAGCCAAGGTTGTGCCACTGCACTCCAGCCTGGGCAACCCAGTGAAACTCTACCTCAAAAACAAACAAACAGACAAAGCAGCAGAAGTTTCCCAAACTCCTCCTTTACCCAGGAAACATCACTGAGATCCTGGAGCATTGAGTAATCCTCCAGGCATCCTGGCCAGACACGTCGAATATCAAATGGTTTCCATGCTTTCTCTTCTGGCCTTTGCCAAATTGAGATTTCTCTACAGTAAAAACTGCAGCGGTGGCACAGAAATGAAAATCAGGGCTGCTCCCCGGGCCCCTCTGCCGCCAAAAGATATCAGTCTCTGATTTTTGGAGTAATGTGGACTCATTAATTTGGATGCCAAAATGAGCTTCAGCATCTCAGGCTGTAATTGCAGCTCTGCACTTCATTTCCTTTTGTTACTCTGGATCCCCTCGCAGAATCAACATGCTCCAGGCTCTGAATCCCAGTATAAATAAAATGTGTTTTGGGTTAGGACGTCAGTTACACCAGCGGATCCCCCACTCCAAATTACAGCAACAGTCAGCACACCAGCCCAGCCCCCACTCCAAGTTGCAACAACAGTCAGACATCTGGATGTGAAACCACATACATCATTCTGCGTATGAAAATAAGTAAATGAAAAGTGAAGTTCAAGTCTATTAAGCCAACCACTCTTTATAAGGGGGACATTTTCTTAGCAAACATTCCAAATGACCTCATCTCTTGCACCGCCCCATCTCTGAGCCCATGTGGGTGGGAACCCTAGTGAGACGCAGGTTATGGCAGGAGGAAATTCTTGCAGGCACCAGAGAATGTGTGTCATCAGAGAAGATTCATCACTGACAGCTTGTGCTGAGAAGCAGGCTTGGGGGCCACACGAAGAAGAGGGATGCAAGCTGTTTATTCCAAGTGTGGGTGGAAGGAAGCCTGTGTCTACAACACCTCGGGTTACCCAAGAGGATATAATATTACAAAGTCATGTAATTTCCTGTGCTCTGACCCTGTTACCTGGGACCTGCTTGAGGCCATCATTCTGTCTGCCACATGGGAGTTAGGGTGTGGACATCTTTGGGGCCATTATTGAGATGATTATGAATGACCAGGGCTCCAACCCATCTGCCGGCAATAATTCTTCAGGTGGAGAAAAACTACCCCATCAAAAAGTGGGTGAAGGGTATGAACAGACACTTTTCAAAAGAAGACAGGTATGTGGCCAACAAACAGGAATAAATGCTCCTCATCCCTGGTCATTAGAGAAATGCAAATCGAAACCACACTGATATCCCACCTTACACCAGCTAGAATGGTGGTCATTAAAAAATTGGGAGACAGCAGATGCTGGAGAGGATGTGGAGCAAAAGGAATGCTTTTACCCTGTTGGTAGGAGTGTAAATTAGTTCAACCATTATGGAAGACCATGTGGCGATTCCTCAAGGACCTAGAAACACACAAACACAGGGAGGGGAACATCGCACACCAGGGCCTGTCGAGGGCTGGGGTGCTCGGGGAGGAATATCAGGGGGTGGCGGTATCGGGGAGGGATAGCATTAGGAGAAATACCTAATGTGGATGACGCGGCAATGGATGCAGCAAACCACCGCCATGGCACGTGTGTACCTACATAGCAATCCTGAACAATCTGCACAGGTACCCCAGAACTTAAGGTACAATTGTAAAAAAAAAGAAAGAAAAAAAGTATAACTACCTCCCCGTAAGATTCCACGAGAAAAGCTGGTAAGCTCCAAACCACTTACTCCTCAAGGTGAATCGGGGTGTACAGATGGCGTTCCTAAGGTCTGCAGATTGGGGACACAGAGGTATGGAGGCAGGAAATTCTTTCTCCTGGCTCACTACGCATTCAGTCTTTAACGTCCCCTGGCTGTGGTACCTGTCGGTAATTAACTCCAGGCTGGAAAAAGATTTCTGGAGGAATGTGTTTTTATTTTTATTTATTTTTTATTTTTTATTTATTTATTTATTTATTTATTTATTTATTTATTTTTGCCGCCAAAGACTAATTAGCCCTGGCCACCTGCCTTTCCCAAATATCACTGCAAGGTTGTGTTGGAGTTTTCCTACTGGTGACAGCATGACATTTCTGTTGAGTTTCTCCCTGCTGTGACCTTTCTGTAGCTGCCCTAATAATCACAGTCATAATCAGTCATAATCATACTAAAACAGAAACTGGGCAGCTGAAAAAAGTACAGGTTTATGCTCTTGAGTTCTTAAGACTAGAAGTCTGAAATTCAGGTGACTTGGGACTGTTCTGTGTCTAGAGGCTCTAGGGGAGGTTCCTTCCTTCCTCTACAGATGCTGGTGGCTCCAGCATCCCTGGGCCTGTGGCTGTATCCCTCCAGTCTCTGCCTCCAAATCCACCTGGCCTTCTCTGTCTCTGTGTCTGGTCTCCCGTCTCTTAGAAAAACACCTGTGCTTGCATTTAGGAACCACCCTACTCCAGGATGATCTCCTCTGAAGATCCTTAGCTAATTACATGTGCAAAGCTATTTATTTCCAAACAAGGCACTGTTCACAGGTTTGTGGCATCTGGATTTGAATATAACTTTCTGAGGGACCACAGTTGAGTGCATTCCAGTTGTATCAAGTTCCCTCCAGAGGCTCTACGGGAGGATCCTTCCTGCCTCTCTGGCTTCTGGGGGCCCCAGCATCACTGGGCTTGTGGCCGCATCACTCCAGTCTCTGCTCCCCTCTCCACATGGCCGTCTCTTCTGTGTCTGTGTCTCCTTTTGTGTCTCTTAGAAGGACACATTTCATCACACCTAGAACTCACCTAATCCAGGGTGATCTCATCTCAAGACCCTCAGCTTCATTACGTCTAAGATTCTATTCACAAGTCTAGGGGTGAGGATATAAACTTATATTTTGGGGATCAGCATTCAATCCATTGTAATTGTGTTTGGTTGCTTCTGGAGCCTCGAGGGGAGGATGATTCCTGCCTCCCCCAGTTCCCGGGGGCTTCAGGTGTCTTGGACTTGTGGCTGCATCACACCAATCACTGCCTCAGTCTCCATGCAACCTCCTTCTCTGTGTCTGTGTTTCCTCTTCCGGCCCTTAGAAGCACACCTCTCGTTGGATTTAAGAGCCACTGAGATAACTCAGGATGACATCATTGTGAGATCTCTACCTTGGTGACATCTGCAAAGGTTATTTTTCCACAGAGGCCCTCAGTCTAAGGTACCAGCAGTCAGGATGTGAATGTCATCTTTTTAGGGGGACACCATCTATTCCACTGCACCATCCTAGGGACTTCCTGTAATCCCATCTCGGTCTTTAAAGATGTTAAGGACACGAATCTCAGCCATGAACCCAGGAAATAAGCAGGCCCTGAGCTGCAATTCCAATGCAAGGTCAGTTGAGGCCAGAAGCAGTGGCTCTCACCTATAAACCTGCCACCTGGGGAGGCTGAGGAGGGTGTATCAACTGAGGTTGGAAGTTTAGAACAGCCTGGCCAACATGGGGAAAAACTTTCTCTACTCAAAGTGCAGAAAATAAATAAATAAATAAATAAAAAATAAATAAATAAACAAAACATATGTGAGTGTGGTGGTTCACGCTTGCAATCTCAGCACTTTGGGAAGTCAAGGTGAGTGGATTGCCTGAAGTCAGAAGTTCGAGATCAGCCTGGCCAAAATGCTGAAGGTCTGTCTCTACTAAAAATAAAAAATAAAATAAAATAAAATAAAAACACAATAAGCTGAGCATGACTGTGCACTCCTGTAATCCCAGCTACTCGGGAGGCTGAAGGGAACTGAAGCTGGAAGGCAGAGATGGCAGTGAGCTGAGATCAGGGCATTT
The DNA here is from genome assembly GCF_048565385.1 of Saimiri boliviensis. NCBI lineage: Eukaryota > Metazoa > Chordata > Mammalia > Primates > Cebidae > Saimiri > Saimiri boliviensis. The sequence continues at coordinate 12,842,970 of NC_133471.1, read as the reverse complement.
CCCTCCAGCCTGGGTGACAGTGTGTGACTTGGTCACGAAAACAAAACAAAACAAAATGCAACACAACAAAACAGAGCAAAAATATACATTCCTCCAGAGGATGTCAGAAGAACATGGTACCTATCCCAATGTGTAGCCACACACCCAGCATAGTGACTGAGGATTGGACTACTGAGAGATCAGGCTAATAGCGACCCGAGTCAGACAGCTGAGAGATCAGGCTCATACTGACCAGGGATCAGACAGGTGAGAGATCAGCCTCATATCCACCAGCAATCAGACAACTCAGAGATCATAGATCAGACAGCTGGGAGATCAGGCTCATAGTGACTAGGGATCAGACAGGTGAGAGTTCAAGCTCATAGCCACCAGGCATCAGAAAGCTGGGAGACCAGAGATCAGACAGCTGGGAGTTCAGCCTTACAGTGACCTGGTATCAGACAGGTGAGAGATCAGACTCATAACAATCAGGCATCAGACAGCTCAGAGATCAGGCTCACAGAGACCAGGGATCAGATAGGTGGGATGTCAGGCTCATAGTGACCAGGAATGAGACAGCTGGGAGATCAGACACATAGCAACCAGTGGTCAGACAGCTCAGAGATCAGGCTGATAGCAACCAGGGATCAGATATTTCAAAGATCAGGTTCATAGTGACCAGGGAGGTGGATGTGAGGTGAGGAAGTCGAGTCCAGCCTGGTCAACATGGTGAAACCTCATCTCTACTAAAAATACAAAAATTAGCCAGGTGTGGTGCCTGGTGCCTGCAATTCCAGCTCTTCAGGAGGCAGAGGCAGGAGAATCACTGGAACCTGGGAGTCAGACATTGCACTGAGCTGAGATCGCACCACTGCACTCCAGCCTGGGTGACGGAGCAAGATTCCATCTCAAAACAGCACAAACAAACAAAGATATTGGCAGTGTTGGCTGTTTCTGAAGACTCTAGGGGAGGGTTCTCATTATATCTCCCAGCTTGTAGTGGTTACTGCAAATATTTTGTACTGTCTGGTTTCTAACCTCATCACTGCAATCTCCGCCCCTCTCTTCACATAGTCATCTCTCTGTGTATCAACGTGTTTGACTCCTGTTTCTATAACAAGCCTGGAGCTACTGTATCAGAGTCTACATTCATATTTTCACTTTTATTTTATTTTTATTTTTATTTTTTTTTTATTTATTACTTTTTTTTTTCTTTTTTTTTTGAGACAGAGTCTGGCTCTACTGCATAAGCTGGAGTACAATGGAATGATCTTAGCTCACTGCAACTTCCACTTCCCGTATTCAAGTGATTCTCCTTCCTCAGCCTCCCAAGAAGCTGGGATTATACATGCCTGCCACCAAGCCCAGATAATTTTTTTTTTTTTTGTATTTTTAGTACAGACAGGACTTCCCCCATGTTGGCCAGGCTAGTCTCAAACTGCTGACCTCAGGTGATCCTCCCGCCTCAGCCACCCAAAGTGCTGGGATGACAGGTGTGAACCACCACACTTCTCCATCTTTCATTTGCAGGACTCTCATAATGCTGCGATGACCCCGTTCTTTTTAAATAATTTATTTACTTTTTGAGACAGAGTCTTCCTCTGTTGCCCAGGCTGGAGTGCAGTGGTGTGATCTCACCTCACTGCAATCTTGAACTGCCTCAGCCTCCCAAGTAACTGCAATTACAGTTGCCCACAGCCATGCCTGATGAATTTTTTTTTTAATTTTTATTTTTAGGTGAGACAGGTTTCCCATGTTGGCCAGGCTGGTCTCAAACTCCTGACCTCAAATGATCCAATATGCTGGGATGAGAGGCCTGAGCCACCGCAACTGGCCAACCCCGTTCTTACAAGATGCTGTGAGCAGAATGAACAGATTTTTGGAAGATGCACGGGTTTTGTAAAGCTCACTCAGACAGACTTTCTCCCAGCCTCGTGCATGGCCAATATCATACAGGAACGATGAAAATTTAAAGAGCAAGGAAGAAACATCTCTTCTCCACAACAGATGTTGGCAGGTGCTGTATGTATGGCAGGGGCAGGAGTTTGGCTGTGGGGATATTACCTGTTTATGCCTCTCTCAGATGTGGGAGGTGGAAAGTGAGTCAAGAGGAGGCCTGGCATTGACGGTCTTTGCCGGGTATAAAGACCAGCTTGACCGTGGAGAACCCCCACCCCAGTGGCACTGAAGGCACTAAGAAGCAGAGACCCAGATACATCAGCAAAATGAGTCTATCCAGGGTTCCAGCAGCCTTCTGAGCTGAGAGCCTCAGGGGCAGATGGCATTCTGGGCTGAGGGCCTCCAGGAGACTCTGACCCATGTGTTTATTCTCTCTGAGAATGTGATGCTTATTTACAAACTGGTGTTTGGTATTTTCTCATCACACAAGAACAGACCAGGTAGGCAGCTGGTGCCCACTTACCACTGATCACAAACTAAAAACTTTTATCCCCAAGGGGCCACAGGGACAGGATCAGATGTCCTGTGCTTAGATTGTTTTAACTCCTGTATGATATGTGTATATTGTCCTGCCACTTGGGAATGCCCCCTGTAGTTTTCTACTTGGTGAGGAGGCAGCTAGGTTTTCCTTGCCACAGTTCTTCCCAGGAAACAATATATTCTATCAAACACTCAGCAATTCTTAGCAGCAGGGACATCTCCAAACACAGGGCTGTCAAAGAACACAGCCAAAGATAGGCTGGTGAGTGTCTCCTTGGATCTCTGCCTGAGAGTCAGCTGAGAAAATGCACACAGCACAATGTGGGATGATGGCAGTACTTGTCCCTTGGGCTGCTCATAAGATACTGTCACCCACAGGAGGCTTTCAATAAGACATTTTCCTCTCACTCTTTCAGAGAACAGAAGCCTCAAATGAAGATGCTGGCAGGGCTGGTTCCTCTGAGTGTGTCTGTGTCCTCACCTACTCTTCTTAGGAGATGTCTTACTCCATTTGAGGCTGGTATCACAGAACACTATGGTCTGGGTGGCTTATAAACAACACACATTGATTCTCTCACAGCCCTGGCAGCTGGAGTCCTGAGATCAAGATGTGGGCAGGGCTGGCTCCACCTGATGCCTCTCTTCCGGGCTTGTAGACACCATCTTCTCCCTGTGTCCTCAGAGGATCATCCCTCTGTGTGTGTCTGTGTACTCATCTCCTCTTCTTATAAGAACTTCAATCCTATTTGATCAGGGTTCACCCTAAGGATACCATGTTGACCTTACCAATTATCCCTGCAAAGATGCTGTTCCAAATAAGGTAACATTCCCTGGAATCTGGGCATCACATTGTTTTTGGGAGACGCAATTCAGCCCACCATCTTATTCGGAAACCACCATTCTGCAAATTCCATGGCAATTTTGTCAGCCTGCTTGGTTTTCTCTGCCTTTCTTGCTTTTCACCTTGTGACTGATCTTTTTCATTTACAGGCAATTGAGTCTCCTTAAAGAGAGCATCAATTTGGCTAAACTGGACACCCAATGCATCCACCTGGTATCAGCTGGGTAACAAAATCCATCCTTTCTTGGAATTCTGGGGATACTTATTATCAAAAGTGAATTGCATAAAAGCAAGTGCAGATGGTTGTACATGTGTGATGTTACCTCTGACTCCTCTGTTCTGTTCCATTGGTCTATATGACTGTTTTGGCACTAGTACCATGCTGTTTTGATTACTGTAGCATTGTAGTATAAATTGAAGTCAGGCAGTGTGACATCCCTCTGCTTTGTTTTTTTATTGCTTAGTGCTGTCTTGATTATGTGGGCTTTATTTTGTTTCCATATGAAGTTTTGTGGCTGTTTACAGTAACAAAGACTAGGAACCCATCCAATTTCCCATCAGTGATAATCTGGATAAAGAAAATGTGGTTCATACACATCAGTGAATACTATGCAGCCATAAAAAAGGATGAGTAGTACATGTCCTTCACATGGACATGGATGAAGCTGGAAACCATCATTCTCAGCAAACTGACACAGGAAGAGAAAACCAAACACAGCATATTCTCACTCATAAGGGGGAGTTGAACAATGAGAACATATGGACACAGGAAGGGGAACAACACACACTGGGACCAGTCGAAGGTTGGGAGCTAGGGGAGTGATAGCAGGGTGTGGTCGGGCTAGGTGAGGCATAGCATTAGGAGAAATAACTAATGTAGATGATGGGATGATGAATGCAGCAAAGTTCCATGCCAAGTGTATACATATGTAACAAACCTGCATGATCGGCACACGTACCCCAGATCTTAAAGTATATTAACAATAAAAAACATCCAAAAATACCCATGTGGGGCATTCTCTGTGGCACCCATTTATAGAAAATTTGGGATTTTTCTTATAACGCATTTTTTTCCCTGAATGTTTTTCTTCAGCTTCTCTGAGTTCAGGGGACACAGCCCTATCCCTACTATTTCCAGCCAGAGAGTGATTTCAACCCAAATGGGGTTAATAGGGTACCCGACAAGTCAACTCAGCATGCACCCCATTTTACTCCCTGTAAACTGATGTTTCTCTTCTGGCGAGATGGATGCTCTTCATATCAGCTTTCAAAATGACAGATAACCATTGCCAGTTAATGAGCGCTATTAGCAGATACATATCTGTAATTCCATCCCCAGAGTAATTTCTTTTCCAATAATGCAATTTGCAAATGTGAGTGATTCAGTAGCTTCCATCTCTGTGGATTACCAGCTGAGCTTTGGCTCCTCCTCTCTCAGATGATTCGGGGTGGTTGGAGGCAGGCTGGCACCCTCCAAAGCTGGAAATCTCCAGAGCCAATATTTGCTTGTCTTCCTGGATTCTGAGCACATCTTGGACAGTGGAAACCTTCTGGAATGATCTTGCCTTCCCACAAGAGATTGACATCCGTGGCCATGCAGACATGCCTTCCCCAGACAGGACAACCCAGCTTGCTCTCCCTAAATTCCTTCTTGTGGATATCGTCAGTTCACAGAAGAACCAGGAGCATTGTAGGACTATTTAACAAGCACATTAAAAAGAAAAAAGAAAGGTGTGTTGGTTGGCTATGCTGCTTTACACTTGTCCCACCAGCAATTTGGAAGGCTGAGGTGGGTGCATCACCTGAGGTCAGGAGTTCAAGACCAGCCTGGGCAACATGGGGAAACCCTGTCTTTATGAATAAAAAAAATAGGCTGGGTGTGGTGGCTCATGCCTATAATCTCAGCACTTTGGGAGGCCGAGGTGGGAAGATAACCAGAGGTCAGGAGTTGAAAACCAGTCTGGGGAACATGGTCAAACCCTGTCTCTAATAAAAAGACACAAAATAGTCTGGGTGAGGTGGCTCATGCCTATAATCCTGGCATTTTTGGAGGCCAAGGTGGGCAGATCCTCTGAGGTCAGGGGTACCACACTAGCCTGCCCAACATGGTGAAGCCTTGTCTCTAATAGGATACAAAGAAAAAAAAAATTAGCCAGGCAATGTAGCAGGTGCCTGTATTTATAGCTACTTGGGAGGCTGAGACAGAAGAATAGCTTGAACTTGAACCCGAGAAGCAGAGGTTGCAGTGAGCTGAGATCACACCACTGTACACCAGCCTGGGTGGCAAACTGACACCCTGTCTCAATTTTTAAAGACAGAAAGAAAGAAAAGAAAAGAAAAGAAAAGAAAAGAAATGTATAGTAAGGAAAAAACATAGATGTTATACACACCTTGGAATAGTATGCAGTCCTGAAAAAGAAGAAAATAATACCTTTTGCAAGTTGGATGGAGCTGGAGAGGAAACTGCACTATGAGTACAAAACGGCACACAGAATGAAATAATAGACAGTGGAGTCTCAGAAGTTGGGAGGATAGAAGTTGGGTGAGAGATGAAAAATTAGCTCTGAGACTCACTGTACCCTACCCAGTTAACAGGTGCACTAGGCCAGGCTTGGTGGCTCACATCTGTAATCCCAGGTACTTGGCAGGCTGAGGTGGGAGAGTCACTTGAACCCAGGAGGTGGAGATTGTGGTGAGCAGAGATCACACCATTGCACTGCAGCCTGGGTGACAGAGCAGCACTCTGTCTCAGAAGCAAACAAACAAACAAAAACAGGTGGACAAAAGCCTAGACTTTACCAATCAAATGTGCAACCAAAAAGCATTTGCACTGCTGCAGTAATAAGCCACTGGTTTATGACACATTAAGGACCCATTCCCCATGTTGTGTTTGTGCAGTTAGCTTTGGGAACAGTGAGTTCATTCCACTTCCTTTTCTATTTTATTACATTTTTTTTTTTTTTTTTTTTTTAGACAGAGTCCTGCTCTGTCACCCAGGCTGCAGTGCAATGGGGTGATCTCAGCTCACCACCATCTACACCTCCCGGGTTCAAGAGATTCTCCTGCCTCAGCCTGTGGAGTAACTGGGATGACAGGGGTTCACGACCGCACATGGCTAATTTGTGTAGTTTTAGTAGAGATTGGGTTTCGCCATGTTGTCCAGGCTGCTCTGGAACTTCTGACCTCAAGTGATCTGCCCACCTCAGCCTCCCAAAGTGCCAGGATTACAGGCATAAGCCACTGTGCCCAGCCTCCGGTATATCTTTATGTGAAGTATAAAAACAGATGAATACACTCACTAATCATTAGGAAAAGGTTAATGAGCTCTGGGCACGGTGGCTCACACCTGTAATCACAGCAATATGGGAGGCCAGGGCGGGCAAATCATGAGGTCAAGAGTTCCCAACCAGCTTGACAAAGATGGTGAAACCCCATCCCTACTACAAATTCAGAAACTAACTGGGTATGGGGACACGAACCTGTATTCCCAGCTACTCAGCAGGCAGAGGCAGGGTAATGGCTGGAATCTGGGAAGCGGAAGTTGCAGACAGCCAAGATCATGCCACTGTACTTCAGCCTGGTGACAGAATGAGACTTGGTCTCATAAAAAATAAAACTAAAAAAAGCAAATGAAAGGCACATTGGTTATGGTCATATTTTGTCATGCCACTGTAAACAGCATGGTGATAGTCATAGGAGAGCAGCTGTGCTTTTGAAAAAACTTTTGAGAAGACAGTGAAAATGATGCCATGTGGTGGCAGATGACCCAAAAGGTTGAAGAACAATTCAGCTTGGGATTCAGCTCTGTGTCTTTGCGTCTTATAAGCCAACATACAACCTGTCCAGGGAGAAGTCTAGTAGCAGGAGCATGGTTGAGAGTCCCACAAAGAGCATGGCATACAGACAGATTGTGGGAAGTAGAAAACTTACTTTCTAAAGATCCTTTCTTCTTAAAGAACAAGTGTGCTCATAACTTTGTGAAGCCCTATCCTATATATCTGTTAGACATGGTGTGCTTATAAGCACATGCTACGCTCTATGGCCTTGTACTTTAACCAAGATATCTGTGCTGGACTTGCTCACAGGCATGTCCCAGCTCTACATTGCATTTAGCTGTTCAGAAAAGTTTTAACTTGTTAGCCAATTGTGTTCTAGTTTAGATGGTGAGGTCTGGCTCCAGCCAAGGGTGATCAGACACAATCAGCAAGGATGACCCCACATGCTTCAGGGAAAAATGTGTGTGTTTTCCTTTGTTCATTGTACTGTTGTGGCACAATGGCTAGTGAGGGTCCACTTACTGCAGCTCAGGAAGCAAAAATTGCATTGCTGAAAGATCCTTTGTCTCAGTTCTGATTTCTCTTTCAGACACTCAGCATCTATTTCCAACACAGATGTTCTCCTTCTCACAGTCGTCCCAAAGAGTGGTTGGGAGCCACTGGGATAACTGAGTCATGGTGCTCTTCCTCCTGGGGTCCCTCCGGGAAGTCAGTCTGGGCAGAGCAGTGTGGTGATACCAGAAGCTAATCCCACCTAACAGCTCCCTGGGAGGGAGCTTTCGACACCCTCTGCTTTCAAAGCCTCCAGCTCAAGTCAGAAATGCTGCCTTTTCTCAAAGATCGGAAAGCCATGTGTTTATCAGAGCGTGTCTAAGCACATATCCATCTCTCCCTTTCCTGAAGTGAGGATGACCCAGATCAAAATGGGAACTGAGGCAGATGTCAGCTTCGCGGAGCCAACACTGGGAACCCCATTTCTGCGTGTATCCATCTAAGGGCCTGCCAGCCTGTGCCTGGCTGCTACTTATTAATATGGGTTTCCACGTGCTTGGGTGGAGAGGCCGTCCCCAAGCCTCTAAGGTGTCCCCCAATTTCCTTGGTAACTAACTCCAAATGCACCAAAGCTGGGCTCTGCTCCTACCTCCCTGCTGTTGGAGGGCTGGGCACAGGCAAGCCAGATGGCCAGCTCCTCACCTCACCTGTGCACTCCTGGGCCAGGGGGTAGGGTTTTGATCATGAGAGGCACCTGTCCCACGAAGAAGCTTCATGCCATGGTCACAGGGCCTTGCTAAACCCTGGGGATGACATACCCCCAGATGTCATTCTTATCTCCAAAGTCTACAGCATGGAAGAAATTATGGATCTAGCTGTTGATTCCTTCTTGGTTTATTTGATTCGTTGTTTTATATTATTATTATTTTTTGAGAAGAAGCTATGGATGTATTTGTTCTTTCATTCTTATTTTATTTAATTTTATCCATTTTTTTTGAGAAGAAATGAAGGATCTGTGTATGGATTCTTTCTCCCCTTATTTAATTAATTAATGTTATTTATATTTGAGAAGAAATGATGGATTTATGGATTCATTCTTACTTTAATTAAATTACTTTTATTTACTTTTTGAGAAGAAACTGTGGATCTATGGATTGATTATACTAGTTTTATTTAATTTTATTTATTTTTTTGAGAAGAAACTATGGAATTTGGTGCTGATTAATTCTTGTTTTACTTAATCAGTTTTATGTTTTTGAGAAGAAATGTTGGATCCATGTGCGGACTCATTCTTAGTTAACTAATTGTATTTTCCTTTTGAAAAGAAACAACACATCTATGTATTTGTTCATTCTTCTTTTATTTAATTAATTAATTTTATTTTTTAGAAGAAGTTATAGATCTAAGTGCTGATTAATTCTTGTTTTATGTAATTAATTTTATTTGTCTTTTGAGAAGAAACCATGGATCTAGGTAGAGATTCATTCTCACTTCATTTAATTAATTTATTTTATTTACTTTTTTGAGAAGATACGATGCATCTAGGGGAGGAAGAGCAGGGGGTGTTGGGGGGTTAGGGGAAGGATAGAAGGAGTGGGGCCTAGAGGAGGGGTAGCAGGGGGTTGGGGGATAGGGGAGGAATACCAGGGGATCGGGAGCTAGGGGAGGAATAGCAGGGCTGAGGGGCTAGGTGAGGGACAGCAGTGGATGGGGGCTAGGGGATAAAAAGCAGGGTGTGGGGTCTAGGGGAGGGATAGAAGGGGGTGGGGGCTAGGGAAGGAATAGCAGGGGTTAGGTGCTTGCGTAGGGAGAGCAGGGGCTGGAGGGCTAGGGGAAGGATAGCAGGGGTGACGGCATAGGAAATAGACAGCAGGGGGTGGGGGTGGGGGAGGAATAGCAGGGGGTTAGGGGCTTGTGTAGGGATAGGAAGGGCTGGAGGGCTATGGGAAGGATAGCATTGTGTTGGGGATCTAGGGGAAAGTAGCAACCGGTGGGGAACTGTTGGAGTGACAGCAGGGGTTGGGGGGCTAGGGGAGGAATAGCAGAGGAAAAGCTGGAGGTTCTTTCACCTGAGTATTTGACACCCACTTCAGATTCGAGGCCTCTTGGGAACCTGTTTTCTTTTTTTTTTTTTTCTTTTTTTTTTTTTTTTTTCTTTTGAGATGGAGTCTTGTTATGTTGCCCAGGGTGGAATGCAGTGGCAACATCTCAACTCACTGCAACCTCCACCTTCTGGGTTCAGGCGATTCTCCTGCCTCAGCCTCACGAGTAGCTGAGGCTACAGGCACCTGCTAGCACACCCAGCTAATGTTTTATACTCTTAGTAGAGATGGGGTTTCACCACATTGGCCTGGCTGGTCTCAAATTGTGGACCTTAACTGATCCACCAACCTCAGCCTCACAACGTGTTGGGATTACAGGAATGAGCCACTGGGTAGAGGCTGGAAAAGTTTTCAAGAAGAGAATCAGTTAAAATGGTGCATGCAACATTATATGTATTTGGACAAAATCAATAAGAATGGTACAGGAAATGAAAGAATTCTTCAGAAAATGACCTTGAGGTCAACACTTTATAAAAACAAGAGAAAGGGAGGCTCTCAAGCTATCCCGTTAGAAAAGCTTCACCAGGCGTGGTGGCTCATGCCTGTAACCCCAGCAGTTTAGGGGGCCAAGGCCAGTGGATCACATGTGGTCAGGAGATCGAGAGTGGGTTGGCCACCGTGGTAAAATCCATGCATACTAATAAATACACAAATTAGACAGGCGTGGCGTGGTGATGGTGCCTGTAATTTCAGCTACTCAGGAAGCTGAGGCAGAAGAGTCACTTGAGCCTGGGAGATGGAGGTTGCCAAGAGCTGAGATTGTGCCTCTGAATTACATCTTGGGCAACAAGAGCAAAACTCTGTCTCCAAAACTCATAACCATTACATTAAATTTCCAGCCCAGAAATTTGTACTTAATGTGGACTAGAGTTTCTGTTTGGGAAAATGGAAACATTCTGGAAGCAGATGTTGATGATGGTTGCATAATTATTTGAATGTACTTATTACCAGTGAATTGGACTCTGTAAAAAGGCTGAAAGGATAGACATCATATTACGTGTGCTCTACTAAAATGATAAAAAATTATATTGCTGTTGATAGGAAAATAAGCTTTCTTTTTTGGAAAAGGATAGCATTTAGCAGGCAACAATGAACCCTGCCCAACAATAAATATAAAAATATATATATTTGACATGGAGTCTCACTCTGTTGCACAGGCTGGAGTACAATGGCAGGATCTCAGCTCACTGCAACCTCCGCTTCACCAGTTAAAGCAATTATCCTGCTTCATCCTGCAATGTAGCTGGGATTACAGGCACCCACCACTAAGTCCAGTTAATTTTCTTATTTTTAGTACAGACGAGGTTTCGCCATGTTGATCAAGCAGGTCTCAAACTCCTGACCTCAGGTGTGCTCTGAGACCTGGAGTGCTCACCTGACATTTTATCTGTTCCATCTCTGAGTGCCTAATTCCCTTGGGTGGTACTGCACTGGATTGAGCCACAGACCCTGGCTTATGATCTGGGCTACTGGGGAAATGGTTTGGGACAGGTCAGGCCGTGGTTCAAAGCCAATTCTCCAGAGGTCTGGGAATAATCAGCTAGGTCCTCTCCCAGGATCCCCACAATGGCCCCACCTCAGAAATCCTGCCTTACCCTGGGCAGTCATGGTGCACCAACCAGCTGAAGAAGTTCAGGTAGGCAGTATTCTGTCTGCAGCTGGGGGGCTTCACCTTCATGATCCCAGGAACACAGGACTGCAGTGAAATGATAAACGCTGTATCCTGGAGAAAGAGGAGTGAGGAAGGCACAAGCCAGACATATCCTTCCACATACCACCTCCTATACCATGCTGGGAGGCACTCCTTACTGAAAATGTAACAGGATAAACCTTAATGATCACTTCACTGTGGAAGTAAAAGTGGCCCATTACTGGAGATGTCTGAGTTCCTCAGCCTGCATGGCTGAGGAGAAAGAGGACAGACTCAAAGTGACCAATCATCTAGTTGGATTGAGGTGGCCTGGTAGCTGGGGTGGTGCATGTGTTTCCCCTGCCCAGCTCTCCCCTGAGTTATGCTGGGGCCTCAAAGGGGGACCCCACCCTGACCCAGACATATGAGCCCTCACGAAGACCCAGTCCCCATTACCTGACCTGCAAATCCGTCACGTGGCTAAGCAAGACTTCATCATGCTTTTGATGCTGGCCGACATCTGGGTGTACTGCACAATCTGCCTCGGGTTAAGGAGCTTCCATATAATTGGCTGGGCGAGCCACAAAACACCCTGCAAGTTTGCAAGAGCACCAAGAGTGTAGGACAGGGCTATGCCTAGACCTCAGACATGGAACCCTTTCTTGCCAGGCATCCCAAATGGGCAGTTGCAAGGATACTGCTCTGGTCCACAATCCCCCGGCTCTGTGCACTAGTCACCCTCTCCTACCTCCAGGCTGAACACAATGCCCTCCTCCGGCCTCCCACAGACACCTGCCTCTGCTGCTCAACACACTCCAGGGAACCCCTACACCGTGCGGACCAGTCCTTGAAAAACCCATGGGTCTCGCCCTGCTGAGCAACCGTTGCTAAAACTACGTGGACCCAGGGCTCCTGGGATGCCCCACTGGGCTGCCGTCCCACGCATGCACCTTGGGGCCCTGAGCCCCAGGGGGATCAGCTATGTCCAGCAGCTCAGAAGACACAGGGCAGGCCCTGGACCTGCGAAGCCCTGATGGCAGCGGTGCATGCCGCTGTTGCCCGCTGGCGGGAACCTCTGGGTCGGCAATGCAGTGTCCTGAGTGCGCACAGCACAGCATGTACACAGTCCATCCACGGGTGACCCTGGCGGCTGGCCTCTGGTGTGCCTAGGACCCAGCACCAGAGGAATGCTCCTGGGAGTCCAGCATCCTTAGGGAGGAAGCATGGCACTCGGGGTCTGTATTTGCCTAGACCTGCCAAGAGTGCAAAGTCCACCCCAGCAAGGTACCAGGTGGCTTTCCTACCACGCGCCTGCCCCGCCCCACTTTCCCCAAGTGTCCTCCGTGCAGCCCTTGCCCCAGCAGCCAGCGCTGGTCCCTCTCCCTTTCCTCTGGATCTGCAACATTCAGGACCATCTGCCTGGCCTGCCTAAGGAAGTGAGACGTTTCATGTGTTCGCTGTGGGTCAATGGCCTGCCACAGTCATGATGTCCGTTAGGCCGTCAGAATTCCACGCCCACAATTCCAAAGGGCCGGCTGCCCGCCTGGCCTGCGCGAGAACCCAGAGCCACTGGGCGGAAACTCGACCAGGTGGTCACCCGCGGCTGGCCCGATGAGGGTGGAGCTGCAAGACACCCGGATGCGGCCACGCCCCTCCGCCCTGGAAGACCGCCACCCACCGTCGCACTGATTGGCTGCCGACAGAGGCTGTTTTGGCTACTTCCGTAGGGCTGCTGGGGGATCTTTCTGTCCTGTTCAGTCCGCTTCTGGACCTCTGAGTCTGCGGCCAGGGCTAGAGGCTTCCAAAGCCAGATGCAAGCAGCCGGAGGGCCCGGTGACCCAGAGGCTGTTTGTCCTGCTGAGAAGCACCTGTAATTTCTGTTTCTCTGCTCAGGTTGGTCTCGCCAGGCGTTCGGACGTTGTCAATGAAAGCGGCTGGGGTTTTCAGTGTGCGGGCGTTGAATTATGGGAGGAGACGGTAGAGCGGGCTCGTCCTTAGCGCACGTGAGAAACTCGGGTTTGTTAAACTCACGGAGGTTTCTTGAGGATTCTTCCTTTTACTGTTGGACGTGTCCGATGTGGGGGCAGCTTGTGGGAGAGGGACCTCGGGCGCCATTGTTTTCCTGTGCACGTTTTATTGAAACGGTTTTTCTCTGTCAGTGTGGTCATAACTCAAATACACAGGCAGTGTACTTACGCAGTGTGACCAGGGAAACAAAAAAACCTTGTACTTTTAGTTAGCACGTTTCAAATGTCTGATTTTCTTCACAGGACGTAGCATGCTAAGGTTGGCATAAATTGCCTGACTTTCGGGTTTGTAGAAGTCTGGAAGCATGAATAATCAGTTTAAATTTGCCTCTTTTAAACCTGTAATTATCTCCCTCCTTCCATGACAGTATTTGAAAGACGTTTCCTGTATCTCTGATACCCTCGATAATTTAAATGGAAGAAGTGTTTGCAATGGAGATCAATGGTGGTAGATAGGCGAAAACGGAAGCAAATAGAGATATGCTTAATGTTTTGTATTGACCTGGCAATCTGACGTACTCCTGTAATCCTAACATTTTCGGAAGTGAAGGTGTAAGAATGACTTGAGGTCGTGAGTTGGAGGCTAGCCTGAGTAACATAATGTGGGTCGTTTAATCTGTTGCCATCCTGGCACCAGGGACCGGTTTAGAGGAAGGCAGCCTTTCCACAGACCAGGGGTTGGTAGGGGGAAGAAGGCTGCGAGTGAGAGGCGGCAGCTTAGCATGGGGCACTGGGTAGGGCGGGGCTTCTGCTCGGAACAGCGTGATAGAGTAGTTTTGGCTGCAACGGGGCTGGGTGGAGCGCAGGGTGGAGTAGCAGGGTCGCAGGGAGGACGGTGTCATGCAGCTGTGGCACCTCACGTCATTCTCAGACGTTACATTCTCATAAGGAGATTGCCACTGAGATTTCTCACATGCATAGGCCAGAGTACTGCTCCTAGCCTCTGCCCATCCCAGTGGAGGCGGGGCTCAGAGACTTAGAGTGCTTCACCCCTCGTTTTGTAGCCAGGTCCCTGAAAGGCCCAAGATGTTTATGGCTGAAAGCCAGAGTTTGTGGATACCCGACCTAGTTAGTGTATATTTCAAATCACTAAAAGTTTGTACAATATGTAAAAGTTTCTCCCCCATGAAAGCATGTAGTTTAGGTAGCTCAGTTTAATCATTTATCAAAACATCAGGTTTTTCGTGGCAGTTCACCCTTGAAAAGTGACGGAACTTTGGTAGCACTGTACTGACATAGCACATGAACCCAGAAGTTTCAAAGTTGGTCAGCATGGTAGAAGCTGGGTGTATTGAAAGACATGCACACACACACACATACACATACACCCTTGCACACGCATGCACCTTTGCACACACCCCTGCACACTTACACGCACGCCCACACCCACTCTGGTAGCAACACACACCCCGGCACACACACACACCCCTGCCCACACCTGTGCACACACATACACACACCAGGTCTGGTAGCAGGCCACTGTAGTCCCAGCTTCTTGGAAAGTTCCTATGTGACAGGATCACTTGAGGCTGGGTGGAGGAGGCTGCAGGGAGCAATGCACATTGGCAGCAGGAAACTTACTTCTTAAAAAAATTGTACTTCATAAATATATAATTTTCAAATAAAACGATTTAAATTGGGGATTCCTGTATATTTCCACTTTGTAAAATTAGAATAGCTTCTGTTATCTAATTTTTCTAAAGAGTTTTTCTCAGGTATGTAGTGAAATGCACCATTAGTCCATGAAGCCATTCTGCCTTTTGCTCTTTATGTTACAGATTTTTCATATAGGATGTAAGGTACTTTAAAAGAGGTCAGCCCCTATAAGGGAATTTGACATCAGTTTTCAACACAGGATGTAATAAAATTTAATCTTTTCACCTTTATATTGTTATCTAAATATAGATTTATTTTTTACCATTTACAGCAAAATTATGGAAGCAGATCACCCTGGCAGGCTATTCATTGGTGGGCTTAGTAGAGAAACCAATGAACAGATGCTAAAAGCAGTATTTGGGAGACACGGTTCCCTGTCAGAAGATAACCCTTAAAGCCAACATGTACATATTTTTCCCTAAAGTAAACATAGAGTTAATATATGTAATTGATTACATATTTTTTTTTTTTTTTTGTTTTTAAACTCCTGTTTTGAAGTTTCTATTTGGTATTCAGAATGTTGTCATGGCAGCAGGTGAAAGGTCTGTGGTAAAGTTCATCTGCATACTACTACCAATGGGACATTGTTGTAATCAAGTGAGTTAGAAGGGGAGCACCACTCTCTAAGTTCCAAATTAAGAGTTCTTTATTTGGCAGTGACTGAGAGTCAGCTCACCCTCAAAATCTCTCAGCCCTGACAAAGGGGCTTGATTTTCCTTTATACCTTGATTTAGGTAGGGGAAGGGGAACCTAGCTAAAGTAAAATTTTACAGAAATAGAGCAAGCAAGTTACATAAGGAAGCTGGGAACCACGAGTCAGTCCCAGGATGGTTGGTTGATAAGGGTATTTGCATACAAGCATCGAGGGACGTAGCAGGGGGAACTTTCCATACACTCAATCTCCGAGGAGGGCATTGACAGTAGCAGGTAGACTTGCGAAGCAGGAGGTGTTTACAGTGGTTACAGGTACCCGGAACAGTGTGAACCACTGTTAAGGATTCAAAGCTTTGAATGCAGTGTGACCCAGGAATGCACCTGGAGGGGGCTGAGGCAGGGAGGGAGAAGCTAAATGGAGCATGTCAGGGTCCTGGCTAAGATAGAGTCACTTAGGCTGGCACAAGCTAGGTTATTACAATACAAGCAAAAGTAAATTTGTATGGTAGTAGGGAATGAAATCGAATGAAATAAGCTGTCTATAGGGGTGATGTAGTGTTAAGAATCACAGTAAGGATGTGAATTGCAATTTGCTTGTTATTTTGATGTAACATTTAGATAGCTAGTACTATCAGAAGTCCATTATATAAATGAAAAGGTTTTCATATATTTCAGTTCATTTGTTGAAAGATCAAAGAAAGAAGTGCAGAGGCTTTGCGTTCATTTCTTTTGAGAACCCTGCAGATGCTAAGCAAGCTGCCAGAGATTGGAATGGAAAGGTAAGGTTCCTTTATTACTGCTATTCTAACTCTGTTCTTCAATTAACAGCATCTCTAGGTCTTTTTTACTACTAGTACACTTTGAAAATAGTATAATGACTTATGAATGGAAATGATTTAGCTGTCCTCCTCCTTGGACATATAAATGCATGTGTAGTTGGAAGCATGTTGGAATGAACATTATATAAATTACCTTATGGTAATCCAATTTTTATGTTTTTATTTCAATATGAGTGTAAAAAGGTTTCAAAGCTTTTGAACAGCCTTAAAACTCAGAAGGCTCTCTCATGGGAATGAGAAAAAAAAGTCATGTTTATTAAATGGCTGTTAATGGAATTACATCCAATTCATAGTAATACATCTATAGCACAGAGGAAGTGTGCATAGACATCTAGGCAGACTTACAAGAAATAAATCTTCTGTAGATGGACATCGAGACAGACTCACAAGAAGGAATGATCCTCTCCCATTTTCTGAAAATACATTCTTGAGAAAGTTCATTTAAACAAGACCTTTCCATTTAAGGAAGTGTTAAGTACTTGAAAATAGAAAATAATACGAGAACATGGAAGCTGGGTAACAGAAGAAGTAACTGACATTTTTACCCATCCTTGTGCCCTTCTCCAAAGAACATTGTTTTTTTTTGTTGTTGTTGTTGTTTGTTTGTTTGTTTTCTGTAACCAGGGTGACATGCATACCTAGTTACTTAGTAACATGGATACCTCCTTATTAATTTTTCCAATGTGTTCCAGGATTTGCTTTGATCCAAACAATAATATCTTGTCCTGTGGAGTGTTAAATTCTGGAGGCTGTGTATTTGTTACAGCTTTAAACTTTTATGCAATTCTCGTTCCTACTGAATTCCTTTGTGTTGCAGCCAAGATGATTTCTTTGGAGATGGCCCTGGAGCTTTTTTGTTTTATAACATTATATCAGTCTGTTTTTATTCCCTGCTATACTTGATGCCATTCCCAGTATGTTTTTCTGGACCGCTTGAGTATTATTCTTCCATGTAAATGTTGCATAATTGGCAATTTATCCTTTAAGAACAACTTAGATTTTCTATTTTTTTTTTTTACTCAGTGTCTGTTATAGGAATTTTGTGCTCACCGTACCATGTGTTAATCACTTGATCATTAAATTGTCTTTAGTACAACTTTAAACTTTTCGAGTTGATTTTGTTTTTCTCTGTCTAGCTCACTTTCTGGTACATAGCCGACATTGCATTTTTATTCACCCTTATCCTCTCATATTTTAAGGTGTAGTACAAGCTAATAGTTGATTTGGTTCATGGTTTCATGCTAGGTATGGCGACACTTTTGACTTACGTATCGTAATGTTTGCCCATTTCCCCGAGTTTTTGTGCTGAAGAAGGGTTAATTTGTGTAGATGTCTTTTCCACATTGCCTTGTCTCACAAATTACATTATAGAAAAATTAAAATAAATGTTATATGCAGAGGAGTGTTAAGAAGGGAAATAAAGAAGGTACTTAGAGTTTTCAGGGGAAGATTACAGTTTAAGAAATTGTGGCAGACTTTGGAACACTAGGAAGGAAGCAACCGTGCACTAAACTAGGGAAACTTCTGGGCCAAGAAATAACAAACAGTGTCTCAAGATGGGAAGAACTGCTTATTTGTCTGCAACAGGTCTTGGACAGGATTTAGGATCCTTTCCCAAATAACAAAAGCCATGTAATGTTTAGAGTGATTAGCAGAACTGTTTTCTTTATTTTATTTTATTTTATTTTTTTTTGAAAGAAAAAAAGAATAATAAGAAAAAGAATAAAGTAGAGGAAGAAAGAGAAAGAGGAAGAGGGAGAGAGAATGGGGGTATTGTTTTATTGCCCGGGCTAGAATGCAGTCTAAATATGGGTATGCCTATAATTATCCTTAATAATGGGGACATAAAAGAAAATCAGGGAAGAGAATAACAAACAAGGAGCCAACCAACATTTCGCTTAAAATTCTAAGTTGATATGATGTGGTACTGATAAGAGTGTGTGTTTTGTGTATTTAAAGTGGAGAGTTCTATAAATGTTAATTACGTTTTCTTGTTTCAGATCTGGGTTCAAGTCCTGGATATCGTTGTTAATTTTCTGTCTCATTGATCTGTCTAATATTAATGGTGAAGTCTCCCACTATTATTTTGTGGGAGTCTAAGTCTCTTTATTAGTCTTGTATGTCTGGGTATTCCTGTAATGGGTGTATGTATATTTAGGATCTTTAGCTCTTCTTGTTGTTGTGTTGATCCTTTTATCATTATGTAATGTCCTTCTTTGCTTCTTTTGACCTTTGTTGCTTTAAAGACTATTTTATCAGAGGCAAAAATTGTAACTTCTGCTTTTTACTTATTTATTTTTGCTCTCTGTTGGTTGGTAAATCTTTCTCCATCCCTTGTTTTGAGTCTTTGTGTATCCTTGCATGTGAGATGGCTCTGGATGCAGCATACCAATGGGTTTTAGTTTTTTTTATCTAAATTGCCTGTCTGTGTTTGAATTGGGAGATTTAGTCAATTTAAATTTAGAATTAATAATTATATATGTGCATTTAATACTGCCATTTAATATTAGCTGGCTATTTTGCCCATTAGTTGGTGTAAATTCTTCATTATATTGATGCTCTTTACTTTTTGGTATTTTTTAGAAAGGCTGATACTGTTTGTTCCCCCCCCGACCTTTTTTTTTTTTTTTTTTGAGACGGAGTTTCGCTCTTATTACCCAGGCTGGAGTGCAATGGCCCAATCTCGGCTCACCACATCCTCCGCCTCCTGGGTTCAGGCAGTTCTCCTCTCCCAGCCTCCTGAGTAGCTGGGATTACAGGCATGCACCACCATGCCCAGGTAACTTTTTGTATTTTCAGTAGAGACGGGGTTTCACCGTGTCAACCAGGATGGTCTTGATTTCTTGACCTCGTGATCCACCCACCTCGGCCTCCCAAAGTGCTGGGATTACAGGCTTGAGCCACCGTGCCCGGACCTGTTTGTTACTTTCTGTGTGTGGTGGTTCTTTCAGAAGCTCTTGTAAAGCAGATCTGGTAGTGATGAAATCTCTGAGTGCTTGCTTGTTCACAAAAAACTTTATTTTTCCTTCACTTATGAAGCTTAGTTTGGCTGGATGTGAAATTCTTGGTTGAAAGTTCTTTTCTTTAAGGATGTTGAATATTGGTCCCCACTCTATTATGGCTTCTCCTGAGAGATCTGCTGTAAGTCTGATAGACTTCCCTTTGTGGGTAACCTGACCTTTCTCTCTGGCTGCCCTTAGTATTTTCTCCTTCATTTCAACCCTGGTGAATCTGACGATTATGTGCCTTGGAGTTGCTCTTCTTGAGGAATATCTTTGTGGTGTTCTCTGTATTACCTGGAGTTGACTATTATCCTGCCTTACTAGGTTGGGAAAATTTTCCTGAATAATATCCTGAAGCATATTTTCCAGCTTGGATTGATTCTCTTCGTCACATTCAGGTACACCTATCAAGTGTAGATTAGGTCTTTTCACATAGTCCCATATTTCTTGGAGACTTTGCTCATTCCTTTTTATCCTTTTTTTCTCTAATCTTGTCTTCTTGTTTTATTTCATTGAGTTGGTCTTTGTCCTCTGATATCCTTTCTTCTGCTTGATCAGTTTGGCTGTTAAAACTTGTGCATACTTCATGAAGTTCTCGTATTGTGTTTTTCAGCCCCATCAATTCACTTATATTCCTCTCTAAATTGTGTATTCTTTTTAACATTTCATCAAACCTTTTTTCAAAGTTCTTAGTTTCTTTGGATTGAGTTAGAACAAGTTCCTTTAATTCACAGAAGTTTCTTATTATCCACGTTTTGAAGCCTGCTTCTGTAATTGGAACACACTCGTTCTCCATCAAGCCTTGTTTCGTTGCTAATGAGGAACTGTGATCCCCTACTGAGGAAGAGGCGTTCTGATATTGGGTATTCTCAGCTTTTTTTTGGCTGTTTTCTTCTTCCCTTCGTTGTAGATTTATCCATCTGTGGTCTTTATAATTACCATCTTTGTAATGGGGTTTCTGAGTGGACATCCAGCTTATTGATTCTCAGCACCGAAATCTGAGCAACCCACTGTGCCAACCAAATCAGGATTTTGGATTTGTATAGGGGTCATGGGTCAGGTCATAATGTGTTTGGAATTCAGAGTTTGGGTTTGAGTTCAAGTTTGGGATCAAGGTTTATGATAAGGGTTGGGGTTGGAATTGGAATTGGAGTTTCATTCAGATTTGGATTACAGTTTATGTCCTGGCCTGTGCATAGGCTCTGACTGAAGCTTGACTTCTGAGTTTAGGGGTTTGAATCAGGATGTTGGTTCATGTCCGTAGTTCACCTTCTGGTTCAAGTTCAGGTTGGTATTGGTGTTATGGTTGGGATCAGTTTTGGTGTCAGTGTCTGATTGGAATCTGTTTGGGGTTTGGGATTAGACTCTGACTTGGGTTGGGTTTTTAGGGTATAGGACTTTGGCCTCAATTGGTTTAGGGTTTAGTGTTTACTACTAGGGTTCAGATGTGGATAGGATTTGTGGTTTTGTATTTGAGTCAAAGTTATGATTGAGAAATAGGTCGCATGAAGAGTTTAGGATTGTGGTTGGGACTTGGGCTTAGGCTCAGGATAGGTTTTAGTGGTTACAGTTGGATCCTGGTTTACATTTAGATTAAGTGTCAAGATTTCTGGATTTGGGTTCAGGTATGGGGATGGTTTTGTAAGAGTGAAACGGCAAAAAAAAAAAAAAATGATAATAATTAAAAAATTAAACTAATGTATCTAATTCTGTTTTTGTTTAAGGGGCTTTACACATTCTGGCCCATAGGCTAGGATAATTTTAGAGCACTGAGATAATATGGAAAAACAGCAATCACGTAGCTTTTAAAACAAACTCTGGAATTAAAGAAAATGCATGTAAACAACTAACTATTTTGTTAAAGATAGGAGCATTTTGACCTGATCAAAGACTAAGAATTTCCCAAACTCCTTGGGTCCTCACTGGCACCCAGATATCTGAAGTTGTTGGGCCCTTCTGGATCCCAACTCTTTCCTCTACACTTTGTCTTTAACATAAAAGGAACCTAAAATTTGTGGTCACTTGAGATGGTACTTTAGGATGCTAGCATGTCATCTTCTAGGTTTGCTGGCTTTCTTAATAAACGTGCTTTTTCCTCTCACCAACTCCTGTATCTTGAATTTTGTCTCAACTAGCTAGCAGCTGAACCTGGGGTCAGTTAAAATTTCAGGGTACACTCTCAAAGTCTGGTTAAGGACTTATGGTAGGGGTTACCACTAGGTTTAGGGTAAAATTGATGTTGAGTTTCATTTCAGGATAATATTGAATTTTGATTATGTTTTTGGATTTAGCCTTAGGCTTAGCCAGTGCTAAGAATAAGGTAAGAGGTACACTCGAGTGGAACTGGGGAATATTGGGTTAGGGTTAGAATCAGAGGTCAGGATCTGGTTAAAGGTCAGGATCAAAAATTGGGTCAGGGTCAGGATTGGGGTTAGAAATGTGGGTTGGGGTTGGCATCTGGGTCTGGGTTGGGGTTTGGATTGGGATCAAGGTCAGGGTTTGATCAGGGTCAGTGTCAACATAGGGTTAAGTTTAGGAGTTAGGATTAGGTTCTGGAAAAGTATTGGGATAAAGATCATTATCACATTTTTCTCATGACTTTAGCTTTGTAATAAGTGTTGGGGTACAGATGCATGAGGCCTTCAAGTTTTGGTTTATTCAATGTTGTCTATTATAGGTTTAGAAACAGTTTGCTGGGAATTTGATTGAGATTAAACTCAACGTATAAATCAACTTAGAATTGTTATCTTAACTATGTCTAGTTACTAATGGTGAATAAGGAGTATCTCTCAATTTATTTATATATTGTTTCTTTCAACTGTGTTTCCAGGTGGTATGAATGCATATGTGTAGCTTTTAAAAATATGTATACTTAAGAACTTTAATTTTTAGGCCTTTTGTTGTAAATGATATATTTTTTTTTTCTTTATTATGATTATTTTTAATGCATTTTAGGTTTTGGGGTGCATGTGAAGAACATGCAAGATTTTTGCATAGGTCACACATCCCAGTGTGATTTGCTCCCTTCCTCCCCATCACCTATATCTGGCATTTCTCCCCATGCCATCCACCCCAACTACCCACCCACACTGTCCCTCCCCTATTTCCCCCCAGCAGACCCCAGTGTGTAGTGCTCCCCTCCCTGTGTCCATGTGTTCTCATTGTTCAACCCTCACCTATGAGTGAGAACATGCAGTGTTTGATTGTCTTCTCTGTGTCAGTTTGCTGAGAATGATGGTTTCCAGGTTCACCCATGTCCCTACAAAGGACATGAACTCATCGTTTTTTTGTTTGTTTCGTTTTGTTTTTTTACAGTTTGCCCATCTGACGAAGGGCTGACATCCAGAATTTACAAAGAACTAAAACAGATTTACAAGAAAAAAACAAACAATGCCATTCAAAAGTGGGCAAAGGATATGAACAGACACTTTAAAAATGATATAGGTATTTTTAAATACCAAATTCCAGTTTTAAAATTCCGCTTGTATCCATACATAATTGCTGATACGTAGGACATCAGTTGACTTTTGTCCATCGGCAATCAACTTTGCTTTTATCTCTGCCCATTCTGTTCAAGGCGGGGGATGGTAGGTTCTCTTTCAGTTTTAACTTCCAAAATCATGGCAAGAGATTATCAGAACAAGGGATTTCAGAGATTCATGGGGGCCACAGGAGAGGTCCATGTGCACCACTATACAGCGAGCACCTCAGCATCCTGCACTGCCCCAACAGCCTGTAGGGGTCACACAAAACCCCAAAGGATTATAAATCATTCTACTATAAGAACATATGCACACAAATGTTTATTGCAGCACAGTTTACAATAGCAAAGACCTGGAACCAACCCAAATGCCCATTGATGATAGACTGGACAGGGAAATTGTGGCACACATACACCATGGAATATTATGCAACCATCATAAACGATGAGTTCGTGTCTTTTGTAGGGACATGGATGAACCTGGAAGCCATCATTCTCAGCAAACAGACACAAGAGCAGAAAATCAAACAACGCATGTTCTCACTCATAGGTGGGTGTTGAACAATGAGAACACATGGGCACAGGGAGAGGAACACTACACACTGGGGCCTGTTTAGGCGAAACAGGGAAAGAACAGCGGGGGGTGGGGAGTTGGGGAGAGATGGCATGGGAAGAAATGCCAGATATAGGTAATGAGGAGGAAGGCAGCAAATCACACTGCCATGTGTGTACCTATGAAACAATCTTGCATGTTCTTCACATGTACCCCAAAACATAAAATGCAATAAAATAATCCCACCTTTTTGGACCTTCCCCCCATGTTCCTCACACAGATATCTGGCACCTCCACAGTGAGGATTAAGCTTTGTTCTCCTCAGGTTTTATCCAGAAGGTGCCACTATGGCTACAGACACCTGGGGGCCATGCCTAGGTAGGACCCAAATCTCCTTCTCCTCAGGACCCAACTGGGAGAACCCTCTGTGGCTAAGGAACAGCTGGGGGCTATGTTTGTGCAGCTTCAGGACACCAGAATGTAAGTAAAAAGCTTCCTGTATATGCCCTGAGGTGCAGAGGCGGGAACACTGCCATGTTTTACTTTCTCATGTTGTTAAGGATTTTTGGGGTATCACTTTTCTGGCAGGAAATCTTTCTGACTATTGGCATCTTTGCCTGAGTTTGTTCTGACCTGCTGAATTTGTTCTGCTCACTTAGCCTGGTAGGCTGCACTTGGCTCATGCTATGGGCCCGGAGTTCATGCCTGCCAAGGGCAAGTCAGGCATGAAACAGTGAGGGGTGGGTGAGCAAGTGTAGGGTCTGGCTACTGCACAGTCAGACACACCGGCTGCTGCAGTGGGGCAGGCAGCTCCAGGTGCCAGCATGGGTGCTGGCTCTCTGCAAGGCTGTGGCTGGACCAGACAAACCACAGCCAACTTCCACAGCCGGCACCAGGGAATATGGTGGCACTCGGAAGCTTGGAGGTGACAGGAACTGCAAGGCCCCAAAGAAGAAGTCACAGCCTTGGCTGGGGTAGCTCCCAGGTTGGTGCTCTCCAAAGGACTGCAGCTCTTCTCTCCTCTTCACTCACAATGTGGCAAGCAAGGGGCACGTCTTAGCCCTGTTTGTGTTATAGGTCTTTTATCCTTGACACTGGTGGATTCCAAGTTTTTGTTCTGCCATCAGGAAGAATGAAGTACACAGACAAGAGAGTGAGCAAGTCAAAGAGAAGCTTTCATGAGTGATAGAACAGTTCAGAGGAGACCCACAGAAGGTAACTCCTTTCCACAGCTAGGGGATCTTGAAGAGTGTTAAGCTCCTAGTTGAGAGGGTAGCTCCTCTCTGCAGTGGGTCATCCCATTGTCTGCTCTGCTCTGGCTGAACCTGGGGCTTTTATGGGCCTCTGAGGGGTGGAAGTGGATGCCAGTTGGTCTGTGTGTGGCCATGGGCAGGCCTGGAATGGGCACCACAAGTTAACAGCATAACTGGAAGCCCAGCCTACAGCCTTCAGGCCCTCTCTGGCCTGAAGGTGGGGCCTCATCAGGTACCTAACTCCTTATGCCCAGGAGCATTTCTGACTCCTGCTGCCATCCGTGGAACCCTGCTTATGGTAAGGGTCACCTACAGGCCAGCACCAAGCCACCCTCAGCCCACCCCAGCACTTGTCTGTGCCCAAAGTGCAGAGGGAGCCAAGGTGGCAGGGGGCTGGCATGTAAGCTCTGCCCCTAACATATGCACACCTCGGCAGGCTGTGATAGCACCTGGCCTCAGCCCCAAACCCCCATCAGATTACAGCAGGTGCTGAGAGCCAGAGGCCAAGTAGTGGGAGCAGACACCCCCAAGCCTCTGGGGGCAGGTAAGAGCTAGGCCCCTGAGAGTGCAGAATGCAGAGATGACCAGGTCCTGTGCTTGGAGGGTCTGGCTCCCACTCACTCTATGGAGTGTAAAGGCAGTTCCAGGTGCACCTCTTTGCAGCTTGGGGTGGGGGCTACAGGTCCTCGCTGGGCCCCTCTTTGTGTGCCCCTTCATGCCCAACAGTGCTGCTCCCCTGACAGCAGGCAACTCAGCCCAGCCCCATTGTGGCAGCTCCCAGGACAGTGGGCTCCAAGGGGGCTCTAGTTTGTCCCTGGCTCCTGCTGGCTCCATGGAGTGCAGCACTGCCCCAGGCCCACCTCTGCCTCCTCCCTGCACCCTGTCCACGTTGGTGTTGGGTGAGAGCCCCAACACAGGGCTAGGGTCTGGAGCAGCAGTTTCTGGACCTGGAATAAGGTCCCAGCCAACCACAAGAGGTTGGGGGCAGCAGGTTTGGCTGCCTCCGGGACTCAGGGCACAGGGGACACAGGGCACAGCCTGATGCTGCCATCAATGTTATGTTTATTTTATTTTACAAAAGTGTCCCTTCGTTGAGGCTTTGATACTCATCATCACAGCAAGACCAAGTATGTTTTTCCAAATTTGAATTTGCTTCTGGGGGAAATCTTGGTACAGAGAAAAGAGAAACCCTGAGAGCATCAAAGCGAGTCCCCTCAGGGCCCCCAGGACACACACTCTACAGACTTGCTTTTATTTGTGTCTCATTGACTTATTCTTACAGTATTAAACTGCTTGAAAATATTGAAGAGCATGTGTCTTAAAACTCACAACATTATTTTAAGTATAAATAGTATACTTATGTCTGTGAAAAGAATTTTAGGCAAAATAAATTTAAACACAGTTTATTTGTACAAAAGAATGATTCATGAATTGAGAAGCACCAAAACAGAAAACGTGTTTTGGGCTCCACATTCGCAGAGTGAGCAGAGCTTTTAGAGGTAGGAGCTAAGTGAAGAAATGGCCTGATTGTCTCCAGCTAGATGACTGCCTGATTTGGAGAATGGTTCCGTGGGTATCCCTAGCCATACAGCCAACCGACTGCTGGGCTTTTTGTGATTGACTTCAGTTGGTTTGTTAATTTTTTTAAAGTGAGTTACTAGAAATGCATCCAGGTTAAGTTTGTGTTTGCTTAGGGAAGACCTTAGTGTAATGACCTCCTCCTTATTTGCTTTAACATATCAAAAACATAATTCATTTTCATTTTACTTTCCTGGCATTAATAGAAGTAAACTGACAACATTTTTGTTGTCATACACAAAGCCAGTTCAATTGGCAGCATATTTGTAATGTTACATAAAAGAACGTGTGTCTTACAATCACTGTTAGATTAGATGAAATATGTTAACTCTATTAAGTTTGTTATTAAACTGTAACACGAATTGAGTTCTCACTTTTCTCCTAGGCTTTGGCCATTTAAAATACACTCAACTGTCACTTGAGGAGGGGCTGCTTTCTGAGAAATGTGTCATTAAGTGCTTTTATCATTGTGCAAACATTATGGAGTGTACTTGCACAAACCCGGATGGTGTAGCCTACACCTAGCCACACTTAGGCTATATGATATAGCCTGTTGCTCCTAGGGTACAAACCTGGGCAACATGGTACTGTACCAAATAATATATGCAGTTTTTACTACAATGGGAAGTATTTGTGTATTTATTTAAACATATAAAACAATGATTTGAGCCATGAGGTTATGACATGATGGCTAGGCAGAAATTTTTAAGCTCCATATAATCTCATAGGACCACCACCTAACGTATGTGATATGTGACCATAACATCATAATTAATTAAAAAGATCAGCTTACATTAAGCTATGAACTCAGATGGTCCTTGGGTCTTTTCCACTGGGAGATCTTTAAGCACTGTTCGAAGCTGTTCTATGCTAATATTCATAGTTTCCTTAATTTAGAGTCCATTTTGTTAATGTGTATTTTTATTAGGAAATCATCTGTTTCTTCTAGGTTTCCAGTTTGATACAGTTGATTTCTTATTTGACCTTTGATTTCTCCTCTCTTACTAGTTTTATACAGAATTCTTGATTCTATATACTTTTGCACTCTCTTTTTATGAGCAATAATTTTTTAAAATATTTTTTTAGCTTTTCTTAATGGAAGAATTGTCCTGTTTGATAATTTCTCATGACCCAATGATGATCTTAAATAATTGTTAATTAACTTCAGCTTAATAGGCTTTTTCAGGACCCAACTGTTAAAACTCTGTCACATGACATGTGTAGGTTATGTTTATAACCACAGAAAAGAAAGTGACATAGAGAAAACAGAAGTGGAATACACAGACAGCTCCATTGGTTACAGCCTGGATTTGTCTTTATGGAACCTAATTTGAACAGTTGGCAGCCTAACATCGGCTGACACTTGGAAGCTGTGATTGGTTTGGCCTCAGCTATTTGTTAAAAAGACAAGATTTCTAAGTCAGATTCTCAGTTTGTTTATATGCTAAGTTAGGTTGTAGTTCTTTACAAAACTCTTTGGAAGGCTTCATAAGCCCAAATTTAATTTAACAAATCCCCACTTTTGGTCAGCCTTTCAATTTTGAGAAACTGACCAAAACTTTGGGCATTGATACCATGAGACTATTCTCTGTCATCATTGTAAATGGATTTACTTGGTCTCAGTATAAAGTTCAGAAGTCCTTATTTGGTCTCAGTTCTCACTGTGCAATAGCAGAATAGTGAGTTTTGTAAGATGGGAAGAAGGAAACAGAACAATGGAAAATAACAGCTGATTGGCTATGTAAACCAAAAATAAAATTCTAAGGCCCCCAACCACCTTCTCTCAGCCAAGGGGTTTCCAGAGTTAACCTGAAAATGTAGTTCAGGTCATTATGAAAGAGGGGCTGGACATGCCTCCTTATACTCCTCCATCAGTAACATCAACACAGACCTAAGTCTGTTAAGAAAGGTTTATAATCTTTTTTTCTCTGAAGCCTGCTACTTCAAGGCCTCATCTGTATAATAAAACCTATGTCCCCACAACCCTTTATCCACCCAGACATTCCTTTCTACAGATGATTACTCTTTAATTGCCAATCCCAAAATTTTTAGATCTACCTGTGACCTGGAAGCTCCCACCCCTTGAGTTTTTCCACCTTTCCAGATCAAACCAGCATAAATCTTACATGTATTGATTGATGTATTATGTCTCCTTAAAATGTATAAAGCGAGCTGTACCCTGACCAACATGAGCAAATGTTATCAGGACCTCTCGAGGCTGTGTCATGGGTGTGTCCTTAACCTTACTAAAATAAGCTTTCTAATTTGACTGAGATCGGTCTCAGATATTTTGGGTTCACAGTTAATATCAGGTTACTTCAGGTT
Source organism: Saimiri boliviensis (assembly GCF_048565385.1). Classification (NCBI taxonomy): domain Eukaryota; kingdom Metazoa; phylum Chordata; class Mammalia; order Primates; family Cebidae; genus Saimiri; species Saimiri boliviensis. The sequence continues at coordinate 12,814,343 of NC_133471.1, read as the reverse complement.
ACTTTTTGCCTAAGAGTTAAAGCAGAGGAGACTTCCTTATGCTAACTCAGGTAGACTGGAATGTAGTCTTTTTCAAGAAAAAATGACTTTTTTAGAAATTTATCTGCTTCCTTAAAGCTTCAGTTTGGTTGCATGGCATTTAGCATCACTGACTCCATTCTGGTTTGGCCTGCTCTGTTGTGGCCTACTGCAGGAGCCCAGTCCAGAACAATGGCCTGCCATAATTTGTTTAATAATTCTCCCCTTTTGGTCAGGTTCTCACCTAGGTGAGAGTGTGACCCAAACACTGGACATTAATAGTATTCTCAGTTGCCATCATTTTGGTTTCTGGTCTCAACACATCATTTCAGTGAAGTCATTAAAACTTTCTTCGATCATTCTTGCCAGCGGCAGCTATCCGAGTTACCCTGAGTTACCAACGGTGAATCCATATGTATCTGCAGCAACTTCAGTTCTTGTATCCTCAGGAGAAAAAATTGCACTGAGGGACCTAAGGTGGAAGAAGAAGCCAAGGCGAGTTTTAAAGGAGGAGTGCAAATTTATTTTTAAAAGGCTTTAGAACAGGAAAGAAAGGAACATTCTCTTGGAAGAGACCCAAGAGGGCATCTGAAGGTCAAAGACAGCATTGAACCTTGATCCTAGGACTTTATAGGCTCACTTCTCTCCCATAACTCTTCCCTTTGTGTGGGCTGCCCACATTTGCAGTGAGCACTTACAGTCTGTTTAGGAAGTTGAAAGTATGCCCATTTAGACTCTTCTCTTTTCTGATGGAGTATCCCCAGAAGGTCATACTTCACCATTTTGTCTCTTAAGCATCCTCTGTAGTTCAACAGTGTGTAGCCATTCACTAATCAGTATTATTTCTGAAGCCAGTGAGAATTCCTGGCAAACAACTTTGTATCAACCGACTCCTTGTCCTTCTTTTTCCTTTAAAAACCTGCTTGTAACAGAAGTTGAATGGAGCTTATATCTACAGATATTTAGCTCTGTGTCTTCTGGGTGGGTGTTTTTATCTTGGCTCAAGTAAATTCTGAAATTCTGTTTTGTACCTCCTTCTTCCTTTAGGTCAACAATATGAATATACTTTAACATGGAACATTTATTCCTGATGAGCTACTTCTGTTGTACAATCAAATGTAAGGAAATGTCAATGAAGAGTCAGACTCTGTAAAATATTTGAAGAGATTTAATCTGAGCCAAATATGAGTGACCATGGCTCAGACATAGCCCTCAGGAGCTCCTGAGAACATCTACCCAAGGTGGTCAGGGTGCAACTTGGTATTACACATTTTAGGGAGACATGACACTTCAATCACATACATTTAAGAAATACGTTGGTTTGATCTAGAATGGCAGGACAACTTGAAGTGGGGTGGGGGTTTCCAGTTTATGGATAGATTTAACATTTTTCTGTCTAACAATTAGTGGAGTTTATCTAGAGACCTGGGATCAATAGAAAGCAATGTCTGGATTAAGATAAAGGATTGTAGACACCCAAATTCTTATTTGCAGAGGAAGTCTTGAGGCAGTAGGCTTCACAGAGAATATGTTTTAAAATGTTTCTTATCAGACCTTAAGTCTGTGTTGATGTTAATGTCAGAGAGGTATAATGAGGCATATCCGACCCTCACTTCCCATGATGGCCTGAAACAGTCTCTCAGATTAAATTTTAAACAGCCCTGGCTGAGGAGGAAGTCCATTTAGAAGGTTGGGGGAGGGTTTAGAATTTTATTTTTGGTTTACAGAAGTGTATTTTGCTTTTGATATTATCAACTGTATTTCTAGACTAACAAGTTTTCCTAGGAGCATTAAATACTCTTTTGGGATTTTATTACGCAAATAAGGCATAGATCCCATTTTATCATTACCTTCATTGCTAGATATATTGACATCATTTCAACTGAGTTTTGAAACCTTGCAGAGTTTTGTCATACTGGAGCAGGCACAGAAAGTCAACACTGAGACAAAAGTATGCCAAATTGCAGGGTGTTTATTGCCTGCAGCCATGGAGGACTCATGTCTCTCCAACCTGTGACCCCGAAAGGAGGGTGTCAAGACCCTTTATACCCGTAAAACCACCTTGGGAGTGAGGGTGAGAGGCAAGGTGGGGGTGAGGGGCTTCAGACATTCCGACCGACCGCCAGGGGACTTTGAATATTCCGATTGTTACTTAAGTGGTTTACAGAAGTCAAGATAAATGTTAGTTTACACACTGTCTGGGTGTGGTGGAAATTACAAACCTTAGTTACTTATTATAAGTCGCAGGGGCCAAGATGGCCTGGTTTTGGACTGCTTGCCTGCCACATTAGGGTTACAGAGAGCAGTTTTAACAGAAAGCCGAGGTATGGTCTAGGTATGCAGTTTTATGGGGCTTTTACCATGTCACAGTTTGAGCTTCTAATAATTATTTGTGATCCCCTAAAAGGTATATTACATTTTTCCTCAAGACATAGCAATATCTAAAATCACTCATAGAATGTCCTGCCACTTTTGTTTATGTAGTTTCATCAATTTCTCTAAAGCATCGTTGAGGAAATTGACTTTGAATATCCCTTTAAACTCTTCTCACTCATAGATGGGTGTTGAACAGAGAACACATGGACACAGGGAGGGGAGCTTCACACACTGGGGTCTGCTGGGGGGAAATAGGGGAGGGACTGTGGGGGGTGGGGAGTTGGGAAGAGATAGCATGGGGAAAAATGCCAGATACACGTGAAGCGGAGGAAGGCAGCACATCACACAACCATGTGTGTACCTATGCAACAATCTTGCATGTTCTTCACATATACCACAAAACATAAGATAAAATAAATTAAATTAAAAAAAAAACTCTTCTATTTTAGAAAACATCACAAGAAAACATTTAATTATGTTGGTCACAAAATCTGTTCACTCATTTCCTTTCTCTGAATATTTTTTGCAGTGACAAATATTTGTTTCTGTTGTATTACTGTTAAAATGAATGTTTGAAAACAAAATAAAGACAGAGATGTATTACAATAACTGATCCAGTAACAATAAATCAATTTGCCATTTGAACCTCTTCTTTCTTCAAGACAGAGTCTTGCTCTGTTGCCCAGGCTAGAGTGCAGTGGCACCATCTGGGCTCACTGAAACCTCTGCCTCTCAGGTTTCGGCAATTCTCCTGCCTCAGCCTCCTGAGTAACTGGGATTATAGGCACCTGCTACCACATCCAGCTAATTTTTGTATTTTTAGTAGAGATGAAGTTTCACCATGTTGGCCAGGCTAGTCTCGATCTCTTGACCTTGTGATCTGCCTGCCTAGGACTCCCAAAGTGCTGGGATTAAAGGCATGATCAACTGCACTCAGCTCCCACCAACACTCGCTTTTTTTTTAAGTTGTACTTTTGAAAATGTTCAGCCAAGAATTGAAATAGTCTCAAAAATGTGAATTTTTTCCTGATCTAAGCTGACCAGATTTCTAGGGAGTGAACCCAGGACAGAAACATAACACAAACACACACACACACACACACACACACACACACAATGATTAATAAGTGTACACAAATGTGTTCTTTTAACATTAAAATGCAAAAGAGGTATTTATTTAGAATTATATATTACTCCACATTATATACTTGACAGATTCATGAATGTTCTTATTTTTTAAATATAGGACTAGTTAGTGTCAGTTACTACTACGATTATTACTACAAATAATTAGTGAACTATAGAAATGATTTCTGAAAGTAGAGTCTAATTATTAGTACAAATGAACAGATGTTTGAAAAAATATTACAATGTTTTGAATAAAGTTATTATTTTAAAGTAGTTTTAGATTCACACGAAAATTAGGAAGAAAAATATATCAGATGTCTTGTTAACATCTAACATCACTTGTTACAATTAATGACCTGATATTGATATGTTATCATTAAATAAGCCCGCATTTTATTCAGTTTCTCTTATTTCTATCTTTTTCTATTCTGGGATCTCATGTAGGATTCCTACAGGACATTTAGTTGTCATGTCAGACTCTTCTTGCTTGTGACAGTTTCTCGAAGGATGTTCCTTCTGATAGCTTTGACAGTGTAAGAAAGATTGGTCAGGTATTGTGTACAATATCTCTCATTGTGGTTTACTTTGTGTTTTTCTCATAATCAGGCTGGGGTTATGGGTTTGGGGGAAGCAGATCAGATTTGTAGTGCTATTCTAGTCTCTTCATGCTCTTAAGATGCATTGTCACCATTATAGTTAATTTTCATCACCTGGCTGAGGTAGCGTTTTTAGGTTTCTTACTGTGAAGTTACTTTTTCCCCATGTCCATACTGTATGTATTCTTTTGGAGGAAATAAACCTGCAGAGCCCGCACTTAAGGAGTGGGGAGTTAGCTCTACCTCCTTGATGCCTGCGTGTCTACATCAAGTATTTGGAATTCATCTGTATAAGATATTTCTATTTGGCATATTTATGTATTTACTTAATCATTTATTTATACCAGTATGGACAACCAGATAGTTACTTCAATCAGTTGGTTAATATCCAATCGTACAGTATTTTGTTGCTTTGATTTCCTACCTGTGACCATTGGGAGCTTTTTCCATTGGCTTCTGTTTTCCTTTGAGGCAACTGAATGTTTTGTCTTGTTTTGTTTAACAATTTCTTTCTGACACTTCAAGAGTATCCTGGCTCATATATTTACTGTCTTGGCCCGAGTTTTAGCTATTTCTTCAAAAAGCACTGTTTTCCCTCATTAGAGAATAGTTTCAAGTACTTATATCTGGCAAGTAAATATGCTCATTGCATCTTCTCCCTCACAGCTGACAATGCAAGGAAATATATATGTGTGTGTTCTAACCTACATATACACCCCTAATTATAAAGATTTCTATGTGGATCCATCTGTGTATATATTAAGCTACATGTGAGTTTATACTGCTGTCTCTAATCAATGGACTCTGATCCATTATCGTAGGAATTATTCTAGCTTCCCCAGCCCTTCTTGTCTGTAAATTCTGACTCCAACAGCAAGAAGTGGCTTCCACCATCTGCCATTTATTTAATCCCTTGTTCTAGTATAAACATTGAATTTGTTGTTGTTCATCCAAATTATAGGCTGTGATTTAATAACAAATACATGTTTGGTCTCTATTTCCTGGTGCAGAGCTCTCAAAACCCTTACAATTTCTTGAGTGATAGGGATGCTAATGGCATATTTTATTCTCATATTTGATCTTTGATCCTGGGTTCTGACACAGAGTTTCTAAATGCCTTAAAAATATCTTGGGTAATAGGAAGCCTTTTGTTCTGCTAAGGACTCTTGGTGGGCACCTGGATGGCTTCAGGATGGGGCACAGTCACCAGAAATACCAAGCCATGATTAGAAGCTTGTAACTTTCAGCTTCATATCCTGACCTCTGAGAGGAAAGAGGGCTGCAGATTGAGTTAATAATCAATCTTCAGTGATAAAGCCTCCATATAAATCCCTGAAAGAGGTGGGAGGATCACTTGAGGCCAGGAGTTTATGGCCAGACTGAATGACACAGTAAGACTTCATCTCTACAGAAAATAAGAGAGTTGGGTGTGGTAGTGTACACACATAGTCCCAGCTGCTTAGGAATCTAAGGCAGAAGGATTCCTTGAGGCCAGGAGTTCAAGGCTGCAGTAAGCTATAATTGCACCCCTGCACTCCAGGCTGGGGGACAGAGCAAGGCTTTGAATCTTAAAAAATCCTAAAAGATGGGGTTTAAAGAGCTTCTAAATTGATAAATATATCCATGTGTGGGGGTCATGGAAACATCAACTCCATGAGGATAGTTTCGACACTTGAGACCCTTCCAAACCTTGTTTTGTGTACCCCTTATCTGGCTGTTCATGTGTTTTCTTTATCATATTCTTCATAATAAACTGTGGTCTTTCAGGTTGTGGTAACAAAATATTGTAGACTGGGTAACTTTTAAACAACATGAATTTGTTGGATATAATTCTGGAGCCTGGAAAAATCTAAGATCTAGTCACTGGAAGATTCCATATCTGGTGAGGGCTCATCCCTTAGAGAAAGTACCTTCTTGCCATGTCTTCATATGTCAGAATGGAGAAACAGGCTCCTTAAACACTGTTTTATAATGGCACTTGTCCCATTCATGAGGACAGAGTCTTGACGATGAATTACCTGTAAAAACCATCCTTTTAGGTGTCAGGTTTGAATTTTGGGAGGAGCAAATACTGAGATCATATTACCCAGTAAACATAAGTGTTTTCCTGAGTTTTATGAGCCATCATAGCAAATTATCAATCCTGAGGAGGAGGTGTAGGACTGTTCAGCTTGCAGCCAAGCCATGCAGAAGTGTGAGTGAACTGGGGATTTACTCCTTGTGATTGGCATGTGAAGTGGGGAATAACCCTTAAACTATTAGGTATGTAATAACTCCAATAAACTCGTATCATAATTGAATTATAGGACACCCAGCTGGTGTCCAGAAAATTGGAGAATTGGTCAGTATGGGAAAACATCTCATACATTTGTTGTCAGAAGTGAACTATTGAGAGTATAGATGAAAAACAGCATTTTTTTTTCTTTTTACAGGTATAGTGGTTTCAAAATTGACTATTAACCCTGTGGGAAAGAACTTTATAAAATAGAGTCCACTATTTATATGCAGTCTATTCTGCTTTTAGTCTATAGGTTCTACTCACTTCCAAAGTGACTTTGGTTAGCACCTCCTGCTCAACACCTGCAGTGAGCTTTTACATAAATTTGTAATACGGTGAGATTCTTGGTCTCATTCTATATTTTATCATTGGATACTCCTATACACTAAATAATTTGATTTAATTTGTATAGCTTGTGATTTATTTCTTGGGCTGTAAAATTCTATCCTTTTTATAAAATGCATAGTGTCAGGTAGCCACCATTAAAGTACCATACAGAATACTTCAAACTCCCACACTATGTAATCACTGATTTGTTTATATGTGTAATTTTGCCATTTCCAAAATATCATATAAAATGGGGTGAAATGGTGGGTAGCCTCTTCAGACTCACTTCCTTCACTTAGCAGTGTACATGCAAAATTTACCCACGTCTTTGCATGTGTAGATAGTTTATTCCTTTCTGTTTATGAATAGTACTCCATTGTATAGATGCACCCCAATTTCATTACGTATTCAGTTAATAAAGGAAATTCTGATTACATTTTTATCGTTATGAATAGAACTACTGTCCATAATTGCATGCTGGTATATGATTGAACATAATTTTCAAAGCAATTGTCTAAATACAGGCAATTAAGGGGTGCAATTGTTAGATTATAAGATGAGAGTTGTTCAGCTTTGGAAACAAATGCAAAAGTGTGTTCCAAAGTGACTGTACCATTATGCATTCTACCAGCAATAAATGACAGTATTGTTTCTTTTTAAGAGTTCATTTTGTATTATGATTATTTTTAGAGACAAAGTGTTGTTATATTGCTCAGGCCGATCTCAAACTCCTAAATTCAAGCGATCCTCTCACCTCAGCCTCCCGATTAACTAGGATTATAGGCATAAGCCCCCCAACCCAACTTCTTTTTGTATTTTTAATACAATTGTTTTCACTAGATTTGTATTTTGCAAATACTTTCTCTCAGTCTGTGTCTTGTCTTTGTTCTCTGAAAAGGCTCTTTCACAGAGCTGAAAATGTAGGTTTTTTTTTTTTCTTTTCTTTTTTTTTTTTTTTTTTTTTTTTTGAGACAGAGTTTTGCTCTTGTTACCCAGGCTGGAGTGCAATGGCGCGATCTTGGCTAACTGCAACCTCTGCTTCCTGGGTTCAGGCAATTCTCCTCCCTCAGCCTCCTGAGTAGCTGTGATTACAGGCATGTACCACCATGCTCAGCTAATTTTTTGTATTTTTAGTAGAGATAGGGTTTCACAATGTTGACCAGGATGGTCTTGATCTCTTGACCTTGTGATCCACCTGCCTCAGCCTCCCAAAGTGCTGGAATTACAGGCTTGAGCCACCACGCCCAGCGTGAAAACTTAGTTTTATAAAGTCTCGGTTATCATTATTTGTTCTTTTGTGCTTTGGCTTTTGGTATTATGGGTTAAACGTCAGCGCCAAATCCAAGGTCATGCAGGCTTTCTTTTAGAATGTTTATAGTTTTGCATTTCAAATTTCAGCCTATGGACACTTGCGAGTGAATTTTTGTGTAAATTTTAGTTTGTATGTATATTACTTTTATTCTGTATGTATTCCAAATAATTTTTCCATCACTACTTTTTGAAAAACACACAGGATAGTGAATTTCCAAAATGATGGCACTGTGTAAACGAATACTGAATGTAATTGATTTCTCAGGAGAGCCAGGAGGGGGCGCACATCCAACGATAAACTGTGAGCAAGAGCGGCCTCTGCTGAGTCCTGACTGCCACCAGATGGCAGGAGGCGGGAGACAAGAACTTCTTCCCTCAAGGCTCCAGGAGGGAGATTTTTTAAATTTATTTATTTATTTTTTATTTTTTAAGATGGGGTTTCACTATATTGATCAGGCTGGTCTTGAACTCCTGACCTCAGGTGATCCACACACCTCAGCCTCCCAAAGTACTGGGATTACAGGTGTGAGCCACCACGCCTGGCCAGGAGGGAGATCTTAACTTGGTGCTGTTCAGTGATTAATTAAAACCTTCCTGTTCACAACTTGGAGTATAGTGGAGACAGTCTTCAGAGTGTTCTGCAGAGGAAGGGTTCATGTAGAAATATAAAACCCTAAAATTCCACTGTTGCCATTGCACCCTGAGATCATTCTTAACATCCAATATATATTCACACAATGGACTGTAGTAGTCAATATCCACTAATTGGCCCCTATTACTGATGGATTCATGTCCACACATTGGTGGCTAATGAAATTCACACTTTTTTGAGGGTGATTGGTTTCACAGCTTTGGCTGAAATGGAGCCTCTATAATGAAGTTTGATGTCATCTCTACATTCCTGGGATGGTATTGCTATATATAATTTTTCATACAGTAATTTTATTTCCAGTAAATTTATACTTAGAGGAAACTTGTAATTACAGTACAAAATACCTTTCTCCAAATACCTATTCTCTCAGATTCCCCAGTGGTTATTCCTGTACCAGATTTGCAATTTCACACAAAATACTCTGCTGTATTTTACTCAAAGTTGGGACACTCTCCCAAGTAACCACCATATAACCCCCAAATCAGGAAACAACATGGTTTCTACCTGACAATCCAATCTGCCAACCCAGTTCACTTTACCGCCTCTACCAACTGTGAGAAAAATGTCTCCTTCCCTTTGGATCCAGTTTTCTTTTCCTGGAACTCTTCCCTGTGACTACCTCTCGGTTTCACAACCTTGGCAGATCTAAAGAAAAGAGATGAATCCAAACTGCTTCTGTTATAGTTTTGCCAATGAACCACAACATAAATGTTTCTCATTTCCTGAGGTAGTACCTGGAGTTTTTAGTCTCATGACCAAGAAACTTAAGGAATGCAGAAACCAAGGGTGAGGCTGGAGTGAAAGTTTAATAAGTGAAAGAAGAAAGCTCTCCGCTATGAAGAGAGGATCCAGAAAAGCATTGTGGATTTTACAGTTGAATGCAAAGGCTTTTATAAAAAACTGATGAGGACTGGGCATCTCATTTGCATAAGGTGTGAATATCTGGTGGCCACACCCCAACTTGCTAGTGCACCTGCTGGCCATTAGCCTGAGTTACTCCACATTGCTTTGTTCCCCTTACTGTGCATGTGTTGGGGGATGGAATTTTCCATTGCAGGGATGTCTAGCCAAGTCACCTGTGTAGGCTTTCTTATCTGTGTGGCTGTGTGCATGTCTTAGGCAAACCCCCTTGTGTACCTTCCCGTATCTGTGCCTGGAGGCTGTTCTTTTGTTTGAAAGGATTCGTACACCATGGAATATTATGCAGCCATCAAAAATGATGAGTTTGTGTCATATATCCAGGAACATGGATGAGCCTGGAAACCATCATTCTCAGCAAACTGACACCAGAGCAGACCATCAACCACTGCATGTTCTCACTCAAAGGTGGGTGTTGAACAATGAGAACACATGGACACAGTGAGGGGAGCACTACACACTGGGGTCTGTTGGGGGAAATAGGGGAGGGATGGGGGGGTGGGGATTTGGGAAGAGATAGCATGGGGAGAAATGCCAGATGTAGGTGAAGGGTAGGAAGACAGGAAATCATGCTGCAAGGTGCATACCTATGCAACAATCCTGCATGTTCTTCACATGTACCCCAAAACCTAAAATGTAATTTAAAATATGTATATACAATCATATAAATATCTTCAAGTTAGTGATTTTTGGTAGAACTTTGTAATAAATTCATCTTCTTAAAGTTAAAAAGAAAAAAAAAAAAAGGATTCATCTGAAGACCCACCCTAACTGCCTGCCTGCCAGAGTTTTTTTTTTTTTTTTCTTTCTCATTTCTCACTTCTGCCCCATTTCCTCCTGAGCAGTTGCAAACACTGCACTCCTCAGTGCAGCCCACCAGGAGGAACTCAGATCTACCCACTCAACACAGGTGATCTCAACTTGATAATGGCAAAATACTCATTTAGAAACAAAAATCTCATCTCATTACTCTCCTGATTTAATGTTGCCAATGGATTTCCACTGGCCTTAGAACAAGGTCCATATGGCTTTCCATGGTCTCCTGGCCCATGAGTGCTCCTCCCTGCTGCCGTCTCCCATTCAGTAAGCCCCAGTTACCTGCAGTCCAGTTTGCTTTCAACTACAGGGACACAGCAGGCTCATGGGTGTCTCAGGAATTTTATGCATGTTCTCGTCACCCATGCACCCAGTGCCCAATCTTATGAAAATTTTTAAGACTTGGTCCAGCTAATTCTGTAAAGTCACAGCAGTAGAAAAGTTGATCATGTGTTTTCTCTAAAAATAAAAAATTTCATTATTTGTTAGATCATCTGTGAGAAATATCCTTAATTTATAAATCAGGGAAATAGTTAAATGAAATCAAAGTCCATGTTAGGGGTGATTTATAAAGGAAAATAAAACTTCAGTGCTGAAGGGAACACCAATGGAACAACTGATTATTACAACTTTATAAGAATTTACAGGACAGACTATTACCTTGTATTCCCTAGCCCCGTGCTAGCAGTTGTAAGGGATTTCAGGTTGAAACACTTATGTTTTTGTAATCAATAGATACAGTTAACTGACAAAAGTCCTAGTCTGTGTCTCGAAAACCTATAGAAATATTTGCAAACATCTTTGTCTATACGATGGGTAATTAGTAAAGTGAGCTTAGATATTTAAGCAGATAAATTATTAATATTTAAATATTGAAATGCAATGAACTAGTGTAATTATGTCAGAGCTCATGTATGGGACTTGAGGCAAGCATATATTCATGTACCCCATGAACCCAATTGCTCCCTCCATCACTTCCTGCTGGATGGCAAATTCTTAACCAATGGAGACAGGAACAAACTGAGTCACTTTTATCCAAAACTCCAGTCTGGCAAGGAAACCCTCATATGAGAATATCATTTCTTAACAGGCATTTCCTTTTCTTATCCAAGGAAACCTGCTCCTCGGCAGTACTGTCAGCCTGGCCATACCTCAGGTGGAGTTAGACAGGAATAAGTGACTAGCTGAAACCCTTGGCAAATTAAATTTGTGTATTAAAAATGTTCAAACATATATGTACATGGGAATATATATAAATGTGAACTGAAATGTCAGCCTCACCTTGAAACTTGAATTCAAGAGTCCCTAATTCATGTTCTACAAATGTGATGGGAACTCAGCAGTATCTTAGTTCAGATCCCAGCTACTCCTGCAATCACTCTGTGCTCTTGGGTCATGGCCTCACCTAGTGTTATGTTATTTTTCTCTAACGCAGGGTAAACTGTCCAAGGGCCTTATGAATAAGTGAGATGAACTCTGCAAACCTGAAAATACAGAGGCTATAACATGCATGTATTTTTTTGAGGGAAGAGCATTAGGGACCAAAACCTATCGCACATCTGGTGATTATCTCTGAGGTGAAGTTCAAGGTTCCATTTTGTGCTTTTCTGTTGAAATGTGAAAGCCTCTGGTTTATAAGAAACAGCTATTTCTCTAATGACCTTGGGCTTTGGTCCCAGATATAAGTGGATTAACCAGGGCTCATGAAAGCTGCAATTTGGCTCCATGTTCTTTGAGGGACAAGTCCAAGGCACTGGGAATTTAAAAAACACAAGTTTGTTACTGAGGTAAATTTATTTGATAAAAAGTTATGATTATAACCATTTGTAAGTATATAATTCAGTGGGATTCAGTGTATTTGAAGTGTTGTGCAACCATCTAGCTAGCGCCAGAGCATTTTCATTACCTCAAAAGAAAACTCAGTTCCCATTAAGAAGGCACTCCACATTCCCCCATGCTTGGCAGTCACTCATTAACGTTCTGTGTCTATGGATTTGCCAGTTTGGGGTATTATAGATAAATCGAGTTATACAATATGTGATCTTTTGTGTCCAGCTTCTTTCCCTAAGCATGCTGTTTTCAAAGTCCACTCAAGGTGTAACATACATCAGTACTTGTATTATTTTTTTCTTTGTGATTAAATATAAATATACATAACATAATATTCCATTGTATGGATGGACCATCTTGTGTTTGTTTATTCTTCTGTTGATGGACACTTGTATGGCTTTCCCCTTTTGGCTATTGTGAATCATGCTGCTATGAACATGGATCTACAAACATTTGTTCGAATACCTATTTTGAATTCCTTTGAGTAGATACCCAGAAGTGAAATTGCTGGGTCAAATGTTAACTCCATGTTTAATTTACACATTGGCTGCACCATTTTACTTTCCTCTTTTCGGATGAATGATATCTCAATTTATTTTTTTTATTTTATTTTGAGACACAGACTTGCTCTGTTGCCCAGGCTGGAGTGCAGTGGCACAATCTCGGCTCACTGCAGCCTCTGCCTCCTGGATTCAAGCAATTCTTCTGGCTAAGCTGGTTTTGAACTCCTGTCATCAGGCGATCCACCTGCCTTGGCCTCCCTAAGTACTGGAATATAGGCATGAGCCACAATGCCCAGCTGTCAATTTGATATATCACATTCTGTTTATCCATTCATCTCTTGATGGAAACTTGGGTTGCTACCAGTTTTTGGCTATAGTGAATAATGGTGCTGTGACAATTTTTGTACAAAATTTTGTATAGACACCCATTTTTAACTTTTTCGGAATACAGTAAGTCTCCACTTAACATTGTCAATAGGTCCTTGGAAACTTACTTAAAGTGAAATGACAGAATAAAACCAATTTTACCATAGGATAATTGATATAAGCAAGAGTTAAGTTCTCTGCATATTTCTGGACAAAGAAATATCACCAAATTGCTAAATAAAGATTGAAACAGTTTTAATGTTAAACATTGATATTCTTTTTTTCCTTTTCTTTCTTTCTTTCTTTCTTTCTTTCTTTTCTTTTCTTTTCTTTCTTTCTTTCTTTCTTTCTTTCTTTCTTTCTTTCTTTCTTTCTTTCTTTCTTTCTTTCTTTTTCTTTCTTTCTTTCTTTTTTTTTTTAAAGACATAGTGTCACCATGTTGGTCAGGCTGGTCTTGAACTCCCATCCTCAAGTGATCCACCTGCTTTGGCCTCCAAAATGCTTAGGTTACAGGCCTCAGCCACTATGCCCAGCCAAAGATTAATGTTTACATACATTATACATCCATTTAAGAAAGATTAATAAAAACAAGTAATATGATTTATTTATCCAGTTTATCGTCACAGGTGACCATAACTCTGCTGAGTTCCAGCAGCTTATGGTGCAAGACAGGAACCAACCCTGGTCAGGAAGCACACACACACACACACACTCACTCAGACTGGAGCAATGTAGACACAGTACTTCACCTCATATGCATGTCTTCGGGGTTTGGGAGGAAACCAGAGTACCTAGAGAAAATTCACATAGATGTGGGGAGAACATGCAAACTCCACACAAACAGTGGTCCTGGCCACAAATTGAGTGTCTCCCCTCATCAGTGTTGTCATGAAATGACACTGAATGAAACAAATTGTCATCATATGGTAATTTTATTTTTAACATTTTGAAGCATCTTCAAATATGTTGCAAATAGCCTGTACCATTTCATATTCCACATACAGTATTTAAGGGCTATAATTTCTCTCAGTCCTTGCCAACGATTGTTACTTTACATTTATTTAGGGTTTCTTGAATTTATGTCAGCAATATTTTGTAATTTTCCATGTCTAACTCTTGCACTTTGGTTAAATTTATTCATAAAAAACACAATGAATTTTTGTTGTTGTTGCTGTTTGAGACAGGGCCTTATTCTGCTGCCCAGGTAGCAGTGTGTCTCCAGCAATCCTCCCGCCTTTGTCTCTCCCAATACTGAGATTACAGGTGTAAGCTACGACACCCAGTTTGGTTTTTTTGTTTGTTTGTTTTGTTTGTTTGTTTGTTTGTTTTGCTTTCTGTTTCAGAAATTGCAAAGGATGCTTTATAGTCAACGAAAAGATAGACCTTTGAATTGCCCAAAAGAGGCATAATGCACAAGAACTCTAAGTTGTATGGGTAACTTATTTACCATCTGGCTATAGTTCAGTTACTTTTTTCAAAAGTTGTACCTAAAAACTTTCCAAAATTGTTTTTAAATAAACTTCTTAAAATGTGGCAATAAAAATGACAGGACACATTTAAACAATACTGAAGTTTATCAAAGGATGTAAGAAATTTCAAGATGGAAATAGTTTTCTGAAAAAAAAAAAAAAAAGGATAAATACATAAAACACTTACCTCCATTATTTACTTGTAGAACATGTTCATATATACCTAATTTTCCGCATATACTATGTCATCATTGCTCTGATTTTAAAAATCATATCCAAAAGATAAGGCAAAACCAGCTATGAATTGGCATATTTGTTTATTTCTTGGTTTGTGAAAATTTCCTTATTCTGTTGATGTTGCAAACAAGTATCAACACTGTCATGAAAAAACAAAAGTCAATCTTCTTTGCAATGAAATAGTTCCACTCCATACAGGGAATGTGCTATTCATGAATAAAAAAAATAAAGTAACTCAAGTACAGGTCTTAAAGACTGAAAGAGTTAACAGTTTATTATAATTTATTTTATTAAAAATCTAGGAAGTTCACAGCCTCAGCAGTTCTAGTGGCATTTCAGGTGAAATGGGAATGTAGGAATCTCTATGGCACTGTAGGTATAGTGAAACTCGTCAAAATGCATACACGCTCTCTCTAAATAACCTCATTGGTTTCAATCTCGGCAAAATGACCTGGGCCACTAAACATGGGTTTCATTGTTCCTGATGTTTGGACATGTTCTCTTTTTACAACATATTTATGACTCAGAAGATATATATTTGACATTGTTGCATCAGGACTTTCACAGCCACCATAAGTTTTCTTCTCTTTATCCATTGTGTTCTTAAGGAATTCTACTTTGATTCTCCAGGAACTTTAACTGTTTCTTGTTAGCCCCACAACCACTGCTGTGAAGAAGTCCCCATGGAACACCACAGCCACTACTCCAAGGCCATCTCCCACACACCAACTGTGTGTGCCTGCCCCTATGGGTTCCAGGGCAGTTGGAGGTATTCCAGCCTTTTATTTTTCAGAAATGAAATTGTAGTCTTAATTTTCTTTTCATATCATTTATTGCTAGTGTACAGAAATATCAGTGCTCTGTTCCTGATCTTACATAGTCTTGGTGAATTTTTGATGCAAGGATGATGAAAACATCAATTAATATTTAGGAAGAAAAACTAATCACAATATTATTAATAGAAATCTTAGGTTAAAAACCATGTATTTTCAAATAAAATACTTTAAATTTTATTTGACATAATTAAGGATCTTTTTGCATCTTATAAAAACTCTGAGTTTTCTCACATTAAAAAAAAATCTTAAAAAAGATCTAAGTAATAATCAACAATGTAATTATTTTTCCAAATTATATTTTTAAGGACAGTTTTAAAATCTGAGAACTTTACCCAAAAGAAAAATAATATTCTTAATTAGCCTCCTCTTTTGATTATATATAAATGGAGATACATTTATTTTTAATAGAAAGTCAATAGGTTAAAATCACATTGTCTTGCTTGAATTATGAAACAGAATTAAAATAATTCATATAAATCTAGTAAAAAAATAAAGTTTTGCAAGATGAATACTTTTATCAATTAGGAATTCAATCAAGGTCAAGTTAGGGTGGTTTACACCTCTAATCTCAGCACATTTTGAGAATAAGACAATCAGATTAGTTGAGGTCAGGGGTTTGAGACTAATCCGGCCATCATAGTGAGTCCCCATTGGCAGTGATGGTGCACAGCCAATGCACCACTCTAATCTTAGCTGATTAAGAGGCTGATGGAAATACATAACTTTAACCTGAGAGGCAAAGTGTTGCAGTGTTTCAACATTTCAGTACTGCAATCCAGCCAGAGGGACAACATGAGATTCTGTTCTAAGAGTAAAAGAAAATATATTCAGTCAACTAAAAATTGAAATATACAACTTATTTACTGTCATTCCAGTTTTTCAAAATTCTAATTCGTTGTTATATTACAATGTCTCAAATGAATTCTTGCTAAGGTGTCCAAGTTAGTATAACTTCTTCAAAAATGAATGCCTTTTATTTTTATTTAATTACATTTTATATTTTGTTTCATGATATATATGCAGGTTTATTTTATTTTTAAACTCTTTTCTCCCTTCTCCTACAGACCTTAGTGTGTGTTGTCCCTCTTTATCATCTATGTGTCTTCAGTGTTCAGTTCCAATGCATGAACTTATATACGCAGTGTTTGGTTTCTTTATGTTTATTTGTTTCTGTGTTAGTTTGCAGAGGAGAATGGCTTCCAGCTACATCCATGTCCCTTCATAATACCTTATTTTATTTTTTATTACCTCATAAAATTTCATTGTGTATATGTTCCACACTTTCTTTATCCACTCTGTTATTGATAGGCATTTGGGCCAATTCCATGTCTTTATTACTGTGAATAGTGCTATAATAGAAATACACAGGTCCGTATTCTTGTAATAAAATTACTGATTTTGGGGTGGGTGTTATACCCATTAATTAAATGGCTAACCTCCATGATATTTCTCGTTTAGATACTTGATGAATCACCACACACATTTTCACAATATGTGTACTTATTTATATACTGCATAACAGTGTAGAAGCATTCCTATTACTGCACTGCCTCACTACAATATGTAGTTTTTGAATTCTTAGCACCATTTTGACTGGATTCACATGATATCTCATGGCAATTTAGATTTACATTTCCCTAACAATTAGTGATGTGGGACTTTCTGAGATGAAGACCAACTCTTTTCTTTCCCCAATGTGGCCACTTTATCAGCTTTTCAACACCCATTTTATCTGTGTTCTTGACACTACCCTGCAAAATTTAAAGTATGAAATGCCTAAGTTATATGATAAAGATAGAAAATGACAAGATGTTAGAACACCAGAGAGTCATAGAAAAATGAATTCATATAAAATTTCTGCAAATTTAAAAAAGGGGGGGGTTCTTATTTTTTCTTCAGAACTTTTCTGGAATAGTGAATGTCATCAATATTACTTCCATAAGACATAAACATATTTAGGTATTTCTGCTGTGAAAAAAGAGGTTACTGTTGCACATAGTGGAAGAAGTCATAAATGCCGATTATTGTTCTACAATGCACGGAAGAAGCTCCTCATTAAAGAAATTATGTGAGTACACAGTGTCTTTATCCAGGGGTCTGAAATACTGTTCCATTAGGAAGCGTTATTATCTACCTTAAAAATGCTACTCTGAACCCCAATGCCATATGTTTCAGAAATATATTCTTATGGAGTGTCGGAGAGTAGGAGAGTGTATGAAAGAGACATAGAGAGGATCAATGCAAATACAAATTTTTCAAATTTAATTTTTTAAAAAATTTAAAATATAATAATTTGCAAATAAGGTTTAAAATGTCAAATTGTAAAGCACTAAATTTCCAGTATTTTGAGATCCAGGAGAAGAAAGGCATTAAACACAACTATCTGTAATTCTTTGTCATGGGATTTTGGGAAATTACCTTACCAGCTGGCAGCCTCTGTGGCCAGTGGTGCCTTTGTCTAACATTTTGTGTAGGCATGCTATCTTTTTTCTATCCATTCTGCCTGACAGAGTGCACTTAGCTTGCATTATAAGCAAGTGTGGGATCTAGCCACTACACATACGCCAGTTTTGGCAGGACAGAAAATTTTAAGTGGCAACAGTAGTTCCATCTCACTGAGTAGTAGGATCTGGACCAGAGATACTGCAAGCAGATTTCACAGTTAATACTGGTGATTGAGGTGATGTCCAAAAGCTTACAAATGCCAGAAGCTGCAAAGTCTTAAACAGAATGTCACAGGCCTGGGTATGAGAGTTTTTATACCTGTGTATCCTAAAAGGCCACAGTTCTCCTCTTATTTTTGTTTTCTACAATGTGATGAACAAGCAATATCTTTTATCATTATATGCATTACATCTCTTTTAGCTCCACCATTCAGAGGATTTCAAATAATTGTTCTGCATACAGGAAGTCAGAGGTACATGGACAAGTGAAGAGTAAGCAACATAAAGAGAAGCATTATTGAGTGAGAGGACTCAGAACACTCCCCCATTGGGTAGTTCTCCCAAGACCAGCTGTCATAATGAAAGTGCATTTCTCAGCAGAGAGAAGATTCAGAAGTGGGTATCTCCTCTCTATAGAAAAGGTGTCAATAATTAGTGTCCAGCTTTCAGTAGAAAGGAGACTCTGGAGTGAGTGGCTTTTCCCTCCTGCTGCTCATCTTATCAGGTGTTAATCTCTCCATAGAGGGAAGACCCTGTAGTGCCTAGATTCTCTTTACATCTGGTGATACCAATAGCTGCTAAACCTTCAGCAGAGAGGAAACAGTAAAATGGGTAGCTCTTTTTTTTTTTTTTTTTAGCTGGTCATTCTATGATTTCCTCAGCTCTCAGCAGAGCCTGTGGTGGGTGGCTGCATTACACTGTTCATAGTCCTCACATCACCTCAACTCTCAAAAGAGAGAAGGTACTTGAGTTTGTTGCTCTTCTCTACAACTGGTAGCCTAAAAAGTCCCAGAGTCTGGCTGAGTTCAGAAATTTAATGTGCTTAAAAAAAAAAAAAATCATCTTGTGATTAGATGGTTGGGCAGCAATGGTGAAAGAAACATGGAGTTCTACCAGGCCGAATTTATCAATTAGAGCACAGAAAGTAAGGACTTTGCATTTAATGTGTAAGCTTGGGATGCAGAGGAAGATCCAAAATCTTAGTGATATTTGGATGGTGGAATGGATTTGTCTTTAGGCATACTCATCTTACATGAGTGGGTCTAGAATACATATTCTTGACCAATGTCTTGTGAAACAGATTTGTGAGGACAGCACCTACATCTTTGAATAGCCTTCTACTCGTTTTTCTGTGTATGTCATATCTAACAGTGGGAACCACAGTTACTCAACAAAATTTAAATACGATGAAAACAGTTGGATCCTGAGTTAGCAAGGTCCAAGTAGCAGCACTCACCTATCAAAGGCAAAGTGGGTGTAGCTAAGGGAAAGTGCAAATTAGAATGTTCTGACTCCTATGGAGCTCTAACATTGGATAATTAATCACAATATTTTGGTAGTAAAATTGATAGAAAATTTACTGCATCACAACTATATTACTAACAATTTTTGCAGCGAAACTTTATTTCATCTTTTCCCAAGGACACCTGCAGCCTTTTACTGAGGTGACAGTGCATGAGAAAAATAAAATAATCATAACTTTTAAAAACTACTGGACGCTAGCTCTGAGGCAATGTAAATTTCAGGGAAAACAAAATGTCATTGTGGTCCTACACTTAAAGTAAGAGCTAATAGAGGTCAGATAATTAATAAAGTTTTAACTTAGATCATATTATAAGTCTTCATTGTTTCCAGATCATATTATAGGTCTTCATTGTTTCCCTGGATTCATCCTGTGGTCATTTTCTCATTGCCAGAATGCATAATTGGCATAGACATACTTAGCAGATAGTAGAACTCCACATTTCCTCCTTGACGTGCAGGGTGAGTACTACTATAATAGAAAAGGGGAAATGGAAGCCTAAGAGCTGCCTCTACCTAGAGAAATAGTATGTGAAAAGCAATATTACATTCCT
This sequence comes from Saimiri boliviensis, assembly GCF_048565385.1. Lineage (NCBI taxonomy): Eukaryota > Metazoa > Chordata > Mammalia > Primates > Cebidae > Saimiri > Saimiri boliviensis. The sequence goes on along the minus strand of NC_133471.1, from coordinate 12,794,163 downwards.
GAGGGTACTGCAAAAATTAGTGCCACCGTAAGAAAATTCAAAGACTTAGGAGTCGTAATTAAGAGCACATTCTCATTTAAATCTCCAATTTGGTCTGTATGGAAGACAGATGGCTCTTGGAGAATGACAGTGGATTACCATAAATTAACCAAGTTGTGATTCAAATTGCAGCTGCTGTACCAGATGTAATTTTATTACTTGAGTAAATTAATACATCTCCTGTTACCCTGTTATCTGATATGCAGCCACTGACTTGGCAAATGCCTTTTTCTTTATTTCTGTCTATATATTACATATATGGGATGTTACTATTAAGGCATATGATCAAAATAGATAATATACACTATAATAAACATATCGTTTTATATATGTGGGCACTTATATGTTACATATCATATAATATGTATGATATGAGCTTTAAAAATTTGGATAACAACCATATTTCTGCTAATACAACATATATGCCAATGTCTTGATTTCACACTGTTTGCAATAATGTGTCTAAAGTGAATAGATATCCCTTAGTATATTAAGCCAAATGTCAATTTTGTCTTTCTATTTTAGGCATTGAAGAGCCACATACTAATCGTGGAAGGGAAAAAAAAAAAAAAAAAAAAAAAAAACAAGCTCTATATTGGTAGGAGATGTGCCTTTTGGAGAAGTTTCCAGTGTCAAGAACAGAGCCTACAGTCAGATACCTAAATGGGAATTATGAAACAAACTTTGATCCAAGTGTAAAAGATTTTAATGTTGTATACATTTATTTTCTTTTGGAATTTATCTTAACATTTTCATGTATTTTTCAACTACTTTACTTTCCTCATTCATTTATCTTTATTTTCTCTTACTGTCTAATATACATTTTTATGAGTGTATTTACATTTTATTATTTTAGAACAAGATAGAGCATATATAATTATAATCAAAGATGCTCAATATAAAACTTCTATAAAGTACTTTTTAAACAATACAAAATACTAGAGTATTAACCTTACTCAACAACTTTAGAAAAAGCATAAACGTAACTCTGACCATAATCCTTGAAATATTGATTTTTCTTTGGCTTGCTTATTTTAATATTTTAGCTATTTTCATGTCATAAGGAAAATATTTACGCTCATAAGGAAAATATTTACGTTCAATGTGTATGCATAACATAGTGTGCCAATGCACATATGTACATGTGTGTTATGTATGCCTTCTAGCAGTACTCAAGATTAGCTTTTTTTTCAAAGGCCATGGATTGAGTTTTCTCTCTTGGTATCTCCAAATAGAGGCTGCCTAGTTCAATTTTCTATATTAATGTTTTACAGAAATGTTGAAAAAGTAGTAAGAAAAAAAGGGAAAAAAGAGAAAATAGAGAGTTTAGATTCTAAACTTTGAGTAACTGAACTGACTTGAATTTTTTCATAGTTACCCTAGTTTGAATGAACTAAGCTTGAAATCAGGTTTTTAAATATCTTTCTGATTTACAGAAACAAAAGATTGTTAAGATATCTTCAAAATATAATATCAAAATATTCTAAATGTGTGTTTTTAAAATTATTTTCTGGAGATATATTTTGACACCGAATTTCTCAAAGATGCTTGAGATTATATTTTAGGTTATTTATCAAGATTTCTCAACCCTCAGCACTAGATGCTATTAACAAGCTTACCAATTTCACTTCGAGTCATGAACAAGGCTTAGAGTGAAATTAAGATCTGCTGACCTAAAAATTCCTAGAAAATCACGTTGACCGTCTATTACCGTGATGAACAATCTATAGCTATTCTCCTTCCATTGTCTGCTCCAGTCACAGTGACTTGGTGAATTTTTAAACAATGTAAGCATCCTTCTGCCAGGAATCATCGTACTTGTGGATCTTGCTGCATGCTTACATAAGTATTCCCTTATTATTTTATTTAGATATTTACTTGAAAATATGTAAGCAAATTATTATATATTTCTTTTACATGAATTGAAATTTACTTTATAATAGAGAATCTTACCTCTTACATTTTATACAGAATTGATTATCTCAATTTATTAAAAGCAAATCTAAAAACTTACAGCATAACCACTAAACAAAAATCTATCATCTAGAATCCTAAGTTGAAAAAGTGAAATTTAATTTAAGTATTTTAAACAACACTTTTCTGAAACAAAACAAAAATGTCATAAGTAAAAATAAACTTTGAGATGAGAAAACAATTAGTGCTTCATAGATAAAAACAAAAGCAAAACTGCAGGGCAGTTAATTTCAAACCATTAAAGAAAAAAACATTAAACCAATCAAAAATAGTCTGGAACCTGGATACCAATAGTTTATATCAACCAATTAAACATTTACAAGAGACAATGGCCTATTCTTTTTCGTGTATTTCCATACTACCTCCTAGGCACAGATTAAGTCTTTATAATTGAAATCCTTATTTTTTAATGCAGAGCTCTGATTCCTGCTTCCAGAAAAAGTAAACAAGTCCTATGTGCTAATTTATTTTGTTTTATTTTATTTTATTTTAATTTTTTTACCAGTCTCTCTTGGGGACACATGAAGAATCGATGAGAAACATATATTTCTGCTTTTCCTAATTCAGAGCTAACTCTTGGTTGAAAATACCAGAAATTGGCTATAAATAAGCTGCTGAGAGCAAAGAATGCACTTATTTTATACAATAGAGAAACTATAAGCAGGAACAAAAGTTAAAGAGGTCTTTATTTGCAAAAAGCTGAATATTTAAAGGCAGTTTAATATACTGAAAGAGTTAGAAAATTATACGCAGTCTTATGACAGAAAACATTCTCTAAAAATATGTTAAACCATGTTAATTATCCAGTTTATCTATAGCTCCAATATGAGAATGAATTGAAAGCCATTAAAAAAAAAAAAAAAAAAAATCCCCCTGAGAGTTCAAGGAGACTTTTAATACATATCCTGTATTAAAAAGTGAGTTTTATTATTTAATTTTATTATTATTATACTATAAATTCTGGGTCAGAAAATGCAGGTTTCTAATACAGTTGTACGTGTACCATCATATACATAAGTTATTCCTCCTAATGCTACCTCTCCCCTCTCCTCCACCCCCCAGTAAGACCAAGTTTGTGATGTTTTCCTCCCTGAGTCCACGTGTTCTCATTGTTTAACTTTCACAATGAGTGAGAACAGGCAGTGTTTGGTTTTCCATTCATCTGTTAGCTTGCTGAGAATGATGGTTTCAACCTTTACTCATGTTTCTTTTTTGATTTACTTTGTTAATTTACAAGCAAAAGAAAGGCAAAAATCTTCAACCAAAATTTAGTCAATGATTGCCGCATCAAGAAACATAGTCAGTTAAGAGTGAAGACAACGAAAAATGGTAAAACCAGAAAGGGATAAGTAACTTGTTATGATCAAGAGAATTCTAATTAACATTAACAGATGATTGCTCAGCAGAAACTCTAGAAGTTAGAATACAGAAGAATATCAAAATTTTAGTGGAAAAAAATGAGGTCAAACCTGCCATCTATAACTGGTAAAATGATACTCAAGCAAAAGTGTCTAGATAAAGGAAAGGTAGAATTGATGACTAACTTTTCACTAAAGAAAAAATGCTGTTATGATTAAAATCCTGACAAAGTTAAAAATTAATAGACGGTCAATTGAGAAAAATAGAAAGTACAAAAGCAGCAAATTTTTACATAGTTAAGATCACACTTTTGATTTTTCAAACAAGTTAGTATCATTCAAAGTAGGCTATTTGAAATTTACAGTAAAAATTGAGATTTCAAATATAACTCTTTAGTACAAAATTACAGATTAATATTTTAATCAAACTCCACAGCCTCTGCACAGCAAAAGAAACAGTCATGATAGTGAATCAGTCACCATAAGAATGGGGAAAAAAAAAAAAATTTGCAGTTTACCCATCTGACAAAGGACTGATATCCAGAATTTACAAAGAACAAAAACAAATTTACAAGAAAAAAACAACAGATGCTGGAGAGAATGTGGAGAAAAGAAACATTTTTACACTGTTGGTGGGAGTGTAAATTAGTTCAACTATTGTGGAAGATAAGGTGGTGATTCTCAAGGACCTAGAAATAGAAATGTCATTTGTCCAAGCACTCCTATAACTGGGTATATATCCAAAAGATTATAAATCATTCTACTATAAAAAACATGCACACAAATGTCCATTGCCACACTATTTAAAATAGCAAAGACTGGAACCAACCCAAATGCCCATCAGTGATAGACTGGACAGAAAACATGTGTCACATATACACCATGGAATATTATGCAGCCATCAAAAATGATGAGTTGGTGTCCTTAGTAGGGACATGGATGAACCTGGAAACCATCATTCTCAGCAAACTGACACAACAACAGAAAATCAAACACCACATGTTCTCACTTATAGGTAGGTGTTGAACAGTGAGGACACATGGACACAGGGAGGGAAGCATCACACACTGGGGCCTGTTTGGGGGAGATAGGTGAGGAATAGCAGGGTGTGGGGAGTTGGGGAGACAAAGCATGGAGAGAAATGACAGATATAGGTGAAGGAAAGGAAGGCAACAAATCATGCTGTCTTGTGTGTACCTATGCAACAATCTTACATGTTCTTCACATGTACCCCAAAACCTGAAATACTATTAAAAAAATAAAATAAAAGTAAATAAAAAATAAATAAAAATTAACCACATTTTCACAATGATCAAAGGAGGATTTGAAGTACAAGTAAAAGAAAATACAGAAAACAAGCAAGTAAATGTCAGAATAAGTAATATTTTAAGTGCATTTTATTTAAATGTGAGATCTTTTATAAAAAGGCACGGACTGGCACAAGCGTACTTTTAAAAGAAGAATGTATTTATATTATTTACATGCAAGTCTTACTTTAGATGCAGAGAGACAGATGCCAAAACTAAAATAATGTAAAGTTGTAGAAAATGTATGACAATGGACTGCAAAACCCTATACAGCTGTCTCTTCAACTATATGATAAGTGCAGTGGCAGAATCAGAGTGATGCAATTACTTGTAATTCCAGAGTCTATCTGAACGTTTACAGCTTTCAAAAGAAGACTTTTATACTAAACATCAATTAAATTGTTTTAAATTTATAGCACCGATTAACAGCAGCTACTTACTCTTTATTAACCACCGCTGAAGTATGCTGCCTACTACTATTAACCACCGCTGAGGTAAGCTCCTCATGATAAAAAGATGAGAACTCTGCCCCTCAAAGCTCAGGACAACTTGCAGACTGAATGCGGCTTCTAATATGAAGGTTCCAACAGAGGTGGTCATTGTTTTATTTCCCAAAGTTTTTTTTTTCAAGCTTTTTCTCCTTCTGCTCAAGCAACTTTTAGAAGATTTAAATAACAAAAAAATAATTTTTTTTCCTAATTTTTCTTTTATTTATCTTAAGAGGTTAGACATTTATGAACAAAAACATTCAAAAATAAACACATATAAATAAAAATTTTAAGTAAATTGAGATGTTAACCTTATGTGTCCCCAATCAGTGCAGACTAAAAATTAAACAAAGAAAAGAAGTTTAGTAACACTGATTTTCTGGACAGAAATAGCCTATATAATGAATTTTTAAAAGTCTAGTCAAAAATAAGGGGAGAAAATCTGACTTTCAATATTATAGCATTTAAAAATTCAAATGCCCTTTATAAATACAAACAAAATCAGAAACCAAAAAGTGAAATGTGAATCTACAGTTCATTTAAGAAAGAAAAATAAATAAATAACTACAAGAAACTTTTTCTGGACAGCCCAAATGGCAGGGTTACTAAAGAAAAATTTGGGGGCCAGGCATAGTAGCTCATGCCTATAATCTCAGCACTTTAGGAGGCTGAGACTTTCAAATCACAAGGTCAAGAGATCGAGACCACCCTGGTCACCATCGTGAAACACCATCTCTATCAATAATTAGCTATGTGGTATGCCGCTTTGTAGTTTCAGCTACTTAAGAGGATCAGGCAGGAGAAATAGAAAAAAGAAAAAAAAAAATAGCAAACATAATGAGAAAGGAATTTAAATTATTAAGTCAGGAAAAAAATGTAAAAAATATAAACACTGTCAAAGACGCATACATAAGCATTTTGGAAGTTTAAGGGCAAAAGACAAAAAGTCAGGGAGACTACTAAAAAAAATGGTGAAGTGTGCCACAAATGTGAGAAAGGGAAAAACAGCAAAGAAGCTTAAAAAATTTCAAGTAAGACAAATTCAAAGTAACACACTCAAACCTACATGATTATCACCACCAATTATACAGAAATACAAGTTATCATTAGAGAATACTACAAACACATCTATGAATATAAACCAGAAAATGTAGAAGTGGATAAATCATATTCATGAAAAAGTTGCAATTGCTGTGCTGAAGGTTTCATGGTAATTGGCTGTTAGATAAGCCTACAAAAAGAACAGCTTAACAAATGTCTACATTTGAAATTGAAATAAACTTTTATTGATTGAATACCAAGTTAAAAATGCATAATTAACTTTGTAAAACAAACAGGAAAATCTTGCAAGAAGCAAGATAAGTGATTACATGTTAATAAGGCTATCAAAAATAAACAGCGGTTTTATTTTCTAAAAACTCAGCAACCAGAAAGCAGTAGATGAATATGGTCCAGAATCTGTAAGAAAAATTCTTTCAAACAGAAATATTGTGTTAAAACAATGTTTTCATTAAAAGTGAAGGAGAAATGATTACATTTTCAAATAGAAGCTGGGGTTTATTACCAGCACACTACACTTTAAGAAATACTTTACGGGATACTTCAGGGTAAAATGAACAAATACTAAACAGTGTATAAATAAAAATTGATCAAGGTAAATATAAACACTTTGACAATTATAAAGGATAAAATATTTAAAATGTGTATTACCACACTTTGTTCTCCAGATAATTTAACACACACACACACACACACACACACACACACACACACACACACACACATATATAACTGTCACCTATTTGGTTTTTGACATACGATGCATAGAGGTATAATTTTGAGAATGGAATGAGTGAAATAATGAGAGTCAAGCTATACAGGAATAAGGGTTTTATGTGTTATTGAGCGTAAACTAGCATAACATTAAAAATATAATTTTTAAAATATAATTTTAGAAGGTTTAATGTAATTATTACAGCAACCACAATGGAGGTAGAAAAATGTGGCTACATGGAGACTCAATTGATACAAAGCTGGCACAGCAACTGCCTCCATTCTGTCTTTTTCTTCATGACTTCCCAGGATTTTAGGTTGAAACTACTCTTGATAAAAGACAAAAAAAAAAAAAAAAAAAAATTGAGACAAGAGTATTTATCTCAGTGCAAAGGGTATGACAAACAGAAGAATGACATGATATTTGGGAACCAGAGCAGAATCTTCTGAACTGTGGAATACGTATTTTTTGCTTTAACAAGTGACAGACTGAAAAACGGAACAAAAGGACACAGACTGGAACCAGTAGAATATTTTCAAATAATGCCAATAAAGGAGCTTCCAGATCTACCAGCAGCAGTTTTCTAAGAACTCTCCCAAAACATCGATTGGCAAACATAACAAATCCAAAAACAGCCAGTGTTTTTCTGCCAGCCAGAACGTTAGAAAAAACACTTCAACTGTCCGAGCTAAAAAAAAAAAAAAAAAAAAAAAAAGGAGCTGATAAATTGAACTGTCAGGACATTTGTCCCTTAGATAGTCTTTAACAGCAAGAAATAAATAAATACCTCTTATGAACCAAAGAAACTGGATTCTATTGCACCAGATAAGCAGGACAAGGTGTTCAAGGTGGCAGCAGAGAAGCTCATCAGAGTCTCATCAGATCCTGGTGCAGAACAGCCTGGAATAGAAAAGAGGACCCAGACACAACCACTAATGTATCAGATATCTAGCTTGGTTACTGCTTCATGGACGCAAACTCAACTAACACAGAAGGTGTATTGGTATTAATGGACCCCTTTACAACCAATGGAGCAGCAAATATGCATATATCTGTTTGAATAGTGAGAAGTGGGCCAAGAAATATTATTAGTGAAGGAAAAAATAACAGCCTTTTATCAAGAGGATGCATTTCACTATAAGGCCAAAAGAAATTGCCAGCAGATACAGAGGCATTGTAGTAAAGAAAGATGATAAATGACACAGATATTGCTATCTGCCTGATTGACAGTTAAAAAAAATAGTGCAATGAATACAAAAGTAATTCAGAAATCATGAATACTCTAGAAAGGGATACTGAGGATGACAGCAATCTTGTGCTCTTCAGCACAGCTGGCAATGTCTTCTGCTGTTGCCTACATTGTGAGGCCATTAAGGAAGGACAAAAACAAAACAAACATTGAAATGGAGGACAACACCAAGAACTTTGTGAACATTCCATTCAATTTTAAAAGCCTGTTGCTGCCTTAGCCAATGGCCTAAACATTGGACTAGGTGTATCCATGCTGACCCTTTGTAATTTGGTTTGAGCTAAAGAAAAGGCTTGGTTTCCACCACTTTATAAGACCTTTGAACAGAGCCCAGATATCTGTGCTAATGTTACATTTCCAAATATCGTGAGTGAAACCTCTGCCAATGAAAGACTCATTGGTGGGTGAAAGCTGACAGCATGGAGGCATGTGCCAATGTCCTTGTCTCTCATGTGTTTTTGACTTCAACTTCCACCCAAGAGGTTATGATTCAAATTAAGAAGCCTGCCTCATGTCATCCAGTTATGCTGGAGGAATATATGGCCCTTGTATACTGTAAATACTAAATGTAATTTGATCAGGCCAGTGAGAGAGTGTGAAGTACTAAAGAAAATTTGGAGCTCAGCACAAATGTCAGAGTTCATTTTAGAATATGTGCTAAAGAAATTTGATTTGTTTCAATTGTCAGTATATCTGCTCAGCACACAATAACTGAGCTGTGTGGAATACATCATTAACTGAAATTAATAACCCCAATCCATCTCTGTAGCTCCCCAAAATGTCAATTATAAATAAGGTTTTTGAGAAAGAACTGAAAATGTTTAAGCTATTTATTTAATATAGTCCAGGTATTTTTAACTACTATACATTTCAAATAAATAATAAACTGCCTACTTTCCTCAAATGTCATAATTTTATGTACATTTAAGCCCAAATATAAAAGCAGACTGTTGATCACTAGCCTGTTCATTCAAGTCCTAAACTTTATTTATGGCTGCCACTAGATAAAAGAGCAGAATTGCATTTTACTAGAATTGAGTGACAGAAAAATCTGTAATAGTGTTGATGAGTTTACTTTATAGTGACAAAAATGCTGAGAAACATAAAATTCTAAATAAAAAGACATATTTTAGAATAAAAATTTTCCACACAAAATTTACTGATGCTCTTTCTTCCAGGCTGAACATATGGTTGACTTTATCCTGAGATAACAATTGATTTTCTTTTCTTCATAAAATTCTAGCTTTTACCTAGTTAACAACTTCTTTTATAAAAAGACAAGAAATCTAAACTGCATATAACATTTAAAATTATTGATGTCTACTTTTAGGTGCACAAAATTTTCTAGAACACTCTACATGTTTAGTTATCCAGAAGCTGTCTGAATCTTGTTCTTGGGTTTTTTATGGAGGCTCCATTGCATTAATCTAACTGAATAATCCACTGGCCACTGTTGATCAATGTGACTTTTGTCACAGAACCTTTAGGGTGTTGATTCACCAGCCAAAAATCTGCTGTTAGATTTATTTTACTCATTTAATCTGGCAGGTTACCCACAACTCAAACTGCAGGCCATATACTATTCCTGCTATGGATGAGCCAGGCACAGAGTAGAGAGAGGTGCATGAATGAGTGTTGAGTCAAGCCATTGCATGTAGCTAGGCCCATATACTGCTATAAGCTGACAAGATCCACGTACCAGCACAGGTGTTAGTTTTCCACAAGTCTGTGGCTAAATTAGACATATCACTAGTTGATTCCCCTACTGGAGAATTCAATTGTATTGGCATCCAGAAGTCTAGAAATGTCAGAAACTGCAGAGCTTTCAAAATGATGTCACAGCCCTGGCTTTGAAAATGTTTAGGTCTGTGCTCTTTCAAGGGCTGAAGCCCTGCTTTCTTTGTTTTATTATTTTTATTTTTATTTTTATTTTTGGTAGCAACAATATGGCCATTTTTTGTGTTTTAGTCCTATTTGTTTGACTAATTTTTCACTTTTGCCATATATTTGTGAGTCCTTATGTCACGTTCAGTAAGAATGAGGTATGTGGACAATAGAAAAGTATCTCAGGAGAACCAAAGTGGTAGTTTTTCAAAAGAAGGACATATTTGCATCTGTGCAACACTCAATAAAGAGGAGACACAAAATGAAGAATTCCAATCTTGAAGGTAGGTTGTGCTGACATCTCTGCAGCCCTTGGTAAAGAGGAGATGCATAGTGCATGCTTTCTTTATGCAGGAAGATTGTTGAGATGTGTATTACATCCCTTAGTGGAGAGAAGACCTATCTAACCAGACTTGTAATCCCAGTAAGTGTACAACTCTTAGTGGAGAGGAAAGCCACAGTTAATAGCTCCACTTTTCAAGCAGGTTATTCCATGATCTGCCTGAGTCTGAAGTTAATATGGGCTTTATGTAGTAGCAAGAATGTGCCTCATTTTTCATGGGTGGCTATGGGTGGAACCAGAAAGAGACATTAGTTCCCCCTATAATCTCCAGAACATGCAGCCTGCTGCCGAGACTTCAGACAATCCATTACTTAAACAATCCTTTAGGAATGGTTCACTAAGGAATTCCTTTTTGCCTAGGTGCCTGTCTGTCTCCTGCTACACTTCATGGTGCCAATACTGTTTACACAGAGATACCTCACAATAATAGATTGCTACGTCATCATATATTAACGAGTCTGAAATGATTCAAGTCTGTGATTTAAACTCTGGAATGCTTCAGTCTGCTGAAATATCTGGGAAACTGGCCACACATTGATGCACATCTTTGGGGGATGTTCAAAATGTATTAGTCACCATCACAGGCTGGAAAGCATAAAGGTAGCTTCATTTTGTTGCCTTAGCTGTCCTTTCTAAGATTCTGTGGATGTCTATAACCTCTAGGACATCATTATCCATAATTGTTCCCCTTCTATAGTCTTTTCCAGCCAGTGACCTGGTTATGTTTTAAACAATTTAAGCAAGTTTCTACCAGGTATCACCATATGTGTTGGTCTTGCTGCATGCTTCCATGATTATTACCTTATTACTTTATTTAGACATCTACTTAAAAGTCACTATGTAAGAAAATAATTGTACATTTTTTTGCATAAAATCAAAATTTATAATAGAAAATTTTGCTTTATATATTTTCTATGGAATTGAGTACTTCAGTTAATATAAAGTAAACAAAATCTTGAGAACATTACCACTAAAATAAAAATCTAACGTCTAGGATTCAAAATTAAGATAATATTCAATTCAAATATTATAAACAATATATAAGAGATGAAAACATAAATCTCATATATAAAAATAAACTCAAATTATATATATATATATATATATATATATATATATATATATATATATATATATATAAAGTACTGCTTCATAGATAAAAATAAAAGCAAAACTGCAGGGCTGGCAACTTCAAACAATTCAAAAAAAATCAAAAACCGCTTCAGAATTTTTCTTTCTTCTCAATTTATAGTATTGTCTCTGATTTTCGCTGTACACATGGAAAATTTATTCATAGTTAGCTTTGCCAGGGTTGTAATTGTAATCACATTTTTATTTTAAAAAGGGATACTCTCAGTTTTATTTTAGCTTCCCTTAATCTTCTCATTTTTGCTTAAGTATCATTTTACCACTTACAGATGTCAGGTTTCATAGCATTTTTTCTGATATCCTACAACCATCTGTCTTCTGTGGTTTTTACTGAACAGTCATCTGTTAATTTTAAGGATGATGTTCCGGTACATAACAAGTTGCTTATGCCTTTCTTCTTTCACAATATTCTTTTCTTTGGCTCTTGATTGACTATAATGTTTTTTTGATGTTTCTATTACAGACTGTATTATGGTTGAAGATTTTTGCCCTTCTTCAATGGGTAGATTCAGATTTTTAATTAACTTAGACAGATTTTTGGCCATTTTGCCTTTCAGATATTCTTTTTTTTTTTAACCTCTTCTTTTCTGTTACTTAAGAGATGCCCATGTTGCATATATTGATATACCTTGTGGTGTTCTATTTACTTGTTACATTTTTTTCACATTAATTTGATTTTTAATTATCAGACTGTTATTTCAGTTTCCACTTAATCATATCGTCTGAATGTTTACCTGCTCAAATCTGATGTTAAACTTTTGTATTGTAGATTTTATTTCAGTAATTGTGCTATTTATTTTAAATTTTATATATTTTCTTTTACAATTTTTGTCACTAATACTCTCATATTGTTTTTCATCCTTTGTCTTTTTACTGTAAGCCTACTTAAAACTGTTGTTTTAAATTCTTTGCCTCTAAAACTTGGGACAGATTCAGTTTCTGTATTTACTTTACATTGGTCATAGGCTTCTTTTATATATAGATATATTTGTTGTTGTTGTTGTTGTTGTTGTTTTCAGAAAACTATAGTTGAAATATCATAGTGTGCTAACTCTAAATTATAGATTTACTTCATTTCTCCAAGGAGTTCCTTACTTATTACTTACTTTCCATTTTATTAGCATTTTCAATAAGAAAAATGTAAAAACTATCACTTTTAAAAACTGGATCTGTATTAACACTCAGTAACATTCAAGGGGATTGTTCATAATTCTGTCTTAGCCTTCAGTTTCTTGTCAGATTGGAGCTATGGATTTAATGCATACTATTTTGTTTCTTTGGCATGTTTCGTATCATAACATGTACATTGTTTTTTAAATTATTCAATATAATAAACTGTTTTAAAATATTCTAATCTTTGCAAGTATAGATCTCTTCAACTTTTTTTCCTATTTATTGTTTATATATTGTATAAAATAACTATTCTTTTTGTTCCCAACAACATATGAGACTAGAAAAAACACAGTAAGTTAAGATATCAGGGCTTCTTGACTTTTTTTGGAAGCAGGAGTCAGGTCCTCATGTTGACAATAATAGATCTCAATTTTAAAGCTTTTATCTGTCCCAGAAAGGTAGTATGGTAAGCCACACACACAAACAAGCTAACTATGTTAGAATTGTCTCTCTTTATTGTCTACTTGGTTGATATAAACTCTTGATTTTTAGTGCCCAGACTGATTTGATTGATTTGACTTTCATTTTTCAATGGTTCAAAGCTGTTTGCCCTGTAGTTTGTTTTCATTTTTATCTATGAAGCATTTTTTATTTTTAAAATTACATTTGTGCATAAGACTTATGGTTTTGTCCATTTAAAATGTTGTTTAAAATTCTTAAATTGAAAACATTTTCAATTTGGAATACTACATAACAACTTTCAGTTTTGGTGGTTATGTTATAAAGTTTCTTGGTTTGCTTTTTATTAATTGAGGTTACAAATTTTATATAAAATAATTAAAGCAAAATTTCTTATTATGAAATAGATGTTGATTTAATGTAAAAAAAAAAACAATAATTTGCTTACAAAGTGACTGCCAGCTAAATATCTAAAAAAAATATATTTGAATAATAAATATCTAAATAAAATATCTTTTTAAATAAGAATGTCTAGATAAATTAAAGCTAAAAGAAATTGTAGCTAACTCTTCTCTTGAAAAATGCCATTCCTATTAAAATGCAAAGTAAATTATTAATTAACACTCAGTCTGTACAGGTATAATCTGAGGCAGTAATATAAAATTAGAAGAATGGAGAAGTACAAGAGCACCATACTTTATATCATTCACTTTAAACTTTAGATTACTCAGACAAATTAGTATTATTCAAAGTAAATTCTTTTAAGTTTACAGCAATAACTGAAGCCCTAAATATAAGTACATACAACATTTCAAATAAAAATTTTGAAAAAAAAATATTTATAACATTTTAAGTATGATACATCTGGTGTACATTCACAGATTGTCCAGGTTTGTTGCATAATAATACACATACCATGGTGGTTGTTTGCTGCATCCATCGTCCCATCATCTGCATTAGGTAATATTTCTAGTGCTATCCTTTCCCAATCGCCCAATCCTTTCTATTCTTTTCATAGTCCCGCAAACCGGCTGGCCCTGGTGTGTGATGATTCCCCCCCTGTGTCCATGTGCTCTCATTGTTCAACACCCACCTATGAGTGAGCATATGCAGTGTTGTGTCTGTTTGCTGAGAATCATAATCATGGTTTCCAGTCCCATCCATATCCCTGCAAAAGACATGAACTCAGCATTTATGATGGTTGCATAGTATTCCATGGTGTGTATGTGTAACATTTCCTTTATCCAATCTATCACTATGGGCATTTGGGTTGGTTCCAGGTTTCTGCTATTGTAAACACTGCTATGATGAACACATATGAGCATATGTCTTTATAAGAAAATGATTTATGAACTTTTGGGTATATACCCAGTAATGGTATTGTTAGGTCAAATTGTATTTCTATTTCTGAATCCTTGAGAAATTGCAACATTTTCTTCCACAGTGATTGAACTAATTTCACTCCCACCAACAGTATAAAAGCATTTCTATGTCTCCACATTTTCTCCAGCACCTCTTGTCACTTGATTTTTTAATTATCATCATTCTAACTGGGTGAAGTGGTATCTCACTGTGGTTTTGATTTGCATTTCTCTAGTGACCAGTAATGATGAGATTTTTTACACGTTCATTGACTGCATACATGCTTTTTTTTGAAAAGTGTCTGATCATATTCTTTGTCCATTTTTGTTATGCGGCTGTTTTATACTTGTAAATTTGTTTAAGTTCTCCATAGACTCTGGATATGTTTTTTGTCAGATGGGTAGATTGCAAAACTCTTTTCACATTCTGTTGTTTGCCAGTTCATTCTATTGGTATTTTCTTTTTCTGTGAAGAAGTTCTTAGGTTTAATTAGATCTTATTTGTCTACTTTGGCTTTTTGTTGCCATTGCTTTTTGTGTTTGATCATAAAGTCCTTGCCCATGCCTGTGTACTGAATGGTATTGCCTAGGTTTCCTCCCAGAGTATTTATGGTTTTAGGCTTCATGCTTAATCTATAATCTATCTAGAGGTATTTTTCATATGTTGTGTAAAGAAGGGATCTCATTTTAGCTTTCTGGATATGGCTAACTAGTTTTTGAGACACCATTTGCTTATTTATCTTTTTTCCTTTTTTTATTGTATTTTAGGTTTTGGGGTACATGTGAAGAACGTGCACGATTGTTGCGTAGGTACACACATGGCAGTGTGATTTGCTGCCTTCCTCCCCTTCACCTATATCTGGCATTTCTCCCCATGCTATCTCTCCCCACCTCCCCATCCCCCGTTCCTCCCCCAATTTTTCCCCTACAGACCCCAGTGTGTGTTGCTCCCCTCCCTGTGTCCATGTGTTCTCAGAGACACCTTTTATTAAATATGGAATTCTTTTCTCATTGCTTGTTTTTGTCTGATTTGTTAAAGATCAGATGGTTCTAGTTGCATGTCATTCTTTCTGAGGTATCTGTTCGGTTGCATATTTATAGATCTCTGTTTGGGTACCAGTACCATGTTGTGTTACATACATAAATCCTTTTTTCTTAATGAACAAAAGAGAAATTGATGATCAAATAAGGTAATAAAGATGGAAAACAAGAAAGTAAATATTAGCATAATTACTTTTATACTTGTAATAATGTTATACTCGTAATAACCTTAAATGTGTTCTTGCTCTAAATGGCACAGACTGGTGTAAATGCATTATTAAATGAATGATTCATTTATATAGTTTCTATGCTAGACTTACTTCAGGTGGAAATACTCTGGGGCCAAAACTTGTGTTAAAATAATACAAGTTTCTGGAAAAGGCATGACAGTGGACTACAGAGTACTGTATGTGTCTCTCTTCAACTAAACAATAGATCCAGTGGCAAAATTAATCTAATGCAATTATTTTGGAATTCCAGAGGTTAACTGTCAGTTTATAGCACGAAAAACAAAATTTCCATAGAAATTGCAAATACTTTGGAAGCAGCTTGGAAGAAAAACAGAAATGATTCAGACTTAAAACTCTCAGGAGGATTTGTGCACTGAATGCTGCTCTTAATTACAGAGGTCCCAACAATTGTGAATAGTCATTGTTTCATACTTTTTCTCCTCCTGTTCAAGCAACTTTCAGAATATAATTTAAATAGCCAGGACACATTTATTTTCTCTCTCTCTCTCTCTCTCTCTCTCTCTCTCTCTCTCTCTCTCTCTCTTTTCTCTCTTTTTTCCTTCTTAGGAAATTAGAAATTGTTAGACAAAAAAAATCAAAAATAAATACATATATATGAAAGTATAAATAAATTATATGATAATGTCATGTACCCCATTATTTTGCAGGCTCAAAAAAGACCCAAAAATAAATTTTGGTAGGACTGATTTCCAGTACAGAAAGAGCCTACACTATGAATAAACAAACACCTTTTCAACCACAAAGAAAAATAAAATCTGATTTTTAAAGTAACAGCATTTTAAAATTTAAATGCACTTGTTCACCATTTATCAAATCATGAAACATAAAATGAAAAAAATTAAAAAAAACTACATCTCATTCTAAGAAAAAAATAATAATAATATCAAACTCAACATTTTCCTAGACAACCCAAATGACAGGTTTACTAAAAAATGATTTTTAAAATTAATGTTCATAGGAAGATAATAGAATAAATGAAAAAAAAAACACAGAAAAATCATGGAAAAATAATTATTAATAAAGGGCATAAAATTATTTTAATCACAAAATTATACAGATAAAAGTAAAGCAACTGAAATAAATATTCACTATAGAATATTAAAACTAGGCTTGAATAGAGGAAAGAAAAAAAATATCAGCAAACCTAAAGAACAATTAATTAAAATTATTATGTAAGAAAAAAAAAAAGAAGAAAAGCAAATAAGAAATGTGAACACAGGCTAGAAACATCTTGGAAACCATCAAGCGGCCATAGTTACACATTTTGGCAGCTCAAAGGAAGAGAGAAGAAATCAGGAAATTTATTTAAAAGGCAGTGGTCAAAAATGACACAAATTTCAGGAAGTAAATAAACACCAAAATGCTCAACAAAACTCAAGTGAGATAAACTCAAAGAAACACACTTAAACTTAATGATAATTTAGCCATCTAAAACAAAAACAGAGATTCTTGAAAACAGCAAAAGAAATGAACATTTATGTAAAACAACTCTCAAAAATAATCAATATATATATATTTTTTTACCTGAAATCTCAGAGACCACAAAGCAGTAGACTATCACATTTCAAGTGATGTAAAAAAAAACTTTCAAACATAAAACTTACGTGCAAAGAAATTGTTCATCAATAGTGAGGACAAATCATGACATTCCTGAATGAAATCTGGGGACTTTTTTTAGTAGATGATCCTTGAAGAAATGCTTTATGGGGTTACTTTAGGGTAAAGTGAACAGACACTACTTAGCAATATAAATAAATAAAAATTAAAATAAAGAGAAATAGATAAACAATTATACAACAAAAAAAATTAACAATGTGTAGCTCCACAATCTGTTCTACATATAATTTGAAACACTAATATAGTTAATATAAAGTTATCACCACTAAAATTTACATGTATTTTTGACATACAATAATTACAGTATAATTTTGAGAACTGAATAAGTAAAATAAAGGGGACCAACATATAGAGAAGTATGTGTTTTCATGTTGTCACAGGTAAGCTAGTATAACTTTAAAAATGTTATAACTTCAGAATGTTCAATACAATTGTCATGGCAACGACAAAAGAGAGTAACAGGCAGGTAGAAAGCTTTGAGCACTCTGTAAGAGTAGGAGCTGTGGATTTAGCTAATCTTACCTGAAGCTACCTAGCAAGCTATCTTGGCATCATAAGACCAAGTCCAATCTGTCCCACCACAGAGTAAATGTAAGAAGGTAAGGCTCTCTGACTGCTTCTTCACACAACTTTGGCCACGAAGTGGAAGAGACTCATCCATACCTAGCACCTGGTGAAGCATGGAAGGCAGAAAGATGTGGCTATGATGAGACCCAACTGAAAAAATGTTGGCACAGCAACTGCCCAATTCTGTCTGTTTCTTCATGGCTTCCCAGGAGTTTGAGGTGGAAGCTATTGTTGACAAAAGACAAAACCAAAAAGGGAAGACAGAGTATTTGGTTCGGTGGAAAGGTTATGACAAACAGAATGACACTTGGGAACCAGAGCAGAACCTCACAAACTGTAGAGAATGTATTTGTGACTTTATCAGACGACAGACTGAAAAACAGACAAAATGGACATGGACCAGAACAAGTAGAATTTCTTCAAACAATGTAAGGAAACCAGCTTCCAGAACTTCCACATCCAGCTTTTCTAAGAACTCTCCTAAAATGCCATTGACTGGCAAGCACCACAAATCCAAAAACAAGTTGTTTGCTGCCAGAGAGAACATTAGAGAAAACACAGCTTAACTTCTCCCTGACTCCAAAAATTCGAAACAGAAAAATTCAACTATCAAGACACTTATACCTCATAGCCCAGTTAACGACCAGGACACAGTGAGGTCTTTTCTGAAACCTGAGAAACTAGATCCTGTTGCACCAGTTCAGGAGTACAAGATGGCGTTCAAGGTGGCAGCAGAGAAACCGATCAGAATTTCATCAGATTCTGACACACAAGAGGCTAGAATAGAAAACAGGACCCAGACACAACCACTCATGTCTCAGATGTCTGACTCAGTTAATGCTTCCATGGCCACAGAGTCAGATAACAAAGAAGGTATAGTGGTATTAATGGACCCTTCAGCAGCCAATGGAACAACAAACATGCATACGTCTGTTTCAAGAGTGAGAGGTGGAAAAAGAGAGATTATTGATGATAGAAAAGACCAGCCTTTTATCAAGAGGATGTATTTCACCATCAGGTTAAAAGAAAGTGCCAACAGATACTGAGACATTGTTGTCAAGAAAGACCATGGATTCACCCAGATATTGCTATCTGCTATATCAACAGAGAAAAATGCACTCAATACAGAAGTCATTAAAGAAATCATAAATGCTCTGGAAAGGGCTGCTGTGAATGACAGCAAGCTTGTGTTGTTCAGTGCAGCTGGCAGTGTCTTCTGCTGTGGTCTTGATTTTGGGTACATTGCAAAGCATTTACAGAATGACAGAAATAGAATGAGCACTGAAATTGTGGACACAATTAAAAACTTTGTGAACAATTTTATTCCTTTTAAAAAACTTATTGTTGTATCAGTCAATGGTCCAGCCATTGGACTAGGTGCATCCATACTACCTCTTTGTGACTTGGTTTGGGCTAACGAAAAGGCTTGGTTTCAAACCCTTATATGACCTTTGGACAGAGTCCAGATGGCTGTGCTACTGTTACATTTCCAAGGCTCATGGGTGAAGCATCTGCCAATGAAATGTTGATTGGTGGGCGAAAGCTGACAGCACGGGAGGCATGTGCCAAAGGTCTGGTCTCTCAGGTGTTCTTGACTGCAACTTTCACCCAAGAGGTTATGATTCATATTAAGAGGCTTGCTTCCTGTAATCCTATTATACTGGAGAAGTGTAAGACCCTTGTTTGCTGTAATATTAAGAAGGAGTTGGAACAGGCCAATGAGAGAGAGTGTGAAATGCTGAAAAAAATCTGGAGCTCAGCAGATGGGATAGAATCCATGTTAAAGTATGTTCAAACAAAAATTGATGAATTTTAATTATCAGTCTGTCTGCTTAGGACACAAGAACTGAACTTAGCAGAATATATAATTAGCTGAAGATGTCCTAATTCATTTTCATAGCCCCAAATAATTTCAATGATAGCTAAGTCTTGTAGAGAGAATTGAAAACATCTAAACTTTTTATTTAATATTATCAAGAAATTGTTAAACACTGTAAATTTAAAATAAATAATAAAACAAATGATTTGCTCAAATGTCCTTATTTTATGTACACAGAAGCCCAAATTTAAAAGCAGACTAGTGAGCACTAAATTGTTCTTTCAAGCTCTAATTTTTATCAATGACTACTATAAATCAGATGAGAATGGTGTTCTATTAGATTCAAGTAACAGAAAAATTTTTGATAATGTTTGTTTTCCTTATTTTTACATTCTAGAATGCAGAGTCAATTGAGGTAAGTGTCAGTCTCTGCTTCCCTACCCTAGATAACCTGAGTTGGTGCCTCTGACTTTATAGTGGCACAAACACCTCAGAGACACACAATTCTAAATTAAAAGAACTTGTATTTCAGAATAATGATTTCCAATATATATTTCACTCATGATTATTCTTCCAAACTGAACATATGGTTAAAATTTATGCTGAAATAATTAATTTTTATACATGTTCATTGTTACCCACTTAACATAAATAAACCTTTATTTCTCTAAAGTAAAATTTGCTGCATACTATTAGTGAATCATGAATTCATTAGGTAGAAATATTCAAGTTTTATGATGTGTAGTTTTAACTTAATTTAGAGTATGTTTCACATAGTAGATTAAAATTCTGGAATATATATATATATATATATATATATATATATATATAATTGCATTTTGGGTTTTGGGGTACATGTGATGAACATGCAAGATTGTTGCATAGGTACACACATGGCAGTGTGCTTTGCTTCCTTCCGTCCCCTCACCTGTATCTGTCATTTCTCCCCATGCTATCTCTTCCCACCTCCCCACCCCCCACCTCCCCCATTTCCCCTCAACAGACCACAGTGTGTAATGCTCCCCTCCCTGTGTCCATGTGTTCTCATTGTTCAACACCCGCCTATGAGCGAGAATATACGGTGTTTGATTTTCTGCTCTTGTGTCAGTTTGCTGAGAATAATGGTTTCCAGGTTCACCCTTGTCCCTACAAAGGACGTGAACTCCTCGTTTTTGATGGCTGCATAATATTCCATGGTGTATATGTACCACATTTTCCCTATCCAGTCTATCATCGTTGGGCATTTGGGTTGGTTCCAGATCTTTGCTATTGTAAACAGTGCTGCAATGAACATTCGTGTGCATGTGTCCTTGTAGTAGAATGATTTATAATCCTTTGGATATATACCCAGTAATGGGATTGCTGGGTCAAATGGGATTTCTGTTTTTAGGTCCTTGAGGAATCACCACACTCTCTTCCACAATGGTTGAATTAATTTACATTCCCACCAACAGTGTAAAAGTGTTCCTATTTCTCCACATCCTCTCCAGCATCTGTTGTTTCCCGATTTTTTAATGATCGCCATTCTAACTGGTGTGAGATGGTATCTCAATGTGGTTTTGATTTGCATTTCTCTGATGACCAGTGATGATGAGCATTTTTTCATATGTTTGTTGGCCTCCCGTATGTCTTCTTTTGTAAAGTATCTGTTCATATCCTTTGCCCATTTTTGAATGGGCTTGTTTGTTTTTTTCTTGTAGATCTGCTTTAGTTCTTTGTAAATTCTGGATATCAGCCCCGTGTCAGATGGGTAGGCTGCAAAAAATTTTTCCCATTTCGTTGGTTGCCGATTCACTCTACTGACTGTTTCTTTTGCCGTGCAGAAGCTGTGGAGTTTGATTAGGTCCCATTTGTCTATTTTGGCTTTTGTTGTCATTGCTTTGGCGTTTTGGTCATGAAGTTCTTGCCTACACCTACGTCCTGAATGGTTTTGCCTAGATTTTCTTGTAAGGTTTTTATGGTATTAGGTCTGATGTTTAAGTCTTTAATCCATCTGGAGTTAATTTTGGTGTAAGGTGTCAGGAAGGGGTCCTGTTTCTGCTTTCTGGACATGGCTAGCCAGTTTTCCCAACACCATTTATTCAACAGGGAATCCTTTCCCCATTGCTTGTTTTTGTCAGGTTTGCTGAAGATCAGATGGTTGTGGGTATGTTGTATTTCCTGTGATGCCTCTGTTCTGTTCCCTTGGTCTATATCTCTGTTTTGGTAGCAGTACCATGCTGTTTTGATTACTGTAGCCTTGTAGTATAGTTTGAAGTCCGGTAGTGTGATGCCTCCTGCTTTGTTCTTTTTGCTTAGAATTGACTTGGCTATGCGGGCTCTCTTTTGGTTCCATATGAAGTTGAAGGTATTTTTTTCCAGTTCTGTGAAGAAGGTCATTGGTAGCTTGATGGGAATAGCATTGAATCTGTAAATTACTTTGGGCAGTATGGCCATTTTCACGATGTTGATTCTTCCTAACCATGAACATGGAATGTTTCTCCATCTGTTTGTGTCCTCTCTTATTTCGTTGAGCAATGGCTTGTAGTTCTCCTTGAAGAGGTCCTTTACGTTCCTTGTTAGTTGTATTCCTATGTACTTTATTCTCTTTGTAGCAATTGTGAATGGCAGTTCGTTCTTGATTTGGCTCTCTTGAAGTCTATTACTGGTGTATAGGAATGCTTGTGATTTTTGCACGTTGATTTTTGTATCCTGAGACTTTGCTGAAGTTGTTTATCAGTTTCAGGAGATTTTGGGCTGAGATGATGGGGTCTTCCAGATATACAATCATGTCATCTGCAAATAGAGACAATTTGATTTCCTCCTTTCCAATTTGGATACCCTTTATTTCTTTTTCTTGCCTGATTGCTCTGGCTAGAACTTCCAGTACTATATTGAATAGGAGTGGTGAGAGAGGGCATCCTTGTCTAATGCCAGATTTCAAAGGGAATGCTTCCAGTTTTTGCCCATTCAGTATGATATTGGCTGTTGGTTTGTCGTAAATAGCTTTTATTGTTTTGAGATACGTTCCGTCAATACCTAGTTTATTGAGGGTTTTTAGCATAAAGTGTTGTTGAATTTTGTCAAAAGCCTTCTCTGCATCAATTGAGATAATCATGTGGTTTTTGTCCTTGGTTCTGTTTATGTGGTGGATTACGTTTATGGACTTGCGTATTTTGAACCAGCCTTGCATCCCCGGGATGAATCGTACTTGATCATGGTGGATGAGCTTTTTGATATGCTGTTGCAATCTGTTTGCCAGTATTTTATTGAAGATTTTTGCATCTATGTTCATCATGGATATTGGCCTGAAATTTTCTTTTCTTGTTGAGTCTCTGCCGGGTTTTGGTATCAGTATGATGTTTGTCTCGTAAAATGATTTGGGAAGGATTCCCTCTTTTTGGATTGTCTGTAATAGTTTCAGAATGAATGGTACCAGCTCCTCCTTGTATGTCTGGTAGAATTCAGCTGTGAACCCATCTGGACCTGGGCTTTTTTTGGGTGGTAGGCTCTTTATTGCTGCCTCGACTTCAGACCATGTTATTGGTCTATTCAGGGTTTTGGCTTCTTCCAGGTTTAGGCTTGTGAGGATTCAGGTATCCAGGAATTTATCCATTTCTTCCAGGTTTACTAGTTTATGTGCATAGAGTTGTTTGTAATAATCTCTGATGATGGTTTGGATTTCTGTGGAATCTGTGGTGATATCCCCTTTATCGTTTTTTATTGCATCAATTTGGTTATTCTCTCTTTTCTTTTTTATTAATCTGGCTAGTGGTCTGTCTGTTTTGTTGATCTTTTCAAACAACCAGCTCCTGGATTTATTGATTTTTTGAAGAGTTTTTTTGTGTCTCTATTTCCTTCAGTTCTGCTCTGATCTTAGATATTTCCTGTCTTCTGCTAGGTTTTGAGTTTTTTTGATCTTGCTCCTCTAGCTCTTTCAATTTTGATGATAGGGTGTCAATTTTAGATATCTCCTTTCTTCTCATGTGGGCACTCATTGCTATATATTTTCCTCTAGAGACTGCTTTAAATGTGTCCCAGAGATTCTGGTATGTTGTGTCTTCGTTCTCATTGGTTTCGAAGAACATCTTTATTTCTGCCTTCATTTCATTGTTTATCCAGTCAACATTCAAGAGCAAGTTGTTCAGTTTCCATGAAGCTGTGCGGTTCTGAGTTAGTTTCTGCATTCTGAGTTCTAACTTGATTGCACTGTGGTCTAAGAGACTGTTTGTTATGATTTCTGGTCTTTTGCATTTGCTGAGGAGTGATTTATTGCCAATTATGTGGTCAATTTTAGAGTAGGTGTGATGTGGTGCTGAGAAGAATGTATATTCTGTGGATTTGGGGTGGAGAGTTCTGTAAATGTCTATTAGGTTTGCTTGTTCCAGGTCTGTATTCAGGTCCTGGATATCCTTGTTGATTTTCTGTCTGGTTGATCTGTCTAATATTGACAATGGGGTGTTAAAGTCTCCCACTATTATTAATGGGAGTCTAAGTCTCTTTGTAAGTCATTAAGAATTTGCCTTATGTATCTGGGTGCTCCTGTATTGGGTGCGTATATATTTAGGATCGTTAGCTCTTCTTGTTGCAGTGATCCTTTTACCATTATGTAATGTCCTTCTTTGTCTCTTTTGATCTTTGTTGCTTTAAAGTCTATTTTATCAGAGATAAGAATTGCTACTCCTGCCTTTTTTTGCTCTCCATTTGCTTGGTAGATCTTCCTCCATCCCTTTATTTTGAGCCTTTGTGTATCCTTGCATGTAAGATGGGTTTCCTGGATACAGCACACTGATGGGTTTTGGCTTTTTATCCAATTTGCCAGTCTGTGTCTTTTGATTGGGGCATTTAGTCCATTGACATTTAGGGATAGTATTGTTATGTGTGAATTTCATGCTGTCATTTTGATGCTACCTGGCTGTTTTTTTGGTTAGTTGATGCAGATTCTTAATTGTGTTGATACTTTTTTACCATTTGGTGTGTTTTTGGAGTGGCTGGTACTGGTTGTTCCTTTACATGTTTAGAACCTCTTTCAGGAGTTCTTGTAGAGCAGGTTTGGTGGTCAGGAAATCTCTGAGTGCTTGCTTGTTCACAAAGGATTTTATTTTTCCTTCACTTATGAAGCTTAGTTTGGCTGGATAGGAGATTCTGGGTTGAAATTTCTTTTCTTTAAGGATGTTGAATATTGGCCCCCAATCTCTTCTGTCTTGTAGGGTTTCTGCTGAGAGATCTGCTGCGAGTCTAATGGGCTTCCCTTTGTGGGTAACCCGACCTTTCTCTCTGGCTGCCCTTAGCATTTTCTCTTTCATTTCAACCCTGGTGAATCTGACTATTATGTGCCTTGGGGTTGCTCTTCTTGAGGAATATCTTTGTGGTGTTCTCTGTATTTCCTGGATTTGAATATTGGTCTGCCTTGCTAGGTTAGGGAAGTTTTCCTGGATAATATCCTGAAGAGTATTTTCCAGCTTGGATTCATTCTCTTCATCACATTCAGGTACACCTATCAGACGTAGATTAGGTCTTTTCACATAGTCCCACATTTCTTGGAGATTTTGTTCATTCCTTTTTGCGTTTTTTTCTCTGTTCTTGCCTTCTCTTTTTATTTCATTGAGTTGATCTTCGACCTCTGATATCCTTTCTTCTGCTTGGTCAATTCGGCTGTTGAAGCTTGTGCATGCTTCACGAAGTTCTCGTGTTGCGTTTTTCAGCTCCATCAATTCATTTATACTCCTCTCTATGCTGTCCATTCTCGTCAGCAGTTCGTCCAATCTTTTTTCAAGGTTCCTATTTTCTGTGCGATAGATTAGAACATGTTCTTTTAGCTCATTGTAGTTTCTTACTACCCACCTTCTGAAGTCTGATTCTGTCATTTCATCACCCTCCTTCTCCATCCGGTTTGGTTCCCTTGCTGGTGAGGAGTTATGGTCCCTTTTAGGAGGAGAGGTGTTCTGGTTTCGGGAGTTTTCATCCTTTTTGAGCTGGGTTCTTCTTATTTTTGTGGGTTTATCCACCTGTTGTCTGTCTCTGTCCCAGGGAGTTGGAGCTTTATGAGTTTCCCTTGCACTACTGCCTTTTTTGATTTTTCTTTCAGGTCCGACCCGCCCAGCTAGCAGCAAGCCTAGCCACTGCCTTCCCACAGGGGCTTTGCTGAGCTGCTGTGGGCTCCACCCAGCTGCCCTGAGCTCTTCCCTGTAGTCCTTTTTATAAGGGCGTAGTTAGAACTGTCTCGGCAATGGTGGCCCCGCCTCTGTTATTGTGGACTCTCTCCGTTGTGGCAGGTTGCCTTGGCAACGGCAGCCTGCCTCCTTAGCGGTGGAGAGTCTCAGTAATGGTGGAAGCCCCTCCCCCACGGAGCCGGACCATCCCGGTTCAGCTGTGCTTGGTTTGAAGGGCTCAACCCAGAGGGTTTCCAATTACTGTTTTTGTTTTCGTTGTTGTTGGGGGTGGAGGGGTGGGACCAATGGAGCCTGATCACCTGGCTCCCTGACTCAGAGTCTTTTCTTTTAAGTTGAAGACCCCGCATTCTGGTTGCTTGTTGAAAAGGCGCTGGGATCTCCCGTGCTGCGACTCATGGAGTCGGCCCGAACTGCGGCGCCGGCTCCTGGCGGATTTTCTGCCTAGGAATCTCCTGACCTGACTCGCTATTTCAGCTGACTGGGCAACTCTGCCATCTCAGGGCTCTGCTCGCCAGCTAAGAGGGCTCCCAGACCAGTGGCTTTTGTACGAGAACCACAGCAACAGGGAGTGGTCACAGCAGCCGCGTGGGCGGAATCAGCCCCACGGGGGCCAAAACAGCCGCACCGGCTGGGACTGCGACGCTGGCGACCCCTCTGCCTGGGTATCTCCTGGTCTGTGGGCAATAAGAGTTTGTCTGGAAATGTGGCGTCCACTCACCCTGTGCACTTTCACTGGGAGCTGAAGTCCTGAGCTGTTCTTAGGTGGCCATCTTCCCAGCATTGCTTTTTTTTTTTTTTTTTTTTTTTTTTTGACACAGAGTCTCATGTTGTCATCTGGACTGGATTGCAGTGGTAATCTTAGCTCACCACAACTTTTGCCTCCCAGATTTAGCAATTCTTCTCCTTCAGCCTCCTGAGTAACTAGGATAACAGGGCCTGCCACTACTCTAAATTTAGCTTTTTTTTTTTTTTTTTTTTTTTTTTTTTTTTTTTTTTTTAGTAGAGAGAGGGTTTCATTATATTGGCCAGGCTTGCCTTGAACTACTGACCTTGTGATTTGCTTGTGTTGGCCCACCAAAGTGCTGGTATTACAGGCATGAGCTGCCTCACCTGGAATGGACACAATTTTAAAGGCAGAAACTTCTTTCCAAACAAAGAAAAGACACCTACACTATATCTGAAATTTAAAATTATTGGTGTCTGCTTTTATCTGCACATAATTTTCTAGAACATGCTACATGCTAAGCTATCCAGAAGCTCTCTAATTCCTGTCCTAATGGGTTTTTATGGAGACTCCATTACATAGGCATCAGTAAGTAATTCACTGGCCACTGATAACATGACTTTTGTCACAGTGTATCTACAGTGTTGATTCACCAGCCAAAAATATCTGTAGATAATGTCACATTTTCTGTTGAGCCTACTGGACTAATTTTGCCCACCCATCTTCTAGCCTGCACTAAGCTGAAACTAAGTACTCAAATTGCATTTCTGCTATGGATAAGCCTGCCACAGAATAAAGAGAGATGCATGAGTGAGTGACAATTGTGTCCAGCCACTGCACATAGCTAGTTACACTTGCTCGGATGAGGTGATCAGGTCAAGGTGCCAGCACAGGTGACAACTTGCTGCAAGTTTTTGGTTGAATGAGGTATTTCACAAGCTATTTCCTCTGCAGGCACTGAACAATGCAGTAGCAACCAGAAACTGCACAGCCACAAAAATGGCGTTACATCCCTGGCTTGAGAAAGATTTACGTCTGGTCTCTTTTAGAAACCAAACCTCTTCTGTCTTTTTTTTTTTTTTTTTTTTTTTTTCTTGGTAAGCGGCAATCTGGCAAATGGGGGATTATGTGTTCCAGCCTTTTGTGTTACTAAACTTTCACTGCTGTTTTTCAGTGAATCCTGTTTCTTATCCCATTTACAAAAAAAAAAAAAAAAAAAAAAATCAGTTAAGTGAAAAACTGTAGAATAATTAATAAAATAAATAAATAGGTGCCTTATTGAGTGACAGTACAGTTTCAGGACTCCCAAAGTTGGAAGAGCCTTTTCACAAGCAAGTCATAGTTGTCTCTGTGCCACACTTGGTGAAATGGAAACCCTGAATGAAGAGTTCTAATGTGCAGACAGGTTGTGCTGACATCTCTGCAGTTCTGAGCAAAGAGGACATGCAGAGCGGGTAGCTTCTTTCTGCAGGAATTTTGCTAAGATGATTCTGCAGACACTACTGGAGAGAACAGCTATCCAATTATAGGCAAGTAACCCCAATAAGTGTGTAACTCTTAGTGGAGAGGAGACTCACAGTTGGTAGCTTCACTTTGCAGGCATATATAATTCCATAATTAGTCTTAGACTGGAGCTCATATGGACTTCAAAGGGCAGAAGGAATATGCTGATTGCTACATGAGTGGTCATGATTGGGCCAAGAAAGAGACAAAAGTTTTCACCAGGGTCTCCAGTGACTTCTGCTACAGTTCACAATGTGAAGGCTTTATTTTTCTTTTCTTTTATTTTCCTTTTCTTTTTCTTGGTGCAGAGGTCATTGTGTCAATACCACCTTAAGAGTAAGCACACATGGCCAGGCCATGATAGCTGGGCTCAGCCAAAAACTTGTTTTATTTTCACAGAGGTGCCATGAGAGCTGATGGGATTCAGGCTAATGGAAGCAGATACTTCAGAGCTTTTTAGGGAAGGATAGCTTCCCAGGCTCTGGAAAGCAAAGGGATGCCTGAGTCTGCACCTGTGGCTAGGCAGCTGCAACTGCTTCTTAGTAGATGAGGTTTCTTCTAATTTAACTTGAATGTGGGTGTGACTTCTACCTATTCTTAGTTCCCATCAGCTTCACAGAATGCACAGTCCTGGCTGCACCTTTCTCAGTCACCTGGAATCTTTACAGCAGCCTCTTAAAATGGACTGCAGCTACCATTACCTGCAGCACATTTTATATTCCAGAATAATGCAGAGTGAAGCTGAGAATCCCTACACTTTACTTTATGCCTTTGTCTTCTCATTGAAAAGCCTCAACCTAAAGCTGTCCAGCACCTTTAGCATATCAAAGAAAATACTTTAGAGATTCCAAAGATTTTAGGAATTCTATGCCAGAAAACAGAGACAAACAGTAAACATATTTAGCAAACTCACAGCACTAAAAAGAAAACCTAGAACCAGAGTGTTCAATGGTTGAATTATAACAATTAGTCTAAGAATTCAAACAATTTATTTTCTTTTAAAAAATTACTTATTTTAAAAGAAAAAGGTACAGATCAAACATTGCTAATAGAAAAATTGTACTTACTCTAATGTAAAACTTGGTTGATGTTGTGATACAAGTACAAGACTCCACAGAAAATTTTCTAATGCAAACTTTGTTACATGTACAAAATACATAAAATTACCTCCATGAAGGTGAAGGAGAAAAATTACCTTCATGAAGGTGAGGGGAAAAAACAAGAAGTTGGACGGATTTCTGGTACAATTATTTTAAGCAGAGGAACAATCTGAAAAATTAGGCTGCAGACATTGATAAAGGAAGTAGTAGAGGAGGACAGACTAAAGACATGTTCACAGCTGCAGTAATAAAACAAGAACAAAGTAAAAATGCCTTTGTCATTTTGGCTAAAGCATATCCACAGGTACACAGATCCTGGCTCAATGTCACAGACAAAGCTTTTACT
Organism: Saimiri boliviensis; assembly: GCF_048565385.1. Classification (NCBI taxonomy): domain Eukaryota; kingdom Metazoa; phylum Chordata; class Mammalia; order Primates; family Cebidae; genus Saimiri; species Saimiri boliviensis. The sequence continues at coordinate 12,764,545 of NC_133471.1, read as the reverse complement.
TCAACCCATGAAGTAGGCCACATCTTGAATAGTGCTTTCTTTAAGAGAGCTAACAGACAACTCAGGATATTCTTTTTGCCAGTTTGTAGACACAGCAGCCCCAGCCTTAGAGTTAAATCTCTCATGAGCTCCGTATTTTCACTGAAGAGCTTTCTCTTTATTTTTGGTTATTAAACTTATTTTCTTACTTGAATTTTGCATCCAATCTCCTTAATTATCCTGAACATGATCCATCTCTTCAGCCTGTGATTGGTCCCAGACCAAGCTTTCACTTCAGTTCGTGCTTGGTCCAGGACCAAGGCCTAAGGCTAAGTTAAGTCACATGAATGAATTATCACTTCAGTTCCTGGTGAATACCAGTTCAAGGTTCAGGGTCAAGTTGAGTAATACTTGATCCAAGACCACTAACAATATTTCTTTTCTCCCCTGACTTTAGAAACTCTGAAGCCCAACTTCATAGTAAGCAAACTACTCACATCCCATCTAAAAAGTATAGAGCTTTTTACTTATAAAACTTTTGTTTAATCATATTTGCATTCATCCTCTCTAATTTTTCTGGCCATGAGACAAAGAACTCTGTGTGATATCTCACAATGAGAGATTGCTACACTGTGCTGCATTAATGAGACAGCAATAATTGAAGTCTAGGAATTGAGCTCTGGAATCTATTGGTCTTGTGGTCATCTGGGAAACTGGCCCCATGTTGTGATGCACACTACTGGGGGCTGTCCACCACGTAGTGGTCACCAACATAGGTTTAGAAAAGTCAACATGGCTTCCTTTTTTGGCCTTAGCCATTCTTCCTAAGGTGCTTTGATTTATCTCACTGGTAGAAATTCACACACGCATCTCAAACATATTGCGTAATTGGGTCACTAGTGTCTTTGCCTTTCTTTTGTTTCTCTCTTTTTGCCTAGGCTCTTCCTGGGTCCTATAATTAAAGACAAAGAAGGCTATCCCCAGGAGGTTTTCCAAGGTACTGTGCAATTCTAGAGTCTGCTTTTGTAGTTATCTTCTGGTATCAGGAGCTGCCTGAGTATTAAATAGTCTTTTAAGATTATCCATGTATTAATTGAATAAGGATATACAACTATGTGTTTTATGAATGTCTCTTTTTGCCTTATCAAAAGGCCCAGAATTTTTTCTCTGCTGTCTTATTCAATAGGAGTAGTTTAGCGTCATTAAGAGGTTTGTGCTTCTGGTTCTTCATCAACCTTTTAATATGCACATCAAAAATTTCTTTTCTTGTTTCTAATCTATGGAATTACTAATGCTCAAATATGATTTTTAAAAGTCTCTTTCTTGCTACTGGAATTCAGAATCTTGTCTGTTCTTTGCTCATTTTATTGAGTGCTTTAACACTTTTATAAATATCTATAGAAGACTTGTAGTTTGTTCCTGAATCTCTGTTGCCTGTGGGGTTGTTTCTCAGAAGCAGGTAGAATTTACCTTAGGAGTAACACTGGATCTTCCCATGTAAGACCAAACACTTTGCGAGGCTGAGGCAGGTAAAACATAAGGTCAGGAGTCCAAGACAAGTCTGGCCAACATAGTGAAACCTTTTGTTTACTAAAAATTTTAAAATTAGCTGGATGTGGTGATGTGTGCTTCTAATCCCAGCTACTTATGAGATGAGACAGGTGAACTGTGTGAACTAGGGAAGGGAAAGTTGCAATGAACCAAGATGGCACCATTGCACTCCAACATGGACAATACGGCAAATGCCTTATCTATAAGAAAGGTTCCATATATTTATTGAGGGTATTTGAAAATTTGACTGGGTGTTTTTTTGTTTAAGCTACTGTAATGAAAAAGAAACCTGCACTTCACTGGCACCTTATTCATTGGATATTTCCTATAGCAAGTGACAGTGGACTTCTGGGGTTGGGTATTAAAACTGAAAAAGTTGATACTGATGTGACTAGAAAATTGTCTAAATAAAGAAAATGAGAAAAGCTGAGACAGCAACAACAACAAAAAAAATATTTTTTCAGAGTTTCCAGGGGAATCTTTTTTGCACTTTGGAGAATTTTTTTTTTTTTTTTTTTTTTTTTTTCCTTTGGGCTTTTCTGTTATGAGTGCTTTGAAGACATGCACAATTTTACAATATTTACACAAGTTGGGGATGTTTCACAGAACAAAGAAATCTTGCAAATAGGGCACCACAACCAATTTGTCCTTCTAACAACAGAAAATATCTGTTTAATAGTATTGAAAGACCAAACTACATGGTTATGGTATATCCTTGGTAAAATTCGTCTAAGCAGAGAAAGCCTGAAAAATCAAGTTGTATGCACAAATGGAACCAGTCTACAGTAACTTCTGGTACACTCAGACAAAGAAACAGTCCCCAACATTTTTTGCATGTCTAAGACATGGTCACAGCTATGAAAAACAAAAACAAAAACAAAAAACAGGTTTTCCCTTAAGATGCAATGTCCTTTGAATAACTGATGGGCTTTCAGGAAATAGCATCTCCTGTTTCTTTTAAATGTACATATGTTACAGGAATATTTTATGTTACTGAACGTGCTTTAAACTTTGAGCTGAGCTTTTATAAATGATCACATTAACCTCTAGTCTCAGACCAAGGTTCTTAGTTATACTTTCTTTGAGCTATTGATTAGTTTAAGGCCATGTTCCTAAGCAAAGCTGAGTCATTTATGAGTCATCATTTTAGTTCCTATTTGGTTCTGGGAAAAGTTGAGTGGTCCTGTCTTCAAAATTAGTTAATATGTTTGCTCTGTTTCCAGTCCACAGAAACATCAAATTCTTCCTCACAGTGGGCAACTCATTCATCCACCCTTGCAGTTTATGCATAAAAAGTTAGTTACAATCTCACCTTTGGCATTCATGACTTTTAATGTTCTTGGTCTTTAGATTTAATAGAAATCTGTGTGACACTACACAGTGAGAGACTGATATACTGTGGTGCATTGGGAGGTGGCAACACATGTTTTGGTGCACGGACTAGAAAATAGTTTAAAAAAAAAAAGCTGAGTAGAAGTACACTTCAAATTATTAACATTCATTTCTGAGACTTCTTGCATCAAAGTTTTATTTTTCCTTTTCTTTAATTTTTAAAACCCAATAAAGTGGCTGCCATTCTCACCAGACTCAGAAGAAAGACATACCAGGAAACACTTTGGCAATTTTCCTTTGCCTGCAGGCAATATGTTGTTGCCTCTGTTCCAATCCTGTCCCCCCCCAACCCCCACCCCTTGCAGAGAAGCTAGTCATCACATCAAAACCAAAGAAATTTAGGAAAGCTTTTATGGAGATGAGTCAATGAATGTTTCTGACTACTTTCTGTTTGAGAGGGTGTTATGTAGGCTACAGCAGCTAGGATTCTACCCAGGGTTGATTTAAGTATCCTTAGAAGAAAAGCAAGTTAATGCATGATTTAATTTGCATTACACTTTGAAGATAGACAGTCTTTAGGCAATAAGAAACAATTTGGATTTTTATAGATTAGGTATTATAAGCAGACAAGAAAGTAAGAGCAGCAGCTGCCGACATAGCCTGGATAGCTGTAGCTATATTTATGTCTGTTATATCTGGCTACATGAGACTCAGTTTTAGTTTTTTGTTAGTTTGCTTGTTTTATCCTTTTAAACCAAAATTATGTTATAAACACTCTAATATATATGTAATATTATATTATATTTATAACATATATGTATATATATGTTATATATATACATATATACACAAATATGTATAGTAGGCATTTTATATATATATATATATATATTTTTTTTTTTTTTTTTTTTTTTTTAATATATTTCTGGGGGAATTCTGGGAAGATGGCCACCTAAGAACAGCTCAGGACTTCAGCTCCCAGTGAAAGTGCAGAGGGTGAGTGGACGCTGCATTTCCAGATTAATTTTTATTGCCCACAGACCAGGAGATACCCAGGCAGAGGGGTCGCCAGCACTGCTGTTCTGGCTGGTGTGGCTGTTTTGGCCCCCATGGGGCTGATTCGGCCTGCGTGGCTGCTGTGACGATGCCCTGTTGCGGTCGTCCTCCAAACAAAAGCCACTGGTCTGGGCAGCCTCTTAGTTGGTGATTGGTGCCCTGAGATGGCAGAGTTGCCCATTCATCTGAAATAGTGAGACAGGCCAGGAGATTCCTAGGAAAAAGTCCACCAGGAGCCGGTGCCGCTGTTTGAGCTGACTCAATGAGTCGCAGCATGGGAGATACCAGCAACTTTTCAACAAGCAACTGGAAGGCTGGGTCGTTCAACTTAAAAAATAAAAGAAAATACTCTGAGTCAGGGAACCAGGTGATCAAGCTCGGTTTGTCCTACCCCCCATCCCCAACAACGACGAAAACAAAAACAGTAATTGGAAACCCTCTGGGTTGTGCCCATCACAGCAAGCACAGCTGAATCTGGGACGGTCTGGCTCAATGGGGGAGGGGTGTCCACCATTACTGAGACTCTCCACAACTACAGACACAGGCTGCCATCGCTGAGGCAACCTGCTGTTGCTGAGGCTACCTGCCACAACAGAGAGAGTCTGGCATAACAGAGGCAGGGCCACCATTCCTGAGGCAGTTCTAACTATGCCCATATAAACAGGACTGCAGGGAAGAGCACAGGGCAGCTGGTCAGAGCCTACAGCAGCCCAGCAAAGCCTCTACAGGCAGAGAGTGGCCAGGTGGGATGATAGCTGGGCGGGGGAGCCCTGAAAGAAAAAGCAAGGGCAGCAGCACAACAGAAAGTCATAAAGCCCTAACTCCAGACAGAGCACCTGGGAACAAAAAGTGGTTTATGCGTTCAGCTGCAACAGACCTAGAGGTACCTGCCAGCAGCTCTGAATGAACAACGGAGCTCAGAGCTCAGGACTTAAGCCCTAATGAAAGATAGACTGTCTCCTCAAGTAGCACCATAACCCCCATAGATCCTAATACTCACCTCATAAAGGAGAAAATGGACTGCCAGTTGGTGAGAATCTTTCTGGGACAAAGATAGCAGAAGAGGAAACTGGTAGCAACCTTTACTGTTCTGCAGTTGCTGCAGGTGATCCCCAGGCAAGCAGGGCCCAGAGAGGACCTCAGCAGTCCTATAGCAGTCCTACAGTCCTCAGCAGTCCTACAGTCCTACAGCAGTTAGAAGTAAAGCAAAAAAAAAAAAAAAAAAAAAAAAAAAAAAAAAAAAAAAGTAACTTCAGCATCCATGAACTAGAAGTTCACACAGAACTAATCTGTAAGACAGTAACTGCAAAGACAACAGGCGAATAAACACACAAAAAATGGGAAGAAACCAGCACAAAAAGGATGAAAACTCCTGAAACCAGAACACCTCTCTTCCTAAAAAGGATCACAACTCCTCACCAGCAAAGCAAGGGAACCAGACCGGATGGAGAAGGAGGGTGATGAAATGACAGAATCAGACTTGAGAAGGTGGGTAGTAAGAAACTACAGTGAGCTAAAAGAACATGTTCTAACCCAACGCTAAGAAACTAGGAACGTTGAAAAAAGATTGGATGAAATGCCAACCAGAATTGACAGCATAGTAGAGGAATATAAGCGAATTGATGGAGCTGAAAAACACAACACGAGAACTTCGTGAAGCATACACAAGCTTCAACAGCCGAATTGATGAAGCAGAAGAAAGGATATCAGCGGTCAAAGATCAACTCAATGAAATAAAAAGAAAAGGCAAGAACAGAGAAAAAAAAGTTCAAAAATGAATGAACAAAATCTTCAAGGAATGTGGGACTCTGAAAAGACCTAATCTACTTTTGATAGGTGTACTTGAATGTGATAAAGAGAATGAATCCAAGCTGGAAAATACTCTTCAAGATATTATCCAGGAAAACTTCCCCAACCTAGCAAGGAAGGCCAATATTCAAATCCAGGAAATACAGAGAACACCACAAAGATATTCCTCAAGAAGAGCAACCCCAAGGCACATAATCGTCAGATTCCTCAGGATTGAAATGAAAGAGAAAATGCTGAGGACAGCCAGAGAGAAAGGTCGGGTTACCCACAAAGGGAAGCCCATTAGACTCACAGCAGATCTCTCAGCAGAAACCCTGCAAGACAGAAGAGATTGGGAGCCAATATTCAACATCCTTAAAGAAAAGAACTTTCAATCCAGAATCTCCTATCCAGCCAAACTAAGCTTCATAAATGAAGGAAAAATAAAACCGTTTGTGAACAAGCAAGTACTCAGAGATTTCATCACCACCAAACCTGCTCTACGAGAATTCCTGAAAAAGGTTCTACACATATAAAGGAACAACCAGTACTAGCCACTCCAAAAACACACCAAATGGTAAAAGAGCATCAACACAATCAAGAATCTGCATCAACTAACCAACACAACAGCCAGGTAGCATCAAAATGACAGTATCAAATTCACATATAATAATACTATCCCTAAATGTCAATGGACTAAATGCCTCCAATCAAAAGACACAGACTGGCAAATTGGATAAAAAGCCAAAACTCATCAAAGTGCTGTATCCAGGAAACCCATCTTACATGCAAGGATACACAAAGGCTCAAAATAAAGGGATGGAGAAAGATCTACAAAGCAAATGGAGAGCAAAAAAAAGCTGGAGTTGCAATTCTCATCTCTGATAAAATAGACTTTAAAGCAATAAAGATTAAAAGAGACAAAGAAGGACATTATGTAATGGTAAAAGGATCACTGCAACAAGAGGAGCTAACAATCCTAAACATATACGTACCCAATACAGGAGAACCCAGATACATAAGGCAAGTACTTAATGACTTACAGAGACTTAGACTCCCACACAATAATAATGAGAGACTTTAACATCTGATTGTCAATATTAGACAGATCAACCAGACAGAAAATCAACAAGGATATCCAGGACCTGGAACAAGCAAACCTAATAGACATTTACAGAACTCTCCACCCCAAAATTCACAGAATATACGTTCTTCTCAGCACTATATCACACCTACTCTAAAATTGACCACATAATTGGCAATAAATCACTCCTCAGCAAATGCAAAAGAACAGAAATCATAGCAAACAGTCTCTCAGACCATAGTGCAATTGAGTTAGAACTCAGAATGCAGAAACTAACTCAGAACCGCACAGCTTCATGGAAACTGAAAAACTTGCTCTTGAATGTTGACTGGATAAACAATGAAATGAAGGCAGAAATAATGATGTTCTTCAAAACTAATGAGAACGAAGAGACAACATACCAGAATCTCTGGGACACATTTAAAGCAGTCTCTAGAGGAGGAGGAGCAAGATCAAAAAAACTCAAAATCTAGCAGAAGACAGGAAATAACTAAGATCAGAGCATATCTGAAGGAACTAGAGACACAAAAACTGTTCAAAAAATCAATAAATCCAGGAGCTGGTTTTTTGAAAACATCAACAAAATAGACCACTAGCCAGATTAATAAAAAGAAAAGAGAGAATAACCAAATTGATGAAATAAAAAACGATAAAGAGGATATCACCACAGATTCCACAGAAATCCAAACCATCATCAGAGATTATTACAAACAATTCAATGCACATAAACTAGTAAACCTGGAAGAAATGGATAAATTCCTGGACACCTGCATCCCCCCAAGCCTAAACCCAGAAGAAGCCAAAACCCTGAATAGACCAATAACAAGGTCTGAAGTCAAGGCAGCAATAAAGAGCCTACCTCCCAAAAAAAGCCCAGGTCCTGATGGTTTCACAGCTGAATTCTACCAGACATACGAAGAGGAGCTGATACCATTACTTCTGAAATATTCCAGACAATCAAAAAAATGGGAATGCTTCCCAAATCATTTTATGAGACAAACATCATCCTAATACCAAAACCCGGCAGAGACTCAACAAGAAAAGAAAATTTCAGGACAAAATCCATGATGAACATAGTTGCAAAAATCTTCAATAAAATACTGGCAAACGGATTGCAACAGCATATCAAAAAGATCATCCACCATGATAAAGTAGGATTCAACCTGGGGATGCAAGGCTGATTCAACGTACGCAAGTCCATAAACGTAATTCACCACATAAACAGAACCAAAGACAAAAACAACATGATTATCTCAATTGAGGCAGAGAAGGCCTTTGACAAGATTCAATAGCCCTTTATGATAAAAACCATAAATAAACTAGGTATTGACGGAATGTAGCTCAAAACAATAAAAGCTAATTACAACAAATCAACAGCCAGTATCATACTGAATGGGCAAAAATTGGAAGCATTCTCTTTGAAATCTGGCACTAGACAAGGATGCCCTCTCTCACCACTTCTATTCAATATAGTACTAGGAATATTCAATACAGTACTAGTATTGAATACTAATATTCAATATAGTACTAGTATTCATTACACTCCCATTCAAAGAAGTTCTAGCCAGAGCTATCAGGCAAGAAACAGAAATAAAGGATATTCAAATAGGAATGAAGGAAATCGAATTGTGTCTATTTGCAGATGACATAATTGTATATCTAGAAGACTCCATCATCTCAGCCCAAAATCTCCTGAAACTCTTAAGAACTTCAGCAAAGTCTCAGTATACAAAATCGGTGTGCAAAAATCACAAGCATTTCTATACACCAATAACAGACTTAAAAAGAGCCAAATCAAGAACGAACTGTCATTCACAATTGCCAAAAAGAGAATAGAAAACATAGGAATACAACTAAGAAGGAATATAAAAGGTCTCTTCAAGGAGAACTACAAGCCACTGCTCAACGAAAAAAGAGAGGACACAAACAGTTTGAGAAACATTCCATGTACATGGCTAGGAAGAATTAATATTGTGAAAATGGCCATACCGCCCAGAGAAATTTATAGATTCAATGCTATTCCCATCAAGCTACTAATAACCTTCTTCACAGAACTGGAAAAAAACACCTTAACTTCATATGGAACCAAAAGAGAGCCCGCATAGCCAAGACAATTCTAAGCAAAAAGAACAAAGTGGGAGTCATCAGACTACCGGACTTCAAACTATACTACAAGGCTACAGTAATCAAAACAACATGGTACTGGTATCAAAACAGAGATATAGACCAATGGAACAGAACAGAGGCCTTGGAGGCAACACAACATATCTACAACCATCCGATCTTTGACAAACCTGACAAAAACAAGCAATGCGGAAAGATTCCCTGTTTAATAAACAGTCTTAGGACAACTGGCTAGCCAGGTGCAGAAGGCAGAGACTGGACCCCTTCCTGACACCTTACACTAAAATTAACTCCAGATGGATTAAAGACTTAAACATAAGATTTAACACCATAAAAACCCTAGATGAAAATCTAGGCAAAATCATTCAGGACATAGGCATAGGCAAGGACTTCATGATCAAAACACCAAAAGCATTGGAAGCAAAAGCCAAAATAGACAAATGGGACCTAATCAAACTCCACAGCTTCTGCATGGCAAAAGAAACAGTCATTAGAGTCAATCGGCAACTAATAGAATGGGAAAACATTTTTGCAGCCTACCCATCTGACAAGGAGCTGATATTCAGAATTTGCAAAGAAATAAAACAGATCTACAAGGAAAAAAAAAAAAAAAAAAAAAAGCCCCTTCAAAAGTGGGCAAAGGATATGAACAGATACTTTACAAAATAAGACATACAGGAGGCCAACACACATATGAAAAAATGCTCATCATCACTGGTCATTAGAGAAATGCAAATCAAAACCACATTGAGATACCATCTCACACCAGTTAGAATGGCGATCATTAAAACTCTAGAGACAACAGATGCTGGAGAGGTTGTGGAGGAATAGGAACACTTTTACACTGTTGGTGGGAGTGTAATTTAGTTCTACCATTGTGGAAGACGATTCCTTAAGGACCTAGAAATAGAAATTCCACGTGACCCAGCAATCCCATTACTGGGTATATATCCAAAGGATTATAAATCGTTCTACTATAAGAACACATGCACATGAATGTTCATTGCAGCACTGTTTACAATCTCAAAGACGGGGAAACAACCCAAATGCCCATCAATGATAGACTGGACAGAGAAAATGTGGTACATATACAACATGGAATATTATGCAGCCATCAAAAACAATGAGTTTATGTCCTTTGTAGGGACATGGATGAACATGGAAACATCATTTTCAGCAAACCGACACAAGAGCAGAAAATCAAACACCATATGTTCTCACTCATTAGGTGGGTGTTGAACAATGAGAACACATGGACATGGGGAGGGGAGCACTGCAAACTGGGGTCTGTTGGGGAGAATAGGGTGAGAAGATGTCGGGGGTGGTGGGGAGAGGTAGCATGGGGAGAAATGCCAGATATAGGTGAAGGGGAGGAAGGCAGCAAATCACACTGCCATGTGTGTACTTATGCAACAATCTTGCATGTTCTTCACATGTACCCCAAAACGTAAAATGCAATAAAAATAAATAAATAAATAAAATAAAATAAAATAAAAAATAAAAATTGGGGATGGTCAGAGGTGACAAAGTGTAGGATTAACAACCTTATATAAAGGCTCAACAACACCAATTAGTGCCTTTTGCCCTTCCATCATTTGAGGTCACTGTATTAGTCTTCTCTGGAGAACACAGCAATAGTTGCCATCATGTAAGCAGACTCCAGGCTTTCTTCATTGAAAACAAAAGGTGAAAAGCAGAAAAAAAATCAGAATTATAGATTAAACCTTAAGTGTAATAATTGTAGCTTTTTGTTTAAGATACAGAGTCTGTCAATGTCTTGATCTTGACCTCCAGCCTGTAAAACTCTAAGAAATACATTTCTGGCTTTCATAAGCTATGAAGTCTAAGGTATTTTGTTACAGCAGCAGAAACTTACTGAGATTGCATCTTTATTGTGAGGCTTTAGTTCCTCATACTTCATAAATAGGATTAAAATGTTTCATTGGTTTTTAAGTACAGGTTTTTTCCTCTATACTCATTTTATGTTTATCTCTTAAAAAATAATATTTTACAAGACAGAACTGAAAAAAATATCCACTGTGTTTTCATTGTTGTTGTTATTGTTGTTGTGGTTCTTGTGGTTCTGGTGGTAGTGGAGGTGGTGGCTGGTTTTATTTTTATTTTTATTTTTTTATTTTTATTTTTTCTTGAGACGGGGTTTCGCTCTTGTTACCCAGGCTGGAGTGCAATGGCGTGATCTCGGCTCACCGAAACCTCCGCCTCCTGGGTTCAGGCAATTCTCCTGCCTCAGCCTCCTGAGTAGCTGAGATTACAGGCACGAGCCATCATGCCCAGCTAATGTTTTGTATTTTTAGTAGAGACGGGGTTTCACCATGTTGACCAGGATGGTCTCGATCTCTCGACTTTGTGATACACCCGCCTTGGCCTCCCAAAGTACTAGGATAACAGGCTTGAGCCACCGCGCCTGGCCTGTTTTTTATCATTCTATGTGGTACTGTAATTTACTAACAACAAAAAACAAACAAACAAACAAACAAACAAACAAACAAACAGTCAAATGAAACTCTTCTCCAGTCATAAAATTTCTTTGATTACACTAAAGTAGCTTCTTATTTAACTATAGAGGGCCCTAAGTTATGTGACAGAATCACTATGAAAAATTTAGAGGGTGCTTGGGATCTTATCTATCCATTATGTGCAGATTCCTCTGTTGACTTATGTGACTTACATAATTGCAAAAAAATACTTCTCAATCAGAAAATACTAAGTATTGTGACTAATACACTAATCAAGCTGCTGACTATTCTCCTGCCATGCATGAATGAAGGGTGATGATCCAGAGTCAGCACCTCATTGAGGAATGGCCATGTGTCAGTAATGACAAAGGCTAGGCCTCACTGGGAAAGGTCAGGTGCAGAGAATCTAAATGTAGAATTATGTTGGCAGATAAATAGTTTAAACAGATGATAGAATGAAATCCTAAGTAACATATTTAGCTCTGCCACTCTAGAGGTAACTGTTAGAACTAGGTTTTATTTCGGTATGTCTGAGTACATATTTCAATAGACTTTTGTACCTCAGATTTGAAAAATAACCAGTTACAAAAGGGCCCTTTTTTCTATCTTGCCCAAGTTTAAGCCTTGTTTATCTCATAGTTCTATGGCTTTTATTTGTTGCAAATTTAGTCAGAAAATTATCATATTATGCGGACAACTACAGAAGTGCTAGTGGCTGAAAAGACTTTTGCCAGCAGAGATTTTTGTCAGAAATGAAACAAATAGTAGTTGCAGATTTGATTTCCATACCAATGTGAAATCTTGATTCTGCACATTTTTCAAAAGTCACACCATACTGAGGACATATAAATATAGAAGGTATATGTGGTAAAAAGATAAGGGAATTAGCTATAATATTATTTTATTACTCTTAGGACATCCACAACTATTTACACCTAAGTATATCTTTAAAATAAATATACACAAGTGCTGACTAATTTCTAGAAATATTTATTGCAACACTTGTATAGAATTACAGAAAACCTTTCACAATGATTCAAAATACTGATTCACCATTAGGTTACAAAAAACTATACATCGCAAAATTTAATTGCCCCTTACCTTAAAAAATTAGACTACTTATGCAAAATATACAGAAATTTCTGTTAATAGCCACCAGAATTAGAAAAGCGAAATTAGGATTTAGACACCTTTTCTTCCAGAACACTAGCCTCTGACAGCATCATCACTGCCATCAGAAATAATAGTTAAATCTGCCATGCAACAAGAAAGCCATGCACTAAGCTGTCTTGGAATACCTATTCTACACAGAGGAGAGCTTTTTCAGTTTTTTCAAAAAATCGCAATAGGTATTTTTGGAAATTACTTTAAAAATCAACTGATGTGTGATACTTGATTGATAAATTTAATAGCATGTTGATAGTGTTGTGCCTCTTTCCTTTTATTTGAATACATTTCTGCACATGTATCTTATACAAACCAGGAAACAGCCAAATCACAAGTGAATTCTTAATGTGCATAAAAATAGTTAATCCAATAGTAAGTGGTCCATTTAGAAAGCACTGAGGCACTCAACAGTTATATAGATTATTTCATAAAGAGAAACAGAATTTACCATCACTAGTAACCATTACTTATAGTCACTTACTGCCTGGCACACCAAAATATAGCAGCAATATTTGTTTAGAAAATGTCTTAAACTCAGGAAATTTTTTTTTTTTTATAAAACCAAACTCCATTGTTTCAGGAAGCTAATATTTAGATGAGAAAAAATAAAATATCAATCAGAGTTTAAATCACTTACATCTTCAAGTCTATAAAAATAGTACTGTGGAGATCTGTTGTCAATTTGTAATTAGGTTTTAGATGATTGGTATAAAAATTGGATAAACAGACAATTAAAAATGGCTTAAAATAATAACTGTTTTAATAAGATAACACCTCTTAAGAAACACACTTATAAAACAATATTTTGTGAAAGATACTTGGGTCTCTAGTTATGATATAAATTCTTAGAATCTTAAAACAAATGCCTCTTAAGGCAGAGCTGAGAGTTATTTCCCAAGAATAATGAGAACTGCATCAGTAGTTTGTCGAAATTAAATCTTCTTTTTTCTTTCTTTTTTTTTTCCTAGTGCTTTTTTTTTTTTTTTTAATTGCATTTTAGGTTTTGCGGTACATGTGATGAACATGCAAGATTGTTGAATAGGTACACACATGGCAGTGTGGTTTGCTGCCTTCCGTTCCCTCACCTGTATCTGTCATTTCTCCCCATGCTATCTCTTCCCAGCTCCCCACGTGCCCGCCCCTCCCCCATTTCCCCCCAACGGACCACAGAGTGTAGTGCTCCCCTCCCTGTGTCCATGTGTTCTCATTGTTCAACACCCGCCTATGAGTGAGAATATACTGTGTTTGATTTTCTGCTCTTGTGTCAGTTTGCTGAGAATGATGGTTTCCAGGTTCATCCATGCCCCACAAAGGACGTGAACTCATGGTTTTTGATGGCTGCGTAATATTCCATGGTGTATATGTACCACATTTTCCCTATCCAGTCTATCATCGTTGGGCATTTGGGTTGGTTCCAGGTCTTTGCTATTGTAAACAGTGCTGCAATGAACATTCATGTGCACGTGTCCTTGTAGTAGAATGATTTATAATCCTTTGGATATATACCCAGTAATGGGATTGCTGGGTCTAATGGGATTTCTATTTTTAGGTCCTAGAGGAATCGCCACACTGTCTTCCACAATGGTTGAATTAATTTACAACCCACCAACAGTGTATAAATGTTCCTATTTCTCCACATCCTCTCCAGCATCTGTTGTTTCCCAAATTTTTAATGATTGCCATTCTAACTGGTGTGAGATGGTATCTCAATGTGGTTTTGATTTGCATTTCTCTGATGACCAGGGATGATGAGCATTTTTTCATATGTTTGTTGGCCTCCTGTATGTCTTCTTTTGTAAAGTATCTGTTCATATCCTTTGCCCATTTTTGAATGGGTTTGTTTGTTTTTTTCTTGTAGATCTGCTTTAGTTCTTTGTAAATTCTGGATATCAGCCCCTTGTCAGATGGGTAGGCTGCAAAAATTTTTTCCCATTCTGTTGGTTGCCAATTCACTCTACTGACTGTTTCTTTTGCCGTGCAGAAGCTGTGGAGTTTGATTAGGTCCCATTTGTCTATTTTGGCTTTTGTTGCCATTGCTTTTGGCGTTTTGGTCATGAAGTCCTTGCCTACACCTATATCCTGAATGGTTTTGCCTAGATTTTCTTCTAGGGTTTTTATGGTGTTAGGTCTGATGTTTAAGTCTTTAATCCATCTGGAGGTAATTTTGGTGTAAGGTGTCAGGAAGGGGTCCTGTTTCTGCTTTCTGCACATAGCTAGCCAGTTTCCCCAACACCATTTTATTAAACAGGGTGTCCTTTCCACATTGCTCGTTTTTGTCAGGTTTGTCGAAGATCAGATGGTTGTGGGAATGTTGTATTTCCTGTGACGCCTCGGTTCTGTTCCATTGGTCTATATCTCTGTTTTGGTACCAGTACCATGCTGTTTTGATTAGTGTAGCCTTGTAGTACAGTTTGAAGTCCGGTAGTGTGATGCCTCCTGCTTTGTTCTTTTTGCTTAGAATTGACTTGGCTATGCGGGCTCTCTTTTGGTTCCATATGAAGTTGAAGGTGTTTTTTTCCAGTTCTGTGAAGAAGGTCATTGGTAGCTTGATGGAAATAGCATTGAATCTGTAAATTACTTTGGGCAGTATGGCCATTTTCACGATGTTGACTCTTCCTAACCATGAACATGGAATATTTCTCCATCTGTTTGTATCCTCTCTTATTTCATTGAGCAATGGTTTGCAGTTCTCCTTGAAGAGGTCCTTTACGTTCCTTGTTAGTTGTATTCCTAGGTACTTTATTCTCTTTGTAGCAATTGTGAATGGCAGTTTTTTCCTGATTTGGCTCTCTTGAAGTCTATTACTGGTGTATAGGAATGCTTGTGATTTTTGCACGTTGATTTTGTATCCTGAGACTTTGCTGAAGTTGTTTATCAGTATCAGGAGACTTTGGGCTGAGATGATGGGGTCTTCCAGATATACAATCATGTCATCTACAAATAGAGACAATTTGATTTCCTCCTTTCCAATTTGGATACCCTTTATTTCTTTTTCTTGCCGGATTACTCTGGCTAGAACTTCCAGTACTATATTGAATAGGAGTGGTGAGAGAGGGCATCCTTGTCTAGTGCCACATTTCAAAGGGAATGCTTCCACTTTTTGCCCATTCAATATGATATTGGCTGTTGGTTTGTTGTAAATAGCTTTTATTGTTTTGAGATACGTTCTGTCAATACCTAGTTTATTGAGGGTTTTTAGCATAAAGCTTTGTTGAATTTTGTCGAAAGCCTTCTCTGCATCAATTGAGATAATCATGTGCTTTTTGTCTTTGGTTCTGTTTATGTGGTGAATTACGTTTATGGACTTGCGTATGTTGAATCAGCCTTGCATCCCCGGGATGAATCCTACTTGATCATGGTGGATGAGCTTTTTCACATGCTGTTGCAATCGGTTTGCCAGTATTTTATTGAAGATTTTTGCATCTATGTTCATCGTGGATATTGGCCTGAAATTTTCTTTTCTTGTTGAGTCTCTGCCGGGTTTTGGTATCAGGATGATGTTTGTCTCGTAAAATGATTTGGGAAGGATTCTCTCTTTTTGGATTGTCTGGAATAGTTTCAAAAGGAATGGTATCAGCTCCTCTTTGTATGTCTGGTAGAATTCAGCTGTGAACTCATCTGGACCTGGGCTTTTTTTGGGTGGTAGGCTCTTTATTGCTGCCTCGACCTCAGACCATGTTATTGGTCTATTCAGGGTTTCGGCTTCTTCCAGGTTTAGGCTTGGGAGGATGCAGGTGTCCAGGAATTTATCCATTTCTTCCAGGTTTACTAGTTTATGTGCATAGAGTTGTTTGTAATAATCTCTGATGATGGTTTGGATTTCTGTGGAATCTGTGGTGATATCCCCTTTATCGTTTTTTATTGCATCAATTTGGTTATTCTCTCTTTTCTTTTTTATTATTCTGGCTAGTGGTCTGTCTATTTTGTTGATCTTTTCAAAAAACTAGCTCCTGGATTTATTGATTTTTTGAAGAGTTTTTTGTGTCTCTATTTCCTTCAGTTCTGCTCTGAACTTAGTTATTTCCTGTCTTCTGCTACGTTTTCAGTTTTTTTCATCTTGCTCCTCTAGCTCTTTCAATTTTGATGATAGGGTGTCAATATTAGATCTCTCCTTTCTTCTCATGTGGGCACTCATTGCTATATATTTTCCTCTAGAGACTGCTTTAAATGTGTCCCAGAGATTCTGGTATGTTGTCTCTTCGTTCTCATTGGTTTCAAAGAACATCTTTATTTCTGCCTTCATTTCATTGTTTATCCAGTCAACATTCAAGAGCAAGTTGTTCAGTTTCCATGAAGCTGTGCGGTTCTGAGTTAGTTTCTGCATTCTGAGTTCTAACTCGACTGCACTGTGGTCTGAGAGACTGTTTGTTTTGATTTATGTTCTTTTGCATTTGCTGAGGAGTGATTTTTTGCCAATTACGTGGTCAATTTAGAGTAGGTGTGATGTGGTGCTGAGAAGAATGTATATTCTGTGGATTTGGGGTGGAGAGTTCTGTAAATGTCTATTAGGTTTGCTTGTTCCAGGTCTGTATTCAGGTCCTGGATATCCTTGTTGATTTTCTGTCTGGTTGATCTGTCTAATATTGACAATGGGGTGTTAAAGTCTCCCACTATTATTGTGTGGGAGTCTATGTCTCTTTGTAAGTCATTAAGAACTTGCCTTATGTATCTGGGTGCTCCTGTATTGGGTGCGTATATATTTAGGATCGTTAGCTCTTCTTGTTGCAGTGATCCTTTTACCATTATGTAATGTCCTTCTTTGTCTCTTTTGATCTTTGTTGCTTTAAAGTCTATTTTATCAGAGATGAGAATTGCTACTTCTGCCTTTTTTTGCTCTCCATTTGCTTGGTAGATCTTCCTCCATCCCTTTATTTTGAGCCTTTGTGTATCCTTGCATGTAAGATGGGTTTCCTGGATACAGCACATTGATGGGTTTTGGCTTTTTATCCAATTTGCCAGTCTGTGTCTTTTGATTGGGGCATTTAGTCCATTGACATTTAGGGATAGTATTGTTATGTGTGAATTTGATGCTGTCATTTTGATGCTACCTGGCTGTTTTTTTGGTTAGTTGATGCAGATTCTTAATTGTGTTGATGCTCTTTTACCACTTGGTGTGTTTTTGGAGTGGCTGGACTGGTTGTTCCTTTATATGTGTAGAGCCTCTTTCAGGAGTTCTTGTAGAGCAGGTTTGGTGGTGAGGAAATCTCTGAGTGCTTGCTTGTTCACAAAGGATTTTATTTTTCCTTCACTTATGAAGCTTAATTTGGCTGGATAGGAGATTCTGGGTTGAAATTTCTTTTCTTTAAGGATGTTGAATATTGTCTCCCAATCTCTTCTGTCTTGTAGTGTTTCTGCTGAGAGATCTGCTGTGAGTCTAATCTGCTTCCCTTTGTGGGTAACCAGACCTTTCTGTCTGGCTGCCCTTAGCATTTTCTCTTTCATTTCAACCCTGGTGAATCTGACGATTATGTGCCTTGGGGTTGCTCTGCTTGAGGAATATCTTTGTGGTGTTCTCTGTATTTCCTGGATTTGAATATTGGCCTGCCTTGCTAGGTTGGGGAAGTTTTCCTGGATAATAACCTGAAGAGTATTTTTCAGCTTGGATTCATTCTCTTCATCACATTCAGGTACACCTATCAGACGTAGATTAGGTCTTTTCACATAGTCCCACATTTCTTGAAGATTTTGTTCATTCCTTTTTGCACCTTTTTCCTGTTCTAGCCTTCTCTTTTTATTTCACTGAGTTGATCTTCGACCTCTGATATCCTTTCTTCTGCTTGGTCAATTCGGTTGTTGAAGCTTGTGTATGCTTCACGAAGTTCTCGTGTTGCGTTTTTCAGCTCCATCAATTCACTTATACTCCTCTCTATGCTGTCCATTCTCGTCAGCAGTTCGTCCAATCTTTTTTCAAGGTTCCTATTTTCTTTGCGTTCAATTAGAACATGTTCTTTTAGCTCACTGTAGTTTCTTATTACCTACCTTCTGAAGTCTGATTCTGTCATTTCATCACCCTCCTTCTCCATCCAGTCTGGTTCCCTTGCTGGTGAGGAGTTGTGATCCCTTTTAGGAGGAGAGGTGTTCTGGTTTCGGGAGTTTTCATCCTTTTTGCGCTGGTTTCTTCCCATTTTTGTGGGTTTATCCACCTGTTGTCTGTCTCTGTCCCAGGGAGTTGGAGCTTTATGAGTTTCCCTTGCACTACTGCCTTTTTTTAGTTTTCTTTCAGGTCTGACCTGCCCAGCTAGCAGCATGCCTAGCCACTGCCTGCCCGCAGGGGCTTTGCTGAGCTGCTGTGGGCTCCGCCCAGCTCCCTTGAGCTCTTCCCTGTAGTCCTTTTTATATGGGCGTAGTTAGAACTGTCTTGGCAATGGTGGCCCCACCTCTGTTATGGCGGACTCTCTCTGTTGTGGCCGGTTGCCTCGGCAATGGTGGGTTGCCTCGGCAATGGTAGCCTGCCTTCGTAGTGGTGGAGAGTCTCAGTAATGGCAGAAGCCCCTCCCCCACCGAGCCGGACTGTCCCGGTTCACCTGTGCTTGGTTTGAAGGGCTCAACCCAGAGGGTTTCCAATTACTTTTTTTGTTTTTGTTGTTTTTGGTGGTGGAGGGGTGGGACCAACTGAGCCTGATCACCTGGCTCCCTGACTCAGAGTCTTTTCTTTTAAGTTGAAGTACCCCGCGTTCTGGTTGCTTGTTGAAAAGGCGCTGGGATCTCCCGTGCTGCGACTCACTGAGTCGGCTCGAACTGTGGCGCTGGCTCCTGGCGGATTTTTTGCCTCGGAATCTCCTGCCCTGACTCGCTATTTCAGATGAATAGGCAACTCTGCCATCTCAGGGCTCTGCTCGCCAGCTAAGAGGGCTCCCAGACCAGTGGCTTTTTTATGGAGAACCGCAGCAACAGGGAGTGGTCACAGCAGCCGCGCGGGCGGAATCAGCCCCACGGGGGCCAAAACAGCTGCACTGGCTGGGACTGCGACGCTGGCGACCCCTCTGCCTGGGTATCTCCTGGTCTGTGGGCAATAAGAGTTCGTCTGGAAATGCGGCGTCCACTCACCCTCTGCACTTTCACTGGGAGCTGAAGTCCTGAGCTGTTCTTAGGCGGCCATCTTCCCAGCATTCGAAATTAAATCTTTTATAAAATTGCTTTTGGAAAGCATGTCAATGAGTCAGAATCCAGATTATTTAGTAGTAGGGTCAGCAGAATTCTAGCTAATTTTAGCATCGTCTAATAAATGTCAGTGGTCAGAATTGGAACTTACAAAAATTTCATTTTATTTTCTATATAGATAATGCATACTTGAGGACAGATAGCAGATATGTGAATTTTTAGTCTCATCCCTTGATGTTGGCCTGCCACAGGACCCTACCAAAAAGTGTGACATTTTTGCTAACATAAAACCTCCTATATTTGTTCTAAAGAAAAAACTTTCCCCTTTAGAAGGTTTTTCTGGAGATATATCCCAGCAACTTGAGACAGTGTTGTATTTATATGCTACCTTAATTTTGTGAGACATGCAACTGTACTGCAGAGCAGTTGGGAATGATTTGTCAGAGCTGTGAACGCATTAACCAAAACACTCTGGAAAACATTTATGTGTAAGAATTGAGTAACTGCTTTCTTGAGACTAGATGTCATGTACTTCCTGTTCTTTATTTGCTTTGATATCTTAGTAAGCCTTCGTATTACTAACATCCAAGTAAGACTAGTTAGAAGACAGTATCAAAAGAAATTGGATCTGAAAGAGAATGCTGAGCCTGATGGCTAGTGAGCATGTTAAAAAGGAAAAGGGAGGCATCTACTCTTGTTAGATTTGATGGACTTCACATGAAAAAGGATGAGGAATATTCTGTATTAATACTTGCTCTATCACAAAGCTCTCAGATTCTGCAAGTATGCCCTGCTAGTTGGCTTTGCATTAACTGGTAATTTTCTGTATACTTATGAGTCTAGACCAGTGATATTGAATACCTCTCATTACATTTGGAATGTTTCAACATAAATTGAAATCCACCAAGTTTGCCTCAGGTGCATATTGAGACAGTGATACTGAGGAATTTACATTTGTGACTGTACATTAACTTTATTTTTTTTTCATATTTTTATATCTCATATTTTGTGTGTCATCTTTTTATCTATTATGTTCCCTCTTTATTGCTCGCATTTTCTAAAATTCTCTTCTGTCTAATACATTATCTGTGGCTTTCTTGATCAATACCTTTTAATATTGTCTAAATCTTTATTTTCAATATGTCAGTGTGATTCTTAATATGCAAAATCAAATGTTTATCAATCTGATGTTTGAATATTTTATATTTTAACACAGAAAGCATTTACATCTAATAGAGTAACTCTCTTTACTACATAACTAACATATTAGACATTTTTAAATTTACTCTAGGTTTTTTTGTGTTTCTGCCTTTTCCTCTTTTCTCCTCTTCCCACCTGCCACCTGTTTCTCTAATTGTATTGATTTAATTTTCTTACTCCTATTTATTTATTTTCCTGCCTTAACATTAATCACAATATTTATAGAATTTTTGTAGTTAATCAGAAGTACCCAATTAATTGACTATTTTTGTTACAAAGTAAAACATATTGCAAACTTCCCTTCAAAAAAATAAATAAAATAAAAAATAAAAAAAGCAAAGAAAAGTAAAGAAAAATAAGCTTTCATATTTTGTACTTTGGTTTTTTGATAAGTCTTTAGGTTTAGAATTTGTGAGTCAAAAATGTATTTTATTAAGTGTTAAACTATGTTGAACTATATTGTAGGTACAAAGTATTTTTATATATTTTCTGTTGCCTTTTCTATGTACTTTTGTCTTCTGGTGTATGAGACCTTCATACTCTGAGCTAAGTTTCAACAACTTCTCCTTCATATATCATTATCAAATAAAATATGAGATTTCCAATTATATTTTTATTTTAAATAACAAGTAGCATTTTACTATAATTCAATATTTTAGTAAGTAATATTCTCAGTATTGCATAAGACAGACTCCTTTTTCAATTATTGTATAATTGTCAAGTAAAAATTTATCTTTGTTCTCCTATCCAACTTTCTCTTCCTTTATGTTTTATTCTTTCATCTCAGAGAATACAAAAACTTACTATGAAGGCCATTTTGATTCAACATTTTATTCTTCCGTGTGACCCTTAAGTGGGTCTTTTTTGTTGTTGTTGTTTGTTTTTGGCTATTGCTTTGGATATGTTTTGTTTCAATGAATTAACAATGTTGTCCATAATGTGGTAAAGCATTCTTAAGTAATTAAATGTCAACTTATTATTGTTGTTATTATTATTATTATTATTATTATTATTATTATTATTATTATTTTGAGACGGAGTTTCGCTCTTGTTACCCAGGCTGGAGTGCAATGGCGAGATCTCGGCTCGCTGCAACCTCTGCCTCCTGGGTTCAAGCAATTCTCCTGCCTCAGCCTCCTGAGTAGCTGGGATTACAGACACGTGCCACCATGCCCAGCTAATTTTTTTGTATCTTTAGTAGAGACGGGGTTTCACCATGTTGACCAGGATGATCTCCATCTCTTGACCTCATGATCCACCCGCCTCGGCCTCCCAAAGTGCTGGGATTACAGGCTTGAGCCACCGCAACCGGCCTGTCAGCTTATTCTTATCTGGAGAGTTTTATGGTCAATCTTTCCAGGATTATTGAAAAGTATTTTGGCAAGCTATAATTTTATACCAGTTTCTGCTTTTGAGGCAGTTATGGCTTGGAGGTAATATAAAAACTCTGACCCCAGACTTGAATATTCTAAAAGATAAAGGGTGAGATCTGAATCGTTCTCACCTTCTATTTGAATCAAAACCTCATTCTGAGTGAGGTCCTAGTATCCATGGGCCAAGAGTTTCTGTAGTCACTGAAAAATTTTAGATAAATACCATAACAACACTTTATTTCACCAGTTATTTAGGCAGGGGGGCCAGCCACATTGGATACAGAAATTGTCTCTTTCCTGGGAATAACTCCACCTTTACTCTTCATTTGACTATTTTAATGAAGTTCCAACTTTAGTCTCAAATTAGCATTATTGGGATTATTGGGGAATAAACTTCAGAAATGTTTTTATTCCTGATAGTTTGATTTTTTTAAATAATTTTTGTCTTACACTTATGATATCTCATTTTCATAAGAGTTGCTTTGACAATTATTTATTTTTTTCAGATACCTAGCAATAGGTTTTTTTATTTCTGTTAAATCACTTGTTGCTTAACAAATAAATCTGGAGAGAAAGATGTTATCACTATTTTCCTTCTGTAGCTGTAGAAGAACCTATTTTTGCTTATATTTTCTGGAAGCATTTCCAACTTAATTTTTTTCAAAGCGTATGAAAATTATTTTGTATTTTCTTCATTGGTCTATATTTATATTCTATAAATAGTTGGCTATTTTACAGAAATTATAAAGACTTATTTGAGGTTAATTTTGATGAATATTTATTTTATAAAATCACTTTATTGTAGGTAGATCATATTGATTTTTCTTCACGATTATATCTTCTCATATTTTTCTTTATGAGATTTGATTTGCATAATGTTTTAACAGTCTTTTTCCACTTTTCACTTCCTAGGACTTTGAGTTGTAATGTTACATCCCAAACTTTCTCTTAACACCTAAATCACCACAGACATATGACAAGAAACAAAGATAGACTCTGAAGGGTAGAAAGAGAAAGAGTTTTTGTAAGAACTCTGTAAGACTAGAAAAATGATCCTATGATACATGTATTGAGTTTTCTTATTGCCTTTGATGTATCCCAGGTGATGGACTATAGAAAAGCTTCCACTCCAGATTCTCCAGTAGGCACATACAAAAAGGGCGTCAGGAAATCCTGTTGTCTCCCAGACAAAGGACCGGGAGAGGATGACCTAACCACACAAAACCTTTATAGGGGGAATAACCAAGATACTCCAGACAAACACCACAAAGAAACACTACTACTTCAATTTCTTTGGATCCATGTGGACAGACAATGTTCTCCCAGGTCAGTGATGCTCTGATTCTTCAGAATAGCAGATTAGGCATCTAATCTTCTACTACCCACCCAGAGAAAAGAGAGGTTGCTAGTCCAACCACCTTACTAGTGTCAGCAGGGTACATTAGCAAGCTGAGCACTCAGGTCAACTCGACAACAATCGATTTTAAAGCATCAGAGCTACGTAGGGCTGATTGCACTGAACTTCTTGCCTGCCCTCCTCACAACCTTACTTTATTCTGTCAGAAGGCTTTAATGAAAAGTTTAAGCATCTATGATAATCCAAATCCTAGGCACTGAACTGTTGAAGTGAATTTAAACTAATCAGCATTCTGCTCTTTCCACACATCATAGGTCACCAGGGCCAAATATTAGCAACTCCACCATCTACAGCTGTTTCTAAGATGATGAAATGCTTTGATCTGCCTTGAAATGAAACAAAACAGGTATGGCATCTGGATGCTGAAACATATAAAACTCTGGTGGAAAAAATATAAAAATGGAAATAAAGGGAGATGCACTATGTTTATGGATGGGAATATTCAATATGTTCTGTTAATTTTCCCAAGCTTGATCTTTACATTTGATGAAATTCCTATCAAAATATCAGCAAAAATGTTTACAGACAAAGCAAACTTTCTTTCTAGGATAGTTAGGAAAAAAAAAAAAAAATTATATACAGGAAGGAAACCTGTAGGATAGGCGTACCCAGGAACACCAGCTACAGAAAGCAGTACTCTCTCTACTGGGAGTAGCAGCTGCAGCAAAGAGCTTCAGAGAAGTGCAGAGATGTCAAAATGAGTTGCCTACAGACAGAAGCCACCCTCTCCAGTGCATCCTCTCTGCTAAGAGCGGAATGCTCCTTGGGAGGAAGTGCCTAAAGAGAGAAGCAATACACTCCTCTGAGCTCTTTTAACACTACATAAAACACCCTTCTCTTTCTTCTCCTTTCTCCTTTCTCCTGTTCTTCCTTTCTTTTTTCTCCTTTCTCCCTCCTTCCTTCTCCCTCCTCTTACCCCTTTCCGCCCTCCCTGTCCCCCTACCCCTTGATCTCCTCCTCCTCCTCCTCTTCCTCCTCCTCCTCTTCTTCCTCCTCCTCCTCCTCCTCCTCCTTCTCCTCCTCCTCCTCCTCCTCCTCCTCCTCCTCCTCCTCCTCCTCCTCCTCCTCCTCCTCCTCCTCCTCCTCCTCCTCCTTCTTCTTCTTCTTCTTCTTCTTCTTCTTCTTCTTCTTCTTCTTCTTCTTCTTCTTCTTCTTCTTCTTCTTCTTCTTCTTCTTCTTCTTCTTCCTCTTCTTCTTCTCCTCCTTCCTTTTCTTCTTCTCCTCCTCCTCCTCCTCCTCCTCCACGTCCTTCTCCTCCTACTCCTTCTCCTCCTCCTCCCTTCACTTGCCTGTGTACCTCATTCTTCTTGCATGCAGTACAAGTACACAGGAACAGGTGCCATGTCCACAGAGGTTTCTGACTGGTAATATTGTTACCAAATTTATCCTGTAACAACACCACTGACATTTCTCTGTGGATATTTATTATATTGTTTCACTAAGGTGCAGGGCTTCCTGTTTTGTGCCAAAATGAGAAATTTTTATTTGAAATGTTAACATTTGGGAGACTGTTAGGAGACTCTGGATCTTATTATAACATTATATTGTCTATTTATAGATGGCTTTTTCTGATACCACCCTAACAGAAGAAAGAGTATGCTTGTTGAGTAGAGGCACAATTTCAAATTTGCTGCTTCACTTCCTTTGACAGACAAAGAAGGGTTCCTTATTACTGATGAATACATATGCAGGATTGAGCTTTACCCTAGGAATTATTTGTACCTGCCTGGCTAGGAGGGGAAGAGGGTCTTGTGACCACATGGAAGAATTGAAAGCTCTAGCTCTGTAGTCTACCTTCTCTGATTACACTCCAGAAGTGGGTGGCGGTGATTTGTTACTGCCTGGTGCAACCGATGTTCCAACTTAGACTTCTTTGTCCTGGCTAGATTTTTGGTTCTACTTTGTTTTGTGTTGTATTGTTTAGCTAAAATATGATGGCTATTTTATAAAAGATTAGTCTTTCAGTATGTGTACCTTTTGTATCCTGTGGCTACAGAAGTTGGGTTTTGGGGAACATTTTTGTCTATGTGAATTTATGTATTTCAGGCCCCTCTCCTTCATGATCAAGTCTGTGATAACATGAGGCAGAAAGAATCCAGGGAATTCACCCATCTTATCACTTTCTGGGTCTCAAATGTTCTTTCCAGTTTATCTGCTTGTCCTACCTTTCAGAAACCCTGGAATACGAAACCCTGGAATATTAACTGTGTTTTGTGTTTATAGGAGGAGAAAAATACATCTGCTTCATCTACTTTATTTTTTAAGTAATGACTCCAGATGTATAACACCCATGGTGTTTCTTTTGGGCAGCAAATTTGAAGTAATTTTTGCTGTTGAAATAGTCTGACCTAACTATTGAGAGAATACTTAAGGAGATACAGTATCTTTGTTTAAATCTTAGAAGAAGCTGCGATATTTTCTGGATTATACTGCTCTTTGACTGGTTACATTTAAATCTCGTCAAGATGTTCCTCAGAGTATAAAGAATTTTTAGATGGTGCGGATAGACAGATAAACTAATCATGCTAGCCACTGTATGTTTTGCATTTGACTTACTCCATTTTCTTTCTTCACCTTCCTTTTTCTCCTTCCTGTGCTTGTTTTGTTGTTGCTGCTGTTGTTGTTTGTTTGGCACTTGCCTCATTCAGGCTTGCCCTTACAACATTGTATTCCAAATTTTAACCTGTCTCATTATTCTTCACTATTTATCCTATCTTTCTAAAATGTCATTTTTCTTTTTCTTTGTTGTCATGATGGCCATCCAAGTTGATCTTTTCAGGTTTTATTATTTAGACATCTCCTTGTTTTCACTGTTGATTATTTTGGGATAAAGTCTTACTCTGTCACCCTGGCTAGAATCCAATGGCGGAATCTCAGCTTAATGCAACATCCACCTCCTGTGTTCAAGCAATTGTCCTGCCTCAACCTCCTGAATAATTAAGATTACAGGTGCCCATCACCATGCTTCACTAATTTTTGTATTTGGAAGTGAGATGGGGTTTTACCATGTTGATCAGTCTGGTCTCAAACTCCTAACTTCAGGTGATCCACCTGCCTCAGCCTCCCAAAGTGCTGGGACTGCAGTCATGAGCCACATCTGACTTGTTTTTTTAAACTTTCTTCATGTTCAGCATGTAACCACATCTGTCACATTACTCTGTGAAAATATGGTTTGAGAAATTAAAATTGGTGTATATATTAATAGTATGTAGATATTGGTGAAATGACCATTTTTGTGTGTTATGTAATGCCAGATAAGAAATCAGCATTTCTCATGCAGATCATTGACTTCAAACACTTAATATTTAGGCACAACTTTAAAATTCATGCATATAGTAAAATAGCAACAGTAGGTCTCCAGCCTGAGGAATCTGACTGTCCAAATACATATGCCATTCAAACACCAGGTGTCCTAAAAAAAAAACTGAAGGATAAATCTTGTGAAGCCTTAGCTTGTGACACTGGAAATTAAATAATATAGCAACTCCACTGGGAATGCGGCTTCTGAAAACTTGTGCATATGGGATTTCCAGTGTAATCCATTTTAGCATAACAGCTGAGAATCTCTGCTGCAATTGAAAGAAAGAGTGGTTCACACATACTTAGTTCTTTCAGGCAAGGACCTGACTGTCAAAGCAGAAGATGGAAAAAATATTTTAGAAGAAGAAAATTCTTAACTAGACAAAAATAATAAAGCATGATAATTAAAGTGATTAGCAATGGCACTAGGGTCAGTAGGACAAAATTATTACATCTCTAGTGAATATGACTCTTACCTACCCTTTAAAGGAAAGTGTTGTTCAAGAACAAAGATTAAAAAGTAATGTCACAGAATCATTAGTGTTCATTTTTTACAGTAAAACAGACTTCATTGTTTTAAATCCATGATCAGCTTTGACTAATTCACATACATATGTGTCTGTATGCAGATATATGTACACACACCTACATTCATATACCAGGTACTGTGTTTCAGCAGAGCTGGCTGTCCAAGACAGACAGAGAAGAAAACTAATATGATACATAAGCACCTTCTGAAAGGAGTGATGTCTGTGCCTTAGGAGTCTTAAATAGGTGAAGAGGGAGATAGCCTTTTATCTTGAGGAAAGAAATAAGGCCAAAGTTATTAAATGGGAAAAGGCAGGGCTGAAATTGGAGTTGCCTGAATATTACATTGAATGGACAGTTGTTAAACAGAAATACATGAAGTTGAAAGGCAAACAAATATCAGGTCTTGAGGGATTTGTTCAGTCATAATGAGGATCTAGGCTCAGAATCTAGAAGATATTAAATGCCAACACAAGCAATTAAAAGTGATTTAGATGGAGCATGAATCCAATGTGGTAGAAATGTGCAGCAGAAGCCAGTTGTGCTGGCTCTAGCCTGTAATCTCAGCACCTTTAGAGGTCAAAGTGTCTGGATCACCTGAGTACTGGAGTTCGAGAAATACCTGATCAAGTAGTGTAAAACCATCTCTCTAAAATACAAAAATTAGATCTGTGTGGTAGTTAGCTTCTATTCCAACCTACTCAGCAGAGTGAGGCACAAAAATTGCTTCAAATCATAAGTCAAGGTTGCAGTCAGCTGAGATTGTGCCTCAGCAGCACAGTGAAACCCTGCCTCAGGGGGAAAAAAAAAGGAGGAAGAAAAATGTGCATTAGAAGTAATGGAAGTTGGAATCTTGCAGAAGGTAATTAAAGGTGCAAATCTACTAGAATGCTTTGGTGGAAGATCAACAATTATTATGGCTAATGACAACTGTAAAATTCCACCATGTGCTGACAGTGATGCAATACATGACCATAATATTTTGTGATCTTTATTGCTTAAGTGATTATACAAATAATTGTGATCAGGGTTACTGAGTTCACTAGGTGTGAAGTGTAATTAAGAATATCTTTGCCTACTGAAATTCAAGGTTAAAATAACTGAGTAAATGTAATTAAGAAAATATCAAAGTATGTAGAGTTTGTTAAACTTTTCCTAGATTTTCTGTGTTTGTGTGGTTCTGTCTCATTGCTTCTGAGCATCTATACCTTTGTGTGATCCTAATTTAGGCCCTCATTTACTTTATGCCAGACTACATGAGAAGTCACTTATTAATTTTTCCTAACTCCAGTTTATTTTTCTTTTTTCTTGCTTACTTTTATAATGTTGAATGTCCTCCCCAAATTTTACATTGAAATTACATGGCCATTTGTGATAGGGAAGGGAGATAGGAACTTTAAGAGGTGATTAGCCATGAAGCTACATCCTCAAGACTGGATTTTTGACTTTATCTGGAGAAGAGTTTAGTTACTGTGTGAGTGGGCTTTGGATCAAAGGATGAATTTGGCCCTAATTTTCTGATCATCACATGCCTTTCACCATCTGATGCCAGACTGCAATCTTGTGTCATAGAAGAAAGAACTCACCCGATGCAGCCCCTTAGACTTGCCAGCCTCCAGAACCATGACAATGCAAGTGTTTTCGCAAATTGTCCAGTCTGTGGTACTCTGTTGCTGCAGCAGAAAGTAGACTAAAATACTTTGTTATTTCTTCCTTTTTAGATAACTAACTTTAAAAAAAGCCATGTCAAATTTATATACATATATATATAAATATATGTTTATACATATAAAGTGTGTATATATATAAACACAGAAACATATACATACATATATATGTGTATATATACACACATATATACACATGTATACATGTATATACACATATATACATGTATATACATATACACATACATGCATATGTATATACATATAAAAATATATACATATACATGTATGTGTATATGTATATACATATGTGTATATATACATATACACATATGTGTATATATATACATATACACATATGTGTATATATATACATATACACATATACATATATACATATGTGTATGTATATACATGTATATGTGTATATACATGCATACTTACAGATATATATGTATATACATACATATATGTACATATACATATTCATACATATATACATATATACATATATATACACACATGTGCACAAAACATATATGCATATATGTGTGTATGTATATACACTCCCATATATACACATATATGTATATATATACATGTATATCTATACATATATATATATATACATATATGTGTATATACCTGTATACATATATATGTGTATATATGGGTGTGTATATATATACACATATATATGTGTGTATGTATATATAATATGTATATATTTATATGTATTTATTTATATGTATATATGTATGTATATATATACATATATACATACATATGTATATACTCACAGACATATACAGTATTTTTAAATATGTTTATATTCATATGTATATCCATACATACACACACACACACACACTCACACACATACACACACACACACAAGTATATATATATATATGCATATATATATATATATATATATATATATATATATGTATTTTTGCAACTATCCTTGGAAACAAAACAGAACACTTTTAACCCTATGTTTAGAAATAAAGGAAAAGGAAATATAAATGTAACCATGTAATTTTATTATTCTATAGGTTAATTGAAGAATTTTTTTTTTTTTTTGTCAGAGTAAATTTCAGTCCCTGTTTTCATGCATAATCTGGTATTTGATTTGTGGAAGATCAGTTGTAATTAGAGTGATATTTGCCTGGTGAAAATGTTTTAAGAGCTGGCTTGTAATGAGAAGCAGCTGATGTATTAGCAATCTTGGAGCAGGTTAAGATAAGAAAACTCATTAACTGATACCTCAAGATATCTGCTTACAAAAGTTTATGGTTCCACTATCAGCATGAAGAAATGGTGTTGTAAGGAAGATATGATGTGATATTGAGAATGTGCAGTTGTCACATAATTCAAAATGTTGCCATTAGGTGCTCTGAGAGGACATATGAATATTGGCCACCTCATTTAAAATAGAATTTTGATCTACTGCAATGTGTTGTGATGGCACAGCTGAAGTTGAATATTGAGAAGGAGGAAACCCACTTCTAATTAGGTTAACAATTATCTGGTTAACAAAGAATATTTTTGTTACAGGTATATTCAAATTTGTATAGGTTGAAAATGAACTTTCTCCACTAGTATCAGCAATTAAGGGAGAATAATGATTATCCATGTTAGCTCCTGCTCTAAAGTGCTTCTTGTTGAAATCTTCAGTGAATAAGTTAGATACAAGAGAATCATTTTCATCCCAATTCTTCTTTTTATTCTTTCTGAAAGTTGTGCAGAGCCATATTTAAAGGTTCTGTTATAATAGCACTTTAACTAAATCCAAAGGAGAAGGCAATTCAGTGCCATTTTAAACCAAGACAATTGACAACAACAAATGCAACACAGAAAATTTCAGATTTCTTTTTATTACACAAAGTTAATGTCATCAAACAATGCATGGATATTGTTTACTGTATTGAAAAATGTGCTTTTTTTGGGGGAAAAAAGGAGTAAAGTTGTTAAACCTTCAAGTAAAATCATGTTACACATTGTAACATTTCATTAGTGGTTTTGTTATCTTTATTTGGGGTTCATGGGTAAGTGTAAAAGTTGTTAGAAAAATTTTTACAGTCCTGAAAGTTTAATGCTTAAGCTGTCTTTAATAATTTCAAGTAATTAAAGAACTCTTACCTTAATATTTTATACAATTTTCAAAATCCGGTCTTAATTGCAAGTCTTAACTTCTTTACTGATATACAAAATAAAATTACATATATACTCTAGATAAAGTTGTAACTGGAACATTTCAAATACCTTGCATAAAAGAGACTTCCTTTTCTTCTGCCAGAAAGTCAGCTAGGAAAGCTTATCTTTGAAAATTCCGTTGAATTTTACTAAATCCATAAAATTGAGCTGTTGAACTCTGCTTTTTATTCTGTGAGTTTTAAATATTCTGCAATAATTTTTTTTTTCAAAATTTATTTCTTGAAGAGTTCTTCATTAATCACTACACAAGTTCCACTCTCATCCCATCAAATAGACTTGAACTTGTCACTTTCAACTACTTTTCAAAGTTTCCTGGGAAAATTTAAAGAAAGAAAATTATTATTCTTACCTGGCTCAGAGACACAGACTGTATAAAGTGAGCTTTTTATCAATTATTCTTGTGACAAAACGTGAAGAGCATTTTCTTCAATCATTATAAATGTGAGTTCTCAGGGAATGTGTATTCATTCTACTGAGACCTAGTGGAGGCTTCCAAGCCAGTTGATTCATCTTTAGGAGAAACATCTTATGTGAAACATGTGCCATCCCAAATAAACAATTAGCTACTTTTCCTGCCTGCATATTTTTCAACACTGCACTTTCAAATACTGCTTTAGTAGGCCTACCCAGGTAAGTAATCTAGATCTTCACGATGGTTCTTGAGTAGCCACAACATCACAAGAGGACTTTGGTCTTCTAGAAACTAACCTGAAAATATGGCCAATAGTGTTTTCTTCCTAACCTGATAAATGTATCCAGTAAAAATAAAATATAGACTGATTACTTACACAGAATAATTTTCTGCTAAAATCTCATCCCTTCAGAATCTTTTAAATACGTTAAAAAAAAAGTCCTCATTCTCTGAAGTGAATATAATTTTCTCCCTGATACACACATTCTAACTACATTGGTTCCAGATGTGTAGGGCCTGGTAATTAAAAAATGAAAAAACAAAACAAAACAAAACAAACAAACAAACAAAAAAAAAACAGGCCATTTTTAAAAGCTTCGTCACGTTGGCAGATTGGAATAACAACTAATCCTGTGCAAAACTTATATGGTCCAAAGACACAATTATAGAAATAAAAGTGAGGTTACAGGTGGTCCGGGGTGGGGAAATAGAAAGAACTGTTTAGAACATACGAGACATCCTATTGGACAATAGAAAAGTTTATGAACTAAAGAGAAAAGATGGTTGTATAACATCATAAACAAATTCCATTGAAATGTGCACTCTAAAGTAATTTAATATCATGTGAAACTTACCTCAGAAAATTAAGATGAATACAAATGTAAATAAAACCAACTGATCAGATTTCAGAGTAAAAAGTTCTTTATGTGAGTATCTATTCAAATTTTTTGTCTTATCATCAGAATTATAATAATTTTATTATGTCTGTAATATCTGACAAATGTAAATGATGTAAAAGATTTTAAATACATGTGATCTTCTTGTCAAGAGATCCCAAAGAATGAGAGATTAAAAGAAGTAATAATAATTACAAGAAAGTATTTTAGGGAAATGTATACATGTGTCTAAGCAAATTTTTTAAAAATTGTACTTTAGGTTCTGGGGTAAATGTGTAACATTCAGGATTGTTACATAGGTAAATATATGTCAAGGTGGTTTGCTGCCTCTATCCCCCACTCTTACCTATATTTGGCATTTTCCCTATGTTATCCTTCTCTAACCTCCCCACCCCTCACTGTCCCTCCCTTTGCACCCCCAACAGACTCCAATGTGTGATGCCCCCCTTCATATATCCATGTGTTCTCATTGTTGAATACTCAGCTATGAGTGATTTTTTTTTAATTTTTCTCAAAGGACCAAATAATTATTAAAAGAAAATATTTAAAGGAATAATCTTTGTGTCCTACAACATAATAATATCATTATAAAATAGAACTTGAATCTGTGAATTAATCTTTGTATTGAATATTTCATCTCTTTGAAAAATAACTATACTCCTTTAACAGTAAGAATTTTTATATGTTCATGTTTGAAAGGTGGTATATTAAAATTCTAAGTCCTTGGTATTGGTAAATGTTGAATAAATATAGAAGAAAGAAATAATTATTTTTTATTACAATACAACTGTATTGTAAAATACAGTCTCTCATACTGTAAAGTGGTATTATTGTTAGAAGGTTGTCTTGGTTTAATATAGTTTAGGTTTAGGGAATGCTTTTTGATTCTTTAATTCAGAGTTTTATGTATTAACAGTTTATTTTAAAAGTCTGCATCAGTAAACTTCTTTTGAAGAAGAAACGTGCTCCTCTCAGATGTGGATAATCAATTTTGAGAGTTTTTCAATTAAAAAATAAAAATAATATATTTATATATATATATATTTTTTTTCTGGGGAATTAACATGTGGCCTGTGTGAAGGGAGTCCAGGCTTCTTTTGCAATGGGAGGGGATGATTGATTTCTAAAAGCAGCAAAAGATAGAGTAAGGGTGTGAAGAAAATATGGAGTTACTGGCAGCATGAGATGAAGAAATTACATTAAATGTAAAACGACCTAACTGAAATTGTGGTGGAGCATTTGAAGAAGCTATGATGAGTGACTGTGTACAGAGGAAGAAGACCTTGTTGTTTTCAGTGGGAAATGGTCCAGCTAAAGCTGTCACTTGACTTCAAACATCGAGCCCACCTTTCATCATAATGAGTGGAGAAAATAAGCAGTTTTTTTCTGAACTACATAAATACAAAAGCGGCTTGATGCACTGAGCTATGTAAAAGAGTAAAGTGGCAGCCTGTGGTACACATTATGCTCTTGTTAAATGTATACGTAATTTTACAGTAAATTTATTTTCATTTTCTCTCTTCTTTGTGTAGATGTTATCTGTGTTGGGAGTAGATTTTAGTTTTGATTATATTATTTTCATTGAGAAACCTGAGTGGATCTGAGGAAAAATAGCAGGGGAAACAAGCCAGGCATGGTAGCTGATGACAGTAGTTGAAGTATTTTGGGAGGTTGATACAGGTAGATGACACGATATCGGGAGTTGAAAACCAGGCTGCCTAACATGGTGAAATCCTGTAGAAATAAAATAAAATAAAATAAAATAAAATAAAATAAAATAAAATAAAATAAATAAAATAAAATAAAATAAAATAAAATAAAATAAAATAAAATAAAATAAAATAAAATAAAATAAAAAAATAAAATAAAAAATAAAATACATAAATCAGGAGTGGTCGCATGTGCCTCTAATTTCAGCTACTCAGAAGCTGAGGCAGCAGAATCACTTAAACCCAGTAAGTAGGAGTTCCACCAAGCCGAGATTGTGCTATTGTCCTTTAGCTGGGAACAAGAGTGAAACTACCTCTAAAACAAAACTAAACAAAAGCTTTGGAGAAGTGGATGTGTACCTTGGAAATGATAAATTACAAAGAAGTTCATGTAGAAAATGAGACCAGAATTGTTGCTGTTAAAGTGATGAATGACAGCATTAATGTTTGAACAAGTTTTAAATCAATGAAGGTGGCAAATATAAAAGTTATGTAGGGGCAACCCTTTATCTTCTAGAATCAGCTACTTCAACCTACCTTGCTCTCTGACTGTCTCAGTGGGGACTCTTAATATGAATTTATTGACTCCAAGTGTTGTTTTTCTCATGTACTGAACCTAGAAACTCCCTCCCTTAATCCTGATTTTAAAAGAAGCAAAGTGGTTACTTAGCAATGGGGTATGACAATGGTTAATTGTTATTCATATATTACAAATTTCAGCATGCAGTTAAATATCAGGAGAAAGTGCTTCATGTTCAAGTGGAGTCCCAAAGGATTAAAAATCTTGCATGTCCTTTGTTACTCAGATCAGTGAGGCATACTCCATGTGAGTATGAGAAACAAGTTCACTTAATCACTAACACATTCTTAAAGTCTATCATTCAGTGACTCTTGACTTTACTTTCACTTTCTACCATGAATTACACACTCTGGAAGTCCTGATTCTAAAGTCTGAGACTCTTTTCTATGCAGATATTTTCATGGGTGTTTTCCAAAAATAAACTGTAAAGGTCATCCTGTGAGTCTAGAGAAGTGAGTGGTTGGGAGAGGCAGAAAAGTGCAATCAGCTTTAATGTTATATTCAATGTGTGAATTGCTGAGGAGAGAATGGGTTATATTTCTTATAATGTTGGATGTATTTTTCTTGAATCACCAAACCCAGTAACTTATATGCATGTCTCGTTATTTTTTCATTCTTTCCTTTATACTCCTTACCTAGTTTTGTAATATTTCTCTCTACCATCTTGCCTCATTCCCACTCTTTTTTTTCCCCCCATATCTATTGCCTCTCTCCATTCATTCTTTTGATTAAATCTTCCTTTTTTTTCTGTGGGTATCTGGTAGCTGTACTTACTTGGTTTTCTTGCTGCTCCTACTTACTTAGTCTGTTTACTAGGTATTTAACAATTGTCTTTAAAAGCAACATCTTTCATTTCTTAACATTTTATTCCTAGTGGTACATGATTTTGAAAACAAGCTTTGATGACACCTCTAGTTAAATAATTACATAATATGCACCTGATACCTATATTTTCTAGCGGGTATGTTACTCATAGGTAGAAATGGGTACTGTTTTGTGCTCTTCTCTATTTTCAAGAGTGTTCTTTATATCTCATCCCTTTAAATGACACATTATGTGTTTGCTGTGATGTTCAAATGATAATTTGAAATGTGATTTACTTTATCCACTTGGAAAATGTCTCATAAAGTTAGTTAGGGAGATTCCCTCTTTTTGTATTGTTTGGAATAGTTTCAGAAGGAATGGCTCCAACTTTTTTTTTTTTTTTTTTTTTTTTTTTTTTTACCTCTTGTAGAATTTGTCTGTGAAGCAGTCTGATCCTGGAGTTTTTGTTGTTGTTGTTGTTATTGTTGTTGTTGTTGTTGTTGTTGTTGTTGTTAGGCTATTAATTGCTGCCTCAACTTCAGATCTTATTATTGTTTTTTTTGGGTATTCAGCTTCTTCCTCGTTTAGTCTTGGGAGGAGGTAAGTGTCCAGGAATGTACCCATTTCTTCTAGATTCACTGGTTTGTTTGCATAGAAGTGTTTGCAGTAATCTCTGATGTTAGTTTGTATTTCTGTGGAATTGGTGATGATGTATCATTTATTATTTTTTATTGCATCAATTTGAATTTTCTCTTTTCTTTTTAATTAGTCTGGCTAGTAGTATATCTGTTTTTTGATCTTTTCAATTTTCTTTCATATTCTTATAGGATCTGTCTGAAAGCAATAAATTTTGTTTGTTTGCTTGTTAGTTTTTTTTCCTTGGACTATCTGATCATTCTAAGAAGCAAATATTAGCTCTCATAGAACTGTTTTATTACATCGGGAATCTCTAATTGCTAATGTTCTGTTTCTGACACTCTGTTACCTGTGAGTTGATATTTTTGCATTGAAAAAAAAAATTACCTTTTAAGTACTCAAGCACCCCGAGGTTTCATATTTTAGATTGGTGTGGTATTTATTGATTGTACCATTTCTGGAGAAAATTAATAGGTAAACTTTAGTCTTTGCAATTTGTCTTTTCAACATGTTCCACAGTATATGTTTATAACTCTCATGAACTGAAAATTGGCACAGATGTGTTTTAAAGTAGCACCCTTACCCCTGTCATCAGTGGTTATGTATAGAACACAGCTCAATAGTAAGGTGTTCCAGTTCATTTTAAATATTTTTTTTCAAAAAATTAAGCTACAACCATGTTTCCAAGCTCTACCAGCTGAATACTTAATAACTGACTAAGGCAGGCTCTTTTCTCATGTTCCACAGTCAAATATTCTTAATCTGTAATTTCTGTGTTTCTAAGAAATTATGATGGTGATATCAATAGAAACAAGGTTTTCTTTCCCTATTCTTTGTTGTATTCTGAAAACATCAGATATTTTAGTTTAGAGTAAAACAACTATTGTTTTCCTTGATAAACTAAAGAAGATTTCATCACTTTTCAAACATAATCTTACTTTCCCCCTGATATCTCTGTTAGAATATTATCAATCACCGATAATACTGTAACTTTTAACTATTTTGGCTTTCTTTAATTTTTATAGGAAAAATGTGGGAGGTAGGTGATTAATAATTATCTGTCTATAAACAAGCATTTTTAGAGACTTGCAATATACATACATACATTGTAAGTATATACATTCATATATATGTATAGTGATAATTGATGCAGCATTTTATCTTACTTAAAAATTATCCAAGTATCCAAAAATTATCCATTAATTAGTTGATTTACTATTAATCAATTTTAAAATTACTAAGACTCTTGGAAGTTATATAATTAAGCAGAAATATTATAGAATATGTTAAAATAATTTTAAAATTGTGTTTTATTTTGGTTGAAAATATAATTTCATAATTTTCCAAATCATGATTATGTAAAAATGATATTAGCTAATTTGATTAGTAAGTAAATAAAGAAAATTTAGAAAATTCGGAATAACTAGTCACTTTATGGAAAAACACACAAATCTTGCAAAATTAAATTATATACATATACTTATTACACTAATATGTTTGGAAAACCATACATATGGTATATTCAAATAAAATGGCCAAGCAAACCAGCTGATCTATGAAAAAAAAAATAATTTTATTAAATAAACTTGAATTTTTACATTAAATTTTCTATGGACTACTTATTTATTCAAAAAAGACATTTTATACTTAAAAACATATTTAAGTAAATTATTTAGAAGAGAAGTCATCCTGTTTGTAAAATGATGATTTTGTTGTCAATAGCATATAAGCTGATGTTTCATTTTTTATTTAAGTTTTTGAAATTGATTGTTGCTCTATTGCCCATGCTGGAGTGCACTGACACAATCTTGGTTCACTGCAAACTCTGCCTCCCTGATTCTAGAGATTCCCATGCCTCAACTTCCCAAGTAGCTAAGATTACAAGTACCTGCCACCACACCTGACTAATTTTTGTACTTTTAGTAGCAATGAAGTTTCAGTATGCTGGCCAATCTTGTTTCAATCTCCTGACATCAGAAATTCACTTCCTCAGCCTCTCAAAGTGCTGAGATTACAGGCATGTCTCACCGTGCCCAATCCAAACTGTTTTTTGTTTGTTAGTGTTCTTGTTGCTTGTTTATATTCAGAGTCTCGAGGTCAATAAAATTCCAATGTTTCCATATTCGGGTTTTTTTTATTATTTATTTATTTATCTCTGTTACTCTAATTTAAATACTGGGGTACATGAACAGATATTGTGGGACTCTTGCATAGGTACAAACATGCCATGGTGGTTTGCTGCATCAATTTTCCCATCACCTATATCAGGCATTTCTCCCATTGTTATCCATCCCCACCGTCCCTGCCCATCACTGTACCTCACTACTCCAACCCACAAAAGATCTCAGTGTTAGATGTTCCCCTACATGTGCCCATGTATTCTCATTGTTTGACACCCATCTAGGAGTGAGAATAGGCAGTGTTTTGTTTTCTGTTCCTGTGACAGTTAGCTGAGAATGGTGGTTTCCAGATATATCCATGTCACTATAAAGGATATGAACTCCTCATTTTTTAAGGTTGCGTAGTATTCTATGATGTATATTTGCACATTTATTTGTCCAGTCTATCATTGATGAGCATTTGGATTGGTTCCAGATCTTTGCTATTGTAAACAGTGCCACAATGAACATACAAGTGAATGTATCTTTATAAGAGAACAATGTAAAACCCTTTGGTTATATAGCCAGTAATGGGATTGCTTGGTCATATGGCATTTCTAATTCTAGGTCCTTGAGGAAATTCCACACTGTCTTCCACAATGGTTGAACTAATTTACACTCCCACCAACGTGTTAAAATGTTTCTATTTCTCCACATCGTCTCTAGCATCTGTTGTCTCCAGAATTTTTAATGATAGTCATTCTAACTGGCATGGTTTTGATTTACATATCTCTAATGACCAGTAATAAAGAGCATTTTTTTTTCTTGTAAATCTGCTTTATCTCTTTGTAAATTCTTCATAGTACCCTTTGTCAGACAGATATATTACAAAATTTTTTCCATGCTGTTGGATCCCAGTTTACTCTAATGATATATTTTTCTGCTGTGCAGAAACTCTCCAGTTTACTTAGATCAAATTTGTCTGTTTGGGCTTCTGTTGCCATTGCTTTTGGGTGTTTTATTCATTAAGTCTTTACTGATGCCTATGGATGGAGTGTTTTTGCCTAGGTTTTATTCTAGAGTTTTTATTGTGTTATGTTTTATGTTTAAATCTTTAATCTTTCTGGAGTTAATTTTAGTGTAATGTGTAAGGAAGGAGTCCAGATTCAGCTTTCTGCACATGGCTAGCCAGTTTTCCCAACACCATTTATTAAATATGGAATCCTTTCCCCATTGCTTATTTTTGTCGATTTTGTTTTGTTTTGTTTTGTTTTGTTTTCCCCAGTTTTGTAAATGTGTGGCATTACTTCCAGTGCCTCTGTTCTGTTTCATTTGTGTATGTCTCTGACTTGGTACCAGTATCATGATGTTTTGATTACAGTAGCCTTGTATCATAGTCTGAAGTCAGGTAGTATGATGCCTCCAGCTTTGTTCCTTTTGCTAAGGATTGTCCTGGCTTTGCAGCCTATTTTTTGTTTTCTTATAAAGTTCGAAGTGTTTTTTTTTTTTTTTTTTTTTTTTTTTTTTTTTACCTGTTATGTGAAGAAGGTGGATAGTTTGATGGGGATAGCATCGTTTCTATAAATTTCTTTGGGCAGTATGCAGTATGGTCATTTCCATGATACTGATACTTTCTAAAGCTGAGAATAAAATGTTTTTTCAACTGTTAGTGTCCTCTTATTTTCTTCAGCAGCGGTTTGTAGTTCTTCTTGATGAGATCCTTTACTTCCTTTGTTAGTTGTATTCTTAGGTATTTTATTCCCTTTGTAGCAATTGTGATTAAAGGAATACTCTTGATTTGGATATCTGTTATCCTGTTATAGATAAATAGAAATGCTTGTGTTTTCTGCACAGTGATTTTGTATCCTGAGTCTTGGATGAAGATGCTTATCAGTTTAAGAATATTTTGGGCTGAGACAAGGGGGTCTTCTAAATATACAATCATATCATCTGCAAATGGAGACAATTTAACTTCCTGTTTTCCTAAATGAATATATATATATTTGGTTGGTAGAGTAGAGTATTAATTTCTCCCTCAACTCCAGCTTATTATTAATCTACTTGGGGTTTAAACTTCTTTCTGTTTAGTCTTTGGACGGTGCAAGTGTCCAGAAATTAATCCATTTCTTTGAGGTTTACTGGTTTATGTGCATAGAGTTGTTTGTAGTAATCTGTGATGGTAATTTGTATTTCCATGGAATCAGTAGTGGTGTCCCATTTATCAATTTTTATTACATCTATTTGATTCTTCTCTCTTTTCTTTTCTTTCTTTCTTTCTTTCTTTCTTTTTTTTTTGTTAGTCTGGCTAGTAGTCTATCTATTTTGTTGATTTTTACAATAAAGAAAGATCCTGTATTTATTAATTTTTTGAAGAGCTTTTCTGTTTTAGTCTGCTTCAGTTCTGCTCTGATCTTAGTTATTTCTTGTCTTCTGCTAGCTTATGAGTTTTCTCGTCTTTTCTTTTTTGATATTGTTCATCTAGCTCTTTCAATTTTGACAATACAGTGTCAATTTTAGATCTTTTCTCACTTCTCATGTGGGCATTTATTGCTATAAATTTCCCTCTAGACACTGCTTTAAATGTGTTCCAAACATTCTGCTACATTGTCTTTGTTCTTATTGGTTTTGAAGAACATCTTTATTTGTTCCTTAATTTCATTGTTTATTCAGTAGTTACACAGGAGCCAGTTGTTCATTTTCCATTTAGTGGTACTGTTTTGAGTGAGTTTATAACCCTGAGTTCTAAGTTCAATTGTACTGTGGTCTGAGAGTCTGCTTTTTATAATTTCTATTCTTTTGCATTTGCTGATGAGAGGTTTACTTCCAATTACGTGGTGAATTTTAGAGTAAGTGTGATGTGGTGTTGAAAATAATGTGTGATCTGCAGATTTGGAGTGGAGAGTTCTGGAGATATCTATTTGGTCCACTTGGTCCATATCTGCATTCAAGTCCAGGATATTTTTGCTAATTTTCGTGTTGTTAATCTGTCTATATTGACAGTGCAATGTTAAAGTCTGGCCACTATTATCGTGTGGGAATCTAAGCATTTGCTGGTCTTTAGAAGTTGTTTTATGTTTCTGGGTGCTCTTGTTTTGGATGTATATATAATTGGAGTAGTTAGCTCTTCTTGTTGCATTAATCTTTTTACCATCATGTAATGCCCTTCTTTGTCTCTTTTGATATTTGTGATTTAAAGCATATTTTTTCAGAGACTAGAATGGCAAACTTTGCTTTTTTTTCCTCTCCATTTGCTTTGCAAATCTTTCTCCATCCCTTTATTTTTAGTCCATGTGTGTCTTTGCTTGTGAGTTGGATTTTCTGAATACAGAACACTGATGGATCTTAACTTTTTATCGTTTGCCAGTCTGTGTCTTTTGATTGGGGCATTTAGGCCATTTACATTTAACA
The DNA here is from genome assembly GCF_048565385.1 of Saimiri boliviensis. NCBI lineage: Eukaryota > Metazoa > Chordata > Mammalia > Primates > Cebidae > Saimiri > Saimiri boliviensis. Next base: position 12,722,637 of record NC_133471.1, on the reverse strand, counting down.
TTAATATTATTATATGTGATGGAAATTTGATCCTGCCATTTTGTTACTGGTTGGCTGTTTTGCACGTTAGTTGACACAGCTTATTCATTGCATGGTTGGGCTTTACTATTTGATACGTTTTTGCAGTGGCTGGTAATGGTGGTTTTTTTCCGTGTTTGGTGCTTCTTTCAGGAGCTTTTGTAAGGCAGGTGTGGTGGTGATGAAATCTCTCAGTAATTGCTTGTCCATAAAGAATTTTATTACTCTTCCATTTATCATATTCTGGGTTGAAAGCTGTTTTCTTTAAGGATGTTGAATATTGGCCCCTACTCTTTTCTGTCTTGTAGAGTTTCTGCCAAGAGATCCACTGTGGGTCTGATGGGCTTCCCTTTGTGGGTGATGCAACCTTTCTCTCTGGCTGCACTTGGCATTTTTAAATTCATTTCATTGCTAATGAATCTGACAATTACGTGCCTTGGGGTTGCTCTTCTGTATGGATATCTCTCTGTTGTTCTCTGTATTTCCTGGTTTAGAAAGTTTGGCTGAATTGCTAGATTGGAGAAGCTTTTCAGAATAATATTCTTAAGAATGTTTTCCCGCTTGGATTCAGCCTCCTCATAACCCTCAGTTACACTGATCAAGTGTAGAATAAATTTTTTCACATAATCCTATATTTCTTGGATGCTTTGTTCTTTTTACTCTTTTTTCTCTAATCTTGTCTTCTCATTTTATTTCATTGAGTTGATCTTTAATTTCTGATATTCTGTCTTCTGATTGACCCATTTGGCTACCGAAAATTGTGTATGATTTGCAACGCCCTCATAGTGTGTTTTTCACCTCTGTCAAGTCACTTATGTTCTCCAAGCTGATTAGAATTGTGTCTAATGTTTTTCAAGATTTTTTTGTTTCTTTTCACTGAGTTAGAACATGTTTCTTTAACTCAGAGAATTTGGTTATTGTCCACCTTTTGAAGTCTGCTTTTGTCAGTTTGTCATACCCATTGCCTATTCTGTTTTGTTTGTTTGTTTGTTTATTTGTTTGCTTTTTGCCTTGCTGGTGTCTAGTTATGATCCCTTGGAGGAAGAGAGACATTCTGGTCTTTGATCTGGTCTTTGATGATTTCACTGTATTTGTACTGTTTTCTTCCCATCTTCATGGGTTTATCTACTTTTGACCTTTCAAATTGATGATTTTTGATGGTATCTTTGAGTAGAAATTCTTTTGTTGATGTTGAAGCTATTTATTTCTGTTTTTTTTTTTTTTTTTTTTTTTTTTTTTTTTTTTTTTTTTTTTTTCTTCTAAGAGTCTGAACCCTCCAGTGTATGAGGATTTTTGGTTGTTGTTGCTATGCAGGTGTCAGGGAACTACTAGAGGAAGCTGTCCTACTAGACAGCACACAGTCTGTCCCTTGTGTGCCAGCAGAGACACTGCTAGGACTTTGGACTCAGCCTACCTGCTGTGTATAGGAATCCTCTCACTTTGGTTTATGCAGCTGAGATAAAACCCACCTTCAGTATGGTGGATGCCTATTCCCCCATTGAGCTCAATTTTCCTATGTCAAGCTTGAAATGATGTGCTATCTGGGCAACTGTCAAGTGAGAAGGCTTCAGTTTGTTGGTGTTTGTGGGTGTGGGACCTGCCAAACTATATCACCTATTTCCCTGCTTTTAGCTCTCCCTCTTTCTAGGGAGCAGGTTATCTGTTCTGCTGATACTCTCAATGTTAGCCAAAACCTTCAACCAGTTCTGTGCTGAGAACTCAGTGCTGAATTGGCTGGAGCTATTGCTCAGATCTGTACTGGCAACTCACTGCACTTCTCAGCCTGGAAGCATTCTCCCAGACTGTGGGTTGCAAAGGAAAGGGAAGAAGCACACTATTTGAATGGGAGTGCTGAGGAGGTAAATTCTCTCATCCTCCAATCAGTCACATTTCCCGGGTGGGGCATCCACCAGTCCCTGCCTGTGTTCCCTTCTCTTGGCTACACCCACTGTCTAACCAATCCCATTGAAAGTAACCTGACATCTCAGTTGGAAATATGGAGTTCACTGGTCTTCTGCTTCTCTTTTTCTGAAAGCCACATTCAGGACCTGTTTTTATTTGACCATCTTGGTGGAAGTCTATCGTCTAACATATATGTGTATGTGTATGTGTGTGTCTGTGTGTGTGTGTGTGTGTGTGTGTGTGTGTGTCTGTATAATAAATGTGTATATATATTTTATACATATAATAAATGTGTGTATATTTTCTACATACAATGTGTGAATGATATATGTATACATACACACACATATGGGTATATATATATGTGTATATATATGTGTATATATATATATATACACACATATATATGTACATATGTATATGTATATATTTATTTATTAGACTTTAACTTCTAGGTTACATGTGCAGATTGGGAAGGATTTTATATATGTATACATTTGCCATGATGGTTTGCTGCATATATCCCCCCTTCAACTACATTAAATATATCTCCTAACAATTTTCCTCCCCAATCTCCCCAACATGTGCTATCTCTCCCTTACCATCCCCTCCCCAATTACGGAACAAATCCCAGTGTGTGATGTTCTCCTTCCTCTGTCCATGAGTTCTCATTTTTCAATATCCAATTATTAGTGAGAATATGCAGTGTTTGGTTTTTTGTTCTTGTGTTAGTGAGCTGAGAATGATAGTTTCCAGTTTGATTCATGTCCCTGCAAAGGATATGAAGCTATGCTTTTATATGACTGCATAGTATTCCATGGTGTATATGTGACACGTTTTCTTTATCCAGTCTGTCAGTGATGGGCATTTGGGTTTGTTTCAAGTCTTTGCTATTGAAAACTGTCACAAAGAACATACATGAGACTTTATAATGGAAAAATTTGTAATTCTTTGGGTATATTCTCTATAATAGAATTTCTGGGTCAAATGGTATTTCTGTGTCTAAATCCTTCAAGAACTGACACAATGTCTTTCATAGTGGTTGAACTAATTTACACCTCCCCCAACGCTGTAAAAGCATTCTTCTTTCTCCACAGGCTCTCCAGAACTTGTTATTTACAGATTTTTTCATGATTATTATTCTAACTGGCATGAAATGGTATCTCAATATGGTTTTGATTTACATTTACCTAATGACCAATGATGATGAGCATTTTTTTTTTATGTTTATTGGATGGATAAATGTCTTCTTTTGAAAATTGTCTGTTCATATGCTTTGCACACTTTTTAATGTGATTTTTTTTCTTTCAAATTTGTTTTACTTCTTTATAGACTCTAGATATTAGGCCTTTGTCGGAAGAGTACCTTATAGAAACTTTCCTATTCTGTTGGTTGTCCATTCACTCCAATGATTGTTTCTTTGTCTGTGCAGAAACCCTTAAGTTTAATTAGATCTCATTTGTCTATTTTAGTTTTTGTTGCCATTGCTTTTGGTGTTTTAGTCATGAAGTCCTTGTCTATGCCTCTGTCATGAATGGTATTGCCTATATTTTCTTCTAGAGTTTTTAGGGTGTAGGCATTATGTTTAAACCTATAACTCATCTGGGTTTAATGTTTTATAAGGTGTAAAGATGGGGTCTAGTTTCAACTTTCTGCACATGGCTACCCAGGTTTCCCAACGCCATTTATTTAAAAAGGGGATTCTTTTCCTATTGCTTTTGTCAGGGCTGTCAAAGATCAGGTTGTTGTAAATGTGTGACATTACTTCCACGGTCATTATTCTGTTCCATTCATCTATATCTCTGTTTTGTTACCATTACTATACTGTTTTCATTATTTTAGTCTTGTGGTATAGTTTGAAGTCAGGTACCATGATGCCTACAGCTTTGTTCTTTTTGCTTCGTGTTGTATTTGCTATGCAGGCTCTCTTTTGGTTCCATATGAAATTTCAGGTGATTTTTTCTAATTTTTTGCAGAAAATCAGTGGTACATTGATGGGGAGAGCACTGAATCTAGAAATTATTTGAGGCAGTATGGCCATATTTACAATATAAATTCTTTCTAACTTTGAGCATGGAATATTTTTCTATCTGTTTGTGTCCTCTCCTTTTTCTTGAGCAGTGTTTTGTAGTTCTTCTTGAAGAGGTCCTTCAAGTCCTTTGTTAGTTGTTATCGTTATTTTATTCTCTTTGTAGCAATTGTGAATGTGAGTTCACCCATGATTTAGTTTTCTGTCTGTTATTGGTGTAGATTAAAAATGCTTGTAATTTTTCCACATTGATTTTGTATCCTGAGACTCTGCTGAAGTTGCTTATCATCTAAAGGAGATTGAGGCTGAGATCATGAGGTCTTCTAAATATTCAATCATGTCTTCTGCAATTAGAGACAATTTGACTTCCTCATTTCCTAATCAAATGTCATTTATTTCTTGTTCTTGACTGACTGCTTTGACTAGAACTTCCAGTACTACGTCAAATAGAAATGGGAGAAAAGGCAACCTGTTCTAGACCAGTTTTCAAAGGGAATGCTTCCAGTTTTTGCCTGTTCAGTATGATATTGACTATGTGTTTTTGATAAATAGCTTTTATTATATTGAGATATGTTTCATCAATGTCTAGTTTATTGAGAGATTTTAGCCCACAGGGCTGTTCAATCTTGCCCAAGACCCTTCTCTGCAACTATTGAGATAATCATGTGTTTTTTGTATTCGGTTCTGTTTATGTGAGGGATTACTTTTATAGATTTTTATATATTGAACCAGTCTTGTATCCCTGGGTTGAAACTACTTGATTGCAATAAATAAACTTTTTGATGTGCTGTTTCATTTGCTTTGCAAATATTTTATTGAAGATTTTTGCATGTATGTTCACCATCGATATTGGCCTGAAATTTTCTTTTTAAACTGTGTGTCTGTCAGGTTTTGGCATCAGGATAATTTTATGCCTTAAAATATGTTAGAGAGGATTTCTTATTTCTGTATTGTTTGAAATAATTTCAAAATAAATGATTCTAGCTCCTCTTTGTATGTCTGGTAGAATTCAGTTGTGAACCCATCTGAACCTGAAATTTTGTTAGGCTACTAATTGCTGCCTCAATTTCACACACTGTTATTGGTCTATTCAGGGATTCAACTTCTTCCTGGATTAGTCTTGAGAGAGTGTGAGTGTCCAGTAATTTATCTGTTTCTTTTAGATTTATGGATTTATGTGCCTACAGTTGTTTGAAGTAATTTCTGATGGTAGTTTGGATTTCTGTGGAATCCATTGTGATATGCCTTTTTTCTTTTTTTTCTTGAATCTATGAGATGCTTCTCTCTTTTGTTTTTTGTTAGTCTGGCTACTGGTCTATCTTTTTTGTTGATCTTTTCAGAAAACTGGCTACTGGATTTATTAATTTTTTAAACGGTTTCTTCTGTCTCTATATCTCTCAGTTCTGGTCTGTTTTTAGTTATTTCTTGTCTTCTGCTATATTTTGAATTTGTTTAATCTTGCTCCTCTGTTTCTTTTAATTGTGACATTGAGTGTCAAATTTAGATCTTCCTTGCTTCTAATGTGGGCATATATTGCTACAAATTTCCCTCTAGACACTGCTTTAAATGTGTCCCAGACATTCTGGTATATTGTGTCTTTGTTCTCATTGACTTCGATAACATCTTTATTTCTGCCTTCATTTCATTATTTATCCAGTAGTTATTCAGGAGCAGGTTGTTCAGTTTTTTTTTTTTTTTCTAATTTTGTGGTTTTGAGTGGGTTTCTTAATCCTGCATTCTAATTTGATTGCAGAGTGATCTGAGAGACTCTTTGTTATAATTTCCATTCTTTTGCATTTGGTGAGGAGTGATTTACTTCCAATCACGTGGTTACTTTTTGAGTAAGCGTGATGTTGTGATGAGAAAAAATGTACATTCTGTGGATCTGTGGTGGAGAGTTCTGAAAATGTCTATTAGGTCCACTTGTTCCAGATCTGATTTCAAGTCCTCAATATCCTTGTTAATTTTTTATTTTTTTCTCATTTATAAGTCTATATTGACAGTGGTGGTTTAAAGTTTCCCACTATTATTGTGTGGGAATCCAAATCTGTTTGTAGGTAAGTAAGAATTTGCTTTATGAACCTGGGTTATCCTGTATCGTGTGTATATATATTTATGATAGTTAGCTCTTCTTGTTTCATTGATTCGTTTAGTGTTATGTAATGCTTTCTTTGTCCATGTTGTAAGAGACTAGAATTACAAACCCTGCTTTTTCTTGCTTGCTTGCTCTTGATTTCCTAGGTAAATGTTTCTCCATCTCTTTATTTTGAGTATATGTATATCTTTGCACATGAGATAGTTCTACTGTATACAGCATACGAATGTGTCTTCACTTTTTATCTAATTTGGCTATGTCTTTTGATTGGGTCATATAGCTCCTTTACATTTAAGGTTACTATTGTTATGCGTAGAATTTCATCCCACCATTTTGAAACTATCTGATTGTGTTGCCAGTTAGTTGAGAAAGTTTCTTCATTCTGTCAATAGTCTGTACCATTTGGCAGGATTTTTTAGTGCCTAGTACTGGTTGTTCCTTTCCATACTGAGTGCTTCATTCAGAGCTCTTTTAAGGCAGGCTTGGTGGTGACAAAATCTCTCAGCAATTGCTTATCTGTAAAGAATTTTATTTCTCCTTCATTTATGAGACTTATTTTCCCTGGATATGATATTTTGGGCGAAAGTTATTTTCTTTAAAAATGATGAATATTGACCCCTACTCTTTTCTGGTTTTCAGGATTTTTGTGGAGAAATATGTTAGGAGTCTGATGAGCTTCTCTTCGTGGCTAATTTGACCTTTCTCTCTGGCTGCTCTTAACATTTTTAAGTTCATTTCAATGTTGGCGAATCAGACGATTATCTGCCTTGTGGTAGCTCTTCCTGAGGGATACTTTTGTAATTTTTTTTTCTTTCTTTTCTTTTTTTTTTTTTTTTTTTTTTTTTTCTATTTCCTGGATTTAAATGTTGGCCTGCATTGCTACATTGGGAAATTCTTCTTGATAATATACTGAAGAGTGTTTTCCACCTTAGATTAATTCTCCTCATAACATTCAGAAACACGTATCAAATGTAGATTAGGTCTTTCCCATAATCCCCTATGTCCTGGAGGCTTTGTTCATTTCTTTTCACTCTTATTTTTTTTCCCCCTACTCTTGCATTGTCATTTTATTTCATTGAGTTGATCTTCAAACTCTGATATACTTTCTTTTGCTTGGTTATTTCAGCTATTGAAGCTTATGTATACTTCACAAATTTCTTGTGCTGTGTTTTTCAGCTCCATCGGGTTGTTTATGTTCTGCTTTAATCTGGTTATTCCACTTAGCATTTCAACTACCCTTTTTTCAACGTTCTTAGTTTCTGTGCATTGCATTAGAACATGTTCCTGTAGCTCAAAGAAGTTGGTTATTACCCATCTACTGAAGCCTACATCTGTCTATTTGTCAAACTCATTCTCCATTCCATTTTGTTAACTTGCTGATGCGAAGTAGTGTTCCTTAGAGTAGGAGTGGCATTTGGGTTTTTGATGATTTCAGCCTTTTGTGAGTTTTTTTTTTTTTTTTTTTTTTTTTTTTTAATCTTTGTAGATTTAACTATTATTGGTCTCTGAAGCTGGTAACTTTCAGATGACATCCCTAAGTGGATATTCTTTCTGTTAATGTTGAAGCTATTTCTTTCTTCTTTTTAGCTTTCCTTCTAACAGACCCCTCTGCTGCAGGACTGCTGGAAGTCCGCTGCAGGACTGCTGGAAGTCCACTGCAGAACAGCAGCTCCCATGGGTGATTCCCAGGCAATCAGGGTCTGGAGTGAACAGCAATGCTTCTTGTTTCTTCCTCTGGTAGCTTTGCCCAAGAATGGTACATGCCAGATGTCAGCCAGAGCTCTCTTGTATGAGGTGTCTCTATGGATATGCAGGCATCATGGAGCCACTTGAGGATCATATGTCCCTCATCAAACTCAAGTGTGCTGCTGTTTTGTGAGGTCTGTCTTTCCTTTCAGAGCTGCTGAGCAGACACGTGGGAGCTGCTGGGCAGGAATGTTTAAGTGTGTGACAGTGGAACTCACAACCACTCCTTTTCCTAGATGCTCTGTCCCAGAAAGGTGGGGCTTTATTTATAAGTCCCTGTCTGGCTGCTACATTTTTTCAGAGACACCTTGCTCAGCCAAGATGGAGTCTAGTCATAGTTTGCTTGCAAAGGTGTGGCTGAGTTGCCAAGCTCCCCATACAGTTGCTAATGTAAACTTCTTGGCAATTTTGTTTACACAGGCAAGGTTAGGATTGTCTCAGTAATGGCAGACTGCCCTGGGAATGACAGACACCCCTCCTCCCATTTAGCTCAACCATCCCAGGTTGAGCTCAAACTGCTGTGCCGGCTGTGAATATCTCAAGCCAACGAGTTTCAGTTTGCTGTTCTTAGTGGGAGTGGAATCTGCTGAGATCCATCACTTCACTTCCTGCCTTCAACACTCCCCACCTTAGGGAAGTGGCAGGCTTTGTCTTGCAGGCATTCCAGGAATTGGACAAAATGGCTGTCCAGTTTTGTACTAAAAACCATGGTACTTGTTGGCTCTGGTGGGAATTTCCTCGTTTGTGGGCTGTAAAGACCTTTGAATCAGAGTGCTGAAGTGGCTGAAACAGTCCCCAATGTCCTCTGTTTGTTGGGAGGGTGGTCCTCTAGCTTTTTGGACTTCCTGTGTGAGGCATCACCCCATAAAGGTGAACCCAGTACATCAGGTGAAATATGGAGACCACTCACCTTCTGCCTTGCTCTCATTGGGAACTGTGCTCTGGAGCTGTACCTTGTCAGACATCTTTGAAAAAGTATCCCCCTAAAGTCCTCCAAATGCAATTGAGGAGAATGCAGCCTACAGATACTTTGTTACTGTTTAGAAACAGAGATAAGACAAGGCATCCTTCAGACCTCTTCCCTTTTTTCTTGGTGTCATTTAGGATAAATAGGAAATGTTAAAGCATTATTCTATTCCATTCTCTGTCTCATCTTGGTCCCAGAAACTGTCATATGTTCTGCATATAAATGCAAGCATAATATTTACTCACGGATTGAGCTAGTCAGCAGAACTAGGCATGCTCACAAAGCTTCCTCCCCTGCCTTTTTACTGAACCCACTGAGGACAAAAGAATTCAAAGTGTCCATTGTGAGCATACCCAGTTCTACTGTCATTTAGTAGTAAAATTTGTGCCAGAAATTTTAATGGAGAAAATGTCCTCATACTAACTTTGGTCTCCATATCTATGTTCCCAAAAAACATCAAAATCTCAGAGAATGAGACAAATTGACTGTCAAACATTTTAAGACCCACATTAGTGGAATGCAAAACAGATGTCTAAGAATGTAGTAACTTGTGCCTAAGGAGAGTGTAGAAACTGAATTGTCCTTTATTAGATAGGAAGAGAAACTAGGCTAAAATTTGTCTTTTAACAATGTCTTCTTCCCAAGAATAAAAGTGAAGGCTGACGGTTTGCAGATAACATTTGGGACCTAATCACTGATAGAAAAATGTAAATAAAAGATTAACAGAAAAATGCTGTTTTGGACAATGAGGTGCCAACATTTTCAGTAAAATGTACATCTTGTTTTTCTAGGTGTTTATCATAAGACTGGCTAAGGTGGTGAAACCCCATCTCAACTAAAAATACAAAAACTAGCCAGGTGGGGTAAAAGGCACCTGTAATTGCTGCTACTTGGGAGGTTGAGGCAGGAGAATCACTTTAACCCAGGAGGTGGAGGATGCAGAAAGCTAATTCTGCACAACTGCACTCCTCCAACCTTGATGCCAGGAGAAAAACACCATCTCAAAAATAAGTAAGTAAGTAAGTAAGTAAATAAATAAATAAATAAAATGAAAAGGAAATCCAACTCCAAATTCCTTTCAGTAAATTAAAAACAGTGATTTGGGGTTTGATAGATTGCCTCCACTCTATGCCTTCCAACAGGCAAAAATTAACTAGTCTCATAATACAGTTGTTACATGGAAGAAAATAATAGCTTATTTTTGAAAAATAAAAAATAAAAAAACACAAATATAGAAAACAATATTCACTTGGGACAAAATATTCTCCCATACAATGCCATGAATGTCTATTATTGAAAGACAATATGGCCTTATAGGTAACATTTATACTTAAATCTTAAATTTCACTTAGTTTAGGGAAATTACAAAAACAAACTTATTTGAATTTCTTTTCTGATTATTAAGTCATCAAGTGGCTCTACCCAGCAAAATTTATGCCTAAATGGTAAAAATGCCCACAACATTGTATATAAAATATTTATAAAGACATAATAGCTGTGAAAAGGAAAATTGTATATTTTATTGAATAAAACCTGTAAGTCTTTGTGCCAATGGCCTGATGAGCTCTTAGGGACCAGATTTAGTCTAATGGAAATAAGGTAACATCAAGGTGCGTCCTCGACCAGAAACTTTCAGTTTCCCTAGGTTCTCCTTTAAATCCCATGTCGTTGTCCAGCTCTTTATGAAAGAAAACTAAAATAAAACAAGCAAGATACATTCAAAATAAATTTGGAAGTTTAAAAATCCACTCTTATCTTCCTGAATTATTTTATTCTCAGCCCCTGCACCAATATATAGTGTAGTTGTGCTAATGCACTAAGATGTATGTAACAGTATTCTTTTGTCTGAGATTATACCCAATGATCTTTGTCTTACATCCAAAAATAAATAAATAAATAAAAAAGATTTAAGACACTCATGCAGATATGCAAGATTAAAGCCAAAGAAATAAATAAAAGATGAAAGCACTCTTCCAGTGAAAAAAAATAGGAGGTTCAATTTCAGAATCTTTATAAACCAGTAAGAGAAAGAAATGTACTTAGTCGTGTAGAAAATAAAATAAATAAAAGTCCCTTTTCAAATTATTTCAGCCTATTAAAAATAGGCAGTAGTCTCCTTCCCTACTCATTTGCCTGTTTAATCTAGTTAATCTACTCAAAGGCCTTTATACATCAGTTAGCTAACATGAATAAATCAGTGTATTTTGTGTTCCTAGTTCTCACATTGTACCCTAGATATCTTCCCTGACATGTCTGGACAAGCCTTAGGTTATAGCATGCTCCTCTTTTCTTATTATAAGTATTTTTACCTCTTCAGCATTCTGTAAGCTACTTTCTCTTTTCTTTTATTCTCCACTGCCCTTATCTCTTCTGAAAGTTTTAAATTGTTAGCCAGTTGGTTATACTGTAGAATACTAAGTTCAGTTTCAGGCACTGGAATCTGGACAAAGCAATATAAATCTTGATGCATTAGGCATAAATATGTCTGCTTTTTTTTTTTTTTTTTTTTTTTAATTGCACTCTTATGGCAAGACTGCTGGAAAGCAGTGCCCTTTCAGCAGAAAGCAACAGAAAGTCTTGTTGAGAAATCTTTCATCTGAATGGTGATTCTTCCCTGTGAAATTGAAAGATAAGTACCTATTCCCAACAGTCAGTAGGCTTTTTTGAAGAACATGTAAGTCAACTTGTCCCAGGGTCTTGGCCTGAGATTAATCAGATACTTAGCCTAGGATTCTTTTCCATAATAATCAGGAGCTGAATCCAAAATTTATAGTGTCTGCTGAGACTGTCCCATAACCTAGCAGGAGCTGACATCAAAGCTTTTGCCAAGAGTTTTGTCCAGGCCTAATCAGAAACTAAACTAATAATTTATAAAAGCTGATCTCGCATTCCAAAAAGAAAATAAAAAATGTCAAGCACAACCTACCAGAGTCCACTGTTTTTATGCCCTGAACAGACAGAAAACTAGTTTCTGAGAGCCCACTAATTAAATAAGAGACAAGGGTTTTTTGCCAGGTCTTGCTTTCTTGTCTTAGTGAGCCAGAGGTCTGTGCAAGATTTTTATCTGAATGATCTGAAGGTTCTGTAGAGGCATGGATGTGTCTCTGTTAAAACTCCCTGTGTTAGTTATCTTACTAGGATCTGCATCCTGATTTCTTTTTGAGACTGCTTGTTTTTCAGGTTATGTGTAAATGAGGCACTGACCTGTAGGCTGAGGATTTTTCAGGAACACTTTTCTTGCTGTCTCCATAAGTCAAGGTAGCTTTTTTCTCTCAAACATAAAATCTGGCTACTTTAGGCTTTTACAATAAGAAATAGTAAAAGATGTAGCAGAAAAAGAGAATATGATGAAAAAAAGAGACCCTAGTGACCACAATACATTTATAACAAGATAAAGACATTTTGGCTCATATAAAAGCCACCATCTTAATGGCTACCCTTTGTCTCACTTTAGTGAAAACCAATACTATCTACGATGTGTGAGATGTCAAAAAAAAAAAAAAAAAAAAAATTGCTGGGCTACAGATACCATACAAATTTATATTTACATTAAGGATTTTACTATCGTTTTTAGACAGAGGCCCTATTTCCCAAAGCCAGAAGGTAGAAAAGGGCTAGCAGCCATCATAAATAACTAACTATAGTAGAAGCACTTCTTTAAACCCTGCCACAGTCTTTACGAAACCCCAAATATTAAGAGTAAATAAAGCAAATGATAAACAGAGTTTAGTTAAGAAAGTTTTTCTCACTAATGAGGAAGCTTTTAAAAATCTATCGGATTCTTGTTAATTTCTGTACTTTGCTAACTCAATGTACCAAGGGGAATGCTGGTTTACAATTTTGGATCTGAAAGATGCCTTTTTATTTATATAATTGCACTCTGGCTTCTAATATCTGAGAATGAGAATTACAATTGCCTTTGAGGATCTCTTCAATCAGGCTACACAGTTAACAAGAAACGTACTGCCATAGGGGTTTAAAAAAAGCCTCCACCTGTTTTAATAGACGTTATCAAAAGACCTCCCTGAATTCTCTCATTTTCAGGTTAAATTTTATAATATGTTGAAGACATTTTTCTCTTTCCTCAATTGAGTGGGCTTATCCATTTTCTAGCAAGCAGATATTATAAAGTCTCAAAGTCTTTATAAGTCTCAGTCTTGTCAGACCTCAGTAAAGTAATTGAGCTCAGTTTCATCAAAAGAAACCAGAACATTAGTTGAGGGAATATTGAGCCCATTTCTTCTTTTTCTTTCTCCAACTTCTAAATCAGCTAGGAGAATTTTGGGCCTTACTGGCTTTTGCAGATTGTGAATACTCAGGTATGGTAAATGGGTAAACCTTTATATCACCTTATAAAATAAACTCAAGCAACTGTGGCTCACTTTGTGATCTGGGCAACCAAAGATCAAATACCTTTAACTAGCAAAACAAGCCTTACTTGAAGCAACTTCCCTCAGTCTTACCATTAACTAAAAATTTAATGTTTATGTTTCATAAATGAAATAGAGAGCTGTGAAGATGTCAGCTCAGGTCCATTGTTCAGTAAAGCAGTCAGTAAGTTACCTAAGCAAGGACTTTGACTGGCTGCTTGAAGAATAAACAGTCGGCCTCCAATCAGTTGCCATGAGGCTGAGCTGGTGTTTAAAGCCACAAAGTTGACCATGGAAAATAATTTAATTTTTTACACCCAACATGATGTAACAGAACAGCCATACTCAAAAGAAAGTTTCTGGATAATAAGCTTTTTCTGAAATATCAAGCTTTTCTGCTGAAGAATTTGCAGTTCGATTAGAAACCTGACTTTGCCTGAACTCAGCCACTTTTTTGGCAGAAACAGCTCAGAAACCTGATCAAGATTGTAAACAGAGAGTCAAGAAAATTTGTGAATCCTGAGAGGACCTCAAAGAAACTACCTTAAAAAACCTAGAATTGATTCTCTGCAGATAGGGGCTCTTTCAGAAAACAAAAAAACATCAAAGGCAGGGTGTGCAATAGTGAACTTGAATAACATTACTGAGAATGTTTCTCTGTCTCCAGGCATAAATGCTGAGTTACTCATCCTTCTAAGGACAATCAAACAAAGCAAAACAAAACAAACAAAAACTATAGCATTTGTACTGGTGCGAAGTATTTTTATTTTTTTCTGATCATCTATTTCCATGCCACCTGCTAAAAAGGAGTAAAATTCCTGTCTCCCATTAAATGTTATCAGAATAGAGCTATGCTAATTTCATTTTTCTTTTGTAGAAAGTAGCAGAAACCCATTGTTTCTATCAGAGTTTCCTTTTGTAAAATGGTTCCATAAAAGCTAATTAAGAAAGAGTATTTAGGAGTAATTATTTTTGCTGTACATTATGCAAATAATTAGCTAAAATCTAAAATTATAATTTAGTTTGATACTATTTCAGGCCTTACCTAAGTTGCTTTTTACAGAAATGAGAACTAAATAAAAATGTTTCAATTTTTTTTTTTTTTCTTTTGAGTTGGAGTTTCTGTCTTATTGTTCAGACTAGAGTGCAATATTATTATCTTGGCTCACCACAAACTCAGACTCCTAGGTTTAAGCAATTCTGACTCAGCCTCCCAAGTAGCTTGGATTGCAGGTATGCCTCACCACATCTGGCTAATTTTGTATTTTTGGTACAGAAGGGGTTTCTCCATGTTGGTCACACTAGTCTTGAACTCCATGTTGATCGTGCTAGTCTTGAACTCCTGACCTCAGGTGATGTGCATGAGTTAGCTATCCAAAGAGTTGAGATTTCAGATGTAAGCCATCTTGCCTGGAGTACATGTTTCAAATCTTATTCATTTGCCATTATCTTCAGTATTTGCCTATAATTCAGGCTATCCCTGTTGATTCCTGTGAGTCAGCCAGATATTTAAGTAGAAAATATAAAAAGATACCATTGTAACGATATGTAAGATATGTCACGATATCCTTGTTGTGGGCAATTATTCTATAAGTCTTGCCAGATAATGAGAGTACATGCTGGAATCGTAATCAAGGATCTATTTGTGTTTGGGTAGAAAAAAAAAACAAGAAAGTTCAGAAAAACCAAGTACTAATAGACCCAAATCTTATCAGGTGTAACTATAGCCCTCAGTTATCAGGACATGTCAGCAACTTTAGAATTATTAAGCTATCCTTTTCTTCCCCTTATCTCATTTTAGCACATAAATTTTGATAATGAAAATTATTTCCTCTTACATAGAGGCAATACAATTCCAATACTGCAAATACAACCACTTATGAATGCACAATATTTTGGGAATCCCTACTCTCACCTCAGGCAGGGCTCCAGCTTTTGTATTTACTTATATAATGACCCTCCTTAGCAGAAAGTAGCTAAAGAAATTAGTGTCCAGTCTCCGTAACAGCAGTTAGTATCTTCACATCTGAAGTTGACAATGAGAGAGAAAAGTTAGGTAGTTAGGCTGGGTTCTAGACAAAGAATTTTTAAACATAAATGTATCCTAGAAAAAGCAGGCTATAGACACAGATTAGTAAACTTAAAGAATCATTCAGCCCAATCGCATGAAGAAACAGGGCCTCAAATAGACATATTTTTGTTCTTTGTGCCTAAATATATGCTCATGCAAACTGATTTAGAAATAAGACCAAATATGAACACATCTTTGTTCGTTGTATAAGCAATGGACTTTCAATAACTAATCACTTTTGGGTCGGGGGAGTACATGGTGTCCTGCAGTTAGTTTCAGTGGGGAATTTTCTTTTCTGAACAAATTTTCCACTTTAAGGTGAACCACTATGAATCACGTTAGCCCCTTACTAGTGCTGAGACAAGGCTGTGGGCCAAGCTTTCACTTCAGCACCTTATTGGCCCAAACAAGCTGAGTAATTCATTTTCCAAAATCAATCATCACATTCTCTTATTTTCCAGCCCATGAAGACTGCAAACCACAATATCACAGTGGTCAATTATCTCGGGTTGCTTTGGTTGGGAACTATTGTATTTTTCTTCTGAAACTTTCATTCTCACTTCAGCTTGTGTAGATATTTCTTAATTTTTTGGCCCCAAGACAAATAACTCCCTGATACCTTACAATGAGAGATTGCTACATTGTGGTGCATTGGTGAATCTGCAGCAATGGAAGTCTGGAAATTGAGCCCTGGGATGGGTAAGTCTTGCTGGACGATCTAATAACCTGGCTTTGGAGTAAAATTTGTAACTCTGCAGATAGACCACCTTCCAATGGTCAACACCAAAGGCTTGACAGGGTTGAGGTGGCATCCTTTTGTTTTCTTGGAAGCTCTTTCTGAAGTATCCTGACTTGCCACCCTGGTAGAGTTAGAAAGTGCAGTTCAAAAATTAGATTTTATAGACCTGTAATATTTCTTCCTCTTTTTCCTGGGCCTATTTTTTAACACTGTTGTGGAAAAAGGAGAAGAAGAAGAAGAAGAAGAAGAAGAAGAAGAAGAAGAAGAAGAAGAAGAAGAAGAAGAAGAAGAAGAAGAAGGAGACCTCACAACTTCTCTAAAGTTCTATTTGGTCTTGTAACCTGCTGTTATTATTTCTTTCCGATTTAAGGGGTAAGCAATATACAGTTACTTTCTAAGAATATCTTTTATTTAAATCAGGAGATAAAGTTGTATGTTTGATAAAATTCTTTCTCAATCTTTCCATAGTGTCTGAAATATTTTTAATCACATTTTCATTTCAATATGGCCATTTTTACATTAATTGTGAAATATAGTTTTGATTCCTTGCTAGCCCTTATTAATATTCACACCAGAAAGTGTTTTCTTTTCCATTAATCCATAAAATCACTAAGATTTATGTTAGGGTTTTCAAGAAGCACTGTTTCTCTTCCTATTTGAAATGTAGATTTTGTCTTTTTCTCTCTATTTTTTTTTATGTTTTTATTCTTGGACTGGCTATAAAAGGCATGCTGTTTGCTGTAAATCACTGTGTTGCCTGTGGAACTTTCGATATCTAAGCATTTGTTCAGATTTCACTTAAGGGTGTCATAACATTTTGCCATTCAAGATCAAAAACATGAATAAGAGTTTGAAAAGCCTCTATATATTTATTGGGGTTATCAGAACACTTTTCTAATTCCACTTTAATGGTTTAAGGTTTTCTAATACAAAAGGAACCTGAAGTATAGAGATGCCATGTTTCTTGGGTATTTTGTTTATGAGCAGCAGAGGAATAGTGGGGTTGGTATGTAGAATTAAAGGAGCTAAGGATAATAAAGTGATTAGGGCAGCCTCTGAATAAGGAAAGAAGGAAAACCTGGGGCATCTGGAAATTTCTTCTGAGGAATTCATGGGGGTTTGTTTCTCTGACTTTTGAGAATTGTCCACTGTAGACTTGTCTAATATGCTAATAGAGAATGGTTAATTTTACAGTGTTTACAAAGATCTGGGTTGTTTCTCAGGTAAAAGAGTTTAGCACAAAGGGGACCTCAGACAATTTGGCCTCTCACTGGCAGAAAATATCTAGTTGTTGGATAGTATTGAGAGGAAAATCTTAGGTAGTTAGGGTGGGTTTTTGGTAAAACTAGTTTAAACAAATAAACAGACTAAAAAATCAGGCTGCAGGCAACTTTAGAAAACCTACACAAACTTGTAACCCACTCATATAAAGAAACAAAGTCTAAGAAAGTAATCTTTGGATATATATAAATTTATTATTTATTTGTTTACTTATTTATTTTTGCCTGAAACTTGCCCACAGATAATCTGATTAAAAAAAAAAAAAAATTAGACCCTGCATTAAAAAAAAAAAAAAAAAAAAAAAAAAAAAAAAAAAAAAAAAAAAAAAAATTTGTTCTTTATATAGCACACATACTTCCAGAAAACATTCTCTGTTTCTTTTTCTCAGAGGGCTTCAATGTGTTCTGATGATCTCCTCTTATTTTTATATTTATGCTTTAGATTGTGAGCTAAGCCACTATAAATTTTCACTTAGGCTGCTGATTAAACCTGGGTCAAGATTCTCAGCCAACTCAACTACTACTTTCTTCAAGACTAGAAAGCCCACTCATTTTCTAGTTCATGAAACCATCAGAACCTGCCTCATACTGAGAAACCCATCCTGGGTTTCCAGCCTTATGAGAATCATGTAACATGCCTGCTGGAGAGAACTTTGAAAATCTCCCTTCATCCTCAGGTGGTGAAAATGTTGGCTGTCTTCCAACCGAGATTTTCTTCCCAAGGGAGCTAGCCCATGTATGTGGCTTTAAAAGAGGTCCTGAGGCTACTGAACATTTCTGATTGAGGCTACATCTCAGGGTTACCTAAAGGTTTCTGGAGTAAGACCAGTCCATGATAGCCCATGAAGAAGTTGGCACCAAGATGTTCAGACTTTTCCATTGCATTTTCTTGCTTTTCTTCATGCTCATTATGTCTTTTCTTTCTTCTTTGTATGCGATGTTGCCACCAGAGAATACAATCTTATTGGGTGAAGTCAGTTGGCATTTTATTAATCAGGAATTTTATTTTTAGGAAACAAACAAAATTCAAGATTTTACTCTAAATTTTAATCTAATAAAAACCTTTGGAGCCCCCAATGATGGGTATTTACAACATTGTGTGGGAGGTTGCTTTACTCTGAATAAATATGCATCTTTCTATTTTATTTTAATTATTTTATGAAATAACACAGCACTGCTCCATTAATTGAAGAGGTATTGTAGAAAAATCCTATCAAACCATAACACTCTTTTTCTAACTTTCAAAAAGAAAGGCTTTGGAATCAATTTTTGTTTATCATTTCAGATTTTACACACCCACCTAGTAAGAATGGATTGTTTTCTTTGAGGACCTTGCCAGCTCTTTGACCAAAATGTCCAGTTTTTTTATTTTCTTTTTCTCCTATGTCTCTCTAATTGTGATAACACTATGTCCCATCTGTAAGCAGAAAATATTCACTTGCCACAGTCAAAAGCAGCTGACTTTGATAGACAAATTTTAAAGCCTCATTCATATTTTCATATAAGATGAAAAGCAATATTTTTTTTATATTTTTAGAGGCACATTTTCTGCATCCAGCTTTATTGGTATTTAACCAAGAAGAGACTATTATACTTTAGAGTCAATCAGTCTTATTCACTGGGATGTCCATGTTTTGCTAGGGTCATAGTAGGGGAAAACAGTGACCATATAGAATTACAAATTGTATAAAAGGGCCTTGCTTGAAGTTACCTAGTGCATAATCTCTCCCAGGTGTCCAGAGTATGTGGACGTCTTTTGGGTTGATTGGGCTTAGGAGACAACCAATGAATTATTCACGGAGAATCAGGCTCTTGCACAGGTAAGTGGGACTAGTTGTTCTTCCAATTAGCTGCTTCTCTGAAGCCACAGATGAAATTTAAGCACCTATGTTTCTCACTCCAGAGAGAGAGAAAATGTATTGTTAAGACATAACAAGAAATATCTTTTCTATTTTTTTTTCCACCCAAGGTCACTAAGGCTTCTTATCATCAGGTTACTTACACACACACACACACACACACACACACACACACACACACACACATATTTATAAATATATAATTACATTATAAATAAAAATATAAATAAGTAAGGGAGTCTTTATCGTTCTTATTTCCTGGATAGGTAACATACTATCTTCACTCTGCACTTCTCTCAAGTGCATTGTGAAACACTGGATATTTTTGTTCCAAAGACTCAGAAAGAAAAAAAAAAGCCTCATATTAGACTGCAAAGGGCATGGCAATTATACTAGTTCAAAGACAGACACTCCTGGTCTTTTCATAGAAATATTCATTTTAATATCATATAATGACCAGATGTTTTCTTCAGATGTGAGAGCCACTAGTTTGAGTTTTCAATGTACAAGCTTTCTTTACCTGAGAACCTAGATAGCTGTAATAATTGTAAAATTGACTCTGGACTTTTGGCAGTGATGTCAAGTGTGTCTACAGAACATAATTCCCCAAAATCAGAGAGATGACCCCCTGGGGACCATATAAAACTTTTCATTGCAAGACCTTAGAGAAATAAAGATAATTTTAGTAATATTTTCTCATCATTCAGATAGATATATAGAAGCACTCAAAAACCTAACTCAGGTGTTTATTTTACAAGGAGGTATGTTAAATTCCTTCTAAACCAAACTCTATGTTCCAGAAAATTTGGCATTAATACATTACTCCTAAACTAAACCCTATGTGTTGCATAAAATATAGGCAGAAGAAACATTTGGAGATTAAAAATACATTTACTAGAGCCAGCCTAAAAGTATAAAGGGAAAGAAATCTAGAGAAAAAATGAGGATGAAATAGAAAAATAACGTGAAGAGTTAGCAGAATCTTTATTCTGCTAACAGGAAAAAAGACAATGTTGCTTGAAAACTTAATTGGAATCCCAGTCATTTTGTAGAAGAATGGAAATAAAAATAAGTTTCTAGTATGTGTACTGGAATGCTTATAAAATAACAGTGCCAAAACCCTTAATTACTGTAAGCTATTGATTAATACTTAATGAGAATTTCCCATCCCTTACACAATCAGAAAAAAGCCAAACAAAAAAACAAACAACAACAACAAAATTTAAATTTCATATGGAACCATAACAGAGCCAACACATCTAAGACAATCCTAAGTAAAAAGAAAAAAACAACCTGGAGGCATCAGGCTACCTGACTTCAAACTATACTACAAGGCTACAGTAAGCAAAGCAGCATAGTACAGGTACCTCAACAGATATATTAGCCAATGAAACAGAACAGAGGCCTCAGAAATAACACCACCATTCTACAACCGTCAGTTCTTTGACAAACTTGATAAAAGTAAGCAATAGGAAAAACATTTCCTATTTAATAAATAATGTCGGAAAACCTGACCAGCTATACGCAGAAAACTGAAACTAGACCCCTTTTTAACACCATATAAAGAAAGGTTTAAAATATATATATTTAGTTTTCTGTAGTGGAAAAGATACTTGAACTTTAGGAGCATGACTTGCTTGATATGGCTCCCCAGAATGTAGGGTTAATTTTACTATGCTTTCAAACATCTGGGTTGTCTGGAAAAGGAAGTGAAGATGTTGCCATTGGATACTATCGAAATTATGCTTTTTCCAGGAAGACTAGAACTCTTGCTCATAAAATGGCCAACACTTTGTGCAACAGAATAAAAGCTATTTTGTTCCTCAGAGTCTCAGACTAAAATAAGTTTCAGTGTATAAGAATACAATTCACGAGAGTACATACCGTACAGAGATTTTTACCATGTAGAAATAGAGAGAGTATTTTATAAATCCCTCAGTCATAGTTCGGAAGGTCTGGTATTTAAGCACACCAATTTACTTATTCTTGAAAATTTCACTCTTTTACAAGGTAATCGTAACCCATATGGACATGATTATATAAATTGCTTAGGACAAGGCTCTTTATCTCTGTTTAGTTAAAACCAATATTAGTTTAGGAAAGTGGCCATGTGAAGAAAAAATTCACTGGGCTATAATTTTTATAGACATTCAGATTAGCCTTAAGGGTTTCATTTTTTAAAAAAATTGTACTTTAGTTTCTGGGATACAAGTGCAGATCATGCAGGATTGTTGCTTAAGTTCATACGTGGCAAGGTGGTTTGCTGCCTTTCTCCACTTGTCAACTATATCTGGTATTTCTCCCCACATTATGCTTCCCCACACTCCCCATTCCTGACTCTTCCTTCCCTAGGCGCCCTAGTTTTCTGATTTTCTGTTGTTGTGTCAGTTTGCTGAAAATGATGGTTTGCAGATGTATACATGTCCCTATGAAAGATATGAATTCATAATTTTTATGGCTACATAGAATTCCATGGTGTATAGGTGCCATATATATATATATATATATATATATATATATATATATATATATTTTATCCAGTCAATTGCTGATGAACATTTGGGTTGGTACCAGGTCCTTGCAATTGTAAACAGTGTCACAATATGCATGTGCATTTATAATAGAATAATTTGTAAATTTTTTGGTATGTACCCTGTACTGGGACTACCGGATCAAATGATATTTCTATTTCTAGGTCCCTGAAAAATTGCCACACTGTCTTCCATAATGATTGCACTACTTTTCACTCTACCAACAGTTTAAAAGTGTTCCTATTTCTCCACATCCTCTCTAGCATCTGTTGTCTCCAGAGTTTTTTAATGATTGTTATTCTAACTGGTGTGAAATGGCATCACAATGTGATTTTGATTTTCACTTCTCTAATGACCAGAGATGATGTGTTTATCTGTTTTTGTTCTTTGTAAATGCTGAATATTAGCCCTTTGTCAGATGGGTAGATTGCAAAATATTTTTTTACCATTTTATCGGTTGCCAGTTAACTCAAATGATTGTTTTCCTTGCTGTACAGAAGCTCTGGAGTCTAATTAGATATCATTTGTCTATTTTGGCTTTTGGCACCATTGCTTTTAGTGTTTTAGCCATGAAGTCCTTGCCTATGCATATGTCCTGAAAGTTTTGCCCAGGTTTTCTTCTAGGGTTTTTATGGTGTTAGGTTTAAGTTTAGATGTTTAATTCTCTGGAGTAAATTTTAGTGTAAGGTGACAGAAAAGGGTCCAGTTTCTGCTTTTTGAACATTGCTAGGCAATTTTTCCAACACAACTTATTAAACAGATAATCCTTGCCCCACTGCTTGTTTTATTCAGGTTTGTCAAAGACCAGAAAATTGTAGAGAAGTAGTGTTGCTTCTGAGGCCTCTGTTCTGTTATATTGTTTTGTGTCTCTGTTTTTGTACCAGTACCATGCTGTTTTGATTACTATGTCCTTGCTGTATGGTTTGAATTCTGGTAGCATGATGCCTCCAGTTTGTTCATTTTGATTAGGATTGTTTTAGCTATGTGGACTCTCTTTTAGTTCTATATGAAGTTTGAAGTAAGTGTGTGTGTGTGTGTGTGTGTGTGTGTGTGTGTGTGTGTCTGTGTGTGTGTGTTTTCCAGTTCTGTGAGGAAAGTCACTGGAAGTTTGATAAGGAGAGTGTTGAATCTACTTTGGGCATCATGGTCATTTTCATGATATTGATTCTCCCTAGCCATGAGTATGAAATGTTTTGCCAGCTATTTGTGTCCTTATTTCGTTGAGCAGTGGTTTGTAGTTCTCCTTGAAGAGGTCCTTTACATTCTTTGTTAGTTGTATTTCTAGGTATTCTATTCTCTTTGTATTCACTTTTGATTTGCTCTCTGTGTGTTTGTTATTGGTTTATAGAAATGCTTGCGACTTCTGCACATTGATTTTGTATCCTGAGACTTTGTTAAATTTGGGCTGAGATGATGGGGTCTTCTAAATATACAATCAAGTTATCTGCACATAGTGAAAATTTGGTTTTCTCTTTTCCGAATTGAATAACTTTTATTTCTTTTTCTTGCCTGATTGCTCTGGCTAGAACTTCTAATATTAAATTGAATAGAAGTAGTGAGAGAAGGCATCCTTGTCTTGTGACAGATTTCAAAGGGAATTCTTCCACTTTTTGCATCTTCATTATATTAGTTGTGTGTTTGTCATAATTAGCTTTTATTATTTTATAATATGGTCCATCTATACCTAGTTTATTGAGATAAAGCACTGTTGAATTTTATTGAAGGCCTTCTCTGCATCTGCTGAGATAAGCCTGAAGTTTTTGTCTTTTGTTCTGTTTATGTTATGCATTATATGTATAGACCAGCCTTACAGCCCTGGGAGTAGATACAAAGTAAAACAACTGAAATAAAACTTTGCCACATACAATTAAAAGCACATTTGAATAGAAGGAAGACAAAAATATCAGCAAACCTGAAGAAAGGGCAGTTGAAATTATTGAGTCAGGAAAAGAAAGAAAAAAAAAAATGAAGAAATGTGAACACAGCCCTAGACACCTGTGGGAAACCATCAAGCAGCTATACATATCATTTTGGAAGTTCCAAGGAAGAGGCAAAGAATCCAGAAGACTGTTTTCTAAATTGGTCAAGAATGTCACACATTTGAGAAAATAAACACCCAAAAGCTCAAAAGACTTCCATTAAGATAAACTCAAAGACAAACAAACTTATGTGATAATTGAGCTCCTTAAAACAAAGACAAAGAGAATCTTGAAAGCAGCAAGAGATTTGACTACTCACGGACAAAGAACTCTCAAAAATAAGAAGCAACTTCTTATCTGAAAACTTAGATGCCAGAAAGTAGTGCATTAACATATTTCAAACGATATAAGAGAAAACATTCAAACAGAAATCTATGTTAAAAAAAAAACATGTTCATGAAATTAAGAAAGAAGTTATGACATTTTCATACTTTAGGGTAAGATTAATGGACACTCAATAGTAGTATAAATAAATAAATAAATAAATATAATAAAGAGAAATACATAAACATATATAAAAGATAAAAAATTAACAATGTACAACTACACTATCTGTTCTACACGTAATTTGAAACATTAATACAGTTAATAAAACACTAACACTGTTAACTCTCACAATGTGTTTCTGATATACAATACTTAAAGGTGTAATTTTGAGAACCCAATAAGTAAAATAATGGGACAAAGCTAATGGAAGTAAGGGTTTTATATTTTTTTGAAGGTAAGGTAGGATAACTTTGAAAATGTTACCACATTAGAATGTTCAATGTAATCATCATAGCAATGACAAAGGAGAGTAAAAGGCAGGTAGGAAGCTTTCTGCATTACACCAAAGAGTAGGAGCAGTGGATTTATCTACTCTTACCTGAGTAAGACAACTATCTTGGCACCATGAAACCAAAGTCAAGCTGTCCCACCATGGAGTTAGTGTGAAGAGGCTAAGACAGATAACATAGCTGCTTCTTCACACAACTTAGACTACATCTGAGGCCATGAAATCAAAAAGGCTCATCCGTACCCAGTACACGGTGAAGCACTGGAGGAAAAAAGAAGTGGCTATGTGGAGACCAAAGTGAAATAAAGCTGGCACAACAACTGCCCCAATTCTATCTCTTTCTTCATGGCTACCCAGGAATTTGAGGTTGAAACTAATGTTGACAAAAAACAAGACAAAAAAGCAAAGACAGAGTATTTGGTTCAGTGAAGCATTGTAAGACACAGGATGACACTTGGGAACCAGAGCAGAATCTCATAAACAGTGAAAAAATATATTTGTGACTTTAACAGATGACAGACTGAAAAACAGAAAAAAAAGGACATGGACCAAAACAAGTAGAACTTCTTCACACAATGTCACAAAAGAAACTTCCAGAACTACCAACAGCAACTTTTCTAAGAACTTTTCTAAAATGCCACTGCCTGGCAAGCACCAAAAATAGAAAAACAGTCAGTTGTTTTCTGCCAGACACAATGTTAGGAAACACAGCATTGCCTCTCTCTGACCCAGAGAATATGGAGATTGTGAATCCAACTATCAAGACCCTTGTCTCTGAGGGTCCATTTAACAGCAAAATTGCAGCCAATGGCTTTCAGAAACCTGAGTAACTGGTTTCTGTTGTGGCAGATCAGCAGGTCACAGTGGTGTTCAAGGTGGCAGCACAGAAGACTGTCAGTGCTTCATCAGATTCTGGTGCAGAACTCACTGAAATAGAAAACAGGACCCAGTTTCACCCACTAATGTCTCAGATGTCTGGCTCGGTTATTCTTCCATGGCAACAGACTCAGCTAACAAAGAAGCCATATTGTTATTAGTGGACCCTTTAAGAGACAATGGTACAAAAAATATGCCTACATCTGTTTCAAGAATGAGAGATAGGAAACGTAAGGGTATTGATGGGAGAAAGAGAAGAGGACATATTTCACCTTAAGGCTAACATAAAGTGCCAGCAGATACAGACACATTTTAATAAAAAAGAGGATGGATTCACCCAGATTTTCTATCTAATGGATTAACATAAAATGATTCACTAAATACAGAAGTAATTTAAAATATAGTAGATTCTCTGGAAATGGCTACTATAGACAGCAGCAAGCTCAGGATGTTCAGAAAAACACAACTGGCAGTGTCTTTTGCTGTGGACTTGATTTGGAGTATTTTGTGAAGCATTTACACAATGACAGGAGCAGTGCAAGTAATGAAAGTGTGGACACCATTGATAACTTTCTGAATAACTTCATTCAATTTAAAAAGCCTATTGTTGCATCAGTCAATGGCTCAGCCATTGGACTAGGTGCATCCACACTGCCTTTTTATGACTTGGTTTGGACTAACGAAGCAACTTGGCTTCAAATCCCTTACACGACCTTGGGACAGAGTCCAGATGACTGTTCTACTGTTATGTTTCCAAAGATCGTGAGTGAAACATTTGCCAATGAAATGTTGATTGGTGGGTGAAAGCTGACAGCACATGAGGCATGAGCCAAATGTCTGGTGTCTTTGGTGTTTGTCTTTCACCCAAGAGGCTATGATTCAATTGAAGAGACTTGCCTCATGTAATCCTGTAATGCTGGAGGAGTATCCACACTGTGAACAAGGTCCTGTTCACAGTAATATTAGGATGGAGTTCAACAGGCCAATGAGAGATAATGTGAGCTGCTGAAGATAATCTGGAGTTCAGCACAAGAGATAGAATCCATGTTAAAGTATGTGCAAAATAACACTGTCTAATAGAGTATAAGTTAGTCTCTGCTCTCCTCCCTCAAGTAGAGACACAGAAACACCTGAGATGGTGCCTTTGACTTTACAAATGAACAAATACCTCAGGGACATCAAATTCTATATTGAACATGTGGTTAGAGTTTATGCAGAAATATCAGTGGATGTAGACTTTTTTTTTTTTTCTTTTTACAAGTGTTTAATTCTAAACCAGTTAACATATAGAAACCACTATCTCTCTAAAGAAAACTTGTGGTATTAGTGAATCCGAAAATCATTTAGTTAGAAATATTTGAGTTTTAATTTTCACAATGTGTAGTTTTTAGGATAGCTTAGAGTATATCATATGCAATAAGTTGTAATTCTGGACAAAAGATTCAATGCAGAAATTGTTTCAAAACACAACAAAATAACACATATATACTATCTTTGATATTAACATCATTGGTGTCTGCATTTATGTGCTTGCAATTTTTTAGAAGCCCTTATCCAGAAGCTCTCTGAAACCTCTCATTATGGGTTTTTATGGAGGATTCATGAATGAATAATTTGCTGCCCACTGGTGATCAATCTAACTTTGTCACAGGATCACTAGGCTGTCACTTTACCAGCAAAAAAAAGTGTGAATTTTGGCATCTTTGCATAAGTTTCTCTTGTGTCTTCTGGTCTAATTTTAGTCATGCACCTTTGCAGGCTGCACTATAGGCTCAGATTTTAATTTTGCTATGAGTGAGCCAGGCACCAAGTGGAGAGAGGTGACTGAGTGAGCAAATGTTGAGTCTAGTCACTGCATACAGTTAAGCACATGAGCTGTGATAAGGTGAACTGGTCCAGGTGCCAGCACAGGTGGCAGCTCCCTTGAAGTCTTTGTTTGAATTAAGCATGCCACAGGTCGTTTTCTACAGAGGCGTTCAGGAATGCAGTGGCGTAAAGAAGCTTAGCAATTCTTGAAACTGCAGAGCCCCAATGATGGTATCACAGTCCTGGCTTAGAGAAGGTTTAGGAGTGGGCTTTTTTAAGGAATGAAACTCTTCTATGCATTTTCCTCCTTAATCCTGAAAGGCAATGTGGCAAGTAGGGGTTCCCAAGTTACAGCCCTGTATCTTTTACTACTTTTTCAATTGTACCATTATGTGAGTTCTTGTCTCATATCAAGAAAGAATATGTGGACAACTAGAGAATAATCAAGGTAAATAGGTGCCTTAACAAGTGCAGATAGAACTCACAGAGGACGCAAAATGGTGAACTCAGTTTCACAAGCAGGATGCATCTGCATCTATGAAACATTCAGTGAAGAGAAAAGCCAGAGTGACAGGCTCCAGTGTGCAGGCAGATTATGAAAACATCTCTGATGCTTTCAGTGGAGAGAAGATTCAGAGTGGGTAGCTTCTATCTGCAGGAATCTTGTTGAGATGTCTGCCCTCTATAAAGTTTATTCTCCATAGGTTTATTGCTGAGTTAAAAATGAGGAAATTGAGGCCAGCACAAGAAAATTATATGCCAATTTATTCAGCTCTCAGGCGAGGTTCTGTGGTCCAGGGAAGTCGTGCCTGACTCCTCTCAGGAGTGGGGTTTCATAGGGAGTGAAGGCATTCTATTGGATTTGGAGAAAGAGGATGTGGATAGGGAGAGCTGCTATTGGTAGGTAGGTGAGATTTCCAGTGAGCGGGCTAAGTGCTGAGTGCAGAGGGAATTTCCAAGGCGGGCAAGGTGCCGAGTGCAGAGGAGATTTTCAAGGTGAAGCTAGATGACGGGCATATTCTGATAATGTAATTTTCAAGCAGGGAGGGAGATGGGCATGTTTGAACACCCAGCGAGGCAACCAGTCTTACAGTCCGAACTTTTTGATGATATATAGGACGCCTCTTCTTTCTGACTACTTACTGCTGAGTAGGGGCAAATTGGGGGGAAGGAGTCAGTTGGCTGGTGACTCAATTGGCAGTTGGATATAGGGGTGAAGCATCATATGGTTAAAAGCCAACCTGGAAATTTTTCTTATGCGGGCCTGTAAAAACTTGAGAAAAAAAGGGGCTAGTATTAGTAGAAGATACACAGTAATAAGGGGGCAATAATGGGAGTCAACCAGGTAAGCATGGGGGATTGCCACCAGTTGAGAGATGAGGCTAGTTTGCTCTGCTTCCTGTGGAGGTTCTCTTGGAGGTGCTACAGAGTGTTGACATTTTCTTCCACAAGGCCTGTTTCATTGATATAATAGCAGCACTGCTCCTGGAGAAACAGTTACCTCCTTTGTGTGTCATTAGTAAGTCTAGGGTCTATCGCTTCTGGAGAGTTACCTGAGCCAGTGATGTAATATGTCACTGGAAGGAGGCTAGAGAGGCGGCTGATGCTCCAATAGCCACATGGAGCTTATCTTCCAGTTTGGAGGCTGAAGTGACGCTGTAGCCCATGGCACCATGCCTTATTCTAGCTGCTACTAGAGAGGATGCTAAAGAGAGGCCAACTATTATTGGGAGGAAGACGGCTCATTTGCTCTGGTGATTAGGGGACAGTGTAATGAGGGATAGGAACTGAGCTTGTCCTTACACTTCTAACTGCAGGACTAGTGTGACAGGCACAAAAAGGAAAGAGAGGGATGCATTAATAACTTTGGTTAGGGTTTTATTAAACCAAAAGTATCCTCCTGGAGGTGCATAAAGGGAGAATTTTTCTTCTGTTGTGGTGTTGCACCTGAGGCTGGGGCCACTGGCTAACCCATAGCAGAGAGAGAGAGAGAGATTTTGAGAATGTACATTGAACAAGGGGATACCCATCTAGGTGGTGTCAGGTCCCATGGGAGATTGTGACGGGTTTAATCCAGTCTGGAGGGGAATTGTGGTTAAGGGGGATTTGTTAAGGAAGGTGCATAAAAAACAGTTGGTGAAATCTGTGGCACCAGCTAAGTTTAATATGTAAGCCCCTTGCTGCACTAGAGTTAGCCAGGAGAAAGACTGGGGAGTATAGTTTGATGGCCTGGGTTGACTTGAGGGCTTAAGTTGGTTAGTTAGGGGAATGCTGGGAAGTTGGCCACCTAAGAACAGCTCAGGACTTCAGCTCCCAGTGAAAGTGCAGAGGGCGAGTGGACACCCCATTTCCAGATGAACTCTTATTGCCCACAGACCAGGAGATACCCAGGCAGAGGGGTCGCCAGCGTTGCAATCCCAGCCGGTGTGGCTGTTTTGGCCCCCGTGTGGCTGATTCCGCCTGCGCGGCTGACGTGACCACGCCATGTTGCTGCGGTTCTCCATACAAAAGCCACTGGTCTGGGAGCCCTCTTAGCTGGCGATCAGAGCCGTGAGATGGCAGAGTTGCCTATTCATCTGAAATAGCGAGCCAGGCCAGGAGATTCCCAGGCAAAAAATCCACCAGGAGCCGGTGCCGCAGTTCGAGCCGACTAGGTGCGTCTTTTCAACAAGCGACTGGAACGTGGGGTTGTTCAACTTAAAAGAAAAGATTCTGAGTCAGGGAGCCAGGTGATCAGGCTCAGCTGGTCCCACCCCTCCACCTCAAACAACAAGGAAAACAAAAACAGTAATTGGAAACCCTCTGGGTTGAGCCCTTCAAACAAAGCACAGCTGAACCGGGACAGTCTGGCTCAGTGGGGGAGGGGCTTCCACCATTACTGAGACTCTCCACGGCTAGAGAGGCAGGCCCCCATTGCCGAGGCAACCCACCGTTGCCGAGGCAACCTGCCACAACAGAGAGAGTCCACCATAACAGAGGCAGGGCCACCATTGCAGAGACAGTTCTAACTACACCCATATAAACAGGACTGCAGGAAAGAGCTCAGGGCAGCTGGGCGGAGCCCACAGCAGCTCAGCAAAGCCCCTGCAGGCAGGTAGTGGCTAGGCATGCTGCTAGCTGGGCGGGTCAGACCTGAAAGAAAAATCAAAAAAGGCAGTAGTGCAACAGAAACTCATAAAGCTCCAACTCCCTAGAACAGAGCACCTGGGAACAAAAAGTGCTTTATGAGTTCAGCTGCAGCAGACCTAAACATACCTGCCCAGCAGCTCTGAACGAAAAATGGAGCTCACAACTCAGGACATAAGCCCCAATAAAAGATAGACTGTCTCCTCAAGTAGCTCCCTGACCCCCATAGATCCAAAGCCACACCTCATAAAGGAGAGAATGGACTGACAGTAAGTGAGCATCCTTCTGGGACAAAGATAGCAAAAGAGGAAACTGGCAGCAACCCCTACTGTTCTGCAGCTGCTGCAGGTGACCTCCAGGCAAGCAGGGCCTGGAGAGTACCTCAGCAGTCCTACAGCAGAGGGGCCAGACTGTTAGAAGGAGAGCTTAAAAAAACAAAAAAACAAAAAAAAGAAGAGATAAAAGAAGTAACTTCAGCATCCACAAACTAGAAGCTCACTCAGAGACCCAATCTGAAAGACAGTAATTACAAAGACAAAAGGTGGATAAATCCACAAAAATGGGAAAAAACCAGCGCAAAAAGGATGAAAACTCCGGAAACCAGAACACCCCTCCTCCTAAAAGGGATCACAACTCCTCACCAGCAAGGGAAGCAGACTGGATGGAGAAGGAGGGTGATGAAATGACAGAATCAGACTTCAGAAGGTGGGTAGAAAGAAACTACAGTGAGCTAAAAGAACATGTTCTAACTCAACGTAAAGAAAATGGGAACCTAGAAAAAAGATTGGATGAACTGCTAACGAGAATGGACAGCATAGGCAGGATTATAAGTGAATTGATGGAGCTGAAAAACACAAAACGAGAACTTCGTGAAGCATGCACAAGCTTCAACAGCCGAATTGACCAAGAAGAAAGGATATCAGAGGTCGAAGATCAACTCAATGAAATAAAAAGAGAAGGCAAGAACAGAGAAAAAAGTGCAAAAAGTAATGAACAAAATCTTCAAGAAATGTGGGACTATGTGAAAAGACCCAATCTACGTCTGATAGGTGTACCTGAATGTGATGAGTAGAATGAATCCAAGCTGGAAAATACTCTTCAGGATATTATCCAGGAAAACTTCCCCAACCTAGCAAGGCAGACCAATATTCAAATCCAGGAAATACAGAGAGCACCACAAAGATATTCCTCAAGCAGAGCAACCCCAAGGCACATAATCATCAGATTCACCAGGGTTGAAATGAAAGAGAAACTGCTAAGGGCAGCCAGAGAGAAAGGTCGGGTTACCCACAAAGGGAAGCCCATTAGACTCACAGCAGATCTCTCAGCAGAAACCCTACAAGACAGAAGAGAATGGGGGCCAATATTCAACATTTTTAAAGAAAAGAACTTTCAACCCAGAATCTCCTATCCAGCCAAACTAAGCTTCATAAGTGAAGGAAAAATATAATCCTTTGTGAACAAGCAAGCACTCAGAGATTTCATCATCACCAAACCTGCTCTACAAGAACTCCTGAAAGAGGTTCTACACATATAAAGGAACAACCAGTACCAGTCACTCCAAAAACACACCAAATGGTAAAAGAGTATCAACACAATCAAGAAGCTGCATCAACTAATCAACAAAACAGCCAGAGAGCATCAAAATGACAGTATCAAATTTACACATAACAATACTATCCTTAAATGTCAATGGACTAAATGCCCCAATCAAAAGACACAGACTGGCAAATTGGATTAAAAGCCCAAACCCATCAGAGTGCTGTATCCAGGAAACCCATCTTACATGCAAGGATACGCAAAGGCTCAAAATAAAGGGATGGAGGAAGATCTACCAAGCAAATTGAGAGCAAAAAAAAGCAGGAGTTGCAATTCTCATCTCTGATAAAATAGACTTTAAAGCAACAAAGATGAAAGGAGACAAAGAAGGACATTACATAATGGTAAAAGGATAACTGCAACAAGAAGAGCTAACGATCCTAAATATATACGCACCCAATACAGGAGCACCCAGACACATAAGGCAAGTTCTTAATGACTTACAAAGAGACTTATACTCCCACACAATAATAGTGGGAGACTTTAACACCCCATTGTCAATATTAGACAGATCAACCAGACAGAAAATCAACAAGGATATCCAGGACCTGAACTCAGACCTGGAACAAGCAAATCTAATAGACATTTACAGAACTCTCCACCCCAAATCCACAGAATATACATTCTTCTCAGCACCACATCACACCCACTCTAAAATTGACCACATAATTGGCAATAAATCACTCCTCAACAAATGCAAAAGAACAGAAGTCATAACAAGCCGTCTCAGACCACAATGCAATCGAGTTAGAACTCAAAATGCAGAAACTAATTCAGAACCGCACAGCTTCATGGAAACTGAACAACTTGCTCTTGAATGTTGACTGGATAAACAATGAAATGAACGCAGAAATAAAGATGTTCTTCAAAACCAATGAGAACGAAGACACAACATGCCAGAATCTTTGGGACACATTTAAAGCAGTCTCTAGAGGAAAGTATATAGCAATGAGTGCCCACATGAGAAGAAAAGAGAGATCTAAAATTGACACGCTATCATCAAAATTGAAAGAACTAGAGGAGCAAGATCAAAAAACTCAAAACCTAGCAGAAGACAGGAAATAACTAAGATCAGAGCAGAACTGAAGGAAATAGAGACTCAATAAACTCTTCAAAAAATCAATAAATCCAGGAGCTGGTTTTTTGAAAAGATCAACAAAATAGACCACTAGCCAGATTAATAAAAAAGAAAAGAGAGAATAACCAAATTGATGCAATAAAAAACGATAAAGGGGATATCACCACAGATTCCACAGAAATCCAAACCATCATCAGAGATTACTACAAACAACTCTACGCACATAAACTAGTAAACCTGGAAGAAATGGATAAATTCCTGGACACCTGCATCCTCCCAAGCCTAAACCTGGAAGAAGCCGAAACCCTGAATAGACCAATAACATGGTCTGAGGTCGAGGCAGCAATAAGGAGCCTACCACCCAAAAAAAGCCCAGGTCCAGATGGGTTCACAGCTGAATTCTACCAGACATAAAAAGAGGAGCTGATCCCATTCCTTCCGAAACTATTCCAGACAATCCAAAAAGAGCAATCCTTCCCAAATCATTTTATGAGACAAACATCATCCTGATACCAAAACCTGGCAGAGACTCAAGAAAAGAAAATTTCAGGCCAATATCCATGATGAACATAGATGCAAAAATCTTCAATAAAATACTGGCAAACAGATTGCAACAGCATATCAAAAAGCTCATCCACCATGATCAAGTACGATTCATCCCGGGGATGCAAGGCTGGTTCAACATATGCAAGTCCATAAACGTAATTCACCACATACACAGAACCAAAGACAAAAACCACATGATTATCTCAATTGAGGCAGATAACTCTTTTGACAAAATTCAACATCCTTTATGCTAAAAACCCTCAATAAACTACGTATTGACACAACATATCTCAAAACAATAAAAGCTATTTACGACAAACCAACAGCCAATATCATACTGAATGGGCAAAAAGTGGAAGCATTCACTTTGAAATCTGGCACTAGACAAGGATGCCCTCTCTCACCACTCCTATTCAATATAGTACTGGAAGTTCTAGCCAGAGCAATCAGGCAAGAAAAAGAAATAAAGGGTATCCAAATTGGAAAAAAGGAAATCAAATTGTCTCTATCTGCAGATGACATGATTGTATATCTGGAAGACCCCATCATCTCAGCCCAAAGTCTCCTGAAACTGATAAACAACTTCAGCAAAGTCTCAGTATACAAAATCAACGTGCAAAAATCACAAGCATTCCTATACACCAGCAATAGACTTCAAGAGAGCCAAATCAAGAACAAACTGCCATTCACAATTGCTACAAAGAGAATAAAGTATCTAGGAATACAACTAACAAGGAACGTAAAGGACCTCTTCAAGGAGAACTACAAGCCATTGCTCAACAAAATAAGAGAGGAAACAAACAGATGGAGAAACATTCCATGTTCATGGTTAGGAAGAATCAACATTGTGAAAATGGCCATACTGCCCAAAGTAATTTACAGATTCAATGCTATTCCCATCAAGCTACCAATGACCTTCTTCACAGAACTGGAAAAAACACCTTCAACTTCATATGGAACCAAAAGAGAGCCCGCATAGCCAAGTCAATTCTAAGCAAAAAGAACAAAGAAGGAGGCATCACACTACCGGACTTCAAACTATACTACAAGGCTACACTAATCAAAACAGCATGGTACTGGTACCAAAACAGAGATATAGACCAAGGGAACAGAACAGAGGCGTCACAGGAAATACAACATACCCACAACCATCTGATCTTCGACAAACCTGACAAAAACAAGCAATGGGGAAAGGACTCCCTGTTTAATAAATGGTGTTGGGAAAACTGGCTAGCCATGTGCAGAAAGCAGAAACAGGACCCCTTCCTGACACCTTACACCAAAATTAACTCCAGATGGACTAAAGACTTAAACATCAGACCTAACACCATAAAAACCCTAGAAGAAAATCTAGGCAAAACCATTCAGGACATAGGTGTAGGCAAGGACTTCATGACCAAAACGCCAAAAGCAAAGGCAACAAAAGCCAAAATAGACAAATGGGACCAAATCAAACTCCACAACTTCTTCACGGCAAAAGAAACAGTCAGTAGAGTGACTCGGCAACCAACAGAATGGGAAAAAAATTTTGCAGTCTACCCGTCTGACAAGGGGCTGATATCCATAATTTACAAAGAACTAAAGCAGATCTACAAGAAAAAAACAAACAAGCCCATTCAAAAATGGGCGAAGGGTATGAACAGATACTTTACAAAGGAATACATACAGGAGGCCAACAAACATATGAAAAATGCTCATCATCATTGGTCATCAGAGAATTGCAAATCCAAACCACATTGAGATACCATCTCACACCAGTTAAAATGGCGATCATTAAAAAATCGGGAAACAACAGATGCTGGAGAGGATGTGGAGAAATAGGAACACTTTTACACTGTTGGTGGGAATGTAAATTAATTCAACCATTGTGGAAGACAGTGTGGCGATTCCTCAAGGACCTAAAAATAGAAATCCCATTAGACCCAGCAATCCCATTACTGGGTATATATCCAAAGGATTATAAATCATTCTACTATAAGGATACGTGCACATGAATGTTCATTGCAGCACTGTTTACAATAGCAAAGACCTGGAACCAACCCAAATGTCCAACGATGATAGACTGGATAGGGAAAATGTGGTACATATACACCATGGAATATTATGCAGC
Organism: Saimiri boliviensis; assembly: GCF_048565385.1. NCBI lineage: Eukaryota > Metazoa > Chordata > Mammalia > Primates > Cebidae > Saimiri > Saimiri boliviensis. The sequence goes on along the minus strand of NC_133471.1, from coordinate 12,687,135 downwards.
CATCAAAAACGATGAGTTCACGTCCTTTGTAGGGACATGGATGAATGTGGAAACCATCATTCTTAGCAAACTGACACAAGAGCAGAAAATCAAACACCGTACATTCTCACTCATAGGCGGGTGTTGAACAATGAGAACACATGGACACAGGGAGGGGAACACTACACACTGGGGTCCGTTGGGGGGAAATGGGGGAGGTACAGGGGGTGGGGAGGTGGGAAGAGATAGCATGAGGAGAAATGACAGATACAGGTGAGAAGACGGAAGACAGCAAACCACAATGCCATATGTGTACCTATGCAACAATCTTGAATGTTCTTCACATGTACCCCAAAACCTAAAATGCAATTAAAAAAAAAGATTACTATGATTGCTGTGATTAAAAGAAGAAAAAGAAATAAAATACAGAAATCACCAACCCCCAGCCCCTCGACCATCACCCTTCTGCATTGCTCTTGCTGAAACCTGCAGACCAGAGCTATCTCTATTAATTATCCTGGTAAATTTCACTTCTTATTTAAAGGAAAATTATCAGAAGTTTTACTTGGTATATCTTAGAATGAAAAGAAAAAGAACAATAGATACTATTTCAATAGAGTCTCAAAATTTGAATCTGAGGCAGTGGAATCTTTTGGGAAAGGTAAAGAAAAACTAATGGACCAAAAACATGTTATTCATATTTTGGCTCACCTTTGAAGAATGGCATTTGAAAAGCAAAGCCTTCAGAATTCTAATCTGTGTCAAGTATTAAGCATTCAAACTATGTACTAAAGGGAAAATCAATGTATTCTGTGAATTCCCAAGGAAACTAGTTTATACTCTAGAAATTGCTGCTACTGTCTTGACATCTCTAAAGAAATTCATTGGTTTAAGGGAATCTCTAAATATTCCACATATTGTTTAATTAGGTGCAGCTTACTATCCATTGTAGAAACCACAAATTTAAGAAAAATAACATAGTAAGATAAATGTAACAATATGTATTAGCATTTCTTTTAATTTTTACAATGTAGGGATTAGAATACGTTTTTTGAGTGCTTGTTTTTTTGGCATAACACATGATTTGGCAACAACCTAATAGTAGTAGTAGTAGTAGTAGTAGTAGTAGTAGTAGTAGTAGTAGTAGCAGTAATAATAACCTAACACCAACAAAATAATGCTCACTAACACATCTCATCAGGGAAAAGCAAATAAAAATATCAATGTGATAGCACTGAACATCTATAAAACTAGAAATCTCCTTAAATGCAATTAAAATTCCCAAAAGAACTTCAATTTTCCGTTGATGAAATGCACAATTATATAGTAATTTTAAAAGATAATGCTCTTATTCTGCCACAGTTTTGGTGATTTTTTATCCAAAGCTAAACATGGTCTTACCATATAGGCTAAAAATGGCACTCAGAAATTTAGATAACTGCTTTGAAAACTCCCATCTTAGAAAAAAAAAGCCACATGCATTTATGTATAGCTACATTTATAATAGCCAAATACTTCAAGAAATGGGGATGCCCTTCAATAGTAAAAAATCTAGGCACACTCATGCAATGAAAAATTACTTAGCCAGAGAAAGAGAGTGATCTGTGAAGTTATGCAAAGTCATGGATGCATCTAATATACATAAAGCTCAGTGAGTAAAGTTAATGTGAAGAGATCTCATATTGTATCATCCAATTTCTATGACATTATAAAGAAGAAAAATTTACAGAGTTGGTAAAGAGACCTGTGATATACAGTGGTTTGTATTGGGGCAGGAAGTAGTCAAATAAGGGAATAGGATAACGGAAAAGGAAACAAAGAGACCAAGTGAAAGTAAACTCTTTCTGGTTGGTAAGATCATGTCATGTGTGTGGAAAAGTCAGCAATGTATATCACCAGCATGAATTGAAAGCTAGGAGCACCTTTCCTTACCTGGCCACCAGATGTCCTTATGCCACTGTCTTTCGGATGGAACCAGAGGAGAGAAGGCACACTATTCTCATGGTGGATGCAGACTCAGGCCCAAAGCCACGGTGTCTCCTGAGTGGGTTCCAAGGAGAAAGAAGCTCTATCAGATGCCAACCAACACTTCCTTGTGCATCAGCAACTCAGTGCATGCGTTTCATTGGTCCACTCTTGCAACCTCTCATGGCAGGTGACATCTCTAATCCCACCACTTTGGGAGACTGAGAAAGGTGGATCAAGATAGCCCAATTAAAAGGTAAAAACCTGTACACATACCTCACCAAGGATAGATACAGATGGGAAACAGGCACACCAAACACTGCTTGCTGAGTCCCTGGTGCTTCTGTTGAAGGCTGGGGCTTCAAGTCATCCCCTCAGGAGTAGTGGTAGCTTCCAGAGTGGTAGTGGCTCCACAGACCATCTGCACATACTCCAGCTACCAGATTCAACTGGATCTCCTGTCTCAACCTCCAGAGTAGCTGGTGCTACAAATCTGTATCACCAAGCCTGTTATTTATTTATTTATTTATTTATTTATTTATTTATTTATTTATTTTGTAGTTTTAGTAAAAATGAGGTTTCATCAACTGGCCAGTCTGATGTCTAACTCCTGACCTCATGATCCACCCTTCTCAGTTTCCCAAAGTGGTGGGATTAGAGATGTCACTTATCATGCTCAGCCCTAGAGTACCTTTTTTATAATTGATTTTCTGTGGTCCAACACATATAAGCTTTTTTTTTTATTTTTAGTTTTAGCAGCAATCTTAGAATAATGAGAAAAGTGATAATAACAACAAAAGAGGCCATATTGAAGAGATCACATATTGTATGATCCCATTTTTATGACATTATTGAAAACTCTACAGAGATGGTAAACAGACCTGTGATGTACCATAATTTGGAGGTGGTAGGAAGTGAGTTGAATAGGAAAATAGTGTGATGAAAACGGTATAAATGGGCCACGTGGAGTGGAATCTCCCTGGTTGGTGAGATCATGCTCGGTCTGGAAGAGCCAGTAGTGTGTTGGACCAGCATGAATAAAAAGGCTTTTAGTCACTTTAGGGAAGAAGGGTCTTCTTTCATCATACATGCAAGTATTTCAGGGCCAGTTCCGAGAAACTTTTTGTTGTATGTGGTAAAGAAGATATATAACATAGCATCTACCAACTAAACATTTGTAGGAGTATAGTTCACTGGTGTTACATATGCTCATGTTTTTGTGCAACCATCTCTGCCATTTCACCTTCCCACCAGCAATGCATAGAGTTTCCAATTTCTCTACATACTCTTCAACATTTCTTTTAAAAACAGACATTCTAATGATTTTAAAGTGTTAATCACATTATGGTTTAGATATTTATTTACCAAAATGCTAGTGACATCAAACATCTTTGCATGTGCTTATTGGCATTGCATTTATCAACAATTTCATTCCTGTGACAATGAATGCACAGGAAACAAAAATATGGAGATAAACTTCATCAATCCTAAAGACTTTCATGAATCAAAGACACTATCACTATAGTGGGGAAAAAAACAAAACAAAACAAAACAAAACAGCATAGGACAAAATATTTGCAAGTCATATACATGGTAAGAGTCTAGTATCCAGAATATACAAGAAACTCTTGCAACTCAATAAACAAAAGAAAAGCAATCCAATTAAGAAAAAATGGGCAGAAGAGTTGAAAATACTTTTCTCCAAACATACACAAATAGCACATGAAAAGATGCTCAACATAACTCACCTTGAGGAAATGCAAATCAAAACCATAGTAAGATACTACCTCACAACCATTGTAATTGTCATTATTATTTTATGAAACCTAAACTAACAATGGCTTGATATGGAAATGGAGAAATGTGAATGTAGAATATTACAGCTTCTGGGGAAAACAGTTTGGTGTTTATGCAAAAAGCTGAACATAGAATTACCATACGCATCAGCAAATCCACTCCAGATACATATACAAAAGGATGTAAACCAGGTATTCACACAAAAACATGTACACATATGTTCACAGAAGCATTGTTCACAATATCTAAAAGGTGAAAACAAACAAGATGTCCACAAACAAATAATAGAAAAACAAAAGTAGTATATGAATTTATTCATATAATATTTAGCTGCAAAAAGGATGGTGACACTAATACTAAAATATGGAGAAACTTCAAAACTATTGCGTTTAAAGAAGCTGAACACAAAAGGTCACATACTTTATAAAATTTTCTTTATATAAATATCCAACATCAGTAAATTCTTAGAGACAAAAAGCAAGTTAGTATTTTACAGGTGTCAGAAAGAGGACAGATTTGGCAGTAGCTCCTTAACAGGTAAAGGATTTTCTTTTAGGATGATGAAAATAATTCGGAAGTTAGTGGTGGTAGTTGTTTAAAAATGTGTATGTACTAAATGTCACTGAATTATACATTTCAAAAAGTTAATTTTATATTATGGAAATTTTACCTCAATTAAAAAAATTATCTTATCCAAAATATTTTCTCAGCCAAATAATCTTTCCTTCCACGGTATGCTCGTAGCCTGAGATTCATGTCTTTCTACCATCAGGAACAGCCTGTGGTCCTAGCAACCACAAAATGGGCATATACTCCAGCCACACTGTCCAATAGCTCCTAGACTTGTTACGGGTGGGCAGTATTGGAGTTACTGGCAGCACAAACACCCAGGTCTTTAGCAACATCAATTCTTGCCTCTTCAGAAGAAAGAATTCAACTGAAGGGCATAAAGCAGAAAAAGAGACTGAGGGAAGTTACACATGAGGGTTAGATGTATATTACAAAACTGTAGAGCAGAAAAGAATGAAAATTGTGCTAGGAAGTGATCGAAGTGAGGTACTGGAAAAACAAATGAAGCCATTAACCTTCTTCCAGGAACATTATAGGCTGGCCCACCACCAGCATCTGGTGCACACTTTTCCATGATATTTCCCTTATCATAGGCTGTTTGCATACAAGTGCCATTTTTGCCATCTGGAAGTGACCATGGGGAAGGTGTTTAAGAAGTTGTACACATGCCTTTCTGAGGCTATCTTTTGTTTCCTGGTGGAGTAATATGAAAAGGCCATATTCCACCATTTTGTCTCTTAATATGCGTGCCTCAGTTTACTTGCCTAATACTTGAGATTTTATTGGAAACCCATTTTGTTTCTCCCCGGAAATTGCCTGCATTTAATGAAAACTTTAATGTTAACAGCTGTGGATCAGTAGGAGCTTGTCTCTCCATTTCAGAGAAGCAACCAGATAACTGTCCAAACATCCCCTAATGTCCTGGAATTCCTGGTGGGAGGGTGGTAAGAACTGTCTCCTGATCCACTCATGCCTATGTGACTACCTGTTACAGCCCCCGTGGCCATTTACAGCTCCAGGTTACTTTTTCTCTGCTATCTTCTCAGGCAGTCAGTGATCAGCATTGCCTCCTCAGTATTTACAAGGTCTTCTAAATCTTTCTCTGATGTAATCCAGAACTCAGTACATAATATTCATGGGTAGCTATATTTCAACAAAGGAAAATTAACATTTTCTGCACACCATACATGCAGGTGTCTTGCTCAGGTGAATTCACAGCAACTCTGCAAGGTATGGGTAGTATAATAGGCAGAGTGGATAGTGAGAATCCGGTAATTGAGTGACTCATCTTCAATTTCATGGCTTGTTAGTGGCTTCTTCCTTATCTTGCAGCCCAAGGCCAGGTCTCCAAGTGTCATTTAGGAACACTGTGTGAGTCACATAAATATATGTCCAGGCTAAACCCAGACTTATTTCTATTGACAAAGTTAATATCTGTCTCCAGGGACAATGGGTGAGAAGATGCACCCAGTCATCTTTCTCTTATACACATACATTGTAAGTACTTGATATGAATCAGTACAGACTCCTTTCCTTAAACCCTATTATACCTAGGATGTTTAGAGGGTAATGTTTACACACAAGTCACAGAAGGCAAATTTAGAGATGGCATCAGAAGAAGAAGCCATCAGGAGAAAAAGCTGCTGATTACAAATGTAAAGAGAAGGCAGTATGAAAAGAAGTTATTGCCCTGAAGTGTGAAGACAAGAGATTATCATTACTAAAGCAGGGGAACAAGAGAGAAAGCAGGTAATGGATCAATAACTAAGGACAATTGTCAGTGGTTCCTTAGCCAGGTCGATGCATACTTACAATGATATGATGTGACCACTGTACACTTAGGAATAAACTATGAAAAATGAAGATAATTTCACAGACTACAGACATAAAGACATGTTTCTGACAGCCTTATGCATAATGATCCAAGATCAGTAGTTTCCCAAATCTCATCCACAGGAGAAGTGTGAACAAGCTGTGGCACATCCACACCATGGCATGTGGCTTAGAATAAAAAGAAATGGACTGTTGAAGTGCACACAACAGGGTGACTCTCAAAGTAGCTATACTGAATAAAAGAAGCCAGGTGAGAGAAAAACACAAAAATTTAAGTGTATTCCATATTTACATAAATTTTCATTAATCTCTGTGCACTGTTAAAGATAGAAGCAGATCTGTGGTCCTAGGGTGGCCAAGGAGAGATTGGCATGGGTGGGAAGAGGTTATTTTTTGTGACTTTTATGATGGTTGTGGCCTTGCAGTGAATAAAACAGTCTCATGGAGAAAACCATTAATTCCTTAATTTACATGTGCATAGTTTACTGTATGCCAATCCAATGTCAAATTACTGGTTTTCAAAGGAAGAATAATGTTTTGTTTTGTAGAAAGAATAATAATTCTCAGGTGAGAGTAAGAATGAACAAAAGACATAAGGGTGGAAAAAGTAAGAGGAAGGATTAGTACAGCCACGTGGAGAGGTAAGCAAGCCCCAGGGGACATGGTGGCTATAGCAGCCTCTGTCTGAGCCTCTCAGTTCTAGTGCTGTATGGCAAAGTGAGCCCATCTGGAAGATGGGGCTTTTCTCACAATCTAGCTGTTTCAGCAAGCAGAGTATGTGACTGGAGGACTGTTACCCCTTTTCTCATATAAATCCTATAATTCTGTCCTTACTGGGCACCTACCCAGAACCAATCTGGTCTCAGTTCCCAGATGAGGGCGATACCCACATCCTTGGGGTATAGTTCTGGTGATCCCTAATGGACATAGGACAGTAGGAAGGAGCACAACTCATTTGTGGTACAGCCAAGACTGCCAACTACACAAGGTGACACAGCATTCAGGCCAGCCATCCCAGGTCATGTGCACCTGACTCACCACTTATGGTCTTCAGCCTCCCTTTGTGAGAAAGAAAATATTACAACCAACAATTTCAACAGCCTTTCCAAGCTTTCACAGGACAAAACAAATTTGAATTCTTTGACCTCAAATTCTGCTGCTATTCTGGACCTGACACACCATTAGTGCCACAGACTGGAGTCAGAGTCTGCAACTCAATTCCTCCAGCTTGTGCAGAAGGATGTGTCACGTGACCTCAGCCTACACTTGTGGCTGGTTCACATAGCACTTGGCCATCAGCCCTTAATATTTTCCATGTTTACCTCTAATCAAGCTTTACCAAGATGTCCCTGGGGTGAAAGCTGTCACTACCTTCCTTTCTGTTTGACTTTCGGGAGACTATCTCAAAGCACATTTTATTTTCAAAGACAAGCTACTGTAGACCTACTCAGCCTTGGGTTGACATTTAGGCAAGCTATGGATTGAGAAGGAAGGTGATTTTCTGCTCAGAATTCATGAAACTGTACAATGAGCATTAAAATAGCTTTGAGCTCAGACATTGTACATACCTGAGGAAAAGGCTTACATAGTACTCCCTCATGCACACCAAAGTGACCACATAATACAGTAACTAGTGGCCCAGAAAATTCATATTTCAAAGTGACCTTCCTGTTTCCTTGTCTGCTTTCTGCTATTTCTCCCTTTATGCAGAAGCTTTCATATCCTCTAAGGTACAAAAAAAAATATTGTTGAAGTGCTAATATGGACATTCTGATTCCATCATAGTAGACAATGGGTTTCATATTCCCTCTCCAAGACAAAGATAAACAAATATACATTAGCACAATGTCCACAGCTGTATGATCAGCATGCAAGTGGAGGGAGAGCATCTTGATGCCCATGCAGCAAGCAAGAAAAAAGAAGGTGAAGATTTCTGCAAAGGGATCAGGGAAGCTCAGGGATTCCCCCATTCCAGCATCATTTGTAATTGCACACAGGTAAACATGAGTGTACAAAAGTTTTTAAAAAGCAGAAAATGAAAGACAAGTATAATTAAACAGACAATTCACATCCAGAGAAATGAGTCTCTAAGTTTCTTCCTGTTTCTGGGCCCACAGCTTCCTGTATTCAGGGAAGAGCCAGAAGCCATGGACACAGTAGTCTCAGCACCCTCCAGGACACCCTCAGCACCCTCCAAGACACCTACAGGAAGCTGCTACCCAACCCTGGTCCGTGATGTGGCATCTTTGCTGGTGGCTTCCCCCTCCCTGGGTCTGACATGAGCCCAGTGTCAAGGCTGTGTCATCCCTATGCCCACTTCATGCCTTGGTCCCCACCTGAGGAGGAAGAGAAACTGAACAGGTGAGATGGTCCCATAGCACATGGTTGACAGTACCTGTCAGTCAGTGACTTTCAGGTCATCTTGTCTTCAGGAAAGTATAGGCCCAAGCTCAGTTGCCCCGTGGTCCTTGAGTGCCCTCTGGGCACTGTGGAGGCCCACTTTCTTGATGTTGCTCTGAAAATGGTCAGACAAGAGAAGAAGTTTTGTGGGACTCCCAGTCCCAGTCTCATTCCAAACAGGCATGAGCAACCCTGTTGACCAGAAAAGGCTATCACCCCTGGACCACAAAAATATCCTTCTGTTTCTTGTCCTACCTATAGTCTGGACAGAACGACCAACAACATGTAATTATTAATGCAAAACATCCCAAATTCTTGTGCTTGTTTAGTCCTTCAAATCAACTCACCAACACCTGCTCTGGTGACATGCCCCCTTGTCTCCAGCCTAAGACCTAACCCTGCCACAGCATGAACTTCATATGCAGAAAGACAGCCACAACCCTACTTGAGCTGGTCCCAAGCCTCAGATTCTTGGCCTCAGTGATCTTGCTCACAGAGAGTGAAGACCTGATCCTACCAATTGGTGGAGGGCTGTAGCTGTAACTACTGTGACTACCTAAGCCTGGTCCTTGTCAGAAATTATCTCCCAAAACACAAGGTGACTAGAGCCCTGGGGCATTCATCAGATCACTGAGGTCTGTCCACATACCCATAGGTAACATAGGGATTACCTGAGGGCTGCAGGAAGTCAGGACCCCTTCCAGGCACTGGGGTCTTCTGGGCTTGCTCCAGGTGCTGGTGAAGGCGGTTTTGAGCTGCTAACAAACAGCAAACCAACTTCACAGCTGCTTAACCATTGCTTCATCTACAAGTTCTCCTGCCCCACAACGTCAAAACTTTTAGCCATGCTTCCACTCCCTGAGGCAAAGGAGTCACAGAGGGTGATCTGAGAGCTCATTTTACTGAAAAACGTAGCAAGAACCCAGGCTAACTTCTCCACCATCAGCACATATGGCACTTGTTGCACTGGCAAATTGGAAAATGGAACATCTCCTGAGAATGTACTTGGGTATGCAGAGGGGGGTTATGACACTCAGGCCGCATGTCCCTGAGCTGTCCTGATTGCAAGCCAGGCCATTTGCACATCCCAAGCAGCTGCACTTGCACATCCCCTCAGTCAAGTCATTCTGGTGTCTCATGGGACAGCATGTCAAGGGCCACCCTGAGTCCTTGGAGGGTCAGGGCTTGTCTAAATGTGAACCCGCCACCATACCTTACAAAGCCACTGTACAGTCAGAGAACATCTAACCCTTGGTTGCCCCTAAAGCAGACCCACACAGTGGAGAATGCATCATTCTCTTTCTTGGGGTGATCCTAAGCTCCATCACAAGATGATACCACAGAGCACTGAGAGAGTCAGCTAATTGGACGAGACAGAGAAGTCTGTGAAGGAAGAAAGAAGAACCTTAAATTAACACTTTTTGGAATACATGATGAAATTATGTTCTTAATAAAATTAAATGTGTGAGTACTTACAAAACGATAAGTTTGCGTCCTTTGTAGGGGCATGGATGAACCTGGAAACCATCATTCTCAGCAAACTGACACAAGAGCAGAAAATCAAGCACCGCATGTTCTCACTCATAGGCGGGAGTTGAACAATGAGAACACATGGACACAGGGAGGGAAGCACTACACGAAGGGGTCTGTTGGGGGTAAAAGGGGGAGGAACGGGGAGGTGGGGAGGTGGGAAGAGATAGCATGGGGCGAAATGACAGATACAGGTGAGGGGAAGGAAGCAAACCACACTGCCATGTGTGTACCTATGCAACAATCTTGCATGTTCTTCACATTTACCCCCAAACCTAAAATGCAATAAAATAAATAAATAAATAAATAAATAAAATAAAAATAAAAATAAAAATACATTATATTATGTGCATTTCATGTGTACGTGATACTATTAAATACATATGGACATTTAAAAAGTTACTATACTGAAGCAAATTCACATATTTGTAATCTCATGTAGTTACTACTATAGTGTGGATATTTGACTTTACAAACTTTACGTTGAAATTTGATCCGGAGTTTTGGAGGTGGTGTTAAGTGAGAGGTGTTTCACTTATGAGGTGGATCCCTTGTGAAAGGCTTTGTGCCACTTTTGTGATAATGAGAAAATTCTTCCTCTATTAGCATTTGAGAGCTCATTAACATCAACAACAACAACAACAACAACAACAACAACAAACGCCTGCCACCACCATCTTTTGCATATAATTGAGATTATGCAATATTTTTCTTTCTGTGTCTGGCTTATTCTACTTAGCATAATTTTCTCAAAGCTCCTCTATGTTGTGGGAAACGACAAGGACTTACCTTTTTAGGGCTAAATAATATTGCATTGTATTGGACACTTAGGTTGTTTTCATAACTCAGCTACTGAAAATAATTCTTCAATGAAAATTAGAGTCTCTATAAGGTGGTAATTTTTTTCCTTTTTTATTATATGCCTAAAGAAAGAATTGCTGGGGTATTGGTGATTTTATTTTAATTTTTCAGAGACTTTCATATCAATTTCCATAATGGCTATAGCAATCTACGTTACCAACAACAACATAAAAGACTTTCATTTTCTCTACAACCTAGCTAACATTTGTGATCTTTTGAGTTTTTGATAATAGCCATTCCTCAGCTCTAGCAAACTTAGGAATATTGTCAGTCTCCTGTTTAAGAGATCCTGAAGGGAATATTCTAACAGTGTGTCAGTGAGTTAGGTAATGTCTCATAGTACCTCTGATTTATATGTAACTGATGATATGAAGCTTAATATTCTTTTTCATACTTGCTGCCCATTTTTAAATATGTTCCTTGGAGAAATATCTATTCCAAGCTTTTGCTCATTTTTAAATATGCTTTTTTTTTTTGTTTTTCTACTATTGTATTTTACAAATTCTTTATAAACTGTAACTCATTGTTTAACCTCATTTTTTTTTCTTTCATCCTTTTCTCTTGTCTACATTTAAATTTTTAGCAATTACTGTTTTTCTGTAGTGACAAGCTTGGATTCTTTTGCTTTTTTTTTTTTTTTTTTTTTTTTTTTTTTTGCCATAGTTGCTGTAGTGTGTTTCTTTTTCTTTTCTTTCTTTTTTTTAATGGCTATTTCAATATTCACATAAAACATTTTATATTTAATAATCAGCTAAGCTTTTGATAACTTTTGACATATTAAAAACTCTGTAGACTGTTACCTTCCTTCCAATTATAGTTTTGATGACACACTTTATATCTTTTAATATTGCATCTTTCTTAAATACTTGTTGTTAACAAGTCCTTTACTGAATTATTTTAAGCTCTTTTTTTTTTTTTTTAATCTATTTTTCCTTACTGCTTTTAGAATTCTCTTTGTTTCTTGACTTTTGAGAGTTTGGTTATTAATTGTCTTGTGGTAGCTTTATTGGTTGTTAATCTTTTTGGTAGTCTATGGCTTTTCTGAACCTGTATATTTGTAACTTTTTCATATTTTGTAAAGTTGTTATTATTCATTTTAATAGAGTCTCTATACCTTCCTGTTGCCAAGGTCTCTCTTGAACATTTCTAATTTTTATATTTGTTTCTATAAGTTAGTTTTGCATATCGTGAAATTTTTCTTTATTTTTTGCATTTTTTTCTTTATTTTTAAATGTGCATTTCCCAGTGACTTGCTTTTTCTTTTTTATTTTTGTGCCTCCTTCCCTCCTTTCTTTCCTTCCTTCTTTTCTTCCTTCTTTCCTTCCTTCCTTTCCTCCTTCCTTCCTTCCTTTCTTCTTTCCTTTTTTTTTCTGTCTCTTTCTTTTCTTTTCCTTTCTTTCTTTCTTTTTCTTTCTTTCTTTCTTTCTTTCTTTCCTTCTTTTTCTTTCTTTCTTTTTTCTTTTTCTGTTTCTTTCTTTTATCTCACTTACTCCAGCTTGTCCAGACTGGAGTGCAATGGCATAATCTTAGCTTACTGTTCTGCCTTCCAGATCCAACTGATTCAACTGTCTCAGTCTCCTGAATAGCTGGGAGTACAAGAGTGTATGGTCCAGCTATATATTTATTTTTAATATTCCAAGCAGAGACAGGGTACTACCATATCAGCTAGTCTTGTCTTGAACTCTGAATCTCAAGTGATCGACCCACCTCAGTCATCCAAAGTGCTGTGATTACGGGTGTGAACCACAAAACCTGGCACTAATAACCTGTGTTAGAGCTCTCATTGTTTATTCTTTTTTTTCTGTTCTTCTGTTGAGAGCCTCTTGAATTTTTGACTTCAGTCAATATGTTTCTCAGTTCTAAGAATTTTGTATTTTCAAAAGCACTTCATTCCATTTTTAAAATTTTCTATCAAAACTTTATATTTTACATGTTGTTTTAGTGATCTGAGTTTCCTGGAAACTGTTGTTTCTAACTTTTGATCACAGAACTCACTGGCAGCCATCTCATTAATTAGCACTGATCAATATTTTCTTGCTTTGTCCATTTGAAAGGTTATGATTCCCTGTTTGCTATTATGTCTGTGGTTATAAATTTATTTTTTTGGAAAGACTCTTTAGTCCATTCTTCTCTCTGTCTTATTTTGCATTTTATTTAGGGTGTTTGCTTTGAGAATTATTTTATTGATAACATACTTATTGTGGGGGTTTTATTTGTTTGATTTTTGCTAGTTAAGTGCCTCTTTTTTGGCAGTAGGTAGTGCCTTAAGTCCAGCTTTGCCACAGCTCAAGCAAACCTAGGAATACTGTTAGTCCCCTATTGAAGAGATCCTAAAGGAATATCCTAACTGTGGGAAGGCTGATGATGGGTTTGTTCTCAGAAAAAATATAGAATGTATCTACTACCTTATGTTACTGCTGCACAAACACTCTAATTTGGCATCTACTGTGACTCAGATATCCAGGCTGGAGATGATAGTGAGGCCTTACTCTTTGTCCCTTGTTGTCCTCAAAAGTTCTTCTCTTTTTAGGCATTTGGAAGGCTTCCTGTGGGTTAAACACAGAAACAGTGTTTCTGCCAGGAAAACAAAAATTTCAGAGAAGTTGGTTGTTTATTTTAACTTTATTTTCTCCGTTATAGTAATCGTAAGTCAAAGGTTTCTTTATTTTTTTCCACACCTGGTTTCCAGCATACTAGGAATAGAGAGTAATGAATATAAAGCCAAACTTTATTATCATCTCCCTGGTCTCTTCAATTCTCTGTCACCATAAGAGCTGTTTCCTTCTCATATTTGATTCTGTTGTATTGCTGGTGATAATCACTGCATCATAGAATTATTTCAGTCTTCTGTGTGTGTTCTGGTGTGGGTGCTAAGATTATTGAAAATGACCATGCCGTTTTTTGATAAAAGTACTCTTCTTTAGTTTGCCCTTTTTCTACTTTATTATGTAAAACTTTATGTTACTGATTTTACATTTCTTCTCTTTAATATATTTTTCTCAGCATTGATTTTACTGTATCCTGGAAGTTTTAGTATGTTGCGATTTTTTATTTATCTGCAAAAATCATTTAATTTCCTGCAGATTATTCAGTCAACCATTGGTGGTTGAATAATGTACTGTTTAGTTTCCAAACATTATATATTTTTCAGTTTTTAGAAAATGGATCTCTATATTTACTTTGCTGTGGTTGGAGAAATCACTGTGTGTGATTTCCATAACGTGTGATTTCAATTAATATAATGAGACTTGTTTTGTGGCCTAGCATAAAGTCCATCCTAGAGATAGCATGGAGAATGATCGTTATGCATTTCAGAAGAATGTGTATTCAGCTTGTGGAGTGGAGTGTTTTATAGGTTTCTGATAGTTTTAGTTGGTTTGCAGTGCTGTTCAAGACCTTTTCATTTTACTTATATTTTTAAATAATACTTCTGTTTGGCTGTTTCATTGTTAAAAGTAGGATGTTAAAAAGTTAGCAGTTATGGAGAACTGCATAATTCTTCAAATCTGTTCATTTTTGTTTCATGTATCCTGAGGATCTGTCATTGGAATAGTATCAGTATTAGGTTAAGTATTATGTCTTCGTGGTGAATTAAACATTTTTGATATTTGCTTAGTTTCCCAACTCTATTTTCATTACTGTTTGCATTAATTTTTTACTCTCCCTCTTAAAATATCTAAAAAAGTCATTCTGCCAATCTGTGTCATTTAACTAGAGTTAACTTATTTGCACTTAAAATAATTACTGAAAAGAAATAATTTGTTTTGCTATTTAGGGTACCATTTTGATACCACATTTCTCTTCAGTATATTTTAATAGTTATTTTCTTAGTGGTCGTTATGAGTTGTTTTTTTTTTTTTGACATTCTTTGATAAGTAGAATTGTATGTATGCATACTTGGGAAGTTTTAGTCATTCTTTTTCAAATATATTAAATTTATAATAATATGGTGTGAATTATAATAACTTAATGTTGACATTATACAAAATATATTTTACCATACTGCTGTTTCTATCTTCCTATGCTTTTAAGTCAAAAATTCTTGTTTTACAATATATGCTAACAGCACATATATATAATTATTGTTTTAATTTTTGTCACTTCTTTATTTTATTATATTGATACAGAATCTAAATTACACAGTAATTTATTATACTTTTTTATATTATACAATATAATTTTTATTATATTGATACAGAATCTAAATTACACAGTTTAAACATGATTTGCTACACACTTAAGCTCTCATGATCAAGGGATCCTCCCACCTCACTCTCCCACATAGCTGTCACCACCCCTGGCTAGCTTTATTTTCTGTAAGGACAGAGTTCAACACTACATTGCCCTGGTCTCAAATCTTTGAGCTCAAAGAATCCTACCAGATTGATCAGGATTATTGGTGTGAGATACTACCCTTGGCCTCTTCCCTTTTAAATCCAGTAGCAAAATAAAATTACTGAAACCATAAATACAATAATACTGTCTTTTATATTTCCTAGTATACTTACTTTATCAATGTTCTTTATTTATTTATTTGCACCTAAGTTGCTGTCTATTCATTCATTAGTAACTTCCTGTATCATTTTTGTAAGGCTGTCTAGTAGTGATGTACTCTCTTTATTTCTGTTCTCTTGGAAATACCCGATTTACTAATAATTTCAAAGTTTAGTTTTACCAGACAATGAGTTTATAATTAACTTTATTTTCTTTCAGCACTTTAAACATATCATCCCAATGCCTTCCTTCCTCCATGATTTTAGTGACACAATTGCTGTTAATGTCATCAAGGATAACTTACATGTGGTCAGTTCTGACTTGCCCTCTATTTATTTGTCCTCTATTTATTTGTTTCTTTTATTTGATTTTTATTTATTTATTTTTTTTTTTTTCAATTTCAGCATGTGGGTATCAGTGTGGATATATTTCAGTTTATTCTTCTTGGGGTTTCTTGTTTTCTATTTGAGATTCTTGGATAAGTAGATTTGTATCTACAGCACACTTGGGAAGTTTTAGTCATTGTTTCTTCAAATATGATTTCTATGCCTATCTCTCCTTTCCCTGTGGGGGTCCCAATACAAATATGTTGATATATTTGATGCGGAACCTTGGCTACCTTAGTTTTATTTATTTCTCTGTTTTTTTTTTTTTTCTTCTTTTTGTTTCTTAGATTAAATAATATCCAACAATCCATCTTAGTATTTCCTGATTATGCTTTCTGCAGGTTCATGCATGCAATTCAGCCCTTCTAGTTAGAGAATATATATTTCCTTTTTCAAAATAATTTATATGTTTTTATTGGTATTTTACATTTCTGAAACACTCTTCTTCTGGCTTCCCTTATGCCTTTGAGAACATTGAAATGAAGTGAATTAAAATATTTGCCTAGTATGTGTCATGCCTGGGGTTCCTGCATTACAGTATCTTTTCATTATTTTCTCTTTAAGCGTGCCATTTTTTATTGTTGTTTATTGGAATACCATGCATTTTATTGTTGAACACTGAACACTAGATATCATTCAGCATGTCTGGAAAATGAATTCCTGACCTCCACAATAGCTTAGATTTAGGAGTTGTTTACCTGTTTCGCAACTCTCAAAAGCTACTTTTGTAGTCTGTATTTTGTGTCATGTAGGACCACTTAACTTGTGTTCCGTTATCCTATTGTCCATCTATTGTGTTTAACACATTTTAAGCAAACACTCCAAGCAAATAAAAAGAAAAAGAAAAAATAAATAAAAAAAAAAGAAAAAAGAAAACCAGAACAGACTTTGCAGATTAACTCTTTGAGGAACTCTAGTGTTTACTCAAGAGTAAGGAAAAAGTGAAAGCTTCAAGTTGTTCTCTGAGCATGCATCCAACAGTGGACATATGTATAGCTCTGTAGATACACCAGTTGGAAACTGGGCATGATGTTTTATACCTGTAATCTCAGCACTTTAGGATGCTTAAGTGAACTAATTGCTTGAGCCCAGGAGTTTGAGACCAGACTCGACAACATAGTGGGATCTCATTTCTATAAAAAAAGAAAAGATAATTTAAAAATAAATTGGTCTGCCCTAGCAGAAGTTCTCCATGAAAGCCCTATTTGTAAGAAAAAAAAAAAAATGTGGTGTTTCATGTCTGTACTGTGGGAGGGTGATATGAGAGAATAAATGGTTTAGAGAAGTTGAGATGCTCAGGAGACTGAAGTGGGAAGAATACTTGAATCCAGGGAGGTTAAGTTCTTGGTGAGCCATGATCTTGCCACAGAACTCCAAATTGGACCATATGACAAGACTCTGTCTCTATTTAAAAACCAAACCAAACCAAACAACAGTAAAGTGTGAGAGATTTTTGAATCTGATTTTCCACATCAATTTTCTTCCCCAGACACTTTTATCCAGACCTTTTGTTTGTGTACTGCTGGTCCTGACTGTTATTCCTTGCTCTAGGTGGCTCTGACTAGTATATATTCCTTCCACAGATGCCTCCTGGGAGTCAATTATACTCCTGAGAAAACTCTGAGGTAGGCTGAAGAAAAGTGTATTGTTCCCACATGCATCCAAAGCTGCATCTAGAATTTAATCTTCTTTACTGTTCCCAAAAAGTCATGCAGCGGGTGATGATGGGTGGCTAAAATGACACATACTGTTTTGCCCAAACTCAGTGGTCAGGTCTTTCTTCATTATACACTTCCATAGATTCCACATCTCTGAAAAATCGACCCTGAGGTGTTTCCTTTTTCTCTGCCTTATAACCTTTAACTCTCAACCTAATGAACTTTAATGATGACATAAAATAGAAACTTGCTGAAATTTACTTTGATTTTTAATGTTTAGGGAAACTTTTTTCAGACAGAGTCTGATTCTTTCACCCAGGCTGCAGTGCAGTGGCATGATCTCCGATCACTACAAACTCTGTCTTCCAAGTTTAAGTGATTCTGGTGATTACAGGCATGCTCCATCACATGTGGCTAATTTTTATATTTGTAGTAGAGGAGGGTTTCACCATGTTGGCCAGGCTCTTGACCTCAAGTGATCTGTCCACCTTTGCCTCCCCAAGTGCTGAGATTACAGGCATAATCCATAGTCCCCAGTCTATTTAATAAGATTTTATTTAAGACTTATTTCATCACTATCATGAGAGCCATTCCCTCTTTCATGTAATAAAAAATAGTTAAGAAATAAACATTTTTATTGATAAATTTTAAGTTATATAACTTTATTATTTTCCAAAAATGTTGACAGTTAATTTATTTCACTACAGTATGGTGGTTATTACAAATAATCAAGTTTCATCTTGACCTACTTTAATCTCACAGTCTCTAACAAAACTATTTCAATGTAAAAATTAGCCATATAATCAGACTATATGATATACAGCTTATATATTATTATTAATTTAGTGATGTATGATAATTAAACATAAAGGTAATATTTTTGGACAATATTATATTCATGTTGTAGAATCATACCCTCATAAAAAATAATTGCATTGAGTTGTAGGCATATCACTAAGAAGTTCAAAACACACTGCCTAGATTTTATTGAGAAAAGAAAGGTGAAATGTTATGACTGTCTTGTAAATATAGTTCAAATCAGCAAGAAGATGGCTTGTGTCTTCTATGATTAAAGAAAAAAAAAAGCCACAAATAATGAACTATTTGAGATTTTTTCACATTTTTTCCTATACCATTTGAGTTATAACCAATGAAGAATCCAAATAATAAATGAAATAATCAATTCAAGTAATAAAAATATTTAAACAAGTTTTAAATATAAACCATTAAACTTAATTATATTAATTCAATGGTCAGGGTACATTCTTTTATTCATACAACTTCAACAGACTCTCAAGTACAGAAAGGAATATGTCAAGTTCACACATTTAAATGTCTTATAGCTAGGGTGGATAAAAATGGAAGAAGTCAAAGAACAAATAACCTAAGCTTTTCTGCAACTCAACTAAAATCTTGTTTCATAAGTAATCTGAAGACTTGGTGTAAAAAATTTAATACTGAAATTACAAAGTTTTATAATTTATTATAGCATTAAACAC
The DNA here is from genome assembly GCF_048565385.1 of Saimiri boliviensis. Lineage (NCBI taxonomy): Eukaryota > Metazoa > Chordata > Mammalia > Primates > Cebidae > Saimiri > Saimiri boliviensis. Next base: position 12,668,163 of record NC_133471.1, on the reverse strand, counting down.
ACAGAGAGCTTATTATATCTCAGAATTTCAGGTTTATATTTTGTGTATAATAAATAAAACTGAAATGGCTCCTCACAATTCGTGAACTAATAGTTAATAGTAAACCAGAAAAAAAAAAAGAAAAGAAATATATTCTATTTATGTAAATAAAAGAATAATGTCTAGATACTAAGTGAAGAACAAATTGTTTGGGGTAACACAGAATCAGAAGGTAAATTAAGGTATTGACAGGATCATTTTGGGAACAATGAATGCAGTGGAAGTTTTCAATTTAGCTCTCTTAATCTTGGAATGCTTGTAAGAAAAAAATAATAAAAAGGCACAATGTATAGGGATCTAGAGATTATAACACTAGTTGATTTCATTGAAACTACAGGTTTAAAGTGTAAGCACTCTTTGTCTCAAAACAGCAACAATGAAAAGCCAGGTGTGGTGGTGCGCTTCTATAGTCCCAGGTACTGAAGAGACTGAGACAGAAAGATTTTAAGAGCCCAGAAACTTGAAGCTGTAGTGAGAGAAGTTCCTTAGCTGCACTCCAGTCTGGGTGACAGAAAACTTTCTACAAGAGAAAAAAAAAAAAAAATTAGAAAAGAGAAAAAAAGAAGTGAAAAGTGAAATAAGAAAGGGGAGGACAGAAAAAAGAAAGGGAAGGAGAAAGTAATTTATGCTAATGAAACAAGTTGTCTAATGAACAGAGATCTATGAAATAAAGTGAAACAAAGTGCACAGACAGAACAATTAATGGAAATTCGACTCAAGTAATGCAAAGCAAAATAGTAATTGAGGAATAAGAATGTAATCAGCTTTAAAAATACACATGACAGGTTGAGTAATATGCAACAGACAACTGATGAATGAGATTTGGTAAAAAGAAGGTATGAGATATAATTCTAAGTAACATGGTAAATGCCTTAATAATAGTTTCTAAAAAGTTGGAAAGAGAAAGAAGGTAAAACATTGTAAGAGCCAACTCTTTCCAGCAATTGTGGTGTCATGGAAAACAAAATAAATGAATTGCAAGTGGCACATCCAGAACTAAGAAACGCATCGTGTAGTTCAAGTAAAGAAAATGATCGAGCCAGTCATGGTGGCTTATGCTTGTAATACTAGCATTTTGTGAGGCTGAGGTGGGCAGATTACTTGAGGTTAGGAGTTCCAGTACCAGCTTAGCCAAAACAGTGAAACCCTGTCTCTACTAATCATTTAAAAATTAGCCAAACATTACAGTGCATGCATGCCTGTAATCTCAAATACTCCAAAGGTTGAGGCTAGAGAATTGTCTGAACCAGGGAGGCAAAGGTTGCAGAGAGCTGAGATTGTGTCAGAGACTCTATCTCCTAAAATGAAATAATAAGTAAAGAAAGTGATCTTGGAGGTAGGGCAAACAAGACACAAGGAGACAGTAAATAATAAGAAAATAAATGTTTTTAACAGCTGTGAAATCTAAAACAAAGATAAAGAAGGTCATAGAAGCAGAAAAAGCTATACACGAATGGACATGAGATTTATTTTCAGTGGTGATTTCCCATGAGGAAGAAACACAGAATGAAGTGTGAGTAAGAAAATTGTCTCCATTGATTTGGGGAAAAAATGAGAAAAAAAAATACAAATCAAGTAATGAAAAGTATATATTGAGCTTTAGTGTTTTTCATTCCTTCCCATGCTATTTATACCCAGAAATAGCAGAAGGAAACAGTCAAAATAAAAGGACACACAGGCATATATTACTGTCTCTACAAAAAGCCAAGTTCATTTTAATTTTAATTAATTTTTCTTAAAATCTTATTTTAAATGAACAAATGTAAATATTTTGAGACACAAAGTGATTTTATAATACATATATACATTGCAAAATAATTAAATTGGGCTAGTTAACATAGCCATTACCTCACATACTATCATTTATTTGTGGTGAAAATATTGAAATTCTACTTTTACTTTGTTTCTTTTTATTTCTTTTCTTTCTTTTCTTTCTTTCTTTCTTTCTTTTTTCTTTTTTTTTTTTTTTTTGAGTCTGAGTTTCCCTCTGTCACTCAGGCTGAAGTATGAAGTATAATCTTGGCTTCACCTCCCTGGTTGAAGTGATTCTTCTGCCTAAGCCTGCAGAGTAGCTGCAACTACAGGCACATGACATTATGGCTGGCTAATATATAATTTTATAAATTTATTATTATTATTTTTAATAGAGACAGACAGGGTTGCCCCAAATGTCCAGGCTGGTTTTGAACTCCTGACTTTGTTATCTGCTTGACTCAGCCTCTCAAAGTGGTGGAATTACAGGAGAGAGCAACGGCACCTGGCCCAAATTCTCCATTTTCAATAATGCATTTCTTGAGTTGGAATTCTGCTCTGGCTGCCCAGGCTGGTGTGCAGTGGCACAATTTCAACTCATTGCAATCTGTGCCTTGGGTTCAAGTGATTTTCCTGCCTCAGCCTCCCTAGTAGCTGGAATTGCAGGCATGTGCCACCAAACCTGGCTAACTATTGTATTTTCAGTAGAGATGGTGTTTTATCGTGTTGGCCAGGCTACTGTCCAACTCCTGACCTCAAGTGATCCACCCACGAAGTCCACCCAAAGTACTGGATTACAGGTGTGAGCCACAATATGTAGCCTTACTTTTGTTGCAGTTTTGAAGTATACCTTTATAGCTGTGATCAACATTTTGTGCAACAAATGAAGAGAATTTTTTCCTATGTCACTGATTTTTTTCCCCTTTGACAGACAGTTCCCTTTTTTTCACTTACTCAAATTACTGCCCCACACTCCAGTCTCTGACTGTTTTTTGTGTGTTTGTTTGAAGAGTCAGGATCTTGCTGTGTTGCACAGGGTGCTATACTGTGCAGTGACACAGCTGTGGCTCACTGTGGTCTCAAACCTCTGACTTCAAGAGATCCATCCACCTCAACAACCCAAAGTGCTAGAGCTACAGGCATCAGACACCACAGCTGGTATATTCATTCAATGTTTTTATGAGTTCAACTGTTTTGGAATTTACATGTAATCGTGATTATGCTGCATTTGCCTTTCTGTGTCTGTCTTATCACACTGAGCATAATGTCCCTGTTCCATTCATTTTGTTACAAATAAATCTACTTTATAGTATATTTTATTGCATATACTTGTCACACACTTTATATGTTAATCTTTTATGAACACTTCGGTTGTTTTCATACCTTGGCAATTGTGAGTAAACTGATATAAGCATGAGATTTCAAATATCTATTCAATGTACTCATGTTACATCCTTTGAGTACATATTCAGAAGTAGAGTAACTGAATAATTGAGTATATATTCAGAAGTAGAGTAGCTGAATAATGTGTTAATTATATTTTTAATTTTATTTTTGAAACCTCAATTATGTGATCACCAAAACACAGCCTAAGAAAGCACAATAACAAAAACACAATTGGATTGCATGACATCAAACTAAGAAGTGTCTGCACATTAAAGGAAACAAGTAGCAGAATGAAGAGACAACTCTCCCATTGGGAAAACATGCCTGCAAATCATGTATATGATAAAAGGTGAATAATAAATACATGCAAGGAGCTCAAGTGACTTAATAACAACAGAAAGCAACACTACTAAAATGGGAAAAGGACCTGAATTTACATTTCTCAAAAGAAGACATACAAATGGTGAACAATTCTACATTTAATATTTATTTACTTATTAATTTAATTTATTAATTATCTGAGACCATGTCTCAGTCTTTTATCCAGGCTGGAGTGCAGGGGTGTGATTTGAGCTCACTGAAAGCTCTGCCCCCTAAGTTTATGCAATTCGCCTGCCTCAGCCTCCCTAGTTCGTGATTACAGGTGTGCCCTACTATGCCTGGCTAATTTTTGAGCAGTTGTTTATTTAAAGATGCTCAACAACACCAATCATTAGGAAAATGCAAATTAAAACCAACAATGAGCTCTCCTGTGAGAAGGGCTATTACTATGAAGATGAAAGGTGACAGGATTTGTTGATAAAGTAGAGCAAAAAATGTCTTTGTGCACTACTGGTAGGAATGTAAATTAATATATTAAATTATTAACATGATTATTTCTACTTGAATGTGGTTTTTATGCTTTAAAATCCATTGATATATGTTGCTTTCTGTTAGTAAAAGTTCAATGAGAAGGATATTAGTTACATTAAATTAATATAGGAAGGATGATTCTTGTAAGAGTTCTCTTTTATGTCTTATTAAGTAAAGAATGAATCCCACTGAAAATACTCTTTCTGAAAAGAGAATTTAGACTAAGAATGTGTACTCTAAATTACAAGCATGTGATAAATTAAAGCCCTAGGTTACAAAAATATACTAAGTGAAAAATAAATTATGGTGATTTTTCCTGGGCAGTTTTTGAACCCCAATAGGTTTTAAATTTTGTTTTGTTTAATAAATTCTACAGTTATAGTTAAGAAAGCAGAAATTGCCAGTCGTGGTGGCTCAAGCCTGTAATCCCAGTACTTTGGGAGGCCGAGGCAGGTGGATCATGAGAGAAAAAAAAAGAAAAAAAAATTAGGTGAGCATGGTGGTGTGTGCCTGTAATCCCAGCTACTCAGGAGGCTGAGGCAGGAGAATTGCCTGAACACAGGAGGCAGAGTTTGCCGTGAGCCGAGATCGTGCCATTGCACTCCAGCCTGGGTAACAAGAGCTAAACTCCGTCTAAAAAAAGAAAGCAGAAATTTCTGATATATATTCAGAGAAGAAAAATCAATTTTATTAGAAATTACTTTCAAGATTTTGCTGTATCTTAATAAAGTCCCATTCAGCATCTTTACTCATTTTTCTGTGAAAGTATATATTTATATTTTATAAATATTGCATAATTTTTGATTAAATATTATCCGGCCCTACTCCAAATGTGATAGTAATTCCTCAGCTACTTATTTTTATTCTTTTAACTGATACTTCTCTAGCTACTTACATGATACCACAATATTTGTGGCTGATTTGTAATATTTCCTGGCAATTATTTGCCTGACCACTTGTTAAAAGAATAGTATAAAGCCACTGGCTAATAAGTAGGTTATAACTTGCTGCATGGCAATTAATCGTGACATTTTGCTTCCAAAGAACCTAAATACCATATCATTATTACATTTTCTAAAAATTGAAAGCTGTAGTGTAGCATTCTATGGCCCCATCTCTATCTCCTGCCAATTACTTTCTCATTTAAAATTTGTAGTTTTACTGCTGACCAGTTGATGGTTGCATGTAGTAGTGTGATCAAGACAAGCATATTGTACACAGCATATTGGAATTATTTTCTGTGTAGCAAAGAAAATGACCTAGACTCTTTTAAAACTATAGCCATGATGTCAACAATTATATAAAATGTATGATTAATAGAAAAGGTAGGCTCTTTAGTTTTAGAGATGCACTGAAAAATGCCAGAGTTGCTACACATGAGATAATCTCTGAAGGACATCTTATGGTGACACAAACAAATTCTATTGGTTAAAGCATAATGATAGTGACATCATTGCTCATCTGGGTGGCCAGCATATTGCAGTGAATGGCCACATTAAGTTATTGATAACAGGGAGTATACCACCAGCAATGCTACTAAAAATAAACATGAAAATATGAGAGAATATTTTTCATAGGTAACAGCCAATTTCTTTTTTAAAGTTGCCATTTAAAGATATATTCCTACTCACCTGCCACCTTTAGAAAGTCATTTACTTCTAAAAAGAAAAGAGCATTTGTTAAGTTTCTATTATCCAGGATATAGTTAATATGTACATGCAAATCACATGTTACACCTGGGAAAAACAAATAATAAGCAAATACATAAATATTTACATTTATGCAGGTATATATGCCTTCCCTCAAAACGAAGACAGGCATAAGTGAAAGAAGAGAGAGATTCAGATCTGATGCTATAAAATGTGATAGCACATAGAGGGTGGCCCAAATTTATAAAATAATATTACCTGAATTAGAATTTGAAAAGATAGTTCCATTCTTTATAGAAAATTCGAGTGGAAAATAGGAAACTAGAGTGTAAAGTGGGAGGCTAATGTAATATAAACTGTATTTTAGTCTATGATGATAAAAAGAAAAAAGAAATAAGCTCTGGAGGTAAAGTAAATCCTGGAAGTGGAGCTAACGAATTTTGTTGAATGATGGAATACAAGGTAATATAAAAACAGATAAACTAAAAGTTTCAGAAATTAAGATGTATGATCATTTGTGTGTTTGTATGTATCCAAGTAATTTGATCAAAATTGTTTATAAGCAAAATTAATTTAATTTTACATTGTTCTCCAAATAGAGAGATAAGCACCTGAAAGATAACCAAAGTTATAAAGTAGTTCAATAATCTGTTTAAACAATTTGATACCACATTCAATTGAAAGAGCAAAAAATTTATTTTACGTATACCTGCAGGCTTAAAAAATATATGCTCTTCATATACAATTAAATTAAGAAAACTAAAAGGGGCCAGATAGTCAATCTTCATCTAAATTTAAAAAAAAAAAATTGTAATCATTTAAAAAGTTTATTTATTTATTTATTTATTTATTTTAATGGCATTTTAGGTTTTAGGGTACATGTGAAGAACATGTAAGATTGTTGCATAGGTACACAATGGCAGTGTGGTTTGCTGCATTCCTTCTCCTCACCTGTATCCATCATTTCTCCCCATGCTATTCCTTCCCACCTCCCCACTCCCCCGTCCCTCCTCGATTTCCCCCCAATGGACCCCAGTGTGTAGTGCTCCCCTCCCTGTATCCATGTGCTCTCATTATTCAACACTCGCCTATGAGTGAGAGGATGCAATGTTTGATTTTCTGCTCTTGTGTCAGTTTGCTGAGAACAATGGTTTCCAGGTTCATCCATGTCCCTACAAAGGACGCGACCTCACCGTTTTTGATGGCTACATAATATTCCATGGTGTATATGTACCACATTTTCCCTATCCAGTCTATCATCATTGGGCATTTGGGTTGGTTCCAGGTCTTTGCTATTGTAAACAGTGCTTCAATGAACTTTCGTGTGTATGTGTCCTTATAGTAGAATGATATATAATCCTTTGGATATATACCCAGTAATGGTATTGCTGGGTCAAATGGGATATCTATTTTTAGGTCATTGAGAAATCGCCACACTGTCTTCCACAATGGTTGAATTAATTTTCACTCCCACCAACCGTGTAAAACTGTTCCTATTTCTCCGCATCCTCTCCAGCATCTGTTGTCTCCAGATTTTTTAATAATTACCATTGTAACTGGTGTGAGATGGTATCTCAATGTAGTTTTGATTAGCATTCCTCTAATGACCAGTGACGATGAGCATTTTTTCATATGTTTGTTGGCCTCCTGTGTGTCTTCTTTTGTAAAGTGTCTGTTCACATCTTTTGCCCACTTTTGAATGGGCTTGTTTGTTATTTTCTTGTAGATCTGTTTTAGTTCTTTGTAAATTCTGTATATCAGCCCCTTGTCAGATGGGTAGACTGCAAAAATATTTTCCCATTCTGTTGGTTGCCAATTCACTCTACTGACTGTTTCTTTTGCTGTGCAGAAGCTGTGGAGTTTGATTAGGTCCAATTTGTCTATTTTGGCTTTTGTTGCAATTGCTTTTGGTGTTTTGGTCATGAAGTACTTGCCTACACCTATGTCCTGAATGGTTTTGCCTAGATTTTCTTCTAGGGTTTTTATGGTGTTAGGTCTGATGTTTAAGTCTTTAATCCATCTGGAGTTAATTTTGGTGTAAGGTGTCAGGAAGGCGTACTGTTTTGTCTTTCTGCACATGGCTAGCCAGTTTTCCCAACACCTTTTATTAAACAGGGAATCCTTTTTCCATTGCTTGTTTTTGTCAGGTTTGTCAAAGATCGGATGGTTGTAGATAGGTTGTACTTCCTCTGAGGCCTCTGTTCTGTTCCATTGGTTTATATCTCTGTTTTGGTAGCAGTACCATGCTGTTTTGATTACTGCAGCCTTGTAGTATAGTTTGAAGTCCGGTAGTGTGATGCCTCCTGCTTTAGCTTCATGGAAACTGAACAACTTGCTCTTGAATGTTGACTATATAAACAAAGAAATGAGGCAGAAATAAAGATGTTCTTCAAAACCAATGAGAACGAAGACACAACATATCAGAATCACTGGGACACATTTAAAGCAGTCTCCAGAGGAAAATAGATAGCAATGAGTGCCAACATGAGGAGAAAAGAGAGATCTAAAATTGACACCCTATCGTCAAAATTGAAAGAGCTAGAGGGGCAAGTTCAAAAAAAAACTCAAAACCTAGCAGAAGACAGGAAATAACTAAGATCAGAGTAGAACTGAGGAAAATAGAGACACAAAAAAACTCTTCAAAAAATCAATAATTCCAGTAGCTGGTTTATTGAAAAGATCAACTAAATAGACAGACTACTAGCCAGATTAATAAAAAAGAAAAGAGAGAATAGCCAAATTGATGCAATAAAAAACGATAAAGGGGATATCACCACAGATTTCACAGAAATCCAAACCATCATCAGAGATTATTACAAATAACTCAATGCACATAAACTAGTAAACCTGGAAGAAATGGATAAATTCCTGGACACCTGCATCCTCCTAAGCCTAAACCAGGAAGAAGTTGAAACCTTGAATAGACCAATAACAAGGTCTGAAGTTGAGGCAGCAATAAAGAGCCTACCACCCCAAAAAAGCCCAGGTCCACATGGGTTAACAGCCAAATTCTACCAGACATACAAAGAGGAGCTGGTACCATTCCTTCTGAAACTATTCCAGACAATCCAAAAAGAGGGAATCCTTCCCAAATCATTTTATGAGACAAACATCATCCTGATATCAAAACCTGACAGAGACTCAACAACAACAACAACAACAAAAACTTCAGGCCAATATCCATGATGAACATAGATGCAAAAACCTTCAATAAAATACTGACAAGTCGATTGCAACAGCATATCAAAAAGCTTATCCACCATGATCAAGTAGGATTCATCCCAGGGATGCAAGGCTGATTCAACATATGCAAGTCCATAAACATAATTCACCACATAAACAGAACCAAAGACAAAAACTACATGATTATCTCAATTGATGCAGAGAAGGCCTTTGACAAAATTCAACAGTACTTTATGCTAAAAACCCTCAATAAACTAGGTATTGATGGAACATATCTCAAAATAATAAAAGCTATTTATGACAAACCAATAGCCAATATCATACTGAATGGGTAAAAACTGGAAGCATTCCCTTTGAAATCTGTCAGTAGATAAGGATGCCTTCTCTCACCACTCCTATTCCATATAGTACTGGAAGTTCTAGCCAGAGCAATCAAGCAAGAAAAAGAAACACAGGGTATTCAAATAGGAAAGGAGGAAATCAAATTGTCTCTATTTGCAGATGACATGTCTGTAACAGCAGCTACTCAGGAGACTGATGAAACAGACACAAAGATTTGGTGAGCTGAAATCAAGCCATTGCACTCGAGCCTGTACCACAAAGGAAAACACCTTCCTTAAAATAAATAAATAAATAAATAAATAAATAAATAAATAAATAAATAAATAATAAAGAAAAAAAAAGAAAGGAAAAAAAAGAAAGAAAAGAAAGCTATAAGACAACTTTAAAATCTATCTAAAATGACATAAGTGAATGAAAAGACATCCATGTTTATTGACCAATAAATTTAATGTGATTAAAATGTTTATATGACCGAAAGAGGTCCACAGACCTCTTTTTTCAGGTCTATAGACCTAAAAAACACCAATGTCAATTTTTACACATATAAAAAATTTCTAAATTAATTTGAAACAACACACACACACACACACACACACACACACAGACACACACACACAGAAAAATAAATTTTGAATAGCTAAAGCAATGTTGAAGATGGCAATAGGATTGGGAAATGAACATACAGCACTGGAGGCAACACGATGCCATAAACCATTATAACAGAATTCAGTAAGCAGAAGGAAATCACCACATGTGTAGCCAACCAATATGCTACATAGATGCCAAGAACACAAAAATGAAGAAAGGTCAGCATTTTCAACAAGTGGTACAGGGAAAACAAGAACCCTATCAATCACCACATACAAAATGTAACTCAAATGGATTAAAATGTTTATTGCAGTGATGTCTATCTATAGTTCCAGCTACTTCAGGGTCTGAGGCTTCTGAGCCTATTAATTCGGAGCTGTAGCATGCCACAGTCATGCCCGTGCACTCCTCCCTATGCAATGTAGTAATAACTGATCTGTAAAACTAAATTTTTAAAAACATTAAAAAATTAGCATGTGCTGAAAACTAAGAAATCTCAAACTACTGGAATAAAGCACAAGACACACTTAATGAGCTTGGTCTGGGCAAGTATGTTTTTGGAAAAGTCCTCAAAAACACAAGCAGCAAAGGCACAGACAAATGAGGTTGCATCATGCTGGAAAGCTTTCACACAGAAAAAGAAAAATTAATCACCAGAATGATAGAATGACAGAAAATATTTACAGTCTATATATCACACAAGGGCTTAATCAAAATATACAAGAAAATAAAAAAAGATTCAAAGGCAAAACAAACAATAAATATCCAAATTAAATGGCCCATTTTCCTAATAAAATAATGTATATATGTGGCTAAAAGGTGTGTGTGTGTGTGTGTGTGTGTGTGTGTGTGTATGTGTGTGTGTAATGACAATTTCAACACTACTCATCATTGTAGAAATGTAAATCAAAACCAAAATGAGATACCATCTTTAATAATCCAAAATAGCCAGTATAATAAAGTCAAAATAAAACAGACACTGGTGAGGTTGTGGCTTGGTGGGAATGTCAATTAGTTCAACCATTGTGAAAAGCAGTGTGGTGATTATTCAAAGACCTAAAATTAGAGCTACTAATAAACCTAGCAATTCCATTAGTGGGTATATACTCAAATAAATATAAATTTTTCTAAGATAAAGACAAGCAAACATATATTCATGTAGAACTGTTCAGAATTACAAAGATATGGAATCAAGCTAAATGTTCAACAATGACAAACTGGATGAAGAACATATGGTGCACTTATGACATTGAATATTATGCAGTAATTAAAAAGAACAATAGATGTTCTTTATAGGAATATTAATAAATCTAAAAGCCACTGTATTTTATGAAGTGATGCAGGCACAAAAAGAAAAATGCTACATATTTTCCCATATAATTGGGAGCCAAATAATGAGAACACATGGACATATAAAGAGAAAAAATACACAGTGCATCTATCAGAGGGTCGACATAGAAAGAAGGGAGAGTCTCAAGAAAAGCAACTAGTGGGCACTAGGCTTGATACCTTGGTGATAAAATAATCTGTACAACAAACTTCTATCACATGAGTTTACTTATATAACAAACCTGCATATGTACCCCTGAACCTATAATGAAGTTAAATTTTAAAAGTTTGAAAGAAAAAATAAATAATTCTTTATAGAATATAAGTCTCTTAATCAGCTTTTTTCAAAAGAAGATACGCAAATCAAAACCAATGAGACATCAACTCATTCCGGTTAGAACAGTCATTATTTTAAAAATGAAGAGAACTAATGGAAGAAACAAAATCCCTTCTTTGTGGAAAGAAAACCTTCTCACTCTGTGGGTGATAGTATAAACTAGTATGCTCATTATACATCACTACACCTCTTATACTCCATAAACAATTTGGAGCTTTTTCAAAAGTTAAAAACAGGATAAATGCACTATCCAGAAATTCCACTTTTGGGTGTATATCAAGAGAAATTGAATCCAGTATAAGAGTAATACATTTAAAGGGATTCATTGTATAGTAGGGTGACTACAGATAGTGAAGGTATGTTGTTGAAATATGTACACAGTGAGAATATTATTTGCTTTTACCACATAGACATACAAAATAACTATATGAGAAAGTAATTTCATGTGTTAATTCTCTGGATTTAAATATTTCACATTGTATCTGTACTACAAACATCTACTCAGTAAAAACATACAATGTTATCTGTTGATGTCAATAAATAAATAAAATTAAAGAGGGGCAGATACTAATAGGGGAAAAGAGACACATCAAAATATCTTTTGCCCTGACCAATAACAAAATTTTTCTTTTTGTCCCTCCCTTCCCCTCTCCTTCCTTACCACTCCTCTTCCCTTCTCCTTTTTTTCCTTTGCTTTGCTTTGCTTTGTTTTGCTTTTTGCTTTGCTTTTTGCTTTGCTTTTTTTGCTTTGCTTTTTGCTTTGCTTTTTGCTTTGCTTTTTGCTTTGCTCTGCTCTGCTCTGCTCTGCTCTGCTCTGCTCTGCTTTGCTCTGCTTTGCTTTGCTTTGCTTCTCCTTTCCATTCCCTTTCTTTGTTTGCAGGGTTGGGGGGAAGGCAGAGTTTTGCTCATCACCCAGGCTGGAGTACAATGGCATGATTTTGATTCATTACACTCTCTATCTCCCAGGTTCAAGCCATTCTCTTGCCTCTGCCTCCAAAATAGGTGGGATTACTGGCATTCACAACAATATTCAACTAATTTTTGTACTTTTGGTAGAGACAGACGGGGCTTCAACATGCTGGCAAGGCTAGTCTCAAACTCCTGATCTCATGTTTTTCACCAGCCTTCATCACCGAAAGTGCACAGGGGTGAACCACTGTGCCCAGCTTACACTCTTTCACGTTTATAAATAGGTGTCTGTCTATATTTTTTCAATTAAAAGAAGACAACTATGAACATTGTTAAAAAAAATTAGTGTAATAGAACAAGTGAACACACAAATGTACACAGTCCAGAGATCTGTGTGTACAGTGAAAACCGCACCTAATGCCATCAATCTAGTAGAACTGTACATGCAAAATTACTAAAAACTGAACAAGAAATAATCACACACAAAAAGCACAGAAGCCAAATTTGTATTGCTTTTATTCATTTGTACTTACATATTCTACATTTCTGTAAAAATGTTTTCAACTATAGATACTGTTTCTTTCTTTGTACTGGTTGTGTAATTATAGGTTTATTTGGGCATTTGTTTTACTGCTGAAGGTCATGTATAATTCAAGAATTTTGGACACATGAAAACCTGTAGCTAACTGGTTCATACTTGGTTTAAATGTCGACTTGACAAGGAACTATTTCTTTGACAAACAACTTCTTAGTCTTAGTTTGTTGTTCACATAAATGCTCAAAACCTTCTTTGTTCTGAAAAAAAAAATCAAATGATATTTTTGTAATATAATTCTATGTATTTCATATCTTTAGAGATGTTTTATTTAAGTCTATAATAATCATTTCAGAATTAAAAATGATTACCTTTCTTTTACATGTTGTAATCAGCACTTCCTACTTAAACATCAGATAAAATGCTTTGATTTTGTTTTACCTCTGCAGCTAATGAACATGTATCTGTTTAACTGTTATATTCCTCTTCATGTATATTAGAAAAAATATATATTTAAATATGCAAGTTAATAAAAACTTGTAAAGAAAATGAGAACATTTTCACTCTACATTTACACATATTCTACTAAAGGCTTCATTTTAAATAATTTTGCATAATTAGTTAAGAGGAAACTGACATTAATGTATGTGGCAGCAAGAGTGGGGTGGGGAGAGAGAGTAGGGGTTTCTATTTCATGTTACTCAGGTATAGATTCAGCAGTGAGGACACTGATGAGAGTGGAAATCTCCTGGTGACCATGAAACAAACCACTTATCAGAGACAAAACTACTTATCAGAAATTTCAAGGAAAGTAAAGACCACTGGTGACCATCAAATAGATTATGAAGAAGGCATAACTCCTTATCTTATTAGATTTAGAATAAATTTTCTAATAAATTTCTAAATTTTATTAAATTTAGAATAAATGTTTTCTAACAACTAAAAACAGCATGTAGTTTTGGGCATCTTTTAACCTTTATTGTAAGTAACAAAAATTTTAATTGATTTTTGGACTGCCATCCTAACTCATTTATATTTTACAACCCTAAGCTCCTGAGTTAAGGTCCATAAAAGCCCCTCAGAAAAATACACCTGCAGTGAGTTCAGTCCTCTCACTGGGGTGCCTCACTGCACACTTCATGGCATTATTGCTTTCTAACAATATTTTCTCTTTCAAATCTATATTTTTGTGAGTAAATTATTTCAACTATTAGAACAATACTTGTAGGCTGGGCGCGGTGGCTCAAGCCTGTAATCCCAGCACTTTGGGAGGCCGAGGCGGGTGGATCACGAGGTCGAGAGATCGAGACCATCCTGGTCAACATGGTGAAACCCCGTCTCTACTAAAAATACAAAAAACTAGCTGGGCATGGTGGCGAATGCCTGTAATCCCAGCTACTCAGGAGGCTGAGGCAGGAGAATTGTCTGAACCCAGGAGTTGGAGGTTGCAGTGAGCCGAGATCGCGCCATTGCACTCCAGCCTGGGTAACAAGGGTGAAACTCCGTGTCAAAAAAAAAAAAAAAAAAAAAAAAAAAAAGAATACTTGTTCCTCAGTATCAAAAAGAAGAACTAGCACTCAGACAAGAACTTTCTGAGCAAAGCAATTTTACTTTCCTCACAAAGGTTACTTCTTGAAATCCTGATTGTCATCAGAACACAACAAACAATGAAAAGCAGATCTTTATTTCTGCCATAATGAGTCCTTACTGCTGACTCCTATCTCTATTGACTGAAGCTGGACCACAAAATATACACTAGTCCCCATTGGCTAAAAACTTAAAACTTTTCTGAATGAGTAAACACATGATGGAGAACAAAAGAAGAAAGAGAGTTGTTTATGAAAATCTAGAAAAATAATGTTTCTAAATAAGGAAATGGTGTAGGCTATGAGCTGGGTAACACCTGTGCATGTCTGAACATATCTAAGCAGGTTATAGGTGAGAACAGGTAACTTGGTTAATGTACAAGGATATAGAATATACTTATTCCCTTACTATTTTTAAAAGCTACATAGAGATTAACAAATATTTATAAGGAAAAAGCAAGAAAGTTTGTTTTTAAAATAAACCATTATTTCCAGCACTTGTTACTTCTTCTTTAAGAAAAATAAAAACTTTGAAGAAAAGCATTTTTACTTTTCACACCACACACGTTGGAGTTGACCACTTCCCAATGCCTGGGCGCTTACAGCTCCCTGACACAGGAAACACATGGCTATGATGGAAAACTGATGATCTGGAAAATGTTGCTCTCACAGAGATTTCCACTTTGATCACACCAACATAATTAGAACAGATCTTTGTAGATAAAACCTCAAAACCTCAAATGTGGATGAAAAAAAGATGTAGATACTAAGGCTGATGAGGTTGTAAGCTGGTAACCCTGCCTGGTGTGCCTGAATGCTATAGCTGCTTTCTGGCCCCTAAGGCAAGAGTGAAGGATCTGAAAAAAGCAAAAAAGAAAGAGAAAATTTAAAAATATATATTATTAAGAATAATAAAAATTAATGTACAGAAATATTTCAATTTCTCATGAGTATATTTATTTTAACTTTCTCTAGAATCAATAATATGCAAAAATGAAAAAATCCAGCCTCAATCTAAAATCTCTGTGACCCAAGACAGTTTGGAATCCATTTTCTATTATAATATAACTGCCACTTTCAAAAAAGGATACCTTATTAAAATTTATTTAAAGTCTCTACTCTTATTGTCTACTGTTGTACCTGTATCTCACCACATAATCCAATGGCCATAACATGTTACTATTTTTCTTTAGAAAGTACTAAATATATGATAAAATGAAAAGAAAATTGTATCATTACACACTGTAGAGAGTTGTGACCTCTCAGTACACACTATTATTTGCTATCTCTGTTATTTTTTATTCTGACAATATAAAAAACAGTTTCTTGCTGGGCGCGGTGGCTCAAGTCTATAATCCCAGCACTTTGGGAGGCCGAGGCAGGTGGATCACAAGGTCAAGAGATTGAGACCATCCTGGTCAACATGGTGAAACCCCGTCTCTACTAAAAATACAAAAAAGTAGCTGGGCATGGTGTCACATGCCTGTAATCCAAGCTACTCAGGAGGCTGAGGCAGAATTGCCTGAACCCAGGAGGCAGAGGTTGCGGTGAGCCGAGATTGCGCCATTGCACTCCAGCCTGGGTAACAAGAGTGAAACTCCGTCTCAAAAAAATAAATAAATAAATAAATAAATAAATAAAACCAGTTTCTCTCCCAACTTTCATATTCCGTCTTCTCATATGAGATATTTCTTTGGAATTTAAGGAAGGAAACATGTATAGATTCATCTACATCTCCAGAAATATATAGTAAGCTTCTAAGTATAAAATTGTATTTACATGTTTTCATAAAGTGTAACACACATAGGAAGTCAAACATAATTCATTGAATTCTCTTAACATCAAAAGAAATAAAAAAGAAAATACAAAATAAAAAAAAGATAACTGAGAACAATTAGAGCTAGAATGTCTAATATTTAATCCAAACCTAAAAATATAATTCATGTAAATCATCCCAGTCTTTCATATATTTTTCTATGTATTTATTTATTGTTTTAAGTCGGACTCCTGCCTAATACCAGAGAGCAGTGCAGTGACATATCAGCTATCTGCAACCTCTGACTTCTGGATTCAACTGATTCTCCTGCCTCCTCCTTTCAAGTAGCAGGGACTACAGATGTGCACCCCCCTACTCAGTTAATTTTTATATTTGTAGTAGAGAGGACGTTTCACCACATTGACCATGAAGTTCTCAATCTCTTAATGCCATAATCTGCCTCCCGTCAAACTGCTAAGATTACAGGCATGAGCCACACTTCTGGCAATTATCCCAGTATTCCTAGCACTCATTAAGTCAGCTGACATTAAAGGTGATGCTTGTGGATTTATTTTCCTTCACGCTTTTTCTTTTATTTATTTATTGACATGAAAATAAGACACTAGGTGTTTTACCTTTGCATAAATGAAACAGTCACACAAGTTAAAAAGCTGGCCATGAAAATAATACTCCCTAAAAAATTTTGGAGATCATGCAGAGAATGTTCATGCTTAAAGTTAATTAGGAAATTCCAAGCAAATCAATTTAAAATTGTTAGTGTTTTCAATTGACATTTACACCACAATTTTTCCCTTAGACTACACCAGAATTTAACAATCATTATGTTTTCATAATTTGCCCCTTTTTTTTAACATACATTTGTTTGGTTGTCTTAAGGCATAAATATGATAAAATTCATTTATAATGCTATAGTATTTCCAAAACCAAGGAAAAATTAGGAGAAGAAACTGCCAACCAATATTTTTTATGAACACAGGCAAAAAAATTATCAACAACATACTGGAAAGTCAAACCCTGCAACATATAAAAGGACATTACACAACAGCTAGGATTTAGTTTTGCAACCAGAAGAAATTTGTCAGACATATATTAACGAGAGAAACTCCATCTTAAATGGGAACTAGGTATAATGAGTGTGAAACATATTGGTCTGTCTTTCCAGATGGTTAAGGTATTCTAAGTCATGGGATGAAATAGGAGGTCAGCACAAAATTATGGGTCATAAAATCTTTGCTAATGAAACAGTTTGTGGATAAAGCCAGACAAAATGCATACACACACATACACACAATAGCCACAAGAGTGACCTCTGGTCATCACAGCTGTACTCCCACCAATGCCATGACAGTTTACAAATGCCATGGCAATGTCAGAAATTAACCCTATGTGTTCCAAAGAGGGACTGTATGGATAATCCATCCCTTGTTTAGGATGCCATCAAGATATAACCATAACAATGAGCAAACAGCAGCCCTAGGGCTGCACTGTCTATGGAGTAGTATTTCTTTTATTTATTTGCTTTCTTAATAATCTTGTGTTCACTTCACAATGTGGACTAGCTCTGAGTTCTTTCTTGCACAAGAGCCAAGAATCTCTTTTGGTTTGGATAAAGACCACTTTTTTGTAACAGATTCAACATATAAAAATTAGTAAAATATATCACAATCGCAGCATAATTGACAAAAAAAAAAAAAAAAACACGGTATCATCTCAACATACAGAAAAAAAATTATTCGGAAAATTAAACACATTGCAAAATAAAAACACTCAACAAAAAATACTTTATCAAATCAGCAAAGAACACATACTAAGAAATAAAAAGCTAGCATAATATTTTATGTCAACCGTGAAGACTGATGTCTAATTTTGTAATCTTTAAAAATCTCTATATAAGTGATCTAAGGAATCATGCCTTATAAATCATAAATTCTTATGAGATGGATTTTATTTAACCTTGTGTATTATGACTTACTTTCCACCCTGACTCTTGCAGTACCAAATAAAATAAAGAACATAAAAATATTTTACCCCAAAACATGTTTTATTTCCATACTTTGAAATGGTCTTACATATTAGTCCTTTCTAGTTGAAAATTTGCATTTGCAGTGGATCTGCTTTATTAACACCACTCGATCTTTAATTTTCAGGACCTCTAATTCCTGAAGAAGTTAACTAAAGTCTAGCAAAATTACATTTTTGAATAGAATACCTTTTACATATATTTTCTTTAATGGCAAATATTATAAGCCATCAAGAAATCCTTGGCTTCTGCAACATTTTATTTTAACCAC